>NC_080752.1:27887074-29087074 GCF_020826845.1 Diceros bicornis minor
CTGCACGGGATGGGGGTCTGAGCAGAGGAGGGGTGTAAATCCAACTTACATTTTGTGTGTGTGTGTGTGTGTGTGTGTGTGTGAGGAAGATCAGCTCTGAGCTAACATCCATGCCAATCCTCCTGTTTTTTGCTGAGGAAGACTGGCCCTGGGCTAACATCCGTGCCCATCTTCCTCTACTTTATATGGGACGCCGCCACAGCATGGCTTGACAAGCGGTGTGTCAGTGCACGCCTGGGATCTGAACGGCGAACCCGGGGCCGCCGCAGCGGAGCACGTGCACTTAACCGCTTGCGCCAGCGGGCCGGTCCCCCAACTTACATTTTCAAAGGATCCCTCTGACCCGTGTACTCCGGGGAGGCAAGGCAGAAAGCTGGGAGGCTAGTTAAGCTTTGCAATAATCCAGGCGGAAGATGTAGTGACTTGACGCAGTGTGTAACTAGTGGGGGTGGTGAGAGGCGGGTAGATTCTAGATCTACTTTGAAAGAAGGGCCAAGAAGATCTGCTGATGGATTGGATGTGAGACGTGAGGGAAAGCGGGGAGTCGAGAATGATTCCCAGGACTTTGGCCTGGGTGACGGGAAGGATGGAGTTGCCGATAAGGAAATGCGGAGACGCCTGGTAGAGCGAGGTTTGGGGGACAGATGAGGAGATCAGCTTACGCATACTCACATGCCTGTTAGCAGGCATCAAAAAGTCAGTCTGGTTTTGAATTCTAAAGTGATAAATCTAAAACAGCAAGTTAAAAAAAGCTGTATGTATAGTGAAGAAATACCATACTTTGCCCCAAAGGAGTGGAAATTAAAATTGCCTTTTTGTATAGAATTCTACACCTGGCTGTCTCCTGCTGGAGCACAGCAGAGTTCCATTTCTCTTAGAGGAGACAACAACCAACAACCCAGATTCCATTTTAGAGCCAATAGAACCACTGTCTATATCTGATGTTTGCTTCATTATATAAGAAACTTATTTTTGTAGTAAGCTTTTTGAAAAACATTGTAAAGTGTTCTTCTACTTTTAACCATACCTAAGTAAAATTATGTTAAATACAGCTCATCTAATGGCCGAGGTCTTGGGTCAGCATTTAGAACAGCAGTTGTTGTCGGTGGAAGGATGCGTGCTGAGGACCGACTAGGTGCCGGTAGCTCTTGTATCCGTTACAGCGATGGGTATCTGCGTTCTCCTTAGAGCGGGAGAGTTTTTGCCTCTGCGCTGGCTGGCTCTACCTAACTAGCTTTCTTTCCTCTCCCAGGTAGCTGCCACTTATTTTCCTTGTGTCTACTTCTCCACGTAGATGACCTTAATGCATTCACTTTGTCACTTCTATTTCGACTGTTGAAATATCTTTTTGTTTTCCCTTTCCCACCTTCTCAGCAGAGTTCCAAAGAGCTGAGGTTGCCATATAAGTGGTTCTTGGATAAGTGAGATATTACTAATTTTGTGTTTTCCCTTCTGCAACTTTAAACTACTCTTTGCTTTGCATCACTTCCTGGTCTTCATTTTAGGATACTTCTAGGCCAAGAAAGCTCAAGGGCTAGGACGATGCAGAAAGCTACAAGTTAATCAGATCTGACTGGATAAAAAGAATCAAAATAGTATATTCATGACATGTCTATGCACAACTAGTTTGTATACTTTTCCTCGACTAGATTATAAGTTTTGCATATTCTCCACAAGAGTAGTGTTCTTTCATAGGAACGCCCCAATACAGGTTGTTGATAACTAATGTCTCACAGGAAGAAGCAGCTCAGAGGAGGTGTTACTGAAACCAAAAGACTGTGTACGACACCATGATTAATGTTAATAAAGTGAGATATGTTGCTAGATATGTATATCCAGAAAAAGGGATTTATCACTGAGCTAACTTAAAAAATAATATTGCCTGGTCAAAAAAATTACTTTTAATTCTAAGCATTGGACAATAAACCCTAGTTCCTAAAATGCATGCATTCTTCCCACAGCTGGTTTACTCTGATTGTTCAGGGTTTTGCTGGAGTCCAAGTGGTTTTCCAAGAGAGCTAACGGTTTCCTGATGAAGCTGTCCAGGCTCTTGAAATCGAGAGAGGGGGTGAGTGTTAATTTGCATTCTCTTAGTCTTATAGAATCCTCTCTCAGTCCAGTAATGTTTGATGAGGTCCGAATTTTCATATTGGTTGTACAGATGACAAGACTGTATGAACTTATAAAACTCTTGGTAGGACGAGGTAAAATGCCACCATACAAGCTAACACTTTGCTAGTGCCATCCAGTCGATTCCAGCTCCTCGCGACCCTGTGAATAGCAGAGCGGGACCCTGCCTGGTCTTTCTGCGCCCTCCTCTCGTCTTCCCTCACTGTATCAGACAATGCTCCGCTGCTCTTATAGCGTTTTCATGGCTAGTTTTTTCAGAAGTGGGTGGCCAGGTCCTTCTTCCTAGTCTTTCTTAGTCTGGAAGCTCCACTAAAACCTGTCCACCATGGGTGACCCTGCTGGTATTTGAAATACCAGCGGCACAGCTTTCAGCATCACAGCAGCACGCAGCCACCACAGTATGACAACTGACAGACAGGTGGTGTGGTTCCCTGACCAAGAAACGAACACAGGCCACAGCGGTGAGAGCGCCGAATCCTAACCACTAGACCACCCGGGCTGGCGAATGCTAACGTATTCTATATCCGGAATCTCAAGATTGCTGAATATGCAGTGTTTGAAAAAATAAGAGAAATACACTCAAATGAAAATTTTTCAGCTGCTTGTCCAAATATATATTTTTGTCCTGCTTTGTGTTACAAAACAGAGTCCAAGCTTAGTATCATTTTAAGCGGGTGGTGTAAAGTGGTACGTGAGGCAAAAGAAATGAATTTGAAGGACAGAAAAGCACACGTCCTCGCGGACCTCCCCGTCTCCAGGATGGAAAATGACTTGGCAGTCGCGCTTTCTGTGCAGTCAGAAGGGAATTCGTTTCCCAGCTGTTCTGGTGTATTTTCCTTATTAGTCTTTGCTCCCACGGTCTAAAAGCAAATACCGGATCTTCGCGCCTACAGTACTGGTCAAGAAATGTAGCTTCCCTCATGGGTGACTCATCGGTGAGAGCCAACCACCTACTGTAACAGCTGGCCACGCACCACGGCCTGGCCGCAGCGTAGCAGCTTCTTCCCAACTTGACCTCGCTTGCTTTGCTGTTGACCGTTGCTGTCTCCTTAGTGACACAAAGGTGGGGTTTAGATATAGATACTTTTCCTCATTTTTCCTGAAACGTATTTCTCAATTACTACTAAAAGATCTTGGAAGACATATTTAATCTTAACTTCAAATTTAGGATGTTAGAAGGCCAACACAACTGAAAGTGTCATCGTTTAAAATTCCAGTGCACGTCCTTTAGTGCGTACGTGATTACTTCCTTGAAGAATGAAGGTTATGTGTAATTTGAGGCTTGGTCATTATTTGCTACCATTTCATGATAAGTCTGAGGTGAGCTACTGTATAAGAACTTGTTCCTTAAATAGGATGACCTCTTGTCTCTTTTCTGCTCTCTGCCATACCGATCCTCCACTCAAAGGCCAGTTCTCGAGGCTTCACTCTAGACAGGTAAAATGAGTTCCTGCTCTCAGAAAGCTCCCAAACCAGTTATGGATAAGATTAACACATAACACGTGTAGAACCGCAAAGGGGTGCAAATAAGATTCAATTTCACGGAAAGTAGAAATTATCCTTGCCTCAGCCTGTACGCTAATGCCTGTGTCTTTCAGCCTAGCATTTTGCTTAGTTTTAATATTGTTTTTAAAAAATTGTTCTAGTGGACTATAAACACCCTGAGTCAGAGGCCATGGTATTTTTATCTTTCTCTCTCCTCCCTATTTAATACATCCATGGTCCCACATGGGACTCGGCTCTTGACACAGAACACGTGTCTGTAAGCATTTGCTGACCTAATTGAATTGGGGAAGACTTTGTTGAAAAGGTACGGTGTGGACTCTACTTTTAGATGGAGTTGGATGGTGACATACTGCCCATATATGAGTCATTTGTTCTGGGCCTTGAGGAAGAATTTGAAAAGTTAAAACAGATTGGGGACACATGCCAGGTTGGTGGAATGACTAGAGCAGAGCTGAGGGTTAGTTTGACAAAATATGGAGTCAGGGAGGAGACCAGCCAAGCTGTTGTTTTGGAGAATAATGGGGATATTAGGGTGGCTAGATGTAATAAGAGGGCCTTACAGAGGTGCTGTGGTTGGGATGCATGCCAAATTAATAGCATTTCTTTTTCTCCCTATTTCATGCTGAGGACACTATCTTCTTCTTCATTTGTCCCTTAGCACATTTATTATATTCTTAGTGGTGTTAAGGAACAGGTGGGGTCTGTTAATATGATTTCTTCCTTCCTTTCTTTGAATGTATACGTTTTATTTGTTAATTAGGTTGTTCTGGAGTTGGTCTGTTTTCAGGAAAGAGATTGAGTGCATTTTGAAAAACTACTTGAAAATTGGACTGAGGAAATTAAAATTAAACTTTTTTTCTTCTTTTCTTTTTTTTCTGGAAAAGATCCTGGATGACTTTGTAGAGATGCTGTGGATAAATAAAAGGAATTCTTTAAAATTAGAAAGATATCCAGCTTGGAGCAACTGCTTGAGATGGAGAAAGCAGGAAAAAATAGCAGGTTTGGGAAAATAAATGAGTTTCCTTGTGGACAGTGCTTGTGGGACATCTAGGAAGAGATAGAAATAGCCATTTGAAATCAGGGCTTGAGCTCAAGAGAAGTTAGAGCTGGAAAGAGATTTAGCAGACAACGGTGGTAGTTAGAAGTGGGAGATGGTGCCTAAAGAGAGCAGGTGGAATGGGGTCCTTAACTGGGATCTGTGGTGGCTTGAATGATTGGGATTCAGGGCTCTATAACCACCAGAAATTACAAGCAGTATTTTCTGTGAGTTTCCATTTGGCATGCTGGGATGGAGTGTGTCCATAACTTTGGTCAGATTCTTAGAGGTGTCCAAAGGTTAAGGAATCAGTGATACAGATTGGAAAGATAAGAGCAAGAAGGTCAGAACTCTGAGGGGAAATCAGCATTTAAAGAGGAAGCAGAGATGAGCTATGGAAAGAAGCCAAAGAGATAAGGAGGGCAGAAATCTATCCCGGAAGTTGGGAGGACATGGAAGGCAACAAAGAGCATGGCCCACAGGGCTAAATGCTATCTCGAAGTTGAGTAGGTTAAAAGAACATGCTGGATTGACCATTAGGAGGTCATTGATGACTTTCCCAAGAGCAGTTTCAGAAGAGCAGTGTGAGTGGAAGGCATGTTGTGATAAGTAGAGAACGGGAATCAGGGAGCAGGGACGGTAAGTCTAGCCTTCTCTTTCTGGAAGGTTAACCTTTGACAAGAGTGAATATTTACTGAGTTCCTGAGAAGGGCCACAGCTCATGCCATTTGCTGTAGACATAAACGTGACCGAGGTGATACGGCTTTGCTCCCATGAGTCTTAGGGTCTTGTGGGAGAGATAGGCCCTAATCAAATAATGACACAAAGTAGGTGTATCATCAGCAACTGGGTCAGTGCTTCTGTGGGAAGAAATGTGGTGCCCGGCAGTGAAGCATAACCTAATCTGGGGTCAAAGAAGGATCCCTAAGGATGTGACGTTTGAGCTCAGACCTGAAGGGTGCATAGGAGTGAAATAGTTGGGAGTGGTGGCAGAGAGCAGAACATTCCAGGCAACGGCGAAAGCAAGTGCAAAGCCTCGCAAGGGTGGAGAGAGCAGAGGGGAGTGACAAGAGTCCACCTGGGTCTTCTAAATGACAGTAAGGATCTGAGTCTAAGAACAATTAGAAAACTGCTAGCCTGTGGATGGTCAAACACAGTCCGTTTTGCATTTTGAAATAAAGTAGAAGAATCCAGGTGAAAAATAACGATAGCTTGGAGCAGCATCCTGGCATGAAGAAGAGAAGCAGATGGGTTCAAGAACTCTATAGAAGCCGAAATCAGCACTGGAAGACAGCTGAGAGCGCCCAGTGATTTAGGGACATCCTGCAAAAGGTAAAGTCTTTAGGTGCTGAGTACTGGAGCTTATTTGTAGGCAAAGGTAAAGAGCAGCAGAGGGAGAGAGAGCTTGAAGACATAAAAAGCAGGAGGGAATGTATGGGTACTAGCATCAGAAACACTGGTCCTCTGAGGTGAGAAGAAAGGGCCGATGAATGTATAGGTACCGTTATAGGTAGGAAGGAGTCAAGTTGAGGCTTGAAGCCTTGATCCACAAAGGAGGCTCGGACATGTTCTTGCGGTGAGGCTGCAGCCCCCAAAATAATGGGGTGGCATCAGGCTCTGCAGGAAGCACAAGAAGCTCTGAGCTAGTTGATAGAAAGGACACAGCTGCCATTTGTGGACAGGCACAAGCATCGCCAGATCCTCGGAGTGTCCTGAAAAATCCACATTTCAATTTTATAGTTGGAAACAGAATCAGGGACTTTTAAATGTCTAAATGTCAGAGCAGACATCTTGACCTCTATTAAGAATTCTTTTTCCTGAATTCGCGAGGTGGTGTACTCTACTGTTGGGATCAGAGTGGGTTGTGTGGTGACAGTAGAGTGAGAAAGAGAGTAGAGCAGCTCAGGCGCTTGTTTTGTTACTTAGGAGGACAGGGGCATTTTCTTACAGACTAGATACCTACACAAGTCTGTATTCCAAATGGCATTTTAATTTGCATTTCATACTAACAATTTAGTCCAGGCCTAGGAATACCACTGACACCAATCAATCTTTAAAAATAGACGCTTTTTCAAAGTTTAATAAGTGAGACACAGTGAGAAATCATGTGTCAGATCTATCCAACCAAATGTGCTGATTTAATGTCCTAATTCAGAAAAAGATTTAGAATTAATTGACCTTTTAAAAAATTATCCAAAGGGATTAATGTTCATCTCCTCTTTTTGTGAATATAGTTATGGAGTGTCTGTCAGAATGGAGTATGCTCTGAAACTTCGACTGTGTTTAACATGCCAGATTCTCTTGCAGAATCTCTGAGTGAACTTGTGTATTTGTGATGTCTGGTACACTTTTCCAGGCTGCACGAGTACAGCTTTGTCACAAAAAGACTTTTCTCTGTAAGATGTGTGTTCTTTGAAGATCAGGGGGAGAAGCGTCGTATGAGTCTGCCATGTTGATTTAGCAGCGAACAGTGCAGTACTGGCTGGAGGCGTGGCCCTGCTTGGCAATTCTGCAATAAATGCAGCTGGGATAATTTTCAGTTCAACCCTTGGCAAACCTTCAGTGTATATAAAAAAAAAAAAAGCTGTGGAGGAGGCTCAAAGGCTGTGCTCAGGATTCATTACCCTATCTCTTAGAATTGCCAATAAACAATAGGTCAGCTCTGTGTGCTGCTGAGATTCAGTTAGCCCTCTGGGAAGAAATGATCATTATTAAGTGAGTTAATACATCTAATTGCTGAGCAGAAGGCCTGGTACACTGAAATGTTTAATGAATATTAGCTATTATTGTTTTTAAAAATTATAATGATTTAAAATTATTAACTTCCTAGGATCCAATTTGTACTTGAAAGGGTCATGATTGTGGACCAAATTTACCTCTCTACACATATGGTCTATTGTTTCTAGACTGAGATATCCAGGTTTTATACTGTGCACCTTCAAAGGAGACCATTCATCATTGGGAAAGTGTTTTTTAGTTCTACTCCAGCTTTGAAACTGATTTCTGTGTTACAAAGTTTTCAAGCCCTCACAATTCACTTGTACAACCAGATAAGTTTTGCAGCCGATGAAGTCTCCACCTTCTGGGTCTGATTCCTTTCTGAGTTCCCAGGAGGACTAAGTTTTGGAATTTTCCCTGAATATCTATTCTCCTAAGGGCTGAAACGGACCTTTGGTGTTTCCTGTTCTATACTGGGAACCAGAAGCTTTCTGAATTATCTCATAGGACATTTCCTGATCTGTGAATCTTTAGAGCATGAAGATCATGTTTTTCCCTTCAACATCCCCTGATTCTCAGTCTCCAAGGAACATGTGTGTATTTCATTACAACTCCACCGTTTCCCGCATTCAATGATAAATATATGGGTTACAGTGTGTACACTCATACAGAACACCAAAGGTTACCAGTACAGATTTATTGCTTGTTACATCATTTTACTGTGGGGCTGATTCACTAAATCAGTTTATTTAGCAATTAAATAATATTAAATAAGGCAACTGTACCAACTTACACCAGCCCTGTCTTAGCTGACTCCACCTCCTCCTCCCTCTTCTAATCAGTAGCTTGATAAGATTGATCTGTACTCACACCGATAAGCCTTGACTGGGAGATGCAGCATGAGCTTCTTAATAGAGCCATGTCTCCACTAAGAGACATCTAGAACAAGAGGACTCTATGAACCTAAAAATATAGGCAATCTTGTCTTGTTAATAATTCCATTTCTTTTAAGGTTTTGAGTGTTATTCTCTTGCTATTGTTTACTTGATCCTTGATTGTTTAGATTTGACTGTTCTGATCCCTAACTCCAGAACGTGGTTCTTCTTCTCTGTGTCACCTTGATCAGCAAAAGTAATTTTATTCCACATGACTCAGGTCAAATTACTGATTGCACTAGCTCTTTATGTTCAATTGGGAATAAATCAGTTACCGCCAGAATAAAACTTAAATTTAGTTTATTGATTGGATTTTCCAACATTTTATTTTTAGAAGTTTCAAATATACATAAAAGTTGAAGGAACTGTGCAGTGAACACCCATGAACCCATCACCTAGAGTCTACAATGAGCATTTTAATGTATTTACTTATCCCATAACCATCTATCCATTCATCAGCCCATCTTATTGTTTGTTATTTTTTTATTTTGAAATAATTTTAGACTTACAGAAAAGTTGCAAAAATAATACAGAGTTCCCAAACACCCTTCACCAGCTTCCCCTAATGTGAGCATCTTACAAAACCATAATACAATGACCAAAACAAGAAAATTAACATTAGTACAACACTATTAACAAATCTACAAATCTTATACAAATTTCATCAATTCTCCCACTAATGTCTTTTTTCTGGGGCAGGATCCAATCCAGGATCCCACACTGCATTTGGTTGTTAGGTCTCCTCCAATCTATGATAGTTTGTCAGTCCTTGTCTTTCGTAACCTTGACCCTTCTGAAGTGTACTGGCCACTCATTTTGTTGAATGTCCCTGAGTTTGGGTTTATCTGAAGTTTTCTCATGATTAGATCGAGGTTATGCATTTTTTGCAAGAATACCACAGAAGTGAGATTACGTCCTTCTCAGTTTGTTGTGTGGGGAGGTACATGATGTCACCCTCTATAATTGCTACTGATGCTATCTTTTATCACTTGGTTAAGGGGTTGTCTGCCAGGTTTCTCCACTGTGCATTTGTTATTTTTCACTTTGTAAATAATAAATGTTTTGGAGGAGATACTTTGAGACTATGCAAATATTCTGCTTCTCCTTAAACTTTTACCTACTAATTTTGGCATTCATTGGAGGATTTTGCCTGCAGCAATTATTTCTGTGGTTCTCTGCTGGCACTTTCCTATAGCCGTCATTCTTTCTACATTTATTAGCTGGAATTCTACCATAAGGAAGAAATATCCCTTCTTCCCTACTTATTTATATATTCTGTTATTTATTTATATGGGGGTGGAGTCAGGGAAATTCATTTTATTCTTTGGGTTATAATCCAGTATTATCATTATTTACTTTGTTATTATCATTATTTATCTTGTAGCTTGATTTGATCATCAGACACTCCCTTCGGATTAGCTCCTGAGTCCTTTTGACATGTCCCATCATTTTTTGAGCACTTTCTTACTTTCTGGAACCATAGATGTTGCAGGCTCATTTTGTATTTTCCATAGTTTTTCTGAGGAGGTCTGGGTTCTTTTATTGGAGAATGGTGTTTAGAAACCAAGATCTGGGCACTAAGTGTGCTTATTGCTACAGGGGTGTCATTGCTTTTAGGCATTCTCAGCAGATAGAACTAGAAATATATGTACATTTACTAACTCCTATACACATCTATATTTCTGTATTTATCCATCTGTGTGTATGTGTGAGTATATATGTGCATATATATACTTATATGAAATCATTGATTCTTACTGATGCCTTTGAGTCCAATCCAACGCTGTGGGTTCATTCTGGACTTCCCCTTCCATTATTAGTAACTTTTATCTCCAGCATTGAAAAACATGTCTCTCAGTATCCACAATATAGTTTCTTATTTGTTCAATCCTAGTGTACACATAAACTAGCTTCAGAATTGCTAATCCCTACCCCTGTGAGAAGCACACTTACTAACTAGATTACAACATTTGTATACAGTTCTTTTTGTGTTTAGTGTTATAGTTTGTAGCCAGAATACTTTTCCAAAGTTAGTTAGCCAAGTTCTTTTCTTCCCCATCCTCTTCAGCGTGGTTGTGTTATGCATTTCTAATACCTCAGTGTGGTTGTATTGGGTTCATCTGTTACTGCTTGTATTCCATTTTGGGTTTCCTTCACATCTTGATGCATTTCAAATATTTATATTTACTATTTTTTTGCAGGGTGGGGGTGGGGGTGGTGCGGCGATATGTGGAACATTGCCGTGGTTCTGCAGTCCGAGCTATGAAGAAGTATACGCTCAGAGAAGCAGGCCTTTCCCTCGTTCCTTCCACTGAATTTCCATCTACTCCCTCCAGAAAGCCAGTCTCGTTTGTTTCTGGTTTATCCTTCCTCTGTTTCTTTTACATACATTAGCAGCTCCATGAGCATTTCCATGTATCCCTTTCTTTCTTCCCTGAATCCATCTTATTTTTTGATGTATTTCACAGTAAGCTGCAGCTATCAGTACGCTTTACCTCTAAACACTTCAGCATGCCTGTCATTCACTAGGGTTCAATTTTTGGGTGTGGTTATTTTTTTTCTTTTTATTTCTTTTAAGGTCAAATTCATGTGCAATAAAACGCATGCATCTTAAGTCTACCATCGGATAAATTTTGACAATGTATACACTAGTGTAATGCCAACCCCTACCAAATGTAGAACATTACTATAGCCTCATAATGGTCCCTCATACTCCTTCCCAGTTACTTCCTGCTCCGGCCTCCGAGCTGGTGTTCTAATTCTTTTCTACCATAGATTGGGGTGGCCTGTTCTAGAGCTTCATATAAATGGAATCATACAAAGTGTACTCCTTTGTGTGAAGCCTCTTGCACTTGTCACAACATTTTTAAATACATCCACGTTGTGGTGCATATCACTAGATCATTCCTTTTATTGCCCGTAGCATTACATTGTAGAACGTACCATGGCTTATTAGTAATTGTTTTGGAAATGCAGGGATGAAGAGTGAAGATTTTTCATTTATGTGCAGTTGGCCTTTTTTTATCTGATGCCTCAGATTCTTCTGGTTTTAAATTATTTTAAATAATTCAGCTTTATACATATTGCCTTGTGCATCTAGGCATAGTGCTTTTCTTTCAAAAAGCTCAGTGTTGAAACATGATTAGACTCTCTCTGTACAGACAGATAAATGTCCTTTAAGATATTTAACGTTGAACAATTCATCCCACAGAGGCCCTAATTCAGTAACTGTTTCTTGGACATTTATTATGCAAGTCACTGCGTCAGGGGTTTGGGACACAGACAGGGAGAAGACACGCCTGGTTAGTGGGTGTTTTCGTGCCTTCGAGATATTAGGATGCCACCAGAGAAGAGATGCTTCTTTTCTGTGAAGAATCTCAATTAGTATCTCATTTGTTTCCTCCAAATCTTGTGAGAAATGCAGTGATCTTCAAAACCAGTAGTTCTGATAGTAAAACCGTGCACATAGTAGACACCGTGGTCTTTGTAGTTGTCTTGTGGGCTCAGGGTTGTGGAGAGGGATCAGCAGGAACAAGGAGTAAGTGAGAACAAAAGGGAAGCTAACAGGGGCGAATGGATGATGGCGTCAGGAAGCACTTGCATTCGACGCGGTGCCAACTCTCGCCTCTGGAGGCAGCTGCTGAAATGCAGCGGGGAGCAGAGTGGAGGCTGAAGCACCGCGTGGCAGCCTGCCATCCCCATCCCCTCCTTGATTTCGTGGGCACACACTGAGGCATACACGGTCGCATCCGTATGAGGAAACAGGCTCCTTCACCTCTTCTACATGCACAAAGTAAGGCCAAGGGTGGCTAAGAGATTTGCTCGGGGACGCACTACGGAAGGCACTCAATGAACGCAGAATTTAGGTGAATAGGTGTGTCATTTTCAATCTTTCTCTGGCTCTTTTAAAAATCTTATTGAGTAACCTGTAAGAAACTTTTCGGTATAATGCAGTAACTTCTAAACTTGGAAGTGATAAACGCTTTTTTTAATACAAAAAATATGAACTGGAATGGAAATGACTTTCTTCCAAAACACATTAAAGAAACATATTATCATGTGGAATCTCATTTTGAATGAATCAGAGTACAGTAAGTCTCAAAATATCCACTCAACTGCCTGCTGTGGTTTACTAAACAGGAAAATGACTTCAGCAGGATGGTCTTTTTCTCTAGATCCACAGCGGGCAGCTTTTTGTGCTATTCTGAAAACATCTTAATTCTTCCCCAAGTACCATGTTTCTTGGAATTATTCACCGGAAATTATAGTATTCCGAGTTTTAAAATAATTCAAACCACAAGTGATTTTGTAATAGCGCTTAGCAGTAGTATAAAAAGCAATTGAGCACAGTTCATGAAAGCATTAGTCACAATTGTACATAGTGCCCTCCACACAAAGATGTGTGTTTCTATCCCACTGTGTTCACTGGGCTGCCGTTCTGAGTAGTGATAACAAACAAGATAAATAAGTAAAATATGTTGGACAGTGTCAAGGGCTAGGGAGAAACAATTAGGCCAGGACAGGATCTTGAATACACTGCGCTGGAGGCAGGAGGCAGTTGAAATTATAGATCTGATGGTCAGGGAAGGTGTCACTGAGGAGGTGGCTTCTGAGTAAGGACCTCAATAGCATGTGAGTCATATGGACATCTGGGGAAGAATGTTCCTGGCAAAAGGAATAGCATGTGCAAAGGCCCTGAGGCAGGAGCGTGCCTGAGGAGCACAAGAGCATAGCCAGAATGTAGTGAATGATGGGGACAGTATTTGATAGAGAGGGAACAGGGGCCATATCATGAAAGGCCTCACAGTGAGGACTTAAGCTTTTACTCTGAGTGGTGAAGGAAGCCACTGGGGGCTTTTGAGCTGAGAATTGACATGACCTGAATTGTGTCTTAGCGCCCAAAGCAGAGAGAGCAGTGGAGAGGCTCTATTGAACCAGAGACTGCAGCACAGAAGTTCTTCTGAAAAAGAGAATGGCCATTTCCAATGTTTAGAGATGTGTCAGGTCTCTCCAGACAAGGAAAAATAAGAACGCATGGCAAGTGTTTCAGATAACTAAGCAATTGGGGATTAAATGTGTGATGTTATTTTTAGAAGACAGCATTTTTTTTTATGCCCTGCTACTGATTTCTTGTTGTATCTTTTAGAACACACTGTGGAGAAAGATAAGGAAGCATGGCCTTCCAAGTGTAGCGCTGAATTAGAAGACCTTGGTTTTGGTCCTGATTTTGACCTTGTAATATCCTAGGTCTGGTTACTTAATCTTTCTGAGCTTTAGTTTTCTCAGTGGAGAGCATAATCGTTAATTACATTATGGAATTATTATGTCAATTAATAACATGCTAGTAATCTGATGGTCATAAAGTACTTTGAGTGTCTTTGAAGTAGGCATGACAGAACCGAGGCGGTGACCAATTAGTGCCGATATTATAAGAAACACATGGCATTTTAGCACCAAAGAGGTTCTTGGACAGGAAGAACTGTGGGCGATCGGGAGGAGACTGGTGTGAAGTTGGAAAGAGATGAGTGATGAGGAGGATGACATTTAATTTCAGGACATTTTGGTGTATGAGGACAGGGATTTTGCAGTGCTAGTTATAAAGGGATGGGTGCTTCAGCAGGATGAGGGAGAAAGAGAGTGTGTGTTAAAGTACATCATTTCCTGGACCCAGAATCTGGCCCTTAGGACACGGGTCACCTTTCCACCTTGATAATACTCAGTTGTTATATCTGACTTGAATACCTTGAATTTTTGAGCAGCATGTTCAAAGGGCTGACAAGGTTGACTTCTAATACACACCGTGGATAATGGTAGGCGTATTGAAGTATGTGATATTTATTTTCCTTATGACACATTAATTTATCAAACAAAACTGTGAAATCTCATATAATTTGGCACAACTTTTGATGAATGAGGAGGTGACCGTGGTGGATCCTGCTTAAAGACACAGGATGATTGGTATGACATTGGCCAAGTGGAGGGCACTAGAGGACCTCTATCATTTGGGGTCAAGATGTCTGTTGCTCTGAAGGCCCCTTAACTGCTTTGTTTATTCATTCAACAGATATTTTTTGATAATATACTCTGTCGGGTGCTGCAGGGCATAAAAAGATGAGTAAGACCTGTCCCTATCGCCAGTGAGCTTATAATCTAACAGGGAAATAACTATAAAACCAGGCAGTTTGTGATATGTGGCATGAGCAATCGTGGAGGTGCTGTGCAGATTGGGGGCAGGGAGAATCCTGCGGGCTCGGAGGATCAGGATTGCTTTGTGGAGGAGCTGATGTCCGAGTAGGGCCAGCGGTGCATTCAAGTTGAGAGAGTAAAAAAGCCCAATGATGGTTGCATAAGGCTTCTCAGAGCGGGTACACCTGCAAGGAAGAACTTCACCAGGCACAGAGGAGACAAGAGGAGGATATTAAGGGCCTGAAACCCGATGGGTGTGTTAAGGCGGGTGGCTATCAGTTAGAGTGGGGCAACGGAGTTCCAGGAGAAAAACCTGGCCAAGTAGATTTGGGCCAGATGTTATATTAGAAAGTCAGGCTGAGGAGTTTACAGACGGTGGAGGGGTACTCAGTTGTGACATTTGCCAAAGGCATTTTAGGGACACAAATCTGGCAGTGACGTATAGGATAATCTGAAGGGTGAACGGAACCAGAAATGAGGAGGTTATGGAAATAGTACAAGTTAGAGATAAGGATAGAGGATCAATGGGAATATAATACAGCAGGAGAGACTGTCAACGATGAATTTTTAAAGAAAAAAATTAACATGACTTGGGGACTGTGAACCACGAAAAGCAATCCAAATATCAGAGATTATTGAAGGAAAGAAAGAGGCAACGATTTCTCTAAGGGGTTGAATTGGCATGAAGCTGGAAAACCGTGACACGGAATGGGGAAGTTCAGAGATACAATGTCAAGGTGGCAAATTATTATCAACTCGAACCACGGGAGTCGTGGAGACCAGCCTCCTGTCAGTTGGGTACCTTGAACTCTAGGTGTGTGATTAATGTGCGCATGGTGTTTCTCAATAATTCATCCGCTCAGAGCCGTCTAATCTCTGTGAACGTGATCAGATGTCTGGCTCCTGCTGTTGGGATTTATTTCCACGGGTTGTCTGTGTCAGCATGGAAGTGAACATTTGTGCAGCTTTGGTGGAGAATAAAGGTCACGTATGTACGTGCTCATTTCTAAATGAGCTGTAATTATATTCACAACGCAGGACTCCATGACTCACCTCTGCCCTCATGAACTCCACCCAATGAACTGCCTCTTTCATTCAAATATGAACTCACTTCATCCACTTCACTTTTTACATCTTGGCAGAGATTAATGATGACTTTTTTTTTTGAAAGGAATCCAAAAGTTTGGGTACCACACTCTCCTGGGAGCCACCAAAGACTCAGAGGGAGACGCATCTGTTCCCCAAACATTAGCTGGTTCTGTGTTTCTCCCCGAGACTCAGTGATCTCCTCCACGTCATCTCCGGAGGTGAGGAGAAGGGCACAGGATCCATAGGTAGTGGCTATGTTTGACACATGGAACTTCTGCCAAAGACCAAAAAGCATCGTGGAGATTTTAGTTTCTCAATCTAAGTTGATTTAAACACCTGGCGAGAAGGGAAAAGTAAAACAAATATGAGCATAACATCCTGCTTTTAGGTCTGAGAGAAGCGGTTCACAGGAAAAGACTATAAATCAGAGGAGGCTGACGGCTCATCCTGTGGTCAGCACCAGGGACGTTTTCCACAGGTGAGTGAGCAGAGTGAAGAAGGCAGGGAAACATCGGAATCCCTTTAGATTCCTTGTAAACACGTGTCTCAACAAGTATTTGTTGAGTGTTTACTATGGTTAGAAGATTGCAGCACAAAGGAGACACAGTTTCTGCTCTTTCCATGCAACAAATGTATTTATTTACATATAACAGTTTCTAAGGTAATTGGAAGGCTCTGCAGCTGAGTGTTTAGAATCTTTTGTTGATGTGCGATGCAGTCTTCACAAATAGTCTTCAAAACCAGTATCCTTGGTACTGATAGTGAAAGTATTTTTTTTTCCCGAATAACTGTGATTTGTAAAATGCTTTTAACCATGAGCCACTACGAACATAAAACAGTGATTCCCATTAGCTTTCAGATTCACATTGGCTAAACAGTCCCACGGGGCCCACATCACCGGTTCACATATCTTACCTCACTCAGTGACCGCAGCAACCTTGTGAGGTCGTTTCATCCCCCCCCCCCATTTTACAGATGAGGAAACTGAGGCTCAGAGAAGTTGGCTAACTTCCCCAATCTCATATTAGTAAGTGGAAGAATAGGGGTTGAAACCCACGTCTTCAGGTTGTAAATTCTCTGCTCTTCCAACTACACCAAAGCTGCCCTATGAGAAAAACACCTAACATGGACTCGTCTCTAGACCTATGGAAAAAAATTTACCTATACCCTGAAATGAAGGGAAGTTAAAATCCTTTTACAAATAGACTTCAGAGCTGAGAGCCGTTAGGTTTCATAATCCCGTCTCATCTACCATTCACAGTTTGGGGTTTAATATTCAGTGAGGCCATCACATGGAAATCCAGCAAGCAAATTCAGGAGATTTTCAGGCCAAACTGTAAAACTCATAATGCTTACATGGGCTAGATAAATTTTTATTGTTTATTTATATTTAAATTTCCTAAGTACTAATAGTAAAACTGCCCTTATATAAACATGAAAAAAAATTTCCAGCACTCAAATATTACTTTTATCTACTTTCACTATCTCCGAGCTTCCCAGTCAGTTAAAAAATATGTCATCTTTGCTACTACTGTCCTCACTTATTCCTGAAATTGGACATAAGTTTAAGGTTGCTCCAAAGTTAATGATTAAAATCTTGTTTGAATGACGTTATTCGTCATTTCTTGGGAGCATTCTTGGGTCATCCATTAGTTTCTAGTTCTGAAACAGCGTAATATAGATTCTTAAACAGCATGATATAGGTTCTTATCTCTTGAGAATTCCATCTATTGTTAATGACTTTTATGTAATGAACTGCTTATAGATTCTACTTTTGAACATTTTCCCTCTTAATTGGTAGTCATGATTGTTAAGGCCACTCCCTCCCTTATCAGGTCGTTATTTGACCAGAGTCTTATTTCAAGGGAACCATCTTCTGAAGAAGGATTCAGAAATACACAGATTTCTACTAAAAGAAATTTTTATATTTTTGTCCAATGCCTGCTTCTAATACATTTTTCTAAACATAATTCTTTTTATCATCCAGACTCTTATGATTCATTCAAAAGAAATCTAGAGCCCAATCAGTCTTTTAAGCAAATATTTCTAAGTAGTATTTTGTACAAGTTGACCTATTTTAGTATCACCAAAAGGTTATTTCAGGTCGGTGAATAAGAATATGTTAATGAATAGCAGAGGCTACATTTGTTGATTCCTAAAAGAGAACTCAGATTTTTCGAGAGTTTAAGTTTCTCTTCAGTGATTCATAATCAGTTTTGCAATTTGAAGGCAGTTAATGAGTCATTCAGTTTATGAATCTGTTGTCACTTCCTTAGAAAACGGCTCCCTTTCCTTATGGCTTTTTAAAGTTTAATTCAGTTATCTGAAATCTATCATTTTAACCTCATTTTTCCTACTTCTTGAGAAAGAGGATGTTAGATACCAATTTCACCTTTATTACCAGGTAAGAAGGCCTGGGAACTAGGGATGTAAATTATCTGAGACATCACTGTTCTGAGCTTATGAGTCACAGTAGAATGGATAGTTGTATTGGAAAAATCCTGTAAAAATACCAGTGCTAGTTTTCCGAGTTGTAAATCTGAATTCTCTGTTTTCAGTTATCTTGTTTCTGCTTTCCAGTGCAGTGCACGCCAGCCACCTGCAGGACTGCTCAGCCATACGGCCTTTCACTAGGATGGAAGAGCAACTTTAGCTGCAATTCTTCAAAATAAAACAAAACACCCTTAGCTAGTCAAGGAATAAAATCGGTAGACTGACGTCAGCAGGACCTTCGAGAAGAGAAAATAGGCCTTCCTTCAGGCCTGGACAGATCATTTACAGTGTTTTTGGATTCCTTTTTTGATCAGGAAATCAGATCGACATCCTTATAGGGAAAGGTTCATTTGGGTCAAAGGTGGAGCATTCTAGTTAAAGTGTCTCCTCCTTAGTCCATATTAGGCAATAGGAACTGCCTGAAAGGCATTTATTTTTCATTCTGTGTCATTCAACCATAAATGACTCAGGGCTGATATTATTTGCCCAGCTCCGCTGAACTCCTAGGAGAGGCAGCTGTGCCTCACATGCGGTGCTGCTCCTATACCCTCGACAGGGAAGGCGGGGGGGGAGTAGAAAAAGGGGTGCTTTTTCCTTAAGATCGTATTAACTGAATAGCTGACTCACATCCCAGGGACTTGATTGAGTCCTCAAAATGTTTCATTTCTGAAATAATGTCGTCTTAATCTGAGTAACTTTACTGTCACCTGGTAAAGCTTGTTAAAGTTTAAGGAGGATTTTAAAAAGTCACACTTGAAACCATATGGGATTAGAGAAACTAAAGTAATTTAGCAGCAGCTACAAATGTGAAAACGTTAAACATTAATTCAGAATGTTGTGAGATCTGATTATTATTACTTTTTAAAAATAGACCTTATTTTTTAGAAACGTTTTAGGTTCACAGCAAAATTGAGCAGAAGGTACAGACAGTTCCCATATACCCCCTGCCCCCACATAGTCACAGCCTCCTCCACTATCAACATCCTGCACCAGTGTGGTACTTTTGTTGCAATCAATGAACCTATGTTGACTCGTCATAATCACCCAAAGTCCAGAGTCTACCTTAGGGTTCACTCTTGGCACTGTACATTGTATGGGTTTGGACGAATGTATAAAGACATGTATCCACCATTACCGTAGCATGCAGCATCGTTTTGCTGCCCTAAAACCCTCTGTGCTCTGCCTATTCAGAGATCTTAGATTTCTAGTTTCAGATTAAATGTTCTAAATATGGGTTAAAATCCAAAAGTTTAAAAAAGCACAAAGACCCAAGTGTTTAACTTAAAATTAATGGTTGTTTAAAATCACTAATACCTTTACTTAAAGTATAGAATATTAAATGTCAACATTCATATTAAGATTTCATTAATTCAGAACACGTATCTGAAATTTACCTTTGCAGTAGCCATGAAATAATTTGTTGGCTAAGTAAATAAAATAGTTTGCATCTGAGAAGTTTTTGGCCAAGGGAGAGCACTAGCTATTACCAACCCCCTGCCATCTGGAACTTAGCTAAAATTAACCAAACAACAACAACAAAGGACTGAAAAATATCCAAATATTAGGAAAATAAACAACACATTTCTAAATAACCCATGAGTCAAAGAAGAAGTCACAGTGGAAATTCGAAAATATTTTGAACTGAATGAAAATGAAAACAATATATCAAAATTTGTGACATGCAGCTAAAGCAGTGCCTAGATGGATGCTTATAACATGAAATACATATATGAGAAAAAAAGAAGTGTCTAAAATTAATGATCTAAGCTTCCACCTTAAGAGATTAGAAAAAGAAGAGCAAATTAAACTAACCATAAGCATAAGTAAAGATAAGAGTGGAAACTAATGAAATAGAAAATGGTAAAACATTACAGAAAAATCAATGGAACCAATAGCTGGTT
The DNA here is from genome assembly GCF_020826845.1 of Diceros bicornis minor. Lineage (NCBI taxonomy): Eukaryota > Metazoa > Chordata > Mammalia > Perissodactyla > Rhinocerotidae > Diceros > Diceros bicornis. The sequence continues at coordinate 27,907,069 of NC_080752.1, forward strand.
CTTTGAAAAGATTAATAAAATTGATAAACTTCTAGCCTGCATGATGAAAGATAAAAAAAAAGAGGGAGGGCTGGCCTGGTGGCATAGCAGTTAAGTTGGTACGTTCCACTTCGGCGGCCCAGGGTTCACTGGTTCGGATCCTGGGTGTGGACCTATTCACTGCTCATCGAGCCATGCTGAGGCAGCGTCCCATATAGAAGAGCTACAGTTCTACAACTATGATACACAACTATGTACTGGGGCTTTGGGGAGAAAAAGGAAAAAAGAGGAAGATTGGCAACAGATGTTAGCGCAGGGCCAATCTTCCTCAAAAAAAAAAAAAGAACAGAAAAAGAGGGAAAACACAAATTACTGATATCAGGAATGAAAGAAGGACATCACCATAGATCCTACAGATAGTCAAAGGATTATAAGGGAATATTTTGAACAATTAATGCCAATAACTTTGACAATTTAAATGAAATGAACAAATTCTTTGAAAGGTATGAATTACTGAAACTGACTCAAGAAGAAATAGAAAATCTTAGTAGCCTTATATCTATTAAACAAATTAAATTTGTAATTTTAAAACTTCTGTCAAAGAAGACACCAGGCCTAGATGACTTCATTGACAAATTCTATCAAATGTTTAAGAAAAAAATGATACCCATCCTACACAAACTTTCAGAAAATAGAAGGAGAAGTAACACTTTCCAACTCATTTTATGAGGCTAGTATTACCCATATACCTAAACCAGACAAAATTATTATAAATAAAGAAAATTATAGACCAATATCCTTTATTAACATAGAGGCAAAATCCTTAACAACATATTAACAAATGTCTCAATAGATATATATATAGAGAGAGAGAGAGGAAGAATGAGAGAGAGACAGAGAGAGAGAGGATAATATAGAAAGAGAGGATATATACCAAGTGGGCTTTATTCCAGGAATTCATGGTTGGTTTAATTTTCAAAATCAATTAATATAACTCACAGAATAAAGGAGAAAAACTCTATGATATCTGGGTTGGTAGTCCCAAAACCACCTCCAGATTCGATGATTCTTGAGGACTCACAGGATTCAGCATATAGTCATACCCATGGCTAAGATTTATTACAGTGAAAGGATATAAAGTGAAATCAGCAATGAGGTGAAGTCTGAAAGAGACTCGGTGTAAGCTTCCAAAAGTCCTCTCCCTGTGCTTAATTCCCCCAGCTACATGTTGTGACGACATACGTGAAATGCTGTCTACTAGAGAAGCTCTTTAGAGGCTCTGCTTGGGCTTTTATTGGGGGCTGGTCACATGGGCAGCCTCTGCCTGGCACATACCAAAGTTCCAGACTCCCAGAACAAACCATATTGCTTGTACAGTTTAGGCACAGTGAGCCACTCTTACCAGTTCTGAGAATGGTGGGGACCCTCCCAAAATCTAAGTTCCCAGATGGCAGCCAAAGGCCAACCTTGCAAACAGGCCTTTCAAAGGAGAGCAGTCTCAGGCCTGCAATGTTAACTCTTTTCTACACAGTGTCTCTACAGATGCACCCACTCCCTCCACAAAAAAAATTTTTTGATGAAATATAATACCTATTCATAAACTGTTGGCAAACTGAGACTAAAAAGGAACAGCCTCAACCTAATAAAGAACATTTACAAAAACCCTAGCACTAACAATATCGTTAGTGGACAAACACTGAGTGCTGTTTCCCTGAAACTGGGAAAAAGACAAGAATGTCCATTCTCACCTTTCCCGTTCAATATTGTACTGGATATCCGAGTCTCTGCAATAAAGCAAGAAAAAGAAGTAAAAGATATGCATATTGGAAAGATGCAAAACTATTTTTATACCTGGAAAACATAATGTTGTACATAGAAAAGCCTAAGAAATCTACCAAAAAATGTTATTAGGTATAATTGAGTTTGGTAAGGTTACAGGATACAAGGTCAATATACACAAATCAATTGGATATCTATATACTAGCAATGAACAATTGAAAATTCAAATAAAAAATACCATTTATATATGGAGATTCCTAAAGAATTAAAAATAGAAATACCCTATGATCCAGCTATCCCACTACTGAGAATCTATCCAACGAACCTGAAATCAACAATCCAAAGAGGCTTATGCACCCCTATGTTCATTGCAGCATTATTCACTATATACAAGAAGTGGTAGCAACCTAAGTGTCCCTCGACTGACGATTGGATCAAGAAGATGTGGTATATATATATACAATGGAATACTACTAAGCCATAAAAAAAGACAAAATCGTCCCATTTGCAACAACATGGATGGGCCTGGAGGGTATTATGTTAAGTGAAATAAGCCAGAAAGAGAAAGACAAACACTATGATCTCACTCATATGTGGAAGATAAACCAACACATGGACAGAGAAAACTGTAGTGTGGTTACCAGGGCAATGGGGGTAGGGGGTGGGCACAAGGGGTGAAGGGAGACATGTATATGGTGATGGACAAACAAAAATGTACAACCCAAAATTTCACAATGTTATAAACTATTAAAACATCAATTAAAAAAATACTATTTATGATAGCTTCTAAAATTATGAAGTACTCAGGGTTCATCTTAACAAAATATGTATAAAACCTATACACAGAAAATTCCAAAATATTGCTGAGTGGAATTTTAAAAGATATCGCTAAGTAGCTAGATGGACCATGTTCATGGATGGGAAGATTCAATTTTTAAAAAAAAATGTCAACGATCTCCAAATTGAGCTGTAGATTCAATGCAATCCCAATTAAAATTCCAGCAGGCTTTTTGTAGAAATTAGCAAACTGATCCTAAAATTTATGTGGAAATGCAAAGAGCCTACAAAAGCCAAAATGATTTTGAAAATGAAGAACAAAGTTGGAAGACTCACATGACCTGATTTCAGGATTGAATGTTCAGTGACAGTAATCAAGACAGTGTAGTATTGGTATCAAGATAGAAGATAGACATATAAATCGATGGAACTCTATAGAGTACTGAAAATAGACCCAGGTATATATAGTCAACTGATTTTTGACAAAGTAGCCAGGGTAATTCAGTTGTGAGAAAAGAGGGTCTTTTCAACAAATTGTGCAGGAAAAACTGGATATCCATATGGAAAGTAGGAACCTTGATGTTTACCTTACACCCTACACAAGATAAACTAGAAATGGATCATATTCCTTAACATAAGGCTTGCAAATGAATATATAGGAAAAAAATCTTTGAAACCTTGGAATAGGCAAAAATTTCTTAACTAGGACAGAAAAAACATGAACCATAAAAAAATTGAAAAATAGATTTCTTCAAAGTTAAAAACTTTTGCTCTTGGCAAGACACTATTAGGAAAATAAAAAGGCAAGTCACAGACTGGGAGACGGTATTTGCAATACAATAAGCACATGAAAAGATGCTCAGCATCATCAGGGAAATACAAACTAAAACAACACACACTCACTAGAGTGGCCCAAATTTAAGAACATGACAATACCAAGTGTTGACAAGAATGTGGAACAACCAGAACTCTGATACATTGCCCGTAGTAACATAACATGGTACAACCACTTTAGAAAATAGCTTGGCAATTTCTTATACAGTTATACACATGATTCAATTCCACTCCTAGTTATTTATCCAAGATAAATGAAAACATAGGTCTACATAAAGATTTGTGCACAAATTTTCATAGCATCTTTATTCATAATAATAACCAAAAAACTAGAAACAACCAAATGTCCATCCACAGGTGAATGGATGAATAAATTATATATCTATGCAATGAAATATTATTTTGCTATACAAAGGAACAAATTAATGGTTCACATGGATGAATTTTTAAAAATGTGCTGAGTGAAGGAAGGCAGACACAAATGAGTATCTACTGTATGATTCTATTTGTATGAAACTCTGAGAAAGACAAATTGAATCTAGAAAGCAGATCTCTGGTTGCCTTGGGCCAGGTGTGGTTGGTCCAGACTTACTGGGAGGGGATATAAGGGAACCTTTCAGAGTGATAGAAATGTTCTATATTCTAATTGTGATGATGGCTACATGGGTGTATGTATACATTTGTCAAAACTCATCAAATTGTACGTTTAAAGTGTGTATATTTTATTTTATGTAGATTATACCTCAGTAAAGTCGAGTTTAAGTCTCCAGAACTCTTTTCATCTTGCAAAACTGAAGCTCTATACCGTGAAACAACTACTCCTCATCTCCCCTCCCTGAGCCCTTGGCAACCACCATTCTGCTTTCTCTCTCTATGAACTGGACTCCTCTAGGTACCTCTTGTAAGTGGAATCATACGGTATTTGTCTTTTTGTGACTGGCTTATGTCACTTAGCATAATATCCTCAAGGTTCATCCATGCAAATAACACTTTTTGAGGGGCCGTTAGACTGATGTTCTAGCCTTCCTATTTGCCACATTGCCCTGTTTCTCACCACACACCTCCCGGTTTCTGCACTGACATCATGCTCTGTGGTGCTAGCTGTCACTCCTGCCATTTCTTGCTATCACCATCACAACTCTTCTGCTCCATCATTGCTGTCTTGCAGTGGGGACGCTTTCTCTTCCCCACAGAGTTTAAAACTGACTGCAGCATAATGAAGTCCATGGGCTGGGAAGAGAGCGTGAATTAGGTAAGGAGAATTCCTACTAGACAGAAAGGGGAAGCAGAAGTTTCCCGTTCACTAGGTGAAGAGAAAGGTCAAAAGGAATGAAACTAGGATTAGGACATTGTCCACGGCCCTCAGGGACACAGTGACCCCTACTTCCTGTGTCCAGCTGATCTACCTTTTCAGACACACCTTGACATGCTTGAATTCACAGCTTGACGTGCAGCTAAGACATGTTCCAAATCGTCTAATTCCACGTTGTCATAGGCAGACAGATTTCACAGAAGCAAGTGATTATCGTTTGTATTGACCATATTGAGGTACAAAGGCAACTGCCTCATTAATTTTCTGAAGTCAGTGGTTATCAAGGATGGAATCTGTTATTATTTCAATGTTTATTGAGGACCATAATGTGCTAAGCACTTATTACAATTACCAAAAAAAGGAATAGCATGGAGAAGCAACGTGGCCAAGGGGACTTGAAATTTCAAGGTGATGGGGACCAGAGCAAGGGCAGCATGAGTGACTGGACAGGCAGTAGATGAGCATCGTGTGGATAAGTACACGGTACATACATTTAAGGAAATATAATCTAAACTATATTTAGGAGGAAGATGCAGTCCAAAGTGTTGATTATAACCCAGGAAGGAGATCTATAAATCATAGTTACCAAGGGCAACAGAATGCTGGGGGTCATCTGGAGGGACATTGCAAACAAGCCAACTGTATTATCATGCCATTCAATGAATACATGGCGAATGAATGCATGAACAAATCTAGCCAATTACTTGTCTTCTGGGTCCTCAGTACAAATACAAAGATGGACTTTCTATCTAAAATGTAAACCCTTTTTTTTTCTCCCTGTATGAGACTCTCAGGCATGTAGAAGCTATCTTCTTAAGTTTGACTTCCAGTGTGAGGCCCCTTGATTGGAAGGCCATAATTGACGAATAAATGAATTATCCAGTCCAGTGGTGATAACCTGTTTTGCATGAAGTCAGGTCAGGAAAAAGGAAATGTTTCTTGGGATATTTTTTCCATTTAAAATCAAAATAGATTTGAGACCCATGAAATATATGTAGACTTTTAAAATGTAGATTATATTCTTGATTCAGTAATAAAGTGTCATTGAGAAAAATGGGACTCTATTGTTAAGATCCAGGCAAAGATGGTATGTGGTAAAATGAGAGATTTTTAAAATTTTTTATCCAGAAGTTAGATCTTGGCCTATGTGGTGACAAGAGTAGATCTACATGATGTACATCACTGATATGGCCCTTTGTAGCTTGGGTTATTGGCTCTGACCATCACCAGTGAGAGGCGCCGATCCTACCTCCCTCACACCTTCTGCCCAAACAGCAATGTAGCTTAAAATAAGACATTTAATGACTGGTACAAGATTTAATAATACTGTAGCCATGTTGTGTATAACATAGCTAATCATAATGTATAAAACCATAATATGCACATGAGAATTACAAACGTGCTGTAATCGGAGGCTCATTCATTATTTGTTCATTAAATATTTGAGTGCCTGCCACGTGCAAGATGATGGGCAAAAAGGAGCAAGCTCTAGAATCAAAAAGACACATAATAACGAGTGTCGGTGAGGATGTGGAGAAACTGGAACCTTCATACATTGCTGGTGGGAGCGTAAAATGGAGCAGCTTCTGTGCAAAACAGTTTGGCAGTTCCTCAAGAAGTTAGACATGGAGTTATCACATGACCCAGCGATTCCACAACTAGCTATATACCTGAGAGAAATGAAAAACACATTTCTAATTTGAGAAATAGAGAAAACACATGTTCACACAAAAACCTGTACGCAGATGTTCATAGCAGCATTATTCATAATAGCCAAAAAGTAGAAACAATCCAGATGTCTATGAACCAATGAATGAGTAGACAAAATGTGGTCTATCCATGTGGGGGGATGTTATTTGGCAATAGAAAGGAATGAAGTACAGATACATGCTACAACATCGATGAACCTTAAAACATGCTAAGTGAAAGGAGCCAGTCACAAAAGACCACGTATGGTATGATTTACATTAAATGTCCAGAATAGGCAAGTCTATAGAGACAGAAAGTAGATTTGTGGTTGCCTAGGGAGTGACTGCTAATGGCTATGGCTTTCTTTTGGGGGTGGTAAAAATGGTCTAGAATTGATGGGAGTGATGGTTGAGCAATTCTGTGAGTATACTAAAAGCCATTGAATTGTACACTTTAAACGTGTGAATTGTGTGGTGTGTGAATTAGACCTTAATAAAGTTGTTATTTTTTTTTTAAGGAGTAAATAAAACAACCAAGACCCCTGCCCTAATAGAGCTAGTTGGGACTAGCAACAATAAAGCCAGAGGATAGTGAAATAATGTCTTTGATATACTAAAATAAAATAACTTTCTATGCAGAACTGCATTTATAGTGAAACTATCTTTCAAGAATGAGTATAAAATAAAGATAATGCTCCACATAATAGATCTCAACAAATTTCAAAGGATTGGTATTATACAGTTCACTTTTCTGATCACAATGTTATGAAGTTATTAATAAATCACAAAATTGTGACTAAAATTTCCCATACTTTTAGAAATTAAAAAGCTTCTAAATAATTTAATATAAAATAAAATATCTTAATGGAAATTAGAAATTATTTAAAAGCAAATTATAATAAAAATATTACCTATTAGAATTGGAGGAATGTTGCTCAAACAATAGAGTAAACATTTTAGCCTTAAATATTTACATTAGAAAAGAAGAAATGCTGTTAATTAGTGAGTCAAGTATTCAGTGTGACAACCTTAGATTAAGGACTTCAAAATAAAGGCAAAGAAAGTGGAAAGGAGGGAATATTCAAAATAAGAACGTATTAATGAAATAGAAAACAAAAATAAGGTAGAAAAGATTAATAAGGACAAAACTGGTTCTTTGAAAAGACCAAAGAACAAATAAACACACACTCCAGAAAAATTGATCAAGACAAGAAGAGACAAGGTGCAAATGAACAGTAGTAGGACTGAACTGGGCACGTAAATACAGCAGCAGAGCTTAAAATGATGACGATGTCAACATTGTGAGGACTACAAATTGATAAATTCCTAGAAAAATATAATTTATCAACAATGACTCAGGAAGAAATAGTAAACCTGACCGGTTCTAAATCCATTAAAGACATGAAAACATAAGATAAAATCTCCTTCAAGGAAATGTCAAGCCCAGAAGATTCTGCAGATAAGTTTTACTAAACATTCAAGGAAGAAATAATTCCAGTGTTGCACAAACTCTTCCAAGTAATAGAGATGAAGGGAACACTCCTTAACTAATATATTGAAACTCAAATCAATTTATGTAACCGTGACACCCAAAACAGACAAGAATGGTACAAGAAAGGAGAATTCTTGACCAATTTCACTCATGAATATAGCGTAAAAATCATAAGCAAAGTATTGCAAACATAATCAAGGAATGTATGAGAAAGATAAAGTTTATCTTAGGAAAATCTGTTCTAATTTGCCCCCTCAATGGATTAAAATTACCGCAAACCTTAAACTTAATGGTGAAAAATTACAAACATTCCCTTTAAAATTAGAAACAACCCAAAGACACCAAATCTTACCCTTTCTAGTTCACATGGTGATGGAGATGCTAGTCAGTGCAGCAAGATAAGGAAGAAAAGTTATAGAATTGGAAAGGAAGAAGTAAAACAGAAACTATTCAGAAATGTATTTGACTGGCTTCCTAGAAAATCCCAAGGAATATACAGATAGATTAATAAAGACTTTGTAGAAAGATGCTGCAAAATCAAAATAAAAAGATCAGTTACATTTCTACAATGTTGCTGCACCAACAACAATTAGTGAGAAACAGATAATAAAAATGATAATATTTGCGATAGTATTTAGGAATACACACAATAAAAATGAGTAAGACTTTTACAGAGAACTTCATAAAATTTGCCTGACAGACATTAAAGACCTAAATAAATGGAGAGTTCTTACCATGCCTTTGAAGACGCAACCTCTCTCTTCCTCCACAACTTTATTGAGATATAATTGACATACAACACTGTGTAACTTTGAGGTGTACACCGTGCTGATTTGATACACTTACTTACTGCAATATGATTGCCACTGTAGTGTTAGCTAACACCTCCATCGTGTCACATAATTACCATCTCTTTTTTGTGGTGAGAACATTTAAGATCTACTTTCTTAGTGACTTTCAAGTATATAGTGCAGTGTTGTTATCTGTAATCATAGCACTGTGCATTAGATTCCGGGAACTTATTCACCTTCTAACTGGAAGTTTGTACTCTTTGACCAACATTTCCCCATTGCCCCCACCTCCTAACCCCTGGTAACCACCATTCTACTCTGTTTCTACGAGAGATTCCCCATATAAGTGATATCACACAGTGTTTGTCTTTCTCTGTCTGACTTATTTCCATAGCCTCCTAAACATATCAGTTCTCCCTTAACTGATCTATAGATTCCGTTAACAGAGAAGCAACAGGCCCAAAATGGAGTCACTTGTGCTAAGCCCCACCTCAGCAAACAAGACTTAACTGCAGCTTCAGCCTCTTTTAGGAATGTAGCCTTCAGCCAGCTAATCTGGAATCACCTCGTCAACGCTAGCGAGGCAATCTGCCTGATAGACATCCATCTTCCCCCAAAAGAAGGTGACCTTGCCTGAAACAATCCACTCGTGGCTAGAATAACTTCCTTGCCCTGCTTCCTTCCGCCTATGAAAGTCTCCCATTTTGTACAGCTCCTTGGAGCTCCTTTCTATCTGCTAGATGGGATGTTGTGTGATTCATGAATCGTTGAACAAAGCCAATTAGATTTTAAACTTACTCAGTTGAATTTTGTGTTTTAGCACCAGAAATATTTCTCAGTGACATAGCGTTTCTGAGCTCTTCCCGTTTCTATGGCTGGGTAAAAGCGGTTCCTACAATCTGATGATTTAGACTCTTCTCTTGTACTCTTTTTGCCCCAGACTTTTGGAATGTGAAATTCCTTTGTTAACAGCCATAAAAATATAATGTTGAAACTTTTCAACATCAATAAAGTGCTCCCAGCAATAAAAAAGGTGCCTTTTTGTGGATGTTTCACAATTGACTAAAAAATACAAATTCTAATTCCTTAGAGAACTGGTTGTGTTGAAATATTTACGGAAGGCCGAGGTGTTTCTTCTCCTGCCTGGAGTGGAGACGTGAAGCTGTGGGCAGTGGTGAAGCGAGGCAGGCCTTTCAAGCCTTGTTTATTCTGGAAATAACTCTGGAAAATGCCTCATATGGTTCCCCAGAGACCTGGAGGTGGGTTTGTGTCAGAACATGACGAATGAAAACAAACCACTGCTCTGCAACGTTGAGCAAAATCCATAAAAAAGGTCTTTCTTAGAACTTCCAGACAGACCTGAGGGACCAGAAATGAACTTGAAAGTGTGAGGAAGTCAGGGTACAGAGCAAAAAAAAATATTTAACCCAAATTTATAACTGATTTAGATAGTGGAAATTTTATAAACATAAGGTCCACTGAAATCCAGTGGTTTGAAGTGGATCTGAAACACTTGTTTGTTTTCATCAATTCCCAGTTCAGTCATGAAGTCACTCCCTGAGGATCGGGCTAGCTGCTCCCTTCTCGGCGTGTCCTTGTCTCTTGGAACTCACTCCCAGGAGGGCAGGCTTGGCCGGTTGTCCTTTATGCCCAGTGCCATCTGGGGCCTGGTGGCGGGAAGCACCCCTGGCTGTTGGATCAACAAACTTTCAGATGTGGTGGGCCTCTCGGTGAACAAGGAATGGATGGATGGTCATGAAAGACTCTGTCCCCAGGACAGCCCTACACGTGTTGTAGACCGTGACTATGATTTCCCGCCGTAAAATCCGTTTACTCCGTAGGCACTCCCATCCATAAAGCACTCCTAAGAGTGGGCCTGCTTTCCTCCAAGAGTTGTGGGCGTCCCGGTGGACATCTACTGCTTTTGTTTGCCTCCCTTTCTGCCATTATTCTGACCAAGCTCCCTCCTCTGCCCACCCTCCTGTCCCCCAGGGACCAGTTCTAGGACCTGGTGTGGGGTCCAGGTGACACAATACACCAGTCACAGTTCTTCCTCAAGATTTTTCAAGCTGGATCTGAGAGAGAGAAAACCCATTTCCCCCATGCTCTTGGAATTGTTAGGATGTGAGACTGGACGCTGCTGGTGGCCAGGGCGCCCTCTGCGTGCAGAGAGGGTCTGCAGAAGGATAACTTGTGAGTGACTTCAAACCAGCTGTCTGACTGACGCCAGTTGCGTTGCCTCAGTAATGAGAGGGAGGGGACATTCAGGGGACGCAGAGAGCTGTGGGTCCCATCTGCCTCCTGATGCAGATTCTGTCCCTGCCTTTCCTGCGGTGTGCTTACCTGGGCCCACCCACACCTCTCCTTGCCTAAGCTCGTTTGAATCCAGTTCGCCTCACTTACAATGGAGAGTCTTACAATTCACCTACCCATCCCTAGGAAGGCAATGGTGAACTCTCCTTGGTGGTCTGAAAAAGTAGGTCCAACTTTAATGTTCAGAAGAAATTATTTGAGGGGCCAGCCCTGTGGCTTAGCGGTTAAGTGCATGCTCGGCTACTGGCGGCCCGGGTTCGGATCTGGGCGTGCACTGACACACCGCTTCTCCGGCCATGCTGAGGCCGTATCCCACATACAGCAAATAGAAGGATGTGCAGCTATGACATACAACTATCTACTGGGGCTTTGGGGGAAAAAAAAGGAGGAGGATTGGCAATAGATGTTAGCTCAGGGCTGATCTTCCTCACACAAAAAAAGAAGAAATTATTTGAAATTTGAAAGTGCGAGTCTTTGGTCTGTGTGTGGATCTGTTCATTTTAGTTGCTGCTTTTTTTTAAAAAAAAAACATGTTTGTGTTCTTTCCGCAACACAAACGTCTCTCTCTGAATGTCGCAGCAACGCAGCAGCGCTAAGTGTTGGTGTTGCCTGAGCGTTTGCTATGCAGCAGGTGCTGCTCATTTGTGTTCACTCTTTTCATCCTCACAAAAGCCTGTGAAATACATTCCGTCATTTCCCCCATTTTACAAATGTGGAAACTGAGGCACAGAAAGGTTAAGTAGTTTCCCCTAGGGTCACACAGCTAGTAAGTGGCAGAGACAGGATTTGAACGCAAGCTTTCCAAGGTCAGAGACTGGGCTTTTAATATAGAAATATGTAGAAGTATTGAAGACCACTGATTTTGTTTAGTTATGACAATCTTGTTTAAAACTGAATTATCAATTTTTATTTTTTTGAAATAATTTGCTACTTTTCAAAGGCAATTACAAAGCTAGAAATGCCCTAAAAGGTATTCTACTCTATGACTTGAACTTAGATATTCAGAGACGTTAGCCCAGGGAGGTTTGTACTCTGTTTTTCAGGGATAGAGATGGTGCTAGAATTCATGTCTCTGATTTCCATTCCAGCTGGACCATCCTGTGTGAATGGATCTTTGAGCAAATACTGACTTCTCCTAGACACAAAAGCTGGGTAGTGGTCTGGTCTTGAAGAATGAATGTGAGATGGGGGAGGAGAGCGTCAAGGCCTCGGGCCTCCTTCCCAATTCCTCGAAGCTCTGTATCAGTCACTCCCCTGCCCTGCATGAGTAAGGAACCTAATCTCTCTGTCCAGCTTTTTATCTTGATCGTTGATGACGTTCCATAGATCAAGCAGAAAGATGGGTCAAATGCTCAGCCCCACTTGCTAAGTGTCCCCAAGGCACATCGAAAGTAGGAGAAGGTAGATGAAGGCTCATTCCTATGAAACATTTGATGCAGTTGCCGGAGAATTTGGTTGAAACCCAAAGTTGTCGATTCGGAGTCTTTGACTAAGTGCTAATTTCCTACCTGTTTCCATTTCCTTTTTTTGAGCAGCTAGAAAAACCACTGGTCTCCTTTAGTCGTGACCAGAGGGGAAGGAGGAAGCAAAAATCCTTGACCCCTCATTTCCTGTGAGATTGTGAAACAAGAAGGTAAACATTTAATGGAATGTGGCAGCTCCGAACAATTGCCCCTATTGTGGAAGGAAGAGTGGTTTCTTTTCCTTTTTACGCAAACTCTTTCTGGTGAAGAGGCTACACAAAAGAGAAAGCCAGCCTTGTCGTGGGCCGTCTAGGCCGCCCGGATTTGCAGTGAGAAAATCCAGCGAGATTTGCTTTCTGGGTAGTGTGTAGACATTTTCAAGGTTTAGCCTGAAACGTCCTTGGTTACTCAGAATAACTGTCTTTAATGAAATCACTCTGAATGCTTCGGAAGGCCTGTCATTATTCTCCAGTGTGAGAAACGATAGAGGATTTGCATCACCTGATAACCTTACTTATTAAGAGTCTAAGACCTGGTGACAGGGCTGTAGTCCGAGACCCTTGCTCAGGAGCCTTGGCAGCTCTCTGATTTTCCTCCTTTTTAGCTTTCCCCACCTCAAGCCCTTCAGAAGACAAGGTCGTGTTGGTCTATGGCAGTGACTCGTGCCAGGGTTTTTCATGCTGCCTCTGCAAAGACAAGAGTCGATAGCAGAGGCTCAGAACAGTCCCACGAAGGAGGGCAAAGGGCTCCCTCGGCACTGGGGAACTCGCTCATCATTGTGTCACGCAGTCTTTACCTTTGAATTACCTGATGACATATATTCCAAAACTACAGGGAAAGGCCTCCTTGGGGTCCGTGTGAACTATTCTTTCATTCATTCAGCAAACACTTATTCCGGAGCCACCATGTACTTGTGCAGAATAATAAGAAATATATGTATTGACCTCTGCCCCCAGTTCTAATGTGTGGTCTTTGACCGAGGTTCCTAACCAGAGCTCCTAAATCCCTTGTGATTTCCTGGTGACAGGAGCGTCTTTTGGTCTAATGAGGCTCCTGGATGGCTCTTGGGTGGGGGCTGGGCACCAGAAAAACCAAGTCATCATTAGGAGCTTGGAACTTTCAGCCTTGCTCCCCGTTCTCGAGAGAGGGGAGGGGGCTGGGAATGGAGTTAATAATTGATCATCCCTATATGATGAAGCCTCCGTAAAAATCCCAAAAGTACGGGGTTCAGAGAGCTTCAGGGTTGGTGAGCACATCCACATGCTGGGAGAGTGGCATGCCCCAACTCCCCAAGGACAGAAGCCCCTGGGCTTGTGACCCTTCCGGACCTCGCCCTGTGTACCTCTTCACCTGGCTGTTCATCTGTACCCTTTATTATATAATAAACCAGTAAACATAAGTAAGAACTCTGAGTTCTAGCATGAGTGAACCTGAGCGGGTTGTGGGAATCCTGCTTTAGAGCTGGTCAGTCAGAATCACAGGCGACAGCCTGGCCTTGCGATTGGCATCTGAAGTGGGGGCAGTCTTGTGGGACAGAGCCCTTAACCTGTGGGATCTGATGCGACCTGGGGGTAGATAGTGTCAGCATTGAGTTAAACTGTAGGGCACCAAGCTGTCTGCAACCCCCTCACATCTGGTGTCAGAAATAAAGTATTGAGAATAGAGGAAAACAGTGTGTTTCTCCTAGGCAACCTGTAAATTGTGCTAATCTTACGGAATACAGTGGGGCACAAGTCAGACAACGTCCCTAATCTCCTAGAATTTATAAGTAAACAGGCAGTTACAATTACAGTACGATAAATGCTGTGATGGGCAAAGTCAAGGGTCACGCAAAAACTCCTAAGGAGGGCTTCTGACCTGGACTTTGGGTCAGGAAAGGCAAAAATGGAGGGGATGATTCATCCAGACCAGGGCAGGTCTCCTTTTTACCATCTGTCTCCTTCTAGACTGACTTCTTTGAGGTGATGAATAAACCCTTCTATGATTTATATTTAAAAGAAAATAATATGATGCCTTGTTTATTTATTTTTTTGTTATATTTTTACTAACAACCACAAACCTACAGGAAAGTTGCAACTACAGTACAAAAAACTCGTTATCCTGAGCCGTTTAAAAGTAAGTTGCCAACCTGAGGGCCCACCAAAGCCAAACACTTGAGTGTGTGTTTCCTACAAACCAGGAGCTTCTCCTCCATAACCCGCACTTGGCCATCAGCATCAGGAAATTCACAGTGACTCATTACCAACATCAGGTCCTCAGACCCTACTCAGGTTTTGCCAGCTGTCCCAAGAATGGCCTTTATGGTGGAAGGATCTGGTTCACGGTCACACACTGACTGAGTTATCATATCTTGTAGGTTAGGGGTATTAAATGCATTCTTGATTTACAATATTTTCAACATATGATGGGTTTATCAGGATGTAACCCCTTAATAAATTGAGGAAGGTCTGTGTATCTACTTTTATGGAAATCCCTGAGTTCACACCAATACCTTCAGTTCCAACCCAACACCTCAGGGTTCCTTCTGGTTTTCTCCCTTTCCGTAGTTGTGACTCCTGTCTCCGACAGTGAGAAACCCGGCTCCCACTATTCTAAAGACACTTACTTATTTGGTCAATCCTCTGTATAGAGTCAGTCTCCACACCCTCTCCCCGACCCTGTGTGGACCCCTCCTTACCCTGCCCGGCTCTGACATCCGGCTGGGGCTACAACACGCACTGAGGCCTTCCCTACCCCACGCCCCCACCCGCCCCCCCGGCCCCCGAGCCAGGCTCCGAGTCCCCACGCTGGGCTGCCTCTCCTCATAGACACCGATGTTGCTCTCCCATCCTTCATGACTGTAGGACTGAATTGTTGAGGAAGGGACAGGAAAGAAGAGAGGGAGACAGGGAGGAGGGGAGAGGAGAGGAGAGGAAGAGGAGGAGGCATGTGAAGGAGGACAGGAAGGGCCATTTACAGTTTTTTAGCTTCTTATTCTTGGTTGCTCCTCTGAAGCACTATGCTGTGTATCATCATATCAGAACTTACGTTCACACTGCAGGGCGCCCCCAACTTAGCCGCCTCTGACTCCTCTCTCTACCTCCCTGTCTATGTCCAACCATCCATCGGTACTGGTCTCAGCTGTCTTGGAATCAGCTCCAGAGCGTGCCGTTCTGGACCATCCAGTTTGTCAGCGTCGTTGAAGAACCAGTTGTCTGAAAAGAATGAAGAATTTTTACTTCTCTCCAGAAGAGCATACAGCACGCAGGCTGGGGACATCTGATCTCTCAGATGTAATTCTGTGCAATTATGAGATTAGACCTCTGAAAGGGAAAATACAGATAAACATATCCTTTTAAAGTTTTGTACACTTTTTTTGTGTGTGTGTGTGAGGAAGATCGGCCCTGTGCTAACATCTGCCAATCCTCCTCTTTTTTTGCTGAGGAAGACTGGCCCTGGGCTAACATCCGTGCCCATCTTCCTCCACTTTATATGGGACGCCGCCACAGCATGGCTTGCCAAGCAGTGCGTTGGTGCGCGCCTGGGATCCGAACCGGCAAACCCCGGGCTGCTGCAGCGGAACGCACACACTTAACCGCTTGTGCCACCGGGCCGGCCCCTGTACGCTTCTTAAAATGGGAATTAGCAACATTGTTTATCTTCTATTCAGATAGTTTGGTCATTTAAGTAAGTATAGATATTCATTACTTCAGTATTATATCAACTCAACTTTCCTAAAGCTAATTAAGAATGTCAGAAAAATACAACCAAGTTACTACAAAAAAATTATGAGAGACTTTAAAGGGTAAATGTATGCCTTAAATTTAAATATGACATTTCAAAAGGAAGCTTGAACCAATGTTATCTGGTTTCATTAGAATTAATTCATAAACAAACGGACAAAAACAAAAATCCCTTAGAACAATTGGAGTTATATTTCGGTTGAAATTTTAATTTTACATTATATTCATCTTTTGGAAGTGGTATATTTTAGGAATTTTTAAAATAGAAGCAAGACCAGGACAACCATGGAAAGTTCTAATACAAACACCCAGATCGTTGCATGGATTAGAATGTCTCCATCTGCAGTTACGTATTCCGGGGTAACTATAGTGCTCAAAGGTACCTGATTTAGGGTAATTGGTGGCTCAGTCCCATGTGTCATAGCAAAGCGGCAATACTGGTATTTTTGTATTCATCTCGAGTAATATCAAAATGCCCCTTTAATAACATCAGTATTTTATTTAAAACTTCAGATTCATAAAATTGTGAAGCTAAAGATCCAGACTAACCTCTGTAAACACATAACATCCCTCGGAGTGTGGCTCGTCCTGGCTTTGCTGTCACCTTCACCTCCAGACCCCTCCCCAGGCTGCCCTCAGGGCTGGCCCTGAGAGAGCGCTCTGTGGCCATTGGAGCTCACAGAGCATCCATGGCCCCCAGGTCAGGGCTTTTGTTTCAGCATGGGACAAGAGAATTTGAGGGCTGGGAGGGCTTGGGGTGAGGGTGTCAGGATTGAGCAGCGTTGAGAGGAGTACAGAGGGAAAAGGAGTTGAAGAGACAGCCAGAAATCTAAACAAACTGCCCACAAAAGTCTAAAATAAGGGTGTCTACAAACACACTGCTATTTGGGTACCTAAAAATACTACAGTATCAAAGGGCACGAGGAAATTTATGCAGGGTGATGCACATGTCCACTCTCTCGATTGTGGTGATGGTTTCATGGGTGTAATCGTATGCTAAAACTTATCTAATTATATACTTTTAAATGTGCAGTTTACTTATGTCCGTTTCATTTTATATCTCAACAAGCTTTTTTGTTTTTTAAAATAATATGGTGTTCAAGAATGCTAAAACCAGCACGACAGTTGCTAGCTGTGTCAAAATCTAAACAGTTCAGCTTGGTATCGAACTTTCTGTTTGGACCTGGGAAGGCCCTGGGCCAGTAATTTATTTCTACCTGCTGTTGATAAGTCACGGGTGGCCTCAAGGATCTTAACTGCCTTAGGTGAACTGTGTTCATGGGGGCTGGCAATTAATTCAGAGGTTTCCATTTTGTGTGTTTAATTAGCCCTTGCATGCAGGTGTCGGGGAGGAAAAGCTTTTCCTCCACCCTCTTATGTTTACTAGTGAGGGCCTGCAAATTAAACTGAAAAAAAGACAGTTTAACAGGAGAAAAGGCACACAGTTTTTACTAGCATTTACATACAAGGGAGTTCACAGAAAAAAGTGAAACTCAACGAAATAGTAGACTTGGGGGTTATATACTATTTTAGCAAAGGAAAGGGTGTTTGGGCTTCAAGAGAAGATAAAGCATGGGAAAGTAACTAGGAAATATACAGAGGCGCTGATGGAAAATAAAGGTTTTTTTAGTAAGGTCTCTTTATGCAAGCTTGTCTTGGTGTCACTCTCTATCTCCAGTGACGAGTGCTCTCCTCTCCCTGGAACGGGGATGGGACACAGGGTGGGATTTGGGGTGGGGGCAGGAGACACCCTCACAAAGGGAAATTTATGCCCTGCTTTTAGGCAGTTAAGGGGAGGGCAGAGAGCTCTTCCCGAATTTGTTGATTCTCAATTGCTTTCAACTCAAAATAATCCTTATGCCAAAGAGGCATATTTGGGGTGGCGTATTCTGATCCCCTTCACAGGGAAAGCCACCAGCAACTGAACATTTTAAGAGGCTTTGTGCCTCCGCTTCCCACCCTACTCCTTGACCATTTTATTGTCATTTTATTGTGGGACAAGGAGGTACAGGGACCTTGAGGACTGAGCTGGTGTCTCCTCCAGGGGGTCGGCGTTTTGCATTTTGAGTATCTCCTCTCTCCTCGTCTGCATCTGTGAGTCTGCCTCCCCCCCCCTCAGCCCCTTGCCTTGGGCATCCCCTCACGTCGGCCCACTTTCCCATTCCCTCCCTCTCCCTCTCATCCTGAGATAGGGCGCTCGGAATAGCCTTTCTCTCTTTTGGAACATTAGGGGGTAGTTTTCCCCTTGGCTTTGTTTCTCTGTCAGGTTCACATTTTGTCTGACTTCACAATTACTGGCCTCACACATTTTACAAACACTGATAATTTATTTTTCCAATATAAAATATTTTCTTGGGCCGGCCCGGTGGTGCAAGTGGTTAAGCGTGTGTGCTCCGCTGTGTCGGCCCCAGGTTCGCTGGTTTGGATCCCAGGCGCGCACCGACGCACCGCTTGTCAAGCCATGCTGTGGCGGCGTCCCATATAAAGTGGAGGAAGATGGGCACAGATGTTAGCCCAGGGCCAGTCTTCCTCAGCAATAAAAAAGAGGAGGATTGGCATCGGATGTTACCTCAGGCCTAATCTTCCTTGCAAAAAAAATAGATATATATTTTTTTTCTTCTGTTTAATATTGTCCATATAACATCCTCCTACTTAGAAAAACAAAAGAAAACAAAAAAACTTTTTAATAACTCCTCCTCTTTTCTTTAAAAGAAAGAATTTGGCTCAAAAGTTTCAAAAGCTGTGGCCACCAGCTGAGATCCTAAAATGACCCAAAAGGTCCTGGGGAAGAGCGAAATAAAATAAATCCCTTTCCAAGAAGTTCAGCCTTGAAGAACATTCGTGAACACAGCTGTGGGCCCCTTGCCGTCCTCCGCCCTTCTGCTTGCGTTGGCCCCAGTCCTGAGCCTGTCACCTTCTCTCCTGACCAAAACAATGCTTAAGATAATGAGGATTTTTACATTTTTCCTAAAAAAAAAAAGTTCTGTCTCAATTAAATATTTTAAATTTCAATTTTGAAGGTACCTTTTTAAAAGTACATACTCGTGTCTGAAACCCTGTTCTCCAACCATCATTTTAAAAGCATTCGATAGCTTGCCTGCATCTCAGAATTCCAAGGTCACAGATTTTTTTTAGCCTTGTTTGTAAGAACAACAAGACTGGCTCACACGTGTTAAAATGTATCACTCACGGTTCCAAGCAGTAGTAAGACCGAATTGGTTTCCTTTTTCCTTCTGGGATGTGAGTGGGATATGAGTTGATCAGCCCCCTGCCACCCCTGGTTTTCCCTCCCTCTTTGACCCGCATCCTCAAGAATTGACGAATTTTCCAGTTCTCCCCCTCCCCCTTCTTACACTTTGGCAGTTATGCAATTTTGCCTGGTGCTGGTCTGGGGGCTGGGTCTTGAGGGAGTCTTCAGAATCTTTTCCATTTCCTTAACATTCCCTGCTACTTTTTATCGTGAGCATTTTCAAACATGCCAGATACACAGGGTGAATGGAGCAGGGTCCCCCCCTTGCCCACCGTCTGGCTGTAACAGTCATGATCATTTTTCAATGTTGTTTCATTCGTCTTCCACACCCCCACCTTTTTTTTTTTAGAACTCTTTTAAAGCAAATCCTAGACAAGACATAATTTTACCCATAAATGCTTCAGTATGTACCTATAACAGATGAGGACTTCTTTTTCCTAACCTAAGTGTACTACCATTATCAACCCAGCACTATTAACAAAAATACTTTAATAATAACTGCTGGGGTCAGAATGGACCTCAGCCAAGTGTCTAGGGATTGCCTTAGGGCGCTGTTGGTCAGCGGAGTTGGTGGTCAGAGAGAAGGGTCAAGTAGGGATAGAGGAGAGAGGACGAGCTGGGACTCACTGAGTCCTCTGTGTCTGTCATGCGTCCAGTCATCACCACCTTGGGAGAGTAATGACTGCTTGAATGTGCCTCCCAAGTCTCATGAGATTCTCCTTGTGGCCACTTCTAACCCAGAACTACCCCGGGAAAGGGACTTGGGGGAGCCTAGCTCCAGCTTAGCCAACATGACACAGTACAAACCGCCACAATCATCCATGACCCCGTCCGTGTTCCCATTTCCCCAGTGCCTCCATAATGGTTTGTACAGTTGGTTTGTTCACAGTGGGGTCCAAACAAGATCCACACATTGCATTTGATATGTCTCTTACATCTCTTTTAAGCTATAATAGTCTCTTTCTCCCTTTTTCTCCAGGACATTTATTTGTTGAAGAACCTGGGTTGTTTGTCCTGTAGAAATTCCCTACATTCTGAATCCGGTGAATTCTACCCTTCTGGTAGAACGGTAGCGAGGTCTAGAGGTTTGATAAGATTCACGGTTTTGTTGCTGTTGTTTTGTTTCGGCAAGAATACCTGAGGTTCCTTAGCTTCTTGGCTCCCTTGGGGCTCCCGAGCTGTCCCTACGTCTTAGGCTGATGTGGTTGGGAGAAGCCAGGAAATAGCCGTGGGCTACCCTGCCCTCAGCTAGGCTTCCTTTACTTCATCACTGAATGGGAAGGGTCCCATGTAGGGAAACTGGATGGATTCCCCCCTGTAACTCATTCAACCCCAACAGCCTCATGCCGTGGGCCAGTCTGCCTCCATCTTGGAACAGTTAGTTCACCATTTCCTCCTTCAGCTTGCTGAATACCGTGAGCCCAGTGCCGCCCATTTCATTTTTGCCACCAACTGTAGTGTGTCTGTTGGGTTAACGCCCAGTAGGAAGAGACCACACATACCCCTTCACGGTAAGATTAGATTAAATTCCCTATTTATAAGGATCCTGAAGCTTATAGGAAGTAGGACGCCCTCGCCCCCTGGGTGGAAGCAGACGAAACGTGTCTCAGTGTGGCTCCCCAGGGACCAATGTGGACTCCCCCCGGATTCCCTAATGGGACTAATCAACACTGTCTGTGGTTTTTACTATGCCCTTGAACTATTATGCTCTGAGCTCATCATCACAATTCAAGAAGAAGAACTTGCTCTAACAATCAATGGTTTTTGTTCAAGAGAATGTTTATCAACGTTGGGCTCCCCTGTTTCTTGAACAAAACTCAGCTTCAGTGAGGTCACTTCCTCACTGAGGAAGGGAAATTGCGGTTGGTGCCTGGGTTTCCCTGAACTGCATCTCTGCCTGCAGGTTCCTAATGTTCTGGAAAGTCCATTTCCCTGTGGTTGCCGACCCTATGACCCTGCATTAATACCCTTTAATATGAATGTTTGATACAGAGTTCCGTGTGAGGCCCACAATTCCACCATAAGATGATTGTATTAATCCTTTGAAGAGTTTCATTGCGGAGAAAACAAAATGTTGTTGTGAAGAACTTGTGGATCTGTGAGAGGATGCATCTACGGACCAAAGTTCCACCAAGTCTGAGAAACTTCGGTCGATATCCAGCAGATCCACATGTCTTTGGACAGAAGAATACATAGTTGAGATAAGACAAGGTTCTGCCCAGGGAGCTGGATCAGAGCAGACAGGCATGAGCTCCTATGGTATACACTAGGATCGTCAGTTAGAATCTAGTTTACGAAAAAGGGAACGCATTAGAAGGGTCTCAGGGACTCTTAGAAGGGATTTACAGTTGAGGCACTGAATTTGGAAATGGAAATAATGCTGTTCCAGAGAACTGGAAGCACTGTCCCCTTCCATACCCTAAGAGGGAGGCATGTGCTAGGATTTTCAGTTCCACTGGATTGCCGCAAAGGGGAAGAGGCAATCCCATAAAAGGAAATTCAGGTGCCTTCAGGATGAGAGAATGGTTACCGGGCAGCTGAAACCTGACACAGTCCTTGTTCCCTTTGTGTAAAGTCAGAGGAGCACAGCCAGATTCCTCTTATTATGAACAAATTTACAGTTTCTGGGCTTAAAAAAACATAGGCCTAAAACCTCAAACATAAAGGAATTCATTTTCTAAAATCTGGCTCCATAAACAACACGATGAAAAGCCAGAAGGAAGGTTATCGGATTAGGGTATTTGTGTTTAATTTCTCAGTTTACCACATTCCAAGAGCAGGATTTATAATCACTGGTAGGGAATGTTTCAGAGAACACCGGGGTCAGGGAAATCAGTCATTTGCATTTTGAAACACAGAGCTACATGTTTCTACAGCTGCCGACTTTCCAGCTCTCTGGGGACAACAGGCTTAGTTCATCTTGGCCAAGGGTCAGCATGGCTGAATATTCTCTCTGGTCCCAGAAATTATGGCTTTCTTTGCTCAGGACATCTGACCAGAGTTAGAATGGCGAAGAGTCAGTCAGCTGTGAAGGATGGCCCCTCAACTTGGGGATCTGAGACATTAGTAAAAAGAGATTTGGGAGGAAATGAAGTTTGTTATGGTGGACCAAAAGGTTGATATCATTACAGGCAGAAAAGTGTCTGCTTCTGTTTCTGTTTTTTAAAAGTAAAACAATTGTGCTCGCTTCGGCAGCACATATACTAAAATTGGAACGATACAGAGAAGATTAGCATGGCCCCTGCGCAAGGATGACACGCAAATTCATGAAGCGTTCCATATTTAAAAAAAAAAAAAAAAAAAAAAAAGTAAAACAATTATTGAACTTCTTTTAACCTTCCAAGTGGAGTGGTTGGTTGCCTCTGAGCAGTCAGTGATGCTGACACCTGGGGCCCTCTGGCTAGATCTTCAGCTGACCCCTAGGGACAGCTCATTTCATTTGCAGTTTTAAATTTATACCCATAATGCATCTCAGATGAAAGGAAACTTGAGGAACACTGATGATGACAATAAAGGCTAACGAAGAGACTAAAATGATAACATTTCTACAAATTGGCCATGACACGAGTTTTCCCAGATTTCTTGTCATTTTCATCAGATCAAAATTAAATTTGTCCAATATTAAGAGCTAAGAATATGGTGACAAATGTCATCCAATTTTGCTCATCATTTGTTAGGAATAAAGATTACCGGCACTCGTGTTGTGTTCTTGTTGAGGAGTGCTTACAACGGGCAGTCTGGAACCTTCTTTCTTTACTTGGCATTTAGAAGCAAAATGTGAGATTTATCTATATATAAAAACCTCAGTTATTAAAACTCAGTTTAAAAAAAATGCAAAAATTACAAGCAATTCACAGAACCAGTTTTTATCTTTTTTTTTTGATGCCACAATACGCCCTTTGGATCTACATTTGAACCTACATTTGTCATAAAATATATCACTTAAAAATTTGTTGATAAATCATACTTTTCCTAATGTAACTAATTTAAAGTAAATTAAAGAGTATACGTCTCCCCTTAAATGCGATTGAGATGAAATAAATATTTTTATATAAGTTGAGATTTTTGAGTTGCAGGAGGAATTGACCAAGTGCAGCAGTAAGGGATGGTGTGGGGGTCAGGCTTTAGTCCCTGACATGCACTCCCCCCACCCTGGATTTACCATCAACCCCCCCACCCCCACCCCACCGCAAACAACCTAAAAAGACCATAATCTTCGAATGCCAGCGTCTTGCTTTGCAGACCTGCCGGCAACATTTGCTAAGTCTCTTCGCCTCGCTCTCCACCAGAATGCTGCCCCTTGACGTGGAAAATCTGGGGCTGCCACTGAAACCCACTCTGGCCGATGGTGGCACAAAAGAACACGTGAGGTGGCTGTGGGGAGCTCAAAGAACGGCATAAAAAGTGAGTCACCTGGTCTTGGTCCAGCTCCAGGGATCTGGGGAACAAGAGCGAACAGGCAGAAGTAGACATTCCCATTTTCTCAAAGCTTTTGATGTGAGCTGCCAAGTTGCCTTCTAGAACAATTTTGGAGACTTGCGCCTTGGTTCATTTGCCTCTTCCTTCTGTAGCTGCTCCAGGTTGGGCTTCCTGAGGGTCTCTTGTCCATGACCTCAGCCCCACCCCAGGTTCCACGTTCAAGTCTCAGAATCTTCACCTGCCAGTAATGGCCAGTGTAGACACAGTCATCCAGGCATGATTAACGGGCTTCACCCACTTTTTCTGTTTCGTGACCCATTAGTCCTGGGGCCAGGCATCCCTAGGAGTCACTGCACTTGGCCCTGGTGTGCGGCAGATACTGATATTTGCCTACTTGATAACCATTCTCCCCTTTTCCCTATTTATCAGAAGCCAAGTTTGTTCAGGATGGCGCCCAGTTAAAATATCCACCTTTCCCAAGAACTTTGCAGCTAGGGGTGGCCAGGTGACATGGTTCTGAGTTGTGCAGGTAGTCTGCCAAGGATTTCTGGAAATTTTTTGCTTTTGTGATGTAGCACCACCTTATCCTCCTGCTCTTTGCCTTCATCTTCCTGCCTGGAATATGGACATGAGGCTGGAGCTGGAGCAGCCGTCGTGAGACCATGAGTTAAAAAAAAACATGAAGTCAAAAGTTACATGCTAAGCGTGGTGGAGAAGAAAGGTAAGAGGAGTCTGGATGGGCACGCTGCAGAGGTAGGCATCTCCTAGCCTTTGTGGGGCCTGGGCAAGATCACAAACGGAGGCCTACATATTGTGTCCAAACTTAAAAAAAAAATCAAACTAACAAAGTGTTAAAGAAAATATGTTCTGTTCTCCTACCTTGGCAATATATCCATAATGAAGAAATTTTTTAAAATGCATAAAGCCATGGTTTTTATATGACTTAATGTCAGCAAAGTATCAAAGACAACCCAGTATTTTGGTATACTTTTCTGTATTCCAGAGTGTATTAGATAATCACAAATTATTCTTCCGGATTTTACTGTGCCTTGGAATCAGCATTTTGAGCATTAGTCATCACTGTAGAGGGTTGTGAACATAAAGATATTGGAGGAAGCCTGCTGAATGAAGAACCCAACTAACACCAGGACATAATCTGGAAGTTTTGTTGTGGTGGTGGTTTTAAGTAGATTTGAATTTGGGCTTATTTCATTATGATTTATGTCCTTTTCCAGAAAAAAATACGAAACCCTTTAATTCTTGTTAGTTTGGAAGATATTTTTGGCCTCATCCTAGAGGATTGCAATTTTACTCTATTTGGACATCTCTCCGGGGCTCTGGAAACAGAGCTAAGCTAAATAATTGTGAAAACAGTTTCCTAAGATAAAGTTTAAAGAAGTTCTTTATAAAGACACATGATGGATGATGGCTTTCTCTTTTCTGAATGGCAGTCGCACAGGTCAAGCAGAAGGCAAACTTAATAGGTAGCTATTATGTCAAACCACAGAGAATTTTGAATTCCATGGTGACAGATCCTCTGGCCTCACCGCCAACACACAGAGACTTAAATTGTCTTGTGGTTTTAGATTCAGAAATGTAGTCTTTCCATAGCCCTTCTCCTATGAGATGCCAAAGGAAAAGGCTTCCAGAATCATCTGTGAGAGGGCAGCTATGCTTCAGAATAGTGGTTGAAAGTTTACATAGGTTCAGACTATACCCCAGAGTGTTGATGTGCATGGAGCAGCTATCGGGGCCCTTAGAAGACTGTTGACACCCTACAGTCTAGAAAGCTCTACCAGGCCTGTGCGAGCAGCCTGGCCTCAATCCCCAGCTTCAACTCTGTGAATTCCAGTCTATTTCTACTTCTGGTCTAAATTAGCCTTTTGTTGCAGCCCCAGAACATTCACCTCTCCCGTCACCACCCATTCAGGGAAACAGAACCACATGTGAGAGGACGGTGTGTGTTATGGACAGAATGGTGTCCCCCAAAATTCGTGTGCTGAAGCCCTAACCCCAGTGTGACTGTATTTGGAGACAGAGCCTTTAAGGAGGTAATTACAGTTAAATGAGGTCATAGGGTGGGCCCCTGACCCAATAGGACTGGTGTCCTTATAAGAAGAGGAAGAGACACCAGAGCTCTCTCTCCATCATGTGAGCACATGGCCAGAAGGTGGCGGTGGGAAAACCAGGAAGAGACTCCTCACCAGAACCCGACCCTGCTGGACCTTGATCTTGGACCTTCAGTTTCCAGCACTGTGAGAAAATAAATTTCTGTTGTTCTCTGGTATTCTGTGGAGGCAGCCTGAGCAGACTACTACAGTGTGGTTTGCTCCCAAATCTAGTGTGTGCTCCCCTACACTCTTCCTTCTCAAGACATTTTATAAGAATCTAGCTGTACCACTAGTTTAAAAACATAAGATACTTCACATTTTGTTTTCTCCTTACCCTGATATTGTATTTGAATGTGAAAGTATAAAGGAACTTCTTCTTCGTCTTTGTCTTCATCTCCTCCTTCTTCTTCTCCTTCTCCTTAGGCTGTGCAAAAGGGTGTCCTCTGAGGGGAAACTGGAAAACAGTTGAGACTACCTGTTTGGCTTGAAGGAAAAAGGATTGGGCAGATTATTACAATGGTAAGACCTCTGATTAATGCCTTCCAGTTCACAAACACCCACTCGTATGTGATCACATTGGCGCCTCATGTGAACTCTGAGGCTTGTAGCACAGATCATAGTGTGTCTGTTTTAGAGATGGTAAAACTGAGGCTTAGAGAGATCAGAGGGCTTGGCCAAGCTCAGGTAGCTGCTGGTGAGTACCAGAATCAGGACCTCGTGCTCACGTGAGGAAGACAAGGATGGTTACCTTGTGTGGTGCTGTGTAAAGGAGATATTTTGGGAAATTGCTATAATAAACTAAATTATATCATGTAATTTAAAGAGGCTCCATGAGGAGAGAGTGTCTGTCATTGCTCCCCTCCACGCCAGGCTGATGGGTGCAGGTCTGGGTCCCACTCTTCATATGTGGGCTGAAGGCTCCAGACTCTTATGACCCTTTATCTGTAACTCCTTTTCAAAACAACAAATATTTTCATAGAAATAGACTCATTTGTTATCTCTCTGGGTCATTTCTAAAAGTATAAGAAAAACTCTTGGTGAAAGAGGCCGTTCACATTGGTGTTGCCCAATAGTTTGCTTTTGAGACAGCAGAGGACACGTTTTCCCCTCCGTCGACTCGCGGAAATCCCTCTCAAAACAAGAAGAACAAGAAACCGAAACACAAACTGGGTTCCAGATGAAACTGGGGGAGAATCATACAACTGAGCTGTCGCTGAGGAGGGGGAGGGGCAGGTGGAGGCGGGGCAGCCACCCAGAGCCTGTGGATTAAGGGGAGGCTCAGGGTGGGGTGGGGGGCCGGGGTGAGGGGCAGGCTGAAGACAGTGGGGTTTCTGTGAGGAAAGGTGTGGCCTGCCTACTCACTTCACGTGCTTCAGCCAGACTCAGAGGAGGGCTCCTGCTCCAGCTGCATCGAAGGCCCTAAGGGGCTTTGAAAATGCTGATGCCCAGGCTGGCCCACTCCCCTTCTCTCATGTCTCTTCCCCAGGGCTGTGACTTATGTGATGGGGGACGCTGAGGAGAAGGATCCGGGCTCCACCCCGGTGCCCTTCCTCCTCTGCTCTTTGGGCTCTGCCGGCCTGCAGACAGCCGGTGTCCCATCAGTCTCGCCCATCTGGGGAGGCTGCCGTTTTCCAGCTCAGCTGAGTGGGTGCGCTCAGTTCTAGGGCAGTGGGAGGATGCTCCCTTGACTAGCGGACAAGAAGCCGCCTTCTCCAAACAGCCTGGGCAGTGAGAAAGCTGGCGTTTTGATCCCTGTCTCTCTGACTCCATCACCCATCATTCAGTTAGCTCTGCATACTCTCTCAGGAAGCCCCTGAAAGATGTGACCCACTGGGGTGAGGAAGTAGCCAAGAACAACCGAAACCAGGAAGACAGGAAATCCCAGAAAGGAGGGCTTCAAGGAGCACTGGGAATTTCCAGGGTGATGGTGATGGGAAGCCCAAAGACAAATTTAAGCAGCCGTCAAGGGAACAGAGTTTATTGGGGATTAGGGAGCCGGGGCCCAGGAAGGAGTCTCTTGGAAACAACAATGAAACCAGCTGATTCTCAGATTCAGCCATGTGGGATGAGAGCATGTTAACGGGTGCGGGAAGACAGCACAGGTAAAAATGAAATGGAGTAAATCCAAATAGAAGGCAGAATTAACTTTGAGACAAACAAAAAATTGTAAAAGAAAGGAAATATAATCATAGTTTATGACTTGACTCAGCAGTGAACAATATTTGCATGGTCCTAATGGTATAAATATCAAGCACTGATCTAACCTAAACTAACGCTGTAATTACATGAGGATGCAAGGGCACTAAATGCTCGGCTCTCCTAATAGGAAGACAGCAGACGATGTCTGAAATGGATGGATCAAGACAGAGAGGTGTAACTGCACCCAGCGATGTGGAAGGAACTGTCCGAAGAATCTGCTGAGAGCTGAGAGTATGCAGAGAAATTGAGTGGAGTAAGACTGCTCTTTGGTTTCGTTTCTGTTTGTAATAAGCCTTTTAACACTACTTGACAAAACGAGCAAACAAAACTCCGGAAAGAAACAGACACTCATGTTTCACTTTGTTAAAAATTAAAATTAAAAAACCAGTTTGGACTTGTATCCCGTTCCCAACTCCAGCTCAGATCTCGCAGAAGGCAAGCTTAACCCAATATATGCCCCATGAAGAACTTCTGCCTGTTTATATCTCTGGCATATAAGTGAGCTGTGCACACTCTAAGTGCATAATTAGAGTGTATTGTTAATAATGAAAACAACTAGTTATACACTAAGAATCCTGTAGTGTCATTAATAGCAAAAAGCACAATTCTATCTGCTTGTTTCTAATAAACAGCAATTTGAGTATGATTCTAGCTGGGAAGCAAGAGAATTCTGCATCTGTAATTTTTATACATCTTAAGATAAACCCCTGCTAAGCTCTTTACCTGACACAGTCATCGCACACGGTCAGTTCTCTTTGCCAGATCCGTGGTAAACTTGATTCTAATTGGCAGGGTTTTACAAACTGGTATTCTGTAGTGTGAACTGTCTTTTAAGCATATTTCAATACTAATTTATACTCCCATCTACTTCCAAAACAGTTTTGAGGCAGCTTACAGTAACACAATAGTAATGAAAATCAGTAGAAATCATAGCTCTATTCATAATGGCCAAAAATTAGAAGCAATCAAGATGTTCTTAGGTGAATGGATAAGCAAACTATGTCAGCATTACCCTGCTATTCAGCAATAAAAAGAAAGGAGCTCTCAAGCCACTAAAAGACACAGATGAGCCTCAAGCACGTATTGCTAAGTGCAAGAGGCCAATCTGAAGAGGCTACATGCTGAGTAATTCCACCTACATGACATTCTGGAAAAGACAAAACTATGGAGACAGCAGAAAGATCAGGCTGCCAGGAGTTATAGGGGAGGGAGGGATGAATGGGTAGAGCACATGGGATTTTTAGGGCAGTGAAACCATTCAGTATGATACTGCGATAGTGGATATGTGACATTATGTGTTTGTCAAAACCCTTAGAACACAACACAAAGAGTGAACACTAATGTAAACCATGGGCTTTAGTTTATTATTATGTATCAATACTAGCTGTAACAATGGACCACACTAACGCAAGATGTTAATAATAGCGGAAACTGTATACTGACTGGGAGGGGAGGGAGTATATAGGAACTCTGTACTTTCTGTTCAGTTTTTCTCTAAACCTAAAACTGCTCAAATGAATGAATGAATGAATTCATTTAAAGAATCAGTAAGCCCAAAAACCATTAAAGTAAGAATGAAGTGGCAGGTACAACTACGTTGGAAAACTCAGGGTAAGAAAAAGTACTCAGTTGAACACAGACCTTTATTCTGAATTCTCGGACAGGCAGGGCCAAGGAGGGCTGGGTGACATGGAGCTCATTGTCTACAAAAAGGAAGTAGAGCAGTTTGTCAGGAGAGGCAGGCCAACTCACAGACGAATTTGTCCCACAGTTTTTATTCCTAAGGGACAAACAACATAACGGTGAGTTATCAAGTGATGAACTTGATTGGACTTGCGCTAGAAGTTCTGCAGATTACCATTTCGCATCAGCTCCCTGATTTAAAACATCCGAGAGGACCTGATGTTACATTGTAGCTGATAAAGGCAGATCTGTGGGGTCGAGTTCAGCGGAGGATGGAAAGATCCTTCTTCTGGATGTGTGCTTATCATGAGCAATTTTGATGAATATTGTTTTGTCCCTCAGCTCAGTTGAGTCAAGGCTGGGCCAGGTGTGTTTTGTATGCTTATACATCTCCTCATCTGCTCAATTTTTTTTTAAAGGGCTGCGTTAACAATCAGTGCGTAAGCAATGTTCTTATTGTGATAGATTTAGGGTTTTAGGATATAATCCTCTTGTTCCTTTCCTTGCGTTACCAAAAGAATTCACAATATCACAGATGTTAGAACTGGGGGACTTTGAAGATCAGGGAGTCCCGCTCGTTCACAGATGAAGGGGCCCAGACTAATTGTAAATGGTTTGCTTATTGGCACACAGCTAGCTAACACCAGAGCTGGTTCTAGGACTTGGTCGCTATCCGTTAAGTGATATGCCTGACCCTTCCACTAACATGAAATTACTGCCCTGGGTTAGGCCAAATTCTAGGGCATTCTTCATGATGTTGGGTGGGGGACTCCACCCAGGAGGAGGAGACCACGTGACTGTCTTCAAGCTGGCTACCCACTGCCATCTTCACGACCACACCATCCCACTTAAGCAACGTGCCCACCTCTCAGGAAGACATGTGCTCTTTGGGCTTACAGTTTTTTGAGCAGCCAGTTAGATCTAGCCCCATTTCACAAGACCTAGGAGTGCAGAGATGAGTGCAGGGTTATAGATCACTAGAGAAAAGGACTAGGAAATTCTTTTTTGTGTGTGTGTGTGAGGAAGATCAGCCCTGAGCTAACATCCATGCCAATCCTCCTCCTTTTGCTGAGGAAGACCGACCCTGAGCTAACATCTATTGCCAATCCTCCTCCTTTTTTTCCCTTTGTCTCCCCAAAGCCCCAGCAGATAGTTGTATGTCATAGCTGCACATCCTTCTAGTTGCTGTATGTGGGACGCCGCCTCAGCATGGCCAGACAAGCGGTGTGCCAGTGCGCACCCAGGATCCAAACCCAGGCTGCCAGTAGTGGAGCGCCCGCACCTAACCGCTAAGCCATGGGGCCGGCCCCCCAGGACTAGGAAATTCTGATCCCCTGACCCTCTCACATCCTCCACTCCCTAGCCAAAACATCAGCTTTCTGTTATTCAGCCTAAAAGGAAAATCTTGTCACACTTCCTGCTGGCCTAACTGCCAAGTGTCATGAGTGTGCTTCGGGGACCAGCCGCAGCTCTGTCAGCAGAATCCCAGCTGTGGTGACTTGGTTCTCTGCACCCTGTGGTCTGCACTGACATTCCTGGTGGGTGTGCTTTATTTTGCCTGGGTGAGGACAGCCCCCACTGGGGGCACTTTTGGTTTGATGCTGGTTGGAAACATTTTTTGTAACTATGGGGTGGTAAAGACAAAGCTATTGAAGCAGATCTTAAGGCTATTGAATCAAGCCTTACAAAGAGCATTAATTCTCCATCAGTGACTTTCCTGCTATTTCATATGAAGATCGCAGACTCTGATGCTGAAACCCCTTCCTGAAGGGTCTCTCTGGGGTAAACGAATGCCTGGATTTTCTTCATCCCTTGAGGACAAAGAACTTGTTCATGAGCATCTACCAGCCACTAGTGGGCTGAGCTGCCAGGAATGATGGATGAGCGGCTGCTCCACGGCAGCTAATGTAGCATTTCTATGCTGCCTGCCCGTGGACTCAATGTTCCGGGAATTATTATTAAAGTAGCTTTCTCTATTTTAGGATGGACAGCCCAGGGTAAAGCATGCCTTACATAAATGCAAATATCATCTTGTGAAAACCAAATCCACACTAAATATTAGTGTTGTCAGAAGCGAGAAATATAAATTGAATTTTTATCTAAAGAAAAAAAAGATAGCTGTGATTGTACTTTTGCTTTTTGAGATCTTCCCTTTCTTTAGATGAGGAAGGAAGACATTTCTTTGTACAACATCTTGGAAAAGGTATGTTTTCTTTAAAGGAAAGACATAGGCTATATGCACAGTCAGAAACTTTTAAGAATTGCAGATTTGTTGAAAAACAAATATTTTTGAAATAAGAGTAAGGAAAAATATGAAAACAGAGTAAAAAGGGAAAAAGCAGTAAAATGACATAACCCTTGATTATTAGAAAGGGAGAAACCACCTCCTCTGACCCGTATCCTAGGAAGCCGAGGTTTAGAGAAATTTGCGTCCTAGGCCCTGATAAGGATCAATGGGTCCTCATTCCATCTTTTAATGAGCCCACCCAGTGTTCCCCAATGGAATTTACTATGTTCAGGTGGTTTAAAAAAATTTTAAAGCCATGCGGTTTTTGCAATGAGATTTACACATAATTAACTCATGAGTCGTTTCTTTTGTGTTCCACTCTGCATCTGCTCTGTTGGCCCAGCCAGGCCTGTGTGGTTCCTGGAAGCCTTTGAAGGACCAGGAGCTGAAGGCAGAGGCCCACGTCTGCCCAGTCCCGGCAGGAACCATTGGTTTCAGTCTCCGCCTCTCTGGGAATGCGGTTTGGGGGAGGAGGTCTCTGGGGCGCAGCACAGCCATGCAATCCAGTTCTCCAAGGGCCAGAGAGCCTCTCCACGCTCCTCTGCCTGGTCGCTCTGTCTCCATCCCGTGGCCCTCAGAGCAGCTGCCTCCCCATCTTCCTCTGGGCTGGCCTTACTGCTGCCCTGGTCCTTTATGCCCAGGCCTCTGACCACTGCAATTTTGTTTTAAACACTATCAACTGTGTTGTAAAGAGCCTCTGGGGGTTAATAATCGAGAAATCTTATCTGGAGGTTGGGTTCATCTCTGGTGGAAGGGGAGTCCCTCTGTTATTCCAGCTCGATGATGCTATTCCATGAGTTTCACACTCTTCTCACGTTAATCAAGCCATATCTGGTTGGATGACTGCGCTAGGTTTCGCTGTTGGCAAGAGAGGTGCTGACCGATTGACACAAAGATTCAGTACCCTTGGTGTGGCACAATGGGAAATACATTCTTGCTCCTTGTCCTGGTTCCTGGCACACAGCTCCTAAAACCCTTGAAATCCAGAGTGATAAGAATGTCTTCTGTATGCCAATCAGATGACTGGTGGTTGGGGGTCCCCAAATGGCTTCAGGATTGGGGCTGATCCCCAGAAAGACCAAGGCATTGGAGGGTTGGAATTTTCAGCACCCCCCCCCAACTTCCAGGGAGGGGAGAGGGGCTGGTGACTGAGTTAATCATCAATGGCCAAATATTTAATCAATCATGGCTACGTACTGAAACCTCCATAAAAACCCCTAAACTATGGGGTTCAGAGAGCTTCCGGGCTGGTGAACACGTCAAGGTGCTGGGAGGGTGGCATGCCCGAGAGGGCACAGAAACTCCACACCCCTTCCAACATAGTGTGCCCTCTGCGTCTCTTCCCCTTGGCTGTTCCTGAGTTGTTTTCTATCGGTAATAGTAAGTGCAGTCACGTGCCGCTTAAGGACATGGATGTGCTGTGAGACATGCATCGTTAGGTGACTTCGTTGTTGTGCGAACATCGTAGAGTGCACTTACACAAACCGAGACGGTACAGCTTGCTCCACACCTAGGCTACTTGATATTAGTTCTATGGAACCACCGACGTGCATGCAGTCCGTTGTTGACAGAAACGTCATTATTCGGTGCATGACTGTAAAGCTCTTTCCTCAGTTCTGTGAGCTGTTCAAGCAAATTATCAAACTTGAGGAGGGAGTTGTGGAAACCCCTGATTTACGTCCAGTCAGTCAGAAGTACAGGTGGCCTGGGGACTTGTGATTGGCATCTGAAGTGAGGATACTCATGCGGGACTGAGCCCTTAACCTGTGGGGTCTGACACTAACTCTGAGTAGCGTCAGAACTGAACTGAATTCTTGGACACCCAGTTGGTGTTGGTGTGAGCAAAAACCCACTCATTTGATGTCAGAAGTGGTGTGAATAAAAACAGTTCACTTCGCGATTAATATTGTTATCTTTATTCCGGTTTATTAAATTGTAATTTATTTTCGCGAGTTATTTGAATGCGAATCAGTCTAGAAAAAGAGTTTCTGAGCGCACACTGGCTGCATCCCGGGACCTTTGAGCCCTCACCAAGAGACACAAGAGGAGACCCAGCCTGCAACAGCCAAGCAGCCCACCCTGTTCTTTCTGTTTTGTTGGTGTGGAAACCAAGACACAGGACAATTAAGGAACTTGCCCCAAATCAAGTAGGGCACGGTAGAACTGAGATGAACACCCAGGTCCCTGATTGCTAATTCTATGCTCTTGGCACATATTGCTTCTCGAAAGAAAGCAGGACCAGAGGAAGGTCCGAGCTTTTTGGAGGATAAGAATTTTCTAACGATGATTTGCGTCATTACCTGTGCCATCCACATATAGTCTGGTATTTTCAACCCTAAAAATGCTCTCCTCTGACCCTGCCTCCACCTGGCCCTGGAGAGTGGAGACTTTGCAGAGAAGCTCCTGGAACAATGGCTACAGAAGTTATCCGTGCAGATGAGCTCAAGGGCAGCCTTACAGAGACCTGCACACCCAGTATGGTTGGGAAGAAACAGACGAAAGGTCTCAACACCCTAAGAAGGAGAGAGAAGTGACTTTGAGGACTGGTGGACTGGAAGAAGCCTCAAATTTGGTCACTGAGAACAAAGAGCATAAGATTTGACAGCTGGAGGCCCCGACGGGCTCTTGGACATCGCCACAGGTGCCACAGCGATGGAGGGTGACGCCCAAGACCTGGGAGGATGGGTCGCTCTCAGAAGAGGCCAGAAAGAACAGAACATGGGCCAGGTGCACACATCTCTGTCCAGGACACTCAGACACTGTGTAAACCTCCCCTGAATCCAGGTTCCACCTAAGATGGGCAAAGAAGAATGAGGTGAGGGTGGGGAGCATCCCAAATTGACCAGAGTAGCTGGTTACACAAAATAAACTGAATTTAAACCAGGTATTGGACTTACTTTGGATGGTAATATTAGGATTTTGGTTACCAAATGGCTAATGGTTGAGTTCAACTGTAAAGAAATAGACAGGGGCTGGCCCAGTGGCGCAAGCGGTTAAGTGCGTGTGCTCCACTGCGGCAGCCCGGGGTTCACCAGTTCGGATCCCAGGGGAGCACCGACACACTGCTTGTCAAGCCATGCTGTGGCAGCATCCCATATAAAGTAGAGGAAGATGGGCATGGCAGGAAGCCCAGGGCCAGTCTTCCTCAGCAAAAAAAAGAGGAGGATTGGCAGATGTTAGCTCAGGGCCGATCTTCCTCACAAAAAAAAAAGAAATAGACAACGTTACTGTATCGGTCAGAGTTCTCCAGGGAAATGGAACCAATAGGATAGATACATTAGGAGATATATTTCAAGGAATTGGCTCATGTGATCGTGGGGGCTGGCAAGTCTGAAATCTGTGCAGCAAGCCAGTAGGATGGAAACTCAGGTAGGAGTTGATGCTGCAGTCTTTTGAGTGTGTGTGTGGTAAAACATACATACCATAAAATTTACCATTTTAACCATATTTAAGTGTATGATTCAGTGGTATTAAGTACATTCACATTGTTGTGCAACCATCACCACCACCCATTTCCAGAATTTTTTCATCATCCCCAACCGAAACTCTGTCCCCATTAAACACTAATTCTCCTCTCTCCTGGCCCCTGGTAACCACTGATGCTGTAGTCTTGAGGTAGAATTTCTTCTTCTCCAGGAAACCTCAGTTTCTGCTCTTAAGGCCTCCCACTGATGAGATGAGGCCCACCCACATTATCAGGAGGAGTCTCTCTTCCTGAGAGCCAACAGATTGTAGACATTGACCACATCTACAGAATACTTTCACGGCAACAGCCCTGTTAGTGTTGGATTAAATAACTGGGCACTACAGCCTGGCCACGTTGACACATAGAACTAACCATCACAAGGACATTTTTTGCACATCCAAGTTTGATTCTGTTAAAATTCACACTTGATACAAATGTGTGTGTAATCATACATTCCAACCTTTCTAACCTGACCCCAAGGTAGAGGCATCTGGACTCCTGTCTGAGGTGAACCCCCACCCCGGCCCCTCCCACTTCCTTTGGGCCTCCATCCCCCAGTTTCTCTCCACAGGCAGGAGAGAGAGCAGGTGCTTCGGAACAGCCAACCCAGGTGCCCTTCCTTCCCCAGATTCTGGGGAAGCTTCTCGACCTCTCATCTTCAAGTCTCCTCTCCTGGGTAACAGGGATTGCTTCCGCTGGTCACCTGTAGCAGCACTTCCTCCTCAGCCAACGGCAGGATGCAACATCTTCCCCTCTCCTAGGACACCACTCCCCACGCCCCACCCCCCGCCGGCCTTCTCCTCCCGCTGCTGCAGCCTCTACCCTCCTGTTCCTGCTGCCCCTCGAATTCCCGTCTCAGCTGCTGTGGGCTGGCTTTACTCCCACACACTGTGAAAATGCCTCTCATAAAGCCTGGTGGTGGCCCCTGGCCTCTACCCGACCACTCTGGAATATTCGACGCCCTCCTTTGTGGGCTCTTTTCCCAGGCCCTCTCCTGGCTCCCTGACTATTTCCACTTCCTCCTGCGTGGATCTCTTCCTTCCTTTTCCTTGCCCCTCCCATGCATGCCGAGGTTCCAAGGTTCCCATCTTTAGCCTCCTGATATCCTGCTGCTGTTTGCTCTCCTGGGGAATTCTCATACTGTGATCTTAGCTCCACAGTGACCACTCTCAAATCAGCATCTTTCACCCCAGTTTCTCTCCCTTCTGAGCTGAGACACACACTTCTCACCACCTAGTATGACCTGCTCCGCCGTGCTCCACCTGGCTGCCCTGCGGGATCCTCAGAGTCCCCCTGGACAGAGATGTGCTCTGGGGACCCTCCTGTCCCACTTGTCAGTCTGCTCCTCTTCCTGGGTCCCAGGACGCAAGCACCAGTGTGCAGGCAACCCCAACCTAGAAACTGCAGGCATCCTCGCCTTCTCTCTTTCTCTTCCACTCACGACTAGCCAGTCTCTAGTCTACTGATTCTTCCACACACACCTCCGGGACCTTCCCCTGCCCAAGCCCAGTCTCTCACCATCTCTCTCACCATTTCACGACAGGCGCCGGCCGGTCTTTCTGGCCCCCGCCTTTCCTGAGCATCTCTGGTTGTGTTTCTTCCACGCTGAGGTCTTGGCTGGCTCCTTCCCATTCCCTGGAGGACCAAGTCCAAGCCCCTTAGCAAGACCTCCAAGACTGTGGAAATCTCCACTCACCTTTTCAGGTGCTCCCTTTCATTCACCAGAGCTTGGCAAGCAATGGCCCTTGGTCTGTTTTTTTTAAGAAAAAACAAATCGTTTTTAAAAATCAAGACATAATTCACATACCCTAGCATACAAACTTTTAAAGAAATCAGTGATTTTTAGTGTATTCACAGAGCTGTGCAACCATCACCTCTATCTAATTTGAGAACATTTTCATCACCCCAAAAAGAAACCCTGTACCCATTAGCTGTCACTCCCCATTCCCCCATCCCCTCCAGCCCTAGGCCACCATGAATCTACTTTCTGTCTCTGTGGATTTGCCTGTTCTGAACATTTCATATAAATGAAATCCTACAACAACTGGTTTTCTGTGTCTGGCTTCTTCCACTTTGCATAACATTTTCAAGGTTCATCCATGTTTTAGCATCTATCAGTACTACATTCCTTTTTATTGCCAAATAATATTCCATTGTAAAGATGTATCACATTTTATTTATCCATTCACTAGGTGATGGACATTTGAGTTGTTTCCACTTTTTGGCTATTATGAACAATGCTGCTATGACCATTTGTGCATGTTTTTGTGTGGACATATGTTTTCAGTTCTCTTGGGTGCCCACCTCAGAGTGGAATTGCTGGGTCATGCAGTAACTCTATGTTTAACCTTTTGAGGAACTGCCAGACTTTTCCACAGCAGCTGCATCATTACACCTTCCCACAAGCAATGTAGGAAGGCTCCAGTTTCTCCACGTCCTTATCAATACTTGTTATTATCTCTCTCTTTGACTATAGCTATCCTGGTAGGTGTGCCTTAGCCTGTGTTTTTGTATGGTCTGCTAGCCAAGAATATTTTTAAAGGGTTATAAAACACACACACGAAGAAAAGGTGACAGAGAGAGTCTGTGGCTCACAAAGCCATCAACACTCACGATCTGCCCCGTGAGTCTGGCACCCCCGAAGCCTTCTCGTTGGGAGACAAAAACACTTCCCGCTCTCTGGACTTTGGCTCGCTGGTCTCTGGGTGGGAAGTCCTTGCTTGTCCCTGTCTGCCCATTAGATGGCCCGGAGACAATCTCATTCCCTTGGGGAAACGTTGCTGGTCACCTTCACACTCCCGGTTGCGTTTCCATGCGGTCGTGAACTTGTGTTGCGTAGGATCTCGGCGTGCAGTGCAGTGGTACCGCTACAGTGTGTCTGAGACGCTTGAGGACAGAGACTGGGGTTGGTTTGTTTCCTCCTTCGATTCCAAGTCTAGGGCTGCGCATGGCACGTGCTCACCGAATTCATGAAGGCACAGAGCGTCAGCTCAGAAGGCTGGACATATAACTGGGGCAACACAAGTGACATCACAAGACCGCGGCCAGCTGCGAGGGCCTTCGTGACTCGTGCAGGGTTTGCTGAGCGCCTCCCCGTGCCTGGCCCCGTGCAGGCAGCAGGGGCACAGCTGTGGACGAGAGAGAAGACTTCGTGCTCCATGGAACTGAACACGCCAGTTGCAGCTTCAGCCGTGTCGATGCAACGGCCAGGGCTGGCCAAGCGGGTCTCCCCTTCCTCCAGCCTGGGGCTCTCCAGGTGGTGGCCTTTGCACAGCTTCCGTCCCACGTGCTAAATCGGCACCGCATGTGATGATGTGGCCCTATGGAAGTCACTAGAGTTCTCTACCAGACCTTCACGGCTCTTCTCTTTCTAGGCTCTTGCAGGATGGCACTTCCCACCCCTTTTGTGGCTGGGGTAGCTTCATTTGACTCAGTGAAACACGAGCAGAAGTGATGTGTGTCACTTAGGGTGGCAACTCTACGGGCCAGTGTGCACTGTGCTCTGTTTCCTTCCCCACGCTGCACTCACCATGTGAGTGTATAACCGACAGAGCCTCCCTCTGCCTCGGTGACTCTGCCGACCAAGACCTTCTGGACCATGTTGGACACGACTGGGAGGATTTGGAGGGCATACAGGACCGTAGCCTGACCTAGCCCGTCCTAACCAAAACAAACCCCACGTCCCGTGGGAGTTCGCCCAGAGGAGGACCTGGACTGGCTGCTGTAGGAGGTGGGGTTGACCCGGGTCCTGAGGGGTGGGTGGGGCAGGGGTGGGCAGAGGGCCAGGGGAGTGAGAGCACCAGAAAGGACTTGAGGAGGGAATGCGCTGCCCCCTGGAAAATGTCAACGAGATTGCTACTTGCAACGACCACATTCCCTCTCTATTTTTCTTCCAGGGGTAAAGCTACTTCAAGAGTGACCATTCCTTGGGCCAGCCCCGTGGCTTAGCGGTTAAGTGCGCGCGCTCCGCTGCTGGCGGCCCGCGTTCGGATCCCGGGCGCGCACCGACGCACCGCTTCTCTGGCCACGATGAGGACGCGTCCCACATACAGCAACTAGAAGGATGTGCAACTATGACACACAACTATCTACTGGGGCTTTGGGGGAAAAAATTAAATAAATAAAAATTAAAAAAAAAAAAGAGTGACCATTCCTCAATGAACCTCCTTAGGAAGAGATTCCAGTGTTGAGCATTTTGTTATAGTTCTTGGGTGAGCACACGTCGATCATTCATTCTGTATCTTAATCTACTTTTTGGCAGATCCAGCAGTAAAATAACCCTGCTCTCTTTGGATCACAAAGTTGTCCAGTTCTGGTGTGCAGATAAGAGAGAAGCAGCAGCAGCTGTGTTTTCAGCACAACAGCGTCACAACGGTCGAGGCCCCTCGAAGTGAGTTATGCTCTTATCCGAAGAGCCACCCCTGAGAGTGGGGACGGCAGCGCGCAGTCTGTTTTATGCATAAAAACCAACTGCTCGCTGATGGAGACGGACTGAAATTCTTGACCGAAGCTTGAAGAGCATTCCATGTTTCCAGTAGGTCACGCCTCTGTTTCGGTAGCTTTCATTAGCCCCATTATTTAGAAATAATGACGCGAATTATTTTAGTAGCCGTATGAGTTAATTGACCAAAACTGTGTCAGCCCAGAGGGGTTGATTGGATTTCAGGAAAACACTGGGATTAACATCACTCATTGCTTGGCCAGGAAAACCATCCTTGCCATTGTACTTGTGGGGCTAAAAGATAGATCAGAGAAACAGATGTCCCAGCAAGGGTCCCCTGAGGGCTGAGCACCCAGGGAGCAGGGTTGCCGCTCTTCAGTTACAAAGGGAGAGGAGGAATAATGGCTGCCCTTTGCTCACAAGTGACGAAAGAACAACCTTCGGGGCCCAGAGGTGCAGCTGCAGGTGTTTTCTATGCAGGGAGGGTGCAGCTGGGTTTATGGGCTGCGAACTCCTATCACAGGCTGATAAGAGAGGTTCTGGGCCATTGGTTCTCCACTGATTGGAGAAGTATTTCATAAACCCGAAGTGTGAAACACCTAAGGATGAATCATCTCCATGGGCCATATCCTCCACACACAAAAAAATCTATCTATTGGCGTAAACACACACACACACACACACGCACACACACACGTGAATGTACGCAAACCTTAAACTGTGTAATGAGATCCCCCCAGGAAGTGGTGAAATCAGACAGATAGTGTGTGCCCCCCCAATTACAACCAGAAAGTGAAATCTGATAGAAGGAAGGAAAAGGGCAGCCATGAGGGAGTTGTCAGAAGGAAGAAGCCGAGACTGAGGGAGATGTGCATAAGGGGTCACTGTGGACAGGTGCATTGTTGAGATTCCACGTGTGTGAGCATCTCGGGCTTTTAAATGCCAGTGGGTTGAGCCATCTCCTTGTACCCTACTCACAACCTCCTCAGTGCTCCGGTCACCTGGTCCCTTCAGAGGTGCACTCCCAGGACAAACTCCTTTCCTTGGTAGCTTGTCACCTATCACACAGTGTCACATGGCGACTGAGGCACAGCTTCTCAGAGTTAGGCTACATAGGTATGTGTCTGAGGGCGGGCGTTCCAACACCTTGGAGTTGTTGAAGTTCTGAATGTTTTATAAATAATGTTTCACGGCCGTACATCCTCTTTCACACAAATACCAAGTCCCTCGGGGTCAGTGTCCGAGTCATTCATTGCTGCATTCCCCACCACACCTGCCTACGGTAAGGTACATGTAGAGCGGCATCACTCTCTCTCTCTCTCTCTCTCTCTCAGTTCAACAAGCAATGGAATTTTCCACCAAGGGGTCAGAGTCTGTGCCTCTGCTACTTTTTCTTTTTGAGGCCAGGTCTTCATTGAAATGAATAAAATTTAAAGCTCTTAAAAATACCCAGATACAACACTCTCTAGGGATTTAATCTAATGATTGTGAGATGAGTCAATTCTCATGAAGGTTACAGGTAGAGAAGATGAGTCAGCAACACTGGTGGTGAGGTCAGCGGGGCTCTGCAGCTTCAGCCTCTGCTACCCGGGGGGTCCCAGCTGACTTCTCCGAAACCTCGGAGCCTTGGGTGGGTGGTGCTGCCCTGGAATGCCTCTTGAGGGCTGTCCCTCTCTCTGAGCTATCTCCCCCTTATCTGGTCTCCGCCCGCACCTGTCAGAAGTCAGTCTAGAATAGTGCAATGGAAATGGGGTGACTAGGGGCCATGAGCAGTAACGAGATTCTGCCGACAAGTTTGGGGGCAAGAGCCAATCTTAAAATGGGTGAGAGAAAGAAAGACAGAGAAGAGAGGGACAGAAGGAGGGAGGGAGTGGGGGGGGAGGGAGGGACGGAGGAAGGAAGGAAGGAAGGGAGGGAGGGAGAGAGGAAGGAAAAAGAAAGGAAAGGAAGAAAGGAGGAAGGAAAGAAAGATAGAAGAAAGAGAGAGAGACTTTCTGGCCCTGTCCCAAGCGTTTCACCCAGAAACTGGTTCAGGCCAGCGAGACAGGATGTTCTGCAGAGCAAAGATCATGTGATCACACAGCGTGAACAAACAGATGGTGTATCATTAACAAAATGCAAGGCGACGTTTCATAGTCTCTGCAGGCTGTCAGTGACCCAGGCAATTTAATTAAAAACATAAAAAAATAAAAAGTGGCAAAGGCCAAAGTTTCATCCTGTTCAAACTCAGCCTCATAACAGTGTGGAGGGGCTGCCCTTAAACGAAGCTCTGCATATCTGCCCCTCGGTGAAGGGTGACCGATTTGCAGCCCTCTTTGTCACCTAATCTCTGGTTCCGCAGCCCACAGTGGAATGGGGCAGCTCCAGGACAGGGACCAGTGCCCTCCCCTCGTCCCCATGGGGAAGAAGTACGAGCTGCAGGGAGTTAAGAGGCTGTGAGGACTAGACCGTGCACACAGGGAACCCTGAGTACGCACAAGCAGGTGCCCGGTGTCACCTCGGTTCTAAGAAGCAGACTCTAGGTGGTCCAGGAGACCCACCCTGTAGCTTCGGGGAGCCTGCAGGAGCTTGGGCTCAACTGACTTGGTTGTCGCCTGATGCCCCGCTCTGCTGTTGGCGGCACAAGGCGACAGTCAGGGCCGAGTGCTTGGCGCTCAAGAGCCTTCTGCCCAAAGCCCTCTCCACTACCCACCAGTGGTGGACGCCCTACGTGTCAGCCACAGTTTTCCTCCTGGGAGGAATCAACGGGAAGGGCAGGTGAAGGCCGGAGGACACACTGCAAGTGCTCTGTGATGCAGGTGGACGCTGCATCACAGGATGCAGGTGCTGTCCTGGGGGCCCCTTCCCCAGGACACTCCCCTAATCACCATGGCTGAGCTGGGCCAGAACAGCCGGCTTCACAGGGGTGGGGATGTTGAGCTGCAGGTTGCACCAGAAAAGAGAGGAAGGGACAGGCAGGGACAGGGAGGGAGGAAAGAACGTGGGCAGGGAGCAGCGAGAAGTTCCCTGGAGTTGAAGGGTGGTGGCCCAGTGGGGCAATCAAAGTCAGCCTGCAAAGGCGCCCGCTTGCAAAGAACAGGTGTGACACCTGGGGGCCTTACAGGCGGAGAGGAGCTGCTGGAGCCTGTAAGCGGGGAATTGATTTGATGAGATACGTGTTTTCAAAGGCTCCTTGGCAGTCATGTGCAACTAGAGCATGGTGGCCGGCCATTGCAGGGGAAGAGGACTGAGCATCTGCACCAAGGCGAGAAAGCCAGAGGAGAGCGACGTGGAGGGGTTCTCCGGAGTCGGGAATAGTGCAGGAGTCCCTGAGGCGGACATATAGGTTTTTGGAAATGTATGTAACCATTCTGAGCATGTCAATGAAAGAATTCTAATTAACCCTAAGTGCAGATCATGAGAATTTGGAGCATTTGTTTGTACTTCAACATCTATGGAGAGCAGTAGCTTTCTAGATTACAGAAATTCTAAATAAAATGTAACTTGGAGAAAATGTGATTTTGGTACAGTGATACATCTAAAAGAAGCACAAGTCTGACTTCAAAGGCTTTCAACCCATCTGTTACACTG
Organism: Diceros bicornis minor; assembly: GCF_020826845.1. Lineage (NCBI taxonomy): Eukaryota > Metazoa > Chordata > Mammalia > Perissodactyla > Rhinocerotidae > Diceros > Diceros bicornis. The sequence continues at coordinate 27,950,645 of NC_080752.1, forward strand.
AAGGCTTTCTGAGCAGCTGGCAAAGAGAGACTCACATGGTGCCACATACACAATGAGCCCTTCTAACAGCCTTCGCCGTCTCCACTCTCCACATTTGTTCATCATTTACTAAGAGTTGTTGAGCACCCATTACATGCTGTGCTCTAGGTGCTGGGATGGTGAACAGGACCTGACAGTCTCTGCCCTGTGAGGTTCTGGTGGGGGAAGGCAGACAGACAAATAGCCAGGTGGTGACACATATGGTTACTTTAGATCCGGCAGTTGGGAACACCCCTGTGTTGTTTAAACTGTGATCGGAATGACAAGAAGAATCCAGCAGCACGAAGAGTTGAGGAAGAGCCTTCTAGGCAAGGGGGACAGCTTGTGCAAAGGCCCTGAGGTGGAAATGAGCCTGGCATGTGTGGGGAAAGAAAGTCAATGTAGCTGAGTGCCAGGAGCAACAGTACCAATGAAACAGAATGAGGAGTGTGGAGAAGTTGAGAGGAGCCAGGTCATAGAGGGCTTTCACTCTAGGTATGTGGGATAGCCATCATAAGAGGGTTTCAGCAGGGGAGTGGTGAAATCTGATTTAGACTTTAATAGAGCATCCCGACACTGGTGGAGAAGGGACTCTGGGTGTTAGTGGTAGAAACGGCGACACCAGGGAGGAGGTTATTGCAGAATTCAGGCATGAAAGTATGTCTCCAACTGGGGTGCAGTCAAGGAGATGGACAGAAGTGGGTGGCGGACTCTGTCAAGCCTTGCAAGTTGGACATGAAGGATAAAGGAATGAAGAATAATCCCTAGATGCATCATGCGTCGGAACAGAAAGAAGGCTGAGAGCGTGGGGACAGGGGCAGGCAGTGGTTCCAGCAGTGGAAGGTGTGTTTACTTCTGTTTTTTCCAGTGAAGTCTGAGGAAAGATACTCAGCTGCAAGGGAGTGAGAGTTCTCGGTAGAGAACAGTGGTTCTCAAACGTTAGCGTGCGTCAGAATCACACGGAGATTGTGTTAAAATGCGTAGCTGGGCCCCACCCCCAGAGCGTCTGAGTCAGCAGGTCCGTGGGTGGGGTCTGAGGATTTGTGTTCCCGAGCACGTTCCCAGGGGTGCTGCTCTCCCGGGGTTCCCACGTGGAGAGGCGCTGGCGTTCACGATTAAGGAGAGGGCGGGAGGTGTGACAGGAAGAGTGGGGGCGCAAACGCGGGACGGCGCGGCGTTCCGGGGCCTGTTGAGTGCCCACTGGAGACGTGTGGACCCCACGGACGCTGCGGCACTAGGGATCTACGCAAAACCCGGTTTAACTGGAGTCGGCAGATCCGTGTGCGAGGAGAAAGCCTTGGCCCCACAACACAAGAATGTCGATTGAATATACACTCACACGTGTTCAGATGCAATACAATGTTTAAGGGTCGCATATTTCACTTTTTTATGATTGCTTGCTTTAACCCCAATTTTCAATTATCCAACCAACTTCAGGTCCCAACTGCATTAGATTTTAGGACTTCTACTGTTCTTAAATATTTTGTAGCAAATCACAGCATTCAATAATTCTGCGTGCTTATCAACAATGGCGGTATTCTCTGAGCCATGCCATGTGAATGTCCTCCTCCTAACATAACTGAAAATTTTACCTCATCAACTTGGCATGTAAATTTAATTCAATAATAATCAGAGAAAGAAAATGCACCTAATTTTTAGTGTTCTGTTTAACCAATCATAGAATCCAGTTAGATGCAGCATTCGTTTATTAACCAACTGCTATATAAATGTTTGGCTCTTTGATAGATGCTAAAAATTAGTATTTTATCTGGTCCATATCCTCAACAAAGTTAATGTCGCTGGTGACGTAAGATCTCCATACTAGAAATGAACACTATGTAAGATGGGCTATAATCAAGTGTTTCAGTCTTTCAAAAAGGCTTTGCTCTGGCTTACCTCTGTGTGTTTGCCAAAACTGGCATTCTATCTGGAATTTCTATTGCCGACCCTTTCTGTCTATAAAAATCGTCTCTCTCCTTCAAGTACGACTTAAAAAGATTCTTCATGAATCTTTTTTTTAATTTTTCCCATCCCAAAGTGATCATTTCCTTTCAGTATCCTTAAAAATATATTATTTGATGCTTACAAAATATTGAATGTAACGGATATTTTAATTAAGGTGTAATAATATAATGAATCCTTGGACCCAGCACCCAAATCAAGAACTAGAACATCACCAATAACTTGTATCTACCTACGTGCTCCTGCCCTTTCCCTGCCTAGCCCCCACTCAAGGTAACTACAATCTTAAATTTTTATCAAGCCTTTGCTTTTTCTTTTTTTTAGGTTATTTAATTTCTTTCCATATATTCTTTTTAAATTGAGGTCTAATTTGTATACAAAACAATGCACAGATTTTAAGTGTATATTTGATGAGTTTTGAAAAATGTTTATATCCATGGCACCGCTATTCCACTCAAAGAATATATTCCCATTACCCAGGAAAGCCGCTTGTATTTCCTCCCAGACCATCCTCTCTCCCCTACCAAGAGGCCACTAGTGTCCTTTTTCCCCTCTCCCCTGCCAGAGGCCACCAGTGTCCTTTTTCCTCTCTCCATAAACTAGTTTTGCTGGTTTAGACTTCCATATAAACGGAATCATACAGTGTTTGCTCTTTTGTGCCTAGTTTTTGTTGCTACTGTTGCTCACCATCATGCTGAGATTCCTCCACGCTATTGAGAGCATCAGAGTTACTTCTTTTTATTGTAGAGTAATGTTTTATCGTATGAATATACGACACTTTGTTTATTTATTTGTTAATGAGTATGCACATTGTTTCCAGTTTGAGGCTTTTCCAAATAATACTACGGTGGATATTTGTGTGTGTACATCATTGTTTTTTAAAATGCAGAGAGAGGGTTTTATCTCTATGTATGCTTGCTTATTATTTAGTTTTGCTGGGTTTTGAGCCCTATAGAAATGGCATCACATTGTATGTAATCTTCTAGGACTTTTTTCCCCCCACTTAGCATTTTTTCTCCAGGAATGATCTACGTTATGACATGCAACTGATTTTTTTTAATATAGCTCTTATAGGCAGCCATCTTGCATAACTATCTTACTATTTAAAAAATGTATATCTTTCTATTCTTTTGAGCTTTATATATAGAAAATCATATCATCTGCAAATAATAACTGTCCTGTTTCTTTCTGTCTAATCCTTATGCCTTGAAGTTATTTTTCTTGTTTTTGCAATCTCTGGGATGCCAGTAAATTTTGGGAAAAAGCAGTGATAGTGGCAACCTTGTCTTGCTGCTGATCTTAAAGGGAATACTTTGAACATTTTAATATATACCCTGTTCATTTGTTTATATTCTCTTTATCAGGTTAAGTTTTATTCTAATCTTAGTTTACTAAAGGTTTTTCTTTTTTATTGAAATGAGTAGGAAATTTTATTAACGCATTTTCTGCATCCATTGAGATTATCAAATGTTTTTTCTCACTCACTCTGTCATTGTGGTGAATGACTACGCTGGGTTGGCCAAGCTGGAGGTGAAGGGCACAGTCCTCCAGACTGCCGAGTCTGCCCAAGACTTCTGACACCAGTCACAAGTTCAGGGGTCCCCAGGGCCACCCTGGCTCAGACCAGCTGGCTACAAATTCAGGAGTCTGGACTCCCTCAGGGTCACTAGAACGACTCACAGAACTCAGGAAAGTGCTATATTTACCATTATAGTGTTATTACAGCAAAAGGATGCAAACCAGAACCAGCAAGGGAAGAGACACAGGGGGCCAAAGCTGGAACTGAGAGGGTTTCAGACTCAAAGCTTCTGTGTCCTCAGAGATGCATTGCCCTCCCAGCATCAATGTGTGGCGATATGCAGAGTGTTGCCAACCCAAGAAGCTCACCTAAGCTTCGGTGTCCAGCATTTTATTGAGGCTTCATTATATGGGCATGATTGATTGAATTATTGCCCACGTAGTTAACTTCGATCTCCAGCAACAGCCCCCCTACCAGGTCAGGCTGCTTTCAAGTGGCCCAAAACTTCAACTGTCTAATCACATAGTTGGCCAGCCCCCAGTCTGAGTCATCTTATTAGCATAATCTCTCAGGTGTGGCCCAAGGGGCCCACCAGGAATAACAAAGACACTCCTGTTACTCAGGAAATTTCAAGAGTTTAGAGGATACCACCCAGCAGCTGTAACAAAGGCCAAATCTCTCTTTGGGTAACATTAAGTCTTCACTACATGATGATATTCATAGGTTTTCTGATGTCAATCCAACTTTGCATTCCTGGAATAATATAACATCATCTTTTAAAAACATGGCTGGATCCATTTTGCCAGTTTTGAAAAGGATTTTGCACCTACGTTTATGACTTATAATTTTCCTTTCTCTTACTGACCTTGTCTGATCTTTTAAAATTAAGATTATACTGAGCTCACAGAATGAGTTGGAGAGTGTGCTCCTCCTTTCTGCGTGCTAGAAGAATTTTTGTTGGATTGATGACTGGTCCTATGAAAATTTTGAGGAACTCACCTGTAAAACTATCTGAGCCTGTGTTTTGTTGTGGCAGGACTTTTAATACTGTTTCAATTTTAAGAATAATTATAGGGTATTTAAGCTTTCTATTTCTTCTTGAGTCAGCATTAAGGTATTATATTTTCCTAGAAATTTGTCTATTTCATCTAATTGTCAAATATATTAGCATAAACTGTTTATTGTATTCTCTTATCTTTGTAATTGTGCTGTGTTTGTAGTGAAATACCTTCTGCTGGGTTTGTAATTAAATATGTGTGTCTTTTCATTTTTCTTGTCCAATATCACCAGAGATTGGTCTATTTTATTAGTCTTTTCACAGGACCAGCATTTGGCTTTGTTGATTGTTTCTACAGTACAGTATTTTCCCCTCTAGTCGTTGATGCCTACCCTTGTTATTATCCTCTCCCTTCTTTTTCTTTGGATTTATGTTGTGTTTTTCTCCTCTAACTTTTTTAGTTGGAGTTAGCTCACTAATTTTCAGCCTTTGTTCTTTGCAAATATAAGTATTTAGGACTATGCATTTCCCTCTGAGTGCAGCTTTCACTATAATACACAAGTTCTATGTGTTGTTTTTTTTAAAAATTATTCTTCTGAGTATTTCTAAGTTTTCATTATAATTTCTTTTTTGAGCCATGAATTATTTAGAAATTTGTTTTCAAAATTCCAGTATATGAAAACATCTTATCTTTCTGGTGTTGACTTCTACTTAATTACATTGTGTTCAAAGAATGTGATGAGTGTAACACTTATTTTTTGAAATTTGTCAAGATGTGCTTTATGACCTAGTGTCTGATTAATTTTTATAACTGTTTCATGTGTGCTTAAGAAAAATGGATATTCCCTAATGGTTGTATTCAGGGTTTTACATATATCCATTAGATCAAGGTTGTTAACCAAATTATCCTAATATATTTATTGATTATTTTTTGCTGCTAGACTTACCAATAATTGAGAGAGAAATGTTGGTGGATTTGTCAATTTCTCCCTGAACGTCTATCAATTTCTGATTTATAGGATGTGAGATTTTTTAATTAGGTTCATATACATTTAGAATTCTTATGTCTTCCTGGTGAATTAAAAATTCAATCATTATATAGTAACCTTTTCTGTCTTAGAGTGTATTTTTTTGTGATATTGAGGTAGTTATGCCAGTTCTCCTTTGGTTAATATTTTCCTGATGTATCTTTTTCTATCCTTTTACTCTCGACTTTTCCATGTCCTGTTCTATGTCTCCCAAACAGGATTTGTCCCAGTCCAATAATGTCTGCCTTTTAACCCATGGGTTTAACCCGTTTATATTTGGGAAGATTATGAATATTGTGATATCTAAGTTTCCACCATTGTAATGAGGGGCAGTGGAGAGTGTGAGTAACAAGGCCACATGCCTTTGCCAGTGATCAAAGCAAGTGATCTGACAACTCAGGCATGTTGATTGTCTCCGGCTCTTCCTCAGTAGTGCTTCTATTAAGTGTTGCATCTTGAGAAAATGTTGTTTTCCGATTAGGTGTAGGGATGAGACCAAATCTTTGGGACATTAATGAATCCACATAATTTCTCAAAGCTTTTCTCAGGAAAAAGAAGGCAGCAGAGTGTTGAGGAGAAAGTGTGGGCTTTCGTGCTGGGCAGAATTGGCTCCTAATCTTTGCTCTGTCACTTTTTAGCTGTGTGACTTGGGGTACGTTTCTTAATCTCTTTGAGTCTGTTTCTTTTTTGTGTGTGTATGTGAGGAAAATTCACCCAGAGCTAACGTCTGTGCCAATATTCCTCTGTTTTGTTTGTGGGACGCCGCCACAGCATGGCTTGATGAGCAGTGCACAGGTCAGCACCTGGGATCCAAACCCTCGAACCTCAGGCCACTGAAGCAGAGCATGCGAACTTAACCACGACACCGCTAGGCCAGCTCTCTGGGTCTGTGTCTTCATCGGGAAATCAAGAATAATCCCACCCATCTCCCCACGGTTTTTACCACGCGAATGGAATTTCGTGGCGGACAGCCGGCGCTCAGTGAATGTTCAAGCTTTTCCTCTTCCTTCTTTCCAAGGCCGTGGCCTTGATGGTGTCAAGGACATTTTGCAACTGAGATGTGTCATTGTGATTATTACTTATTAAAATCACTTTGTTTCCTAACTTCGGTGATTCATCTCAACCCAAAGAAAGACTTGTGCTGTTCCGGCGAACAAGAACTTTGGAAAACCATGAGTGCTTCGTTTCAGCAGCCTGTTCTGTGTTGGTCATGGTATCCGCCTACTCTGGTGTCGGGTTCAGGTCCTTACTGAGCTTTTGGAATCTTTTTGTTTGCATGTTTGTCTTAGGGCAGACAGAGTGTGACTTAGGTGATACGATGGCATTCTCAGGAATTCACAGAGATCAAAACACAGATCTGAAATGGGGCCAGAAAGAATAAGAAGTTCCCAGTGTGTAAGAGGAGAAAAGCAGGAGAAAGCTGAAATATTCAAAGTCTGCATCTTTATAGACGAGGAACTTAGCAGTGTTCTCTTTTCTGGGCTCTTTTGACCCTTCAGATGCTGATGAAACAGGGTATTAATAATCTGTCACAGATTTCGTCTTTCTCCTTTTCCCTTACTTTTATCATCATTAAATATTTTGAGCGTGTATAGGTGTTAGAGTTAAATAGTTCTTATGCGGTTGACCATTTGGCCAGAGGTATGTGAACATCACTCTGTGCTCAGCATTTTATTTTGTTCATCTTCTCCAGCAGTTCAGAATCTAGCATGGAATCTCAAAAGGAAAGATGAGATACAAGAAGTGTGAAAATGCACGTAGAAAGCTAGGCCATGGATTGGGGTTTTTCACGCCTGTCATGGTGTCGCTAAGTTAGAAACATGGGATAATCAGAAAAGATTTACTAGAGAGGCTGATGATGCACAGAATCTGGTAGCAGTGATGACTGCCACTTCCTGGGTGTGTGATCTTGGGTAAGCTGCTTCACCTCTCTGTGCCTCAGTTTCCTCAACCGTGAATAGCGGATGGTGGTGCCTTCTTTCTTAAGGATTAAATGAGTCTGTATATATAAAGCACTTGCTGCAGTCTAGAGCTTCCAAACCAATTGCAGGGCATACACGCCTCAAATGCATGACAGACCTATTGATCCCAAGCACCTGACACGAGCATCCCCATCTGTTTATCCCAGCGTGCCCAAAACATTGCATTTCCTGTGATGGCCATGATCTGGCAAAGCCTGAAGGGCACTGCTGGGTCTGACTCTCTGGACCTGAGCACGTGGGTATCTTGGTAGATGAATGCATTGGTGCAACGAGACAAGGCCACTATTACGAGTCTGCATTTGGTCTGTTGACATCAGAGGTTCTTGAACTTTTATTTGATCTGTTGGCAGCAAAAGTATTTGACACTTGTAAGCACAGCTAAGACTCAAAGCAAGTGAAGGGATTTGTGCCTCTTCTATTATCAAGAGTTGGAATATAATTTGAATTAAAAAATGTGAAAAAATGATTCTTTAGCGTAAATGCCTGTACTAGAGGCTAAATTCCTACTCCCTCCTGCCATCTCTTAGATAAATTAAAAGCTGACACATCTTGAAAAGTATGACTTTTGTGGAACAGCTGGCTCCATGCTGCCCTGTCTGTCACATACCCAGTGGCACTAGGGATTCAGGGATTTGGGTTGAATGCACTCAGATAAACAGGAAGTGAATGTTGCTCACTGTGGAAGGTCGTGATGGGCACATGTGCTTCCTTACACTAATCTCTCTACCTCTGTGGATGTTTGACAATTTCTATAATTAAAAGTTTTTAACATTTGCTCATAAAATTAAAAGACTCTTATATAAAAGAATGTAATTATAACTGTAGTATTGATATTCTTTTGAAATTTTCTAAACAATACAGAGGTCTCTCTGCTCCAATAACTTGTTTCTTGTTGTCTGATTTCTCTCCTTTTTGTCATTTTTAAACTAGAGTTCATTAAAAGCAATAAATCACAAGTTAAGGTTCCTTGGCACCAAATTAATAGTTATAATAATACTAAAAACTGCAGCAGTGAACACTTCCACACTTATACTTACTCTAAGATGGGCACGCTTTTAGGCACTTGGCAAATATAATCTCATCCAGCCCACACCATAACCCAACGAGGCAGGTACTTTATCATCCCCATGTTACAGATGAGGAGACTGAGGCGAAACGACTCGTCTGGGGTCACACAGCCAGCAAGTGGCAGAACCAGGATTCACCCCCAGGCCATCTGGCCGCACAGTCTGTGCTCTTTGACTATATAGGGTTGCACCAAAATTTAGCTTGGTCCTAGTATTTGGCCCAAATTTACTTTTTGGCTTTGGCTTTGGAAGGGGAGCCAAATGCCCACCTCCACACCATTCCTGGCATCCTTGACCTGCTGTGTGTGATTGCAAAGGCTGCCATCGTAACTAGTCAGCTTAATGTCAGGATGATAATTAGGATGTTGTGTTACTATTGGTAGATTCCCTTTCAAAATATGGGTATTTTAGATGCTCCTTGGAGAAAATATCTTCTGTGTGCTCTGTATCTTAAAATCCTGTCAGTCAGCTGAAGAAAACATGCATAATTTTTATTGCAAGAAAAAAATGTGGCAGTAATTGATGATTGGGAGTGATGTTAATTTTACACGTAAAGACAAATATTAAGAACATTCAAAAAGGTAAACAAATAGGGAGATAAGTTGATCCTTAATATGAATAGTGAGAGTGTGTTAGCTAGGTAACTTTAAGAAGAGCATAGTGCCAATGAAGATTTTTATAAAAATGTAAATAATTAATTGTGTAAGGCAGAATAAGAGAGATTCAATTATATCGTAATTCTAATTGTTGAACTGCTTAGTGACTTGCATTTACAACATGAAACAAAATATTTAAAGGCTATAATAAATTTATAGTTGAATTCATTTAGGTGACAAATCTTTTTAGAAAAGTTGCATTTGGGAAGTCTTCATGGCTTGTAGGATGAATTATAAGCAGAACTTCAAAGTTTCTCAAAAAGTCTCCAAACTCATGTATAATATATTAATCATAAATTATTATCTATCCAGACATGGTACAGAATATAAAAAGTGTGAATAAATGAAGAAAGTACTAACAAAAAGTCAGAGACATTAAACTGTTTTACTCTCTTATCTTCAATTGAAAATGAACACCTATTTAATATTGTAACTTGCCCACAAGAATGATATAGTTGACAGTCTTGAGAAATTTTTTCGATACTATAATGTTAAACCTTTAAAATATGACTGTCAAATGTAAAAAGTTTTAATGCTTGAATATTTAAAACAAAATTTCAGATATTCTATTGAATCCTAGAAGTTTATTTTATGAGAAATGTATATCTTAAGTCGAATATTGGCTTTAATGGTTGGACATTCAACATTTGGCCAAACTGTGCATTCATTGAAACTCTAGTAGATAAAATTCTGTAAAACAAAATGAAATTTAATTTATTTTTAAAATTATAAAATTCGGTAGAGAATTACAAGACAGTAGTTATAGAAGAAAAAGTAATCATTTAAATATGTGATAGGGAAAAACTTAACTAGATCCAAGGTAGAAAGATAAAGAGCATGGGATCAGGGATGACCACAAGCTAACAGTTAGCATTGAAAAAATACGAAAAACAAAACAGGGGGCCAGCCCAGTGGCGTAGTGGTTAAGTTTGCGTCCTCTGCTTCGGCGGCCCGGGGTTCGCTGATTTGGATCCCGGGCACAGACCTACGCATCACTCATCAAGCCATGCTGCAGTGGCATCCCATATACAAAACAAAGGAGGATGGGCACAGATGTTAGCTATGGCCAATCTCCCTCACCAAAAATACAAAAAACAAAAACCAAAAACAGCTAGTATGATTTGAGAGAGCAAATCCTCCTCTGTGTTTTGCATCAGTCAAATATTTATGAAATGTTATACCCAGTAAAAGTTGGCAATGACATATAGACACTGGTGGGAGTGTAGAACTGATCATAAAAATAGGTTTTTTTAGTGACTAGTTAAGTCAGCCGGAATTATTTCATCAACAAAACAATTGGCTAAGAAGCATCGTGATTACTTTTTCAAGAATGTGAAAGGTTTTTAATGGAAGAATGCAAACATATGTTCTCCTTGTCTATAGAGGTCTGAAAAGGAAAGACTTTTAAATAAAATCACGCTTCTTAAGGAGGATTTGAAAGATTCGAAGCCTGTATAAGTCGATCAATCCAAAGATACTTAGTTAGTTCAGATTGTTTGCCAGTCACTGAGTTAGGCGCTGGGAGCAAAAGGGCACGTGGACATAACCCTTGGTGACGAGATGGAGGGGTCGCCTGCCCTGGATGCTAGCACCCCACACGCCCGGGGCTCAGGGCCTCGGAGCTTGTCTCAGGCCTACCAAAATATTGGGAACCTGAAAAATCATTTCGGCTACTAAATACAGAAAAGAAAACCTGAAAAAATAAAATTAATGTTTTAAATATCTATGAAAATAACGTTATGTCAACATTGTTAGTTTATAATTTATAATTCATAAAAATCTTATCACATTGGAAAGCTATCTGTAGGTTACGTATTTTCATCCTCGCACAAATTCCCAAGTTTACATGATGACTGCTGAGAAAGTCATAGCCGATTGTAAATGTTATTTGTGGCCTAATAATTTCAAAGGCAAAATTATAGAAGTTGTTTGAAATATTTTCATGGAAAGAAGTACAGTTAACGTGGAGCTCCGGTGCATTTTAATGTGTTTGATACGGTGTGGAGTGGGGCCCCACTTGTAAGAGTCCTAGACCCAAGGGTTTTAAAAACAGTCCTGAGAGGCCAGCCCCGTGGCTTAGCGGTTAAGTGCGTGCGCTCCGCTACTGGCGGCCCCAGGTTCAGATCCCGGGTGCGCACTGACGAACCGCTTGTCTGGCCAAGCTGAGGCCGCGTCCCACATACAGCAACTAGAAGGATGTGCCACTATGACATACAACTATCTACTGGGGCTTTGGGGAAAAAAAGGAGGAGGATTGGCAATAGGTGTTAGCTCAGGGCTGGTCTTCCTCAGCAAAAAGAGGAGGATTGGCATGGATGTTAGCTCAGGGCTGATCTTCCTCACACACACAAAAAATAATAATAAAAAAAATAAAAAGAGTCCTGGAACAGATAGATTTGTTCTGTTTCCCAGATTATATAAATGCACAATCTTTGCATACTTCAAAAGATACTAGAAGGTACACAAATGGGAATTTAAGATAATCCCACACCTAAAGACAACCACTATTAACATTCTGATTAAAAATATTTTCCAAAGTTTTTTCTATACCTTTATACACATAGATTATTTAAACAGCTTTATTGAAATGTAATTCATATGCCATTTAATCCACCCATTTAAAGTATACAATTCAATGGTTTTTAGCATATTCATAGAGTTCTACAACCATCACCACAATCAATTTTAGAACATTTTTATCATCCCCAAAAGAAACCCCATACACATTAGCAGTCACCCCACAGTTCCCCCCAAACCATTCCCACCCCAGCTCTAGGCAACCACTAATCTACTTTCTGTTTCTATGAATTTGCCTGCTCTGGACATTTCATATAAATCAAATTAGAGAACATGAGGTCTTTTGTGTCTGGCTTCTTGCACTAAGCATAATGTTTTCAAAATTCATCCAAGTTGTAGCATGTATCAGTACTTCATTCCTTTTTATGGTAAATAACATTCTGTTGTGTGCAGAGACCACATTTCTTTGTCCATTCATCAGTTGATGGACATTTGTGTTGTTTCCACTTTTTGGATGTTATGAATAATGCTTCTGTGAAATTCATGCACAAGTTTTTGTGTGAACATACATGTTCATTTCTCCTGGGTATATACCTAGAAATGGAATTGTTGGGTCTCATGGCAACTCTATGTTTAATCTTCGAGGAACTGCCAGACTGTTTTCCAAACTGCACCATTTTCCATTCCCATCAGCAGGGTATGAGGATTCCAATTTCTTCACATCCTCAACCACCCTTGGTATTTTTGGTTATAGCCATCCTAGTGAGTGAGAAGTTGTACATAAACAGGTTTTAAGGAGAAGGAGAGAAAGAGACATCATTTAGTATGTATTGTTTTGTTACTTTTTCGTGTCACATTTAATGGTACATATCACTCCAAGTCAACAAACACAACAAATTTAAGTGCCTGTGTGGTATTCCATTGAAAGGAGTCCAATAATTATGTAATTAACCCCTCTTGTTGGACATAGCACTTGCTTTCAGTTTTTGCTATTATATATGGCCCCACAGTGGCCAATCTTATACTTCCGTGTGTATCTTTGTGTATTTATGGCTTTATTTCTCCTGTATGTTAAAATGCTGACTTTTCTAAGATCTTTGATAGATATTGGCAAACATCTTTCCAGAAAGAGTCCACCAATGTATTCCTCTCCACCCCCCAATCCCATATCCCTATCCGTAGTCGTTCCTATATTAAAATTATTTGAAATATAATAGTCTAAAAAAAAATCTCAATTTAATTCAAATATCTTTGATTACTAATGGGTTGAAACATCTTTTTTGTAGCATATCAACCACTTTTAAAAATTGTCTAATCACAGTCTTTGTTTATTTTTCCATTGGAGAATTCAACTTTTTAAATTTATTTGTAAAACCTCTTTATATAATTTAACTTGTGATTGTTTTATGTTTGCAGAAAACATGTTCGTCATTTCAACTATGATTACAGTATTTTTGCCTTCAGCAGTATAAATACTTATGTATTCAAATCTCAGGATTTTAAAAGTTATGGTTTCTTGCTCTGGTATAGAAAGTTCTTCCTCATTCCTACATTATGACAATATTTACTTATGCTTTCATCAAATACTTTAATATATTTTTTAAACGTTAACTCTTTAACCTATTTAAAATTTATTTTTGTATAAGATAGGAGGTAGGGATCTAGTTTTTTTCTTTTTCTTTTTTCCAAATCATAAGTCAGTTGTCTCAACACTATTTGTTAAATAATCTTTTTAAGATGATTCGACATGCTATATTTTGTTATATACTCAATTCCCTCATTTACTTAGGTCTGTTTCTGAACTTACTGTTCTCCCTTACCTGTTATTACAGTTACCATAGCTTAATAAAGTGTTTAAAACTTTCAGGGTAAATTCTCCCTCAATACTACTTTTCCAAAAAAAAAACTTTGGGCTATTCTTTATATACTTGTTCCAAACAAATTTTATAATCATTTAGTCAATTTTAAAAAACAAAACAAAACAAAAAATCCTAATGGGATTTTGAACTGACTTGTGTTACATTTATAGATCAATTTGGGGAAAAAATGATAGTTGTACTAGTCGAGTTCTCTGCAGGAAATTGGTGGCTCAGTCAAACTGGGTAATTTCAGCAGAATTTATTTACAAAGGCAGGGGACATCTACTGGGGCTGAGAACTGAGGCCCTCAGTTGAACGGAATCACTAACAAACTTCGAAAGCCACTAGTGTGGGTCACTGGGCATTTATTTAGACCCCGTCAAAAGTAGGGGGAGGGAGTATTTTCAATTTATTTCAATCCTGCATCTTAATTTTTCTTTGGCAGTCCAGGGACACTACGGGAGACGGAAGGGGGTGGGTTGGGAGCAATCTCTCCAGAGAGGCTGAAGCCACCTGGGACCTCATCCTGCTTCCCACAGCCACAGCGGATGCCCCCTCTGCCAAGCCTCTGCCTGACTCCCTGCAGTGGCCTTTCTTACACAGCTTCCCTCCAGGGGTCTCTGGGGCTAAGTGAGGGTTCAGAGTGGCCTAGAATTGTCCAATTACATTTGTTGAGTTGTTTCAGCAGAAAATCAGGAGGAGGGCCGGCCCCGTGGCTTAGCGGTTAAGTGCACACGCTCTGCTGCTGGTGGCCCGGGTTCGGATCCCAGGCGCGCACCGACGCACCGCTTCTCCGGCCATGCTGAGGCCGCGTCCCACATACAGCAACTAGAAGGATGTGCAGCTATGACACACAACTATCTACTGGGGCTTTGGGGGGAGAAATAAATAAATAAAATCATAAAAAAAAAAAAAAGAAAAGAAAATCAGGAGGAGGAGGGACTCAAATATGTGGAGGATTCTGGATGTACTTCTCACCTGCGTCTTAAAGACCATAATGGTGGCTGATTTTTGGCTTCCATGGAAGCCCATGTGGGAGAAGGATGGACTCAAGAGTTTCTGAGATTTCTTCCTCCTCTGAGAGGGTTGAGTCTGCGAAGGGAGACAGCGGGAGGCTCCCTAAGCCAGTTGTTTTGAGTGTAGTCTCTGAGGACCCTAAATCAGAGTTTGAACACCCTTCTTTGGCCAAGACACTTTTCTTTCCTCTGGATCTGTGAATAGCTGGTATACATCCTCATTTTAAAAGAGAACAGAGAAGAACTTGGAAATTAACGAGAAAAATGCATCGCACTTGGACAAACAACTCATAGCAGGTGGTCCATAAAGCAAGCATCAGTGATGCTATGATCATATAGAAGGGCTGAAGCATGTTCGGAGAATTGTGATGAACTGTTTACCATCTCCCCTGAGAACCGGACAGAAGAAATTGGTTAAAATCGCAACAGGAAGTTTACATTATAGAGAAAAAAAATCCACCCACAGTGAGCGGTCCTTGAGAATATTATTGTGGCCCTGGAAGGATGTACGTGTTTTGGTACCTGCTCCCCCAGTGATACAGAGACTCTAACACGTGCATCTTGGGTGGGCTCTATCTGAGTCAGATAGATCAAAACCTCTCTGAAACCTGCTGATGAACCAGCATCTCAGATGAAAACTTTAATGACGACAGATATCTGAATATTTGCCTGAGCAAACTTAGCTTAGGCGTTCTGCCCGTGTTTGGTGTTGCTTCTCAAAAAGGTTACTTTGGCATTTATTAGGCATTACATCATTCTCTCTTTTATGAGCTGAAATGATGAAATATCAAAAAAGAAGAAATTAAATATATGGGACTGGGGGCTGTGAGACATTTAGCTCTGATGACCTTACTCAGGTGGTGACATAAGGTGGCGAATGCACCCAGCCCTTCCTTGTTTGGACAGTGACTAGGCCATTAGAGTTGTTTTTGAATCAACTAGAAATAGAATCAATTGCTGTTTGCTGTGATATCAAAACCATATGTCTTGGGCTGGGAAAAGAGAAAACTAGGAAGCAGCAAATGATTAGGGAGTATGTTTAATCTGGGTTGAGTTTTGGAACATTTACAGAAATAAACGTATCTTCTAAAAGTGATGTCGTCTTTCTATGGGAAGCATGAAAACACAAAGCCGCCACCAGGGGCCTTTGTTCCTCTGGCTCAGGATCCAGCAGAGCCTCCTGGTGACCCGAAGACTCACCTCTGACCTTGGAACTCCCGAGGAGGACCCTAAGCAGCCTGGGATCCTGATCTCGTCCTCTTATTCTCATCTATTGTTACTCCAAATATGTAAGGTGAGCGTGAGAATTTCTTTGGGTATAACTGAATTAGAAATAAGGAAAGACCCATTAATTGATGAGGAATCTATTACCCTCCCGTGGCCATGTAGGCAGCTACAAGATAGGATTAGCGCCTGCTTCCCAGGATGTGTGATAGAGCTGGAAGCTGAAACCAACACTGTGAAGAAAACAAGAGAGCAGTGAGTTGGTTTGGAGTATATTCCTGAGTTACAGGAGAGCAGCAGTGTCACAGGAAGATGGGGCTGGCCGCAAATCTCGCTGAATTGAAGGCGCACAGATGGGAGGGGAGCCCAGGCAGGAGGCCACTGTAGTAATCCTGGGGCAAGGTTCTGAGAGCTTGAACCAGAGAAGGAGAAGAAGAGGAACGGGTCAAGGGAAGAAAGAATAAGACGTGGTGACAGCATGGACGTAGAGAAGAAGGAGAGGGAGGCACTGGCGCCTGGAGGAATGGCGAGGGCCCTGCTGGGTGAAATAGGGCTGGCTGGGAGGGAAGGGGAAGGTGGATTTGGGTCCTGAATCACAGTTAACGGTGGGTACTGAAGCGTGTCCTGTGCCAAGCGATTCTAGACAGGACTGGCATGCTTGACCAAGCTGGAGAAAAGAATTTAGGAGTCATCGACCCGGAAAGGAAAAGTTGAAGAAAATGGTTGAACACACTTGGGAGTGAGAGCACGGAGGGCCAGACTTGCTTCTTTCTCTCTCCTCACTCCCTCTCTTCCTCTGTCCCATCTTTCTCTCTTTCTTTCTTTTGTGCCCGCTATTTTGTATTCTTTCACCTGGCCCTTTCCAACTTGCATTGCTCTCCCTCTCACAGTCAATCACGCCAATGTATTTGATGGGTATTGTTTGGTTTCTATAAGATCTTGTGATTTTACTGAAAAATTGCAAGAACAGTACAAGGAACTCCATACACCCTTTACCCAGATCCACTCATTGTTTACACTTTGCCTCGTTAGCTGTATCATTCTCTCTCTCTCTCTCTCTACACACACACACACGCACGCAGACACACACATACACGCCCGCAGACACACACACACGCCTATTTTTTCTGAGCCATTTGAAAGTGAGCAGGAGGCACTGTGCCCCTCTACACTTCAGTGTATATTTCCTAACAACTAAGACATTCTTATTCACGACCACAACACAATGATCTAAATTGGGAAATTTAACACAAACAGAAGCTGTGATGCAATCCACACTCCATATTCAAATTTCATCAGCTGTCCCAACGTTGTCCCTTGTGGCTTTTCCCCTGGGTGAGGACCTAACGCAGGATGGCAGAGGACATTGAGTCGTGGCTGCTCGCCACTGGAAGCCCTGGGACCTCTTCTCTCCCAGCCTTGTTTACAGCCACCCCCCTGACTGCTCTCCTGGAGGGGGTGGTGAGCCCTTCTCACAGCCCGCTGTTTATTCTTCCCACTCCGACAGGAGATCTCCAGGGACACGGTCTGTGTGGTCCCCACAGGGGCTGGCAGTCCGGGCTCCTGGGGTCGGGCAGCCTCTCCACTGGCTACGTGACCTTGAGCAGGCTAGCCCATTCGTTCATCGTGAAACAAGGACAATGACCACCCCCGTGTCACTGGGGTTTTCTAAGGAGTGGACGGATCTGATACGAGAATTAAATGAGACCAAATATGTGAAGCACACAGGCCGGTGCCTGGCACGTAAGTGCTCAGTGAACGAGAGCCATCGTCCTCCTCCTCCTCCTCCTCCTCCTTCATCTTCATCATCGCCACATCGTCTTTGTCTAGCAATGCGCCTGGCACATAGTAGGTACTCAATAAAATATTAGCTGGGTGAGTGAGTTTAGGCTGAGGAGACAACATTGGGTGATGTCTGAGGTGGTGGGAGGGCACAGGAAAAAGACTGAAGGATACTAAGAGGGCGTTCAGAGCTGGACCGACCATCCCATCAAGCCCCTTCCTTCTGCAAATTCCACAATCAGGAGCTGGAGGGCACCGACGAGGGAGAATGAACTAAACACGAGGAAACGGGCAGCACTTTGACTGGATTTCGTGGTATAAAGATGCTGGAGTGCAGGCCATATAACAGGCCTAGTGTAGCAGGACTGCGTATGCACACGCCCCTGGGGGAAGGGGAGACCTTCTGGACTGTTCCACAGATTATTAGGGACAGGCACACCACTGTTGTCGTTGTCACCACAGCTCCTGTGACTTGAGCCCTCACTGGATACCAGGCTCTGTGTCTGGGGCAGGGATGGTTCTTCCCGCTTTGCTCGGCTCGCAGAAATCAGGCCACACAGCTAAGAGATGGGAGAACTGAGATTCAAAGGATCTGGGAAGGTGGGCAGAGCCTTAGGCAGGGGAAGTGAGGAACATCTGGGAGTGCAAGTAGACAGAGACCAGGGGAAGCCGAGATTCCCCGAGATTAGCCCAGCATGACTGGCGTCCACACTGTGGCTTCAATGTCCCGTCCTGTGTGGGGTTTTCTGAAAGAGAAGATGGAGAGAGGTCTGGGGGGCTGAGTAGAAGGCCTCCTATAGGAGGAGCTGGGGGATTTCCTAGGAAGAAAACCAGAGGTGAGTAAAAGGATGGACCTGGTAGGCCGGCGGGCCCTGTGTCTTCCAGGAGCTTGCTGTGACTCGGGAGCTGAGGGAGGGGCCCGGGGGGGGGGGGCTTGGTGAACGGGCAGGGGTCCCAGTGCTGGGGTGGGCAGCAGGTGGTGGGGCCAGGGCTCCGGGGTGCAGAGAGGGTCGGGCACCCAGGACGGCCTCCCACGCGCTGAGTCAGGGCGGCTGTTGATACAGGAGGGAGGGAGCCGGTGCCCTCGGTAAACTAGGAGCGGTTGTGGCCAGGAGGAGGCGGAGGGAGGTCCAAGGCCAGGACCTTTGGACACCTCCACGTGCGGGGAGGGGGGAGGAGAAGGCAGCCAGTGAGAGCACTGGAATGAGGTGGCCAGAGACGCAGGAGGGGACCAGGTGCTGCTGTGCCCCGGAGGTCGAGGGAGGCCAGCACCAGAGGGGTGGTCCCTGGGCTCACGCAGTGGGGGCCTCCGGGGACAAGCCACACTGGCCATCCATCAGGAGGCCGTTGGCGACTCCAGTTGTTTCGGATGCCTGATTTTAAGGGATGAAGGACCCACCTGGAGTGAGGGGAGGGCCTCAGCACTGGTCAACATTTAGTTTTAGCACTAGTTAACAACTAGCTTTCAACTCGGGAGATGCAAACTCTGTCTAAATCAGACACAATTTTTTCTTTCTGAGCTGTAAAGAACCCAGGTGGACGGGCCCCTGCCTGCCAGTCACCAGCCCTAACCTGTTACCCGATGACAGAGGAGCAGGAGGAGGAGGATGGGGCGGCCCCCGCCCCAGGCCTGACTTCATGGGATTTCACTAGATCCCGAGGAAGCCACCCGCCCAGAAGTGACACTCTGGGTAATCCCCGTCGTCCCTGGGACCAGAGGCGGGATAATCCCATGGCTTCTGAGTTTGACAGCTCTAGCTGCTTGACTTGGTGAGGACTAAGGAAAAGCCTGGACCCCGTCTTGGGTGTCTGTTTTGGTCCCACCCTGGTGGAGGCTCCAGGGAAGTGCCGACCGTCTCCTTCCAAAACCCTTTGTTGATTTGGAGACGGCTGAGCTGCTTACAGTACCCGCTGGAGTGGGGGAGCTAAAACACTTTTCTGTTTTAGGCCCATGGCGAAGATTAATTGGATTGTCCCGTGGTGAGGGAGGAGGTCTCGCTGGAGGTGGCAGAGGGCAATTTGTCAGAAAGCCTCTGTGTCCCAGGAACTGCACGGCTTCAAGGAGGGCCCTGGGTGTGAAGAGAGGGCCCCCTTGCCCCCAGCACCTTTGTTGGGAAGCGTGGGGCTGCACTCGACCTTGAGAGGGGTAGGGAGGGTCTCTGGGGTCAAGTCCTTGGAGAGCTGGGATCCCCAGGGCCTGTGAGACTCCAGTGATGCTCAGCCAGAGAAGATGGGGGGAAGGAGGCCCCAGCTGCCGTTGGTTGACCAAAGATGGGGCCCCTTCTTTTTGTTCTGGATTCTTGGACGGACGCTTGGAGGAACAAAAGTGCCCCATAATGACTGATGCTGCCGCCTGCCTTGCCCTGCAGGCATTCAGAGCCAGATTACCTTCAATTTAGAAACAGAAGGTGACAGTTCTTGCACCAAATTCCCTCCTGCCCTGCCTTAGCGGCTGAGAGGAGTCCACACCCATGTCCTGAGTTTTAACTGATTTATTCTTGAAGTGTTCAAATCACTTTTTCTAACATTTTAAATGTTTTATGCACTTCTATTTTTTATTATGAAAAATTGCAAACACACACAAAAAGAGACTAGTACCCATCCAACTTCAACAGTTGCCAACTCACGGATAATCGTGTTCAACTATATCCCCCTGTGCTTCCTCCTCCACTGTTATAATTTTCTTTATGTAAACTTTTTAATGAAGCCTAATGTTATAGCAAAGTGCACAAATCCTAATTCTACAGCTTGATGGAATTTTGCATTTTTTTGTATCATTTTCAAGCAACTTTGTCATATTATTTCATCTGTATAGTTCATCCTTTTTTATATATATTTTGAAATGGTGGTAAAAAGTACATACCATGAGATTTCCCGTCTTAATCATTTTTGAGTGCACAGTTCAGTAGTGTTAAGTATATTCACATTGTTGTGCGACAGATCTCCAGAACTCTTTCATCTGGTAACACTGAAAAACTATTTCAAATCATTTTTAACAAGAGTCGTTGGCAAGCTAAGCGGTCAAATCTATCTAAAAATAGTTGTGTGCATTCATCTTATGTCACAGTACACGCCGTGGGAGGCAGGAAAGGGACACGCAGGTCATGATTTTATACCTGACGCCAGAAAGGCTCTGTCAACAGGAGGTCCACCCATGCCGCTGCCTCCGGGCCCCCTCCCTGATGCACAGTGATTAAGGATGGACGGCACGTATGGAGGGAAATGAGGTCATGCTCTGCAGCCCTTGTGATCATCACCTTTGCACACGTGCAGTGACTTTTCCCTCCATCTCATGGCCATCCAGCAGTATGCTATGGTCTGAAAAGAATGGAGAAAGAAGTTGTTTTCTGCATTCCTAAAGGAAGCAGAGAAAAACTAAGAACTTTTGCGGGGTTTTCAAATTTAACTCAAAGGTCTTTGCCTTCCCCCAGGCTGTGCTTAGCTGCGGGCTAAGAGTTGTGGGAATGGCTGCTGCGAGGGAGACTGTAACTCCTCAACCCGATTCTATCATTATTATTTACATTCTGTGTCCTCTCTTTCAAGAATATTTTTTTGACATTTGCCTTCTGGCAGAGCTGGGACCAATGAGTGGGAGTTGCACGGAGGTGGATTTGGCTGAAGGCAAGAAAGCATTTTCTTAGTCAGAGCAGTCCAAAAACAGAATGGCCTGACTCAGGAGACAGCATGTCCCCGGCCTGGATAAGGTCCTCGTGAGGTCCCTTCAGGGGAGCGCTGCCCGGGGCTGTGACGGGTGTGTGCAGGAATCAGTGATAACCACCCAGTTTTGAGCACCTACTGTGTGCCAGGCGCTGTTCTAAGCACTTCATGTGGACTAAGTCATGTCATCTTCAAACAGCCCTATGGGACGGGCACTGTCATTGTCCATTATTTCCCCATTTACAGATGGGGAAACTGAGGCACACTGAGGCTCAGTGACCTGCCCAAGCTGACACTGCTGTAAGGCAGGATTAAAAGCCAGGTGGCCTGATGCTCCTGCTTGTAACCCCTGCATACTGTGACGAGGAGCTCTTCATCAGGTGTCCAGGGTTCCGTGTCCCCACTTGGTAACCAGCTGTTGTGGCTAAAAGTTTACGAGGCACTTGACTCAGCATAAAACGTTCAGTTACAAGTCAGAAGGGCTGCTGGATTCCAGAGTCAAGGTACCATCAGTCAAAGTAACAGGGGCTGGGCTTGCTCAGGACAGGGGGGCAGTGATGTGTGGGGCTCCAGGGCCCACGGCCCCGGTCTTGGCACCCAGTTAGCTCTGTCCTCCTGGAACCCCAGGTCTGTGAACTGGCTTCTTGCCTTGTTCCTTCAAGTTTATCCTCCATTTTCAGGAATGCATCCCAGACTTTTCCCTGAGGCCAAGTCCTTGCTTTGGTCATTTGCCCAGGACACAGTTGCTCTGATAATGCCTTAGGGGAGAGGCAAGAGGACAAGCTTCGGCATCTGGGCTGGAAGCCTGGATCTCCCACCCCTGGGAGAAGTTGCTTACACTTCTAATCTGCATTTTCCATGGCCGTGGATGGGAATACGATGCCCATTGCATAAGATTGTGGTGAAGATCACAATGTGATAACTCACGAGATGCCGAGCACATGGCAGGACTCTGCAGACAATGGTTGACTTCCTGCCTCTTCCCTCCACAGACCAAGGGTCCCGTCCTGAGCCCAGCCTTTTGGCATTTGGCCCATAAGTGAGCCTTCTACAAAAAGACACACGTCCGCAAAGTCTGAGGAAGAATGCTCTGACGTACCAGTTTGCCCTGTAGTGGAAACAGTGAGCAGAGCTGTTGCACTGGCTGCGGTTGGGTTGAGCTCAGTGATGCCTTTGAACAATGCTCTGAGTCAGAAAACACGGTACCGCTTAGCTCCAGGACCTGCTGCGTGTAAAATGAGAAACGACTAGAATAGCCCTAAAACTCCTTCTAGCTATAAAATGTTCTGATTCATGACCAAGGGAAGGAGGAAAATATGTGTGCAATAAAATAAAAATACTTGTTATAGTGGGCCAAGAGAGAGGCAGAAGCATTTGGCCTCACAATTGAGCCGCACGCTATTGAAAGTTCTGGCACGATGCGCAATGTGTGCTCTGGTTTCCTTATGCTTTTGTTTCACTAATGTTACTAATGCCCTGACAACAGATTCCAGTCAGGTGAATTGGCCTCCAGGCTGCAACTTTACACCATGCAGGCTTCCTCTTAAGCATTTATGTGACAATTAGCTACACGTAAAGTCCCTCTCAAGCATTACCCATGGTTGTGTTTTCCTTGCAACAGTTCTATAAAATGAGTTAAAATAATTGTTCTGATTTTGCACTTGGGAAAACTGATGCACAGGAAGGTTTAGTCATTGTTCCAGAACGTGTCAATAGAGGGAGAAGTTTTGGTCCTGGAATTGGCTAGATGCTTCCTAGCTCAGCAAGCCTTGGGGTCTTGACCAATCACGGCTTTGAAGAGAACAGAGTTGCTTCTTGTTCTCCATCAAATATTTGCCCCAAATTGCGGCACCTGCTGTAAAATTAGAGACAATTTCGGAGGGCTGAGATTGAAGCTCTCTCTTCTCTCTTCCTTTCAAGACATCTCGGACCTGCAGCCAAACCTCCATTCAGAGTAAAGGAGGAAATTCCTTCGTTGCTAATTTCACTGTCTTAGGAAATCGCTTGGGCCAGAAGGAATAACAGTATGTGTGTTTGTAACCGTTTTCAGCATCTGTTGTTACGACACAATCTTTAAAGCCTTTTGTTAATCTTCCTGATGACTATCTCCCCCTTATACTCTTTCCTCACAGCTGTCTGGCCCTTTTCCTGGGCCAGCCTGACAATCTGCAATAACAAGATTTCTAACATCCCGACTATGCACTATCCCAAGCGACGATTTCGCTCACCGGGACCCAGTGAGTTATTTTAAATATTGGTCTCAGGCACGTAACAAGGCAAACAACTGCAACACTCTTGCAGTGAAGGATCGTTCATCAAATTGGAAGGATGCCAGACAGAAAATCCATCTCCTCAATTTCATCAAAACCCCTTTCCAAAGATACAAATAAAAACAGCCTTAAATGTAGGAAATATTTGCCATGATATGGAAATCTCACGAGCAAACACTGCAGGTCCCCAAGAGTTAACTAACTCTCTATCCCAAATTTTAAAACTTATTGACACATTTAATGAGGTGATAATACTGTTTCTTAGACTCTATGTCCCACTTTAGGGAAAAGTAAAAGTAATTTTCGGGAATTTTGAATATGCTTCTCTTTCTCATGAGTGGAAAATCATCTGTCACAGATTTGAGTAGAGAAAAAGATCTCGGACCCTGAATGTGGTCACGTTCCCCACGTGGGTTTGGACCGGCCCAAGGAGCTCACTTCCAGCCCAGAAAAGGTTTTTCTGGATGCAGCGGGATTAACCCCTTGCTGGGAGTTTTTACAATATCCAGGACACAGAGCAGGGTGGGTATTTTCTTTTCTGGGTGACTTTGGACTTATGTGATGATCTGGAAGGGGAGACTTCAGTCACCAATCTGGAACTTTCTTATACCTTTTGTAAGCATATTTCTGTAGTCTTTTGGAGAATAATAACAGTGTAGGCTCCAGTGTGCACAAACCTCACACAGCTCTCCATCAGTCGCCCGTGGTGGGCCCTGGGCCAACATGATCCTAGCTAATATAGGATATGATGCCAAATTAAGCCTCATTTTCGATTCATTTCCCAATAACAAAAATTTTAAAAGAGCAACAGTTGCGGCACACTGTCAGGGAGAGGGTTTTAGTCATTTTCTGTATCCCTGACTTATCCGTGGCCTTTCTTACTCTACCCTGAGCAACGGCAGAGGAATGTTTGTAACCTCCCCATTCATCGTCCACCAAGCCCGGGATCTGAGACGCTGTGAAATTTCTCATATGACAAACCTGGATCATAGAACGGCCTTTCAAACACAGATGCTTTTCTGTTGTTTTTCACCGCCAATAATTATAAAAATCTTTTGTTGCCAGGAAACTGGAGGATCTTGTATTATTGACAACACTGGGTTTTCACAAGCCGAAAATGGGCCTTATCGTGTACTCAGAATCATAAGCTACTTTAAGAGATAGTCAAGATCTTGAAAAGCCTGTTACCTGATCTCTTCACAGGTGAGGAAGTCAGGCCCAGATTAGGTGATGTTGGCCTCGGGCTGTGGTGGCCAAGCCCACAGGACTACAAGACCCCAGCTAGTGGGTCGAGTGGGCAGGCTCATTCCACCACCCCACGTGGCTTCTGGATGGCAAGGGGCTTGCCCTCGGCTTTGAAACACACAAAATTCTAAAATACCAGAACCTGGACTCATCAGCCGAGCTAGCTTCTCTAGCCCAGGTGAGATGACGCACACGGGAGAGACTTAGGGCCAGAGGCAGAACCACTACATTATCTGCGGGCCCCAGTGCAAAAATTCTTCTTGTTCAAAAAGCAGGAAAAAAGCTTCGTCCTTTTTTTCCATGGTGTCTCCCTCGACCTGTCATGATGTGTTTTGTTTGCTATTTAATGGACTGGGGATCCACACAGACCTCACTGCGAGTGCAGACACCCCCCACCCCCACCCCACAGGTGCCAGGAAGCACTGCCCTGAGACTCCGTGTATGGGTCCGTGCCCCCAACTCTGACTCTCCTCTCGCCTGGGGTCAGGACCCACTGGGGGCAGAGGGTGTCAGTGGTCTCCGGATGGGGGCAGAGAAGGGGATCTGTGACCCATAGGACACCAGGGGACCAGGGCGTGGGTAGCCATGAACCCATGGGAGGTGGACTGGGCGTGACCGTGTGTATGGCTCCAAGCCCCCTGCACAGCCCCCATCATCACATGGACCTTCACCTCCAAACCGCAAGGTTAGGGATAAAATTATTAAGAAGTTCGAGATCACAATTGCAGAACATTAAACCCCATGTGCGGGTCCCCTCTGAGTGCAGGGTCCTGTACGTCTGCACTGCTACACGCCCAGGAAGCAGGGCCTGGCCGGAGGTGAGCAGCCATCGGGACCTCTGCCATGGCCCAGGGGTGACAGAGGCTCAGGCTGGGCAGGGGTGCAAGCTTGAGGGCAGCCTTTCTTCCCTGCAGCCTTTGGCTACACCCTTTTCTGGGACCTCAGGACTCCAGTCCGGGGGACTCTGTCTCAGCTGGTGTCTGAAAGAATTCTCAGATGAGAAGGTGAAGAATATGGTTTCTTAAAGCTGACGTCACCCTTAGAAAGAGCACTCTTCTGAGAGACGTGGGAGACAGGCTGCAAACGGCCCCTTCCCCTCCCACCTGAAGCTTTCACCTGGGAAATACAAGTTTCGCCATTTAAGGCGGCATCTTCTGATGGCACAGACCTTTCTTCCTGTGCCTTCTGAGGCTCAGCTGGACTCTGAGCTCCTGCTCTTGGCTGGGCTCGGTTGATGTTTAACCCTTAGTTCTGGTGGAGCCATGAGATTTCACCCACGGAGACCCTGTGGGGCAAGACTCAAGGCCACAAGCCCTACGATGGGGAACCCCGCGTCTAAAAGCACCAGCTGGTAGTAAATGCTCCCCGGGGAGGGAATCTTGGCATTTATTCATTCATCAAGCATCGTGATGTGCCAGGCACTGCTCTGAGCACTTCACAAAAACATGATGCAGTTAGTTCATCCTGATCACAACCCTGTGAGATGGGCGCTGTTGTTATTCCTGTCTTCAGATGCAGAGAGTGAAGCCCAGAGAGGTTCAATAATGAACTTCCACTCTCACAGGCAGAAAATGGGGAGCTGGGAGCCATCCCAGTCTGTCAGCTCCAGAGCCCTTAGCCTTGTATTCTACTGGCTCGTATTCACGTCCAGGGGGCTTTCGGCCCCCACTGCCAAGGCAGGGGATGCAGGGAGAGCTGTCTCCTTATCAGTTTAGTTGTCACCTGGACAAAAAGCATTGAGTCATGGAGCGGAGCTGGTTTCAGTGATAATGAGTTTAGGAGATGTTGAGATACACTGGCTGCAGGATGTGGGGGCTCTGTGCCCACCTGTCTCTTTCCAGGCTTCTCAGCGCAAACTCATTTTTGCTCGGCGAGAATCTCAGGGATTCTTTAGAGCTGGTCTTGTCCTCCTTTGCCTTTGGTGGATGTGAGGTTGTTATTAGCAACCTTGGGAAATCGGAATTTTCTCTCCTCCAGGTGAGTAAATATGAGTTTGGAAATAAAGCCTGGGGGTTGTCCACAGCTCAGCATTGCTTTGGGCTATTGGCCTTGGAACAGCGACTCCCCACAGGCTGGCAGGATGGGGTGCATGGGGACTGCGGGTCAGAGGCGGCCTCTGAAGACCCGAGAGCCTCTGCAGTGCAGGCTGGCGACTGGTCCTGTCTCACGGCTCATTAGCCCGGTGACTGGGGGCCCGGAGGTGGGTGGAAAGGAACAGGTGGCCACTCTCTGGAACATCATAAAACCCCTGCAAAGCATGTGCTTCATGTTCAGGGACAATTGCCAAGTTCTTCCCCTTGAAACAATTTTCCAGGTCTTTCTACTAGAAAAAGGTTTAATATGGAGAATGAGAGAGGGAGGAAAGATGAAGACCAGGAAGGAATAGCCAAGTTAGAAGAAAGCTCCAAGGTTTCTGGAAAGAACAGGGGAATTTTATCATAGGAGCCTGCTCCAAGGACAGCCCCACCCTCACCCCCACCCCCTACCCCCACCCCCTGCAAAGCGAATAATCAGAAACACGAGCCAATTCACCGAGTTCAGTCTGGCACATCTGGATAGCTAAGAATTCACACGAACACGACGTGGACCTAGGGCCCCCTGAATCCAGCTTTGAGAAAACTGTGCTCTGTTTACTCGGTTCACCTCCGCGCGCCCCGTGCAGCCCACACAGGCGGGGGACACGCCACCTCGCCTAATCGCCCCTTCCGCCAGCCTGTCCTCGTTAGCACTACCCGCGCTCCGCGGTTGATTTGTCGAAAGCCGGGGGAACACTGACTCATCTGCCTCCTTTTCAAACACGACCGAGTTCTGGGAATGTGCAGAACACTCGAGCGACGTGACATTCCTTAGCTTGTAGTTGTAAGGCAACTCCCCACTTCCTTTCTAGTCACGTTGCGTCATCCTTCGAACAGGACGAAACAGATTTACTTGAAACTTGCATGCCTTTAGGAGAGCAAGGCGGGCGCCCAGGGCTGAGCCCCACCCCTCTCTGTATCGTGCACCCAGAGGGCGAGTGGGCGAGACTGACAACTGTTCTCTTGCCTTTGCGTGGATGAGAAAGACACACACTGTGTACTTTCTGTGCTCATCTCAGAATCATGAAAAAGCAGCAACACGAGGGTGCAGACATGCTGGTTTCACAACACACAAGTAACAAGGCATTATGGACGCATCAGTTCAGGGGCTGGGCACCGCAGTTTTTTAAATTCTTTGCCCTTGTCGGCTCAGAATAAGTCACGGGAAAGGTAAATGGTCTATGTAAAACCTTTGGCCTGTGGGCAAACTTTTGTACATCTGAGTCCCAGAAGAATGTTATTTATTAACAGTGCCGTTAACAAACAAATATTGAGGGTTTGCAGAGGGGAGCTGGGGGGTGGTGATGGATGCAGAGGTGAACAAAAAGGGGGGTCTGCTGTCAAGAAGCACACAGTGTCACGGTGGAGACTGGACCCTCCACGATGCAGAGGGCAGGGGAGAGTGCCCCAAGCGTGGGGCTCAGGGCGGGGGCAGTGAATGCCCCCAGGATTAGGGAAGACCAGCCCAGGAGGGATGTTTGAGCCCCCTGGGAGACTGCTGGGATGCTGGGAAATGGTGTCCATCCGGTGGTGGGCCCATCACACAGAGGGGTGGGAAAGTACAGGAACAGAGAGACGGGAGGTCCCCGCAGAGATGGGGAGAGCTGGAAGCCAGGTTGGGCGGCGTGCAGGTGGAGTAACCAGGCTGGAAACTGTGCTAGGACAATTCAGGCTTTAGGTGGTTTCAAGAGTCGAGTGGAGTGACGTGCTCCAGACACACCGTGGAAAAGTCATCTTGGCAGCACATTGAAATTTGGCCTGGGAAAGGCTGAAGATGGGGACAGGTTAGGAGGCCATGTCAGTGCTGTAAGGGGCTGAAAGGGCACTGGAACCATAGCAGAGGCCAGGTGCCTGAGACGGCAGTAATAACAGTAATGTTGCTAATTGCAGCTCCCCTTTTGAGAGCTGACCTTGTGATCGGCATGATGCTAAGCATTTGCTCGAGCTATCTCACTTCACCGTCAGAACCACGGCCCTAAGTGGCAGGTCTGCTATCACTCTGTCTTACAGATGAAGAAACTGGGGCTCAGAGAAGGGTGGTAACTGCTCGTGGTCACACAGTGTAAGCAGCAGGACCAGGATTTCAGCCGAGGTCTGTCTGACTCAGCCACACTCCATATGGTAGAATAACAGAATTGCTTTAAATCCAGTTAACTGTGGGAGTGGGAGGGAGGTGTTCTGGTGGCTTCCGCCCGGGTGCTTTGGAGAACAGATGACAGTGACTAAGACGAGGATGGGCAATGAAGGAGGAGGAATTGTAACTAGGTTGTTTGGGACCAAATGAAAACTTGACTCAGCAAAATACCATTGGTGGTATTGACAGTCTGTGATTGGAGCTCTAAGCCTGAGGTTCATGTAAAAGACTAGAACCAGAAGGGCCAACTAGGTACAAAGGGAAGATGCTCATATATACCACTGGGTGAGGAAAGCAGGCACACACAGTTTTATAGGAGCATGGCTTGAGAGGTTGTAATGAGCCAGGCACAGGGCTAAATACTTGCCCCGCCTCCCTGTGACAACCTGTGACATACCACTATTGCCATCTTCAGTTTACAGGTGAGAAAACAGAAGCTTGGAGACATTATGCAACACGCCTAAGGCCACACAGCTAGTAACGGTAAACCTCTGACTCCCAAGGGCATCTGTATGGGCAAATACGGGAAGAATTTGGGAGAATCCACCCACAAGGGTTTATAAAGCTGCCTACCGGACTTGTAGGCTCCTCACATTTCCTTTATTTGCTTATCTGTATTCTGTCTATAGTTATTATGCACTATTTTTGTTTTGGGGGAAAAAGTTTTAATAAAGCAAAAAGGTGGAAGTGTAAATGGTAGATTTTGTGGAAGATAATTTGCCACCCTCCGTCAGAAGCTGAAAATTTGGCATATTCTTCAACCCAGCAATTCATTATCTTTTAGAAGATAATGAAACAAGCAGGCAGAGACATATGTCTAAAGATGTCTAAAGCAGATCAGAGAAAATTTGGAAATACCTTAAATGTCCAATAATAAGAGATTGAGATAACATTTTGGTTCAGCCATACAGTTGATTTCAATACTAGGTGGCATCAGAGGGGATCATATAGATTGACATGGGTATGTAAAGATTGTTATGATGTATTAATACAAGAGGAAAATGCACTATAAACCATTATCTACCAATTGGCCTCATTTTGGTAAAAAATGCATTTATATGAATACATTCATTAAATGATTCAGCTTTTTAGAGAAGTAATGATGCAAATAATTATTTAATTTGAATTGTGACAAATGTTCGTAGGGAGAGGCTGCACTGAGGGTGTGTGATGGGGAGGAAACCCATCACAGGTTCAAGGTGGCACTTGAAGGGTGAATAAAAGTAGAAAGGAAATACACGAAATTGCTTTGACTTTAATTTTTCTAATTATCTATATTTTCTAGGTTTTTTCCTAAAGTAAAAATGGATTACTTGGGGAGAAATATTGACTTTTAAATAATTTTTAAAACAGAAAAGAAAGAAACAGATATAGAAGTAAGAAAAGATGAAGAATGTGTGAGTTCAAGGACTCATGGGGAGAGACCTTCCAAAAGGGAGTCAAGAGTATGAGCTGCCTCTGAAAGACCCATTGGGATGGAGACCAAGACAAGGAAAGGAGAGAGCCACTGACGACGTCACATTTCTTACGGAAAACGTTTATTTATTGTTATTTATCTCCAGCCACCTTCCTCTCTCAGTCCAGACCCACATTTTCATCACCTCTTCCTGGATGTCATTACCTGGCAATTCTGTGGGTAGTTCCAATTTAGCATACCCCAAACATAACTGCCTACTCCCTCCATCCCTTCATTCCAACCCCAAAACAATCAGACAGGCAGACACCAGACTCATTCACCTGTATTCTCCATCTTCTTCAGCTACGTACGACACCATCCACGTAAACTGAGCGTCATTCTAGGTTCTTCCCACCCTCTCCCCATGCGCATTTAAATGATCCTTTAACTATCCCTTTGACTAAGCTCTCTTCGAAAACCTGGAGGCTACAGCCTTAGTCAGGCCTTCCTCATCTCTTATCTAGAACAACTCACCAGCACCTCACCTGTGGTCTTCCTTACCCTTAACCCATCCTCCACACCTTCACCAACTCTAAATGCCATTGGACCATTTGACTCACACAGAACACGCTGCTCCCATTCTCTCCAGAATAAAGTCTAACTTCTTTGAAACATTGCAAATAATGAAGCAATAAGCATCGTGTACCCACACAGCTGGGTTTTTTCATTCAAAGTATTTCCTTTGGATAAGTTCTGAGGGTTGCAGGGTATGGGATACCATTATGTATCAACATTTCCACACTTCTGAAATTGACCTCCAATGCACCCACACACACACACATTCTTCTCCAGCATAAATGTGCTTAGGGTTTGTAGAAAAAAAATCCTAATTTTTGTGCCCTGACTCTGCGTGTATTTTTTTTCTCTTTTAAATCAGATCTAAGCTATCTTTTTATCAAGAAAAATTATTTTCATTTTAAAGCATATATATTTAAGCAACTTCCTCCCTCCAGTTTTTTGATTTTGCTTTTACACGCATATTGCTTCAGGTTATAGAAACTTTTTTCTAATTGGCAGGGATTTCACAAGTTTTGCAATGTGGCGATTCCTCCCCAGTGAACTCATTTAAAAAGCTGGGCAGAGGTGGGTGGGAGGCTGGGCTTCCTTTCTTCTAGGTGCTCCAAGTTAACAGTGAAAAAGAAATATTGGGGGGTATCATCTGTATTCTAGTGACTAATGCATTCTTACCAGCCTAATGAGCCATTTTCTCTTTTTAATAAAGAAAAATTTATTAGGCAAGGTCTCTGGATCTGGAGATATGGAATATCTTTTTAATTGGCTTTCAGCACTCTGGCAAACTCTGGACTGCCCCGGAATTTTCACCAGGATAAAATGATGGCCAAATGAGTGACTAGGCGGTTCCTCCTCTCCCTCTGTGGGATTATTCAGGAATCCTATCTAAGAATTGTCAGTGCCATGGTGGCTTATAAATGCTAGACTGATTTTATATGATCTCTTTTGGGCTAGCAGAGAGATTTCAGAAGAATTTGGGTCATAAACCATTGGCTTTAAATAAAACTTACCATCTCTGGGTCAATATGCATTTTTAGCTACATAGCTTTTCCTCAAACTAAGAATAGTCTGGGAAATACTGTTTTAAAAATGCCCTTATCAAACCTTCTCTGCTCTCCAAGCCTCTGACCTGCTTATCTATCCTCGCAGACGACCCAGAGATCCTAAAGGAATGCCTCCTTCTTCTGCTACAAACACATACACCCATCCACACTTTTCCCTATCCTATCTTCCTTGCTATCTGCTCAATAAAGGTTCCTGGAAGGAACCCTGACCCTCCTGCCCCAGAGCCTTTGCACATGCTATTGACTCTGCTCACGTGCTCTCCACCCTCACCCTACCCCTTCCTTCCAGTGTCAGCTCCTGCAGTGCTTCCTCAAAGCCTTCCTTGACTGCTCTTGGGGGCTCCAAGCCCCTGCTGTGTGTCCTGACATTGTGTACCTCTCCTCACAGGTGTCAATTTAGATGTATTTGTGTCTTCATTTTGTCCATTATCTGTTTCTCCAATGGGACTGAGCCTGATGGAGGCAAGACTAATGTCCATGATCATCTCTAGTGATTACTACCCAAAGAGTGATTAAGGCAAAGGTGATGAGGCCAACCATGAGTACAACCTGCAAAGCCAGATGTGATGCAGCCTTAGAGCCTGGGAGGTGGGCTGTCACACTGATCACCATAAGGTCCTGTTTCATGAGTCCTTGATTCCAGGAGATGTGATGATAAATATTAATACCCCAGGAGATGAGGACATGGTAGCTATCCAGAGAGGCATGTTCAGCAAGACCTGTGGGCTCCCTACAAAACTCAGATCCACCGCTTCTCGTCTCCACTGCGATCCCCCTGATCAAAGCCTCCATCAGCTCTTCAGTGGACCATCCAGAAATGTTCCCACCGTGTGCCCTGCCTCCTCCTCTCCAGCTCTACAAAGTCCACCTTCTCTACAACAGCTGCAATAAGTGTCTCACAATCTAAATAGCCTTGCATCACTGCCCTGCTCATAGCTGGGCGGGACTTATCGTCCCACCCCCTGGTCTGTGCATCCCTGTGCCACCTAGCCCTGACCCGGTTCTCCTATCTCTCTCCTCGCCTGCTCTGCTCTGGCCACCCTGGCTGCTTTTGGGAACCTCAGACACTCCAACCTGGAGCTTGTTCTCTCTGCTGGGAAAACACTCCATGGCTGTCCCTTCTCTCATTCGGGTCTCCATTTAATTGTCATCTCCTTGGAAAGGCCTTCCCTGGTCCTTAGGCACTCAGTTCTCATCTTGTCCTATTTTGTTTTCTTCCTAGCTCTTATCTCTGTCCAAATTGTTTATTTTCTTGTTGATGTGTTTACCACCTGTCTTTTCATCCCAGGATGCCCGTTCCTGAGAGCAGGGGCATCCTTAGTCCACGACTAAGTGCTCAGCACCTCGAGAGTTCCTGGGACAGGGCAGCCCTTAGCATGGATTTGCTGAGTAGAAGAATGAAGACACTCTGAATTATCATCGATGAAAAAATTGTGATTGAGGAGGAGGAGAAACACAGCTTGTTAGGATTGCCAGGGTCCTAGGATCATCTAATCCAATATAACCTCTCTGAGGTGGGCGTTCACACTCTGCCTGACCCTTTGCAGGGACTGAGAACTAATTATCACTCAGGGGACATAGGAGAATAAACAAAAATAGCCAATGAGGTGACATTATGTAATTTTCATGAACTAATTGAATAATCCCACTCTGATTCACCACTTAGCATTACATTTATTAAACACATACTCAGTGGGGGAGGCAGACATGCAAAAAAAATAACCCAAGTTGGTGCCCCAAGAGGGAGGACTTCAGTAGAACAGGCCTCGGGAGGCAGCAGTGGTGAGGCCCAGCCTTGCTGTCTCAGTGTCAGCAAAATATCTGTGAAGATTAAAGGGGATGATATCGAAAAACGGCCATCACAGTGCCTGGCACGTAGTAAGTACCCAGTACATCCTTGTTTCAGTTCTGTCTGAGCAAATGCCAGTGATTTCTGCTGGAGCAGGTAATTGTGGGAGGTGGGCACAGGACCACCCTGCCAGAAACAGTATTTCCCAGCCTCCCTTTCAGCTAGTGGGGCTGTTGGACCAAGTTCTGGCCAGTGTGAGCTCCAGTGAGGTGTGCAACATCCTGGTGGGGTCTTGAAACACTGGCACGACCCACGCACTCTCCCTTCTTCCTCCCCCAGCTGACAGCTTCAACCACAGCAATGAGCACAACGCCCTGGAACACACAGGAACAAGGAGGAGCTGCGGGAGCAGAGCCTCCTCACCAGCCCACACCGCCCGGCCGTTACGGGAAAGGGAAGAGAAACATCTCTCTCAGTTAAGCCACTACATTCGCGCCCCTTGGTCACAGCAGCGTTGCCTTGACCTCACCAACACAAGAATGCTTGGCGCAGAGTTCACCCAAGGCGCTGACATTTGAACTGGACGTTGAAGGATAAACGGGAACTTATCAATGGAGGGGTGGGGTGGGTGCAAATTCTAGAAGAGGGAACTACACTGTATGCAAAAGTCTGGAGGCAAGAAAGCTCTGGGCTGATTCTAGCCCGGTGTTTCCCCAATAGAACCCCCTGCTAGTTAAGTACAGGTTCCTGGGGCTCCCTCCACCCCCACCCTAATACCACCACTCAGACCCTCCAAATCAGAATCCACGGGGGGGGGGGGGGCAAGGAATTGGAATTTTTACCCAGTGTCTCGGGTCATTCCTGTGACCTGCACGTTTGGGAAACACTGGGCTAGACATACAGGCCGCAGAGAGAGGCACTGGGAACTGAGTTGGGAAAGCTGGATTGAGCCAAAAGTAAACCGTCTTGGATCCCACAAAGAATTTGAACTTTAACACACAGGCCAGTTGGTTCTTTTCTTTGGGGGAAGAGGTCACAAACAATTTCAAAAATTTGATGAAAGGTATAATAACCCTTTCCCCAGAAAATGCTCCCCCCCTCCCCCAACATTTGAATACCTTTTCAGGGACCCAAGAATCCATTCTTTGGAATCCCATGGAAAAACCTTGGAGGCAGTGATTTCACTCAAGACAGAGACCTTGTCACATGAAAGACAGCTCTCCTGTTGGTGTAGTGACGGGTGGGAGAGGGGCTCCAGCCAAGAAGCCCAGCTAACAGGGCCTGAGAAGCAAGTGAGGGTGGAGGTTTGACCCTGGAGCGCAGGAGGCAGGAAGAGATAGACGAGAAGAGAGTGAGGACGGAGGAGGCCGGGGCACGTGACCAATAACTGGGCAAGAGTCTGGAGGGTACAGAATTCCAAGGTGAGAGAGGGTTCCTGCTTGGAGACCAGCTTGGGAGGGTGCAGGGACAATGACCCCCGTTCTTTGACATGTCCAGTTTACAAGAGTGAGTGGACGAACCACAAGGGATTCAGGTAGCCGTTCCTGGAAAGCTGTGGACATTCAGGTAGAAGTTTAGAAGGGGGCCCAGGCTGAAGATTCCACGCTCGCTGAGTATGGGGGACAGCTGACACCGTGGGAATCCATGGCCGCCTCCAGGGAGAGGCTGTAAATGAGACAGAATGCTGGACCCTGGAGGGCCCCACCTCTGGAGGGAGGCAGGAGAAGAGCCAATGAAAGGGGAGAAGCTGTCTTCTTTTGCTGACTCTGCCACGAGTGTCCTTGTCCTTAGTAAAAAAAAAAAAAAAAATCCAAGTAATTAAGAATAAGGAGACGTGACATCTGCAACTTACTTGCAAATGGCCTGGAAAACAATACGTAAAGCGAGAGAGAGAAAGAGAGAGAGAATGATAAAGCACATGTGGCAAATGTCGAGGAGTGGAGAATCTGGGCCAAGGGTTTGGGGGCTTGTTTGTAATAGTCTGCAGCTTCTTTAAGTTTGAAACGATACAAACATAAAAATCCCCTTGTTTGAAGAAGAATACTTGGAGTTGAGTCCAGGAGGCGAGCCGACAGTGGTGGGTCAGCCGTGTCAACTAAGCTTTGGAGGAGCTGGAGAGTGAAGGGAAGGACAAGGAGGGCGCTGACCATTTGGGGGGCGGGATTTTTTTAAGATGGGGATCAGGGAAGAGGAGTGGGTTCTCAAGCATATTTTAGGGCTGAAACAACTGTCTCAGAGAAGGAGGGCGAGGGGAAGGGGGGAGGGAGGAAGAGGGGAGGATAGGGGCAGAGGGAAGGGGCAGGGCAGGGAGAGGGAGGAGGGGTAAAGGAGGAGATGGAGGGAAGAGGGGTAGAGGGAGGAGGGGGGAGGGGAGAGAGAGAGAAGAGGGAGGAGAGAGAGGAGAGGGAGGAGAGAGGGGGGAGGGAGGAGAGGGAGGAGGGGGAGGAGGGGGAGGAGAGGGAGGGGGGAGGGAGGAGGGGGAGGAGAGGGAGGGGGAGGGAGGAGGGGGAGGAGAGGGAGAGGAGGGGGAGGAGAGGGAGGGGGGAGGGAGGAGGGGGAGGAGAGAGAGGAGGGGGAGGAGAGGGAGGGGGGAGGGAGGAGGGGGAGGAGAGAGAAGAGGGGGAGGAGAGGGAGGGGGGAGGGAGGAGAGGGAGGGGGGAGGGAGGAGGGGGAGGAGAGGGAGGGGGGAGGGGGGAGAGGGAGGGGGGAGGGAGGAGAGGGAGAGGTGGAGGGAGGGGTCTAACCGGGTTGAAAAACGTAGGATCGGGGATAGAGCTCAGCCTCGGAGTGGAAGGGGTGCCACTCCTCTGAGCGAGGGCACAGGAGGTGACAGGCAGCCCCCCCGCCGGGTCGGCCGCGGAAGCGGTTGCCCTTTTAAGGCGCGGGCCGGGCGGTGAGTCACGGGCGCCCGGGAGGGGAGCCCCCCGCCCGGCCGCCCCCTCCCGCGGACGGGGGGCGCAGGAAGTGGGCTCTCGGTGGCGCGGGGTCCATTCCTTTCCCCTGAGCCAGGCGTCTTGGCGAGTTTATCAAAGTTATTTTTACGCGTTGAGAATGTTTCAAGTGAGCACTTCTGCGGTGGCACCTTCTCCTTGTCGCGCTTGGGCCTTGAAGACATTCAGGCTTATTTATAGCCCGTGTTTATTTTCACTGCGCCCCTGAACTTGAGCCTCTCCAAGTGCTAGTCTGAGCGGCGGCAGATTGGAGTGCGCCCTGGCTCTGCTACCAGGTCCGGCAGCGGGGTCTGGGTGGCCCTCCAGCCTGTCTGTGACCTGGGGAGCCCCGGGGGCGGAGAAGAGGGACCAGGGACGGTCAGTGCGGGGCTGGAGACTCCCGCAGGCAAGAAGCGACCTTGGCCAGCCATCCTCTTCGCAGCGCCCTGTAATTTCAACAAGCCCTCCGCCCTCCACCCCGTCCCCTCTCAGGGTGCAGAATCAGACCACCCTCATCCCTCTTGGATGATGTCCCCTCAACCATGAATGACATCAGACTTTTGAGGAAAATGATGATTTCGCTTTTGCTTCACTCTGAAGCGCAGACATACACATCCTCTTAAACTTGTCTCTCTGGGACTCAGTGCGGTGACACGGAGTCCACTTCACAGGAAACCCCACGCCACAGGGGCAGAATAGAGAGGTTTCCTAAGTGGCACCAAGTCACCCTGAGGAGGGTGGGATGGGGTCCCCTGAGGAGCCGCTCCCTCTCCTCCACCCTGACATGTGATGGGCTGTGCTCTCTGCCAAGGAAAGAGCCACTTGAGAAATGTGAGAAGACAAGGTGTGATGTAAAGAACGGTTTCAGAGCGGCCACTTGCTGGCCCCTCGCATGTACTAACACCGTGACTTACAGAAATTTCTCAGGGGATGCCCCCAGGGCTGGGGACTTACAGTCCTGGAAGACAATTCTGCAGAAACCCTGGATCTGGCCTTGAATGATGGAATGCCTTCACCGTGGGACTGGCTTGCTCGGGCCAGGGGGAGCCTTTCGGGGTGATCTTTGGGGGTCCCCGCCTCAAGGCACAACTCCACACTCAATAAACCCATGTTGGTTCTTTTACATTTGCCTGGAGCAGCTAGACAGTCCGTTCTCTCTCACGAGTCAGGGCCTCTTGATTATTTACATTTATTCAGAAACAACCGGGGTCTGGCTGAAGTCACCCTCATTCAGCTCTAAACTGTAAAACCCCATCTGCCCAGCAGTTGAGTTTAAAAGAAAGGCTCAGAGTAGAATGCTCTCTTGTTTCATTTTGCTTTTTCACTCCCCAGAGAATGGGTCTCTGGGAGGGAGTGGGTGCATTACAGACCCACAGTCCCAGGCAGAGATTCTGCAGGTACCTGACCGAGCAGCCTGGGGGCAGCCTCGGTGTGTTTTGTTTGCAGGTAGATGAACGGACGTGCAAAGGGCAGGAGAACCATTAAAAGAGAACTGAGCCAGAAAAGACTTACTGCCTAAACTGTGGGGGCCAGGAGAGCGCCCGCTGAGACCACCCTCAGCCTGGACACCTCTAACACCCGCCCGGTTCTGGAGCTTCACAGGCTCTGCCTCGGCGGCCGCTCGCAGCTGGCGGGTTACGAGCCTTAGGTGTTTATTTTTTTATGAATTTCTACTCTGGAGGAGGAGAATGGCTACTTCAGGCAGCTGGATACTTACTAGACTGAGTGGACACTTGGTCATGATCTGAGATATTGACGCGTCCTAAAGAGGGTAGGCAGAACACCCGTCCCAAAATCAGGCTGGAACTTTGGGTTATTTAAAATAATCCTTTCTTCTCTTGATTTCATTCCTTTATGCTTCGTTAATTTAAAGAGTTATTTATTGAATAGTTATGAAAAATATAAATCTCCTAAGAGTAAAAAGGCAAAAAGTACTTTAACATTGCGGTAGGTATAACTCTTCACCGGGTACGGTTTTCCGCCTAATTCCATTTTCTTCTCTGTATGTTTCAGGAGATGGGAAGAGTAAGTTTAAAACGTCATTTTGTAAAACATTGGGCTTTTTGAAGGAAACGTTCTAAATAAGCGTCTCTCATCATGTTCCTAGACACGAATGAGTCAGTTTTAGCCTCCGCTGAAATTGATGATCGACTGGACTGCAGAAGAGGCTCTCTGCCCAATGCTGCTCCTTTGCCTTCTGTGTTTCCCACGATTCAGGAGGAGAAGGCAGGCCCCGGCATTAGTGCTAAAACAAGCTGGTGGGAACCCAGGTGCCCGACCCTGGGGCTGAGTTCCCCAGACTGTGACTGGCTGAGCAGAGGTGTGATGGGGTGAAGGCACCTGGAAGGTTAGGGAACCCCATCCCCTCCATTCATGGGTGTTCTAAAACCAAGCTTTTTAAAAAAACTAGAAATAAGACAGTTTTCCTCTTAAATGATTTACCTCTTCTAAATAATGACAGTCACATCAACCGTAATTTATTTCAACCTCACTAGTTTGAAGTATG
Source organism: Diceros bicornis minor (assembly GCF_020826845.1). Taxonomy (NCBI): domain Eukaryota; kingdom Metazoa; phylum Chordata; class Mammalia; order Perissodactyla; family Rhinocerotidae; genus Diceros; species Diceros bicornis. The sequence continues at coordinate 27,989,911 of NC_080752.1, forward strand.
TAATAATTTGCACACATGTTGTAAAAGTTTTGCTGAGCAAGAAAGATCAGAGAGAAAATAGTTAATTTATGTAAGATAACAACATGTCTATCATGATTTTAGAAGCCCTCATTTGTATATTAGTAATTTAATGTTGATTTAAATGATCATTTCCTCTTCCCTAAACTAATCTGCCATTGTCTCCGAGGGGCAAAATTCTATTTTCCTCTGCTTTGGGTTTCTATACAGCTTTGAGGGTAAAATAACTAAATTTCTTTTAAAATATTATTGAGGCTCAAAATACGCCACTTAAGGCATACGATGATTCTGAGCTGAAAGTAATTGAGAAAAAGCAGACACAAGAAAAGCATTGTGCCCTCTGTTATCTGCCTAAACGTAGGGCATAAATTTCCCTAGTGAAGGTGTCCTCCCTCCCTCATACCAGGAGGCGAAGAGCAGCCTTTATCACCAGAGATGGAGATGGCGCCGAGAAGAGTCTGCATAAACAGAACCTCACTAAATAACCTTTATCTTACGTTAGTTTCTCCAACATATTTACTTCCCACAATTTACCACCCCTAGAAGCCCAAACTCATTTCCGTTTGTCTTGTCATGTCTCAAAAATTTACCACCCTTTGTTAAAATGATATATAAGCCCCCTGAGTTTGACTAGTTCTTTGTGTTTTCATCTCTTTTCTATGAAGGCCTTCATGCACATTAAAATTAAAATATTAACCCATGCACATAGAAGTTAAAATATTAACATCAAATAAAATTTGTATGCCTTTTCTCCTGTTAATTTGTCCTTTATCAGTTTAATTTGCAGACCCCAGCAACAGAACCTAAGAGGGAAGAGGAAAATTTTTTCCTTCTCTCCAGTGTTCTCTAATTAGGTTAATTAAAATAGGTGAACCTATAACTTAATCTGATCTATAAGATTTTATTATATGTTAAATAATTTGGGGAAAGAAACATTCAATTTATCACCGTAGCATGGAACCATTTTAAAATTATTTCTAGACCTATTTGTATCCTCCCCAGAATTCCCAAGAATATTTCCTGAGTCTGGAGACAAATAGATAAGAGATCCTGACTGCAGAGACTTAAAATTTAAAACAAAACAAATGTGAATGCTTTTCTCCCTCGGAGGGTTTTCTTCCCGTTTGCCAGGTGATTCACAGCCTGGTTGCTCTCACTGGCTGTCTAATTGGTCGTCATTTGCTGAGAGTAGCCAAGCCTTTATTCCCGATCCTGGGTAGGAGGAAATGTGAGGGTGTGAAAAGGAAGTGCCTTATAGCTTCCTCAGGATGGGAGGTGGGGATGAGCCAGAGTCTGGGGGAGGAACGCAGTTTAGCTCAGCAGTGAGCTAGGGAGGGTCCCCGTCATCACCTCCATCATCACCATCACCTCCTCCTCCTCCTCCTCACGGTCGTCGTCATCCGAGCATCGTATCTGCCCGTGTACGCTGTGCCCAACACCAAAACCGGTCCTTCACGTGCATCATCTCACATTCGTTAAACCCCTCCTGCGACTCCACTCCTGTCCAAGATGATAGTTTCAGGGCTGGACAGCGAGCAGTGTGCATCTTCCTGTCTGAGGGGAGCAGCACTTGGCAGCTGGTCACCAAGTCCAAAGAAAAGACAGACCAGTTCAGGACCAGTTTTGGCTTCTGAGAGAGGATGGAGAGTTCCCAGAAATCATTCATTCATTCATCCAGCAAAGGTCTGGGGCGCCTGTAATGTGCAGGGACTGTGCTGGGTGCTGGGGTTACGGGGATGAATCCGGCAGACAGGGTCCTGACCTCAGTCTTCCATTTCTAAATGGAACCAGCCCTACAATCCAGTAGGAGCAGAGAAAGCAAGCAGTCAGACACTCTGACCCCTCCAGCCCCAGGACAGGATCAAAGGAAGCAGAGGACCCTGACGTGGAAGACGGAAGACAGCCTAGCTGCTCCCTGAGGCTCCAGGTGTGGAGAACCTGGGCCTCCCGCAGAGAGCAGCCCCGGGTCACACACGCTCACAGAACAACGACGAGTTCAAGGAGTCAAAACCCGAGTCGGGCGGTAAGGCCCCTTAGAGGAAGGAGAACAGGAGAGCATGCGCCGCTGGAGATACGGGAGGCCCAGGGGAAACCACATCTTCCAGAGAAGCAGGGCTGCGGAGCTCTCTGGGAGAGAGATGAGTCACAGGGGTGGGGTACTCCCAGCCAAAGGGAGCGGCCGGCCGCCTGGACCTGGCACGGCCACGGGAGATGTGCTGACTCCCTGGACTGTTACCTGGAGCCGCCACCTGCCGGCCCGCCCGCCCGTCCCCCGCTGCATTATCCCCCCAGTGGCCGCTGGTCCGTGCAGCGCCATCAGGAGACTGTGGGCTCCGGGCCTGACACTGGAGGAAGCAGACGAGGGGTTGCCCCAGCTTCTGCCTGCTGACGTGGGGACAGTCGGAAGGGGAGATGAAGGAGATGAATGGTTGGTGATTTGGATTTTGACTTCCTGGATCTTGCGAGTCTTACGATACCAGAATGCAGAGGCTCTCAGCTGGCCGTGAGCACATGAGTCAGGGACGGGAAGCGTTTGCCCGAGGACTGGCTGTGCACCAGCGAGCTTTGAGATGCATACTGCAGAGGAGGAAGAAAACCCTCCCAGGAGTCAATGATTTGGGTTGCTTTGGAGGACGGCGGTGTAACGTAGAAAGGTCTGGAGGGCAGGAAGTGCCCGGTGATTCACCTGGGGAACAGTTAGGACAGGCAGAAAGAATCCTTGTGGCCCAGAAGTCGGATCCCACAGATTGAAGCAGACTGGGCAGAGAGAGCCCCACCCAAAACGGAGAGACCTGGCCACAGGTCTGAAGGATTTGGGACGAAGAGGGGCTTACAGTGAGGGTAAGAGAAGGACAGGAGGAGGCTGTTGTCCTAGCATACCACGGGCCTCCTGGACCAGGAGAAATTCCGTCCTCTTTCAGACAGCTCCCCAAGCAGGCAGAGAGCAGAGTCTAGGAAAGGCATCTACCAGAAGGCTCTTCACCTAAATCAGATCCTTCACCTGCCAAAGGTTATTGAGCATCAGCCACTAGCCAGGCACTGGGACGGACAGTGGGGACATAACGGTGAATAAGACAGATGTCATAGTCCCCACTCTCCTGGATCTGACCTTTCAATGGCAGGAAGCAAGCAAAAACCAACACCAAACAAGTAAACAGACTAGTAAATACAATAATTGCAAGTTGATCTCAGTACTGTCAAGAAACAAGGGGCCAAGATGGAGAATAACTGAGGGACACCTACAGAGGGAAGGGTAGTCAGAGGAAGCCTGAAATTCACCCTGAGACCTTAAGGAAGAGAAGCTAGCTAAGCGAGGAGGAGAGATCACAGCAGGTGCAAAGGTCCCGAGGTGCAAAAGAGTTGGATGTATTCAAAGAATGGAAAGAATAGGGTAGGAGTAGTGCAGGATGAGCTTGGCGAGAAGGGCAGTGGCTTTGAGGGTCTTCAGCAGGAGGGGGACATGATCTGCTTCATGTTTTAAGAAGGCCCTTTTTTTCTGCTATGTGGAAATTAGGTTGTAAGGGTTTCTGACAAATTCTTGACTTGCCTTATTAACAATTTCATGTCTCAAAGGAACTACCACCAGGAATGGCCACCATCTGGAGGGGCCGTTAGCCAAGTAGAAATGATGGAAACCTGGAAGTGAGCAGCTGTGTGACCGTAGGGCTCATGGTGTCTGAGAACTTAGAGTTGGGAGTGTTTTCTGATCTTCAGCGTGGGAGATTTCACAAGACAGTGAGGTGCCTTGTGATTCTAAGACGTGCATCTCAAAAGAGGAGATCAGTTCAGAAAAGTTGGACAGTCTGTATAATTACCAATGACTTTCTTTCCAATGAAAAGTGACTGTAGGCATCATTCCCCAGGGGAGCTGAGATTTTTAAGGGACAGGTACCTAAAAAGGAAGGAAAGTTACCTAACCATGGACAAATACAAGACCTGGCATGGACCTCTGAGAATGATCTCAAGAATGCGAAGCACAAAAGAAAGGGAAATTTACAAACGATTACGGCCAGATGCCTGGAGGATGCAGCAGACAAAGGTGCAGTGATGCTGGGAGCCACAGGGAAGTGGAACTCCTCATCTCCTATATCCTTCCTACATTTTTGTGCCAACAGGGTATCTTAGGATGAGGAGAGCCAGGATAGAACTCCGTGTGGGCAGGGGTGCCTGCTTGCTCTGCTATCTACAGTATCTCCTGCACAACTGGCCCCAGGTAGGCCCTAGTTAATATTTGTTGAGTGAATGAATGCATGCATGCGTGAATGAATGAATGAATGAATGGCAATGCAGGTATTACAGTGCTGTTGTGATAAAGATACATGCAAACCGTCCAGGTTGTGGGGCCACTGACTCCCCGAAGAGGACTTTGCCCTTTTCTTTGGCTTCCCAACGTCTGTTTTGGCTGCCCCTGCCTAGCTGGGGGCCTCAGGGGAGGCAGCCCTCACCTGCCTGTACAGAAGCGTGAGGGGACGAGACTCTCTCCTCTGTGGTAGCTGGAGCGTGGATCCAAGACCTGGACTTGGCTGGTCGGATGCTCTTGCCTGGCACACGTGGACACAGGGGCTGTTGAGAGATTTTGCAGCAGAGACAGTATGGGCAGTGGCATCGTGACCACACAGTACCTACAGGCATGTGTCCATGGGCTCTGTCCCCTGCAGCCAGTGCCCCAGCGCCATCCGTGGCTGGTTTGTCTTTCTTTCTTTAAAACTTTTTATTTTGAAATAAGTGTAGATCTACAGCAAGTTACAGTGATTGTGGAGAGGTCCTGTATACCCCTCCCCAGCTGTGGTTACACCTCACATAACCGTAGCACGACCTGGTACAAGGTGTGCGTCATCCTGGCTGCTTAAGGTCTGGCTCTGAGACTTCCTACTGGTTGCTGCTCCATCCGATATCCTTCCAATAGATGGTCTTTCTGTCTAACTTAACCAGAGTCAGTTTTGCGTTTGCAATTAAGAATCTGGCTGGTCCGCCACCTTTGAAAGGTTAGTGCGACAGTAGAAGTCTGGAGACCTCACAGCCTGTTGAGGAATGGAAAGGAGGCTCGTGTGTCTAGACCAGGGTGCCTGATGGGGCGGAGGGGAGCCGAGCAAGACAAGAAGCTGACAAAGGAGCTGGTGAGGGGCGTGTCTGGACTTGCTTCTGTGTGCGGTGGGAGCTGTCCGAGGTGTCTGAGGTGGGGATGACCAGCTCACAGCGGCCTCTGGCAGAGTGGGGGAGGGACGGGGTACAAGCAGTGGAATTGAGTATTGTTGATAAATCGCCTGGAGAAGCTAATGGGGCAGGAGGGGAGGGGCGGGGAGAGGAGGAGAGGGTTTAGGAGCCGTTCAGAGGCAGACTTGGCAGATCTGGGATGTGGCTGGGAAGAAGAGGAGGAGTGTGGTTCAGGCAGGTGACATGGTGGCTGCAGGGCTGGCTTATGACAGGCTGCTCTTTCCGTGCTGTGTGAATGTGAAGCTTTACTTCGGGTCAGCACCGGCACTGGCTCTGTGTGTGTCCCCGGAGCCGGGGGTTTGGCGGGGCTGCTGAGGTTTCCCAGGGCTCATCACAATCTCCTTTTCCCCGGCGAAATATCCTAATAAATCTAACGTTTCTGAAGAGCTGCTTCCGTGCCAGACGCTTTTCTAAGTGCTTCACACCTTTTAACTCACCTCTAATGTTCACTCTCCCAGGATGGAGGCGCTCGATGGTTCCCGTTCTCCACTGTGACTGAGAAAGAAATAGGGGCGTCAGCGCGTGGAGACCAAAAGGGCATTTTTATTATGAATGGAGGATACCACAGAACACAGCCCGGCTTTGCTGGGCGTCCTAGCCGGGTGGACTTGCCAGTTCTCCCCGAAGTTAGGAAGTGGTCAGGACTGGGGAGCGTGGCTGGCATGGAGAGGGGGCCCAGACCCTTCTCCCAAATGCCCTGGTCAGGGAAGCTGACCCTCTCTTGGGGAAAGGGTGAGTGGGGCAGAGAGAGGTCCAGGACCTGCATGGTGATGCTTCCCCCACCAGGAACAAAGGAAGGAGTGATGTTTTCACGGGGAAGTTTCACAAGGTGCTTTGCTGACATGGTGCAGCCAACGCTGTTGGAAGGGGGGGTGCCAGGGTCAGAAGCTACAGAGACATCAGGGCGTGAGGCCTGGGGGTTGAACAAAAACCTCAGAGCTGTGAAGGTGGAGAGTTGGGGCAGAAATACAAGTCATTAAGGAGGCAGAATGGACAAGACTTGGTTTGACTCTTTAGATGTGGGGGTGATGGTGGTCCCCGGGTCATGGGGCTGTCCCCTGAGACCCAGGTTACACAAGGAGGAACAGACTGGGGAGAGAGATAATGAGGTTAGTTTTGAATAGTTAGAGATGTTTGGTCCCTGGGTCATGAGGGGAGAGATACTGGCTGGAGATGCACATTTGAGTCATCAGCATGTTCACTCAGCACATATTTATCAAGCACCTCATATGTGCCAACAGCTTTCCTAAGTGCCAGGAATGTCGTGGGAGAAAGATAACCAACCACATTCCTGCCTACATGGAGTTTAGAATCTAGGGGTGGAGACAGACTTACAACAAAAATATATATGAGTAAATACGTGATGACAAGTTACTCTAGGTGCCATCAGAGATCAACCAGGGGTTCAGAGGTGTCCAATGGAGAAGCAGGAGACAAGCATGCTGAGAGGAGGCAAAGAACACGCCAGGCGGAGGAGATCACAGTATATGCAAAGGCCCTGAGGCAGAAAGAGTTTGGTCAGCCCAGGGAGCCAAAATAAAGCCAGAGTGGTGACAGTTGTGATCACAGAGGAGAGAAGCAGTGGATAAAGTTGAAGAGTCAGGTAGGCGGGTCATGACTGGATTTTATTCCAGGCCCCACAGGAAGTCACCAAAGAGTTTTATGCAAGGAGGGAGAGAGGCTCCTGTAAGAGCTCAGGTGAGAAATTCTTGCACTAGAGTTATGGTGGTGGAGACAGAGAGATGAGAGAGATCTGAGATTTGAGAAATCTTTCGGAGATGGAATCAGTAAGCCTTGGCAACGAATTGGATTTGGGGGATGAGAGAGAAGGAAGAAAGCAGCAGGACTCCAGGCTTCTGCCTGAGCAACTGGTGAAGGGGGGCCGCTCGCTGTGAGAGGGGCCAGGTGGGAGCAGGTGGAGTCTGAGAGGGGGTGGGACATCTGAGAGGGGATGTCAAATAGCCAATTGGAGATGTGGGTCTGGAGGGTGGACCAGAGGTCGGGACCACAGGTATAAATCTGGAAAACATTAGCTGACTGAGAAGGTTTAAAGTCATGGGGATGAGGGAGACAGGAGAACTTTCAGAGTGATCAGAGAAGAGAGCCCGGGACCCAGCCCTGGGGACCCCATATTCTAGAGAAGAGGTGGAGGGGTCTTGGGTGGCGAGGCCCGAGTGGCAGTTGAAACAACAAGAGTCAGGGGGTGAGATGTCTTGGGGTAAGTGCCAGGCAGTTGTCGCAGAGGAAAGGGTAGGATGGCTCTAAACATCTGAGGAGCCGCCTCACGCTCAAGCGCAGGCTCCTTCTCTCTACACTCACAGTGTGGTCTTTGGCTTAATGGAAGGAAAAATGGCCCGAATCTAGAGCTGTGCAGAGGTGGCCAAAATGATCCAGAGGGAGTCCACCTTCAGATGGGCGCTTGGAGGAGGCGATCTTCCCACTCTGAATTTTTGATTCTCCTTCTAGCTTATGTCTGAAACGAGGGAAAAAAGAAGAATTTGTTTTCTTTCACAGTTGGCCTTTTTATAGAAATGTAACTAAATCTGGTCATTTGAATACATATATATTGAGCTCCTCCAATGCGCTGGGCCCTGGGACCCGTGGGGAACGCCACAGGCAGAGCTGCCCGGCCCTCCTGGAGTGTGGGAGGGGCACCTTTAGTTCCCTGGACGTGTGCAGATCTACCCTCTACCCCGAAAGCGCACGTCAGCCATCATTTCCACAATTTCTTTTTGGTTGCTGGAATGTAGCAAAAGATCATTGTTGAAAAGAGGAATGAATCAGTTCAACAACACAGTAAGAGGTGACACAGATGGTCTCCAGCATTTAGAAGATTATTAGAAAGTTTCATAGAAGAGTAACTGTCCACTCCCTCGTCAAGTAAAGCGTCTTCTTTCATCAAAAGAAAAACACATTCCATATATTTGCCACTGATATAACCCACAGTGGTGGAGGTGGTGAGATTGGATATTTCAGTACTGAGTAATTTACAGTACGGATGCTTCACTCATCCCTCCCAGACGTCTCCTGGAAGCCACATGTCTACGCCAAAGGAAGCAGCATAAACAAAACCACGAGTATATGATGCAATTAATAGGTCGTGTGTGCGCCTTTCTCAAAACGCGCACTCCTGTTCCTTTCCGTATGTCCTTTCCCGCTGAGAAAGTGCCACACATTTGTTGTTAGCCTTTGTTATCCCATCATCAAATACTTATGGAGGGCTTCTGTGTGCAGACACAGAGCTGGGCACCAGATGGATGGGGGTGGAGGTGGCTAGAGGAGCAGGGGACCTCAGAGGGTAGAGAGAGCCAGGCAAGGTTCTTTGAGTGCAAAGAACAGAAATCCACCAGCTAGATTAATGAGAATGGGAGATTGGGGGAAGGATGAGGGAAGCACATAGAAAGGAAGGAAAAGCTGAACTCTTGGAGGTGGTAAGAAAGGAGGGGGGCTGGGCCGGTGGTGGGGGGCAGACGGGGCACGGGCTGTCAAAAGAGCAGCAGCTAAGGGGCATACTCTTCAGGGCACCACCTTTGAAATAAATGTGCTCCAATTGTTTTGTGGTTGTTGTAGATGCTAATACCACAAGGGTCAAGGATCAAGGGTCAAATTCCAGAGCGGGGAGTCTGATTGGCTGAGCTTTTGCCACACCCTCTGGGAAGGTGGGGATACCGGTCGACACATTCTGGGGGACAGGTAGTTCCTCCAAGGAAAATCAGTTACACTTTAGTGGGGAGACCTGATGAATTCCTGATAAAGGAGGAAAGGAGGTGCTGGGATAAATAACATCTGCTTTCAGTGGGGTGGTGAGCTGTTGGCCATGAAGCTGAGCCTTGCAGAGGGATGGGGGAGGATGTGTCCGGCAGACGAAGCAGCAAATCCACAGCCATGAAGTGAAAAAGAGCCAGACTTGAGGAAGGGACAGCTTAAAGGCCCCTGTGACTGGAGGGCGTTGGAAGAGGGAAGCGAGAGGCAGGCCACCATGTGGTGGTGGCATTTTTTCTAAGTGCATTGAGGAGCCGTAAAAGGATCTTAAAAAAGAAAGTAACATGATCTGATTTTCACTTTAAAAGGTTGCCCTGGCTGGAGGGTAGGGAGTACACCGGAGAGGGCTCTGGACAGAGTAAGTGCTCTTTGTGGATGCACAATCAGCACTGGGCTGTGGTTGAAACGTCTAGGGGAGGAAAAACTTTCCCTCTACCCTCTTAGGTTTGTGAACAGAGTGTGCAAATTAAACCGACAAAAGACAGATTAATAGGAGAAAAAGCATACAAATTTTATTTTTAATTTTACTTGCATGAGGTCTTCACAGAAAAGAAGTGAAAACCCCAGGAAGCAGTTTGACTTGGGGGCTTATATACCATTTAAACAAAGGGCAATATATCTTGGAAACACGCCAGGACAGAGGAAAGGGGGCTGCAAGGGGCAGTAAACTGTGGGAAGGTAAGCACATGGGGGCACTAATGGTAGTGAAGGGTTGTTTAGTAAGGCATGTTTGTGCAGACTCTCCTCGGCACTGTCTCCCTCTCCAGTGATAAGGGCTGCTCTCCTCTTCCTAGTACAGGAGAAGGTGGGGGACACCTTCACAGGGGGAGGGTATGTCCTGCTTTCAGGCAGACAGCAGGAGCACAGAGAACCCTTCCTCTGTGTGCTTTTTCTCCATTGCCTTCAGTCCCAAACACTCCTTATGCCACAATGGCGTATTTTGGGGGGCATAGTCTAATCCCTTTGAAAGGCACGGGTCCCAGATCAGGCAGAACAGGGGTGGGGGGAGGTCAGTTATTATAGGACAGAGAAAACAAACATCACAGATGCGGGAGATGCAGAGTGAGAGTCTGAGAGTCCTTGAGTGTAAGGAAGAGCGAGCAGATCCCGTGGAGCCAAGTCCAAGACCCAGGGTGTCCTTGCAGGTGAGGAGGAGCCCACAGGCACCAGGCACCAGGTCCGCAGGCCGTGGAGCAGGGAGCAGCAGGAGACGCTGTGCGTCCACAGTCACTGCAATAAACAATTAGGTCCAAAGTCTGCAGCCGCCAAGACAGGCCAAGAGGAAGCAATGTGTCCACAGGAAAAGGGCTAGAGGGCAGGTTGTCTGCCCTCTGAGTCCCTGCTCTGTCTTCTTGCCAGAGAGGGAAGGAGACGCAAAGACCTACGTGTCCTGGAGGGTCTCGGTTGAAGCAGATACAGTCTTCCTGGGTCTCCTTCAGTGAAGAGCAGGGTGATCCAGGGAGAGGGGCTTAGGGGTTAGACAATGGAATTCACAACTAGGAACTTTTCCTATTTATCCTACAGATGTACCTGCACAAATGCACAAAAATATATGGCCGAGGATGTTCATGAAGACGTTGTGTGTAATAGCCAACAAACAGACTAATAAACAAAGAAGGAAATAGCCTAAATGTACATTAATAGGGAATTGGTTAAACAAATCATGGGTATCCATAGAGTGGAATACTATGCAGCCATTAAAAGGAATGAAGTAGACCTATGTGTACTGATAATAGGATAATCTCCAAGATACTTAAACGGCAAATTGTAGAACGGTATTACAGTGTGATCTCTTTCTGTGGAAAACCAGGGACATAAAAATATGTGCTTGTATGTGCGTTGAAAATCTTTGGAAGGAAATGTTCACAGTAGTTGTGTCTGAAGAGGAGGGCTGGGGCTGGGAAGGGGCATTTCTACTTTTCATCTATTTGACTTCTGTTTCTATGAGCATATCTTCTATAATAAAAATATTAATAATAAAAACTATTTTAAAAACCAAGATAAAGGGGCCGGCCCGGTGGCGTAGCAGTTAAGTGCGCACGCTCTGCTTCAGTCGGTGGCCTGGGGTTAGGATTCCAGGCGCGCACCGATGCACTGCTTGTCAGGCCATGCTGTGGCGGCGTCCCGTATAAAGTGGAGGAAGATGGGCACTGATGTTAGCCCAGGGCCAATCTTCCTCAGCAAAAAGAGGAGGATTGGCAACAGATGTTAGCTCAGGGCTAATCTTCCTCACACATACAAAAAAAACAGGATAAAGACTCATTACTCACTAGAAATAGAAGAGATCTTCCATAATTGGATGGAAGGCATTTGCCAAAAATCTACAGCAAATATCACACTTAAAGATTAAATGAGAAACATTCCTTTAATACCACACATGAGACAGCAATGCCCACTGTCACCACTTCCATTCAGCCATATTATGGATTCAAGTTGTAACCTGTGCATTAAGAACAGAAAAATTAGTAAAAGATATAAGATGGAAAGGAAAAAAACAAAACTGTTAGATTTTATAGATTATCTGATCACCTACATAGAAATTCAAGAGAATTTTGGAACCAATAGCTTTTTTGGAACTAAGAGTTTATCATGGTTGCTGGATTTCAGATTAATTTATAAAACTCAAGTATATTCCTATACACCAGCAACAATATAATTTTAAAAGTACCATTTATAAGAGTAAGAAAAATTATATAACCAAGGAATAAATATAACAAAAGATGCACGAGACTTTTATAAAGAAAATTATAAAACTATAATTATAAAATTTATAACGTAAGTTATAAAATTTATAAAATCATTTAAAATGTATATATTGAAACAGATAAAAAAAGGACAGCTACATACCATCTTCATGGATCAGAATATTCAATGTCTCATAAAGATGTTAGTACATTCCATATTAATATGTAAATTCAATGTAATACCAATCAAAAGCCCCAAAAGAATTTTTGAGGAATTGACAAGCTTATCCTGGAGTTTAGATTGAAGAGCAAACAGTCAAAACTAGTTAAGACCATTTTGAAGAAAGAAGGCAAGGTGGGAGGTTGAGGGGCTTACCCTTCTAAATATGAGGACTTCATGTAGATTTAAAGGAATTAAGACATGTGGTATTGGCCCAGAAGTAGACCAACAGACAAAAGGAACAGAGCCCCAAAATAAACCCACAGACACATGGGTATTATTTATGTGATAGAGACGGCACTGTCATGACATGGGTCAGGACATGCTCCCCCGCAATGTGACACCTTGGCATACTGAATATTTTAAGCTGAAATAAACTGAGAAATGGCAGGTGCAGGAAGGACTCTCTGATCTCCTCCTGAAGCAGGCCATAAGACCCTCATGAGAGACGCCCTCCCTCTATCTGGAGGAAAGGAGCATCCTTATCTCTAAGATGGAAGAACTCCAAGAGGAATCCGAACAAACAGGCCTTGCTGGATCTCCCCCAGTTTACTACTCTTAGCTCATACCCCTTTGTCCTATCACGTTTTCCCATGACTTTCCCCTCTTCATCAAATCTAGCATAAAAATGCTCAGGTTTAACACTTCTTTAGGTCTTCATTTCCTTACGAAGGGTCCTGTGTCACCTAAAATTTATGTTAAATAGATTTGCATGCTTTTCTCTTATTAATCTGCCTTTTGTTACAGGGGCCTCAGCCAAGAACCTAGAAGGGTAGAAAGAAAAAGATATTTTTTCTGCCCTTGGTAGATTATCGATACGAGGATGGGCTAGTCAATAACTGGTGCTGAGCAACTGGTTGTGCATATAGAAAAAGTAAATTAATTTACTACATACTAAACACAAAAGTAAATTCCAGGTGAATTAAATGTAAAAAGCAAAATTTGAAAACATTTGGAAGAAAAGGTAGGGGAATATTATTTTAAGAAAGGATTTCTTAACCAAGACTCAGAGAGTACAAACCACAAATAAAAGATTGACAATTCATTAAAATTAGAAATTGTGTCCATCAAACAACAACAGAAACAAAAGGGCAATACAAGCTTCAGACTGGGAAAAGATAAGTGCAGTTTGTAATCAACAAATGATTAGCATTTACAATTTGCAAAGAACTCCTAGAAGTAATTCGGTAGAAGAGAACCCAAAGGAGAAATGGGTAAAGGCTATGAACAGGGAGTTCACAGAGTGGAAACCTAAATGACCAATAAATAAGAAAAGGTGCTCAACTTCAAGATAATAGAGAAATGAAAATTAGAATCATAATGAAGTATCTTTTTCTTTCTTTTTTTTGCTGAGGAAGATTGGCCTTGAGCTAACATCTGTGCCCGTCTTCCTCTATTTTATATGTGGGACGCCTGCCACAGCATGGCTTGACGAGCGGTGCATAGGTCCATGCCCGAGATCCGAACCTGCAAACCCCGGGCCACCGAAGTGGAGTGTGTGAACTTAGCCACTACGCCACCTGGCCGGCCCCATGAGGTATCATTTTATACCCATCAGATGAGGAGAAACAAAAAGGTCTAACAATAGCAGAGAAGGAAAGGACACAAAAGCCTGGACTTCATAAGTGAACCCCATACACAACCACTTTGGGGAACCAGTTGACAGTACGTAGTCAAATGGAGGATGTGCATCCCCTATAGCAGAGCATTCCACGTTCTAGAGAATCTCTCATGCATGAGCATAAGGAGAGAGGCACAGCAACGTTCAATCCAGCTGCATTTGCAGCAAAAATTTGAAAATAATCTAAGGCAAATCTGGCCGCTGCCTGTTTTTGTAAATAAAGTTTTATTGGAACACAGCCACACCGTTTGTTTTTAGATTGTCCAAGGCTGCTTTCCAGCTGCAGTAGCAGAGTGGAGTAGTTACAACAGAGACTATTTGGCCCAAAGAGCCTAAAATATTTATAATCTGACTCTCTACGGAAAACCTTTACTGACCCCTGATCTAAATACTCATCAGGGAATATAGATTAATAAATGCTGGTGTATTTTTAAAATACATACTATAAAGCTGTGAAAATAGTAGACCACAGCTACATGTATCAACAAGCTAAATCTCAAAAAATACAACATTGCAAAAAGCAAATTACAAAATGATACATACAGTTTGAAGCCCTTTGTATAAAATTTGGATAATGCACAAAATATGCATGTTTATGGATATGTGTGTTTGTAGTAATAGAATTAAAATGTGCATGAAAGTAATTCTTGCTGGGGAGAGAGGGACCAGAATCAGGGATCAAGGAGGAGGTACACATGGAGTTTCAATGGTATCTTTAATATTTTGTTCCTTAAATGATATAATATGCAAAGACGGAAAGATGGTTTTAAAGTTGGGTGGCGGGTACGTGCATGTTCATTGTATTTTTTTCTCTGCTTTTCAGTATGCTAGAACTATTTCATGAGTTAAAAAACCAAAGCTCTCCTGTCAGGTCTTCTGGTCTTGCTATGTCACCTTGGACAATTCACCTTCCCTCTCTGTGCCTCTTTTCTCCTTTGTAAAATTGAGGTTGCGTTAGAGAATCTGCCACGTCCCTTCCAGTTCTAAAATTCCATGACTCGTCAACTGGTGAATGGATAAACCAAATGTGGTATAGCCACACATGGAATATTATTTGGCAGTAAAAGGAATGAAGCACTGACACATGCTACGACCAGATGAACCTTGAAAACATGATGCTAAGTGGAAGAAGCCAGACACAAAGGACCACATGTTGTGTGATTCCATTTATATGAAACGTCCAGAACAGGTAAATCCATAGAGACAGAAAGTAGGTTAATGGTTGCCTAGGACGGGGGAGAATGGGAGGTTTGGCGGGGTGATGGCTAAGGGATACAGGTTTCTCTTTAGAGTGATGAAAATGTTCTGAAATTGACTGGTGATCGTTGCAAAACTCTGTGAATACACTGAAAGCCGTAGAATTGTACACTTTAAATGGATGGACTGTGTGGCATGTGAGTTATATCTCAATAAAACTGTTAAAAATACAAGTTTCTATTTTCCAAAAAGAAAAAATTTCAATGACCCTACATTCATCCTGTGATTATCACCTGCAGCAGCAGTGAACGGCTAACCACTGTCACAGCTAGAATGCGTTTCCAAGCTTGGTTAGCTTTTCAGAAAAGTTCAGGACAGCCTATGAGAAAGCCTGGGCGTTGGTGATTAACTTCACCAACTGCTACAACCTTCCAAGGGCACAGATTTGGATATTGGAGAGAAAAGGGGATTCCAGTGGCCCGAGGGCAATTTGATTAAGGGAACAGGAAGTGGAGGGTCCTACTGGTCAGAGTGCACGTAGCAGTCCTCTATAACCGAAGGCAGAGAAAATAAAATTCTGGCCCTGGTGGTTGTCACTGCCACCAAAAAAATAAATAAAATGAAAACACCGGTAGCAAAAGGGCTGATGAGGTTTTACGTGACTTAATTCTAGTCTGAACGTGAGAATACAGTAGCTTCGGTTGTTTCACAACCAAGTGAATTTGTTTTCAACTGTAAAAGTGATTTGGTGCTGGATATCAATTTTATGGCCTTTCCCTGGGATAATAACTAGAAAGCGCCCGAGGAAAAGCTCTGTCCGAAATCTAGAAGGGCTCCATCGGGATCCTCCCGACTATAGGAGTGAGAGCTGATGGAGAGCTAGCAAATAATCACATTATTTCTGCAATAAAGCCTGATACATCCACAATAAAAGTTAATGATTATGCACATACTTTCAGACGTTTCAAAAGAGTCTAGACTGAAAACACTGACAGAAATCTTTGTGTGTTCGTGCTTTAGAATTCTACACAAGTAGGATTTTAAAGTTACTTGGGTACCCTAAGGCTATTAGGGTGTTTTTTTTTTCTTTTGTCATCCAAATAGACCCACTTAGGAAAGCTCTGTTAGGATTCTCAAAATAGGTCTAGGCTGTAGATTATGTTTCAAAACATTAAAAAGCTGTAGTATTAAAACATAAATGCCAAAGGCAAAACACTTAAAATAAGAAAATATCATTTTTTTCAGTGTAGGGTTGGAAGCTTTCATTTCTTTCTCTAAACACTATAAATATATCCTTTTTTATTTCTTCCCCAGTGGGAAGAGAATGACCTAGAAAGAGAAAGTTAGTAGAAGTAGTTATATTCTATTATAGTTGGAGAATTTTATGACTAGGAAAAACCTCAGGAATCCTCTGGTTCAACTTTTTATTTCATAGAAGAGGAAAGCAAAGCTCGGAAAGGTCAAATGACTGTCCAAGGTCGACGGCTTCACGTCCCTGGAGAGATAGCCTTTCAAGGCTGATTGATGACTGTGCATTTAATTAAGACCATGAACTCTCGTGGTTAGAAGATCACTCTGGTATCTCATTCATTTACCCAGCAAGCATCTCTTGAGCACCTACAGTGTGCCAGGCACGGGCCTAGGCTTACTGAAGCCAGCTGTAATGACAGCTGTGCTCCAGGAGCCCACCTCTTTTGGGAAGGGGAGGGGAGATGGGCAATGAGCAAGCAAGTCCGCGGAATCAGTAGGTGCTGTGGTAGGCACTGAGGGGTCCAGGGAAGCCCTCTGAAGAGGCCGCCTTCCGGCTGAGAACTGGATACACAGGGACCGGCCGTGAGAACTGGAGAGGAAGTGCCTGCACTGGGAGAAAGAAGCAGCGAGGGCAGGGGCCTGAGGCCAGCGGGCAGCGGGACTAGACGTCCAGCGGGAAGCCACGGGAGTTCTCAGAGAGAGAGTGACGGGTGAGCAGAACGGATGGTGGAGGGGAGAGGAACGGAGGGGAGGAGACCAGGAGACTGTAGAGGGGCTTCTGCGGGTGTCCAGGTGAGCCAGCAGTGGCTCCGGAGAGGGTGGGCATGGTGGGGCTGGAGAGCAGTGCACGGACTCATCGGCTGGAGCTGAGTGGAGCCTGCCCACCTCGTCCAGTGGCTCTCCAGGCTCTGTGGACTCTCCTGGCCGGCATTTCTCTCCTCCGCCTAGAGCATTTCTGAGCCCTGGGTGTGCCCCTCTTGTGTCCTGTTCTCCTACCTGCTCTGTCAACCTTTTTTGCCTGAGAGCCATAGGAGGAGATGTGTTTGATGCCAAGACCAGTCTACATAACAGAAACAAATATTTTACTAAAAATTCTTATCTAAGTGCTGTATTCCAGTATTTTCTATTTTGTTTTATTTTGTTTTTAAAAATCCATGTGGCAATCCACTAATTGGTATAATGTCCTATTGGGACACAACTGACAAAAAAATAATGCCCTTGATGAATCCATCTGAAGCTCCCCCTACCCCTCCATGACCATCAGGCTGCAGAGGACTGGTGGGTCCCCAACCAACAGGACCAGTGGAGGCCCTGATTCCTCATGTCTAGATATTTAGATGTTATAACTCAATTAACTACAGTAAATAAAATAAAACGTGTAGACCTACCCTGGACTTTTGTTGGGCCAGGAAACACAAATGGAGCCTCTGGCCCCCCGCCTACTCCTTTGTGTGTCTGTCCTTGTCTCTGCCCCACACCATCCAACCCGCACACCCGTTCTCTGCTCCTGTCTTCCTCTCTCACAACCAGCCGTCCCTTGGCCGGCCCTCCGGCCTAGAGATGCACACACCGGCCTCATCTACCCTCAGAAGGGCAGACCCTACTAGTTGGCTTGGGGCCACTGGAGCAGGGAATTCTGGGATGCCAGTAACCAAAGTACAATCTAGACGTGAGGACTGGGCTGCTTGCTCTGTGGGTTGGAGTGCAGCCAGTGAGGGCCAGAGTGGGGCCCCCTAAAGCATGAGACTCAGGACAAGGCCCAGCTTGGGCTGCAGGTGAGCAGACATTGCTGCTAATGTACCACTGTCATACCTGCCTGCCTTCTTTTATGATTTGGATTGAACAGACACTTTCTGAGTCTTATTAAAAAATTTGGAGAGCATCCTCGGCCAGTCCCATCTGCCGCACACCTGCATCCACGTAGGAAGACCCACCTCAAATAGGACAACTGTGGCCTTTGAGGCTGTTTGGTTCTCACCCCTTCTAGAAGACCATCCAGGCAAGACTAAAAGTACAATTACAGGAGACTTCTGCATTCTTATTTTCTCCCCTTTAAAAAAGTTATAAGGATAATGTATGTTCATTATAAAAATGGGTAAACAATATAAAAGTATGAAGAAGAAAATAAAAATAAATCACAATGCCCCCTCTCGTAGATAAGCACCATTACCATTTTGGTGCATCTTTCTGGTCTTTTATTCCGTGTATATCTGTAGACCTCTATCTATACATCTAAATATATATTTTTGCAGGATTTGTTATCATGTAGCATATGCTATTTTGTTGCTTCCTTCATCACTGAACTATACCATGAACATTTGCACATATTAAATATTCTTCTAAGACTGGGTCATGAGCATGTTTTAAGCTTCTGATAAACTTTTCCAGATTGTGCTCTGGAAAGACTGTAGCACTTTGTGTCAACACTAGCCGTCTTTGAGGGCACTGGTGCTCTGGCTGCTTCCCCGACGCCGGGTGTGAGCCCCTAGGAGAGGCAGAGAGGGCAAGAGCACAAAGCCTGGACCCCTGCTTAGCTCCAAACCCCAGCTCTGCAACTCACCTCCATGTGACTTTGGGCAGGTTACTAGATTTTCCCAGTGCAGGCATTGGCCAGCTCTTTCTCTAAAGGGCTAGATTGAGACTGCCGTCACGGGCATTGATCCTGGGAGTCACACAGGGCCCTGGCTTGGAAGGGCCTTGAGTTCGGTTTAATGCTCTGCTGTCATGGCTTTGAAATTCTTAGTAGTTTATAAACAAGGAGTCCCACATTTTCATTTTGAACTGGGCCCTGCAAACTGCGTAGCCAGTCCTGAGCCATGTGGTAAAGATTTTAGGCTTTGCAGACTGAATAGTCTCTGTTGCAGCTGCTCAAGTCTGCAGCTGCGGCGCGAAAGCAGCCAGGGACAACACGTGATGACGGGCATGGCCGCACTCCCATAAAACGGTCTCTACAAGTCCAGTCTGCCGGCCGGGTTTGGCCTCTGAGCTGTGGTTTGTCCACCCTGAGCTAGCGCTTCGGTTTCCCCTACAGGTAAAATGGGAAGAATGTTCCTCACCTTAGGAGTATTCGTCACCTTAGCTGTTCTGAGGACTAGTCATAAAGCAAATACAGCACCTGAACAGTAAGCATCACGTAATATTAGCTACTTTTACCTTTTTAAAAATATTATTTATTTTAAAAATTGTGGTAAAATAGACATAACATAAAATTTACCGTTTTCCCCATTTTTCAGTGTGCAGTTCAGTGGCATTAAGTACATTCACATTGTTGTGCAGCCATCACCACCATCTGTCTCCAGAACTTTTTTCATCTTGCAAAACTGAAACTCTGTCTCCATCAAACACCAACTCCCCACTCTCCCTCACTCAGCCCCTGGCAACCACCATTCTACTTTCTGTCTCTATGAACTTGACTGCTCAAGGGACCTCATATGAGTGGAATGATACAGTGTTTGTCCTTTTGTCGCTGGCTTATTTCACTTAGCATAACGTCCTCAAGGTTCGTCCATGTTGTAGCACATGCCAGAATTTCCTTCTGTTTTAATTTTTTTTTTCCTTCTGTTTTAAGACTGAATAATACTTCACTCTCTTAGTCAGCTCAAGCTGCCTTAACAAATACCATAGACTAGGTGACTAAAACAATGGCAATTTATTTTCTCACAGTTCTGGAAGTTAAATGTCCAAGATCAAGATGCCAGAGTGGTCGGTTTCTGGTAAGAGCTCTCTTTCTGGCTTGTAGAGCCCATCTTCTCTCTGTGTCCTCACGAGGTGGGGAGAGAGAGAGGGATAGCAAGCTCTCTGGTGTCTCTTCTTATAAAGGCACCAATCCCATCAAGAGGGCCCCACCCTCACAACTTCATCTAGACTCAATTATCTCCCAAAGGCCCCATGTCCAAATACCATCGCATTGGGGATTAGAGCTTCAACATATGAATTTTGAGAAGACACAGTTGAGTCCGTAGCATGCATTGTATGGATCTACCACATTTCATTTATCCATTTATCTGTTAATGGACACTTGGGTTGGTTCTCCCTTTCAGCTATTGTGAAAAATGCTACTATGAACAGGGGTGTATAAATATCTCTTTGTGTCCCTGATTTCAGTTCTTTTGGGTATATGCCCAGAAGTGAAATTGCTGGGTCATTTGGTAATTCTATTTTTAATTTTTTGAGGAAACACAATATTGTTTTCCACAGCAGCTGCACCATTTTACATTCCCACCAACAATGCACAAGGATTCCAGTTTCTCCACATCATTACAACACTTGTTATTTTTAGTTTTTTTTGGTAATAGCCATCCTAAAGGGTGTCAAGTAGTATCTCATTGTGGTTTTAATGAGAGAGAAGGGACAAACCTTCCTTTTTTTTTTTTTAGGAAGATTGGCCCTGAGCTAACATCTGTTGCCAATCTTCCTCCTTTTTTCCTTCTTTTTTTCTACCCAAAGCCCCAGTAGATGGTTGTATGTCATAGTTGTACATCCTTCTAGTTGCTGTATGTGGGACGCTGCCGCAGCATGGCTTGATGAACAGTGCGCAGGTCTGCACCCAGGATCCAAACCGGTGAACCCCGGGCCTCTGAAGTGGATCGTGTGAACTTAACCGCTTCGCCACTGGGCCGGCCCCTAGAACTGACAGGGTTTTTGATGGATTGGTTGTGGAGTGTGAGGAAGAGAGAAGAATCAGGGGTGACACCTGGGTTTTGGACATGAACCACTGGGTAAATGATAGTACCATTGACTAGGGTGGGGAAAGCTGGGAATGGAACAAACCTACATTGAGCCTGTTGGGCACAGACTCTAGAGAGTTCCAGGTTGAGGTGAGGCATTCAGACAGTCAGTCAGCAACTATTTCACCTTTCTAGACACTGTGTTTACAGCTGTGACTAAGACAGCCATCTGAGGCCTAGGCTCACAGCTCATGGTCTTCTTCTCCACTCTAAGCTCTGCCATTTTCTTGGATGAATTCACCATGCATCACCATGGCGGTTCCCTTGATTGGTTCATTCATTCATTCATTCATTCACTCTTTCATTCATTCCACAAGTGTTCACTGAGCTCCTGTGATGTGCAGGCTAATAAATAAACTAATTGCAGATATTAATGAGTTCTTAGAGGTGACTTAAGAAGGAAACAGGTGGAGAGTCAGCTGGGCTCTGTGGTGGAAGCTGGTGTGGCTGGAGCTCCGAGCAACCACCATGAGACTGGCAAGAGGGGCGGTGGAGCAGGCCCCTCTAGGTGGAGATGGGATCTTTTTCTTCATCTTCAGGGCAAAGGGAAGTCACAGATGATTTTCAGCCAGGAAGTGGCCCAGTTAAGTTTGTGGTTGGGAAAGGTCCCTCTGGCTTCACTGGGGGCGATGGAGCTGGGTCAGCAGAGTGGACCTCAGAGGTCATGGGAGGCCATGGTGGTCCAGATGGGGGGTGAGGGTGTCCTGAGAAAGGGTGGAGGCAGTGAATACATGGACGGATGGTTCCAAGGTATTCAGGAAGGACAATCTCAGGGATGTGGTCCCAGGTCCTGGCAAGTAGAACTGGAGAGGGTGCCATTTAATGAGAAACAGAACCCTGGAAGGGCCCCAGTGTGGGGGAAGACCTTGAGTTTGGTCTTGCTGAATTAGTGCCCAGAGGCACCTGTGCAAATAGCAAATTGGAGAAGGCAGAGAATTGGCAAAATGTGATGGGGTACTATGTGAATTTGAGATATTTCAGAGGTCAAACAATAATGTCTTTAGATATGTTGAACACCGGGGGTGAGAGAGAGGGAGGTGACAAGGGTGGAACCAGGTTTCCAACTTGTATCACCTAGTAAGATGGTGGTGCCATTTTGTGGCAAATATCTTTCCTTGTTTGTCTTTTGCCTTTTACTTTTGTTTTGGGTGGGGTTAATTTAGTTCACTGTAAGAGAATGGTCTGCCTGTACATTTTATTAACGTTAGAATGAAATATATCTAGGCTACAGAAATTTGGGGCCATGTTAAACCAAGATCCTAAAAATAAAGTCCTTAGTATCCTCTGAGAAATAATACAAAGTCGTGCATAAACTCAGAGTTGAGTTCCTCACTTCTTCTAACATCAGGAGAACCTGAGTTGCTCACGATAAATTCCCACACCACCATCGTCCTAAAATCATTGAATTCCACGTATGACTAAAAAAAGTTTCAGACTGTAAATTGACACTGTTACCTGAAAGCTTCGCACACCCGCTGAATCACTTTCTAAACAATCACAAAAACGACAGTTTCTCTTGTTCCCAGTACAGTTTTGAGCCACAAAAATTAATTACATGACCTGCAAAATTAGCCCTGTGTTTTGCATTCAAAGGTCAATGTTCAGACTGAGAAATGGTTTAGTGCTTTCAAACACACGGCTCAGCATATAAATATTTATCACAGGAGGACAGGAACTCATTGTCCACAGCGTGTTTACCTTATCAGGTGGTTACCTGGGGCAAAGAGTCCACTGTCTGCTTCCTGTCCCAATTCTCTTGCCCAAGACCTTGGGCAATTGTTTATTTGACAGAGTGTTCTGTCCCATTCCCTTTCTTCTGGGAATAAAGGCACAAGATGCTAAACAAATACATCACCTGGTCCACAAACACCTGATTTCCGGAGAGGGGAGAGTTCTGGGTATTTGGTAGAAAGATCCAACTATGGTCATGAAAGAGAAACTGCTGCTACACCCACAAGAGGGCAGGGAGTGCGCATTTCTCCATCCCTGATTTTTGCTTGTTTTGGTTTGTGTTTCAAATGCTCTCAGTGGACTTTATGGAATGTTCAAGCTGCTGATAGTGAAGATGATGTAACAGCGATACGGGCAGACCATGATCACAAACACAATTCGTGGCAGAAACACAGCCTTCTACTTTATTACTGTTTTCTGTGTTTATAAAATGAGAATGTTAGAGAAACTTTGGCCAAGTTGGCTATAATCTGGCCATATGTTTGTTTTGGCCACTCTTAGCTTTTATTTCAAAAGTTCTCATACTAGCCAGCTCAGGCGATTGTTACATAAGAAAACCCAGCCGGGCCGTGTGCCAACAATTCAGCTCGGCCTTTTTCCACCTCCCCACAGTGGTCCTGAGGAATGGATCTGTGAACCTTCGGAACCGAGATCTCAGGTTATACCACAGCAGCTGATATACAGGGAACCTCTGACAACAATCTATTTTTTAAACGTTGGTTTCCATCTCCTCCAATATCCTGGTTCTCACTAATCAATCATTACATAACTTGTGCGGATTTATCAGAATCTATTTTGAATCTCTTAGTCTCCTCTACCTGCAAGGGCTACTAACTCTAAAGCTTTACTAGCAACTCTGCATTGTTATGTTTTAATTTGTATTTAATTTTGCATATATTTTAATTTGCATTTAATTTTGCATATATATATTTTTTATAATTTTATTTACTTATTTTTCCCCCCACAGCCCCAGTAGATAGTTGTATGTCATAGTTGCACATCCTTCTAGTTGCTGTATGTGGGACACGGCCTCAGCATGGCCGGAGAAGCGGTGCGTCACTGCGCGCCCGGGATCCGAACCAGGGCCGCCAGCAGCGGAGCGCGCGCACTTAACCGCCGAGCCACCGGGCCGGCCCTAATTTTGCATATATTTTAATTTGCATTTAATTCCATTGGCCATTTGTATCTCTCCTTTCTGAATTGCCTGCTGTCTTTTGTACACTTTTTCTATTGGAGTTTTAATATCGCATATATAAAGGATATTAAGAATAGCAGCACTTCTTTTGTTATGAAATCACCAGCTGTCCATTGGGCACTGCTCTGGTCCTGGGCACTGTGCATGGTTCCTTCTATTTGTTTAAATGTTCCTCTTCCAAGCTTCATGAGATAACTCTCCCAACTAATTTTCGGAAATTTAGAAAACACAAGTTCATATTAATATCCAGTGAGCCCGGGAGGGCAGGGCTTGGTCTGTCTTGTGCATCGTTGAATTCCAGTACCTAGATGTGCTGGGCCAAGTAGACGTTTGATAAATATCTGTCTACTGGACAGAAAATCCATGCAGAAATTATTCTCTATTTTTTCCCCGAGCCATCTCCTTTCTAGGCTAAAAAACAAAAAATTCTAACCTTTTAATTCTAACTTCAACATCAGCCTTTCATTCTTGCAATTATTTTAATGATTCTTCTCCAAGATATTTTCTTGACATACAATAATTAAAAATGCATATGATACGCTAGGTTGTATACAAAAATAGCGACATATTTTTAGCTTTGCCTCCAAAATGCTCTAGATATATTTTACGGGCTTTTGATAACAGCAATTGATTAGCCAATGTCTTCATTGAAATGGTCTGCTCTAACTCCTTGAAAACTGATATAATGGAGCTTATTATCCTATAATTATCATTTGTATTACAAAGCCAAGTTTCCTTCATTCAGTAGCTTGTACTTATCCACTCTGAAGCGAGGTTTTGGGGCACGCAAACCTTGTGCACGTGGGGAACAGACTATGCGTCACATCTGTGGAATGAACTGAGGAATTCTGGGAGGGTCCTTCTTACTCTGGAACCTCCTCCACATTCAGGTTCGACTGCTCCTGAGTTCCACCGTGTTCATTCGGTCACTGTTTACTGAGTGTTGATGCCATGTCAGGTATTATATGAGGCACCAGCAGCAGAGGTTTGTGCCTGGGGCTAAAGATTTCCAGATATTCTCTTTGAAAAAGTAGGTTCAACTGGGCTAGATATCACATTAATCACGACGCCTTGGTATGAAGCAATTTGTGAGGTCCCTCAAGTTCCCCAAGCCCGGACGGGGTGGAGTCAGGATTTCCACCCAGGCAGTCTGGCACGATATGTTCCACACGAGTGTTGCCCTACCTCGTCATCATTTTGGGAGGATGCACGTTTACTGCAACGATCTTACCATTGCCCAACATGTTTGAGATTACTCTTTTGGAATTTGATTAGAAATTGAAGGACTCAGAATCTAATTCCAGCTCTGCTAGTCAGCAACTAAGATATTCTAAGTGAATCACTGCATTTCTCTGGTCCCAATTTTCTCGTTTATAAAATGAGGAGGTTAAACCCATTGTCTTTCAAGATTCCTTCCTGCTCCAACAATCCATGGTCCTGTCTTAGCCATGGCGTTTCCTTTCATTATGCGCTTGACTTCTGTGCTCTTCTTGCCTGGCCTATCTTGCTGGGTTGTTGTGCAGATTACAGGAAATAGTGACTTCGAAAACTGAAAATGACGCAGCACAGATGGATGTAGGTTACAGTCTTGTTACTTTATGTGGTCCAAGCTTCAGGCCAGTGCTACTTCCTCTAGCCCATAACTCATTTTGAGTTTCAATTAATAAAATTTATTGAACATTTACTCTGTACCTACGCTTTGCCAAGCTCTGGAGAAACAGCAGGCACATAGACCCAGCGCTCTAGGAGCTCACATTCAAGTGAGAGACAGACACAAAGGTGAGCCAAGTGAATACATGTCTGTCTGAGATGAGAGAATTGCTGCCGAGGAGACTGGCTAAAGGCTGAGCCGAGGCTAACAGCTCACGCTGGACAGCTCAATCATCCTGGTGGAAGGAATGTATAGTCTGAGACGTAAAGGCTGCTGTTATGAGTTGAACTGAGTCTCCTCTGAAAGATACGTTCAAGTCCTCACTCCCGGGACCTGTGAATGGGATCTTATTTGGAAACAGGGTCCTTGCAGACGTAGTTAGTTAAGATGAGTAGGGTGGGCCCTCAATCCAACATGACTGAAGAAGAGAGACACAAACACAGAGGAAAACATCATGTGAAGACAGAGGCGGACGCTGGAGTGACGCATCTACAAGCCAAAGAATGCCAGGGATTGCTGGTGACACCAGAAGCTGGAAGCAGCAAGGAAGGATCCTTCCCTACAGGCTCCTGAGGAAGAGCACAGCCCTGCCAACAATTTGATTTTGGACTTCTGGCCTCTGGAACTGTAAGAGAATAAGTTTTTGTTGTCTTAAGCCACCCAATTTGCAGTAATTTGTTACGGCAGCCCCAGGAAACTAATACCAATGCATAGGAGTCAGGCACACAAAGAATAGGGGAAGAGGGTGCCAGGGCTGAGGGAACAGCATTTGCAATGGCTCTAAGGAGGCAAAACCTTGGCAAGTTCAAGGAACCAAAAGGAAGCTTACGAGGTCCAGCCCACCTGGAATAAGTTCCACCAGGGAACTTGTCTGGATGCTCGCAATGGTGGTGGCGCTGGTGCAGCATGCCAAGCAGGAGAACGGCAGACCTGCCTTGGAAGAAGACAGCTCTGCTGCAGGACGTGGACGGGAGGGAGGGAGTGGGAACATAGGAACTTCACTGCAAGGTAGTGGTCCCTGCACTGGGATGGTGCAGTGAGAGGGAGGCAATGTAAGGTTCTGGAGTACCTGTTAGAGAAAAAAACTGACCGGACGGGGGGTGAATTGGTGGTGGGTGTGCTAAAAGAAGAGGAAACAGAAATATGTTTACGTTATAAATAAATGCTTTAATGAAGTTAGTTTTCAGGCTGGTGGACGGTGATGCTTCTCGCGAGAGTGAAAATTGGGAGGAGCAGGTTCCGGTGGGGGTGGGGACGCCACAAGTTTGCTGAGATATTACTTGGCTCAGCCTTTCCTCTTACTCATCGAACTTGGCTCCAAATGACTTGGCTAATTCCTAAATTCAAGCCCCCTCGTCCTCGTCAAAAGAGACAGTGAGCGCCTGTGGCAGAGATTCAGGAAAGCGTCTTGCCCCAAAAAGGAGTTTCAGTTATGTCCTTTCAAAGGCCATAATCATCTGACTAATTCTCCTGCTTTGAAGAGGAAAACACCCTTTGAATATGTGGGTTCTGGTGTGTTTGTAAAAACAGTCGATCCCATGTCTTTATAGCCATCCCACGTGAGCCTGGATTTAAAAAGATTGTGTCAGCACATATCATAAAGATGCCTAGCCTCATTGTCAAAGGCTGTTTGCTTATAAATAAATAATAAACATATTCTTCCATTCCCATGTAATTAGGAACTTTATAGGCTAACCATGAGCTGAGAGCCTAATGATTTATATACCGCGCAGCCGGACATTCATAGCAGCCGTGAGTACGGCCATTGTAGGCTCTGTCTCAGTTTTTCCAAGACTTGTAATGATGCTCATAATAATAGGAAGAGGGACTTGCTTATGTGGTAGCCATTTTTATATGAAATGTTCTGTAAGATAAGGCTGGGGGAAATGACTATAAATATAGTGCTTGTGATGGCAATAAAAAGATAGAGGCAGCCAGTTCAAACACAGAACTTCATTATATTCTAAAACCACACAAACCATCGTGTCTGTCCCAGGTCTTCTTTCCTTCTCACTCTCCCTGGGTGTGTCATCACCCCCAGGGCTTTGTTTATTATCCATGTAGCCTGGTGACCCCCCAAACTGCATTGTCAGTGCCTGGTCCTGCTCCTGAGCTTCAGACGGGGCTCCACACTTCCTGTTAGGTCCCTGCAGTCAAAGCCTCCAGAATGGAACACGCCCCAACAGAACTCTCATCTTCCCACCCACACCTGCTCTCTCCGAGGTCCTCCTGAGCATAAATGGTATCACCTCCCCCGCTGTTGCCTGACTTCCCACCCCACTCCCCACCAGGGTAGCATCAGATGGCAGTGTCCGCTTCTAAGCATGTCACAGACGCCCCATCGTCATTGCCCAGGCCGCCATCATGTGTCACCTGCATCGTTGCCAAGTCTCCCTGGCTCTCTCCAGTCTCCTGCCCTCCAATCCGTTGTCCACACTGCAGCCAGGATAACCTTTCAAGAATGCAAATCTACTCATGTCATGTTCCTTGGAAGAAAGAAAACACCTCTTTGACATCTCCCTATTTATTATTCCAAAGGTGAAGCCCAATTTCCTTAACTGGACACTCGTTCTAACTCCTCCTTGCCCTTCAGGGACACTGCCCCCTTCATCGCCCCTGACCTCGGGGCTGAGCTGAGTTGATGTGGTGCCAGGGCGCTCCGTTCCTCTGCAGGGGCACACGTTTTACAATGCATCGAGATGGCTTGTTTACAATGTGGGTCTTACCCACACATGCAGGAGCATGAAACATCCATTTCCCTACTCCTTTTCAATCAAATTTGACTCCAAGCCTCCATCCTGCCAGGCAAGCGGGAAAGTTAATGTCATCCTTGGGGCTCCTGACTCTCTTCCAGTCCCAGGCCAGTGCCCTAGCCGGAGTGAACACTGGAGCAGTCCCCCCGACCTGAGGGCCACGCTGGGTAACTCAGGACCCCCTTGCCCCAGCCCACTCTGCTCCTGGCCATTCCTGGATTCGAGCATCTTGGCCCGGATGGGTGCCCTGGTGCTCAAGTTGCCCCCAGGAGTAGGGCACATCCACTTTCCTCAGGGAAGCTTGGTCTTTCTCCACTTACCAGTCTCGGGGACTCTTCCCAACAAGGGATAGCCAGCTTTAGCTCCCCAGTGAGTTTAGGTTTTTCTGGAACACAAGGCGGGGGTTGGCTCTAGATAATTTCTGCCACACACACCTCCCCCCTCCCACCAGGGAGGACTCTTGGAATGGGAGAGGGGAGAACACAGTGAACCCAATACAAATTGGCATCCCAGTAAGGGATCCTGGATTGTGTCCCTTCGCTCAGCAGTGAGCTCTAACACGGGGCCGTGTCCTTCTGGCTGCCTCGCCCAGTGCCTGGTACTCAGAGAAAGACCAGTGACTGAATATCAACCAGAGCTACCAGGTGTGCACAAATCAAGAAGTCTGAGGGGGCCAAGTGTCCATGAGGACATAGAGAATCAGGAGCACTGACATCACCGTGGGATTGTAAATCAGGGCGACCACTTGGGGGAGCAGGTGGAAAATATCTACTAAAGTTAAAAATGCCCATTCCGGGGGCCTGCCTGGTGGTGTAGTGGTTAAGTTCCTGAGCTCCACTTTGGTGGCCTGTGGTTCACAGGTTCAGATCCTGGGCACGGACCTACTCACCACTTATCAAGCCATGCTGTGGTGGCGTCTCACATACAAAATAGAGGAAGATGGGCACAGATGTTAGCTCAGGGCCAATCTTCCTCAGGAAAAAAAAAAAGCCCATTGCGTTCACCGGCAGCTCCACCTATAGTGAAACTAGAGACGCTGCTGCTCACAAGCATGTGAACACACACGGATGTTCATTGCAGCATTGTTTGTGGAAGTGAAAACTGGAGAGAACCTCAGTGTCCACCAACAGGTAAAAAGATAAACAAACCATAAAACATCCTTGTGGTGACTGGTAATGGCCGTGGGCTTCCAATGTGTTTGCTCGTATATCTCTTAACGCACGCTTGTAAAACTGTGTTCCTCTTACGTATTTTTAATCTGACACCTAAAATATCTTATCTTAAGTTTAAAAAGTTGAAGAGGTAATTTCTAGGGTACTAGAAATACAGACATTTTTAAACACACTTCTTTCACTACTCTTTCTAATATATATAATGGAATATAAATATATTGATTTCATATCTTCAACAATCCATTTTTAAAAACACATGAAAGAGGCCGGCCCCGTGGCTTAGCGGTTAGGTGCGCGCGCTCCGCTGTTGGTGGCCCGGGTTCGGATCCCAGGCGCGCACCGACGCACCGCTTCTCCGGCCATGCTGAGGCCACGTCCCACATACAGCAACTAGAAGGATGTGCAACTATAACATACAACTATCTACTGGGGCTTTGGGGAAAAAATAAATAAATAAAATTAAAAAAAAAAAAAGACACTCCTTTAAAAAAAAAACAACACATGAAAAAATTCTCATTTAACAGTCAGAAGTTTTTCAATTATTTGGAGTCAATACAATGGAAGGCACACACCACATACATCACTTTAAATGTTTTCTACCATATGTTGAGTGACTATCAAAGAGAATCAAATAATCTGAAAATGTAGGAATAGAAATAATGAAAATTGGAAGAATAATTCGATCTACTAGAGCTGCAAAAGCAATTGGGAAATTGTAGCAAGCCTTGAGTGTTGATCTTAATAAATTGAGAAAAGGAAGTAAACAATTTGGAAAATGAAAAATCATTTATATCTTTGACTTTAATAAATGATATCATAAAGGAGACTTCAATACTTTTCTTAGCTTTATAAGAAAGAAATGTTTCAGCTATTAAAGCCAACATTAATGCAATGAATGATAAAGTACCTGAATTTATAAAACTAAAATAAATAAATAATAAAAAAGAAGAGAAAAATTACAGGAACAAGAAAAAGATATATAACAATTTGAAAAAACCTTATCAATTTCAAGATTAAAACTATTAGCCTATTTAATAAATTGTATGAAAATGTATTTGTCATTTGAGGACAGAATGTGAAAAAGTTTTAAGACTTTTAAGTTATTCCAATTTACCAAATCTTGAAACTTGGCCATGAGGTTTACAGTTTGTGGATTGAAGATGAACAAAAAAATAATAAATTAAGCCAATTAATTAAATATGACATTTCAACAAACAATGTTTATGACGTAGTTGATAATAAAGATGCTGAATTTTTTTAAAAAATCTCAGGCAGTATAAAAACAACTAGAAAAAATTATAATGTAATTCTTAGTTCAGTAGGAGTTGAGAGAGGTTTCTGCATCTTTATCTTCCAAGGCTGTTGACTAAACAAACATTCTTGTAAAGAGAATCTGGGGCAAAGGCCACCAGGGCCCCTGTTCCCACGACATGCAGAAATTCAAGAAGTCTACGGAAATGGTCTCCCAACAATCCCCCTGTCACTCTCTGTCACGTCATCCTGGGTTGTTTTTTGTGTTTTTCTGTCTTTGCAGCACTTACCACTCTCTGTGATGATCTTATTCATTTATGTTTTTGTTTATTGCCAGTCTACCTCACCAACCTCCACTAGAGCATAAATTCCTTGACAGCAGTGACAATTCCTTGGTGCTGGACCCCAAGACCCCGGGAGAGTGCTCTTGAGGAGAGAGGAGACAGACAACACATACATATAAGAGATAATTTACTAGTGAAAAAAAAAAAGAACAAGATACCTTCAGATCCAGAAGATGAGAGCTATGACAGAGTGACTGGTGACGACGGGGGCCATCGTGTTGACTGAAGCGGACGGTCTCAAAGGAGGAGGGGACAATGTGGAAAATGGGCTTGCTGGGAAGAAGACTGAAGGCAGAGACATCGGTTAGGAGGCTGTTGTAATAGACAAAGCAAAGAGGAAGAAGAGAGAGAAGTATGGAAGATAACAGATTTTTGAGTGCTGGCCACTGAGAAAAGCTGAGGCTGAGATAGGAACAGGGGAGGATGATCAGGTCTAGAGCAAAGGCGTGAACTTGGCAAGTCTTACAAAAAGTAAATGGGTGGGCTTCCAACAGAAGGTGGTAGGTGAGATGCCCCGGCATATCCAAGCAGGCAGGCCCAGCGCATCTCAACACCTAGCACCTCTGTTTGGTTACTAACAGGCACTTTACAGGCACTCACTCATTCAGTCCTCCCCAAATCCCTTGAGGGATGAGGCCACTGAGGCCCCAAGAGGCGGAGTAGCTTTTCCAGGGTCAGAGCAGGTGGGAATCCAGAGAGTTTCCCTCTGGCCTGGAGCCTACCTCTTCACCAGCACACAACACCACCGGTTACAGCAACGTACTTTGGACCCGGAATTACAAGTTCAAGCCATAACCTAATCGAACTTTAAACAGTGTATTCAGCTTCTTTTCCAAGAAAACACCACATGGAAGGTGAGACTGGTGCTGCAGCAGGAGCAGAGGCCCGGGGGTTGGGGGCGTGGAGTTGGAGGCCAAGCCACACGGCCAGCCCACCTGGTCAAGAGCGTGGAGATCAAAGGTGTGGAGGAAACTGTCTCTTGTCCTGCCCATTCAGGAGTCTGAGGTCACTGGCTGCTTCTGGGCCATCGCTCCAGGATGAGGTTCTGAGTACCATGCCTGTGACGGGAACTGGCCAGTGAAGCAGGTTCAAGACATTTGAGGCCTTGGGGACTACAGTGGCCACGCTGCTCCAGGGGTCAAGGGCTCCAAGGAAGTGGCCACTGCCATGCATGGCGCCATCGTTCCAGCCAAGCTCTCCCTCATCTCTTTGAGGCTGTGCCCCTGGGGAACAAGATAGGCGGGAGCCATACTGCTCCCTGAAAGGTGACAGGGCACAGGGCACTGGGTCCATGCTTGTGTGTCTGACCCCAGTTGTCAAGTCAGACATTGTCTCTGCCCTTGCCCAAGAGGCGGCTGTCGGTAGCCGTTATTGACGACTACTCCACTTTGACCAGGAGAAACCTGGGACTTGGAGCAACTCAGCTAAGGCCACCTACTCTGCCACCTCCAAGACCAAGAGCTATGTCACCTCTGACCCGTTCACACAAGAATCCATGCAGAGAACCAGGCTGGTGCTATGCCTACATATAGTGTTTTTATACAAGCAACCCCCACTCCCCACTCACCCCCCCCCCCAAAAAAAAACCCACTCATTTTTAAGACACCATTTGCAGAGTATGGACCTTATTTGAAAATCTCGCTTCAAATGAACCAATGGTAAGGTATGAGCACTAACAATATGGGGAATTATTGTTAATTTTTTTGGTGTGATAATGAGGTAATTTTCTTTTAAGAAATCTTTATCTATCGCTTCTCGGCCTTTTGGCTAAGATCAAGTGTAGAAATCTTTATCTTCTAGAGAGACACACTGAACCGTTTACTGACAAAATAACACCTGGGATTTGCTTCACAGTAATGGTGGGCGATTGGGTGGGGTCTTGGTGAAGCTATGTGGCGGGTGCATGTGAATCTGATACTTTTCTCTTATTTTTATATATATATATATAAAATTAAAAAATTTAAACTATTTCAACACATTTTCAAACAAATTTAAAATGTGTTTTATCCACGTTCACACTTAATTTCTGTCAGTTTGTCTCACTGAGTCTTGGTCAGAGGGTTTCTGTTCTACGTTCTCCCTCCCGAGGTTGGTTTTGGGGGATTCCGTTGCTATGAGCACCCTTTGTACGATTCCTCAATCTGCCGGTAGCTTTTCTTCTTCACTAAGAATATCCTTCTCAAATTGCCCCCAACTAATCAGAGGAAAGACATCGGTTTTCCTTTCTATCCTTTCTGGCCTTCCTTAACTCTTTTTCCAACATGGGAAAGAAGCCAAAAATGAGAAGAATTATAGTGTGTCGCCACACAAAATGGGGAAGGTCTACGTGCCAGCTTTTCTAGTCAGAAGGGAGAGATTTTCCATTTTACTCTTAAAAAAGAAGTAACATGTCTGTCTTCTAAAAAATATTATCTGCTGCGAGGTACTGCTTAAGATTTACGTCCATTGGACACTCTCTGATGTTTTCCCCAGTCTATGGTCTCAGATATAAACTAGTTCAGAAACCAGAGTCCTTTGGGCTTCTAAAGGAGCTAGGGTCCTTCTAGAAAAAACAGTTTTTAAAAAATTTAAGCAGAAAACAGATTTATTGGTTTTTATTACAATCTCTAAAAAGATATTCTTCACAAAAATTAACATCTGAAAGTCTTCCCATGACAACTTTTGTAAAATCCGACACCAAACATGACAATTCCACTTGCCCCAGGCAAGTGTGGATGGAGGATACTGTAGATGACATTTATGTTTCTCTGAGGCGATGGGAGCAACTGGTGGTTGTGTGATGTGTGTACAACAGCTTCAACATGGAGCCTGTATTTGAAATTTTGTTTCCCATTCTCTCTTGAGAACATTCCTTGTTTGTTTCGTGGGATATGAATAGCCTCACTGTGGTGATTGGAAAATGTTTAACATATGATCACGCATGAAAACTTTGATTATTTCAAGAAAGGGAAAATATTCATAAATTCATAGGTTAAACATTAGAAATTGAAAAATGCAGGTGTACTGACTGCCAGAGTCGCATAATGGGAGTTATGTTCCCAAACTCCTAACCTCAAAACGCAGACAAAATATTCAGTGCAGTAGAAACTCTTCTCTTCTTTGCATTCTGATGAAACAAGTGTTCTGGAGGACAAGAGGAACGGGAATAAATCTGTCCCCTTCCCTTTTCTCTGATTGAATATTGCTTCTGTTGGAGTCAGCTGCTTTCACGGAGTTCCCCGGCTCCCCATAGAAAGCGGATGTGCAGAGCTTCGTGAGCGAGCATCAACGCACCATGGAGACATTCTGCCATAAAAGTGTCTTCTCTCATTTTCAAGGTAAACAAATGTTATTGCCACCAGGAAATAGACCACATGAAAAGAAACGTCGGGAACCTGGAAGAGCTGCCCAGACAGTTGTTCTTTCCAGTTTCCAAGTTCATTACCCTCATTAACTCAAGTCAATGGGACAGAACAAAAGGCTTCCCAAAAGTCCCATAAACAAGAGGCATACGTATTTTCAATCTGTGACCATAAAGTAACAAAGCTGATTTTTCTTCTTGTTCACATGCATTTTCCAGTTTTCCTCTTCTGATAAGTATGCTTTGTGATACCGTCCTTGTATCCTGTGTTACAAATTACTGTTTATCTTGAACTCATTGATGGTTTTAGGGGGTGAGGGTGAACAACTGCAACCAAAATTTTCCCAGTTTAGACAGTAACTGTAGGAGGTAGCAGGTGTCACAGATAACTTGGTGAGAAACATGCGTCTGTTGGTGGAAGATTAAGTCGTGTGAAGGTGCAAGGGTCTCTGGGAAATCTCTGGGGGTCCAGTGGTCTGGGGCATGCCGGGACTTCCCCTCCAAAGTGAAGAGACAGCTGCTGCATTCGGGTCCCCTGCCATCAAGTAAGAAAGGGCACATGCTTGGAAGATGGCTGGGTTTGGGAGGCCACGTATGGCACATTAAGATGACCTGTTCTTACCAATTTACTGGGTGACCCAAAAAGCCACCAGTTTAGAGAGGACCGAAGAGTGAGAGAAGGTGCTTCAACCGGACCAGGCTACAGTGTGGTGGCTCTGACCCTCAGCGCTTATGGCCCAGCCTCGTTCCATCGGGAGTTGCTGGTCTTACCACGTACACCAGCCCCCTTCAGAAGCACGGGCTTTTATAGGATGCTGCGATGGTTAATTTTATGTGTCAACCTGAACGGGCCATGAGGTGCCCAGATATTTGGTCAAACATTATTTTGGGTGTGTCCGTGGGGGTGTTTCTGGATGAGATTAACATTTGAAGGGGTAGGCTGAGTAAAGCAGATTGCCCTCCCCAATGTGGTGGGCCCCATCCAGTCAGTTGAAGGCCTGAGTAGAGTGAAAAGGCTGACCCTTTTATAAGTAAGGGGGACCACCTCCTGCCTGACTGCCTTGATCTGGGACAGCAGTCTTTTTCCTGACTCTGGACTCAGACTGAGACATTGGCTCTTCCTGGGTCTTGAGCCTGCCAGCACTCGGACTGGAACTTATACCATGGGCTCTCCTGGGTCTCCAGCTTGCTGACTGCAGATCTTGGGACTTGTCAGCCTCCATAGTCACATGAGCCAATTCCTTATCATATATCTGTATCTGTATACCTATATCTGTATCTATCTATCTATATCTCCTATATAGAGAATATAAATTTATATGTATATCTCCTACTGGTTCTGTTTCCCTGGAGAACACTGACTAACAGATGTTGAAATGGCCCTCTGAAGGCTCAGTTATGGCGTCTGCTGGGAGTTAAGAGCTTGTGAAGGTGGGAGCTGTCCTTCAGGAGGTAGGATGTCCAGTCTCCATCCAGAGGTCCGTCTTGGTGCTCTTCTCCCTGTGCCTGAAACCTGTATGTCTGGGGACCCAGGAGTGGAGGTGAGAGTGATGCCTCTTTTGATGTCACCCAAAATGTTTACTTTCTATCTCCTCCACTGTGGGCTCTGCGGGTTTCAAGGTTTTCATTTACAGTTGACACAATAATGGTTCTACCCCAAGACTCCCCCAGGCTATTTTTAATATCTTATGCCTTTGGATGAATAGGCCCACCTCCCCAAAAAAGAGGAAGGGTTTATAATGTCTGAAATGATCGATCCTGTTGAGGGGAATGAGGTTCCTGCTCCGTGGTGGGGACGTGTGGTCCTGAGTCTGGACCTGAGGCTCCCTCTCATACTGCCCTGCCAGAGGCAAACACTGGTGGAAGATCCTACAGCCCCACACAGGGCCAGTCTGCAGCTCTGCAGGCCCCACCCTCTACCACTGGAAGCCCCACTCTCTCCCATCATCGCAATCGTATTAAAAGGCACTCATCCCACATTATGCATTTTTGCTATTAAATTTCTGAAGAGAGTTTTAAATTTTGCTTTTGACATTATCATTAATGTTGATTTTCAGTCTTCTCTTTTTATAGCCAATATTTCTTTCAAATCTCAATCACGTCCAAAGACCCTTGAAATGTTAGTAGGCTCGAAGCATTGTGCCGGGAGCACCCGATGGATGAGACAACTTCGTCCATCTAGCAGGATGACCTGACTACAGGATCAGATCTTCCACAAAAACAGAACTGGGAGCCAGTAAAAGATACTAGCCAAGGGGGAAAAGAACAAGAACATGTGTGTGTACGTATATGTATGTATACATTTGTTGCTAATTAATTTACTTCTCTTTTTCTTTCTCTACTTCACTGTTATGTGGAGTATGTGTTTGTAGAGGCTACATTTACCTTTTAATCCATAGTGTGCATCATATCCACATGGGATTGTGATAGAACAAGAGGAAGCACAGGCTTTCCTCCGGATTCTGACCTTGAAGCTGGATGCATTTCTGTGTGAATTAATGGGTGTTGAATGATAAGGAGGCTCATTTTCATTTGCATATATAATAGTTGTATTTTACTTCAGGAAGCTCTGGAATTATTTGTGTATAAAGCAGAATACTTGGTTGTTGGGCAGCCAAGGGTGGATTGGGATGGCTACCTGTCATTTTTGCTTGCCTGGCACTAATTCATCTGTCTTCTGACACAAAAACACCAGTATTGGCTGGAAAGCTACCCCTCTCCTATTGAATATAGATTGGAAAAGACTGTCAGTGAAAATGTTCCCCCTCTCCTGCCAAGGGCTGGGTATGTGACACAAGTTAGATGGAGCAAATGCTCTCTCCCTGAAATTGGAATCCTTAGCAGAATTACACAAATGTATCAAATGGCAGTGCTGGGTTATCCCAGAGGAAACAGTCTGATGAAATTGTCATTTTGTTCCTGTTTTCCCTAGATTCCCTGTTCTTGTTCTTTCTAACTCTGGTTCTTCACCTTTCACTTTGATCCTATGAACTACTCCATATCTTTCTAATAAATCTCATTTTAGCTTAAATTGGCCAGAGCCATTGTTTCCGCTGGTTGAAGACATGGCAGTGGACAGACTCACCCTGGGAGGGTGTGTGGTGAGAACAGAGGAGAAGAGAAGGCTGGAGGAAGGCTAGGAGAGTCTGTGAGATGGAAGCCAGGGGAGAGGTGGTGACCAGAGGGAGAGTCTGGATGGCAGGGTCAGCCTTGCTGGGAGGTCAAGGACGGATACGTGCTCACTGGATCTACTGATGGTTTTGTTATGCACCTTAATGAGAGCCTTCAGCCTCCTGGTGGGGAAAGCTTGACTGCAGTGGGTTGAGGAGTAAGCAGAAGTGAGGGGCAGAGAGTGAGTACAGACGATATCTTAACTGAGATTCAGGCTGGGCTGTCTTCACGTGGATAGCAGCAGCTCAAACAAGATGAAAGGTTTATTTCTGTCTCAGCGAAAACCCACGCACATTAGGTGGGTGGCTCTGTTCCATGATGTCACCCTGTGACCCAGCTCCTTCTACAACCTGCTCTGCAGCCCCCGGGGTGTTATGTCCACCTGGTCAAAGACAGCTCACACCGTCGTGTCCACATTCCAGTCTTCAGAAAGGGAAAGAGAGAGGCCAGGGCAAGCAGCTTCTTTTAGAGACACTGCTCACACTACCCCCATACAGACCCAAGGCTGGAACTGAGTGGCATGGCCACACCTGCTGGTGAGAGAGGCTGGCCACATAGACACCAGTTTGTGGCCAGTCAAGCCCAGGTGGGTTTATTTCCAAAAGAAAAAAGGGAAGTGGACAACAGGGAGCCGATAGCAGTCACTGCCACAGACACTGTGCCAAGCAGTTGAGGCTTGAAGGAAAGAGACAGGGAGGTAGCTGGAGGAGCGCCGAGGTCCCAGGTCCAAGGGGCAGTAGAGAGAGATGTTGAAGATACAAGAATAAGAGATGATAACAGAGGGAGAGCTCGGAGAGGGAGGACACCATAGGTCAGTGCACAGATGGAGAACTTGGCCTTGGATAGGACAAAGGAAAGGAGGAAAGAATGGGAGAAAATATGAGGTTTGCGAGCTCAGTGGCTGCCAGCAGAAGGGGTCTGTTGGCTGCCATTTTCTGTATAAAATAGGAAACCAAGTCTCCTGCTAAAATTGAATGGGAAGAAGGGCAGCTTGTATTTGAGAGAGGAGAGACAGTTAGAAATAGTCCTTGTTGGGAGGGCTGCGTGACGGGATCGCCCAGCAGGACTGAGAGCAGGTGAAGTCAATGACCATAACCCTGATCTTGGGGGCTGGGAGATTTCTGTCAGGGGTGCAAAGCAAACCAGGTACAGGTTTCGAGAAAGAGGATAGTTGGGATCTCCATGAATGTCCATATGAGGAAAGAAATGAAGATGCTTTTATTGTGATGATGCCACAATCATTTCAATGTGTCTCCCAGAATGCAGTACAGAAAAAAACACTTCGTTTTTTCAGTAATAGGTCTGGGGAAGAGTGCTGGTGAGAATCAACACTTCCGTAAAGTCAAACTTCTATTTTTTATTGCTTATACCTTTTAGACGAACTCAGCATTTTTCCTAATGACGGGCATCATCCATTACTGTGCGACAAAAAGAGATTCTCTGTTACGTTCAGGAAGACACTGAGAGAGGAGCAGTGCCCACCTTGCCGCCGGGCAGCGGAGGAGGAAGGGCCGGCTGCCCGCTGCGGGGGTGGCACAGGAAGCCTGTGACTGCCAGCGCCGGGTCATCAGTAACTGCTAGAGTTTTATGGTCCGTAATGATTTTCTGTAAATGAAAATTACTCCTCCTCACTGGGCAATTTAGCTGTATCTGCGTTAATCCAGGAAAGGCTTATTCATACGAACTATGACACGCATGAGTCAATGAGTAGGTGTCACCCGGGACTTAAAGAGGCACTGTTATCCTTTCAGTTCTGGAGGGTCGCCTCCAGGGCTGTTTTGAGGTTGGTTGTGCTGTTTTGACCAACTCTGGATGAAGCTAATGGGGTAACTGGTGGTAGCGCAGGGTGGGGCGAGGGTCTTCCAAAGGCTTTTCTCCCCCCTGATTTAACCGAGTTCATCGGCTACATGTGAAGTACAGCCAAAAGGCTTTCATTTTCCCTTATGAACATCTCGTTTACACGTTCGGTTTCCATGAGGAACCAAGTTCTCCAGAAGTGATTATTACAATAACAATAATAACAACAACAACAACAACGATGACGTTTTTCCTCAAAGTGACGTCCCCAGCTAGGTCTTCTGTCATTTTCCACAGGGAGACTAGTAAGGGGGAAGAAAATCTTTCACCTGCTTTTAAATGTATTTTGGAGTCCGCATATGTTCATAAATTTAAGCCCGTATTTTGGAGCATGTGAGTTTTTCCTTGAAAGGCTCGGCACAGCAAAAAATGTTATCTTTTGAAAGACGGCAGAACATGAATCGTCCAAGTTTAAGCCACGTGGGAGAATGATTCTCCCATTGTCCCAGGGGCTGCAGACACCCCTGGGCGCCCCCTGTGCAGACATTGCCAGGAACCTGCACGAGCGGTTTACTGCCCGCTCTGCCTCTTCCTTTGTTCTTGGTTGGGCCGTTTGTGATCATGAAAGCACCTTGCATTTATACAGTAACTTAGCATTTCGACTCAGTGCACAGCACTGTAGGATATCTGTGTCAGGGGAAAAATCAACTTTCACCATTTTGTTATGGATGAAGTGACCCCCCCAGCCGTTTACTTCTTGGAGAGAATTAGGCAGATTGCATCAAGTCTCTGAGTACAGAATGGAAAATGTGTCAATGGAGTGTGGATTAAGCTGTTTGCTGGACATTATTTATTTCACTGCGTGCATTAACAGTGCAAATGAGTCATCAAAACCATAGAGATATGTGTAGGTTTTTAAACATTAACCTAGAATTCAAAAATTACAATAACCATGGGCTTAGAATAAACTTATAGAATCAGAGATTCTATTTTAAATGTATATAAATGTCACTGAGTCCTCTGTTTATGTGGGTCCCTACATGTTGTTAAAAGGATAAACTAGTTTAGAAGGAAATACGCATGCTTATAGAAACAATGATAATGTAGCTCCCATGTTTCAAGATAAGTTCACTCTCAAGATAGATTTTAATCCTTTCATTTTATCCCTCCTTTATTTAGTATAATCAGGTCTTTGCCAGTGGCCTGAATTTCTCACTCCCTATATACACAAACACAGAATCGAATGCCTACAAGAACAAAGAAAACTTAGTTCAATATGACAAATTCCCTGGTCACAATGAAATTCTAAGCCCCCCATATCCATTATGACCATTCCTTTCAAAATAGGGATTCACAATTTTCAGCAGGTCCACAGTTTTGAAGATTTGCATCAAAATATGTTTTTAAAAGTATCTACTTGTATCAGACACTTCTGGCCTCCACTTCAAATCCTCCCCACCTCACTGCTACTCCAGTTACCTCTGAGCAAACTTCCATCAGCTTTGCCCAGGGCAGGGGTGGGGTGTCGCACACCTGTCTCAAGCCCACGTGGGGCATCTCTGCAGCAGTTGATGCCGGAGGACTGATCAATCAGCCTTGACTCCTGCCCTGCCCAGAGGTGTGGGGAGATAGAGCCCCAGGTCTACCGTTGACCCATGATGGATAGTAGCTGGTGGATACATTCTTCCTCCATCTTTCCCGAGGAGGACAGGACTGAAACTGGCTTCATAAGGCTCTTCAGAGGGTCCCACCAAGTGGAACCACCTGGCCAACTCAATAATGCATCCTTAAATTGGTTTTCCTCCCTTATGTGTCTGCCTCTCCAACCCTCACTCCTGCTCCCTAGGCTTACACTTCCAAGTAAACTGCCTTCACACTAGTCTTTCTCAGGCTCTGTTTTTGAGGGAACCCAATCAAGAATAACTTGAGTTTATTTCAAGAAAAATCCCTCCCTTAAGTATTACTTCTAACAACATTTTAATTTCCTACCCATACAAATTAAAATTTTTTTTAAATTTTTATTATTTATTTTTCCCCCAAAGCCCCAGTAGACAGTTGTGTGTCACAGCTGCACATCCTTCCAGTTGCTGTATGTGGGACGTGGCCATGAGGCCCGAGAAGCAGTGCGTCAGTGTGCGCCCGGGATCCGAACCCGGGCCGCCAGTAGCGGAGCGCACGTGCTCAACCGCTAAGCCACGGGGCCGGCCCAAATTAAATTTTAATAT
The DNA here is from genome assembly GCF_020826845.1 of Diceros bicornis minor. NCBI lineage: Eukaryota > Metazoa > Chordata > Mammalia > Perissodactyla > Rhinocerotidae > Diceros > Diceros bicornis. The sequence continues at coordinate 28,031,235 of NC_080752.1, forward strand.
TCCACTACAGATTGATCAATTAAGCTTCACTGTCTCATAATGACACCTGCTGGAATTGTGCTGGTAATGATTAAATAGCGTATCTACCTATGAACCATCGGGGCAGGGTAGGGCAGTGGAAGGGAAATGGACTTTGAGTTTCCAGTTCAGCCCCACCTCTTACTAAATGTGTGACCTTGGGCAAGTCACTTAGCAGCTCTGAGCCTCATTTGTGAAATGACCTTAATACAATAAAACTAAAAATTAATGATGAATAAAAACTGAAAAGACCTTTTACCTGGAAAATTTTAAGCATCTAATAAATCAATGAAGAAATATAAAATGAAATTGCAGAATGTCTTGAAAATAACAATGATGAAAACACACACATCAAAAGTCTGTGATAGAGAGCTAAAATTCTGAGGAAAATTATAACATTTAATATCTTTATCAGTAAAAATGGAAAGATGAAAATGAATGAGTCAAACACTCAACACAAAATAGAAGACAGACATACAAGAGAGTGCAAAAGCTTATCTTTTGAAAATTCAAAGGAAATTGACAACCCTTTGGAAAGATTGCTCATGGAAAAAAGAGATAAAGAAAAAATAAACACTAAGCATGAGAAAAAAACAAAACTACAAAATCAGCAGAAATTTAAAATACAGTAAGACAATATTATAAAAACCTCATGCCAATAAAGATGAAAACCGAGATTAAATGGGCAAATTTCTAGAAAAAATGTAACGTGTCAAAACTGACTGGAGAAGAAATAAAAAACCCAATCCTCCCTAAATTAATTTATAGCACACTCCCAATGAGAATATCATGTTTGTTTCTGGAACTGGGTGTGCTGATTATTAAGGTCATTTAGAAGAATAAACAAACAAAGAACAGCCAGGAATATCCCCTTCCAAAAAGAAGTGCAATGTTGGGGGGCTGACTAGCATATCCAGATAGTAAAGCACATTATAAAGCCTCTATAATTAAAACAATATGGTATCAGTGTGTGCACATATGGACAGACAAGTCCAACAGAACAGAAAATCCAGAAATAGACACAACTGAATATAGAAATTTAGTATAGTTTAAAGTGACGTCTCACATCAGTGGAAAAATTTAATATGTGATGTTGAGATACCCAAAAGGCAAATGAAAAAATACATAATTGAGCCCATTCTTATACTATACACCAGAATGTGTTCCAAATAGATCACAGATTTAGATGTAAAATGAAGAAAACATGGGGAAGTTCTTTTGTAATCTAGCAGTTATAACTAAGAAACTTTCCTAACTATGACTCAAATCTCAGAAGCAACAAGGAAAGGACCGGCTAATGTGTTTACATAAAAATATAAAATTTGCAGAGCCACAAGCACCATCAACTAAGTAAAAGCACAAACGAAGATGGGAAACCATTTATAGTTTTTATTGCAGACAAAAGGATCAATGTATTAGCTTAAGCCATCTGAAATTTCTGATATTTGACCGTTTTTGGTCTAACAAAATAGCAATTTCATATGGTTAAACTTAATACTTAATATATAAAGAACTTCTAAAAATAAGATGGGTAATATCCACATAAAAGAATGAACTAGAGAAATGAACACATCATTTACAAAATAAAAATGCAAATAGCTTTTAGCCACATGAAAAGATGTTCAAGCATGCTCATAAGAATCCATCCCAAAGAAACACTGCAAAAATGCCCAAAAGGGGGCCGGCCGGGTGGCGCAAGGTTTTAAGTGCACGCGCTCCGCTGCGGCGGCCCAGGGTTTGCCGGTTCGGATCCCGGGCGTGCACCGACACACTGCTTGGTAAGCCATGCTGTGGCGGCGTCCCATATAAAGTGGAGGAAGATGGGCACAGATGTTAGCCCAGGGCCAGTCTTCCACAGCAAAAAAAAAAAAAAGGAGGATTGGCAGATGTTAGCACAGGGCTGATCTTTCTCACAAAAAAAAAAAAATATATATATATATATATATGCCCAAAAGATTCATGCAAAGGCAATTTAGTGCAGCACTCTGTGAAACAGTGACACTGGAAACATCTCGACCGTCTTGATACTTGGTAGAGTGAGTCCTCTGACTTTTTTCCCCAGGATTGTCTCGGATCTTCTTAGATCTTTGCATTTCTATATACATTTTTGAACCTGTTTATGAAGTCACGTACACACACACACACACACAAACACACACACACACACACACAGAGTCCTGCTGAGATTTGTGTTGGGACTACATTCAATCTGCAGACCAATTTGGGCAGAACTGACATCTTTACAAAATTCAGTAATCCATACTATTTAGTTAGATCTTCTTTAATGAATCTCAGTTATGTTTTGTAGTTTTCCATGTAGAGATCTTGAACATCTTTTGTTAGATATTTACCTGTGTCTTTGAAACTATTGTAAATGGCATCTTATTTTTAAATTTCATTTTCTAGTTGTTACTGGAATATAGAAATAGGATTGTTTTTTCACATTGACCTTGCATTCAGTGATCTTGCTAAATCCACTCATTAATTCTAATAATTTATCAGTATATTTTAATGTTTTTTTCTACCCAGCCATTCAGGAGGTCTAGGAATAATGACAGTGTGTTTCTTGCTTTTGAATCTTCATATCTTTTTTTTTTTTCCCTCGATTTACTGAACTGGCTAAGACCTATGATATTTACCGTAGAGTTTTTGTACATACTCTTTGTAATATTAGGGAGGTTCCCTCCTATTACTAATTTGTCGAAAATGTTCATCATGAGTGGGCATTAAGTTTTATCAAATGACTTTTCTGTATATATTAGAGATGATCGTATGATTTTTCTTATTCTGATAAGGTAGTAAATTTGAATAGCAAACTTTGGTCATGATAAATTAACCTTCATATATAATCACTGAAATTGGTTTTAGTTGGAGATTGTTGTTTGGGATTTTATAAAAAATAATCACAAGAGAGATTTTTCTTTCTTTTAATGCCCTTGTCAGATTTTGGCATTGAGTTGATGTTGACCTCACAAAGTGAGTTGGGAAATGTTCTTTCTTTTTCTATGGGTATTTTATCTTCCCTAAATGATCAAAAGCGTTCACTGAGAAAGCCATCTGGGCCTGGAGTTTTGTTGTGGGAAGATTTAAAATTATGGACCCAATTTATTTAAAAGCCACAGGACTAAACATATTCTTGGTATGTTATCAATTCACACACACACACACATACGTGTGCGCACACACAAACACAAACAAACAGTCCTGCTGAGATTTGTGTTGGGACTATATTAAATCTGCAGATCTATTTGGAATTTTTATCTTAATTTTCAAGTTTATTGGCATACAGTTATATATTTTTATCATCTTTTTAACATCTGTAGGGACTGTAGTGATGTCCTCTGTTTCCTTTCTGATCTTGGTTACTTTGGCATTCTCTCTTTTTTCTGGATAACTCTTCCCAGGTTAATCTTTTCAAAGAATCATTTGGAACTTTGCTGATTTTTTCTTTTTCACTTTTGTTTTCTATTTATTAATGTTTGCCCTTATGTGTATTATGTCTGCCCTTTTACTTTCTTTGGGCTTAATTTTCCATTCTTTTTCTAATTTTTTAGTTGAATATTTAGATCATTGATTTTCAGCCTTATATCAATTTTTTCAACAAGCTTTGAAGACTATGAATCCTCCCTTTGGCGTATAACTGCATCCTGTAAGTTTTAATGTGTGGTATATTCATTTTTATTCATTTCAAAATATTTTCTAATTTTCTTCTTTTTTTTTTTTTTTGTGAGGAAGATCAGCCCTGAGCTAACATCCATGCTAATCCTCCTCTTTTTGCTGAGGAAGACCGGCTCTGCGCTAACATCTATTGCCAATCTTCCTCCTTTTTTCCCCCAAAGCCCCAGTAGATCGTTGTATGTCATAGTTGCACACCCTTCTAGTTGCTGTATGTGGGACGCGGCCTCAGCGTGGCAGGAGAAGCAGTGCGTCGGTGCACGCCCGGGATCCAAACCCTGGGCCGCCAGTAGCGGAGCTTGCGCACTTAACCACTAAGCCACAGGGCCGGCCTTCTAATTTTCTTCTAATAAGTTTTCTTCTTTGACTCAAGTTATTTAGAAGCATATTATTTAATTTCCAAATTTGGGGGGAATTTTCTATTTATCTTTCACTATTAATTTCTAACTTAATTCCACTATTTTCAGAGAACATACTCTGTACAATTGAATCTTTTGAAATGTGTTAAGACTTGCTTTAAGGTCCAGTAGTTGGTCAATTTTGTCAATTTTATCAATGCTCCATATGCACTTAAAAGGGATGTGCATTCTGCAGTTGGAGACAGTTCTATAAACATCAATTAAATCAAATTTGTTAATTATTTTTCCCCAAAATATTTCTTATTGACTTCAAATTTACATATAATAAAGGCATAGATCCATAGTGAGTGTACAGTTCCATGAGCTTTGACATATGTAAAATTCAGGTAACCAACAACTCAATCAAGAGATATCTTTCACACCCAAGAATGTTCTCTTGTGCCTCTTTCCAGTCAATCCCCCCTCATAGGCAAGCATTGTTCTTCTTTCTATCACCACAGATTGGTTTTGCCTATTCTTGAACTTCATATAAGTGACATCACACACTAGAGAGGTTATTAAAGATGACTGACATGGGCTGGCCCTGTGGCTTAGCGGTTAAGTGCGCGCGCTCCACTACTGGCGGCCCGGATTCGGATCCCGGGTGCACACTGACACACCGCTTGTCCGGCCATGCTGAGGCCGTGTCCCACATACAGCAACTAGAAGGATGTGCAACTGTGACATACAACTATCTACTGGGGCTTTGGGGGAAAAGAAAGGAGGAAGATTGGCAATAGATGTTAGCTCAGAGCCGGTCTTCCTCAGCAAAAAGAGGAGGATTAGCATGGATGTTAGCTCAGGGCTGATCTTCCTCACAAAAAAAAAAAAAAAGATGACTGATGTAGATCAGGAGATACCAACCTAGAATGACAGCTTCAGCTTTGAAAAGCTCTTCAGATGCAGTTTACTGCAATTCTTTAGTTTTCCAGTTGAGACGGAAGCCCTTGGTTAAGTGACCCAAGATCACAGAACTAGTTAATGGCATAGTTGGGATCAAATTCATTATCTTCTAATCTCTCTTCATTGATATTTCTTATATCATTCATCAACATCTTAATAAATATTAACTAAACTAAACTAAACGAGAAACTTCAAAATAGCTCTAAAGTTCCTACTGCCACTACCTTAATTCAGGTCCTCTGAAACCCTTTTCTAAACCATTGAACAATCTTCCTAAGTAGGCGCTTTGCCTTTGGATTCTCTCTCATTCATTCATTCATTCATTCAACTATCAAACACCCCTCAGAAGCTCATAGTCTAATGGACTTTGTTTTTCTTTCTGCTACCAGCTTTATCATTGTAAAACATAGATCTGATTACAAAGCATTCCCTCGTTTTTAATTGTCAGAGGTTACAAATATGTGGCCTGCTGTACAAACGCAGTCCACAGAAGTAGCTTTTTTTCTCCCAAAATTATTTTTAAAATTGAATTAGTTGCAATATTTAAAACTGGGGCAATTCCCTATGATAATTCAATATTCTGACTTTCATTTTTTAAAAATAAGACTGGCTGGTCATACTGAGCCCTCATTCACGGCTACAATTATTTGGAACTGAGTAGTGAGCATGTTCTCCAATTAATAACAGCTCCCACTGACTCCTTATTGTCTTTCTGACACTGCGGCCACATGCAGGCACACTCCGTCTGTCACCTTCTTAGCCTTTTTAGGCATTTTGCTTTTTGAGCCTAGTCTTTTAAGATGAATTCTAAATTCTTTACTCAGGCATTTAAGGCCTTTTGCCTTTACAAGCACATTTTCCATTACATCTTACCATATTACATTCAGCCTAAAATAATTGTTCTTCCCTGAGTAACAGGATATGAATGAGCACACTATTTTAGTTGGAAATCTAGCAATTTTGCTTTTCTTCTCATTTTTTTCTGCCATAGAAATAAGGAATGCCTGTATTTCCCTTTGCTCCCTGGGATGGTTTCCCCATGACAAAAGAAAACTAGGTTCTCGGTTGATCAAGGCTTCAAAATTAATGGGAAAGTAGAGTCTATATTAAAAGAACAAGAAAAAGATGGCTGTTACAAGAGGCAGAGTGCCTTGATGAAGTCAATATTAAGCAAGTTGTGCTTCTTGTAGCAGGTACTGAGTAGGCTGCAGCAGAACAAGAGTGAAAATGTGGTTCTGGCCTAAGAGGATTGTAAACTAGTGCAGAGGCTGACAAGCCTCTGGATGGACTAGAAATAATCACAGGGTACAGTTGTAGCACAGGACACCACATCCTGGGGTCCCACCATTGGGACTGGAGGATGCTGTTCCTAAATTTCTGAAATTTAGATAGGTCTGAAGAACTAGTATGAGTAAGTGAAGTGAAAAGGATTGATTTGAGTGTTTAGTTAGAGGAAAATACATGGACAAAAGGATAAAGCACAGATTCAAGGTATCTTTGGCGTGGCTTGTCATGGCCAAAGAGAAGCTCACAGGGGAAGGAGTGTGGGAGGGAGGAGATGAGGAGATTGGGAGAAAAAATGGCTGGGAAGGGGGTAGGGGCCAGAATCATTAGGCCTTGTCTTTTATTTAAAGTAATTTTGCTTTGTCCTGAGGTAGTGAGAGACAGCAAATATTTTTGGGGAGATGTGCATTGAGAGAATTATAATACCCATGGCACCCCACTGCCTCACACTCTTCAACTGGGAATGCCTGTCCTCCGATCTCAGTCTGGTTCAAATCCCACATTTCCTTCAAGGCCATGTTCCAGGTCTTATATAAATAAAACGTTCTCTGAATGCCACCCTACTCCCAGCCCCCTCCAAAGCCCAGTTTTTTCCTGAATTCTGGTAATGTAAGTTGGAATATACCATGGTCCATTGTTTTCATTGTTTGTTGTACTTTAATTTGCTCCACTTGTCAAATTTGTTAATTATGTTAAGAAAATCTTCTATATCCTTAATGACTGTTTTTCCTTCTTGTTCTATTAGTTATTGAGAGAGGTGTGTTAATATCTCCCACTATAAATATGGATTTTGCTTATTTCTCTTTGTAATTCTGTCAATTTTTGCTCTATTTTGAGACTGTGGTATGAGGTATATTAAAATTTAGTGTTCTTTTATCTCCCTGATGGAATGACCTTTTTTCCCTTATGAAATGTTCCCCTATATCTGTAACAATTCTCGACATGAAAATCTACGTTGTCTATTATTAAGATAGCTACATCAGCTTTCTTTTTCAGTTTTTGCATGATATATCTTTTTCCATCCACTTTACTTTCCACTTCTCTATATCATTATCTTTAAAGTGTGCCTCTTGTTAGAACATATAGTTAAGGTTTTTTTATCTTATCTAATAATCTTTTAATTAATGATAGTCTTTTAATTGGTGTATTTAGTGTTTTTACATTTGACACGTTTACTAACATAGTTGGGCTTAAATCTACCATCTTACCATTTGTTTTCAATTTGTCCCACCTGTGCTCATTTTTCTCTCCTTTGTTTCCTTCTTTTGTTTTTTTCTTTTTTTTTTTAATTTTATTTATTTTTTTCCCCCAAAGCCCCAGTAGATAGTTGTATGTCATAGCTGCACATCCTTCTAGTTGCTGTATGTGGGACGCGGCCTCAGCATGGCCGGCGAAGCGGTGCGTCGGTGAGCACGCGGATCCAAACCCAGGCCGCCAGCTGCGGAGCTCGTGCACTTAACTGTTAAGCCACGTGGCCAGCCCTGTTTCCTTCTTTTGGATCAACTATTTTTTATTATTTTATCCCCTCCCGCCAATTAGCTCGTTAGTGATACATTCTCTTACTGTTCTTCTGTTGGTTACTCTAGAGGTTACATCTTGCAGCCTTTATTTATTAAAGTCTAACATAAATTGTATCTTCACCACTTCTCAGATAGTGCAAGGACCTCACAACACTTTAACTGTATTTGCCCTTTCCTCACCTTTTGTGCTATTGTTGTCACATATTTTAATTCTGTATATATTTTAACTCCCAATAACTTACCATTATTTATTTTATATAATCAATATTCATTTAGATTTACCCACATTTTTACTCTTTCTGTGGCTCTCTCTTCCTTCCTGTATCTCCATGCTTCCCTCTAAGGTACTTTGCCTTCTGCTTAAAGAATTCTCTTTAGTATTTCCCTTAATGTGAATCTGCTGGTGTGAAATTATCTCCACTTTTGTTTGTCTTAAAATGTCTTTATTTTGCCTTCATTTTTGAAGCGTATTTTCTGTGGCTATAGAAGAGAATTCAACACAATCCCTATCAAAATTCCAACGGCCTTTTTTAGAGACGTCTATCCTAAAATCCATATGGAATTTCAAAAGACCTAGAATAGCCAAAACAATCTTGACAAAGGAAAAGAGAGAACTTGTACTTCTCAATTTCAAAATCTGTTACAAAGGTGCAACAATCAAGACCGTGTGGTACCAGCGTAGGATAGACATAGAGATCAATGGAATAGAATTGAGAGTCCACAGATAAAACCATACATCTCTGGTCAATTGTTTTTCAACAAAGGTACCAAGACTATTCAATGGGGAAAGAATAATCTCTTCAAGAAATTATGCTGGGACAGCTGGATATCCACATGCAAAAAAATGAATTTGGACTCCTACCTCACACCATGTACAAAAATTAGCTCAAAATGACTCAAAGACCTAAGTGTTAGTGTTAAAACTATAAAACTCCTAGAAGGAAACATAGGTGTAAATCTTCGTCCCCTTGGGTTAGGCAACAGTTTCTTAGATACGAAGCCAAAAGCACAAATAATCAAGGAAAAATAGATGAATTGGATTTCATCAAAATTAAAAACTTTTGTGCATCAAAGGACACTATAAAGAAAATCAAAAGACAACCCACAGAATGAGAGAAAAATTTACAAAGCATACATCTGATAAGGGTCTATGCTCCAGAATATATTACAACTCAACAATAGAATGACAAATAACCCAATTTAAAAATGGGCAAAGGACTTGAACAGACATTTCTCCAAAGAAGATATACATACGGCCAATAAGCACATGAAAAGATGCTCAAGTCATTAGTCATTAGAGAAATGCAAATCAGTACAAAGAAAAACCAAGAGACACTAACTTCACATTTACTAGGATGGTTGTAATTTCTAAAACAGAAAAAAACAAGTATTAGTGAGAATGTGGAGAAATTGGAATCCTCATACATTGTTAGTGGGAATGTAAAGTGGTTCAACTCCTTTGGAAAGGAGCCTGGCAGTTCCTCAAAAGTTAAATATAGAGTTACCATATGGCCCATCAATTTCACTCCTAGGTATATATCCAAGAGAATGGAAAACACATCCCCACGAAAAATAGTACACAAATATTCATAGCAGCCAAAAAGTGGAAATAATCTAAATGTCCATAAACTGATGAATGGGTAAACAATATGTGGTATACCATACAATGGAACATTATTCAGCCATAAGAAGGAGTGAAGTACTGATACATGCTACAATGTGGATGATTTTTGGAAACATTACACTAAGTGAAAGAAGCCAGTCACAAAAGGCCATATATTATATGATGACAGTGATATGAAATCTTCGGAACAGGCAAACTCATAGAGACAAAGAGTAGACTAGTGGTTGCTAGGGGATGAGGGGAAGAAAGAAGGGGAGTGAATGCTAATGGGTATGGGATTTCTTTTGGGGATGATGAAAATGTTTTGGAATTAGTGGTGATAGTCGCGCAACCTTGTGAATACACCAAAACCACTGAACTGTACACTTTAAATGGGTGAATTTTATGATATGTGAATTACATCTCAATTGAAAAATTTGAAAAAGGATCTTTGCATTCCTTGTATATTTTCAATACACTATTACATCAGTTTATTTTATTTAGGTTTTTGCATATTCATTTATATATGAGACTAGCCTATAATTTTATTTTGTAATATTGTCTTTCCCTATTTCAGTATTAAGTTTCTACCATAAGAATGAAGTGGATGGTTTTCCCTCTTTTCTTATTCTTTGGAACAGTTTCTATAAAATAGCAATTATCTGTTCCTTGAGTGTTTAGTAAAGCTTGCCATTTGAGTCAACATTTGAGCCATCTGACACCTTTGATGGGGGTTGAGAGATGGGGTATGTACTCTCTGACCATCACTTCAATCTCTTTAATTATTACTAGTGGATTCATATTTTATATTTCTTCTTGAGTTTTATTAATTCATATTCTTCTTAAAAATTGCCAGTTCATCTAACTTTTAACTGGCATATGGTTGTTCATCATAGGACCTGATCTTTTATATTTTATATGCAATTATGAGCCCTTTGATTCTTAATGTTGTTATTGATGCCTTCTCTTCTTTTTCTTCATAACACTTGCAAGAAGTTTGTCTTCCCTTATTAGACTTTCAACCACTTTTTCCCTGTAATACATGCATTTAAGACAATCAACTTACCTAAAAGTATTACTTTAACTGCAAAAAACTTTGAAATGTGGTGTTTTTGTTTAATTCTAAATATTTAATAATTTCTAGTTATATTTCTTCTAGTTTATTGTTAAGATTGTGCAGGGTTTTTTTTAAAGCGATCTTAAAAATAACTTCTAAATTAATTACTCTATAGTCAGAGACTATGGTCTATATTATATTAATTCCATGCATTTTACTGAGATTCCTTTATGGCCCAGTAGTTGGTCAATTTTGATAAATGTTCTATATGTATTTGAAAAGGATGGATAGTAGCCAATAATCAAGATTCAATACACATATTATATGTATATTTAATATATCCTATATATATATTAGATCTTCTTAATCAAATTATTCAAAGTCTCATTCTAATTTTTTTGGTCCATTTGATATATTGATGTATTCATTTTAAAATTTTTAAAAATTTTTAATCTTACAGTAGAGGAGGGAGACTTTATTTTATTCTTTAGATAATGTAAAAATTCGTTCCTTTGGTGGTGTTGATATTTTATGATAAATTCATGGGATAAAATGTTCTTATATGAGACCTCTTTTTCTTCCCTCCTTCTCAGTTTCTTGACGGCTCATATTAAACAAATAGATTGCCTAGCCTCATACTTTGAATTGGGCAACCCTGGCCTTGCATCCTGATCAGGCTCCGGATGTCTCTGACCTTGCCCAGGACGAGAGGGTACTGCTCACTGGAGAGAGAACCCACGTGGCCACAGATCGGAGGTGTGTTCTCTATACACTTTATCAGCACTAAACCTGATGTTGAGATTTCCATCTTTCAGACTTCTGTGCCTACTTTGGGGTGGAACTTGGAAGAGATGTTCCACACACTTGTTATAAGAAGTTGGAAGTGCCCAATACTTATTATAAGAAAAATAATAAAATGACCTTATGCTGGGAGGTGCCACCTGAATAGGCCTGCTCCGTGCACCTGCTCCTGCCCTCCAAACTCTACTCCTCTCTCAGCCAGTGTGGAGTCCCTTCCTTCTCCCCCACTGTGGCCCCCTCTACTCCATACCTTCCCTATGGGGCCTGGATCTGGACCTCGACTATGGGAGACTACACATTCTTTCCAGCACACATAGAACATTTCTAAAAAATTGACCAAGTATTAGGCTATAAAGAAATCTTAGTGAATTGCATAAAATTAATATAATACAGACCATATTCTCTGACCATAGTGTAATTAATTTAGAAGTTTTTTTGTTTTTTTTTTTAAAGATAGCTAAAAAAAAACCCCACAATCCTAATGTAGAGAAAGCAAGACTTCCCTTCTATCCTCTTAGGTTCAAGAGCTGGCTCTATGAAGTAAACAGACAACAGGCAGATTAACAGGAGAGAAGAGATCCAAATTTCTTAATTTTTAATATTATATGCATGGGGCATCACAGAAAAAAAACATGAATATCCCAAAAGGAGGTAAGATTTAAAAGCTTATATACCCTCTTAGTGGGGGGGGGGGGGTGGCGCGGGGAGTAGGCCTCTCAGGGGAAAGGGAATGATTTTTATGGAAGAAGAATGGGCCCTTAGAGAATAGATGGGAGGAATGACAGTTTGTGACAAAGGTTGTCTGGGTGTGATGTCAACTTCTAGTCTCTTCTCCTGCGATGAGAGTCCATCTTCCTGGTTGATGACACCCCAGAAGGGGACCTGTGACAATTGTGCTCCTTTGACATCTGTCTTTAGGCAGATAAGGGAGTTCAGAGAAAGCCTCTCTATGTGCTGCTTTTCACGTGCCTTCGGCTCAAAATCATCAATATGCCAAAGTGGCAGATTTGGGATGGCGTGTCCTGAATTCCTGCACTAACAATATACAAGATGGAATCTAAATAGAAATTATTATTTTGCATCTACTTTCTCGTTACTGTCCTGAGTTTCTGGAAGGCAGAGGAGAGGGTAGAAGATGTGTCGAAGCAGTTTCCAGCTCTCTCACTGTAACCATCTGTTTGGAGGATCTGTTATTTCCTGGTGCCCAAGAGCTGTCCTCTCCTTGTCCATGTGTCTCCCCAAGTTTCTCCTGCTGTCCCAGCCAAGGCTTTTCTCCATGTGGCTCTGTTACATCAACCTACGCAGGGCTGGCAACTTTGCCATGTTAAGTCTGGCTAATTTCATCCAAGGTGCCACTTTATTTGGAATTTTTATAAACTTGTTTTGTTCATAGCTTCCGACTTACCATGTATTCCATCCTCCTCCACAGGGCAAATGGAAATAAAACCTTTTATAAAGTTTCTCTCTTTTTAAACTGGAAAATTGGCAGCAATGTAGCTTAGATGTGAGTCGGAAAGTCTGTGTCAGGCTGGCAACATGACCCTTTTGAAGATGAGGGACGTTTACAAGTTTGTTTATAAAAAACAACAGAGCCAGAGCTGTGTTCACTTGACTCCGCATTGGAATTCTGACCAGACCAACAGATGAACTCTCATCACAGGAGCTCTCACTGGTTCTACCCGCAAAGAATGACACGCGCAGGTGGGAAGGCGTGAAGTTCAGTGAGAGAAGTCAGCATTCGGGGGGGCAGGTCGACTTGAATTCCATCATGATTTACCTTACTTTCCCCATAACATTTTACTTCCAAAGAAAATGTTCCCCAGCACTGTCCCTTTCCAGAGAGATCTGGTATCAGAACATCCTAGTCTTTATAGGGAAGTGTGGAGACAACTGACAAAGTAGGCGGGATAGATCTGACCAATCTAGGTCACAAAACAGTGAAGGAGGGAGGATGCCAAAAAGTTGGCCAGAGTGTGGCAAGGTTGATAGGAAAAACTTTCCTTATTTAGAACTGGTTTCTTGGAGCAAGGACATCCGGACAGAAAAATACGGGAGCCAAATCAGTTCAAGGCCGGCTCATTCAGCCACAATATGCCAAGCACCCTTCTGAGTCCCGGGGACATGGAGGTGTGCAAGATCCACCCCTTAAGTTCAAGGAACTCACCATCTACCCAGGAAGATGGACAGGGAAATGGAGACCTGCTCCAGGACTGAATAACTGAGCCAGGGGCGGGGGCTGAAGAGAGGCTCCAAGGGGGTGAGCTGAGCTGAACCTGGGAGATGAGCTCCCCCATGTCCTACCCTATGGAGGGGAGAAGAGGCTCCTACAAAGGCCTAAAAGCATTATTATGGACCTTGGGGGAAAGGGGACTCTCACACTGTGTATGGTGGTGCCACCATTTCAAATGTCTACACTTTATAAAATGGCAAGAATGTCTATAATGCCCCTTTCTGAATGGGAGAGGAGTCTGTGGAGGCCAAATCTACTGGAGTAGATCTCAGGACTCTGTAGTAGATTTGAGGCTCCCCCAAGGAGTGCAGCAATGGGTACTTTGGGAGGGACCTTAGGATGGACCCATAGGCCAAGGAATGAGATCTCTGATTGTGTATTTGGAGAAAGAATGGGCATGCTCAGCTGAGCCTCTTTTGCTTTGGGGGAGCTTGTAATGAAAACCGGCCGATTATTCACATAGTGATCAAAAACCATCCCCCATGGTGGAAAGCCATGTCTCCTCACTGTTTGTGTCTAGAAGGTGTAGAGCTTTACCTTCCCTCTAATGCCTTTTTGGATCTGAAATGAACACTGAGAGCTGGCTAACGATGGGTTCTCAGTACCTATGTACTGACTAAGTCACAAGGAGAGCTTGTAACTTCCCAAGAAATGTATCCTAACCATGCATGTTAATGAGATGGTTCCAAGAATGATTGTACTCATTGATCATTGATTACTAGATTGATGACAGTCCAAAATGAGGTCTCTAGTGTATAACGCAGGGCTCAGACATCTAAGATCCCTTTAACCCCTCTAAAAATGTATTATCTTAAAAATGTGTGGTGTTAGTCAGGATAGTCTAGGCTAAGATCATAAATAACCTCCAAGCTCAGGGGTCAAATGCAACAATGAAAAAACAGCCCAGTGAAGGTCAGGTGGCTCTCCTCCAACAGTGACTCAGGGGTCTAGTCTGCTTCCGTCTTGTATCTCTGCCATCTAGAAGTTCTTTTCTAACAGGCCCTGAATGGGAGAACAAGAGCAGAGAGCTCACACTTGCTTTTAACTGTGGGATAAGTGACCAATCCCTTCCACTCACATCCCCAATGGAAAGAACTCAGTCACATGAGCCCACCCTAACCCAAAGGATGTTCGGAAATGTAGTCTTCCTGGGTACACAGTAAGAGGAAACATTCTCTAGGCCCCACGTATGTGAAAAACAGTTGTCTTCATTGTATTTAACTGTACTAACACCTATCAGGAGACATACAAAGCTTTGTAAAATCAACTCACTTTTGACGATGTAAGCCAAGTAACTTTGCTCAAGATGAAACCTGGATCCTTTCTGGATGAAAATGCTCCCCTAGCCAGTTCTCTGCTTATACAATTGCTTATTTCTAAGTCTGACCCAAAGCAAGAGGGTTGGTCCCACAGAGGTAGAAACTAATGACTCAAGACTGTTTTTAGAGGAACACAAGGAACAAACGGGAGCACTGTGCCTTGCACATTTGCATGTGTAAACGTCTTGGTGGCTAAGGGATGGGGAACATATGTTGCTGAGGAGTTCCCCAGCTCCCGAGAGAAGCAGTATGTCTGCAGGTAATTAACTGCCCTATAACATTTGGAAGTTGTGTAAAGCAAAAAAAGCAAAGTTCTTTAAATTTTAGTAATTACTTTAAATGTCTAAACAAGTATCCAACAATAAAAACCTGTGCTTAATACAAACACGCCCCTGCAGGAAAAGCATCTGTTCCTTGGTGAGACGATGTTGGTTAAACAGTCGTAAATGCGGCCGCAGAGAGTGGCATGCTTCCTGGTGCCCTGCTGTGGCCTGGAGAAGCTGAAGATGACGGATGATGAAGACTGAGTTGACGTGGTGAACAGAGCCCGTGCACGCCTTTAGGAGAGGCCTGACTGTATATTCTTTTAAAATCATTCAATATGCACAATGGCGAGATCAGCATCTGTTGGTCTACAGAACCATGTGAATCATGTTAACATTATGAGACCAGGAGCTCATCATTTTATCTCCAAGCACAGTTAATGGAAGGAAATGGCTAGTGGCAAATGTAGCGAGAGATTTGAATTAACCAATACAGAGATGATTTTTTAGCAAAGTATTTTTTATAACACACAAAGACCCAGAAGCTGCAGGTACTCATGCAGGAGAAAATGAAGGCTGGAGATACGACAAGGTCACAGCAAAATGAGTAGATGTTATTCCTGAGCTCTGAATGCAGAAGTCAGTTCATTGGGATGGTAAATCTGGTTCTAGTAATTATGCTTACAGAGACCCACCCAGTTTTAGGAGAGGAACTGCAGCGCTCTCAGGGAGTGCCACCGTCCATTGGGGGAGTCTTCAGCGCAGTGGCACACGAAGGAGGCAGACATTGCCCACATCGAGTGGTATAAACGCACAAAATTAATTGGGAGACAACTTTTAAGCAGCGAAGCACACCGCAATCCCCTGAGCTCTGGTTATCCCCTGGAGGGGTGAGCTTCGGGCAGGCATAGTGAGACTAGGAGCCTCGTGGAAGGAGCTCAGAGAGAGGAAGCCTGTCCCAGTGATGCCCAGATAGTCACAGGGAGTGGGGGAAGGGAAATGTCTAGGTGATTCTGTAACAAAGGATCTTTCTGGTTGAGGAAATGGCCTGTTTTATTCCTCCTCTACATTATAATTAGGGATTTATGTTGACTGATTGAAATCAGTTATGTTATCTGTGAGTATCATCAGGAGAATGAAGGGGCATTGGGTCTGTTTGGGTCGAGAATTTGAGAATCACCAGTGTCATGGAACAAATAAAGGACTCTGGAGGGAGAAGACAACTCAGAGATCTTTTGCCGGCCTTGCTATTTAAAGCCGAGTGACCGTGGGCAAGTTATTGCGTCTCTCCAGGCCTCGGTTTCCCAGTTTTTGCAGTGCTGCAGCTGTGCCGTGCCATCCTGCAGAACTTTCCCATTGGGACTTTGTAACACACGAGTGAAGCTGTCTGCAAGCCCCAAAGCCCTTGATGGTGATTGGAGTATGGTTAAAAATAGATCTGGAAGTAATTTTTGAAAGCAATTAAAAATGTTAAATATGATATATTAGCCCTCTTGAAAAATATGACAACGTTATGTTCTCAATTCTTCACCAAACACCTCGAATGCAATGTTTTCCAAGAGAGAATTCTTGTAATAAATGAGCAGAGTTTTTGAAGACTAATTACACCTCTAGAATTACCCAGAGACTACAACTCCAGCTATTTCCATAACAAAGACTCCTCTCTGCTCTCCTGCCCTCAAAGATAACTCCACCCCAGTTCCTCAGAGTGGTTCACAAAAGTCCTCACCACCTTCAGAGGCCTCTCTCACCAGCCCTGGAATTTTCTCTGTCTGGAAAGGAGCCAGCAAATTGTCTCACAAACATCTCCAGTGTTAGTTCTTAGAGGAAGCAACAGGAGGCAGCCCAGTCTCGGTGACACTCGAAGCATGTACAGTCTTTGCCAATTTTGGGCATGGAGCTGTCCCCAAGTTGAGCAGGATTCACGGACATCCTATGTGGCCAAAGGCAAACCTCAAGGTTACCCACTGGGCTGCTTCCAAAATGTAGGCCCTCGAGTAAAGGATCTAATTTTGTTTGAAAGAGACAACGGCTGCTGACCGGCGCCTGCTGAATGGATAAGTCTGATCCATTGAGCTTAGTCGAAAAACAAGTTAAATGGAGTAAAAAAAATCTCTTTAAGAAAGAGAACAACGTAAGCTGTGTTGGGGCCGTAAGCGGAATTTCACTCAGCAGGAGCAACTGTTTTCACCAGAGAAAGGATTAGGGAGCTCTTGAGGGAGGCTTCCAAGAAACAGAAAAAGAGTCCCAATTCAAGTTCGGTAAATAATGAGGTGTCTGTGTGTTGGCAACTGAACTGTTGGGCCCAAGTGAGGCCGAAAGTGAGGGAGGCCGTGAATGCGCTGTAAGAGGCGGGTTCATTGAAGGAGGAAACAAAGCAGTTTAATTAATACCAAACGGCTCACAAACAGAAGGAACATCGCGGTGGGAGGGCAGAGTGGAGATTTGTGGAGGTGGGAGGGTCCCTGCGCGCCCCTGTTGGTCAAGTCTAAATGAAGACAAAGCCCTTTGCATTCAGACTATGATTGTGTGAATGACGCAGAGAGAGTTGTAACTTCTGTTCTATTGAAGTTCAAAAAGTACCTCACGGATGTTGTTGGGAAAATCAGAAGAAGTCAGGAAACAATGCTCTGAATTGTGCAAAAATAGAAATAAGAGCCCAGAGTTACCCAGAAATCTTTCAGTTCTACTGCCCTATAAATTATTGAGCGAGTCCCTTCCTGGACAACAAGAACTATTTATAGGATTCTTCCAAGCTCGTAATTACTTCAAAGATCCTTCCTTAGTCACGAGAAGACTTGGGACTCGGTTCTAAATCACAGCTCCATATTTTAAAACATTCCAGTAATTCGTGACAGCGGTAATCCCAGGGAGAGTTTGACGCTATGGATCACAACTTATGTTACACGGAACACCTAGTACTTGTGTTGAATATTTTGTTTTAAAAGACTGCGCTGGTTTTTTTTTGCTCTTTAACTTATTTTTATTATAAAAGAAGCAGATGCTCGTTGCAAAACAACGTCCTCCACAAAGGGTACTGAAGGGGCTGAATCTAAAGGTTACTGTCCCCTGTTGCACCCCAATACTCTTGCCCAGGGGTGGACACTGTTGTAGTTCAGTGTGTATCCTTCCAGACCCTTTCTTTGCATACACAAACTACATAAACACCTACTTCTTTTTCCCCTAAGCTTCTAGATATGAAATTAAGACCAACATTCAAGCATTCCTTTCTCTTGAGCTATGTTTGATAACAAAGTGCTAGTTTGAACCATGATCTAAACCAGAACACTTTCACTCAGGGAAAATGACCACATAAATGCTAAGTGCTGGTGTCAGAGCTGTGTTCTAACCTCTTTTCCACCCCACAGTTACTGAGGTGATCACGGACAGAGAACCAAGACCCCAGCCGGGCTGGAATCTTATGTCTCCATCAGTCACTGAAAGAAAACGTAAATGATATTTAGGAGACATGTAAACCCGCAACGTAGGTTTTAACCCACCTCTGTAGGAAGTGCCCATGAGCCCAAAGGTGGTTGTTTCAAACCAGTTCAAGCTTTTGATGATCTTTGAGGGAAACCTAAAAGGAAATATAGCACAGCAATTTCATTTAAAACTAGAAAGACAAAAAAGACTGTGTTTGAAAAGAAGTTTCAAGAACCAAGGAGTGTTTGGTCGTCAAACCCATCCAAAACTAGCAGGAGCTTGGTTCCCAAAGGGTCGCTGTTCCATCTGCCCAGAAGCACCAGGATGTTTATTAAACTTGCCATCCCAGATGGACTGAATCAGAATCTCTGGGGGAAGAGTAACAAGCATTTTTAAAAGCACCCCAGTTGGACTTCAGTTACACCAAAGTGTGAGACCTATTGTTCAAGAGAACAGAGGAAAAGAAGAAGACAGAAGGCACCCTGTGGCAAAGAAGACATTTAGGCCAAAAGATGAGAAGGGGGATGCAAGGGGTCTTATAGCCTTGACCAGCCATGTATACATCCAGAAATCAAGTACAAGGGCAAGCCCTCCCATGCAGAGATGAGCATTTCTGAAGCTAGAATAAGTAGTTTTTGATGTTGAAAATCAGTCCCTATCAGTTAGCAAGCAGGGAGTATTGACTGAGAACTAACTAATGAATGTGCTAAGCATCACAGAGCCTACAGACTTGTTTAGAGACAAAAAGCAAACATAAACAAAACAATACTGAGCAGTGTAAGCCATTGTACAATTAGGTGCTAAATTATGTGGCATAGACAACAAGTTCAGAGGAGACAGGTGATGGTCGGAGAAGGAAGGCAAAACTTCAAGAACTGGTAGGATTTGAGTACCTCACTGGGAAAGATACAGAACCAGGAAAGTGCAAACCATATTGACAGACAAGTGTGGGTCCGAGGTTATGGGAGCAGATTGTGGAGATTGAGGAGAGAAAGGAATCTGAGTGGATGGAGGGAAGCAGATGATGGAGGCCTGGAAAATGAGGCAGAAAATTTAGGTTTCATGATGTGGGAAATGGCCATAGAATACTTGAAGCAGATATTTAGGAATTGTTAGTCTATCTGTGCTGTGGAGCACAGATCATCTTCTGACTGAGGGACACCCCTGTAGAAGCAAGTAATACTTACAGCCCAAATCTCTGTGGGTTCCTCAGTGTCATCTAAGTTTTCCTTGGTGATTAATCAAGCAAGGAGCAGATCTAGGGGAGGAAATCAAGGGTTTTGGTTTTGCACTTCATAAGTTTGAGGAACGTATTAGATATCGATTTCTAAGTGGAGAAATCAAGTGGGCAGTTGGATATAAAAGTACAGAGAACAGGGAGATACCAATAGGGGAAGAGATAGCAAAGAGATAGTATTTAAATGACAATTAGTGTATCATGGGACCCTCTCAGTTTGCCTGCTCCACCTCCTCTGCTCAGTGGCAGAGTGGAACTTGAAAGTATGTATGTTCCCCCGCTCAAAATCCATCTCCAAATACCAAAATCCAAATCTCTAAACATGGCTAAGCCCTAGGACCATGTCTCTAACTCTCAGCCATATTTTTTCACTTGAATGTCTTGCCAAAATGTCTAACTCAATGATAATGAAAATACAATGTGTCAAAGTTTGTGGAATGTACCTGAAGTCATGCTTAGAGGAAAATGTATAACTTCGAATGCTTATATTAGGAAAGAGCAATGGCCAAAACATCAACAATCTAAGTATTCATCTCAAGAAGTTAGTAAACAAACAGCAAATTAAACCCAAAGAAAGTTGAAGGGAAGAAATAATACAGATAAAAGCAGAAATTAATGATATAGAAAGAAAGCATAAAATAGGATCAACAAAGTTGGTTCTCTGAAGAGACTAATGATAAACCCCTGGCAAGACTGATCATGAAAAAAGAGAGAAAGACTAAATAATATCAAGAGTGAAAAATGGGATTGTATTAATTTGCTATGGCTGCCATAACAAAGTACCACAGACTAGGTGGCTTAAACAACAGAAATTTATTTTCTCATAATCATGGAGGCTGGAAGTCCAAGATCAAGGTGTCAGCAGGAATGGTTCCTACTGAGGAACATAAGGGAAGGATCTGTTCCAGGCCTCTCTCCTTGGCTTGTAGATGGCCATCTTCTCCCTGTGTCTTCATATGGTCTTCCCTCTGTGCATGTCTCTGTTCTCATCTTCTCTTCTTATAAGGACACTAGTCCTATTGGACGGGGCCCTGCCCATATGACCTCATTTTACCTTAATTATCTCTTTAAAGGCCCTGTCTCCAAATACAATCACATTCTGAGGTATTGGGGGTTACAACTTCAACGTATGAATTTGGTGAGGGATGGAGAGACACAATTCAGCTAATAACAGGGAGATTACTACAGATCTTATAGACATCAAAAAGGTCATGAGAGGATATTATGAACAAATTTGTGAAAAAGAATTTTAAAATTAAGATGAAGTGGACAAGTTCCTTGGAAAACACGTATCTCCAAACTATCACAAAAAACAAAGAAAGAAAGAAAACCTGAATAGCTTATAACTTAAAGAAATTGAATTCATAATTTTAAACTTTCCCACAAAGAAAACTCCAGGCCCAGGTGACTCACTGTGAGTTCTTCTAAACATTTAACAGAAATATAATGCCAATTTTACCCAAACTCTTGCTGAAAATAGAAAAAAAGAGGAAAGAGAAGCACTCTTTAATTTGTTTTATGAGGCTAGCATGGCCTTGAAATGAAAATCTAATAAGACATTTTTAAAAGGGAAACTTACAGGCTAGTCTCTCTTAAGCAAAATATTAGCAAGGCAAGTCAATCAATACATAAATAGAATAATATATCACAACTAAATTGCATTTTTTTTTTCTAGAAAACAATGTTGGTTTAACATTTGAAAATTAATCAGTCAGTACAATTACCATGTTAAGGGGAAAAAAGAAGAAAAATCATGAGCCTATCAATGGAGTTTTTAAAAGCCTTTGATTAAATTCAATACTCATTCATGAGAAAAAAGTTTAATAATTAGAAATAGAAAACAACTACAGGAAGAAAATTGGAAAAGCCACAAATATGTGGAGGTTGAACGAAATGTTACTGAACAACTATTGGGTCAATGAAGAAATCAAAGGAGAAATCAAAAAACACCTGGAGACAAATGAAAATGAAAATACAACATGCCAAAATTTGTGGGATACAGCAAAAGTGGTTCTAACAGGGAAGTTTATAGCAATACAGGCCTACTTCAACAAACAAGAAAAATCTCAAATAAACAATCTAACAGTGCACCTAAAGGAACTGGAAAAAGAAGAACAAAGCCCAAAATCAGTAGAAGGAAAGAAATAATAAAAATTAGAACAGAGATAAATGAAATAGACTAAAAAAAAAATTGAAAAAAATCAATGAAACTAAGAGCTGGTTCTTTGAAAAGATAAACAAAATTGACAAACCTTTAGCCAGACTCACCAAGAAAAAAAGAGAGAAGGCTCAAATAAATAAAATCAGAAATGAAAGAGGAGAAATTACAATGGCACCACAGAAATACAAAAGATTATGTGAGAATACTATGAAAGTTATACGCCAACAAATTGGATAATCTAGAAGAAACGGATAAATTCTTAGAATCATACAACCTTTCAAAATTGAATCAAGAAGAAATAGAGAATTTGAATAGATTTATCACCAGTAAGAAGATCAAAACAGTAATCAAAAACCTCCCAAAAAATAAAAGTCCGGGACCAGATGGCTTCCCTGGTGAATTCTTGCAAACATTCAAAGAAGACTTAATACCTATCCTTCTCAAACTCTTCCAAAAAATTAAAGAGGAGGGGAAGATTCCTAACTCATTCTACAAAGCCAATGTTACCCTGACATCAAAACCAGACAAGGACAACACAAAAAAAGAAAATTACAGGCCAATATCACTGATGAATATGGATGCAAAAATCTTCAACAAAATACCAGCAAATTGAATACAAAAATACATTAAAAAGGTCATACACCATGATCAAGTGGGATTTATTCCAGGGATGCAGGGAAGGTTCAACATCTGTAAATCAATCAACATGATACACCACATTAACAAAATGAAAAACAAAAAACACATGATCATCTCAATAGATGCAGAGAAAGCATTTGACAAGATACACATCCATTTATGATAAAAACCCTGCATAAAATGAGTATAGAAGGAAAATACCTCAAGACAATGAAGGCCATATATGACAAACCAACAGCTAGTATCATACTCAATGGAGAAAAACTGAAAGCTATCCCTCTAAGAACAGGAACCAGACAAGGATGCCTACTTTCACCACTCTTATTTAACATAGTATTGGAAGTCCTAGCCAGAGCAATCATGCAAGAAAAAGAAATAAAAGAGATCCAAATTGGAAAAGAAGAAGTGAAACTGTCACTATTTGCAGATGACATGATTTTATATATAGAAAACCCTGGAGAATCCATCAAAAAACTTTTAGAAATAATAAATGAATACAGCAGAGTTGCAGAATATAAAATCAACATAAAAAATCAGTTGCATTTCTATACGCTAACAAAGAAGTAGCAGAAAGAGAAATTAAGAATATAATCCCATCTACAATTGTAACAAAAAGAATAAAATACCTAAGAATAAATTTAACCAAAGAGGTGAAAGACCTGTACACTGAAAACTATAAAACATTGTTGAAAGAAATTTAAGAAGACACAAAGAAAGGGAAAGATATTCCATGCTCTTGGACAGGAAGAATTAACATAGTTAAAATGTCCATACTTTCTAATGCAGTCTACCGGTTCAATGCAATCCCTATGAAAGTTCCAATAACATCTTTCACAGAAATAAAACAAAGAATCCTAAAATTTATATAGAACAACAAAAGACCCTGAATAGCCAAAGGAATCCTGAGAAAAAAGAATAAAGCTGGAGGTATCACACTCCCTGATTTCAAAATATACTACAAAGCTATAGTAATCAAAACAGCATGTTACTGGCACAAAAACAGACACACAGAGAGTGAAACAGAATTGAGAGCCCAGAAATAACCTTACACATCTATGGACAGCTAATTTTTGACAAGGGAGCCAAGACCATACAATGTAGAAAGGAAAGTCTCTTCAATAAATGGTGTTGGGAAAACTGGACAGCTACATGCAAAAGAATGAAAGTAGACCATTATCTTACACCATACACAAAAAATTAACTCAAAATGGATTAAGGACTTGAATGTAAGACCTGAAACCATAAAAGTTCTAGAAGAAAACATAGGCAGTACACTCCTCTGCATTGGTCTTAGCAGCATATTTTCAAATCCCGTGTCTAACCAGGCAAGGGGAACAAAAATAAACAAATGGGACTACATCAAACTAAAAAGCTTCTGCACAGCAAAGGAAACCATCAACAAAATGAAAAGATAACCTAACAGTTGGGAGAAGATATTTGCAAACCATATGTCTGATAAGGTTTAATATCCAAAATATATAAAGAACTCATATATCTCAACAACAAAAAAACAAACAACCCAATTGAAAAATGGTCAAAAGATCTGAATAGACATTTTTCCAAAGAAGATATACAGATGGCCAATAGACACATGAAAAGATGTCCAACATCACTAATTACTAGGGAAATGCAAATCAAAACTACAATGAGATATCACCTCATGCCCATCAGAATGGCTATAGTTGACAAGATAAGAAACAACAAGTGTTGGAGAGGATGTGGCGAAAAGGGAACTCTCATATACAGCTGGTGGGAATGCAAACTGGTGCAGCCACTATGGAAAACAGTATGGAGATTCCTCAAAAGATTACAAATAGAACTACCATATGATCCAGCTATTCCACTGCTGGGTATTTATCCAAAGAACATGAATGTGTAAAGATACACACACCCCTATGTTCATTGTGGCATTATTCACAATAGCCAAGATTTGGAAAGAACCTAAGTGCCCATCAAGGAACGAATGGATAAAGAAGATGTGGTATATATACACAATGGAATACAACTCAGCATTAAAAAAGATGAAATCTTGCTATTTGCGACAACATGGATGGAGCTTGAGGGTATTAAGCTAAGTGAAATTAGTCAGAGGGAGAAAGTCAAATACCATATGATCTCATTCATAAATAGAAGATGAAAACAACAATAGGGGCTGGCCCGAGACATAGTGGTTAAGTTCAGTGCACTCCACTTCAGTGGCCCGGGTTCGCACGTTCAGATCCCAGGTGCAGACCTACATCACTTGTCAGCCATGCCGTGGTGGCGACCCACATACAAAATAGAGGAAGACTGGCACAGATGTTAGCTCAGGGCTAATCTTCCTCAAGCAAAACAAGAGGAAGAAGGGCAACAGATGTTAGCTTTGGGTGAATCTTCCTCAGAAAAACAACAACACATAGACACAGAGATTAGATTGGTGGTTAATGGAGTGGAAAGGGGGAGGGAGGAGGGCAAAAGGGGTGACTGGGCACATGTGTGTGGTGATGGATGGTAATTAGCCTTTGGGTGGTGAACATGATGTAATCTACACAGAAATCAAAATATAATGATGTACATCTGAAATGTTATAGACCAATGTTACCTCAATAACAAATAAATAAATAAATAAATAAATTCTTACTGAAAAAAAAAGAAGAAATAGAAGAGAACTTCCTTAATGTGATAAGAATGTCTATAAAAAATCTACAGCATGAACTTGCTTAAGGTGAAATGTTAAAATATTTCCCTCCAAGATTAGGAATGGATGAGAATGTCTGCTAACTCCATCTCCATTCAGCATTGTTTTGGAGGTGCTAGATAGTGCAATAAGGCAAGAAAAATAAATAAAAGACATAAAAATTGGGAAGAAAGGTGGAAATTGTCATTCTTCACAGACAACATGTCTGTTTATATAGAAAAGCTAAAAGGATCTAAACAAATTATTAAAATAAATACGTGAGTTTAGCAAGGTTGCTAGACATAGGGTAAATATACAAAAATTATATTTTTAGATACTAGTAACAAATCAAAAATGGAAATTTTGAAAATGATACCATTTAAAATAAAATAAAAAACATCAAGTACTTAGGAATAAATAAAAGGTATGTAAGTCCTGTATACCATAAAACATTATTGAAAGAAATTTTAAAAGACCTAAATAAATGGAGATATATACAGTCATGTGTTGCTTAACGATGGGGATACATTCTGAGACAGGTGTCATTAGGTGATTTTGTCATTGTGAAAACATCATAGAGTGTACTTACACAAACCTAGATGGCACAGCCTACCAGACACCTAGGCTATATGGTATAGCCTATTGCTCCTAGGGTACAAACCTAGCATGTTACGGTACTGAATACTGTAGGCAACTGTAACACAATGGTAAGTATTTGTATATCTAAACATAGAAAAGATACAGTAAAAATACAGCATAAAAGATAAAAAATGGGGCCGGCCCCATGGCTTAGCGGTTAAGTGCGCGCGCTCCACTACTAGCGGCCCAGGTTCGGATCCCAAGCACACACCAACGCATTGCTTCTCCGGCCATGCTGAGGCTGCGTCCCCCATACAACAACTAGAAGGATGTGCAACTATGACATACAACTATCTACCGGGGCTTTGGAGCAAAAAAAAAAAAAAAAAGGAGAATTGGCAACAGATGTTAGCTCAGAGCCAGTCTTCCTCAGCAAAAAGAGAAGGATTAGCATGGATGTTAGCTCAGGGCTGATCTTCCTCACAAAAAAAAAAAAAAAAGATAAAAGATGGTAGACCTGTACAGGGCACTTACCATGAATGGAGCTTGCAGGACTGGAAGTTGCTCTGGGTGAGTCAGTGAGTGGGCGGTGAGTGAACGTGAAGGCTTAGGACATCACTGGACACTACTGTAGACTTTATAACACTGTACACTTAGGCTACACTAAATTTATTTTTAAAATTTTTCTTTATTCAATAATAAATTTACCTTAGCTTACTGTAACATTTTTACTTTATAAAGTTTAAATTTGTTTTAACTTTTGACTTTTGTAGTAACACTTAGTTTAAAACACAAACACATTGTACAGCTGTACAAAAGTATTTTCTCTCTTTATATCCTTATTTCATAAGCTTTTTTCTATTTTTTAAATTTTTTGTTGTTTTTTAATTTTTATACCTTTTTTGTTAAAAACGAAGACACAAACACACACATTAGCCAAGGCCTACACAGGGTCAGGACCATCAATGTCACTGTCTTCCTCCTCCACATCTTGTCCTACTAGAAGGTCTTCAGGGGCAATAACTCCCATGGATCTGTCATCTCCTATGATGACAATGCCTTCTTCTGGAATACCTCCTGAAGGACCCGCCTGAGGCTCTTCTTGAGAAGCTGTCACTCTTTTCAGAAACATGTCCATGGTGGTTTGCTTGGTTTGTTTGTTTTTTTCATCATAGATTTGCTTGTAAGCAGATAATGCGCAATGAACATTCCTCTCTATGAATGAAAAACTTACAGTGTTGGGCTCCATGTTTTCAAACTTTTTACAGAGCTTGTTGAAGTCTGCAAATCTTCTGCTAAATACTTCAATGTGAATTTTCATGGGGGTTTTTCTTTTTCTTCTCCTACAGTGTCCTTTTATTTTGCCTCTTCTTCGGCTGTGCATTCCTGTTCCAGTTCCAACAACTCCTCATTAGTCAGTTCCCCAGGAACCACCTCTAGGAGCTCCTAAATGTCATCTTCATCCACACCCATGTTAAAGTCGTTTGCTGTCTCAACCACAGCCTTGTTGATTTTTGCAACCTCCTCATCCTTGGCAAATCCTTTGAAGTCATGGATGAACCTCTTGGGTGTCTTCTTCCAGATGCCATTCATACATTCCTTGGTGACATCACCCCAAGCCCAAGCAAGGTTCTTGTTGCAGCCATAGATGTGGTAGTCCTTACAGAATTGCATCAATGTCTTCCTCAGTTGCAGCAATAGCCTGGATAAAGGTCCTCCTCAGGTAATAGGCCTTAAAAGCTGCTGTAACTCCTTGATCCATTGGTTGGATCAAAGAGGTGGTGTTTGGAGGGAGAAACACTGCTTTGATATTGAGATGAAGATCACCAATAAAAGGGGGATGTCCAGGAGCATTGTCAACGATAAGCAAAATCTTGAAAGGTATATTACTCTCCAAACAGTACTTCTCCATTTCACTGGCATAGCAATTCAGGGCATCTTGGAAGAGGAGCTGGGTCATCCACAACTTCTTATTGTTCCTGTAGGACACTGGCAGTGTGTTCTTGTTGATATACTGAAGGCCTTGGGGTTCTCACTGTGCCAGATCACAAAGAGTTTCAATTTGTAGCCTGCAACATTGCCCCCAAGCAAGACTGCTGTCCTGCCCTTAAAAGCCTTGAAACCTGGCATTGACTTGGTCTCCTTATGGATGAAAGTCCTTTCAGGCATCTGTTTCCAGAATAGGGAGTTTTCATCCATATTGAATATTTGCTTTGGCAAGTAATTTTCCTCTATAATCAGCTTATCTAAAGTTTCCAAAAATTCTTCAGCTGCCTTCACATCAGCACTCGCAGACTCACCTCTCACTTTCACATTATGTAATGAGTAACAATTCTTGAAGTGTTTAAACTACCCAGAGCTAGCAGTAAATTCAACACTGTAGTCACGTCCAGCCTTTTCTTTCAACATTGCAAACAACCTTTTTGCTTTGGCCTTGATCATCATGGTGCTGAGAGGGATATGCTTCTGTGTCTGGTCTTCAACCCAGGTCATTAGAAGTTTCTCCATGTCTGATGCAGGCCCTTCTCGAATTTTTGTTAGTCTCAGTGCTGTCAGTGAAGCAGATCCTTTAACAGCTTCCAACACTTGCTTCTTCTTCTTCTTCAAGATTGTAGCTATGGCGGAATGGGACGTGCCTGACTGGCGAGCAATAACCATCACTGATTTTCCACCTTTGTAGTCCTTAATCACTTTCGATTTTGTTTCCAGGTCAATCATTTGATGTGGCCTGTTGCTGGCAACATCAGCAGTGGATTTTGAACGCTTAGGGGCCATGATGAACAAAACAACATAAGATTAAATCACCCGCTAAAGAAAATGGTGCAATCAAGAGATGCGGTCAACACAAGATGCATGATGCTCCTGCCAGCGTACCATGGCATACTATTTCACAGTAAAGTTTTTTTTATAAGTAGAAAGAGTACACTCTAAAATAATGATAAAAAGTGTAGTATAGTAAATACGTAAACCAGTGACATAGTCATTTTTTATCAAGTATTATGTACTGTACATAATTATATGTGCTCTACTTGTATATGACTGGCAGTGCAGTAGGTTTGTTTACACCAGCATCACCACAAACATGTGAGTGAGTAATGCGCTGCACTACATTATGATGGCTACCACGTCACTAGGCGATAGGAATTTTTCAGCTCCATTATAATCGTATGGGGCCACCATCACATATGTGGTCCATCATTGACTGAAACATCATTATGTGATACATGACTGTATACAATGTTCATAGATTGGATACTACAAAAATTTCAGTTCTCTCCAGATCAATCTAGCATTTTAAAATCCCAAAGTTTAAAAGTCCCAGAGGGTTTTTTTAGATGTGTGTTACGGATATTGAAAGACTGACTCTTAAACACGCACAGTAAAGGGCCAAGAACAATCAGAAAACATTTCAAGAAGCACAAAGTTGGAGAGCTTACTCTACCAGACATAGACTTACCATAAAGCTATGTACACAGAGATAAATGGACCAGTGGAACAGAACAGAGTCCAGAAACAGACCCCCACGTAGAGGTACTTGATTTATGACAAAGATGGCACTGTAGACGAGTGAGGAAAGAACATTCCTTTCAAGAAATGATGTTCAGTCAAGTAGATATTCATATGGAAAAAAACTAAACTTGACACCTACTTCATACTAAAAACAAAAGTCAATTTTTGATAAATTATAGACCTAAACATGAAAGGTCAAACAATAAAATTTCTAGAAGATAACATAGAATATATTCTTAGCTTTGAGGTAAGGAAAGATTTCTTAAGTAGAACACCAAAAAATGCCATAAAGAAAACAATTGATTAATTGAACTACATTAAAATCAAGAACTTGCAAAGGACTTGTGTCTAAATATATAACAAATGCTTATAAATCAGTCTGAAGGAGACAACCCAATAGAAATGTGGGGAAAGGACTTGATCAGGCACTTTACAGAGGAGATTCTGAGATGACTATTGAACGTATGAAGAGATGCTCAACCTCATTAGTCACAGGGAAATGTAAATTGTAACTACCATTATACACCAATAAACATCTACCAGATGGCTAAAAGTACAAGATAAATAACACCAAGTTGTGCTAAGTGTGTGAGCAATACACACTGCTGTTAGGACTGTAAATTTGTACAACATTTTGGAAAACTGTTTGAGACTATCTACTAAAGGTAAACATATATTTAACCCAAAATGCTACTTCTGGGTATCTATCCAAAAGAAATACCTACATATGTTTACCAAAAACGTGTATGACAATGTCCATAGTAGCACTATTATAATAACCCTACATTAGAACAGCCCAAATGTCTATCAACAGAAGGATGGATAAGTATCTTAGGATATAGTCAGACAATGGAATATATACAGCTCTGAAAATGAACGAGAGCTACAGGCAACAGCACGGATGACTCTCAAAATCAAAATGACAAACAAAAATAACCCGAACACAGAAGAATACATACTTCTGATTCCATTTACCCAAAATTTAAAAAAAAGAAACAAAAAGGCTAAACTGACCCTGGAGTTTCCAGGGACATGCCGTAGCACAGAAGTACTCAGGGTTCAGTCTGCAAATCCTTTCCATCACCAGCCCCCACCCCGCCCAGGAAACAAGGAGCTCGCATCAGAGTGTCACTAAACACACTGCTTAGCTCTGCTACTTTTTTTTTTTTTTTGGTAGTTAGACTTTTCAGAGGAAGGAAGCAGAGCGTTGATTTCAGTCCTGGTGTAAGCCCGGCATCTTGCCGCAGACTGGCACTTTGAGTAGCCCGCGGTCTTCTCCCAGGCTCACCTGGGTTGGCTGACAGCTGCAGTAGACCATCCCCAGCAGGCTGACAGTTTCCTGCCTCAAGCTGCTGAGATTTCTCCAGCACCCTGAGAGTTTGCTCTTCCCCGAGAAGACGCAACTACCGTGCAGGACAGGTAATGCCTCCAGGGGCACCCCTCAACCGGTAGGGGCTGGAAGTTGGTAAATAATACCCCAGCTCCCTATCCGCCAGCAGGACGATTATAAAGCTTGTTCCATATGGCTTCTCAGAGGGCCCCAAGAGGACTGAGCCCAGGTGTCCATATTGGTGACCCGCTCATTCACGTATTTGCTATTAGCTTTTCTCCCTTCTCCATCTCGCTCTCCTTACTCCTGCCTCTTGGGGTCACCTCCCCAGTAAACTATCGGCTTTGGGGGGAACCCAAACTAAGACACGTGCATATGTGTTACAGCTATAAAAAAACAATCAGAAAGCAATGAACATAAAAGTCAGAATAGTGGTAACCTCCTGGCAGGGGTGAGAGAAGGAGAGGTGACAGAGTCAGCGTGAGGAGCGTTTCTAGGGAGCCGGCAAATATTCTACCGATACCTGGCTGTGGTCAGACGTGTGTGATAAATCACTGAGCTGTTCATTTTGCTTCCTGCACTTTTCTGTGTTATGTTTCATAATGTAAAAGTTTAATAGTTCATGGGCCTCATTAAGATAAAAGATTAAAATCATTTGAAAACTTGACAAGTTTTAAATGTATTAGTTGTGTAAATGGTGGTTACATGTTAGAAAGTTCTGTTTAGTAGATTCAGAGTTTCAATAAATTGAACAAATACATCAAGCACAAAAGCCACCGGAACTTTGACGATCCCAGCGACGTATTATCTAGGAGTTTCTCGTTTCAAGACCACCCAGAGGCTGGCTGGGACTTCTCTGTGAACGCTGGGTGCTCACTGTCCTCTCAGGGGAACAGCAAATCAAAGGAGTGCTTGGCTGAGGATGGCTCCCAGGACCCGGAAAGTGGCTGAGCCTCGGAGGTCCTGATCGCCCCACAGCTTCATCAGTGAGGGCCTCGGGCTCCCTGGGGGCTTCTTCTGCCAGGTTCCAGGAGCTGTCCCCACAGGGCTGCTGGTTGGAGCACATCAAAATACAGGATGCCAAATATTGCCTGGAATATACTTATACATAAAAATCACTGGCTGTTTATCTGAAAATCAAATATAACTGGGCATCCTGCATTTTCTCGGGCAGGCCTGTGTCCCCATGAGGCTCTCTCCCAGCCCATGGACTGGAGTCCGCAGCCACCCCGGGTGTCACTGCCTTGCTTCTGGAACCTGAGTCCAACACCCTTCGGCTCTAGCACTGCCAGACATCCAGACATCCTGGGTTCTTGCTCTGGCTCAGCTCAGACTCCAACCACAACCCTGTGGGTTCTAATTCCCCTTTGTCCCAACAATTCGGACGGTCCAGGGTGCAGGTTTGGTTGCACTGACTCTCTATAAGGAAGGCATGGGTTTGGAAATCAGGATTCATTCTCCTGCAGAAATAGTATGATGAAGTTCCCAGGCCAGCACATAACAATCTGTTTAACCCGTAACATACCTGTAAGGGCACAGATACAACAGCGCAGCTTCAACGGCTCCCACTGTATGTAGATCAAATAAGTATGTTCACGTGTCTGCTCTGTGCTTGGCCCTCTGCCAGGTGTTGCAGGAGGTACAGAAAGGAGTCGGGTTGTCCTGACCTCCTGGCGTTTGCCATGCAGTGTAGTGAGAGGACTAGAATTGTGTGACTTTTTCCCTGTGGAAACATACCTTCTGGTTCTAACTCAGAGTCTCAGGGTGGCTGCTGCTCCCCCAGCAGGAGGAGCCGTGGCCACAGGAATTGTGTGTGTGTGTGCGCGCGCTCATCAGTGTGCACACGTGAGTGTGCATGCATGCAACCTGGCTAGGTATGCACATGAATGTGTGCAGGCAAGTATGCACATACGTGTGTATATGTGCACGTGTGTGTGCGTGTATGAGTATAGGGCATGTCAGACCCACAGGGGCTTCCCGGAAGAGTGAAAAGCAATATTGACCAGGGGACACCAGTAACTCGTTAAATCCACATAAATTAAGAGAAGGCACCTTTACATTTGTGTAAGGACACACTTTCATGCACACGTGCACACACACCCCTGCGGCTCTGTAACTGCCCAGATCTTCTGAACTGGGAGCCAAAAGGCAGCTCCCCTGACAAGAAATTAACAGATGGGCAGGGGCGCTCAGAGAGGACCAGGCCACAGTCCTGGAGGAGACTGAGAGAGGAGGGCAGAGCCGAAGGGGTGAGGTCTCGGGCTGGTTTTGCTGACACTGCATCCCACCTTCTCGCCCACCTCCCACCTCCTGGCCCAGTGCCCAGGGGAGAGCAGGTGCTCGACAGACAACCACTGGATGAACGCCTGAAAGACCCCAGCGAGACTGCAAACACTGCAGCCGGGGTCCTCATGCCGCCACTGGGGGAGGCGTGGGCCTCTGGGTCACACAGTCATGGGTTCGAGTCCCTGCTCCAACCCTGACTGTGGCGTGGCCTTACCCTCTCAGTGAGCCTCCAGCTTCCAGATCCAAAACCATGGTGGGGATAATGCCCATTTCATAAAGTTATGTGATTAAATGAGGTTAAAGTATATAAAAACCTTAACAGGGGGCCTGGCACAAGATCTGTTATTAAAAATAATGTTATTCACATCAATGGATAGATCATCCAGACAGAAAGTCAATAAGGAAATAGTGGACTTAAGCAAAAAACTAGACGAGATGGACTTAATAGATATATAGAAAGCACTCCATCCAAACACAGCAGATTACACATTCTTGTCAAGCATGCACGGAACCTTCTCAAGGATAGACCATATGCTGTGAAACAAGGCAAGCCTCTATAAATTTAAGAAGATTGAAATCATAACAAGCATCTTTTCTGACCATAATGCTATGAAACTAGAAATCAACTACAAGAAAAAAACTGGAAAAGTGACAAAGATGTGGAGACTAAACAACATGCTACTGAACAACCAGTGCATCATTGAAGAAATTAAAGGAGAAATCAAAAAATATCTAGAGACAAATGAAAATGAAAATACACCATACCAACTCATATGAGATGCAGCAAAAGCAGTCCTGACAGGGAAACTCATAGCAATACAGGCCCACCTTAACAGACAAGAAAAGTCCCAAATAAGCAACCTGAAACTGCACCTAACAGAATTAGAAAAAGAAGAACAAACAAAGCCCAAAGTTAGCAGAAGGAGGGAAATAATAAAAATTAGAGCAGAAATAATGAAATTGAAACCAAAAAAACAGTAGAAAGGATCAATGAAACAAAGAGCTGGTACTTTGAGAAGATAAACAAAATTGACAAACCCTTAGCCAGACTCACTAAGAAAAAAAGAGAGAAGGCTCAAATAAATAAAATTAGAAGTGAAAGAGGAGAAATAACAACAGATACCACAGAAATACAAAGGATTATAAGAGAATACTGTGAAAAACTATATGCCAACAAACTGGACAATCTATAAGAAATGGATAAATTCTTAGACTCATACAACCTCCCAAAACTGAATCAAGAAGAAATAGAGAATCTGAATAAACCAATCACAAGTAAAGAGATTGAAACAATAATCAAAAATCTCCCAAAAAATAAAAGTTCAGGACCATACGGCTTCTCTGGACAATTTTACCAAATATTCAAAGAGGATATAATACCTATCCTTCTCAAACTACTCCAAAAAATAGAGGAAGATGGAATACTTCCTATCACATTCTATGAGGCCAACATCACCCTGATACCAAAGCCAGGCAAGGACAATAGAAAGAAGGAAGATTACAGGGAAATATTGCTGATGAACATAGACACAAAAATCCTCAACAAAATATTGGCAAACTGAATACAGCAATACGTTAAAAAGATCATACACCATGATCAAGTGGGAGTTATACCAGAGACACAGGGATGGTTCAACATCCGCAAATCAATCAATCTGATACACCACGTTAATAGAACAAGGAATAAAAACCACATGATCATCTCAATAGATGCAGAGAAGGCATTTGACAAGATCCAGCATCCATTTATGATAAAAACTCTCAACAAAATGGGTATAGAAGGAAAGTACCTCAACATAATAAAGGCCATATACGACAAACCCGCAGTCAATATCATACTCACAGGGAAAAACTGAAATCCATTCCTCTGAGAACAGGAACAAGACAAAGGTGCCCACTCTCGCTACTCTTATTCAACACAGTACTGGAGGTTCTGGCCAGAGCAATTAGGCAAGAAAAATGAATAAACAGAATCCAAATAGGCAACAAAGAAGTGCAACTCTCACTGTTTGCAGATGACATGATTTTATATATAGAAAACCCTAAAGAATCCATTGGAAAACTATTAGAAATAAATAACTACAGCAAAATTGCAGGGTACAAAATCAACTTACAAAATCAGTTGCATTTCTATACTCTGATAATGAACTAACAGAAAGAGAATTCAAGAAGACAATCCCATTTACAATTGCAACAAAAAGAATAAAATATCTAGGAATAAATTTAACCAAGGAGGTGAAAGACCTATAAAATGAAAACTATAAGACATTATTGAAAGAAATCGATGATGACATAAAGAAATGGAAAGATATCCCATGCACACAGATTGGAAGAATAAACATATTCTTCAAAATATGTTTATTATTTTATTATTATAAACATATTCTACAAAAATGTCCACACTACCTAAAGCAATCTACAGATTTAATGCAATCCCAATCAGAATCCCAATGACATTCTTCACAGAAATAGAACAAAGAATACTAAAATTCACATGGGGCAGCAAAAGACCCCGAATGGCTAAAGCAATCCTGAGAAAAAAGAACAAAGCTGGAGGCATCACAATCCCTGACTTCAAAATATACTGCAAAGCGATAGTAACTAAAACAGCATGGTACTGGCACAAAAACAGACACACAGATCAATGGAATAGAACTGAAAGCCCAGAAATAAACCCACACATCTACAGACAGCTAATCTTCGACAAAGGAGGCAAGAACATACAATGGAGAAAGGAAAGTGTCTTCAATAAATGGTGATGGGAAAACTGGACAGCCACTAGCAAAAGAATGAAAGTAGGCTATTTTCTTTCACCATACACAAAAATTAACTCAAAATGGATCAAAGACTTGAGGGTAAGACCTGAAATCATAAAACTGCTGGAAGAAAACATAGGCAGTACACTCTTTGACATCTGTCATAGAGGGATCTTTTCAAATTTCATGTCTACTCAGACAAGGGAAACAAAAGAAAAAATAAACAAGTGGGACTTCATCAGACTAAAGAGCTTCTACAAGGCAAATGAAACTAGGATCAAAATGAAAAGACAACCCACTAGCTGGGAGAAAATATTTGCAAATCATATACCTGACAAGGGGTTAATCTCCATAATATATAAAGATATATATATGTATACACAACTGAACAATGAAAAAACAAACCAACTGATAAGAAAATGGGCAGAGGATATGAACAGACATTTTTCCAAAGAAGATATACAGATGGCCAATAGGCACGTGAAAAAATGTTCAACATCACTAATCATCAGGGAAATGCAGATCAAAAGTACACTAAGATATCACCTTATACCCGTTAGAATGGCTATAATCACCAAGACAGAAAACAACAAATGTTGGAGATGTTGTGGAAAAACGGGAACCCTAAGTCACTGCTGGTGGGAATGCAAACTGGCACAGCCTCTATAGAAAAGAGTATGGAGATTCCTCAAAAAATTAAAAATAGAAATACCATACAATCCAGCTATCCCACTTCTGGGTATTTACCCAAAGATCCTAAAATCAACAATCTAAAGAGGCTAATGCACCCCCATGTTCGTTGCAGCATTATTCACTATAGCCAAGAAGTGAAAGCAACACAAGTGTCCCTTGACTGATGATTGGATAAAGGAGATGTGGTGTATATATATATATATATATATATATATATATGGAATGGAATACAATTCAGCCATTAAAAAAAAGACAAAATCGTCCCATTTGCAACAACATGGATGGACCTGGAGGGTATTATGTTAAGCGAAATAAGCCAGACAGAGAAAGACAAACACTGTATGACCTCACTCATATGTGGAATATAAACTAACACACGGACAGAGAGAACAGTTTGAGGGTTACCAGGGGTAAGGGAGTTGGGGGGTGGGCACAAGGGGTGAAGGGACATATTTATATGGTGACTGACAAACAATAATGTACAACAAAAATTTCACAATGTTATAAACTATTATGACATCAATAAAAATATTTTAAAAAATATTATCATTAAAAAAAACCAAGTGGCTATGTGCTTTGCAGAAAAAGCGTGTTCACAAAGTAAAAAGAAAAATTCAGCCTTAGAACCACGAATCCTTGCAAGGTCAGAGAAGTCTTGAAAAGAACCATCTCGTCTTGCTTTTGTGCGGAGAAATACTAGATTTGTGCTGGCAGCTCCCCCAGCTGGCTCTCCCTGCGCTCGCTGGCTGCCCAGGCCGGGAAAGGTGGAGGTCTTCCACCACCTTGTGGACACGCCGGGACGGCAGGGAGCCGCCAGGCCTCGCGCCCGCCTGAGGTCGGCTCCCACACGGTGCTCTCTGCTGTTTGAGCCCGGCACGCTCGCTCCACTGTTCACAGCACACTCAGGAGTGCTAAGAAGCTGGCACTCACTTATTTATCTGTCACTGATCAGAGCTTTTTCAGCTACTGCCTGGCTTGGAGGGTATCCGGGAGGCACTAACTTTGGTCAAATTGATATAAAATTGAGTCCAATCGGATCATTTAAACAGTCCCTTTGGGTCCGACTTGGTCCCTTTAGGATCATAAGAGCCTTTCGGGTCTTTGTCCTTCTAATCCTCTCCAGGATGCAGCTGGGGGAGTGGGCGGGGCTCACATGTCCTCCTGGTATTGTGGGCAGGGGCTCCCGGTCACATGCTGGTCCCTCGTGTGCCCTGCAGGGGCCTCTGATTTCCCGGCTCTGCTGTGAAGCTGGTGGGGGCCCTGCCTGGCCCTGTAGACCCCTCTGGGGCTCTCTGCTGGTCTCCACCCTCCTCCTGGCCTGACTGCCCCTCCACACGGATGCTGAGGGTTGAGCCCCTCAGGTAATCCCCTCCGTGGGGTCACTGCAGCTGTCAGCTCTGAGTAGGGCAACTAGACCGACCACCCTGCTCTGTCCCGTGCCCATCAGTCCGTGTGTCCCCCCCGCACCACCACCACCAGCCCTCCAAGTTGGTGCGTGGCAGCTTTGCCCAGAACAAACTCCTCCCAGTGGGCGCAGGGCCGAGCCTCAGCCCGCCGGGGTCCCTCTACACAGCTCCCCGTCAGCTCGGCCAGCCACCTCCCTCCTGGTGCCACCTTCCTCCCACAGCGCCCAGGGACCTGGGCCGTGATTCTCTTGTGTTTCCTCCACGTTCTGCCGCTCTCCTTCCACTCTGGTGTCCTGCCCAGACCTACTGACAAGACAGGGGAACCTTGTCCACACAAGGGGAGAAACGCCATGGTCTGGTCTGGCCCTGGAGGGTGAAGGAAAGAGCGTTCTAATCTTGGAAGCTTCGAACTTTGGAAGGTTAAAAAAGTCAAAGGAATATTTTTCAAGTCCTTTCTTCCTCAACAATGCGTAGATTTCAAGCCTTTTCTCTTGTTGCAAAATCCTATTTTGAATTTATTCGTCCCTTATTTATGAAGACTCCTCCACGCAGATAAAAGCTAAGGAAGCAGCTGGCTCCCCACACCCACTTCCTCCTCGGCCTGGGCAGGGGCCATGCATCCCAGCCTCCCTTGGGCTTGGCTGTGGCTGTGTCACTGAGTCCCAGACAATGGAGTGTGGGTGGAATGGGGGCCTCTGGCAAGTCTGGCTGGGGCAGAGCCAAGATGGCAGGAGCCTGGGTCCCTGAATGACTGCATGGAGGCCCCCACCCAACAGGAACACCCTGTGGACTTCACAGGAGCCAACAAGAAGCATCTGTTGTGGTAAGCCCCTGAGATGCTGAGGTTTATCAGTCACAGCTGTGAGCTTTTCGCTAACTTAATAGCAGGTCATTTGTGTGTAAATGCAAAACAGAAGAACACATTGGTATTTTTTCAAACTATTACTTCTGTTTAGAGAAAAGATAAGATAGAACCAGTTCCCTGATGGCCAGTAACAGCTGAGACTCCTGAAGTCTTTGTCTGGGACCCTCTCGACATCTCTCCCTGTTGGTGTCATGGTCCACAGTTTGGCTTCAGTTAGCTCCCGTGTGCAGGTGACTCACAAACGACCATCTCTGAACTCCAGACCCGTATCTCTAATGACCTGGATGTCTCAAAGCCCCTCAGACTCATCTTGTCCCAAGCTTACCTGTGCCTCCACCCTCCCAGCCAACTGCTCTCCTCTTGTGAGTCTGCCTTTCTTCATCCGGGTGCTCAAGCTGGAAACTTCTTGGCACTTCTTTCCCACACTCCCTGCCTTCAACCTATCACCGCGTCCTGTAGGTTTTACCTCCTAAATGCCCAGCCAATCCACCACCTCTGTCCCTCCACCGCCACCCCCATCCTCTCCCTGCTGGGAGGTTCTGTAAGCTCCTGACTGCTGCACCCACCTGGTCCTCTGATCCCCTCCAACCCATTTTCCACCCTGAGCTATACGATCTTTGCAAAATAGGAATATGATTTGTCACCCACTCCCCTGCATAGGGCCCGTCTAAGCTTCTCCTTGTTCTTACAAAATGACAGCAGCCCACGAGGCCCACAGACCAGGCCCAATCTGCCTCTCCAGCCCACCCGCCACTCACCCTGGGCCCCTGCATTCCAGCCCCACTGACCTTCCTTCAGCTCTGTGCTCACCATGCCCTCTCCTGTCGCAAGACCTCTGCACATGCTCACCCCCTCCCTGCAACACGCTGCCCTGCCTTCTCAGCTGTAGTGGGCATCTCAAGTGTCACTTTCTCAGGGAACACCTGACTCTCCCAACGAGGCCACATGCCCCTGTTATAAACTTTCATAGAGCCACATGCCTCGCCTCAGGAGCACTTTCTGCACTGTAATTTTATTACAGGCTGTCTAATTATTTGCTTGATCATTATCTCATTCAGCCCACCTCACTTCTACCCCAGGGCCTTTGCACTTGCTCCTCCCGCTGCCCAGCATGACTTTCCCCCAGATATCTGCATGGTTGGTCCCCTCACCTCCTCTAAGTTTTTCTTCAAATATCTCTTTCTGAGTGAAGACCCAATCAACAGCCCTATTTAAAACTGCAACAGTAGCCCCTCCTCCAGCCCCACATCCCTCCCTAAGTCCCTTCTCTGGGGAGTTACAGTCTCCAGCATAGCGTTCCTTTATGTTATGTGTCTTGTTCCACGTGTCTCTCCTTCTCTACAGTGTCGTGCCACAGGGGCAGGGACCTCCATCTGTTTTGTTCACTGCCCCATCCCCAGTCCCTAGAAGAGCGCCTGGGACCGAGCAGGCCCACAATACATCTGTTAAGTGAATACGTGACTGCAGTATAGTAGTTCTAAGCAGGGCCAACTTATCTGTTCTGTAAAGTGGACACAGTGCCCAGAGCACACAATGCTTTAGGAATCCACGAAAACAGGGCTCATTTCTTTTAAAATCAGGAGAAAAAAAATGAGAACTCTTAGGCCAAGAAAATGTTTTAAAATACAGTATAAATATACTCATCTTTAGACCAGCACTGTGGTAAAATAAAATTTTAATATTTTTTATGGAGAAAGGAGCCCACCCAGGCAAGAGTGCTGGGGCCCAGGGAAGTCATAGTGGGCCTGTTTCCGGGGCTTTCGTTGCAGACCCTGCGGGCCTTTGGAGGTCCGGAGGACGCGCGGCCGGCGGGGCCGGCGCGGGCTCCAGCGCCTCCGCCCGGCCGGGCGGTGCCGCTTTAAGGATGCTCTGCGGGTGCCGGGCGCGGGCGGCGAGGATGCGGCCGTGACGTCACGGCCCCGCGCCGCAGGGTGATGCTGCAGCAGCAGCGGCGGGCCGGGGGCGGCCGGGCCGGGACCCGAGCTGCGCGCGGGGCAGGCAGGAGCCCGGCCTCGGAAAGGGATGCCTCCTGGCTCGCACCACAGGTACCCTCCTTTCCTCCTGCGCCCTCTGCACAGCCCCCCGGCTGTGTGCCGGGAGCGACGCGGCTTAGGCCCCGGGGTGATCAGAGTGCCAAGATCGGGGCCGGAGGTTGGCACGGAGACCTTTGTTCTTCTTGGATGTCTAATTAGTTGAACTGTAAAGGGAGCCCCCGTCTCGCCCCCTGAGTGCGGAACCCTCCGGCCCAAAGGAGGGTAGCAGTTGGGTGACAGATGTATTTCACCCTGGCTGGGAAGGAGATTAAACGCTGGAATTCGCCCAGGCTTACGCTGTGCTTACGGGTGCCGGGGGCCTGTTCTCCGGTCACCTGGGCAGGTGTCGTCAGCTTCCGGTTCACCTCTCGCCTGAGGCTGAACGCTCTTGGTGGCCAGGGCTCATGGTGTCAGCTCTCTCACATGCCGGGGTTTCTGCTTTCTTGAGTCACCAGCCAAGGGGAACATGCTGAGGTTGAAATAAGAGGCTTATAAGCGATTCAGTTCATTCTGTCCTGGACAACTTTTCACATTATTTCCGGGATTACCATAATGTTGACGTTTTTCAGCTTTTATAGGGAAGTAGAGTCGGGTGCTGAGGAAACCCAAGTTCAGTGTGCGCCTGACCAGGGCTTTCAGGATCAATTGCCCGTCAGGTAGGGGCCAAATTTTGGGGATCAAAAGTGAGAAATGGGCCACAATTTAGTAACTAGCTTATTAAATACATCCCCTCACATCCACAGAGCCCTTTACTGGTCAGGGAAGATTTCCTTGAAGTATTAACTCTGAGAATTGGTAGAAGGAGGAGTGGAGGAGGGATTGGCCATGCGTGACCCTGTGGTGGGAAGCCTGGTTTCATATAAAGAAGAGGAGAAAGAAATGAGGAAGTGATTTTGGCTCATAGTAAGATAATTTTAAGCATTCAAGTTACACGGACATTGTTTATTTTTATTAAGCATTTGCCGCTTAATCTTCCCATAACACAGTTTGAGGGATTCGTTACTTGAAACATCCCCTCTTTTCAAAAGCACAGTGGGCCCGGCATATAGCTTTTGGGGGTCCAGGGGTATGTGCATTTTCTTCTGACTGAATAAATCGTCATATAGTGTGATAAAGATGATCTGGTGAATGTTTGTATGAGTGTATTAAAATTCTCT
This sequence comes from Diceros bicornis minor, assembly GCF_020826845.1. Lineage (NCBI taxonomy): Eukaryota > Metazoa > Chordata > Mammalia > Perissodactyla > Rhinocerotidae > Diceros > Diceros bicornis. Next base: position 28,073,037 of record NC_080752.1, read on the forward strand.
CATTATTTTAAATTTTACTTTCGTTTTTTGTAACATTTAAAATGGATTTTAAACATTCTTCATAGAATAATTTTTCATGGACAGCTTTTAATAAATGTATTTTTAAAATAGAAATGGTAATACTGATCCACAGATTTGAAGGTGACCCTTAGTGAAGACTTTTTTCAAGCTCAGGTTTAGATTCTGGAGGGGTGAGATGGGGGTGTGAGGGTCTCAGTTTTCCTAGAACAGGCTGCAGGCTGTGTTTTAAAGCTGGGGGGGTGGGGGCAGGCAGGTGATGTTGAAATCGTCACATCACAGATAGAGTCATTGGCTGTCTACATAGGCCATTTTAAATAGGGTCAAAAACATTCCCCTTTTCAAAAATATGCTTCCACCATATGGTGTTTCAATCTGAAATTCTTCCTCAGTGGGCCCACGGTTCTTCGTTCCAAAATTAAAGGGAAGGTTTCTAATGCACATGCACTCAAGTTCACTTCATGGGAGTAAAATGCTGGTAGGAAAGAGAGGCTGAGTTGCTGTGTGCCTGAAGGGGCGATGGAGGGGCGGGTGGAGGCACAGAGGAAGTTGGCCGCTGCGGTGGAGGTGGGGCTTCCAGTGGGCAGGTAGTCAGGTCAAGCTCTCCAGCACACCTGTGCTGAAGGTCTTCCTTCTGACTTTTAAGGAAACAATCTTATTATGTGGTGTTCCAACTGGCACTCTATTTCTGTCCTCTTAATGAATGAAGCTCCAGGGAATGCTAACAGCCACCTGGGTTTTTAAAGGGGCAAGATCAGCCAATGCACAGAGTTTTCTGGAGTATTTAGTGTGTACAAGGGCCTGAGCTAGACCAGCGAGGAACATAAATGAGGAGCTTAGCTTTTTATAAATTTTAATCTTGATTTACTCTTAATAAATAATTTACATTTTTATGAAGCATTACTTGCCTACATAGTTCTTAAGTACGTCTGTTCTTGTTTTAGAGGAGAGCACGGGATTTTTCTAAGGTCACAAGATAAGCCATTTATAGAAGTGAGAGCAGACTGAGGCTCTGGTTATGTCAATGCCTGTCACCTCGGTATGAAATTCATCTCTTAGCAAGCCTTCAAGGCCCTTCCTGATCAGCTAATCCCTTCCTGTTGGCTTCATCTCTCACCACGCTGCCATTGTGCCTGACTGTTGCACATATCTCCTTTACACAGGTGGTTCCCACTGTTTTGAATGCCTTTCCTTTACTTTTTCACCCAACCCAAGGGCGAGAATTATTTCTTTCTTTTATCTCTATGACCTCGGTGTCTTGGTACTCAGTACTCAGCTGAATGGGAGGATGGGTGAGTAGGTGGGTAAATGGATGGGTGGAAGGGTGAATGGGTAGATAATTGAGTGAGGAATGGATGAATGGATGGATGGATGGATGGATGTTTGGAAGGGTGGATGGATAGATGGGTAGATTAGAGGATGGGTGGCTGGATATGTGGGTGGATGGGTAGGTGGGAGTATGGGTGGATGGGTAGATGGATGGACGGGTTGCTGGACTAACACAGTGTTTTGAATCCTGCTGGGGCATCTATAGATCAAATGATTTCCACCACTGGTGTCTTCTGATGAGAAGGAAGACAATTCCTGAATGTGTAGGGTAGTGGGCGAGTTTGGGATACAAATCTGGAGTGATGAGGGATTTCAGAGTCATTCATAAAGACGTTATCAACCAGCAATAGCGTGATAGAAGGTGGTATGGTAAGTTAATGTCAGAAATAAGGTCCTCATTTCTAAAGCTTAAAACGAATTTTGAAAGACAGCCTATCATGTTTATCTTGGTAAATAACAAGTATCCTTGTCAGGAAATCTATCAATGTTGGAAACCTTGTCTCTGGGTTGGGGCCTACTTCTCAGGAAGGACTTCAAAGGAAATTTAGGCAGTTGCTATTTTGTGAGGCAGATCCGGAGCTGTCAGAGAGGCCAAACCGAGCCCTAGAACCTCCTCTCTTACGTTTTTATCTGCCTCTTTCCCTCTGACCTTAGTAGCTTTCCTCTCCCTGTGCTTAGTGAAATTGACATTGGCTAACACACACAGGACAACATACTAGAATCCATTCACTTAATATTTACAATCTAGGTTAATTTCAAAGCAGTGAGAAACAGTTGGACGCCCAGGAACAGGTCACTGAGGGGTGCAGATCGCAAACCCCAGGGTGGGGGGACAAAAGTGTGGAGTGTCTGTGAAGGTGGGGAGTGGTGGGGAGAGAGACAGAGGTGGGGAGTGTCTGTGAAGGCCTGCACGCCTGCTAATTCCCTACTCAAGGTGTAGGCATGGTGAGAATTGCTCCAAAAAACAATTTGAAGATGGGGGAAAATTTATTTCTCACCCCTCCCTGGTTCTTTTTGTCCCTCTCTCTCTTTTTTTTTTTTGGTAAACTGTTTCCCTATTCAGTGTGACATCTGTGACATGCAGGATTCAGGGAGTTTGGTTTATTTCTTTAAAGAGAGCATTTTCAAACACTATAAAAGTCTCAGTTCTCCTGAATTGACTGAAAAGTCACTCATCCAGTTGAAGCTGAAAGGAAAGGACTTGAGTTAAACTCATTCAGCTGCTTTCAGACAAGGATTTCCACCCCCCCGGCCTACCATGAGGAGGGAACATAGTATTAGGCCAGGTGACCGCTGTGACTGTCCATCCTGTGAAGGACGGGCTGTCCCCTAACTGTGCACGGGCACTACCTGTCGGTGGGTCCTGTCCCACACTGGTCTCCCCTCCTGTCTGCTCCCCTGGGACCTGCAGGGAAAGGGCAAAACTAGCCCTGGAAATGGGCCGCAGGTCCTGCAGCCTGGTGTCCTCTGGGCTAAGAGCCGCCATAGAGCTCTTGGCTGTTCCACTTCCCAGGAGGTTCTTTGCCCAGCCCTCCTGATGGAACCTGTTTGGGGAACAGTCACTTTGAGTTTTAGTGTGGGAACCAGAAGGACTGGGGGTCCTCTCTCCAAGCAGAGAGAGAGCATCCGGCTTTGGTCTCCTGGGCAGATGGGCTGCACTGACACGAGAATGAGGCCTGGTAACATCACCCACAAAGAGTAGGCTCAACTTTCGGGGCATGGTGTCTGACTCTGAGAGTTCCCCAACATGCACTCAACTTTCCCCACGTGAAAAGAGTGAGCGGGTGCCCATCAGGGGAGGGGGAAGCCACCTGGAAAAATGACCTCTCTTGGTGGCGGCCCCCCGGTGAGTAACTGGGGCTCTAATGGGCTTTCCCCACAGGAACACCCACCCGCCCCCCCTACGATGATCCCCCCGGCGAGCAGCACCCCTCCTGGAGAGGCCCTCTTCCCCGGTTTGGCTCCTCAGGACTTGTGGAGGTCTCAGGTCTCGAGCTACTCAGGGCCAGTGACCCGGCACATCAGCCACCGGGCCAACAACTTCAAACGACACCCCAAGAGGAGGAAGTGCATTCGCCCCTCCCCACCCCCGCCCCCCAATACCCCATGTCCTATCGACCTGGTGGACTTTGGGGACCTGCACCCCCAGAGGTCCTTCCGGGAGCTGCTTTTCAACGGCTGCATTCTCTTTGGCATCGAGTTCAGCTACGCCATGGAGACGGCGTACGTGACCCCTGTGCTCCTCCAGATGGGCCTGCCTGACCAGCTCTACAGTCTGGTGTGGTTCATCAGCCCCATCCTCGGTGAGCCCCAGCTCAGCCGCTATGGTGGATGGCCTCTGGAAACCTCTGGAAGCCTCGGTTGAAGCAGCTTGAGGGTCCCCAGGGGACAAGGGAGGAGCAAGAGTTAAGTTCCACTCATTAGCATGGCGCTGTAGGACAACACTGGTATGGCCGGACATACTCCATATTTTAAGTGACTTTATCTAACCCGGACTACAGAACAGGAATTTAGCAGACCCCGAGGGTTACCACCATCTTGTGCCGAGCTCTCAGTGGAGGATCCAAGCAATAAAGCTTGATGCGGTTTGGGGTGGGAGGTCCTGGAATGTCTTGGATTCCCGAGGAAGGTCATGGCTGCTTGGGTCTTACAGGGGCCTACGTAGGAAATTTAAGGAGGAGCTGAGTGACTCTAAGAGTCTGTTTATCCTTTGTTTTCTAGCTTGGGGTTTCCTTGTTCCCTCTGAGTTTCATCACCTTATGCTGTGATGCCCTGGGGGCATTTGAGGGCAGGTGTTTCAGGGACGTGATGAGGCTGTTTCAAGGTTCGGCCCCATGTGCTGTGGGGCCCCTGCCATGACCGCTGGCCTGCTCTGTTTCAGGATTCCTACTGCAGCCACTGCTCGGTGCCTGGAGTGACCGATGTACCTCAAGGTTTGGAAGGAGACGCCCTTTCATTCTTGTCCTGGCTATAGGTCTGTCGTTCTGGAATTGAAATAAAGTGGAAAAAAGAAAAAAGGCCCCAACTGCTTCCTCTTAGGAAAGTCTAAGTGTTGACCAAAGCGATTACACAGATAATGTCACTGGTGTGGTGGAGGGAGGAGCCCACACCCCGCCTGAGTTAACCGTGAGGCTATATCACGTGGATCCTTTCTTAGAAACGAGTCAATAAAGTTTATGTCATTCCTGCTCTGCTTGATGAAATAAAAACCCTGATCAATCACAAAAAATAATAATAATAATATGGTGAGTCTGCAGGTGACCTTTCCAATGGGCTCTGCTTGAAGTTTGATTAAAAAGGAATTCTTGGGGCCCTAAAGATTCTAGACCTACGTTGTGGGCTGCCGGGGGCAGAGCTGGTCTGTGTTTCCTCTGGGTGACTCTGTTTCTCTGTCCCCAGGGGCGTTGCTGGGCCTCTCGCTCTTGCTCAACGGCAGGGACATCGGCGCTGCGCTGGCTGACACAGCCAACAACCACAAGTGGGGCATCCTCCTCACCGTGTGCGGGGTGGTGCTGATGGACTTCAGTGCCGATTCGGCAGACAACCCCAGCCACGCCTACATGATGGACGTGTGCAGCCCCGCCGACCAGGACCGGGGCCTGAACATCCATGCCCTCCTGGCAGGTGAGTCTCCATCCAGGTGCCGAGCCGTGCCTACAGGGCTGCGGCTTTCGCTGCGTGCACTTTCAAGTCCCTTCCTCACGCCCTGATCTAAAAAATAAGTGGATAAAATTCAAACACGTGGATGAACACTGAAGCGAATGAAAAGGTATGTCTCAAACAATATATATCAACAACAATAATAATATATATTTCTGATATATATGTACGTATATAGTCATGCACAGCTTAATGACAGGGATGCCTTCTGAGAAATGCATCATTAGGCACTTTCATCCTTGTGTGAACATCACAGAGTGTCCTGAAGGGGAACAAAATTTGTCCCCCAAAGTGTGTCTCTTTATTATGAGGATTATTTTAGGCTGATTATTTTTAAGAAACAAAAGACTCCGAAAGTTTTTCTTGTTACCTCCCCCTTAACTGCCTAAAAGAATTCAGATGAAAAAACCTGTCTCAGGAAGCGAGCTATCACCTTAGCATAACATGAGCTAGGTGGTGGACAGGGAGGAACCTAGAAAAGCCTGTTGGTTGGGCTCCCCTCTGTGTTCTTTTGTTTCTGTGTGGCCAAACACCTGTTTTCCAAATGCTTGCTCCTTTTCACCTACCTGTGAATTGCCTTCCTTTGCTTTGAAGTCCTTGACTCTCCTCACTCCCAACATCTTCTTTTCTTTTTAGCTGAGGATTTGGTGAGTTACTCACTTCTCCTGGATTTCTCGCATGTATACATGTTATTAAACTTTTGTTTGTTTTTCTCCTGTTAATCTGTCTCATGTCAATTTAATTCTTAGACCAGCCAGAAGAACCTAGAAGGGTAGAGGAAAATGTCTTCCTCCCCTACAGTACTTACACAAACCTAGATGTTATAGCCTACAACACACCTAGGCACTATGGTACTAATCTTGTGGGACCACCACTGTATATGGGGTCCATCATTGACTGAAACGTCCTTATGTGGCCCGTGACTGTGTATATACGTGTATATAACTATATATGTATAGTGTTATATATAGTTGATTCTCGTTATTCATGTAGTTTTGTTCTACAGAGTTGCCACAAACCCTGATTTAGCCAATACAGAATCATTGCCCCAAGGAGAAATACAGGGTTAGGATCCTGCAAACCTCTGGTCACAACATTTTCATCAACTGATCAATACATAACCTCGTCTTACATGTTTCTGTTTAAAGACACCTTATTTAATATATATCATTGATCCATTAGCATTGAACTCACAGCCAACAGCACTATAACTCAGGGCTGAACAAAGCTTATCCACCATATGTATTTTCTCCATAAGGCACATCAGGCACACTTAGGAACACTAGACAGCAGTACACTTGGGGCACTACACTTGGGGACCATTTTAAACAACAATGTCACCAAAAAAAGCACAAAAATGCAAAAATATGATGCCATATAGACTACAAAAAGGATGGTTGTTTACAGTATGAGAGTTGAAACCAGAAGGCAGAACATCACCTTGAAAAACCTCAGCTGGGACCGTGTGTGTCAGGCAACTCACAATTTTTGCTGCTCTGCACGTATCTGTGAATGACTGTTACAAATCAATTTTAGTGAGTAGGTAAATTCGCAAATATGGAATCCACAAATAATAAGAATCAACTGTGCATATGTGTATGTATACACATGCACACTACTATACACACACACAAACCTATGTTGTGCTTAATGCCAAACATGAGAAACGTTCTGTCAAAGTCAGGAATGAGGCAGGAGCCCCACGGAGCCTGTGCAATTAGACGGTCAAAATAAACCAGATGTGTGCAGGGTGAGCATTGTCACCAATGGCCTCTGTGACTATAAGTGTGAAAACTTCAGAAGAATCAACTGCAAAACAGTAAGAGAATTCAGTATGGTGTTTGGTTATCAAAGTATTTATATCAAAACACTTCTAGCACTCCTACATAAAACACAGCTTGTAACAAAATAAAAGGGAAGAAAACAATCCCATTTAAAATAACAATGGAAAAGATTTCTAAAAAACCGAGGGAAAGACGTAACAAGACACATGCTGGACCTGTATGAAGAGGCTGGGTGACCCAGCGGGTAAGGGCACGGGCTCTGGGATCTGAAAGCCTGAATCCGTGGTGGGCTTTTACTCCTGATAATTATGGGACTTTGGGCCTCTCCAAGCCTCAGTCGCGTCTACTAGAAAATGCCATTGTTCATCTCTCTGTATTCACACTCATAAGTGGATGTGGGCCCAGGGAACTTCTGCCTGGTCTCAGCCAGGCCAGTGCTGGGGTTTGGAGGGTAGGAGGAAGGACTTAGTTTTTTACCTTATACTCTTCTATTGTTTCTATTTTGTATTGTTTCTAATTTTTTATTGTGTTAAAATACACATACACAAAATTTACCATCTTAACCATTTTTAAGTGTAGAGTTCAGTAGTATTAAGTACATGGACATTGTTGTGCAGCCATCACCACCATCCATCCCCATAACTCTTTTCATCTTGTAAAACTGAAACTCTATAACCATTAAATAATAACTCCCCCTTCTCCCCTCCCCCCAGCCCTGGGCGCCCACCATTCTACTTTCTGTCCCTATGGTTTGACTATTCTAAGTATCTTATATGAGTGGAATCATACAGTTTTGTCTTTTTGTGACTGGCTTATTTCATTTAGCATAATGATCACAAGGTTCATCCATGTTGTAGCATGTGTCAGAATTTGCTTCATTTTTGAGGCTGAATAATAATATTCCATTCTATGTTTATACTACATTTTGTTTATCTGTTCACCTGTGGATGGACGCTTGGGTTGCTGCCACATTTTTGCTATTGTGAATAACGCTGCTGTGAACATGTGCAAACACGTCTTTGAGACCCTGCTTTCAGTTATTTTGGGTATATACCGAGAAGTGGAATTGCTGGATTATGTGGTAATTCTATTTTTAATTTTTTGGGGAACCTCCATACTGTTTTCCACAGTGGCTATATCATTTTTATATTCCCACCAACAGTGCACAAGGGTTCCAATTTCTCAAGACTTGTTTTCTGGTTTTTTGATACTAGTCATCCTGATGGGTGTGAGGTCGTACCTCATTGTAGTTTTGATTTGCATTTCCCCTATGCCTAGTGATGTTGAGCATCTTTTCATGTGCTTATCGGAGATTCATAAATCTTCTTTGGAGAAACGTCTATGCAAGTCCTTTTGAATTAGGTTGTTTGTTTTTTTGCTGTTGAGTTGATGTATAGTTTCTTTCCTGTGAGAATATATCACTTCGATCATTTAAGAAAAATGATTAATAAGGTTCATCTCAAATCTGACCTTACTTAAGGGTCACAAAACAGCAGTTGTGTCTTCAAAAGGGGTGGGGAGCAGTTAATTAGAACCATGGATGTGGGAAGTTAAGAATAACAAAAGGAGTGGGGGATGTGAATCAAAAGCCCCGTAAGGAGAGTCTGGGACAAATGAGGAAGTTCTACGGTAACACCACTAAATGGATTGAGGGTCGTGCCACACCTTAGGGACACGTAGAAGGTTGAGCTGAATGTGCCTGAAGCCCAGGCCTTTCCACAGAAGTTACTGTGTAAAAGGCAAACCCCCAGTGTGGCTGGTTCTCCCCGGAGCGGAGGGCAGCCACAGGCAGCTGCTGGTTGGATGCGGGTTCCTCTTCACCACCAGGAGTAAACAGAGAGAACCTGCCTCCCAACCAGTAGACTGGTCAAAATAGAGCTGAACTCGGAATAAAATGACACACCAGGTCCATGACTAGCAGCGAAGGGGGCTGGGTGTGCCCCCGGGCGCTGGGCGGGGGGAGACATCACAGCCTGGCCTTGCTCTTGCCACTGGAAGCACAAAGCTGGGCTGGAGGAAACAGCACTTTGGGGAGGTAAGTGTGTCCTTGCTGCTGCCCAGGTGCGATGTGGCATGGCCCACGTTTTTACGTTGTGGTACGTGAACCAATCGGCCATTGCAGCCTATTGTTTTCCAATGTCACGCTCACCCGGAGAGCTGGCCACCAGGGCAGGGCCAGCCTTGGTCACCATGAGAGGTGACTCTCCTAATGATGGTTGTGCTCAAGGATGATGTCATCAGGCGAGCAACACTGAGCAGCCTCGTGACTCCCCGCATGCACACTCGGTGGTCCGTGTGTGGGAGATGAGACCCGAAGCTGGGGGGGGTGGGGCTCCAAGGGGAGTTGTTTCGCCGTGTAGACGTTCACTTTCCATATTCCTGACAGGCTGTGTGTAAGAACGAACTGTGGGCAGGTGGTCAGCATGCTACTTGCTCTGGAGCCAGGCCTGGCAGGCGGCCCTCAGGGGCAGGAGAGGGGTCCCCCAGGGAATCCCCCTGGGAATCCCATTCTCCTTCTCATTTTTGTTGGGGATTAGGTGAGACAGATAGTACATCTGGGTCCTCGGAGTAGATTTAGCAACTTGAGTAAGAAACGGGACCACTCTCCTTCAGGGCTTTCTTCCGGCCTGTGGAGGGAATCTCAACCCTGCTTCTCCCCCAGGCCTCGGAGGAGGGTTCGGATATGTGGTCGGGGGCATCCACTGGGATAAAACGAGCTTCGGGCGAGCCCTGGGCGGGCAGCTGCGGGTCATTTACATCTTCACCGCGGTCACCCTGAGCATCACCACCGTCCTGACCCTGGTCAGCATCCCCGAGAGACCCCTGCGGCCCCCGGGCGAGAAGAGGACGGCCATGAAGAGCCCCAGCCTCCCGCTGCCTCCTTCCCCGCCCGTCCTGTGCGAGGAGGGTGCTGGCCAGACCCTGCCCTGCCACACGGCCACCAGCCTGTACGCCAGCTTCTCCAGCCCCATCTCCCCGCTCAGCCCACTCACGCCCAAGTACGGCAGCTTCATCAGCAGGGACAGCTCCCTGACGGGGATCAATGAGTTCGCCTCGTCCTTCGCCACCTCCAACATAGACAGTGTCCTCATCGACTGCTTCACAGGCGGCCACGACAACTACTTGGCCATCCCGGGCAGCGTCCCGAGGCAGGCCATCAGCGTCAGCTTCCCCCGGGCCCCCGACAGCTTCTACCGACAGGACCGCAGCCTCGGGGAGAGGCGGGAAGTGGCCCTGGCTGCTGGCCCCGATGGAGATGTCCTCAGGGTGGGCTCCCTGGACACCTCCAAGCCGCGGGCGTCCGGGATCCTGAAGAGACCCCAGACCTTGGCCATCCCGGATGTGGCCGGAGGAGGCGGTCCCGAAACCAGCAGGAGAAGGAACGTGACCTTCAGTCAACAGGTAAAAGCAAATGTTGGGGGAGCCAAGGGTCAGAGGTCACCATGCGTTGTGCCCCCTTGTCAATTAGATGACAAAGAGGGACGTCTGTCTGGAGGGAAATTTCCGGCCCATCCCGGAGTTATCAGAAAGTGCTTGGATCTAGATAGACAAGCCTCACCTTCATGCCCGTCAACACCTTCTGGGCCCCACGTGAGCCCACAGGTGGGCGAGTCCAGGGCATCTGTTAGGTACCAATCACTGGTTTAACGCACTGGCCGCAGTTAAAGGGACGGATCTTTAAAGCCCTGTTATGTTTACCCAAAGGTAATTCAGGCCGGAACATTCCTGTAGTGAGTTTGTTACAATTGTTACAAACATCATGTACATTTCTGTCATTTCTAATATTCTCCCGCAATGTCCACAGCCCATTTTGGCCATGAACCTGGTGCCAACAATCTAAGTCTTCCTGAAAGATGAAAACAAAACGTAAACCCTGGCAGACACTTCTGGGACCCGCCCCCCTCCCCCCCAGTGTGTGCCCCTAGCTAACCATCCCAGAAGCTGTCAAAACTCTGGATTCTAAAGGGCAGTGACATGTTCTGTGAAGGCAAAGACCCTTCCAGAAGGCTGTTTGTGTTGAATGTGGTGTACATCGGACTGGCTGAAAGGCCACGAACTGGTATTTGAGATTTTAGCAGCTTTCCGCGTTCGTGATCTTGAAGAGGTAGTTTGAATAAAGGAAAGGTTATTCTCTCATTTAGAGTAGACGTAAGAGTTCCGTGGCCTGCCTCTGAGGACAGTTATAAGATGAGAGAGAATTTCCGTAGGAACCTGCAGTTTCTCCAGCAGGACTCCTACAAAACCCTGTCAACCCGCACGGGCCCCCCGCGAGGCCGTTCTGAAGGCTGGTGACCTAGAGGCGCAGCCCCGGGGACACGCCTGCCTGGGCTGTGTCTCCCCGTGAAGTAACCCCCGGCATGGCCCACCCGTCCTGACCCACACGGGCCCCCCGACGGCCGGGCCCTCAGTCAGGCGCCCCTTCTCCGTGCCGGGGAAGACCCCTGATTTAGTGGAGATTAACTGGAGACATTTCATTTTCTCTTCACTGTTAAATTTTTTAGCATGACTGGGCGTCTCCTTTGCTTTTCTCTGGTTCATCTTGATGCGATTTCCATCCTCTCCTCGTGTGACTGTTGTCCCACTCGAGGAAGGAGGCTGAAAGGTGCATGCGTCCTTGCAGGGCAGCATCCGGGATGTCTCATGAGCTCAGATATGGAAGGGTTTGAAGAACCAAAAATCACTGGAGAGTTAGGAAATCCCGTTACTGGCAAAGGAAAGAGATTTCTCTAATTTCTCAAGTCAAGGATGTTATCCTCATTCTTCATGACACCAGGGCAGTTAGTCAGGCCTTCAGTCAATACTGGGTCATTCTATGCTGTTTTGAAAAATTCAGACTGGCTTCTAGATACAGTTCTTTAGGTATGGCTGAAAATCTTGTTTTAATCCTTTTTTTCTGTTTCCATTCTCGAAACAGTGTAATTTGAGAATTGGTTCTTTGAGGCAAGTGAAAATCATCAGCTAAATATAAACACATCCGGACTCACGTGGGGACGTGGGTGTAATTTTAGCAGTCTTTCTCCGGAGCATGGTGACAGGCTCGGTGACAGGCTCTGTGACATGGCTGCCCTTGGAACCAGCATCGTGGGCTGTTTACTTCCTTTTTCTGTTCCCACCTGGAATATCCAGGTGCTGACAACAGCACAGGCTCCGCATGGAGCCAGAGCAGCGTCTCTTCTTCACTCTCGAGGCATCTAACCTCCGCGGTGGTCAGTTCACCCGGCTGCTGTTTGCACCACCAATCCAGGCAGAGCGACTGTGGCGTGACGCCTTCTCATTCCAGGCAGAGTTAGCAAACCGAGTCAGTGAGCGTAGTTGTCGATGGAATGTGCTCCTGAGCCCCAGAAAGAAATCTAACTTACACTCGTCCCAGTTTCAATTCTGTTGGCAGTGGGGGTGTCTGGGCCCACAGCGAGCCCTCGCCCAGGGCCAAGGTAAGCGTGTCAGTTCCCTGCACCTACTCACCTGGCAGCCCCAACCTCTGTGTAGATAGGAGTCCCACTGTCCTGAGAGAATTCTGAACAGATTCTCCAGTCACCTTGAAATACGTCCTTTACATCCTTCTGTCATGGAAGAGAAGGGACTTCATAATGTCTGGATTTGAACTGACCCGTGTTTCTTTTATTTCAAATTTATTTCATGTTTGGCAAAGTGTTAACTCACTCCCTGTGGCACACACCTCGCATCCACAATGCGGGCACACCCTAAGTGAAATTCTCTTCTCAGCTGCCCCGAGTCTCTGCAGAGACAACCTGAAGTCATTTCTCTCGTTTGGGGTGGTGCTCGGTGCTCGGTGAACACCGTCCAGGAAGACAAACCTTCACGGTGTCTGTGTCTGTGTCCAGGGCTGAGTTTGGTGCTCTGACAACAGGCTTTGGGGGGCTTCCTTTACAGGTGGCGAATATCTTGCTGAATGGCGTGAAGTATGAGAGCGAGCTGACGGGCTCCAGCGAGCCGTCGGCGCAGCCTCTGTCCATGAGGCACCTCTGCTTCACCATCTGCAACATGCCCAAGGCGCTCCGCAACCTCTGCGTCAACCACTTCCTGGGTGAGTCTTGGCCAAGCCTCCCGTGTGTCCGTGTCCCTGCTTGGGTGGCACTGCATGATGGGGACGGGCTGCCTGACCCAGGGCTCTCGCCCCACGGGCCTCCTGGACGCCCCAGAGCCTCACACCCCAGGACACCCTCACATTCATTTAGCTTCCCCACTACCACCAAGGGCAGGGCTCGGTGTGGGGGCTGCCGCAGAGGGCTTCTCTCCATGGGGCCAGAGAGACGCCTGCTTTAGGCAGCCCCAAATTACACCAGGGGTTCCGGGCAAGAGGCACACCTCTTCCCCTGGCCAGACATCTGGGTCTCCCAGAGCCCAGATCCTCGTTACCAAAAGCTCTCTGGACTCTCACAGTTAAGTGATCTAGGGCTCTCAACATTGTGGAACATAAATCAGAATGACCTTCTAGAAGGCAAGAATCTTAAGTGTCCATTACCTTTATCCCAGTGATCCTATTTGGTGTTCTTTGCAAGGACCCAATCAGAGATTTCATCAAGAATATGTCTGTGAGGTATTTATCGCAGCATGATTTATAATGGCCAAAAACTGGGATGGGGGAAGGTACAATGCCCAACAATGGGAGAAGAGGTACATATATTATGGTACATCCACATTGTGAAATATCTTGCTGCCATCAAAATGGGACTGTTTAAGAATACTAAATGGCATAGGAAGTTGTGCATGATAATTATTGGAGTTTGAGGGCCAATAAATACCACCCCCTTCCTCTACCAAAGAAGAAATTAACATGGACCTTACAGTTTTATCCCGAATAGAGCGAATCGGATCTGTATCAACGTTTGCGCTTCCTAATGTATTTCTCCCAGTTAAATGGACCCCCTTCCCCCGTGGCTGGAGCCCCCAGGCATCTTCTTTGCAGAGGAGCGAGTGGGCAGCAGGACGAGTCATTAGAAGGAGTGGGGTTAGCATTCCTCACTCCATAGCGTTCAGAGAAAGAACAGAATACACAACCTTCACCAACAGAGCCCGTGCGTACAGGAATCTGTATTTACTTTGAGAAAGCCTGGTGGGAAACCCACAAAATTCGAACGGAGGTACCGGTATGTCCGGTCGGTGAAGCTGCAGGTGCTTTCTTCTTAAGTTTGGAATCTGTAGAAGTCACGTGTCACTTTGGCGGTGGGTACGCGCCCCCTGCCGGCGGAGGACGGGCCGCGCAGCACTGCTCCGGGTCACGGGCTGTCCTCCTCCAGGGTGGCTCTCGTTTGAGGGGATGCTGCTCTTCTACACGGACTTCATGGGCGAGGTGGTGTTTCAGGGAGACCCCCGGGCCCCGCACGCGTCGGAGGCGTATCAGAAATACAACAGCGGCGTCACTGCGGGCTGCTGGGGGATGTGCATCTATGCCTTCAGCGCCGCCTTCTACTCAGGTACCCGCCGCCAGGCGACGGGCGGGGTTGGGGCGTTCGTGGGAAATGCGGTGGCCTTTGGTAGCTCGCTGGGGTGCGCTGAATGAGGGAAGTTCTGTGTCTGTACAGTTGCAGCCGCAACATCCCAATTTGAGGGAGACAGTGCTGCCTTTTTTTCAGTCATTCAACAAGCTGGCGGGGGCCAGCTGGGTGCACTGCCCTGTGCTGGGCTGTGGTGGGGATGGGGTGTGTCTCCAGGCCTGAGGAAGCCGCTGGGCAGAGGATCAGGCCCGTAAGCGAGGGCAAAGTGGGGGCCCAGGGACCCGCCACGAGCACCCACCCCCAAGGCGGGTGTGCATCCTTCCCACATGGATTCACATGGCAACTGGTCCAGAGGGAGGGAAGGTGGAGTGAGATCCGAGAGCATGTGGGTGAGCCGAGGCCAGAATCCGGGGTGACCTGTGGAACACAGGAAGCTGCGCTGAATTCACGCGGCGATGGGGGTGCCGTCCCAGTGGGGAACCTGGCTGGTGGGGCGCAATGGCAAGTTTCATCTCAGGGGCCCGCCCACGGTGTCTGTACAAGGCCAGAGTAGACACTTGCAGCCACACAGTCTCTTCTGGAAGGACTCAGCGCTGCCCTTGTGGCTCGGAAGCTGCCACAGATAAGCCGTAAACCCATGTGCGTGGCTAAGTTCCAGTAAAATTTCATTTATGTTCATGGGGATTTGAATTTCGTTTAATTTTCACGTCACAAAATATTAATCTTCTTTTGATTTTTTTTTTTTTTTTGTGAGGAGATCAGCCCTGTGCTAACATCCGCCAATCCTCCTCTTTTTTTGCTGAGGAAGACGGCCCTGGACTAACATCTGTGCCCATCTTCCTCCACTTTATATGGGAGGCCGCCACAGCATGGCTTGCCAAGCAGTGCGTCGGTGCGCGCCCGGGATCCGAACCAGCGAACCCCGGGCTGCCGCAGCGGAGCGCGCGCACCTAACCGCTTGCGCCACTGGGCCGGCCTCTTCTTTTGATTTTTTTTTTAACCATTTAAAAATATGAGGGCCGGCCCCGTGGCTTGGAGGTTAAGTGCGCGCGCTCCGCTGCTGGCGACCCGGGTTCGGATCCCGGTTGCGCAGCAACGCACCGCTTCTCCGGCCATGCTGAGGCCGCGTCCCACATACAGCAGCTAGAAGGATGTGCAGCTGTGACATACAACTATCTACTGGGGCTTTGGGGGGAAAAAATAAAAACAAAATAAAATCTTTAAAAAAAAAAAAAATATGAAAGCCATTCTTAGCTCCAGGGCAGTCCAAAAGCACGCTGCTGGCCGGACTCGTCTAGAGAACTGCAGTTAGCTGAGCCCTGTTTTATTTCATTTTCCCCTCTCCTGGCGAGTTCCAGCCCCACGTACTTGATTCCATAATCATGTACGGGGTGGGGGCAGGGAGGTGGGAGAGACCGAGAGGAGAGAGACTTTCTTGGCTCTCACTTGCAAGCCTGTGGGCAGGCACCTGGAGTTTGTGGCTCCCCCGGAGGGAAGCAGCACGCCCCCCCCCCCCCATTATTTGATTC
Source organism: Diceros bicornis minor (assembly GCF_020826845.1). Lineage (NCBI taxonomy): Eukaryota > Metazoa > Chordata > Mammalia > Perissodactyla > Rhinocerotidae > Diceros > Diceros bicornis. The sequence continues at coordinate 28,088,814 of NC_080752.1, forward strand.
TGGGAAGCAGTGTCGTGTGTGGTTCCCGCTGCCATGCCCTCCCAGGGTCCTCTGGGTGGGCATGTTGGTGTTTTATGAAGGAGACAGCACGCTGTGATCTGCACAGGGACACAAGGGTTTAGCTTGAAACTCTAAATTGCCGAGCCTCCTTGGCATTTCAACCCAAAGACCCCTTCACTCGCAGCAGTGCCTGGGAGCCTGGCCGGAACCAGCGTGAGTGGGGCCACCCCGGGTCCTGGTCCATCTGGACCACCCTGTCTTGGGCCCCCCGGAGCCGTTGGGGGTCCCTCAGCTCCCTGGGCTGCCCACGCAGGTCTTCAGTCTGGGTCAAGCTGCCTGCCAAGCCGGCTCCCACTCCTGCCAACCTTAGGGTCAGCCGGGAGGAGGCGGCCCAGGGACTCTGAGTCCCTCCTTTCTGGCCTGCAGCTATTCTCGAGAAGCTGGAAGAATACCTCAGCATCCGCACGCTGTATTTCATCGCCTATCTCGCCTTCGGCCTGGGGACCGGGCTCGCCACCCTGTCCAGGAACCTCTACGTGGTCCTGTCGCTCTGCATAACCTACGGCATCTTATTCTCCACTCTGTGCACCCTGCCCTACTCCCTGCTCTGCGACTACTACCAGAGCAAAAAGGTAAGGGCTCCCGCTTCTCTTGCTTCCACCCACCCGGCTTCTGTGGGGGGAACTCCTCCTGAGCAACGTCCCTGGGGCCGGGATGCAATCGCCAGCTGGTGCGGAAGGAAAACTTGGGGCCCCGTGCAAACATTAAGAATATCAAGACGGCAACAGCAGAGCACGAACCGGAGCAGGTAGCAGCCCGCATCGCTGCCCCGTTCCCGTGGGGAATTGGGCGGTGGGAGGGAGGCCCACCCCCTCGCGTCCCCCTCTGTCAGGCTTCGGGGTCACCTGTTGGCCTGGGGCCTTGGGCGAGGCGAGTGAGGCACTCACCTTGGGCACAAAAATCTCAGCGATCAAGATCAATAATATGTTAATGCAGTATTTCTAAAAATGAGAATTAATGCCAAAAATCCACGCTGGACAAAAATATCAGAACTTGAAATAAAAACAGGATAAGTAACAGTTGCTGTGCCAAGCCATGGTGGACCCTGAGGCCAAAGGAAAAACCAAGAATACAGATCCTGTCTTTATGGAAAATGCTGGTCTTTTGTTCAGCATGGATTTCCTGTAACAGCTTTATTGAGAAATAATTCACCATACGATACCATACAGTTCACCCATTTCGAGTGTGCAGTCCAGTGGTGTTCAGTACATTCACAGTGTGCAACCATCACCACAATCAATTTGAGAACATTCTCGTTATCCCGAAAGGAAACCCCATAGCCATTAGCCATCACCCCTCCAGTCCACCCATCTCCCAGCCCCGCAACCACTAAAACTGACTTTCCGTCTGTGTGGATTTGCCTATTCTGGACACTTCGTGTCAGTGGAATCCTGCCACATGTGGCCTCTGCTGACTGGCTCCTCTCACTGAGCATCCTTTTCAAGGTGCAGGCACACTGTCGCCTGCACCAGTGCTTCCTTCCTTCTAGAGGCCGAATAACATTCCCATCATAGACTTTTTGCAGTAACTTTGGGATTTTAAAATCCTGCATTAAAAGGCCACCTTGATAACTGAGTTTCTCACCCCCTTTAAGTCGGGGCCTCCATCGCCTCCCCCAGGCCTGGCCCCGGAAGGCCTCCCAAGTTGTTTTAAGGAGTGTGGAGTCTCTGATGAGCTCAGCTGGGGGCGGCCCTGAGCACAATACTTTTTAAGAAAAGTCAGATCAGCCTGGAGCCCCAGGCGCTGCAGCGAGCCAGACCAGGCTTCTTGGGGGGTCCTGTGGCAGCCCCCTCCAGCCCCTTCTCTCTGCCAGCGACAGACTCCCGGCCACACAGGTGGGCGGCGCGCTCAAGGACTGTACTTCCCCCAGGGCGGGGCAGAGGCTGAGACCACGTGCGCGTGAGCTCTGCGTGCCCTGAGCCTCAGCCGGCACTGCTGTGCCAGCAGCACCCAAGGGACCAGGGGCATGGGTGCACCGTCCCTGCTCACTGGTGCTGCCCTGGCCTCCGTGGCCACCGTCTCCCTTGTGGGTTCCCTGCAGCCCCGGAGCCCCCTTTGCTCGAGTAAACAATGTGCCGGTTCTTGGCGAAGGCCTGCCCTGCCCCATGGGAGGGGACACCCAGGGCCTTGAGCCACTCTGATCAGGTTTGGTCAGAGCTGACTGGAAGGCTTGGGCCTCTGTTGCCTGTAGAGTCTTCTAGACACTGACATTCCTCTCAGTCTCCCTTGGGTTGTTGGTTCGGGGCCTTCCTGTGACCTCCTCGCCACAGGGGCACCCCTGCGGGCCGTGCCGGCTGTCTGTAGCCCCAGTGGAGCCACAGGTTTCCCGGGACACACGCAATGCACATTCAGGGCACCTTGCAGGCGCCCGCGAGGACACAGCCTGCTCTAGGAAGGGGCATCCCAGAGGTGACCACATCTGTGTCCGGATGCAGGGCCTGGCCGTGTTGGCCTCCCGCCGGTGCACAGGAGGCGGTTTGTGGGGGTGGCGTCAGTCTGCTGCCTTGGTGGCCTCTGGGTCAGGGTGGCCTTCTCTGGAGAGCAGAGAGGGGACCCACATCACCTCCTCCCACTGTCCCTCCTGCAGCCGTGCTCAAAGACCACGTTTTTACCACCGTCCCCCAGCCTGGTGCCGTAGGTGGGAGGGAAGGAGAGTGATGTGTCCGAGCTGGAGGCCACGAGGACCTCCAAAGAACAGGCCAAAGGAGCAGGCGTGTGGACTGTGAAAGGGTATTTCAGAGCGTGACAGGCATCGTAGTGGCAAAGGTTAAGAAAGGGGATGAGCCAGAACACAGAGCAGCCAGTGGGCCGGGCAGAGTGCTTTTTCTGAGGCGAGAGGGAAGAGGACAGACCAGATGCTCCGAGCAGGGAAAGTGCCTTGTGCCGCCCGCGCCTGAGAGAGCTCAGGCCTTCCACCCCATTAGTCATGGATTCTTTTCATCGTCGTCATCTTTCTGAACACAAATATTATTAAACTCTTGGCTGAACTCCCTGTACACGTTGGCCCTGGAAAATGTGAGCCGCTGAGCATGGGCCACTCGGGTCCCCTGGGCCTGCAGGAGACCTGGGGCTTGGTCAGCTCGTCCATTGCCACGGTGTCTCGCTGATGTGTTTCTTCTCCTGGGTCAGTTTGCAGGGTCCACTACGGACGGCACCAGGCGGGGCATGGGCATGGACATCTCCCTGCTGAGCTGCCAGTACTTCCTGGCCCAGATTCTGGTCTCCCTGGTGCTGGGGCCCCTGACCTCGGCCGTGGGCAGCGCCAACGGGGTGATGTACTTCTCCAGCCTGGTGTCCTTCCTGGGCTGCCTGTACTCCTCCCTGTTTGTCGTGTATGAAATCCCTCCCAGCGACACCTCCGATGAGGAGAACCAGCCCCTCCTGCTGAACGTCTGACATCCTGGAGCCCCAGCTCTGGCCTCGAGCCTGTGCCTGGGGGTGTGGAGCAGGCTGGCCAGCGAGAAACCAAAGGGCCAAAGGTTGATGTGGGACAGGTTTCCTGTTGGAATGTAAATATGTGATAAAACAATAAATGGCAGCAGCAAAGCCTACGGTTTCTAGTTGTGGCTCTCCCAAAGGGTGAGAGGTCACCTGAGGATTGGGCCACTCTCCATAGGGACTTGGGGAGGGGGCTGTAAGAATCATTTACTGGAAGTAAAGGTGTAACTCAATCGTTCTTAACTGGTGGCAGAAAACATTTGGCAATGTCTAGAGATATTTTTGGTTGTCACAACTCAGGTGGGTGTTACTGTCCAGGGATATTGTAAATGTTCTACAGTGCACAGGATAGCCCTCCACAGAGAATTATCCAGTCCCAAAGGTCAACAGTGCTGAGTTGGAGAGAACCTGGTCTAACTGTACATTGCATCCCAGAGTAGAGTTAGAGCATACAGTGCTTTTGGGTCAGAAGGCCTCATATTCATTCATTCATTGATTCATTCTCCCATCCATCCATCCATCCATCCATCCATCCACTTATCCACTCATCCATCCATCCATCCATCCACTCATCCACCCACCCACCCATCCACCCTACAGATATCCACTGAGTGCCCAGGGTGTGGCGGGCAGTGGTGGGTGCTGGGGATCTAGTTGTGAGCAACAGGTCTCCGCCCTCATGGAGCTGATGTGAGAGGAGGAGAGACGGATAACACACTGAGGTCTATGCCTGAGGATGGTGGTAAGCACTGTGAAGAACATGAGCAGGGTAGGAGGACAGGGTGATGGTGTCGGGGAGCGGGCTCTCCTAGGGAGAATGGGGTGGCCTCTCTGGTGAGATGCTGTTTGAGCAGCCCTGGTGAAGAGAAGACGGTATCTGAGATCTGAGGTGGGAATTTGCTTGGTGTGTTCGAGGGATCACAGACACAAAATGCTCAGATTGTGAAATGCCCTGTGCAGCGGGAACCTCAAGAAGGTGGAGCAGATGCCCCTGGTGAACGCCCACCCTGCCCTCTGCCTTGACCCACCCCCTGCGTCCACCATCTCCCAGTGCCTGTTTATGGCCCTGCATAAACCTCTGACTTCTTGTGAGCATCAAGGTTCTTCGCCACGTGGCTTCTCACCATCTTCCATCACTCGACACCCTGAGCTGGCTGAGGCCCTTCCCAGGGCACCTGGGCAGCTCCTCTCTCCACAGTGGGAGTACTGGCTGTGCGCGCTGTGAGGGGAGGGACGTGGCCCGTCACTGTTGTACCCGCTGCTCCAGAACTGGGCCTGGCCCCTGTACCCTCACTGCATGGTCCCTATGTTTAGGGGACATACGGGACACACTGACCTCAGGTTCCAAACAAGCAGTGGGGGCTGGGCCTGACGCCAGCCTCTGAGGAGAGTGTGGGGTTTATGGGTGCCTAATGGGTCCCATCATCCTGCTCCCACCAGTTAGGAACAGTTGAGTGCAAAAACCAGAACCTTCTGCAGGGCTCTTTGGCCACCTCCCCACCTGGTCCATGGCCTCCCCACCTGGTCTACTGCCTCCCCAGGCCTCCCCCAGTCCCCTCCCTGCCGCTCTCCTGGATCTGAGGTGTCTCCTCTGGGGCACCTAGGGGCCAGGCCCTTCCTCTCTGTGTCCCCTGCCCAGCTCCCTGCCGCAGGTCTCCCCTCACCGTCCATCCTCCACCCTGCAGCTGGGGGAGCTGTGAACAGGTCTGAGCCCATCCCCTTCCTCTTAACACCCTCCGTGGCTCCCCAAGGCCCAAGGAGCCAGGTCTAAACTCCTCACACCCACTGTGGGCCCGGCCCATCTTCTTGAGCCCAGCACCCTCTGCCCAGCTCCAGCCTCCAGTACTGCAGCCACAGAACCTTCTCTGGCTGCAGACACAGTCTGTGCCTGTGCTCATGCTCTTCCCGCATGTGAAGTCTATCCACTTCTCTCTGCCCATCAATTTCTGAGTCATCCACTTAGGTCCGCCTAAAACACCACCTCCTCTGTGCAGCCGGCCCTGGTTGGAATCAGTGAGTCCTTTCCCTGTGCCTTCATGTCATGTCATTTTACCCTTCATGGTTATGAGCTAAGTGAGGCAGGACTCATCATCCCTGCTCCACGCGTAGGTGAAGCACAGAGGGGTTCAGTGACTTTGCAATGTCACACAGTTCCTTTGGGCCTCCTGTTAGTCCCATGCTTTTCCTGGTACCGCAGACTTGTCCTCCCCACATTTATATTGCTTAGAAGGGCTTTAGGTTTTCTAGAAAATGTGGTGTTGAGTGGCTGTCCCCTAGTCTGGGCTGTTTTTGAGAGAGATGAGGAATAGGGAGGCTCCTCTCTCACGCTTGGCTTGTCAAACCCTGGGCCCTCTTCCTAGAACTTTCTAAGTAAACAAAGACCATTTTTACACCTGGGAATGGTTGTCATCAACCTCTCTTTCCTAAAATTCTGCTCTGAGCCAGGCGCTGTCTGGGCCAGTGGGCTGAGCAGAGCATCGGCCGCCCTCGGCCAGCTCCAGAAAGTTGCCCTTGACCTTCAGGCCTGTTCCCAGCAGAGGGCAGTGGGAGCACCCGAAGGATGCCAACCCGGAAGCCCAGGACTCACTGAGAGCCACACCCGCGTGATTTCCTCATCTCAGAGAATCATTCTCTTGATGGTGATGATACTGGCTACTGCTTGCAGTTCATGAAGTCCTACAACGTGAGCTAAGGGCTTTCTGCACATCTCTCCTCACCCCACTGGGAAGGAGCTGTCATTACCCCATCTGGCAGCCGTGGGCCCTGAGACAAGCACAAGGGCCTGGCCCAGGTCACACAGGGTCCCACGCCTGTACAAGGGAAATCTGACTCCAGACCTCACACTGCTTAACATCTTTGGAGCAAATGAGCTCCTTCCATGGCCTGACCGTGGTCCCCCCTCGCCACGGGCTGCTTGGGCTCACTCCCGGGGAGTCACGTGGAGGGAGCTCCTTGTCCCCTTCCGAGGAAAGAGGAAAGGGAGAGAAAGCCCTGAGCTGTGGTCCCATGATGAGACTTGCCCTCTCAGACCACTAAAAACAAAGACCACGCCATAGATTTTGAAGCCACTCCTGACGTTCCCCTCAGCAAACTTGAAAATCAACTCGTTCCTTGATGCTCTTGGGAATGAACACGACCGCTGCCTCCGCGAGCAGTCCACAGCGTTCAGAACAGACACTGAACGTCGGGCCGAGGGAACTGGTCACGAAACCACAGCCTTTGTGGGTCTGGTTTCTATCTTCCCAGGCTGTAGGACTAACCATGGGCCGGGATATGGGGACTGGGCGAGGTGGCGTCCCGACATCCATCACACTGGGCCACATTTCAAGAGAATGGAAGTGGCTTCCCTGGAATATGCCAGAACCAACAGCTGCCAGGGCTTCCGAGCAGTAAGGTGCCCTGAGTTCTCCCTGCTGTCAGAGCGTGTTTGGAGGGTCCACATGGTGTGTGCTGTGCCCTCATCCTGGCTGTGAGCAGGTCAGAGGACACCTGAGAACCCTCTTGAGGGAAGACTTGGAGGAGGGGCAGATGTCCTGAGCTGGGGGCACATGCGGGCACATGGGGCCCTCAGGGCAACAGCAGCTCAGGGGGACTTTTCGGGGGGTTACTTGGGACATCGTGCTTGGAATCATCTGCTGCTGAGGATGCCTTCTGGGGTCCTCTTCCACTCAGTGTAGGTTTACTGAGGGCCTAGTGTGTATGTCCCACTGGGGATACAGCCATGAACAAAGAGAAGCAGCCCCTCTGAAGACAGTCTTCTCTCGCCCTAACGTACAGCCTGCCCCGCCCCCAGCAGCCTCCCGGCCCCCTCTTCCCTGCCATCTCTCGCCCCTGCTCCTGCTGTGACCTGTCCCAGTTGCCCTTTGCCGGAACACCCCGCCCCTTCATCTCTGACCCACAGGGGACCTTGTCTCCTCCTGGCAGCCTAAGCCGCAGATGTTGCCCGGGTCTGGTGGCCCCAGAGGGACAGGGCCTGGCTGTTATAGACACTGCCATCTGGTGGCCAGGACTGGGAGTGGCAGTGAGGACTGAGTTGCACATCTGTTCCAAGGCATGACTTGCAGCAGAGGCTGGGCAATGAAAAAGGGGAATGGAGGGGACCTGGGAGTGACAATCAGTGGCCAGGCACATAGAAGACACTGGCCCTTAAACAGCTCGTCGACCTCAGGACTCCTCCCTGGGCCAAAAGGGTCTTCTACGAAGTGCCTTAAAGTTCTACAGTTGTGCGCCGCATAACGACGTTTTGGTCAAGGACGGACCGCATTCACGACGGAGGTCCCATAAGATCAGTACCACGCAGCCTAGGTGTGTAGTGGGCTATAACCATCTACCCTGAATGTTCGCATGACGACGAAATCACCGAACGACACATTTCTCAGAACATACCCCCCGTTAAGTGACACAGGATTGTCTTTAATCTAATTCACCACACTGGGTGTCCCTGCAGGGGTTCACCAGAAGCCACTGTTGTAAAGCAGATACCCCTCCCCACCCAAGAGGGGTGTAAACCAGGACTGGAGCCCGAGTGCTGGAGGGTCCCAGAGCAGGCACAGCTAGTCAGGGGAGGCAGGATTAAGAGAAACTTGAGAGAGAGAAGGGTCACTTCAGGCAGCACAGCAGGGGGTCCAGCTCCCTCGATGGGGCTAAAGGTCCTTCCATCTGGTCATCCATGCCTATGACTCAACAGCACATTTGGACACTGCACCAAGGAGTCTTCCTCTGCGGGGCCTGTTCATTCATTCAGCAAATATTTACGGAGCGAGTTACCTTCCACACACTAGAACCTGGTCCAGTAGTGAGGTGTCCAGAGTAGGGCGAGCAGGAGTGCCGATGCAGGCACACAGCTGGGTTGTGGGGGATGCAGGGGCAGCTTATGCAGCCTGGGTCCCTGATATGCCAAAAGGAAACAATGGCACAAAACTTGAAGCTGTTCCTGGCAAACACAGCTACTAGAGAAGCCACCTTGGGTAGGAGCAGAGAATCAGGACCCAGCACTTGAACTGCCAGAGCTCCTCGGGGCAGCTGGGAACCCAGCAAGGGCCCAGGGAAAAAGACACCTCAGATACTGAGACCTCCAAGGGCCAAAAATGCGGAACAGAGTACCCAGTGAGGGCAGGAGAGTCCCAGGGTAAGGCCCGCACTGCTCCTGGACTGCATGCTCCGTCCACAATTCAAACTGCAGCTCCCGTGACCCAACGCTCACCAGGCCCTGCCTTCCGACAGGAGCTCCAAGAATCCAGAGAGGGCTCAGTTCAGGTCTCACCGTGTGGTCAGAGGGTATGGTGTTAAGGCATGAGACTGGCAAGGGGCTCCTGGCTCGGGTGAGGGTGTCCCCGACTGTCTCCTCGAGCTTCCATGCAGAAGCGCTCCAGCGCTGCCCCTCACACGGTCAGCTATTTGCATCCACAACTGCACAGCTCTGTGGTCCTGGTATTTGAGGGTCTTGCAACTCCATGTCTACGTGGGAGGTCACTGCTGTTCTCTCTCCTGTGCATTCTTACCCTGTGGATTAAGTGACCTCGATTTACCCAGGAGGTGCCTAAGCGAGGTCCTCATTCACCAGAGCTTACCATGGACATTTATCAATATGGCGCCCACGCACCCAGCCCTGCAAAGTGCCATTTTCTTAGCCCACACTGCAGCGGAACCTGAGGGGCTGCTGAGTCACCATGCCCAAGCTGAGGGTCCACTCACAGGGGCCAAGGGGCACCCCAGTGCTTTCATCTGGGTAGCAGCTGAGGCGAGGGCCTGGCCAAGGGCACAGCTGCCAGACAACAGACCTTTATCTCCTCACAAATCCAGCAGCAGTTCGTTATGGCAGGCGCTCTGCCTGAGTGGGTGCACAGCAAGCTGGGGACAATGGCCACAGTCGTCCATGCCTGAGAAACTATTACAAGCTGCGCAGCTCTGATGGGGGCCTTTTCTGCAGCATAATTCTACGTATCCATTCACAGACACTTACGTCGTACCCTTTGACCTTCTTGAAATTTGTAATTCATAAATTTATGCCTCCTAAAAACTGCAGTTTCATTAAGAGCACGGTTTAGCTGTGAGACCAACAAAGATGGCACCTGGATTCCAGCTGCTGGGCCTTCCCTCCACACCCCCAGCTGCTCCCATCCCACCTTCTCATCCACGACCCAGATGATAGCAGCACGTGCCTCCCATAGTTAGTCTACAGGCCCCTCACTCGTTCCCCCAACCGACCCAAGTTGCCAAGCAGTACTCCTGCTGTTGGAGGACGCAGACTGTCTCTAGGGCCATTGATGTGTGTGCCACTTGGGCCCAAGTGGTAAAGCTTTCCCATGCCCTAAATTAGTAGTGCCCGACACACGCTGTTCTCCAAGCCTTCACCACAAGGCCTGCCCTGACTGCTTTGAGGGAAGTTGATCAATAGTAAGTGCTCTGGGTTGCTCTTGCTCTATCTCCCAAAACATCTAGAAATTCATGGCCATATCCCAGACAAAAGGGTGAGCATATATACTTCCAGGGACAGTCTTGAAGCTTCAGGAAAATGCCTTTGACAGTCTCTGAAACCAGAGCCTGAATCCTCCTGATGACTGCTGCCTCCTAATGGCCACACCCATACCCTACAGACCCCCTGCTGCATGGTCAGTGGCTAAGACTCCCCCCACAGGGGGCTAGGATGCATCCTCAACGTGGAGGGCAACTCTAGCTGAGGCTGGGGTGGGGGCACTGGCACGCTCGGGGAGAAGTGCCGAGGGAACAAGGTGGGAGGAGTAGCCAGAAATGGGAGGCCACTGTACTGGTGGGTGGCTCAGACCTCTCAAACAGAGGAGGAGCCACATGCCCATGGTCCCACAAATCAGAGGGGTAGGGTGAATGGCAGGGGGAGAAAGGGATATGGGGAGTGGAGAGGGTGTTCTTGGTCCCAATGCCATCACCCTCCTAAGATCCATTCTGCTGCTTGGGGAGCCCACTGCAGGCCCTGACTTTCTCCAATCAGTAGGCTGCAGCATCCCTCGAGAGCAAGAGTACTCACCAGAGAAACTCTTCCTCCCAGGCAACACAGACAGGGATCTTTCTGGAAGCTGCTTTGGGAGGTAAGCAGTGTGCCAGCAACATCTGAGAATCAGACTCTCCCTCTGCCCATTCCCCACCCTGGGGACCTTGGTAGGGGCAACCACCAATATCCCCACCCACTCCCAGGAATGAGACACAGTCCACTGGTCCACACCCAGCTGTTGTAGTGTAGCTTGGTTTTATTTATGTCCACAAATATTTCAAAAAAATTACAAAATACTCAAATGGAGAGAACACAGAAGTCACGATTTCTGGGTGTCTACTGTTTACACTGTGTTATCTCATGGCAAACTACTCATATATACATTTAGCTTCAAGATATATATAAACGTAGCAAATCAGAATGTACACTCTGCTCTGCTTCTGCTGCAGTGAAATGTGAAGCTCAATCTTGACAACATTGAACAAGATACATACAAAACACAGAAAAGCAAAACCAAACTTCAAACAAAAGGAAGGAAAATCCAAAAGGATACCAAGGGGTCGGGCTTCAAAGACACTGTGAAGGTCTGGGGCCTCTGAACCAACTGTAGTTGACCAGGTGAGGGTTTCAGGTTGTGGGTTTTTAAATGAAAGAATCTCAGTGCTTCACCTTGGGATATGGGGAGAAAACCAAAATCAAACAAGAAAACACCTTCGGACAGCTTTCAAGTACAGACTTGGAAGTACTTCAGTCTCTCTCTTCTTTGGAAAAATGGATGATGGAGAGAGGAGATCAAGAAGGTTTAACTGAATGGTAGGCATTGTGCTCTACCAAAAGGAAAGAAAAGATGGGAGGAGGTGGGGCATCAGCGCAGGAGCCTGAGGGCAGCAGAAGCTGCAGTGTGAAGAGGCCTCTCAGAACCGCAGAGCGCCCCGCAGGAGAGCAAGCCCCCCTGGCCCCTACGGCACATCACCACCCCCAGAGGAAACAAATGCCTCCTGCCAACGCAGCCACAAGTCTGATGACAAGAGGTTCATCTGAGCCTGCCTCCCCTCTAAGGAACTAAAGTTAAGGCAGAAACAGAATGAGACAAAACGAAAGAGAAAAACTATAAACATTGTCAACAGACGAAATAATCCTCTATCTGGCCGAACTGAAACCAAACATGGTTTTAATAGAAACTGGAAATGCCTCTGATGCAGGTGTGAATCCGGAACCTGAATCTGAGCTAATACCTGTCGGTCTCTGGGTCAAAGCGCCGGTCTCTCCTCCTACCCCCTATGCAGCTCAGGACGCACTTCATGTCCACTGACCCACAGGGCCTTCCTTCTCTCGTCATCTGATAATTCCTGGATACGACCACCATATACCACAGCAGAAACAGCCCTCAAGCGTCTGAGAGAAGAGGAACGGAACAGGTCACATCCTGGCAGAAAGCCTGATCAATGGGTGCAGACATCCCCAGAATCCCCCCACTCTGCTTTGGAGAAAGTGCATCATGTCAGCGACTTAGAAAGCAGAGGCGGGCTCTCTGCGACAGCCTGACCCCTACAGAGTGGCATCTCCCAGATGGAAGCCTGCCTTCCCACTCCACATTTGTGGCTGCAACTCTTGTTCCTACTTCCAGGATTAAGAGTGGGGCTCACATGGTTTCCCAGTCCGATGTGGGTCACCATGCATGGACCTGCTCCTGGGGGAGACACACAGGCTACTGCCCAAAACTGTGCCAACTCTGGGGTCTCCCTCATTCAAAAGCAGCCTCAGCTGTGGCAAGGATGGCCTGGCCTCACCACAAGAAGATCCAAATGACAACACACACAAAAGGGCAGATTTCTAACAGATTCCTTTGGCAAGCATATGTGCTATTTGTGGGGAATCATTTTCTTGAATTTTCTAGAATGTTTATGAAATTGTCAGAGTATTAAAAAAGGCAGTTCATCCAGAACAATCAAATGTGTGTGCATGGAAATCTACAAGGAAATCTACAATCAGACACACAGAAACGTGCTTTCTATCCTGCAGAGACAGAACAAGGGTGGACATTTAATTCCTGCGCTCCTGGTGCAAAATGAAAGTGGTTCGCTCTAACAGACGTCTGCACCACTGGCCAAGCACAAGCTAGGAAGAGACAGAGGTGAAAATCAAAGCAGCAAAACAAAGGAAACAGTTTGTAACACTGTCCCTGCAAACCCGGCTGCTCACTGCTGCGACCAAACCTAGTCCCAAGCTTCTGCCCACTTGTAATTAGAAACGCCCATCTGTTCCCTTTAATTAAAGGGATAATTATATATAACTTTTTATTAAAAAATCAACTCTGTATTCTGTCAATAGCTGGTAGGAATTAGCGACATGGCTGGAAAAAATAGATCAGAATAGTAGTTTGTGGAAGGAAAAAAAGGCTGTTCTAAAATTATTTATTTACAGACGTAAAAAGCCATGCTGCAGAACTTTCTCAAATTATGAAGATTTCCTACAATGTATTAAAATAAAAGATTTTTTTAAAATTATAGCTCTTGGATTCCAAACTCATATGCCGCCTGTCTGCAAACCTTGTGGGTTTTGGAACACACGTAACTGAGTGTGTCTGCACGCACAGTGAAGGGTGTGAACTGGATTCTAGCACCTACTGAGAAATCAAGGAAGGAAAACAAAACTAAATCAAACCCCAAGATTGCAGGGGAGTTTTCCGAGTGTTCAGTCCAGTCCAGGACGCACTAAGTTTCTGGGGGACTGTCATGCAGGGACACCCAAACCAGTCTCAAGGAATCCTCTCTACAAACGAACACTATTAAGCTGATACATTTTTAGTTGTGGGGTTTTTAAATATATAAAGAAATCTTTAGAAGATATTCTTTTTGCTTTTGCAGCTCCTACGTATGTAAAAAGTCCTGTTTCTCCCCCCAAGAACTGGGGTTTCCACAGCCAGCGTTAACAAATAAATAACTTATAACTGCTTGTCACCTTCTTTCTTCAGTCGACTGGAAAGAAAAGAAACAAGAAAGAGTGGTCAGCATCAGGCCTGGCAGGCGGGACCAGGCGTGCAGCTCGAGGATGCAGGTGCCCCAGGTGGCCTCCTCCCCTGGTCTCCCTCCCATCAAGATGGCTCCATGGGAATCCCTGCTATGGCCAAGAGGCCAGGGCCCAGCAGAGCCAAGGCAGAGGAGTCTGGGCCTGATGATGTGGGAGGAGCGCCAAGGGCACAGCCAGGAGGGGCGGCCATTAGGCTGGGTCAGCGGTCCACAGGTGGGGTAGTGGGGAAGCCTGGGCTCAGCCAGCTGGCCCCACCCTCCTGGCCCATCCCCGCCTCACCTGTAATAATCTTCCTGACTCGGTAGGTGGCCACCATGCATGTGGGGGTGTCCGTGCAGCCACTGCTGCTCCATGGCCAGTCTCTGCAGCTCAGCCGACTGGGCATGCATGGCCTGCAGCTGGTGGGCCGCCGACATGGGGGGTGGGATGGCCCCAGGCAGGTCTCGGGGATAGGGGGTGCCTGCCAAACACAAAACAGCCTCTGATACAGGGAGGTCAGGGGAGTGGCCAGGACAAGGCCAGCAAGGAGGTCAGGTTGGGAGGGAGCCCCCAGAGTGGAGGAGCAAGAGGCTATTTACTCAGCAGGTATCATTAGAGCAGAGCCTCCCCTAACGCGAGAGAGAGGCCCAAAGTACTGTCCCTCGGATCCCCTGCCAGGGGAACTCACTCCTCCTCGGGCTTCAGGCCTCAGCCTAGTGTTTCTTCTGCAAGGGGGGCCTACCCTGAGTCCCCGATTTAAATTCAGCACCTGTTATTCCTTCACTGACCACCATTGTCGTCCTGGCTCCTGTTACATGCTAACACTTCCCACCCCAGCTCTCTGAGAGCAGGGGTTTGCCTGACCCGTTCCCAGGTGGATTCCCCGCACACAGCAAGTATTTGCTGAATACATGAATGAGGGAATGAATGGCGACATGAGACCAGACCACCAACCCAGCTCCTCACACTGGACCCTTCTTTCCCCAGGCGCGTTCTTACCAAAAACTGGATGACGAAGCATCTCGTGCTCATGGGGGGGCTGTCCAAGCAGAGGGTTGGGAAGGGTGCCAGGGGGATAGGGAAAACGAGCCAGGTGAGGGCCAGCAGTCAGGGGGTCAACCAGCGGGTGAACTGGGCCTGCTGAACCTAAAAAAGGGGCAGAAGTCCAGATGCAGGAGGTGCAGGGCTCCAGGGCTCTCTCAATATTTGCCCTCCTTGGCTGTAGTTACCAGTGACTTCCTCCTCACCACAGGCTCCTGGTCACCAGGGCTGCCAATATCCCTGACCCACAGTGGCTGTCCCCCACCACACACACCTCCACAAAATAATAAAGAAGTGAAGAGCTGACCATTTCCGTACACCTTTCCTCCTCCCATTCTCAGCGCCCCCTACAGGCAGAGTCTCCTCCACCCCATTCTGTTGAGGACCCTGGATCAGCAGAGCCCCTGGCTAACTGCCAGAGGCCTGCCTCCCAGCCCTTCACCTGGAGAACCCAAAGGAGGCCAGCAGGGCGGGTCGGCAGGGACAGGGCGACTAAGCCCTGCTCTCCCTGCTGGCAGCAAACCTCTTGGCTCTCCCTTCAGCATGTCATCTGCTTGGCTGCTGCCCTTGGTTTCGAGTCAGCAATCTCTTGCGTGCCTCAGGCCCTTTGCACGCTCTCCCTCTGCCTGGAGATGCTTTACCCCGGTTTCCAAAACCTTGCCCTTTCACCTACTTCAAGTCTTTCCTCAAAAGTTACCTTCTTGCCAAGGCTTTCCCATGACCCTCTTCATGACTGCAACATTGCCTCCAGCTCCCTTGTTCCCTCTCTCTGCTTATTTTCCTCCAGAACACTGAGTGCTTTCCACAACCTGAGACACCTTTATTGACTGCCTCCCAGATCTGGAAGGTAAACGTCAGGGTGTCGCCAGCACCTACGAGTGTGCCTGGCACACCACAGGTGCTCAGTATACATTTGTCGAATGAATGAATGAATGTTGTATAAACGAGTGAACAAATGCCTGTCCTCAGATGGCACTAAGGCACATCTGCTGGTTACACCAGGGCTTTTTAAAAGGCCCACACCGGGTGGCATCAGAGTTTCCCGTGTCAGGGCCACATGGTGAATGTGACAGCTGCTTGGCTTCCCTGGAACCACCTGCCTAGAGACGGTCCAGGCTCCCCGCGTCAGGGTTGGGTACACAGGTAGGAAGCAAGGTGCTGTCCTCCCTCCCTCCCTCTGGGCCTTGCTCTATCAGCTGTCCTCCCCAGCACAGAGGTCTGCCCACGTGGAAGTCCCGCATGCAGGCTGTGCCACGGGACCTCCACAGCACACCCTGGTCCCAGGGCGCAGGCACACCTGCCTACTCGAGAGCAGGGCCAGACCCTCCTCCCACCCCATCTAGACAGTCTACAGAGCTGTGGAGGGAGTAGGGACCCCAGCCGTGCCTGTCTCTGCCTCAGACCAGCCTTCCCTCGGCTGGCCGGTCAGCAGGCCTTTAGGAGCTCTCATTCCCAGAGTGGACAGGACTGGGTAGCCCTGGCCAGGTGAGCCAGCTCAAAGCTAGCAGAGGCTCAAACCCCATTCCTTAAGGGGGAATAGAGAACTGTTCTTTCAAGTTCTCACACAGTGACAACCTATAGCCTGCCTGGGTGTCCCAGGTGCCTCCACCTGGCTCCAAAGGCCCCCAGGCCCTACCCTGCCCCTCAAGCCCCGCCTCCGTCCCTCAACCCGCCTCAGTAAGCACAGGACGCACAGGCCGCTTCCCTCTACCCCTGCCCGCCCTGGGCACAGGGCCAAGAACCTAAGCTTTATCGAGGAGGCTGCAGACAGAAGGCCCCGGGATGACTCAGCTTTCCCGGGACTTGCAGCTCTGGAGAGCTGAGGGGCTGAGCAGAGACAAAGGCTGTCTGTGAGTAAAGCAACAACAGGATTCCCAGGTGGATGCTGAATATTCTAACACTGCCCAGGAATTAGGGATTTGTTTAGAAAAGAACAATCTCTGCTCCTGGACAGCAGCTCTGTCTCTGGTCTGTACCCCTTCACACCAGAGCTCAACCCACAGCACCCTCTGAGCCCAACCAGGGAACCTACCTTGGTGGAGGGGGTCCTGCTGGTGGAGGTGGAGGTGCGAGTGGATGTGTGAGTGCTGGTGATGGTGCGGAGTCACGTTGAACATCTGCAGTCGGGCCAGGGGGTCGCTGGTCAGCGATGCCATGCGCTCGGCATGAATCCGCTCAGCCGCCAGTCTATCAGGGTAGCTCATTTCAGGCCGCAGCTGGGGGCCCGCCAGGGCCAGTCTCTCCCTCTCCAAGGGGTTCAGGCCCGGGTGGAAAGAAGCAAAAGGGTGCGGGCCCGCAGTGGGGGGAATGGTGAGGGCGCTGTGCCGGGCGAAGTGCTCCATGGGGTTGGTGGCTGGGTGCAAGGGGTCCAGCTCCGGGGGCTTCACCTCGAAGCCTGGTTTCATCCTCTCCCGCAACTCGCGCTCCCGGATCTCCCGCTCCCGGATCTCCCGCTCCCGGAGCTCCCGCTCTCGGATGGTGGGGTCGACGTTGTAGAGGCCGGGCATGTGGTAGGCCAGCAGGGGGTCAGTGGGGTTGAGGGGCATGTAGAAGGGGTGGTTGCGGTTGGTGGGTGACATGACGTGGGGCCGAGCGTACTCGCTCAGAGTCCGAAGGGCAGGTGTGTCTGGCCCGATGTATGGGGGCACAGCAGCAATGGTGGTTGGTGGTGGCTCGAAAGATGGCCGCATGTGGCCAGGACCACTGAGCTGGGGGTCACTGAGGCGGCCTTCATGTGCTGAGCTGGATGCCTTCTGCTGAAGGAAAGGAGGGTGTGAGGGGTGGATGCCCACCTGCCCAGGGGCTGAGCCTGATGCTCACTCTGCAGAGGTGAGCCCTGCCCTGCTGCCATCCTGCACTGACCAGCCAATTTGGTCCCTCCACCTCGACACTGATACCTGGCCCAGCCATGGCCTGGGACAGGTGAGAGCCTGGCACAGGGACATGGTCCAGACCCTGCTGTGACTGTCTCCTTTGTGCCTGCAGCTTCCCTTGTACCCTAGATGGGTCTCGGTCTGTGTCTCTGTGAGACACAGCTAGTGCATGTGGGTGTCCAAGTGTGTATCTGTGCGAGAGCAAGGTGGGTGACCCGGCTGAGGAGAATGCCACAGACCAGGGCTGCCAGGGGGACTGATATGGCCGGGTTCTCCTCCCCTTTAGCTTCTCTTTGGTCCCTTCAGATCTAGAGGTCTGCAGTGCAAGGACAGGCCCTCTCCCTGACACCACCTGGATGCTGTGAATCAGCCTGAACCTGCCAGGGCCAAGGGAGGGGGCGCATGGTGAGCACTGGGAAAGGAGGTCCAGGCCGGAACCGGCGGGTGCCCGAGTTAGACCAGTAGCTCAAGGATGAGCGGCACTTTCAGAAAAGCCTGCAAACGGGGTTGAAACAGCACCCAATCCTCCACTGCCGTGAAAATGAACCAGGCAGCACTGCACAAAGCTCGGCAGCCCCAGGGTCTCCAGGCCTGGCGTGGCCAGCGCCCCCTCCCTGCACACACAGGCCGCCCACTCGCACGCCGACAAGCACTCACGGTTACTCTCTCTGCCTCCCGCTCGCGCTCCCGCTCCCGCTCGCGCTCCTTCTCCTTCTCCTTCTCACGCTCTCGCTCCTCCCGTGCCTTCTGCTCGGCCTCCCGTTTGGCCTTCTCAATGGCCTCCTCCCTCTTCTTGGCCAGTTTGGATCCCGCCAGAGGCATGAAGTATAGGTCTGTCCGCGCACAGGAGTTGTAACCCCGGTCCAGGTGCTTGTAGAACCTATGAAAGGCCGCATCTCTCACTGGGGGCCCCTGCTGAGGCCTCAGCCTGCCCCCAGTTGCCCAGCCCGTCCTTGCCCCAGCCGTGCCGACTTCCAGGGACCAATACCTGGCTGACTGGCTGGCATGGCTGGGGGTGTCCACCACAGTGGGCTCCGGAGACGGGCTCCTAGGTGGGGGAGGGGGGCTCTCAGGCTCCTCAGCATCATCCAGAGCCTCTTCCTTGATCTGGACAGTGGGGAGTGGGCAGGCTGCCCCCCCAGGTATGCTGCCTCCCGAAGAAACAGCAGCAGAGCAGGGTGGCTGGGCTGAGGGGCCAGGTCCCGCAGGTGGGGTGGAGGTGGAGGGGCAAGTCGGAGGAGTGATGGGAGGAGGGCCCCCAGGGACAAAGGAGTGCTGAGCGAATGGGGGCTGGGGGGGCACCTGGTGGAGGCCTGCAGGAGGATGGGAGGCAGCAGCAGGAGGCAGGCTCTGGCTCTGGGTCAGCACAGGAGGCTGGGCAGGGGAGGAAGGCAGTGGCTGGCTCTGAGGCATGAGCTGCAGGGGTGGGGGGTGGGCCGAGGGGGGGTGGTGTGTGGACAGGGAGCTCAGGGGCTTCAGGGCTGGAGGGGGTGGGAGGTTGGCATTCATGGAGAAGGGCGAGGGCCCTGAGAGGTGAGGTGGGTGCTTGTGAGCCTGTGGTGCCGGCAGCTGGGGGATGGGCGTGGTGGGTGGGGGCTTGATGTGTGGCATGGCCAAGGGTGCCGGTGGCAGGGGCTGCTCCCGTGGGGGCTGCTGGGGCTGCAATGCTGACTGAGAGGCTGGGGGCTGCAGGGAGGTGTGAGGGTGAGCTGCCGCCTGGGAGGTCTGGGGAGGGAGGCCAAAGGGCTGAGGGGGACCTGGGTGCTGCAGCAAGGGCCCAGCCTGGAGGCTGTGAGGGCCAGGGGGGCCCTGACTGTGCAGTGGGGGTTGGGTATGAGGCGGGGCAGAGGTCTGGCCAGCCGGCCCAGTCAGAGGCTGCAGTGGGGGATGCGGTGAGGGCAGACGCTGTGGGTGCAGGGAGGGTACCTGCTGGATATGGGCATGGGGAACAGGAGCTGTTGGAGCCTGCGGCTGGTTTGGGGGCTGGGAGACTGAGGGGGAACCCTGTGGAGGGACTGCAGTGGCCGACAGCGCGGGCCCTGGTGTGGGAAGCTGGGGGGTTCCCGGTGGGGCTGTGGAGGGAGCTGGAGCAGTCCCACTGGGAGCCTGCAAAGTTGGGGGCTGGGCCTGCAGCATCTGCTGCTGGGCCGAGGAGTCCGAGTCACTCTCGTTGTCCTGGGGGCTGGGGATGCTGGGGGACGTGCTGCGATTGTCTTGGTCGATGTCTTTGGGGTCACTGCTGCCCTCATCGTTGACACTGCGGCTGTCTGAACTCTCTCCCTCACCTTCGGATGGCGAGTTGGGCCGGCTGATCTCCTAGGGCCAGAGAAGGGAGGGACAGAAGCTCTAGGAGAGCTGGGGCTCTCTCTGCCCTCCGTTGCTAGTGCCTGGCACACAACAATGCTGTGCGCAGATGAGGCAGCCACCCCATGCCACCTCCCACGGAGAATCTGGGCTGGGGGCTTCTCAAGGGACATTAGCTGCCAGCTGCAGTCAACATGGCTCGGCTGCAGACCTCACCTGGGTTTTTGTCTTCTTGGAGCTGGTCCTGTCAGCCTCCTCTGTATCAGAGGCCACCTTCTCTCGCTGGCGCTTGGTGCTCTTAAGAGGGGATGAGGCTTCTTCCTTCACCTTCTGCAGTGGTGAAAGCCCAAAAAGAGCATCAGGTCAAGGGAAGATGTCCCATCAGCCTCAGGGGGGAAATAACGACTGTTTGCTGACTTCTTGCTCCCACATTCTGAGCTCCATCTCCAGAAGCAAGAGAGCTCTGGAAGGGGCCAGCAAGAAACCAGTATCTAGGGATGGGATTAACTTGGCTTTGTGGGGAGGCAGCCTTTCTAATCACCCTCCACCTTCTGCCTCTGAGGCCTTGGGAAACTCGAGGCAGAAGTAGCCCCCAAAGGTCAGTGCTGGGAGTTGTGCTGGACCCCCTTTCTCCGCAGGCCCCAGTCTGCGGCTCTCGGCCAAGGCAATGCTGGGGCCCAGGGCGGCTCCACAAACGACCTGTGGCCCTATGTCCAAGGAAGCTGAACACCAACTCCAGCAGCCCAGGTTTTAACGGGAGGGCGGGGCTGAGCAGTCCCCACTACCCACCCCCAGCACCTCACCTTGGCCGACTTCTTCACTGTCTCTGCTTTACTGTCATTGCTGGAGGTGCTGGCAGCACTGGGGGAGTTCCGGCCACTGGAGCGAATGTCTTCGTTGATGGGCGAGGCACGACCATCAGGGCTGGCTGGCTGCTTCTTTCGACCACTGCGCAGTGTAGACATCTGCCCACCCAAACCGGAGGCTGGTGAGACTGGACCCCAGTCCCTACGAAGGCCACCTGAGCCCAGCACACACGCAGGAGCCTCAAGAACAGACCCCACCACCAGCTTCACAGCGAACCCCAACCTCTGACAAACAGGCACCTCTGGCCATCCCTTGCCGCACAGAGGTCAATATCGAGCTAAGGAAGAAGGGTGTGAATGGGTGGGTTCAGACAAAAAAAAGAGAGAGTCTCAACTTAAACCCAAAGCACTCATCTTCCAGGACTATCCTGAATGACATGTGCTAGAAATGAGAGAGGCTTTCTGAGGGGCAATAGTCAGCAAGGGCAGTCTACTCTGCCAAGTTCTCCAGAATGACAATTACACACAAAATCAGCTTTAGATCACCTCACCCTGTTTATTCCATGTACCTGCTCACTCTGCCAACACAACCAAACCAAACCCTTGCTGATTTCATCTGACAGGATGGGAAGTAACCCAAAGAGATAAGCTGTCAAATAATGAAGTTCAGCTCCTAAAACCACCAAACACTTCAGCATGTGTGCACAAAGCCACAGGGGCTCAGGAGAGATGGGGGTGCAGTGATTCACACAGGTCCATCTGCTCCCTTCTGAATGAGCAGTGGCCAGGCAGCCAGGACAACAGCAGCCTTGACAGGATGGAAAGGTCTGAGGAAGGTCAACGGTGCCACCCACCTGCCTAAAAGGGCCTCTGGGGAGGGCAGAGCCACAGGGAAGACCCTGGCAGTATCCTCAGCCCCCAACCTGGGAAAACTCTCACTCCCAAAGGTCCCTGCTACATTTCCAACCTGGGAAACACAGGCTCTTTGTGGAAGGGACTATGCAGTGAGTAGAAAAACGTACCTAAAGTTTGCAAAACTGGATCAAACATTTAAAAAAAAAAAAGCCTGCAAGTTCCAAATAACAGAGATATGCCACACTGGAGGTGACCAGCCCATGGGCCAGAGGAAGGTCTGAGGGACTTGGAGAGCCTGCACTGAGCCAGAAACTGACACCCACACACCTCACTGACTCCCACTGACGCAAGGGCAGAAGAGAACAGAGGGTTCTTCCCAGCCCCACAGGCAAAGCTAATGCCTTTGGGCATATCATCACCTCAAGGGTCTGTTTCTTTACCTAAAATGAAACACTTGCTATCCTCCTCCTGGTGGGCACAGCCCCCAGCATCCTAGTAACCTGGAGAAGGGGTCAGGAGTGCCAGAGGCTCAGATCACCTGGCCGTGGGGACTCACCGAGCCACGACTCCGCCGCGTCCTCATGCTATGTTTCCCGCTGAGCCCATCATCTTCCTCTTTGACAGGTTTGAACATAAATGGTGGGGGGTCCACGGGCTTCTCAATGGGCGGAAGCTCGCCGTATTTCTTGAAGTGAATGCGGCAGTCTGTGCAGAGCAGGATGTTCTCCCGGCCCCCGTGGTGCCAGTCTTTGGAGGCTGCGTGAGGGAAGAGGGGTGGGGGTGGGGGGGTCAACCTTGAAAACCAAGGTCCTTGGGGACATCTAAGCAAGGGGGCCCTTCTGTGGGCTCAGTCGAACCCGGCGCCACGAGAACCATGCAGCACCGGGCTCGGACAGACACCTGTCACTTGGACAGCTCAGGTGCTGGTGCTACCCTGGCTCTCTCCCAGGGTGGGAGAGGATTTCAGGAATATCCACTACCCCCACCTCATCTCGGGGTACCCAGGAGGAGCTGGCAGCAGGCTCCCAGGAAACACAGGCACCCCCAACCCTGACCTTGAGCAAGTCTGTCCTATGCACTGGTCAGTACTCCAGACTGACTCCTAAACAGGGGAGTGAAGTGAAATAAAGATTTTCAGCTTTCTCAAGTAACCCTGAAGCTCAATGCAAATGTCAAATCAATTACTGCCCTGGCAGGTCTCCAATTCAATTCATGAAATGTTCAGAACCTGGAAGTGTCTGAGCCTGGCCTGCTCCAGTGAATGGCCCCCACTGCCCACCAAGCCCCACTTACTGGTGGTGAAGCAGTGGCGGCAGGCGTACCCCTTCAGCTCCTGCTCACTGTCCTCACTGTCGAAGTCATCCTCGCTGGCTGAACTCAGGTCCACTGGGTATGGCGGGCACACAATGAGGGAGGAAGAGACACCATCATGCTCAGCTAAGACCAGGACCACTTGTGATCTGTGATCTGCCCCAGGCTCTGAACCACTAATCAGAGTGGCCCAGTAGGCTAAGGTGGGACAGTGTTCACAAGGGACCACTCTGAATTCCTCAGGGCCAGTCATCAGAATGAAAAACTTGTGTGTGAGGGGTGGGACCCAAGGGCCTGCCCTGCCAGATTTTGCGGGGCTGATGTCACACCTGAACCCTGGGGTCGCCGGCACTGATGCCTATGCTGGTAAATTTGAACAGGGTAAAGCGCATCCATGATGCTCTCCCTGACTCGTCCAGGCATCCTGAGAAATTCCCTTTTTATCGAGTCCTCCCCCGGCACTCCTACCAGATTATTTGTTTGCATGTGCAACATAAGTGACCCTCAGGTCAAATGTCCTGGGCCAGGACAGAACCACAAGGCACTATTGCTGCATTCTAGTTTTTAGGAGTTAAGAAGGTGTGGGCTTCCTCGTCATATTAGATTGCACGTCACACTGGGACCAAGAGAAGGATCTTGGTAAAGCAGGAGGAAAAGGAAAAAAATGTGCATTTGATCTTATTGCTATCACAATACAAGTGCAATGAAAACTCAAACAAACAGTACACTATCCGCTAAATGGAAAATCTCCTCTGAAGTTATCCAAAACGCCTCAGGCCAAGGCCAAGACTTACATTTTGCCCACACTGTGACAAGGAGGCCTGTGAGTGCAGGCCCAGAGCTGGGACACAGTGTGTGGCTGCATGTGAAAAGTCCCCCACTTACAGAATTCACTGGAGGGGGGTCTGGAGGGCGTACTGACGGGTGTGGACGCAGTGCGGGTCTTAATCCTCCTGAACACGGCCTGCCTGCGGTGCCTGCGGTGAGCCCGGGAACTGGCTGCTTCAGGGGTTTTCTTCCAGTAGTAATAGAAGGTGATCAGCTCCCCCTGCAAGAAAGAAGGGCTGGCAGTGAGGGCAGTGTCCAGAGGGGTTTGGCTTTTCCATGTCCCCCAGCACACCCTTTGCTGCTGGGAGCAGAAGATGGGTTTACAACAGCCACCCTGCAGACATGTACAAACAACAGTTTGCTCCTGGAGTAGTGAGGGGAACCAGGCTTGCTCAAGACACACCTGCTGAGCTGCCCGAATGGGCCTGTCTCCTCGCCCGGTGGAGCATACCTTTTAGATGTCAGAACACTCATTCATTCTGCAAGCACTTGTTGGGTGCCTACTATGTGCCAGGCACCACCACTGGCCTAAGCACTGGAGATGCATCAATAAACAATGGACAAAGGAAAATCTCCGCCCTTTAGCTGTGTGTGTCTGTGTGTGTACACAGAGGATGTTTCCTTCACAGTATTCCAGTGAAATCACACAGGTGTGACAAGGAAATGCCTAGCCAGTTAGACTACTCCAGAAACAACCAAAGAAAACAACCGAGGTGGTTGGGAACTAGGGCCGGGCGGAAGGTCAAGGACAACAGAGACCCCAAACCCAAAAACACTGCTCTACAGCCTCCCCCCCAGGCTGAATGCCCACACCGGGACAGGTTGGCACAAGTCCTAAAGGCAATGACTGGGGCTTGACAAAGAAAGACTAAGAGTGGTACTGATGTAGAGATGAAATGCCACATGTCACAAGGCCAGTCTTTAAGACAAAAGGAGCTACTCTTTTCACAGCCCAGCAGAAAGAGAGGCAAGACATCTTTCTAAAAAATATAGCAAGAAGACACGAGCCCAAATGCAACTTAAAAAAAAGGGAGATTTTGGCACCCCCACCCCGAGGGGCTCAGCAGACATGCCATACACACAAATGGGTGAATGGTATGTTCAGCTAACCCTGATTGATGAAAGACTCATATTTTAAAACAAGTATCCCAATATAAAGTATCTCTATCTAGAATTTTTAATAAATCGCTTAAAGTAGTGAGAGAGTCTAGATCACATTGATCTTCTCTAATTAAATCAATATTGTGGAAAGTGAATTAACCTGGCAGACTATCATATCCTGGGAAGTCACCCTGGGGGGATCCCGCATCCCAAGGTGGGAACTACTTGGCCAGAGCACCACTTTGTCTCATAGAAGGCTCACTGCCTTGTGAATCGAGGAGCCAAGAAACAAAGAAGCCAAGATTTTGTTCTCCAGTGACCTGAGATCTATCTGGAAAGACCAGCGTTGGGGAGACTAAAATAGACAAAGTGCGGATACCACACAACGAACTCCTGCAATTGACAAGAGTCCCAATCAGACAAGGTTTCATTAAAAGCATCCTAGAAGCAACAGCCTCAGAACACGATGACAAGTAAGTTGGTAGAGAAGAGGGCAGATTTTAGGTGGGAAATGGCTTCTGCAAAGCAGGTAATGTACGTGTGCTGAGTTCTCACTACTCAGAGTTGGATTCTATGTCTGTGCATTTTCTAAGAGGTAGGACCACAGCTGTCATCAGATCCTTAAAGGAGGGCTGTGATTCAAGACGAACTTCTGACTGGCTTCCATAACCCTATAGCATGTATTTCTTGGAGCTGTGGATGTGTTTCCGTCTTTCCAAGCACCACTTAACAAAATGCTAGTGACTGCCAATATTTAACAGATGAAGCATGACCCCAGGCCAAGGAGGCGAGGAGGCAGCCACCGCGGAAAAGCACACGCATGTTCGCACATGCACGTGTCCACCGCACCCTCTTTTCAATTCCATGAAACGGTAATCGAACAATAAGGGAAAATGTAGGAACTGCCCTTGGAGTTCTGACTTGTTTGTCTACCACGTTATTCTACAAATGTAGGCTAGAATTGTCCCTGTGGTGACTGGAGCATCCTGAGCCCCTAAGGTCATGGTCCGAGAACCTCCTGGCTCCTGCCTCTTTACTTACTACCTCCCTGACTTGGAAAGTCATTTCTGTAATACTGGTCTTTTGGTGTTGGCTGGCTGGAGGGAACAAACTCATAAATCCACTAGGGGATTAAGAGATCTGTGCTGACATAAAACGCACCCAGCTTTGGTTTTCCTATGAGAAAATACAGAACAGAAGCCAAGGTAGGTCACTATCACCCTTCAAATACTTTCGTTAGAGTGGCATGCTTCATCAGTTCAAAAGGGCAGCTGGTGCAGTAAATCACAGCCCAATCCCAAAGCTGGAAAGAAGAATGAGAAAATTCAAAGTGGTTCTACCCATCTCCTCCTCCAGCTGAAGTCCTTTTAAGGCCAGCGGACGACAGAGGCCTGGGATGTAAGAGGAAATGTGAAGCTAGAGGAGACAGAAGGAAACAAAAATGGGAGAGAAAACTGGGTGGGAAGGTGCTACCAGAGTCTCTGCCAAACCTGTCTTACTTGGAGGCTGTTAAGCAGCAGCCACCTTGACATTTCTACACAGCACTGGTCCATAACGCAATACTGCCTCACAAGGTTACAAGAAGTATTTCTATTTCTCAAATATGAATGTTTTGAAAGAGTTTCAAATGGTTTTAAAAGATGGCAAAACTTGCAGATTAAAATAGAGGAAGCCAGAGTTCAGCGGAGTTACAACACTGGCCCAATTCCAGACACCAGACAGAAAAGCCCAGGTTCACAACTTTAAACCTTTACTCTTATACTGTGTACTCCTCCAGTATGTGTGAAAATCAGGACACGAAAAAGAACCTAAATATTGAAATAAACATCGACTTTTTGTCAACACTTAAGTAACAGCTTTTAAACAAGAATAAGGAGGCTGGAACAGATTCCATCATCTGAGTACCAAGGATCAAAATGACGCAGCCAGAAGGACCCTCCTCTGTAGGTCTAAAATTAGTTCATGAGAAGACGAAAGAATACAAATTTCAAAACCCAGGAAGATGGGGGAGTGACTAGAACTCTCATACACTGCTGGTGGGAATGTAAAATGGTCAAACCACTATGTAAAACTGGCAGTTCTCACAAAGCTAAATAAACATTTACCATATGACCCAGCAATTGATTCCACTCCAAAAGAAACAAAAACTTATGCACACAAAAAGACTTTTAGACAAATGTTCATAAAAACTTTATTCTTAGCAGCCAAAAACTGGAAATAATCCAAAGGCCCCTCAACAGTATGATGGATACACACATTATGGCACACCTATCCACTAGAATACTACTTGGCAGTAAAAAGGAAAAAACTACTGCTACACCCAACCATGTGGATGAATCTGAAAAAACACCATGTTGAATGAAAGCAGCCAGACACAAGAGGGTACAGACTGTATGATTCCATTCTAGAAAAGGCCAATTTATAATCATAAAAAACAAATTAATGGTTGCCTGGAGTCTGGCAAGTAGGAAAACTCTAAGAGGACACAAGGAAACTTTGGGGTGAAGATAAGATTCTACAAATCGACTGTGGCCTTATTTACATGGATATATACAGTTGTCCAAACTCACTGAATTGTGCACTAAAAGTAGGTTCATTTTTATGGTATGTATTGTATGCATACCGATTATACATCAATGAAGTTGACTAAAAAAAAAAAAAAACTCCAGACCAGGTTTTATTAGCTGCCTCTCAACCACTGAATGTCTACGAAGAGATTAAACATTGGAACAGAGCAAATCTAGGAGGATTAGAAACAGCATATTGGTGACTGCATGGATGACTAGGTCTTGAGCACAAACAAAAGAACATGTCAGGGAAAGCTTCGGTTCTACACATACGGAGTGAAGCAGCTCGAGGCCTCACCAGGAATGAAGTCAATTGAACTTTAATCAAACATGCATAGTGTGTGCTGCAGAGACCCACTGCACATAAATTCAGGGAACAAAAGCTGTAGCAGAAATCAATAGCTTACTGAAACATTAACACAGGCAATCACTGATCAAAAGGCAGCTCTACAAAGGCAGCCTTGCAAATTAGCTCCTGCTTTTGCTTGCAAGCAAACACAGAGGTATAAATGTTGTCGACATGAATGCCCTATAATGATCATTTTGTTCCCGATGCTCTCACCTCATCTCACAACAAGGCCTCACAGTCAACACACCTCACACTTTGGTACTATAATTGCACACAGCATGAAGAACTAAACTGGTTTAGTGCCTGGGCAACAAAGGAAAAGACGGGCGAAGTCATCTCCAATCAACAGCACTATGGGCTGCAGCTCTTGCCAACAGGAGAGCTCACATCCACTGGTCTATATTTAGCGGACTCTCTCTCTTGCTCCAACTCCTTGGCCTTTTCTTTTGGTTTGCATGTGTAGGGGGAGGGCCGCTGGATTTTACCAAAAGGTCATACGTAAAATGCCATTGGCAATAAAGAGATTTGCTCCTAGATTTCGGTACCAGCTTCCCTCCCTGCGGCAGGTTCTCCACACAGCAGGTCTTCTCCCAGGGGTTATAGAACTAGGCATCAGTAGGTTTCTCTGACTTTCCATTAAAAGAAAAATAAGGTGTGGGGAGCACCATGTCCAGAAGAATGACAAGGAAGAAGAAGTTGATTCCCATTGTGCTCTATCTGGGTGGGGTGGGGGCCGGGAGCAGAGAGAGAAAACAGACACAGAGAGAAGAGTCAGGTTGACAAAGGCTCTGGGCACCAGTGGACAGCTCAATCACAGGCTGCTCCTGTAATCCAGAGCTTCCTGGGCTCGGGCCACTTGGAATCATTAGGAGGAATAGTTCCTCCTCCTCAGCCACCATTTTACTTCTGTGCCTCCCAGAGTTAGGCTAGGAGTCCATCACGTTCATTCAACATCAACATCAGGGCAGGCTCCCTCCATGGCCGCATTGCCTGGGCAATCTGGGCTGAAGCAACAGGGACTGGTGCTGCTCAGTCCTGCCAGCTCACCTCTTACAGGTAGCTTTTCAGGTATAAACCCACTTCAGGTAAGTTCTGCTGATATGCTTCAGCCCAGTTCTGCTTTACCCTGGGTAAACAACAAACTGTTGACATGTTCCACGGCCTGAGTGGGTGCCCCACTGTACACGCCCGTGCGCAAGCAGACATGCGGCGGAGGGGGTTGGAGGTAGGAGTTGACAGCCCTGCTGCAGGAGACAATCTGACCGGGTCTCCTTCCTGTCTTACAAGCAGGTCAATTTACCTGCAGGCTTTGGTAAGCTAAAACACTGCCCACAAACATAACTGCTATTTAATTTCCCTCAGGCATTGCAATGCTAAGGAAGAAGAACCTGTAACTCGTCCTGCCCAATTAAAAAATAATTTCTTTTTTTTAAATTAAGATAAGCTACATGTCTTCTCTACAGAGACCTTGGGGAAATGAAAGCATAGAACAGACTGCTGAAGAGGGAAGGCACTGTAAGCATTTCAAGTATCAAAGGTTCATTCTTGGCAAACATGTCTGTCCCCAGTATTGAGCAGAGGAGCAAGCTCCCCACTCCCCAGGTTCTCTTCTGCCTTAGCCCAGCACTAACTCCTCAGTCAGGAGCCCTCTGGGAGACTGACGTGGAGGCAGGAAAAGGTAATCAATTCATTTTCTCCCATATTAGAAGCATAAGGGTACACCCAAGATTGAGTCCAAATTTTTGTGATTATAACATTATTATTATTATTGCCAAAACCACCCAAAGAAGTGTAGACACCCTGAGGTGGCGGGGGGGTGGGGCACGACACAGTGGAAGATGAGGTCCAGGGACCCCAGTACACAGAGTCCAGGGTGCCTGCAGCCTGTCATCTACTATCATCTTTATAAGCCAAGGAAGGCCTCAGTCTTTTGGAAATAACCCTGTAGACACACACACACACACACACACACACACACACACTCTTGCAATTCAGTGTACAGAACAGTGTTCCTTTATCTTCCATTCTCACAACACAGTTCTGTGACCGACAGAAAAAAATGACAACGACCACTGATCTGACAGTTAGGTCAAGGAAGGCCCTAGAAAACCACCGTCCTGCTTCCTTGTACACAGATGGAGGTGGGGAAGGGAGGGAGGGAGGCAGGAAGGAATCTAATTCAGGTCCCTGCACCATAGCAAATGTCCAGGTGCCAGCCTCAGAAGGTCCCCGGTAGAGGCTGCCCACAAATGCTTCCTCTGCTGGTGAGGGAAAGCTGTGGCTAATTTCTTCTTTACCACCAAAGTTTCAGTAGGCATCCTCTCTGGGCCAAGCACCACCTACTGAAAAAGAGGGGGCAGCAGAGGAGATCGGGCATGGGGAGGCAGGCCTAGAAGCTGCCCATGGATAATGGCATTATAAATACGGCTTCTTTCTAAAGCTATTTTACAGGCTCTTCAAGCCCATCTACCACTGTCAGCTGAACAGACTGCAATTATGAGATGGGACAGGACCCCCTACATGGCAGAGATGACAGATGCACACCCTTGCATACAACTGACACAGCCCATTACAGGGGTTAGAAAGTAAGCATTTAGAAAAAATTACCTTAATTCTTTAACACATATTATTAACTGTTCCGATGCTAAATATATAGAGAACACACAGCTAAACGATCTCTATACAATGCCTTAAATCTACATGCTAATGTGCAATTAGTTAGAATCAAGGTGTTGTTCCCCGGCTAAAACTTTTGTTTGAAGAATACCCTTCAGTTACCATCTGCTCCCTCCTTTGGTGGTCCAGGTAAAGAGGGTGAAGAAACTCACCCCTTACTTACTGGATAGAATGGACAGATCTAAAGCTTTTTTTTTTCCTAAGCTGTTGTTCCAGGGGGAAGTTCCAGCAAGCAATGAATAGTTATGAAACAAGGCCCCAAACCCAGTAGGGGCAGGAGGGAGAAGCACACATGGCATAGAGCTGCTTCTCAGACTTCTTTCCCCAACCCAGGGCCCTAAATGGCCAAGGCCAAGAGATGAGACTCTGGCTATGGGAGTTGGTCCGGGAAGCCTGTGTGTGACATGTCCCCTGGGAAGCACTCTACTAGAGTGCTTTGACCCTGCACCTAAGCTTGGCCCCTCTGATTTCAAAGACCACCTCTGCCTGGGAATTAGAGCTGCACTGTTTCTTAGCAAAAACTACTAACGCAAGGGTAGTGAAGCAAGTCGTAAAATTTCCTGGCACAGACTCCTATGCAAGTCATTCTTTCCTTTCACTCCCTGAGGATTCAAGGGCTGGATCTGACAACTGTTCAGAACATCTGAGGTGAGAAGCTGGGCACTGGGTAGAACCATCAGCTATGTTTAGGAGCAGCCACCTTTACAGATCTTTTTCCAGCAGGCAACTGGTTGTCTTTCAGCAGCTACTCTGGTAATTAAAGCAGTGCTCTCCTGGGCTCCTTCTTTTGTTAACCAACCGAATCCCCTAATCCCTCAAGGAGCCCAACACTGTCAGCTGGCTCTGCTGCTAATCGTTCAACACCACCTCTGTGGTCTCAGAATGCATGTGGTAGAATGATGATCTGCTTGAAGGCACGCGGCAGTCACAGCCTTCTGCACGCAAGAGGTGGAAGGGCACCTGATCTGACACCCACAAAAGGGGAAGCCTGAGGAGGAGGAAGCAGCCTGCTTCTGGGCAAGGCAATCCGTCCTACCCACCTCCACCTCCTCTCCTGGGGAAAGGCAAAGGAAAGAGAAGACTGACTGGAAGCACAAGAAGGTCTCCCGGGATTTAACCGGTTGTAATGATGAGGCCACACTAAGATGTTCACAGAGATGTTCCTGAACCAAGCACCCTCCTCTTCATTTTTTAAAATCCCACTTGGGCACGTTAAAGATTTTTAAGTTATTACCACTATGTTTGTCCATTGTGAAGAAACTAGAACAGACTTAAGTTTTTTGGTGTTTTTTTTTTTTTTAACCAAACTTAAGACATTCCTAAGCTCTATGTTGCTTTAGTTGCTGACCTCAGCCACCTACAGATCCTACCTCTGGTCCAACAGTTCCACCCGAATGTCCCGACTTGAGGCCCTGGGCTGGCCTGTCCCCTCCCACACAGAGACTAGGTCAGTCTTCCCAATTCCCAGCTCTGACCTGTCATTCCCCTCTCCAAATCATCGAAGGCTTCTCAAGGCCAACAGAACAAAGACCCAGCTGCTTCGCCAGTTCTTCCAGGCCTCTCTCTCTGTCCTCAGAAGACCTTTCCACTGCATTCCCCACTTCTCATGGCTTTTGGGTTATGCCGTTCCTCAGTGCTTTCCTTCTCCCTACGGAATGCAGCCCTATGAACTCCTCACCACTGCATCTCCTCAGTGTCTGGGTCCTCCTCACCATTCAGGGCTCAGGTCATCACAGATGTTATCTTCTCCTCCTTGAAGTCTTCCTTCACCCCTCTCCCCATGCCCCGGAGGTCTACTTGACGGCGTTTTCGCTCCTAACTTTCCATTCTCGCCTCTCTCCTGTACATACAGGCTCTCCCTTTGACTGTAACCACGAATGAGCCCATCCATCTCCCCAAGTCTGTGTCTACTTCATCTGTGAGTATCTCAGAGGTCTAGGACAACATCTTCAATACAACTGAGTATTCAGTAAACATCTGATGGATTGAGTATTTCCTGAGAATTAAAAATCACCTGAAATTAGCTCTAAAAGGATAAAACTTTTGAGAAATGGATACAAGATTGCCAACTTTTTATTCTGCCAAGTAAGGTCATTAAAAATAACTGCCTCTTGATCTCACCTTCATAAAAGCAAAGACATTTTATTTCCAAAAAAGTAGAAAAGGCAGACAATCTCCAAATAAGAAGAGCTCCTTAACTTGATATTTAGTGTTATAAAAAATGACTCCATTGTTCTTATTTCTGTTTCAGTCCTCATGGGCCAGTGAAAACTTAATCCATGCACACGAGCTGGTGTTTGGAAGCAGCTGCTCTAAAGGCGGGCACCATGGGCTGGTGGGAGAGCGGGCTTAGGAATCCAATGCCACCACTTCCTCACTCAGCGGCTTTATTTGTAAACCAACAAACCACCTTTTACTAGGCTATGAAATCTACAAAGATGATAGCTAAGCACTATAAATATGCACTTTCCATACCTTACTATATTTTAACTTCATAGGTCCCCTAATAGGTAAATATCTTCATTATGCCTGCTTTACCAAAGAGACAACTGAGGCACAGGGAGCCAGTCAGGTGGCCAAGCTCACACAGCTTCACGTGGCAGCCCTGGAGGGCTGGTTCCAGAGTCTTATGCTTTTAACCATTCTGCTATAAACTAAGGGGAAACAGCCATCTAAATTTTTTTAAGCCAGAGGCTCAAATTTGGGTTATCTTTTATCTACGAAGTTCAGTGTAGTAGTATCTTAAACCTCTTACCTGGACCCTGAAAAGTCGTGGCTGAAGAGCACAAAAGAACACTTTGTATCCCTAATCACAATGGGCGGCCCGGCTTCCTGCCCCAGGGTGGAACCCCACCCCCCCAGCACCCACAAATTATAGAACCATACCTGCCTAAAGCAACTTCAGGGGTACGAAGATCAGAAATACGTGTGGTAGGCACAAGTGCACAATGAGAATTATGCACAAGTCTAGAGAAATATTTTCTAGTTCCCACACCAAAAACAAACTCCATGCTCTATATAGGACAGACCCAGGGAGTCCACAACCACGGGCACCCCCCCATGACCTGCTCACCATACCTCCAGCCATCCAGTGGCTTATGCTATGGGAGAAGTCTTCTGGCCTACTTTTGGCTCTAGGCTACATATGTCACAGAGATGTGCCAAGTAAGTGGCCTTAACAGGCCTCTTGACCCCAAAGTAGTGACTCTTCCTTCCCTGAGGAAGGTTGAGAGTTTAGACCAGGCGGAGTCACTCAAGAAAACACTTCCACACATGCTACAAAGCATCTTTCGAAATTACCTACAGCTAGAAGCATCTATTTAAAGCAATGGCTTCGAACTGTGCTCAAAACCATGGAGGTGACTCCAGGGCCAGTGGGGTGGATCTCCTGTACTTCTATACTCCTACTGCCACCCCTCCAAGCAGCTCCATTAATAAACCTATCCATCAATCAAGCAACAGACAGAAGATTCTTCCACTTAACCAAAAATAACCAAAAAAATAAATAACAGATATGGAAATTACTCATTTGAAGACAGAGATCAAAGCCATCATAAATGGGTCTAACGCCTAGCCTGAACTGAAGGGCACCTGTGGGGCCCACATCAGCTTCTGGCACAGAAGCCCGGGCAGTCCTGACATGGTGACAAGGCAGTCCTTCACTTAACATGGAACCCACACACAAGCGCCCACTGAGGGGCCCTTATTTTTGCTTTTACTGAGCTGCTTGTTTAAATAAAGACTTAACATTTTAAATATAGTAATGCCAACACCAAGAATCTTGTTTTCTCTGTAGGGTCTCCCAAACGCCAAGAATTCATTCGCTGAAATCAGTTTTCTTTCCCACAAGCTAAATACTTCATTATTTCCTGAATTCACTTTATTGGAGTTCAGCAACAGGGCAAGGGGGATTTTACCGCTTTTGGTTCTATCACCACATCACCCTTCTTAATGTTTTCTAGTTCCTGTAACAAAACCACAATTCTACCAGCAAAGGGAGAGGAGAGAGAGTAAAAAAGAAAGCCATAAAACTGTTAAAACCGCCATTCTCCATCTCATAAACATTTTTCTATTTATCGGCCTTTCATTATATGTGCAATCTTATTATCCCTGCACAGTATCAAAGTGACATCCGTCAGGGTCACCCTATAAAATATACATTGGCAATGTAACATTTAATGACGGGAACGGGACAAAAGATGAAGGATGAGAGAGGGTGGCATGCTGCAGGATGTTTTAAAGGGATCATCAGTTATATCTGTGCATTTCCCGAGGTGATAACTGAATGACAGGGGCTGCAGGGAAATCCATTTTTGAGCTCAGAAAGGATAGTTAGGAGAAAAATGTTTTGTATTGGAAGCATGTAATGACTGCCAGGAAATGAGAGCAGCTACTCTAGCAACATTGCTTCTTATATTTTATGTTTTTATGGACGCACAGCAAGTTATCAAGTACAATCCATTTCTGCAAGTTGAATTTTAACATAAAGGACAGATTTCCTCATTATAAAGAACAGAGGGAAAAGGGTATTTAATTTTGTCATTGTATCACATTTGTTTAATAAAAGAAGTAGAAGCAAAGATTACTCTTCAAAGCACAAAAACACAATTAGAGCATGACATTCTCCTTGTTAGATGTGAAACTGTCATCTCTTCTGCCTGAATTTTGGATTTAACCTAAGGCAAAGATCTTAGATAAATCCAGACAAGCTTACAAATCAAATTTGTGCTTATCTGTGCTCATATCTTACACACATGGCCAGCGGCTGTTTCGTAGTGGCTTTTGGCACAAAAGAACTCCAGGAAGGAGGGTGAGAAGACAGCAGCTATCTTCATACAAGCTGTTGCGTCCCCCCCTCAAATTCCTATGTTTAAGTCCTAACCCCCAGTACTCAGAATGTGACCATATTTGGAGACAGGGTCTTTAAGGAAGTAATTAAGTTAAAATGAGGTTGTTATTGTGGGTCCTAACCCAATGTCACTGGTGCCCTTATAAGAGGAAATTTGGACACAGATGGGTAAAGAGGGAAGACCATGTGAAGACACAGGAAGAAGACAGCCATCTATAAGCCAAGGAGAGAGGCATCAGAAGAAACTAACTCTGCTGATACCTTGATCTTGGACCACTAGCCCCAGAACTGTGAGAAAATCAGTTCCTGTTGTTTAAGCCACCCAGTCTGTGGTATTTTGGTAGGGCAGCCTCAGCAGACTCATACACAAGCCTAAGGACGGGGCATCATGGTTAGCTTCTAGGAAGGAGGTGCAGGGGAGGTGACGCCCACCAGACCACAAACTCCTCCAGGCTGTGAGAAGAGCTTACAGAGCTGATTGCCAGCAGAGGAGGACCAGAGTTTGGGGGAAAAGAACAGGTGTTAAAGAGGAGCAGCAGTGTGGGAAAGTGGTAAAATAACTGGCCACTCACAGCTCTGGCCACCATGTGGGCACTTAGGCCCCCTACAAATGGGGGCCAAATCTCCCAGCTAATTCTAGCAGCTCTAGATGGCAGATTACCACCAGGTTACCTCACAACTGCTTAAGTGTGACCCAGGAGAACCAGACCAACTCCAGAACACCTCACAGATGCCTTGGATATAAGACAGTTGGCTAACTTGGAGGGACCTAGTGGGAAGGAAGAGGACCATAAGATGGACAAACTGCTGTCAGCAGAACACAAAGGGAGGGGCCGGCCCAGTGGCACAAGCGGTTAAGTGCACACGTTCCGCTGTGGCGGCCCGGGGTTCGCCGGTTCGGATCCCGGGTGTGCACTGACGCACCGCTTGTTAAGCCATGCTGTGGCGGCGTCCCATATAAAGTGGAGGAAGATAGGCATGGATGTTAGCCCAGGGCCAGTCTTCCTCAGCAAAAAAAGAGGAGGATTGGCATTGGATGTTAGCGCAGGGCTGGTCTTCCTCACAAAAACAAAAAAAAAAAAAAAAAAAAAGAACACAAAGGGAGAATTCCCCCACACTTGTTTTTAAACCACTTAATTCTTCTAGTCAGTTCCCACAGGAAAGAGCCAGGATCCATCACATTTGTGCTACCCCCAGCATGGTATTCCCCAGAAGCTGTGATCAAAGGTTATGCAGCCTACACTTCAGGGACAAGCAAACATGCAAGGCACTCTGATCACAGCAGCTCGGTGGTCCTGGGGGTCTCCAAGAGATTGTTCTGGGTTACTCATAGGAACACGCATGCCATAGTTTAGAAAACAACTTGTGGATCCCATAATTGAAGTTTGTGATATGGGCTCAGAGGGCTTACTCCTCCTGGTTTATATCTAAGTCTCCCCACGGGTTCTTGTCAGAGGTCGGCTGGCTCCCCCAAAGAGGCCCAGGGGTGCGTGGTTGGCCCTACTACCCCATGCAGGCTGTTACGGGTGTGGAGCCTGCAAGGGTGCACAGATAGCTGCTCACTGGGGACTCCGTCGTTAACTCGGCTGCTTGGGGAAGCTGCTCCCTTGACATCCCCACCCCTCAAAGGGAACTTAAGATTATGCTACCACTATGGGGCTGATTACTCAGAGGAGAGCTAGGAGTTCGCCTGGCCATTTAATAAACATCTCGAAAAAGCTGGATGGACCAAGATTTCTGAAACAAACTATGTGGTAGGAAGACTCTCTAGGGCTGACTGGAAGCTCTTCCCTCTAGCGCAGTATGGCACAAACTTATAATAAGCATGCCTTACGTTTGCATCAAAATCCTGGCAACTCTTGTTCTGGAGACAAATCACCAATGTCATCATCATGGGTGACCTCATCACCCGCTCTACCCACCCTCCTCTCCCCTGGACTGATGTGGGGTGTGGCAGGAAGAGGTACGGCAAAGTGCTCCCAGGGAATACCTTAACCATCCCCCAATTTTATGTTGAGATTGGTTTGAGACATGAAGATATTCTCAGCCGGCTCTTGGGAAGTAATTTTTCCTCCTTGCCCCACATGTTGTTAAAAGATCACTCTTGGGCATTAGCCATTTCTAACAAAACATCGCACAAAGGGAGGGAAATTGACAGATGAGCTCTGCATTATTACTCAAACCTGAGATTCCAGAAACAACTCTAAAAAGCCAACGAACTTTTCACTAATTCAAGAGCTTTAAAAGCTTATGAGTTTCCAGTTGCAGAAAGCCTCGGAAACTAGTCTTTATCCAGTTCTGCTTCATTTCCCCAAAGAAGTCAAAACCCTTTGCAATAAAGGAGAAAAGGCAGGCAGAAATTTTTCTGTAAGGCAACTCCAGACTTGCACTCATGGCCAAGGAGCCCTACTCCGCTGACAGAGAAGCCAAAATAAGGGTGGAGAGCAGGATTTCCGAAGAGACATCCCTCAAGTCCATGGTCCTGGAAAAGCTGCTTTGACATCTGCCAGGACCTGTGCAGCCTCCATTTCCAACTATATTCACCCTGGGAAAAAGGGGATTGGTGGCTTTCCCATTTGTCCTGACTTCTGGCCTGCTGGCCCTAGGTGCAGGCTCCTGGAATGCCTTTCTCATGGTTGCTGCTAGCCCACTCCCCCAGCTCCATCTGTTGTAATCCTAGCCATCTTTTAGCGCATCTAGTCATATATGCCACCTCCTACATGATCTCCTTTCTGACCCACAGGGAGCAAGTTTCTTAAGAGCCTTTTCCCATGAATACCAACTCTCTCTCAGTCAGTCATGACCCTGTTACGGCTCATCTGTCACTGAATCTGGTAGAATAGTTAAGTTGCGTGTATGACTTGATTCCCCTCCTCTCCATCTCCTAATGGACTCTAAACTGTATGGAGCAAGGGATGTGACCACTCTAAAATCTGTATTCCCAGCAATAATCAGCAGAGTGCCTGGCACAAAATAGGTGCTCAACAAATGCTCACTGATTTGAACTGAGATGTATCACAGACACACAGATATAGGAGAATCAAACTTTACCAGGGAATAAGCAAAACAAAAAAGTCATCGATGTTCATAAGAATGATATATCTCAATTTTAAAGATAAGAAATTTGGAAATCTTTCAGTGAAGCTTTTCAAACTTGAGATAAACATGAGCAGATGGGAAATTAGCATTGAGGATCAAAACTCTTCAAGATTATTATTTCCACAGGACTTTGTGAGTTAAACTAAAAAAAATTCAGCCAAATGAAAAAAATGAATCCCTCAATCCACTTAATTAGTTAAGGTAACTCTCAAAAAGGAAAATCATCTCCCCTTCTCAAGTGATGCTCAAGGGTGAAATGAGA
The DNA here is from genome assembly GCF_020826845.1 of Diceros bicornis minor. NCBI lineage: Eukaryota > Metazoa > Chordata > Mammalia > Perissodactyla > Rhinocerotidae > Diceros > Diceros bicornis. The sequence goes on from NC_080752.1 coordinate 28,127,209, forward strand.
ACAAGTGTTCCACAAACAGTGTTGCTTTATGTATACATTGACATGTGCGCTCAGAATTTACTGGAACAGAATCCACTGTGAACCATACACTGTCCCAGGGCTGGGTCTTAACTTGAGCTAACAAAGGTATACTGGGATACTGCAGTCTGGTCCAATGACACTTTGAAACTAAAACTACAACTTCCATTTTTCTGAGGTTTGGTGTTTCCTCATTTCATGCTGTGAGAATCTTCTGGACCTGTCCTGTGTACTCACAAAAGTGGTTTATAATCTTCCTCTAAGGGTTGGTAAAAACACAGGCCCAAAACTCAAAATCAGGAGAAAGTGAGCCATGTACTCCTTTAGGGTGCTAGAGCACACACAGGCTTTCTGCAGGCAGATACCAAGAGGCTCCTGGATTACACTTTCAAGGTCACTGTCCTCTGGACTCTCAAGGAAACAAAATCAAAAAAGGACAGCCTGCTGGGCTGTGGCCTGAAGCACCAATGACAAATCACCGCCATGGCAGTGTCTATGCTTCCACCAGCTTGGCTACAGCGATCTTAGGTCCATCTCTGTGTCCACAAGCATCCCAATGTCAGCAGAACGGGTGGCACTCAGAGTTCCCTCCACATGGATGAGAAAATTCACTTCCCAGCTTAGGCCTTGACTTGGTAACCTTGGTCAAATGGTAAACGTGTGTGCGTGCATAGACACAGGGGGACATGCTATTGAGGAGGAAAACAATTAACAATCATTGACTGTCTAGCCTTTCTCCTCATCTGAACCACAGAACTCAGAAAATTAAGTGACTATTTTCTCAATTCTCTTAAGAATGGAACATAACTAGTATCATTCTAGATGCACAAGAAATATGTTAATACATTATAGAGTAGATGCTTAGAACTCAGAATGAGAAAGGTGGCCACTGGCTGTGCAACCTTGGAAAGGTTACCTAACCCCTCTGGGCCTCTGTTTCTTCATTTTAAAAATAGAGAAAAATATGGGGCCAGCCTGTGGCCTAGTGGTTAAGTTCAGTGTGCTATGCTTTGGTGGCCTGGGTTCGGTTCCTAGGCGTGGACCTACACCACTCAGCAGCAGTCACGCTGTGGTGGTGACCCACATACAAAACAGAGGAAGACTGGCACAGATGTTAGCTAAGGGCAAATCTTCCTCAGCCAAAAAAAACAAAGGAGAGCTGATGCATATAGTGCTCGGCATATTGTAAAAGATACATAAATGTTGGTGTTTATTATTATCTGATATATGACACTGGAACAACCCAAAAGACCGCAGTGGTGGTGGCTGGCTACAATACTTGTTCTTTTGCCTGACTGGAAAATAACTGCGTCACCAAATAAAACACCAAGTCCTAAGCAAGAGAAAGTACCCAAACTTAGTATTCCTCTAGAAATAGCAAAAGCATTATATATTTTTAAAATTTTTACTCAAAAAAGTGGAACTGGGTGAAAAAGGTACAATTATATTTGAGAAGAAACAAGGATCTGAATGGTTCAAATGCTTACACTGGCCTAGGAGATGAACTGGCTGTATTTCTGGGCTGGCCACACTCACTCCTGGAGTCACGGGTACAGTCAAGCTCTGGTAACACCAGAAACCTCACCAATGTGGCCAAACAAGACCTGCACACCCCAGGTCAGCACCTTCTGTGGCAAATGACCACTTCTCATCTGTACCTGTTAACCTATATTCAGCACAAACCAAAACACTCCAACAAGCCAGAATCTACCTCTGGAATACAGTAAAGCAACACATAAGGCTTTACCTGCCGCATCCCTATTCCTGTACTGAGTTCCTCCCAATCCTCCACTTACTAGCGATGTGTCCATGGGAAGGTTAGTTAACCTCTCCGAGACTCTATTTCCTCATCTGTAAACAACTAGGGATGGCTCAATGGTAGCTCCCTCCTTTACAGGTTGTGGTTGGGATTAAAGTGCCTAAGAGGGGCCTGGCATATACGTTCAATAAATAACAGCTATTATTTTTATTCTGTTTCCATTTGGGAAAAGGACTAGACTAAGTTCAACTTAAAAGTAAGTTCAACTTAAAGGACTATATTAATTAACTGTATGAAAAAGAAAACTCTTTCAGGGGCTGGCCCAGTGGCATAGCGGTTAAGTGCGCGCACTCCACTTCGGTGGCCCGGGGTTCGCAAGTTCAGATCCCAGGTGTGCACTGACGCACCGCCTGTCAAGCCATGCCACGGCGGCATCCCATATAAAGCAGAGGAAGATGGGCAGAGATGTTAGCCCAGGGCCAATCTTCCTCAGCAAAAAGAGGAGGATTGGCATCGAATGTTAGCTCAGGGCTGATCTTCCTCACACACACACAAAAAACCTTTCAAAGAATAGTCTCTGTAACTGACTTCCTTCCTCTATCATGTCTCCCAAAAACTATAGGTATACAGTCAAAGAAGAAGGGAATGTTAGACACAGTAAATGATAATGGCGTTTTGGGCAAGGTCACAGTATGAAAGATGGCACAGGTCAAAGAGATCAGCACTCTCCCTGAAGATCCCAAACAGAACCATCAGAACAGCAAATACCTACCTACCTAATAACCTCACTGAGGCAACTTCAGAAGTCTCATCTCTGCCCAGCCCTTGCTTCCATTCTTAGATAATCAACAAGAGAATGAGAATACATTATATCACCAAACATTTCAGCAGGAATGAGAACAAAACCAAGAGATCTGCTAAGCAGAGTAGGTTACTCTGGGGTTTACCAGCTGTCCCTATACTTCAATGTAGAATTAGCTTTGATGGACAGACTGGAAAGGCCCATCTTGGGGGATTTGTAACATCTCATTATTTAATCTCATGATGCCATAACTCCACTCCTAAAAGTGTCAAAGAACATATATTCATGTTCAAAATTATAACTAACTACAATGAATTCTATTACTGAACTTTAAAAACATTCTCTTACTATAATGTGGAACATACTGGAGTGTGACAAACCCCAGATTGAAAATTGCTGGCTTAGATTACAAACTGTCTAAGCAGAAAGAAAGTCTAAAAGACTCCCCAGGAGTTTAAGCTAGAAAGAATCTGTGTTTCTGTTTCTGATGCTGAGCTGAGGATCACTGTATCACCCCAAAGCATCCTTGGGCCCACTGACTCAGGGGGTCCAGGCTCTACAATCTATTCGACATCGTGGCTGTCCCTCTGCCACTCTGTTCTGTGTAATCAGGGAATGTGTGAGGCAGGATGTTTGTGAAGTTCAGTCTATCCCTGAGTTATATGTGTCCTTTTCCAGCTGTCCCCCTTTTCCCCTCAGGACACAATGTCAATTCTGAATGCTTTCCCATTACAGGGGTTGTGCTGATGTGTCCAGAAAATTAATGTGCTGCTCTGGATGCACTGGGGTACTAAAGCACCTGCATCCCAACACTGCGTTAGTAAGACAAGCAAGGATCCTCTCCTGGGAACTCAAGCAATCATTTCAACAGTGACTCACATATGGCAGCAAATAAAGAGGCAAGTGTTAGCTGCTTAAGGCAACAGCAGAGATAAGAGGCTATATACTAACCCCAGATAAGAGGAAAACTGGCCTGATGAGTATCACTTAAAAATTCTTGTCACATATGATCCAGCCTTTCTGGATCAGAAAGGCTCTGATGCCACAACCAGATGCTTTCAAGGCATTTTCCTTGCTCTCTCTGGTTATAGGAAACAGCATAGTTCTGTACACTTTTACTCAATTGTTCAGAAAGGCTGCTAATAAAGAAGTCAGGCTACATGTTTTTTAGTCCCATGACTTAAATTCTAACAAGTCTCAGCTAAACTTTACATCTCACTCCTGTGGGCAAGAGTGAGAATGGAATATGATCAGTGCTCCTGGGTAACAGGTTAATAACTGGCCATCAATGTGCCAAACATGGGATGAAACCACAGTCACTTCAACAAAAATCTAAAAATGAACCCAAAGCAGTCTCCAACGCGTCCGTCTTGCTCTCCAGGGCCTGCCTGCCCACAAGCAGTTCCGCAGGGCTATTTTTGCCAGCCACCAGGGTCTTGGGTCGTCCATCTTCCATTCCCGGAATTCCTAGCAAGACCAGGTCAAGTGTGGCCTCCAGCCTATGCTGCTCTTCTGGGGGGTCGGGAGTCGGGGGGCGTCCGGGATGATGCAGTTCCTGAATTGTTCTAATGGTATTTTAGAATTTAACATGTTTGTTGTCTAAAATCAAACCAAAATGGATTACACAAATAAATAAATAGTTGACCAAATAATACCAACACCATTACATCTCAGTGTAATGACTGAATTGACTATTAATATATATATATATATATATATATATTTTTTGTGTGTGTGAGGAAGATCAGCCCTGAGCTAACATCTGATGCCAATCCTCTTCTTTTTTCTGAGGAAGACTGGCCCTGGGCTAGCATCTGTGCCCATCTTCCTCCACTTTATATGGGACGCCGCCACAGCATGGATCAACAAGCGGTGCGTTGGTGCACGCCCGGGATCCGAACCGGCGAACCCCGGGCCGCCACAGTGGACTACGAGCACTTAACCACTTGCGCCACCGGTCCGGCCCGACTATTAATATTTTTAATGACGCCCCTTGGTCCCTTCTCTCAGGGTCTCTGGCTGCCTGCTTGCCCTTTACCCAAATAGAGGGTCAGGTCTCCTCAGGAAGCCTCAGATAAAGCACAGCCCCTGATAAGTCACAAATGATCCAACGGAGACCTGGTCCAATTCTTAAAAACTGAATGGTAGTGGTGCAGGCTACTGTGGAGTTTTAAATTCTGCTTTATGCTAATTTACAAACAAAATACAGGAATTCCCTGGGGACCAAAAGGACCCAAATATCAGATAATGTTGTACTTCTAGCTCCTGGTGGCAAAACAAAACAACACAATACAAAACAACACAATACAAAACAACACAATACAAAGCAAACCCATGGCCTGAGGAGGCCTGATCAGCTACTTGGTGAGCTTTTATCTCCTGAAAGGAAGACACCTACCCACAAAAAACCCTGGTTCAGGGGATTCAAAAGAAATGCAAAGTAGCAGCAGTTTCCAAGCTTACAAGCAGGTAAGGAAAGGAATTTAACATGAATTTAATATGCACTTCTGTCCCAATTGGTCAAAATACCGGCATATTTAAGAAAACTTGGGATACTGTGGTTAACTAATCTCTCCTTAAAAATTATTTAGTCAGAAAGACAAAAAAAAAAAAAAATATTGTTGCACTCTGTATAAAACTTAAGGAGACAATAGAGCCAAGAAAACTTCCCAGGAACCTCTCTCATTCCGAGCCAAGATATACTTCCCACATTTGGCCATTACTAATAATAAGAGCATTCACGAGCTCCTATTAGCTCGTGCAGCACTGTCCCATAAAGACATTAAAGCCACGCAAGCAAGGCTTCCCACTCCACGGAACTCCCCTCTGAAACGCAGCCAACGCAGAAAATCCCAAATAGCCAGAGTTTCCTTTCTGGAGGCAGCAAATTGAGCAGTGGCCCCAAACTCTTTAGGGTTGGATTTTCAAGTCAAGTTTACTTCAAAGACATAACATAGGAGACAAAGGTTCTGAAATCTATTCTATGTTCTTTCAAGGGAAGACTGCGACTTGGGATGCAGGAAATAGTGTGAAGAAATATTTCATAATGTGACTTGGAGGGATTGTCCAAGGAGGAAAGGGAGGAGTAAGGAAAGCCCAAAGCTCAAATGGATCTAGAGATGCAATTCAATGCAATTTCATTCAAAACCCCAACAGGTTAGTTTGTGGAGCAAGACAGGCAGATTCTAAAAACTTGAAAGAAGAGAAAAGGGCCAATAACCAAAATATTCTTGAAAAAGAACAAAGTGGAGGACTTGCCACACCAAATATCAACAATTATTCTAAAGCTAGACAGCAAGGTACTGCAACAGAAGTAGACAGACCAACGGAACAAAACAGAAGCCAGAAACAGATTCACGCATTTCTGGAAATTTCATTTTTGACATAGTTGGCAATATAAATTAGTGGAAAGAAGGATGGATTCTCAAAAGACAGTATTGAGACACCTGGTTATACACATTCAAAAAAACAAAACTGGTCCCCTACCTCACACCACACTCAATAACCAATTCGAGGGGATTAAAGACTTAAATATGAAAAGCAAAATTATCAACTTTTAAAAGACAATAAATATAGCAGAATGCCCTTACAACCATAAAGAAAGACTTCTTAAACAATACAAAGTCAAATCATAAAGACTGATATTTAACTACATTAAAATGAAGAACATACTACTTCTACTATAAACAACATGAAAAGATAAGCCACAAACTAGAAGCAGGTATTTGCAACATATATTATTTAAAATAAAGAGTATCTACAACTCTTACAAACCAAAAAGAAAAAGACCATCAATTGAAAAAGGAACAAAAGATTCACATAGGTCCTTCATGGAAGAGGAAACAAAATGGCCAATAAACGCATTACAAGATGCCCAGTATCAGCAGTAATCAGGGAAATACAAATTAAAACTACTCGATGGGGCCTGCCCCGTGGCGTAGGGGTTAAGTGTGCGCGCTCCGCTGCTGGTGACGCGGGTTCAGATCCCAGGCGCGCACCAATGCACCACTTGTCAAGCCATGCTGTGTCGGCATCCCATATAAAGTGGAAGAAGATGGGCACGGATGTTAGCCCAGGGCCAGTCTTCCTCAGCAAAAAAAAAAAAAAAAAAAAAAAAGAGGAGGATTGGCATAGATGTTAGCTCCGGGCTGATCTTCCTCAAAAAAAAACTACGAGATATTTCAAACTCACAGTACTGGCAAACATTTTAATGTCTGACTATCAAGTATTACAAGGATGTGAAATTACTGAAACTCATACAGATGGAAAAAAACTGGCTTTATTTAGTAAAACAGAAAATATGCATACCTATAGCCCAGAAATTGTATTCCTATGTATACCGTAAAGAATTTCTTTTGTACACACACCAGGAGACATGTACAAGAACACCCACAGCAGAACCGTTTGTAACAACAAAAAACTAGAACAAACTGAAATGTCCATCAACAGCAGAAAATATAAGTAAAATGTGTTATATTCATACAATGCTGTGAGACACTATAGAATTACACACAAAATAGTTGAATCTCAGGATAAAGGTGAATGAAAAGAGCAAGGTGCAGAAGAATATTCTTCCTCCCTTATTCTATTTACATAAAGTTCAAAACCATGCAAAACTAAACAATATACTGTATAAAGATACAAATATTTGAGGCAAAATCATAAAGAAAAGGAAGGGGATTACAAAAGAATACTCAGGATGGTGGTTATCTCTGAGTGGAGAGGACAGGGAATTGGATGGGGAAGGAACACCCTAGCAATCTTAAATTTTGTGGTAGTACATGGGAATTCATTATGTTCTTATTTTTATACCAAACCTATGTATTTTATAAAGGTTCTTCTGTAACTTCTCAATATTTACTAAAACAATGAAAAAAAACAGAAGATTGTCAAACATTCCAATTCTGTCATTTAAAAAAGGTTTTTCACCTCTACAAAGTATTTGGAAGTTACACGCAAGTACTTCCTGTTCATTAGACAGCAGGGTAAGTAAGGGGCTTACCTTCTGGCCCTGCTCAACCGTTTCTGCACTGCTAATAGCCTCTCTCCTACCTGCTCTCACTTTTCTCCATCCCCACTACCTGCCCATTTAAAGGGTGCTGTCTGAGCCCCCAGGGCATATCTGCTGCAGGGTGGCTTACACTTTGGTTTTCTGCATCTACCCATGTGCAAGCTCTTCCAATGCAAACGTGGGCCAGCATCTGAGACCTTTCCTTCTGTACTTGCTCCAGTGTTAGGATCATTATTTTCCTGAGTGTTGTAATATCTTAAGGAAAGTGTGGTGCTCACAAAATGACACTTCTTAGAAACATGTGTGTGCTGAGAAGGGTGACATGAAGCCCCTCCCCCAGGTTAGTCTTCAAATTTACCCAAATCAGCTTAAAATAAGGGGAGCTGTGCTTCTAGATAAGGCCAAAAATGACTACTCCATAGATATCAAGTTTCCAAATTAATCTACAGGACAAGCAGGCTCAAGTGGTATGAAGAATATATGTCTCTGAACTCAAGTCAACCCACTCTTACGTTCGTGTAAAACCTGGAAAACTAAATATGTATACGGAGAGACAAGGTACTAACAACCCTCCTCCCCAACATCTGCTGGGTGTGCCACATCACTGCCTTGCTCTTCACTCACAGCCATTTCAGAAACCTTGCCATCTCATTCATATATTTAAGACTTTTGTTGTTGCTTGGCTCCCCGGACACACCTACTTGAGTGAAGCCCAGCAGGGGCAGACAAGCATGCAAGAGCCACGGTTGCTGCTCAGTTTCTCAACTTCCACGCTTGACCTGCTACCCATTTCCATATTGCAGCTTAAAAAGAAATAAATAAAAAGAAAAAACAAATCTGATATTATTTCCTTGTTCGAAGTTTTTTAATTGGCTTATCATGTTCCTTAGCATAAAAACATAATGAGGTGTTCAAGAGCGTGGACTCTGAAGTCAGACTGCCTGAGATCAAATCCTGGCTACGTTACTTTATGCACTTGGGCAACTTACATAGTCTCAAGTCTATGAGGTCAATGAATCAATGCATGTAAAACACCTAGAACAGTGCCCGACACAACAGAGGCCCTCAGGACATGCTACTACTGCTGGCGCCTGCAAGGTCACCACGATCTGACCCCTCCCCATCACTTCTACCTTGCCCCTCTCCATTCTCCTTTTTGCCCAAAACACCACCACTACGTGTATTTTCTTTCAGTTCCACCTGAGCTCCAAGCTCATCCTACTCCAGGGTCTCTGTACAGGCTGGTCCCTTAGCCTCCGGGGCTCTTCTGACTCCATCCTTCCCCCTTCATCCCTGGAGCCATAATTTAAATAAAACGTCGTCAGACATATCTTTATTGAAATTAAGTCCTTCTGTTATATATCCAGTACTTTTCCTTTTTAGCACGTTATCAGAATTTATAACTATGTACTTAAGGGATTATTCAATTAATCTGTCTTCTTCATAGATTTAAAATTCCATGAACCAGGAATCTATCTTTTATTGAGTGCTATACTTCTAGCATCTAACAACACAATGTTAGCATTCTGTAGCTATCAATAAATATTTGCAAAATGAATGAGTATAAGCGAATCTAATACCAACTTAACTTATCTTTTAAGAAACAGCCTAAAAAAGCATTTATATGCTCAAGAGGTGACAAGTTAAGCATAGTGATACATTCCTCTGAGATATGAGGGCACTGTGAGAAACAGAAGTCAGCAAAATACAATTTAAAAATCAAAAAGTCTAATCTAACTAAATCCTTTCTTTATCTTTGTAGTCTGATATTTTTACCAAACCTTGAAACTGAATATGTTTCAGTTTAGGATAAGCACTCTTTTTCCTCTTCCTGGGTCTCCTTTTTCATTTTCTAGCTTCTTCTACAAATTCAGCACAGAACACACGTGCTCTTCCACGTCGACACTGAGCACGTGCTTTGCACACCATCCACGTCGCTTCCATTCTTCCTTTTACCAGCTTTAATTACGGTCCCACAGCATTCGTAATCCACACTAGTGGTGGAGCCCGTCTACAAGGGATGTGAGACCCTAAAGAGTTACTGTGGCCAGCATTTGTTACGCCAGCATACCAAGAGCAAACACCTGCTGCACGTTGTGGTGAGAACACTTCTATCAACGGGGCCATCTTGTCTGGAAAATCACAAAACCTGGCAGGAGTTTGGGGATGAAAGTGTCAGCCATTCATGAAGCAGCACTCTGACCAACGCAAGTAACATGCACAGAAGGACATGGCTGCAGAGAACAGGATGTGCCATCTCAGTGATCATTTTCAAGGGCTTCTATTTCATAGAAAATAATATAAGAATTTTAAACTATGTAGAATATGGTCAAAAATACACTTTGATACTACCCAGTGGAGATGTGCACTAAAAAAAAGCAATGAAGTTTATCATGAAGTATGAGAAGGAGTATGTGGTAGACTTATTCATAAGAAGGAATAGCGAGAGGCTCAGACAGGATTTCCACAGGATTAGTCCCTAATTGACCACACACTCAATCTACCCTAGAGGACAACATTACTTTGCCAAATATTGTCTTACACTTTGCATTATATTATCTTAATCTTTCCAGACATTTCTGTGAATTTTTTAGCCTTAAGCCTTTTCTTTAAGTTCACCAATTGTTCTGGAAGGATCCAAATATAACAGTTCTTATCTCCATCCTCACATTAAGGGAAATAAATGCTAAGGAAGATGCAGTGTCCTATTTGGTGAGGCATGAGCCATGCATCTGCATTTTGGCCTCAGAGCTGTGGCCTGACAGCAAGCAGTGGTCTGGGGGATCTCCTTTTTCTTGCTGACTCAGCCTAAAAACCCGCTAAATTGCTCTGGGTGAACACTCCCCCTTTCTCATGTCTCACTGAATTCTACTTACAAAATGGGGTGATTTCTGGCCTTAACAGGTCAAGACGCTTTAATAATAACAAAGAATGTTCTGTATTATTGGCATATTGGGCCCCTCCCAACAAAGGGACCTAAGCACAAACAAGGCATTATTTCTGTTATCAACATCAGCTGAAGAGCATAGGTAAGATAAAACAATAACCCTCAACCCTGATGCACCCAGAACTGGGCAACTAAATAAACCAGAGACAATTTAATCAATGAAAGTTTAATGGCATCAAATTACAGTCATGTGCTACATGACAATGTTGTGGTCAACAAGGAACTGCATATACCACAGTGGTCCCGTAAGATTAGCACCATACAGCCTAGGTGTGTAGTAGGCTATACCATCTAGGTGTGTGTAAGTATACTGCATCATGTTCACACAATGACAAAACTGCCTAATAACATGTTCTTCAGAACATATCCCCATTGTTAAGCGAGACATGATTGTAACTATGGATTTACTATTATCCTGGTAAAAATGAAAACTATAAACTTGAGTTTAAAATATCTCAAGATATTAAAAAGTAAGAATATCTTTTTAAACTCCCTTTGTATTCTCTGTTGATAATCTGGGGGACTGTTAGAAGCTTCAGCTAACAGGAGCTCAAGGCTCCTACCCTGAAGACTGACCACCACCCAGGTCTACCCGGCAACTTCCACAACAGTAATCTTCTGCAGCACAGTCCAAGGAAAACCCTTGGTTTCTCTATTAAGGGCCTCTGAGAACCTGAAGACAGCAATATGTAGGGGGGGTGACTAATACTTTGGGAAGACTGAATCAACTGCATTTCTTGACATTCTATAATTCCAAATTTCAATATCTAATTCAAGTTCTCTAACTGCACGGACAGGACAGAACCAAAATCCAAAATCAATTCACACAATTCATCTTGGGCACACAACACTGTTATACAGAGCTTTCCCCATTATTATCTGAGGAGCGTATCAGAAATCTTGATTACAAGTGAGCCAAAAAAAGTGAGCCAAACATACTGTATACAATTCCAAATTGTATAATTCTGAGTAGCATTTTTTGTTTATCAGATTCTCAAAATATTTTAGGTTTAACAACTACATATAGGTAAGATCATTTTGACCATCAAGTACTCAATTAATCCTCACAACTGTCCTAGGATGTAGGTCACGTTATCTCCATCTCATAGAGGAGAAAACTAAAACACAGGGCAATCAAGTAACTTGTCCAAGGACAGAGAGAGCAGAAAAAGAATTCATGCACATTTCCTTTTGCCTGCAATTTTATGTAAGAAGGAAGAAGAGATTACTGCAGAGGTGACAAACTCATCAGTTATGGAAACTTACATCGGGAAGAGAAATGTTTACTACCATTCAGTGCTGAGAGGTGGAATGAGCAAGTAAAAAGTGATGACAAATCACAGCTCTGAGTCCCAACTCTTAGCTGTAAAGTCATCTAATTGCTTCAGGAGATTGTCATGAAGATGAAATAAGATAAAATATGTGAAGCTGCTCTGTAAACCATAAAACCCATTACAAGTGTACTTACTCTATCTCTATGTAGCAGTTATCACATGGAGTTACACTTGTTTTTCTTAGTAGACTATGAACATTTTCAGGGTAGAAGAAAGTATCTTACTCATTTTCATATCCTCAGCATCTACCCAAAAAGTCTTCCACAAAGGAAATCAAAATGTCTGCTGAGCAACTGGCTGAATGAATAAATAAATGTAAATAAAATAAAAAAGAAGAAAATACATTTTACAGTCAGTTAAAAAGCATGCAATGTGGGAAGTTTGTTAACTTAGTAATAAACTTCAGATAAGGTGTCCAGCATTCCCCGCTTAATAAGATAATTACATTTTACCCCTCTCCTTCCTCCAAAATAAATCAAGTATTAGGAAACTAAAAATAAACTTAATAATACCAAAGAATGAGCAATTTCCTCTTTGGCCTTGTTTGCATTACTAGTTTAGGGAAAAAAGGAACCGTATTTCCTGCTCAGCTGTGCAGGCATCTGAGGACACTTGAGGCTGGAGGAAGAAAAAGGTGGAGGGGTGCCTGATTTGGAAGAGCAGCATATTTGCTAACGACTTTGAACAAGGTGCTTTGAGGAAACAATGCAAAACCTGTTTGGATCTTTTTGTAAATAGGTTAATTTCCAAAATTCTTTTGTGGGGATGTAAGACATTTGTGTTTCTAAACAGGGAGAGAAAAAAACCAACAACTTTCAAATGAATGCTTGCAACAAGAGTGCAGCAGGAAGGATTAGGGGTTCAACCGGTTTAGCTGATGAGAGGTTTGGATAGAATTAGACAGCAAGAGCTCAAAGAAAATGGGGACACAATTTGGAAAAGGAATGCTCAAAGTATCATTTTAGTATTTATTATTCTGCTCTGACAAGGCACCAGGGACAACTACCCCTCTCTATTTTAAGGATGGCCATTGCATTAACTACTCAGTGAGCAAGTCTTCAAGCCAGTGGTAAGAACCTTCATGATTCACAAGAAGGCACAAAACAATTGGGCAGAGAGAATCTCTGGGCAACACATGATATCCTCTTACTTCTGTCCTCAGGAACACATCAACTCCCATCACAGCATCTGTGCGGAGGCCCTGGGGGCAGGGCTCCTGCTATGGGATCACTTGGGGTCCATTCTGTGATGATGCTGTTTCTGTGTGGCACAAACTTGAACTCCAGCCTCTCGACCTGAATTCAATGTGAGGTTTGTTGTCCGTGCCCAAATTCAAAAGCTGATGAAGTTGAAGAATGCGACACAAACACGACACGGGGTATGTGAAAACTCACATAAAAAGCGCCCGTCCTCTTGAAATCAGTCCCCTATTATCAAATACCAGAGGGGAAACCAGTCCCCTATTATCAAATCCTCTTCCTCTTGACTCGAGTGACGGAATTTGGGAAGAATGCAACAGAATTCTAAAGACTGCTCAGCTACAAGCAGGATTTTCGTGTCCTTTTCAGCTGTGGATAACAATTAAAGCAGTCAGCAGTCTAATAAATCTAGTTTAATTCTAACAGTAGGAAGCATCACGCATTACTCCTCTTTGTAATTATACTTCCAAAGGTAAAGTCAAACTCAAATTAACTTAAAAAAATTCTTATTGAGGTGAAATTCACATAACATAAAATTAACCACTATAAAGTATACAATTCAGAGGTATTTAGTACATTCATAATGTGTGCAGCCATCACCTCTATCTAGTTCCAAAACACTCTCATCACCCCCAAAGGGAGACCCCGTATACCTCATCAAGCAGTCCAAATTAAGATGAAAAAAACTAATGATATTCATTGTGATTAGAGCATTGTTTTTTCCACAAAGTGTCAGTTTATTCATTTTCAATAGAATCTTATATTAAAGGTAAGGAAAAATTCAAAGGGTAGCAGGGACTAATACCTAGAGATATGTTTTCCCATCTGTCATGTGATTTTCACACACCCGGTAAGAAGCTATGCTGAGCAAAGTGCGTGTCCTCCCTGGGAGAAGGCAATAACAGTAGCTCACACTATTCAGTGTTTACCATGTGACAGACACCGCATCTGATGCGCCGCATCAGAAACAGCACAAGACAGTGGCGGAGACTGGTACTCTGTCTCCACTGTCCAAGTTCAAGTCCTGATTCAGCAGGAACTGTGTGTCCTTGGGGCAAGCCAGTGTAACCTCTCTGCCTCAGTTTCCTCACAAGTAATAGGAAGACAGTACTTCAACAGTACTTACACCTCAGGAGTTGCGACACAGATCAAACAAGTTTAAGTGCCTACAATAGCGCCTGCACAGAAGAGCTCAATTTACGTTACCTGTCATCGCTGCTGCCGTACTTAATTTTCACTACAACTCCTTGACGGAGGTTCTAACTGTGCCCCCATTTTACTAGTGAGGAACATAAATTTTGCAGTATCTGAGAGACATAAAAAGCCCCCAGGGGATGAGTTGCAGAGCTGGGCTTTCAACCCAACTTGGAGTTCTGTTTGCTTCGCAACCATGCTATTCTACCACAAAACAAATCCTTCCTTGTCACGTTCACCAAACTAAGCAAAATCATGTGTGAAAGTGAAAATGTAAAAAAACTCAACATATTTGAAACTTTGTAACCAAAATGGCAGCTAACCCAACTTTGTTATTCTTTTGTTTATCACTACCTCCTCAGTTCTCCAAGCCATGGGGATTTGTGTTCCTTTGACATTTATCACCTTTCTCTCCCACATGCAATCAGTTCCTGGGTCTTCTGGTCTTTTCCACCCTCCTGAGCACTATCCCCTGACTTCAGGCACTCAACACTCAGATCTCAGCCACTACAACCTTCTGTCATCTGTCCTTTCTGATTTCAGGCTCTTTGTTCTCCAATTCATACTATAGCCAGAATAATCTTCAAAAAGACTGATTTCAACCTTTAACTTTAATTCAGTATTACAAATATTTCTTAAGCATCTACGTGCAAGGCACTATGGCAGAGATAAATAAATATAAGCAAGACAGTCCCTGCCTTCAGGAGTTCAGTCCAAAAAAAGAGGCATAAGATATAATTCTATAAGATAAAACAGAGACAAATAAATGCCCTAAGAGAGGCATATAGTTCCATGGAAGTTCAAAGGAAGGAGAAACCATAGGAATTACATCCCCTTTAGATCAGGAGAAGACTGATGAAGGAAATTAAGTTCGTAAATGTAGAGTTTTGTACCTGGAATAACGGAGGGGCAGGCATTCTGGGCAGGAAACCACAGGAAGAAATCTATGACAAGGAAGGGAAGCCTGGGTGTCTGGCTAGGCCTTGAGGTGCACAGGTGAAAACAGCAGGAAAGGAGGCTGGGAAAGCTGATTTGAGCCACAATATAAAGCACCTTGAATACCTGGCCAAAGAGTTAGTACTGAATTTGGCAGATGGACTGCCACACTTTCCTTCTGATCCAAGGGCAGCTACAATCTCACCTCCATCAACACTGATACCACACAGGTCTGCCCTCGTTATATCGACATTTGTCTATTTTACATCAATACCACACTGCCTTAATTACTCTAGCTTTACAAGTCTTATCTTATAGGGCAAAGCCTATCTCATTTTCCAGAATTTTCTTGCTATTCTTGGGCCTTTATTCTCCCATATAAATTAGTTTCCTGGTTCCATAAAAAACTGTTGAAATTCTGATTGAAATCATATTGAATTTAGATAGTAACGAGAGTAAGGATATCTTTACAATGTTAAGTAGTTTTATTGATCAACATTGCCATATCACCTCTCCATTTATTTTAAAAATACAAGTCTTTTTATTTATGTGTTTTAACGTCATTTTTTTTTTAAATAAAGGCCTTACACATCATTATATTTATTGCTAGGAATCTTATAGTTTTTGTTGCCACTGGGAAGAAAATTTTTAATCTATCACATTTTCTACTTGGTTATTGTTGGTCCATAGGAAGACCAATGAGTTTTGATTTTTCAACTACAGCAATTTTCTTCTATTTTCATTTGTTCTACTAATTAAGTCTCTAAATTTTCTATGTATTTAAACATATCAACAGCAAATCACAATTCTGTCTCTTCCTTACCATTCCCTGTGTCTTGTACATGTATGTTTTTGTCTGATTACTTCATATAGAAATTTGAGTACATAGTCTAACATTAGTGATAACACTAGGCATCCTTATTTTGCTCTTTATTTTAAATTAAGTAGTTCTAAAAGTTTCACCTTTAAATATGATGTTCAGGGGCCGGCCCTGTGGCTTAGCGGTTAAGTGCGCGCACCCTGCAACTGGAGGCCCGGATTCGGATCCCGGGCGCACACCGATGCACCGCTTGTACAGCCATACTGAGGCGGCGTCCCACATACAGCAACTAGAAGGATGTGCAACTATGACATACTACTATCTACTGCGGCTTTGGGGAGAAAAGGGGGGAAACAAAGGAGGAGGATTGGCAATAGATGTTAGCTCAGGGCCGGTCTTCCTCAGCGAAAAGAGGAGGATTGGCATGGATGTTAGCTCGGGGCTGATCCTCCTCACACACAAAAATATATATATATGATGTTCAATACAGGTTTTGGTAGGTACTCCTTTTCAGATTAAGATTTCCCACTATTCCTAGTTTGCTAAAAGTCATTATAATGAAAAATATTACATTTTATTAAATGCTTTTTATACAACTATTGGGATGATCACATTTGTTTCTCAGTGCATTATATTATGTGGCAAACTATATTTCCAAAGACGGCTGCAACAATATCTGCAGCCTGTATGTGGATGACTGCCCATCCCACATACTCTTCTTTAGTGTGACTTTGTCATTCCACCATCAAAAGACGAAGTCTAACTTCCCTTCTCTGGAATCTGAACTGGCCCCAGTGACCTGTTTGTAACTAAAACAGTGTGGTAGAAACAAAGCTGCATGACATCTAACGCTAGGTCAGAAATGGCCATGTCACTTCTGCCTGGCTCTCTCAGAAGAGCCAGCCATCATGCTGTGAGAAGCCCAAGCCAAATGTAATGGCCAGGTACAGGTACTCCAGTTGACAGTGCCAGTTGAGCCCAGCTTTAGAGATGACTCTATCATCACAGCCAGGCGCCAGACATGTGAGTAAAGAAGACCACAGCTGTTCACGTCACCCTCAGACACTTGTGTCTTCCCAGCTCAGGGCCCAGAAATCATGGAGCAAAGATAAGCTACCCTCACTGTGTCCCCTTCAGAACTGCTGATCCATGAGATCCACAAACATAATAAAATGGTTGCTTTACACCACTAAGTTTGGGGTGGTATGACATGGAGAAGATAACTGAAACACTGTGTCAAACTATCCTTGCATTCCTGGGATAAACCCCACTTGGTCACCATGTAGTATTTTTTATACATTGCTGGGTTCAGACTGGTTAATATTTCACTTAGAATGTTTTGTATTTCTGTTCACGAAGTGCGAGACTGGCCTACAATTTTCCCTTCTCAGACTGTCCTTATATGGTTTTGGTATCAAGGGTAAACTGACCTTTTAAAATAAGTTGGGGAGCCTTCTTTCTTTTCCTAGTCTCTGAAAAAGTTTATGTAAGATTTATTTGTTAACTAAATATTGGTACAATTCATCTATAAAACTGGCTGGGACTGGTGCTGGGAGAGGGGTGCTTAAGTCACTGATTCCATTTCTTTAACGACTATTAACATGTTCAGAGTTTCTATCTTGAGTCACTTTTGATAATTGTTTTTTTGTTTCCCTTTTAAAATTTCCTGTCATAAAAACTTTCACAGTAGTCCTATTCGTTGTCGTTGTGTGTGTTTTTAAAATTCTGTTTGGCTATCTGTACTTGCTCTTCCATTCATTTCTAATATTGTTCACTTGTGGCTCCTCTCTTTTTCTCATGATTTGTCTTGCTTTGCCTATTTTATCAGTATTTTCAAAGATCACCTTATTTTGTAGTGTGGATCATCTCATTTTTTTATTGTATTGCACTAATATCTGCTGTTACCTTTATTATTTCCCTTTTATTACTTTCTTTGGTTGTTCTTTTTCTATTTTCTTTAACAAAATACTCAGCCTTTATACTTCCAATCTTTCTAGGTTTTTAGTAACTTTATTTTTGTGTGTGTGTGTGTGTGAGGGAGATCAGCCCTGAGCTAACATCCATGCTAATCCTCCTCTTTTTGCTGAGGAAGACCGGCTCTGAGCTAACATCTATTGCCAATCCTCCTCCTTTTTTTCCTTCCCCAAAACCCCAGTGGATAGTTGTATGTCATAGTTGCACATCCTTCTAGTTGCTGTATGTGGGAAGTGGCCTCAGCATGGCCGGAGAAGCGGTGCGTTGGTGCGCGCCAGGGATCCGAACCCAGGCCGCCAGTAGCGGAGCACGTGCACTTAACCACTAAGCCATGGGGCCAGCCCTTAGTAACTTTAAATACATGAATTTAAAATCTTAAATTTTACCAGTCTTAATCTTTACATAATCATATTTCCATGAACTAGGTAAGCTTTTAAGTCAGATTTAAGGAGATGAGAAAAATCAAAGCCTGACCCATTACCCAACCAGAGAGTCCCAGGGAATCTGGACTGAGATTACTAGTATTTAGCTCCCTTTCTCCACAGAAATTATTGACTAGACTATACTACTTCACTAAACATGAAAAATAACCAATCCTTGATTAATAGGAGTGGGAGTGAGAAGAAAGGAGGAAGAGTTCAAGGACAACTCAAAATTACAGTTAAACTAGGGTTGGGGCCGGCCCTGTGGCATAGTGGTTAAGTTCGCGCACTCTGCTTCGGCAGCCTGGGGTTCACGGGTTTGGATCCTGGGTGCAGACCTACACACCACTCATGAAGCCATGCTGTGGTGGTATCCCACATACAAAAAATAGAGAAAGACTAGCACAGATATTAGCTCAAGGTCAATCTTCCTCACCAAAAAAACCAAAACAAAACAACAAACTAGGGTTAACAATCCACTCAGCTACTCATAAAGGCAAGTTAGACGGCAGCAGACTGGTGCTGACTGCCTCAAGGATGGGAGGGAGGACTGCTCCGGTTGAGGTGATATGGCAGGTACAGAATGCTGTCCCTAAGGCTTGACTCCTCACTCACACCTAATTCTCCTCAAGGATGGCAATCAGCTCTAATCAGTCACTAAAATATTGCCAGGGCTGGGGAGATGGGGCCCCAGGTCCCTGTACTATTCATCTGCCTCTGGATAAGTCCACCAGTGACTGTAGGTCAGTTTTTCATTTTTGTTTTTGTTTTGTTTTGAGGGAGTATTGTTCCAGGTAGCATCAAGTTTTACCAGAACAAGGAGACCTAGAGGATCGGTCAAAATACTGAAAAGAATGACAGCCGATGGTCAAGAGCTTGTGGAGAACTTGGCATTCTGGCAGGAGTGTAACCTAATTTAATCTCTCTGGAGGACAATTTGGCACTATGTATTAAAGGCCTTAAATACGCACATGCTCTTTGAAATAAACAGCCATCACACTTCTAGGAATGTATCTTAAAGAAATAAATGGACAAGACTCAAAAAGAAGACAAAGCTATTCATCAAGAAAAAAATTGTTAACAGTGAAAAAAACCAAAAACCTAGAAACTGAAAATAACTTGTGTTCAAAATTAGAAAGTGGTTAATAAAATTATCTTATTTTTAAAATGCAACCATCAAAAATGATGCTATAGATACATGTTTAACGTAAAAGATCACAGTTAAGTTAAAAAAAACACCTAACTTACAGAAGAGAATTTAAACTATTTACTCTTTAAACTATTTACTGATACATACCTAGAAACAGTCTGAAGAATATGGACCAAAATGTTAACTAGTGGTGATCTCTTGGTAATGAAATTACCAGTAATTTTAATTTTCTCCTGTATATTTTCCTGTGCTTTCAAGGGGAAAAATTACTAAAAACACACCTACAAAGCATAAACTTAAGTGTACTAAGGTTTTAACTGCAGTAGTAGGGTCCTGGGTGAGCCAACCAGGTAAGTATTTTTTAAAGAGAAGGAGGTAATATAACAGCTTTCATCAAGAAGACTGTGCATGCTAAGGTATTTTTAGGGATCAAGGCATAATGGGTTTGCAACTTCCCCTCAAACAGTTCAGGGGGAAAAAACCCATATATATGGTTTTTAAAGGGAGAATTAAAAAGGGAGAGTTAAAAGTAATGTGATAAAATGTTAATATTGGGGGAATCTGGGTAAAGGATATATGGGAATTCTTCATATTATTCTTGCAACTTTTCTTCAAGTTTGAAATTAATTTCAACTAAAATGTTTTAAAAGGAATAACCCAAACTTTACACAATTACAGTATTACATATGCAAATATGTGTGCGTGTCTGTATGAGAAAGGGAGAACAGTTGGGAGTAATTAGAACTGAGATTTCTGTTCCATTTAGTCCAAACAGATTCTTCAAAAATCTAAGAGGTACTGCATACATATATAATTTTAGACCAAATTTTCAGCTCAGGCAAGAATCAGAGTTCACATGAGTTTATGGGAGAAGGAATGAAAGGAACCATGCCACAAATGTCCTACAGAGCCCTCTATTATCTCCACATAGAAATTAAAAAAAAAAAAAAAAAACCTAAGCCTCAAAAATTGATTTCAAAATGGGGCAAGAATAACACTGGTTAGAACTGTTAAATCAATGGAAAGTTCATGAATACTGAGGGTAAAAGTCTCGAAAGTGCTGTCTGCAGAGTCTGGGGGTGCATCAGTGTTAACATTAGGAAATCCAGCTCAGCATAAGCTCTTTCAGCAGCTGAATTCTGTCTGACGAATTGAATAATTTTAGCACAGAACCTGGAAAAGATGAAGCTGTGCTGGCCATGACAGAATTCCAACTTCTTGTGTGACAGAATTGTGACAGGCTCCCAGGACCTGACTCAGAAGGAAGCAGGGCCACATTTTTCCCAAGAGAAAGAGACAGCAGATGCTGGAACACCAATCACACAGAAGTTTCAATCACAGTGCCCTCTGCTAGCTTACCAGAGTCTGCATCACAACAGTTCTAGGACACAAAGGGACTACACGTACAGTCATGCACCGCATAATGACATTTTGGTCAACAACGGACCACATGTACAATGGTGCTTGCATAAGATTAGTACTACACAGGGGCCCGCCCAGTGATATAGCAGTTACGCATTCCACTTCAGCGGCCCAGGGTTCGCAAGTTCGGATCCCAGGCGCGGACCGACGCACTGCTTGTCAAGCCATGCTGTGGCAGTGTCCCATATAGAGGAAGATGGGCACAGATGTTAGCCCAGGACCAATCTTCCTCAGCAAAAAGAGGAGGATTGGCAACGGATGTTAGCTCAGGGCTAATCTTCCTCACACACAAAAAAGATTTGTACCATATAACCTAGATGTGTAGTAGGCTGTACCATCTAGGTTTGTGTAAGTACACTTTATGATGTTCACATGACAAAACGGCCTGACAACGCAGTTCTCAGAACATGTCCCCATGTTAAGCGACATGTGATTGTACTTATACTACATCACTATAAGTTGGCCAAGGAATTCCAATGGGAATAAAGAATTTCCATGATAACAAAATCTCACCTTCCTTCTATAAAAAGCAAATATGGTCCTGAACTCAAGCACTCACACCACAGAGGCTCCACTCTTGGCTCAACCTCACTCCTGACCTGGATGGTACCTGTGAGGGCCCCTTTCATGTCACTGTGCCTCAGTTTCCTTCCTTGTGCTTGTGTAATAACACTAGCACCTCATGTTACACAGGCGTATTGGGAGAACTGATGAAATAATGTCTATAAAGTTTTTATTTGCAAGGATGAAAAGAGTTATAAATACAAAGTCAAAGCAGTATTAAAAAACTTTTCTGAGCTGCAACACTTCTTTCTTTTGAAATAGAGAACCACAAGGAGGATCAAAGGAGTGTCACTGTTTGTTGACTGCTGCTCAGGAGGCTTCCTCCCTCCACCTGGCAGAAGCCCCAAAGACAGAGGTCTACTATGATTTTTAACTTAACAAAATCTCAAGACAAGTTGCACAATGGTTTTCTGAAACATCTTGAGTAGAAGTCTTGTCTCTTTCTGCCACAAAAGGCTGGCACAGCGACTCTACTAAGGCTGCAGCAGCTTGTGTAATAAAATTCTTAACCTTGGCTATGTTAACCTCCTTAGCCATAAAAAAAGGAGGCGGGGGCACAATTAAGCTTACGGGAAATAAACCTAATCAAAGCCCAACAGTAACAAAGGGCACCAGAAACATTCCTACTGTATCACATCCCACAGGCTGGCCATGAGCCCGGAATTTTCATTACAACTTTTCAAAGAGAGGGAGAGAAGGAGAAAAAATATTTCACAAAAGCATTATCAAGGCCCCAACCCAGGATGCCGTGCTGTACAACCAAAATTTGTGAGCGGTCACCCTTTCAGGGAGTCAAAAACCCAGCATGTGGAAACCGGCAGGCCTTTTATATAGTAGGAGGGGTTCTTAAAACGACTACTGTTTTGCACTAAAGTCTCAGAGCTTCACAGATCATTAAAGGTTTCTGAACCACAGAGAAAGGAGGGCAGTTAAGGAAATAAATCAAAAGTTCCTCTGGGATGCACAAATGCCTACTTGGAACAGGGTTTCAGCAAGAATATCCTCCACATTAAACAACAGAGAGGACTTTTCAAAATAAAAGCAGAAAAGAGATTCATTTTGTTATAAGCAACGCACTTTCTTTTTGGTTTAAAGGTTATGTGTGCTATAAAAAATGACTCCTGCCGTGAGTGCTGGGGGAGTTGGAGGCTGGGCTGAGGACAGAGGGTGGTGGTGAAAGAAAACAAATGTAAGTGAACAAAAAGTCTCAAAGAAATGCTCGGTTTGGGAGCACCCCAAACAAGTGAAAATGTCTTGTAATATTTTAAGGGAAAGATGTGAGGTAGAGGAATGGTATTAGAAAGCAATTTCTATCACATTTACTCCTTGCCTAAAAACTGAAATAATTTTCCCACAGCCAGAAAGAGTTCTCTTGTTTTTCTTGCGCAACATACTCAGCTGAAAACCCGGGGACATGGACTGTCACCTTAAATGCAGAGCCGCATATCTGTTAAGGGAGCATCAGCTGTCTCAAAACCAGCAGAGGGAGTACAGCATCTAAGAAGAGAAAATGGTCAACCTGATACCTAAAGATATGTGTTTATCCAAGACAACCGTGTGTCCTGTGTCCAACAAGCTGAGTTACAGATCTTGACCTTGCCCCCGTGTTATCCAGCAATGGTACACAGAAGGAAACACCAGACCACCCACTCAGACGAGATCAGTTTGTTACAACGGGGCGGGGGGGGGGGGGTGGCGGCGCGGCCCCACAGGGAGAAAAGCGGAACCACCCCACTTCCATCAGGACACACCTACTCTGGAGCGTATTCCTGGGGTCCTCTCCACACCAATCTGGAAGGACGCAGGAGGGATCTAGGGAGGGGAAAGGCTGAGAACCTAATTTGGAAAACTGACAGCAAGCACCAGAGCAACGATTTTACCTTAAAATCCAGGGCTCCCAGTTTAGCCTGTGAACAGCCCATTTCCAAACTTTATTTCTGAGGGGGAGGGGAGGAGAACTCTGCCATTTAAGCTTTGCTTTCAACAGCTGGTTGAAACAAAAGCAACAAACAGAGGAAGGTATATGTCTGCTAACTGACTGCTATCTTAATCTTCAGCTATAGTTTACCAAAACATGTAGGAATGGGCTGAGGGACTGATTTGGTGCCAAGATTATCAGTGTGGACAAGGTTCCTGGGGAGGGTCTGAGGTCTGGGGTAGTGACTAAAGCTAACGGTCTATCCCACAAGGAAAGAGCCAACTGTTTCAGACATGATTATGCTGTAGTTTGGCACTGGAAATATTTGCTCAGGTCCACTCCAGGTGTTAAAATGGCCAAACTGATGGTTAGTCTGAGTATGCACTGCTGTATCAGGTAATGTCTTTTACTAAATCCTAATATTAACACTTTCTCATTGTGGGAAATGGGAACTGGATTAAAAATGCTAACCTTAAGATGTGCTAAACTCAAGAGAATAAACAAAACCTATAATGTGACTTTCTGTTACGTTAGGAAGTGTGCAGTGAAGTAACACACGTGCTTGACTGCAGGGTGAAGGAGAAGGCCAGGGCAAGGGATGGGAGGTACTCTGGCTGGTGGACACCGTTGAGAGAGCCAAACGACAAAGGAGATGGATGGTGCGGGGTGCAGAAGCATGCCTGGACTGCTCAGGGCCAGAAGCCTGAGGAGGGGACATGCAAACTACCCTGACCCATCTGAAGAGCCTCCATGAGGGAGGATCATGGCAATAATTCTCTATGTCATCAAGGGACATGTCCAGAACCATGTATAGAAGATGAAGTGATTCAGATTCCAATTTAATAAAAGGAGGACATTTCAGACAATGGAATTATCCCAAACCACGATGGGCGCATTGTGGGTGCAATGTCACCAGGTTCTCAGGAATAGCAGGGCCGCTACTCTGTAGGAACTCTATAGAGGGATTCAGGTATTGGGAAATTTTTCAACAGACAAACAAGGATACTTCAAGGACTTTCTTTGGCAAGGAATTTCAAACAAGTTTTAACATTTTAAAACACCTATCCTTCAAAAATCTTCCAGCCCTAACTACGTATCGTCTAGGATACACACAATTCCCTCAGCCCTCATCTTCAGCTCCTCCGACTCTCATTACCACTTAATGTCCACGCTGCACAGTTTAGCACTTGGGCTCATGCCAACT
Organism: Diceros bicornis minor; assembly: GCF_020826845.1. Lineage (NCBI taxonomy): Eukaryota > Metazoa > Chordata > Mammalia > Perissodactyla > Rhinocerotidae > Diceros > Diceros bicornis. The sequence goes on from NC_080752.1 coordinate 28,151,883, forward strand.
CACACTGTGGAAACCACTGTCGGAGAGCCCCAGGGAGTACAACTACATCTCTTATCTTCTCATCATACTCAAGGAGGTCTGTAAGTGCTTGCTGATAGACTGATATTAGGAATAAACTTTTTACATTCACACTATCTAAACATCCTAAGTCACTGATTTCTAGAAAAATTTTATAACAAATCTAAGTATTTATAGACATGCCACATAAAGTACGTAGCATTTGGGAAATTAGTAATCAGAACAGGATATAGTACAAAAGAAAACAGTATGCTTTGAGTGTAGGACAAATATACTGGACAAATGGGTACATATTCCTAACGCTAAACTTGCACATTTTAATATAAACACAAAATGACTATGTAAGAGGCATTTCCTCCTTTAACTGCATTACTCTGCCTAATCATCTGACAGACATGATACAAAGAAGCACCTGGACTTTTCTCCTGAGCCACCTGATAGGTTTACTCAGTCAAAAGAAACAAGGACTTCAAGTTCTGATAAATAAATTCAGTCTACAGGACAGAGCAAATTAGGAAATTTATCTTAAAAGTTTGGTTTTGTTTTTTACCCCACATTTTCCAGAATGTCTACAGAGTTTGCCTAGGTCACTTGCTGCCTGCTTTACTTTGCAGTAGCTGGCCTTGTATACAGATTCACTGGGCCTATTTCCTTCAGAATTTAATTATTCTTCCTACTGTTCCACAAATTCCAGATTCTCCCTCCAAAACTTAAACACTTCCCTTGACAACTTAAGGCCACGAACCTCTGACCTGATTCAACGTACCTCATTAGCACATTTCCAAAACAGAGCATTTGTGGGAAGGAGAACTGAGTTCTGATCTTAGGAGGAGTGTGCCTAAATCAATAATCACCAAATCCCAAAGGTGCTGGACCTACACTGCTAGAGCCCTCTAAAATAATCAAACACACAAAGTCACCATTTCTTGCCAAACGCAAGAAAAATTCAACTCCTGCACAGGGGAACAAAGAGACAACGGCTGCAGCTGAAAATACATAGCCAAAGCATCATAGGAAAAAAACCTTAACTTAATATTGTTCAGAACATCCTCAGTGGTTTTTCACTCATACAGCAAAGACACAGAATAAAAATTCCAGAGACTGTTTTCAAGATAATAAAATGGCATATGATGGTGACTCACTAACTGACTAAAAGGAAAAAAAAAAAAAAATCCATAAACAGTCACAGGAATCTTGCAAAGCTGCAGAGATCTGGCAACACTGAACCTCCTCCACCTCGTTTGGCGCTCACCTCCAGTACACACACACTCACTCTCTCTCTCTCCCTCCCTCTCTCTCTAATGATCGTTTTGAAGCCAAGCTGCAATTGGCTACTGGCTTACTCTACTGCTTAAGACAATATTTTATTCCTGACTCGCTCAATAAACCTGCTGAGAAAAATAAACAATGGGTTTCAATCTCATACATAATCTACAAAACAGAATCGCTATGCAAATAGTCGAGTTGATTTACTGCCCAAGACAAAGAGAACAGGAAGGTCCAATGTGGCCCAGTGAACCCCAAGTCCTAGTCTTACTATCTTGCGGCACCAGAGTTAACAAGGATTTTCTGTCCACTACACAGTCTAAAGCCTAGATTTCCAGGTTTCAATTGGTCTTTAAAACAGCATCAAAGTAGATCATGAAAACCAATACAAAGAACAAAAGATGAGGAAAACTTTTCCCTAAAAACACTGAGGAGTTTTAATCTTCTAGGACCAATAATTATATATCTACAGTTACAGTGTATTTCTATCCCATCATTCACACATGTGTGAACACACACATTTCATTTTTAACAAATATTAAGGGCCTGTTATACAGCACTAACAGTGACATGAAGAGGTATTAAACTGAGGTCCCTGCTCAGAAGGCCTTACCTTCTATATAAATACATACATGCATATATGTGTGCAGAATAGAAATGCATGGAAGACAGAAGGAAGCAGAGTCTAAAGTTCAAGACTAAATAAAATAAATATTAATTTTTAAAGGGCAGATCAAAATACAATTCTGCTGACAGAGGAATTGAACTCTTTGTGTAATGGCCACCAGGCCTAGAGCAAAGGGCTCATGTGGCTTTCACAGATGTGCAGCCCCAGCAGGACCTCTATAACTGAGCTCTGCACAATCTCCACGACTGTAACTCAGGCACCTTCCAGAGAAGACGAGCCTCGCTGGCCTCTTCAATGGACTGTGAGCTCCATGAGGGTAAGCACCCTCAGGTACCTCAGATACCCTACAGAGAGCACAGGCCTCAGGTACCAAAGGCTCCCCAAAACAGTTCCCAAAACACTCCCAATTCTGCCAACTGTGATGATGGTTTAAACACTTCAAAGGCCAAATCCTGGGAATTATGATGCCACAATTTAGAGGATTCAGAAGAAGGACTTAAGACACCTGAACAGAACAAAGAATCACATATCTAAGTGGAAAAAATAACAAAGACCATTAATATTGAAACAGTTTAAAAATTAAACATCTCAAAAAGAAAACTTAGCTCAATGGAGTTCTGGTGTCCCAAAAAAGATGTCTCCTGCTCGCTTTTCCTACTTCCATAATAAGATTAATGGTTTCTAAATTACATACAACAGAAAGAAAATGTCACACTGGTAAGCAGCTGTAAGACTGAGGTGAATGCTTTGCTTTACTTTTCAAAACAGTACAATTAATTTTTATTTTATTTTCCTAAAAGTATTACTCAAGGGTATAACTTCAAATAAGGTTAAAATGAAACAATTATTCAAGGATTATGATTTCAGATACATTTTAAAACTTATTTTTAATGTCAGTTTTTAACAGACTAGATGTAGTTTTTAAAACATCAGCAAACTGTATTTTCCAAGTCAGAATGGGTTCACAGATATTTTAAGGCTAAAAAAATCTATTTTTGATATAAAATATGAGCTCCAAGTGGATAAACACACTGAATATAACCACAGTAATCACAACCTATAAGTCTTTTTAAAGACCATTTCAAACCTTTCATTTGTTTTACTAGCTAATAAAATGGGCAAGTCTATTTAGGCTTAAAAGTCATAAATGTTTCCATCTAAAAGTCACCAGGTAGCCAAGACCCGGCCAAATCATCAGAAATACATGTTAGCAAATACCAACAGCAAGTAAATAACTGATCCTTATAAACAGCACTGTGTTCAGTAACACTTTACAAGTCCAAGGCCTTTTCATTTGAGTGCAGTTTCTATAAGTAACGCATTGCACGACTGAAGCACCCTCATGCCGTTCCCATCACTTCTAACAGGCAGGATAAGGCCAAGGACAGGCCTAAGACATTTACACTGAGAACAGCAAATACCCAAGGCCCTTGGTTTAAAAAGTTACCTAAGGGGCAGGTCCCGTGGCTTAGCGGTTAAGTGCTCGCGCTCCGCTTGTGGCGGCCCAGGTTCGGATCCCGGGCGCGCACCGACGCACCTCTTGTCTGGTCATGCTGAGGCTGCGTCCCACACAGAGCAACTAGAAGGATATGAAACTATGACATACAACTATCTACTGGGGCTTTGGGGAGAAAAAGGGAAAAAAAAAGGAGGAGGATTGGCAATAGATGTTAGCTCAGGGCCGGTCTTCCTCAGCAAAAAGAGGAGGATTGGCATGGATGTTAGCTCAGGGCTGATCTTCACACACACACACAAAAAAAGTCACCTAATTTAAGACTTCCTTTTTTCCCCCAACATCAGCACCAAAAGTTTCTTACATGCAAATTTCTTAACTGTTTCACTTACACAGGGGAATCAGCCCAACTATCTTAGATTACTCTTGTCAAGACTGGACCACTGCCCAGTCAAATATCCAGTTTAGACTATCAGAATGTATAGATTCAAGCCTCTGCTTCATTTTAATGGGGGCAAACCCCCTGCACGGGAATAACTATAGGATCACAGTACTTGCTGCCAAAATGCAGAGCCTGTTTCTATCGGCAATCACTTCTGCCTTCAATGGAAAATTCCAACTCTGTCTGCATCTACTCAAGGACAAGTTATTAAGAGAAAACGTATGGCACATGTCTCTCCTTGTACCCAATCTTGCCAACCTCTTAAAGTATTTATATTTCTTCTTCATATATGAGAGGTGCCAGTGAAAGAAGGTAACACCTGAAAACAGTAACATTAAATATGTAAACTTCATATTAATAAGAGAAGGTCATCCTTTCAAATAAAAAGGTTTCTTTTAGAAACTTAAATAGGGTCTAGCCTAGCCTGATTCACATACTATGACTGCAAGTCACACGATAAAGAGGAGGACACCAGTTTTTCTATGAAATACGCAGGAGTTACAATGTGTTTCTAGGAAAAAAACGAGAATGGGAGATTTTGGGAAGAAGGAAGCTATATTAAGAAATTCTATTACTGATATTGAAAATAATCCCAGAGACTTTTCTTATGTTTGAAATACTTTGTGACAATTTGAAAAACAAAATCAAGCCCTCAAGTCCTAACAGTGAAACAATTTACAACTTTTAACACAATAAAAACAACATTATATTAAGAATGAATGTGACATAGAGGCTTAGGATTTTGCAAGTTTGCATTACTGTAAACAGCAGTGCTTCCTAAACTTTACTGTGCATTCAAATCACCTGCATTAAAATGCAGATTATGGTTCAACAGCAATGCACAGGAGCTTAAGAGTCTGTAATTTTAACAAGCTCCAGGCGATGGTGACAATGCTGGTATGAGGACCACACTGTGAGCAGCGAGGATATACAGTATTTGCATTAGAGACACTAGGTTTAAAGCCAGAGACTTTCTCAAGTATTGTTATGCGGCTATAACACATTTGTATCCTCAATAGTACCAAGCTATTCAGGAAGTCCATACTTTGTTATGTAACATTAGATTAAGCATTAATGAGGCTGGAAAATTGTTTATCTAAGGTTATAATCTGAAGTTAAATAAAACTTCACGCTGAAAGCTCATATTGAATGCTACAGTCATTTTTTACCTCTTAATATTAACAGAATCTTAACAGAATCTTGATTACTCAATCTTAGAGCCCTTTCTCAACAGCAGTTATTCTTTGCTGGAGGAATATGCTCTATGCAAAAGATATTTTGCCTGAAGAAATGAACAATTAATATTCAGTAGTTATGTACATATTTAACAGAATTCATTCCCAGAAATGTGGGTGAGAAGGGTGCTTGATTTTCTTGTTATTTCTTAAATTAAAATTTTAAATCTCTAATACTTTTCATCCTATCACCCAAAACATCAAAACCCATCACTGCCCCTTCCCTGGGCTCTTGGTCCCACTCAAAAAACAGTGACACCTTTTCAGTAGAGAAAATCAAGATAAAAGGCAGACTTCCATTTCCACAAATCACTTTCAACTCCCCATTTTCCGTCTTACTACAAGACTGACTTATTACAAGAACCTCCTCTCTGCTCTCCATCTTGTTCATGCTGCTCAAGAACCCTCCTGTAGCTCAGTTCAGATGCTCTCACTTCTCCTTTTAAAAGCCTTCAATGGGTCCCCAAACACACTCTAGGTCCCCCAAAGTCTACCTCCAAGCCATAAATTTGGCCTAAAACCTACTGCATCCGCTCATGCAACCTTCTCTCCAATACACTAATGTACTTGCTGGGCACGTTTTGCAATTTCCTGTCTCCACGCCTCAGCTCATGATATTTCCTACAGCTGGAAAGTCACTTCTCCTCCACCCTCCCAACCACAGCCTGTCAAAAAACATATCCTTCCTTTAAAGCTCAGTTCAAACACCATACCCTCCAATTAGCCTTCCAGAAGCCCCCAGCCTCTGTACTCACTTTGTGGGGTCTAAACCTCCACCATGGCCCTTGGCAAATACTGTCAAACATGACAGGCATGCAAATGGTTCATCTTCCCCATTGTAACGCCAGCTCCCTGTGGGGGATGGATGGCACCTTGTTTCTCTTTACAGACATCCCACCCATTACAGGGCTCAAGGAGCACGAAAATTTTTTTAAAATTGAACTATATGGAATGTTTAGCTCTGAAAATAGCAAGTGGGTGAAAACGACTTTCTAGTACAGTAAATATTAACCCATCAGCAACTTTACAAATAACATGAACTTAATTTCTCTTGGGCTAAGTGCTCGAAAATAAAACTACAGAGATAAGAAAGATGGTCAAGGGTGTAAGCCTTTTCACCTTCTCCCTCCAGAGGCTAACATTCTGCGGGTACCTCTCCTCTCTACCAAGTCGGGGCAGATCAAATTGTCTTCTCACTAATGTCAGTTGCATCTGAGACAGGTCACTGAGCAAGTACTCCCTCTCTACAATCCAGTGCTGGTTGAATTTGTCTGAATAACAGCAGATAGAACTATACACAAAGGCCAGCCAGCATTCAAGGGACAATCACCCAGGTGTCAGACACGCAAAGTCTTTGGTTCAAACAACAGAGACATATTCTTAGTGTGAAAGAAGATATATGTCACTGTCACCTGAGTAATCATCTCATGATTTTGAAGAAAACTGCAATGTGTGTAAAAATCAAATGAAAAATTATTTTTGGAACACCCATGATTTTCTATTATTCATAACATGGGTTCCCTTCCTGGTAATTAAGTTTCAACTCTATTAGGTCTTCTGTTTTTTCAGGTATTACCTTAACATCAAAAGTCCTGTAATTCATAGACCCAACGACTACGTGGCAGTACTTAAAGCAGAACCCAAGAGGTGTGGTTTCCCACCATCTTCTCAGAGGCTCAGCTATGTATGGGACACGCACTGTGATTTATACAAATGTACTAACACCCAAGACTCTGATGTCGTTTAGGCCAAACAGTGTCTTGAGAGAGAAGAGGTATACAGCCAAGGGGAATCTGAGATGCTCAGCAAAGATTCCTTACCATATTTCACTACTAATTATACATCTTATAAGCATACTGAGGGAGGCAAACGGTTATAGAGAAAGGGAGAACGGGGAGAAAGATCATACGTAAACTACAGGATATTTGTACGACCATGATACTAAAATATCCGACTTGCACTTATTCTCTTGGGTACCACGAGGTTAACATGTAATACCCACTCAACGAAACCTCTATAAACAGTTGGTTTTCCACAATCACAGCCACTATTCCCACTTCAGTGGGCAGCAGTGTTCAGAGAAAGCCAGATTTAGCTTCTGTGTAATAAACACCAGAAACCAAAAGAGCTAGGAAAGCTGTTTATGCCCATGCCCACCAGGAACCTTTGCACTGCTGCATCGAATGAAGTGGTAAGAATCGAAGTCTCCTCAACAAAGCTTCAAGAGAGAGGAAATACATCCTTAAAACTAGGCATTGCCCTCCACCCCCTCAACTGAAAGGGTTTTTGGCAGGATAGGTTAAAGAAAAATAGGTAATATCTTTTTATATAAGTTCAATATGTTTACAAATGGAAAATAATTCTGTGCTTTTCATAGCATTTAGCTACTTTATGTAGTGTTTGGGGTAGAGGGGAAAATCAATCATTTTCAAGTGTTTTTATATACTCTTCATACACACTATCTCATTTAAATTCTCAAAACAACTCTAAGGGGTAGAAAGATCACTTCATTTTACAGACAAAGACATTAAAGGACAGAAGGGTTGAATAATCTGCCTAAGGCCCCACAGCTGTAAGTGGCAGAGGAGGCAAGAACCATCACTTTGCTCTCAGGCCCAGCAATAGCCTCAGATGTGCAAATATTTTATAAAGATCGTAGCACCTATAAAATTTTCATGTAAAGAAATACCATTTTAGAGAAACTAATTTCCCAGTCCTTGTCAGGATTTGACCTGAAATTCCCAATGAACAGCTCAAAGCAGACTGCACAGTTAAAAGAGATCAAGTATTATAGTTACCAGTGAGGCCAAGAATAGAACACAGGTCTGCTGACCCTCGCGCCCATGCCCAATCAGGCGTGTACAGCTTTTGGATGCTGACACCCTTCTGAAGTTTCAAGTCAGTTGAGAATACCAAAGAAATGAGTTAATAATTCTGGTAAATAGAAGATAATGTGGAAAGTCTCTACATTAGAGGGATTTGCTATAAAAAGAGGCATGACCATATGAAGATTCCTACCAAGGAAGTTTTGAACCAAGAACACTGGTACCTGCAAATTTTCTCATCTTCTGCAGCAAAAATGAAAAACAACCTTTGCCCTCCCCTCCCTACGAGTTGTGAATGATTAGCTTGGCTATGTTGATAACTAAGGAAAATATGAGTGCCTCTCCCAGCTGATTAGAATATTTACAGATTTACCCTACTACCAAACTCCTCCAATTCTATGCAAAAGACAGCAGCACACTAGGAACACTTAACCAATGTCAGCCAAAATACATCCTCCAGAGCTGCAAACTCTCCCATTAGCTCTAATTCTCATGCCCTGATGAAGAGGCTGGAAACAGGAAGACTGCTGGTGCCAGAGGAGAAGTGAGGAGAGGAGCCACATGGCTGGGAAACAGGGATGGGAGAGAAGTGATGGGGAAGGGTCTCAGGAAAGACGTACCTATAAAAGACCAGAGAACCAGCTCAAAAGTTTGGTGTACTAAGAACTTCTTTGTGGGAGAGAAAAGGCTGCGTATTGAGTCAGACATCATCAATAAAAACAGGCGACAACCAAGAACAAGAAGAAAAACAGATTAGAAGACCCTGACCTAGGTTAAAGGTTATTCAGACCCATTTCCACTGGAGAGATAAAACACTAGATAAAATTGTCTGGCATTTCCAAAAGCTAGATAGATTTTAGATTTACTGCTTAATCTTGCTATTATAAGTTAATAAACAGAAAGATAAAATAATTGTCGAGCAAAATCATATCAAATTCTTCATGGTTTGCAACTTTTAGCAGAGCACAGGGATAGATAAAACTTGAGTTGAGAGGTTATAATCTGGCCCATCACATTAGGTTAAATCATTTCTTTCACTGTTCCACATTAAATACCTCTTTCCCATCTGTTCTGGAAAGAGCAAAAAATAAGTTGATTACATAATATATTTTAGTTTAATCTCTATAAACAGTTTTTTTACCATTCTCAAAACGACCCATCTCAGCATATTTAGATGTATAATAAATATTAAAAGTTTAATCTAATTATGATTGATTGATGCAAACCACCAACTAATACGAGGCTGTACTTGAAACCTCAGAACCCTTCTTCCCTATTATGAGTTATCACTGTTCATAAGTAACTATACAGAAAATGCCCAGAAATAGTTCACTAAAACACCTCAGAATAAAAGAATGAAAATTGAATAAGAGGAACTCAATAAACAACATCTAATTAGAACACCAAAAACCAAACCAAAACAGCCCGCCTGCTTTTATAAACGATATTCTTCATCTATCTCCTCCTTTCACTCCCTCCTTCCACCCCCCCTAAAAAAGTAGCTCCACATCTAACTATTCACCCCCCATCCCCAAGTCCTGAAGAGCACTGCTGCTTATGGGGCTCCGCTTCGACCAGACACAGGGAAGTGGCTGGTCCTACTCCCCTCCCAGGCTCCTCTTTTCCTTGGCTGCCAGAAGGACTCTCTCCCGCCCTCCTCCAATACCACCTGCAGGAAATTATAGGTAAATGAGACCAAATCCCTTGCTAGCATTCTCTTCATATAACTTCACTCTGAAGTTTCCCCAGCAAACTCTCCCACCCCAGGTTCAGTACGCATCAGATCTGACTCTCAGCTTTGTGAAATATCAAAGTAATTTTTTAATAGCCTCATTTAAGCAATTTATAAGAATCCTTGTGTATCTGTCCAATGAAAAGTGCAAACTTTTAGGGATGGAAAATTAACAAGTGAAAACTACTCTTCAAAACATAGCAACATTAAATAAAGAAAAAGCCCCAACAAAATCCAAAGTATAGTGAGCCACAAACCTCTTAATTCTATCGTTTGGTTGATGACTTCTGTCAATAACCAAATCCAAGCTAGTGATAAATGACATTTCCTATTTCATTCACTGTATTTAAAATTAGATGTTAACTCCCCAACATCCCAGACACCACCCCCACCCCCCCAACCAACCCTCTGTTGCCAAAGACCTTTCTGTTCTTACAACAGAAGTCCACCTTCTTCTAGGGGGATAAGCATAATCTGTCACTTTACCATCTAAAATCATGAGCTAAAACTAAAAGTGAAGGAAGTAAAATGAATAGGATCCTAGACGCCAGCCAGAGTCTGAGCACAGCGCTGGGTTAAAGGAAACCATTTCATAAGATCAAGTGCAGAGAAGCAGCAGGAGCAATGAGGAAAAAATCAAGTTACATAAAGTCCAATTGTACTCACTGTTTCCTTATTGGGAAGCAGCTCCTTTCTAATTCTGAAGAAGTTCTTGCCGTACTGCCTGAGCCCCTTAACGAAGCGTTTCTGTGATAAAAAGAAACAACAAATGGGATATAAAAACCAAAAACAAAACAGGATGCCAGCAAAGTAAAGATATCTGCAAGCAGCACAATAACAACCACGAAAAAGTCTCAGCTAGGGAATATTGGTGAGGCTGGCGGAACACTTGCATCACAGCTAAGATCCACGGCCAGGGCAGGCCCCGGACAGCCTGCATCAGAACCCCAGCCACACACTAGACAGGTTTAGAAGAAGGACATCCTGTGTCTGAGGCTAAGAAGCCATCTGTGCCCTCTGTGCCACCAGTCTCCGCACTGGTCCACGAAGGTATAAACAACAAATATACTCCGTATTTCTATAAAACAGCACAACTGCTTTCCAGCTGAGAACGAAGCTTCCCAGAGTGTCGCGCAAAAGGGGAAAAACAACCAAACCTGGAGCCCTTTCTCCAGAAAGGCACTCTAGAGGGTTAAAAGGCCCTTTCGTTAGTCCGAAAAATTCACCAGAAAGGCATCGATACCGCGGACGCCCAATGGGAGCCGAAACCCCAGCTGGCCTGCCCCGCCATCGCCGTCATTAAAAACCAAGCCAGGGCACCAAATAAAGAATCATCGGCACCCTTCCCTTCTTCCCGATGCCCCTCACCGCCTCCTCCTCATTTCCTTAGCAGTCTGGAGACTTTCACTTTGTCCCATTCCTCCCGGGCAGCCCCTCCCCGCCCCAGTGGGGCAGCTCCCAGCTACCCCTGCCCCCACCTCGGGGCTCGAAGCCCGCTCCCGTGCGGCCCACCCCGTGGCACTTCCCGGCCGGCCAGCCGGCCCGGCAGCCACAGGTACGCCGGCGCCAGCCGCACTCAGGGTCCGGGGCGCAGAGAGGCCGCGCCTGTCACTCGGCTCCGGCTCCCGCTCCACAAAGCGCTGGGCGGAGGCGGCCGGGGCGGCTCGGCGTGTGACCGCAGCGGTGCCGCGCGGCGAGGGGCGCCGGAGGCGCGGGGCTGGGGCCGCCGCGCCGCCGCCGCCGCCGCCGGGGGAGGAGGCTCGAGCGCGGCGCGCAGAGCCCGGCGCGGCCGCGGGCGTCTGCAAAAGGCGGCCTGGATCGCTGCACCGCCCGCCGGCCCCGCGCTCCGGCCCCCACCCCGGGGCTCTGCGTCGGGCCCTCGGCCAGAGCCTCCCGGGACCCTGGCGCTGGTATCTCGGTTTCCTCCTTCCGAACAACAGGAGTAAATCCCGGCAGCAAAGCACAGAAACTTCCTCCCTACCTCGGCGAGCGCGAGCAGAGTGCACCCGCGGGCCTGGGGCCGAGCCGGTACTCGGGGCCCTTCCCAGGCCGCTCCGTCTCCAGTCCTCTCTCCGGGCGGGCAGAGTCAGCAACGCGACGGATGCACGCCTACTGCCCCCGGGCTGCGACATGGGGGGCAGGCCCCGACGACCCCCCGCGGTCTCTTCCGGCCCGGGATTGTGGGCGGCCGCTCCCGCCCGGCCCAGGCATTAGCCTGCACCTCGCAGGGCGCCGTTTCACAACTAAATCACCGCGGAAGCTTCCCAGCCAATAAATCACCTGCCCACCGGGAGGAGAGTCCCTCCCCCTCCCCGTGTTTGAGACCAGCCGGGCAAATTCAGTGAAGAGCCCGACTTGGCCTGCAAGACGGATCTGCAACCTCCTACTCCATTCCTGGAGTTTCTGCATTTTCAGATTTCACCCCTTTCTAAGATATGACTCATCATCGTCAGTTTTCAATATAATTCGTATAGTTCAGAGGAAAAATCTGTCAAGGCACAAGAAAGAAGCTCTCCTTTAGTCTGAAGAAGGGTAACCTTTGTTACTTGATCAAAATATCGTTCATAAGATCAACACGCATCCTTGGCTATGTGCAGAGCATCTCCGCCGGGGATATACGGAGGAAGGAGGCTGCCCTGCCCTCAAGGAGCTCCAGTCTGGCAGGCACGGGAGACAGGTAAATAGATCAATTTCTAGGCCCTAAAAAAAAGCAGCAGAGGAACAAAGGACGGTGGGTGGGGCTAGGAGGACGCAATTCACTCTGCTGAGGAAGTGACAAGGAAGAGCATGAGCCTGCCAGGTGGGCTCCAGCAGAGCTTCAAGCAGAGGAGTCAGCCAGGAAGGGCAAACAGAACATTCTGGGAACCACAAGGAGGACAGGGTGTGCAGAATAGAGTGCCAGCAGATAAGACAGAAAAGGCAGGAGAGGATCAGGTTGCAGAGAGGATCAAGGCCAGGCTGAAGAGTTATGGTCCTAATTGTAGGCCAGTAGAGAAGTTTAAGCCCGAGTGTTCCATGAAAAGACTGGATAGAGACTGCTGAGGTGGCAGTGTGGCCTATGGCATGAATTAGGGACAGACCAGCTGCAATGCAGAGAAACCAGTTAAAAGAGGCTGGTGCACTAACCCAGGGGTGAGATGAGGAGGACCTGAACTCGACCTCAGCCATAAGAATCAATACTTCTTAATCCACTCTTTAAGTATTTACTGAGCACCTAGCACTGGGAGGAATTAAAGAAAAAAAAGGTAGCCATGGACCTTTATTAAAATTGATTCATTTTAAGCAGGTAAGATAAATGTGTGTGAAATCATTACAGAACAATCTGAGGCTTAATTCAGCCAAGCATAAAGTAGTGAAGTGCAGCTCATCAGTGCAGCAAGGGAGCCAAGAAGAGGGATGGACTGTAGCAGTCCACAATGCCTTCATCAAGGCGGTGAGACACAGGCCAGAGGCCAGATCACAGACTGGGAAGAACAGACAGCATTTGCAGAGGTGGGGCAGGGGGTGGGGAGAGAGGCCCTCTATGAAAGACAAAGGTAGAGAATGGGAAGTGGGTTATAGGAGAGAGGGAATCTACACAAGTTGAAGTGGGCAATCTGGCGTGAGTCTGATGGTGAAACGCCAGGACTATGCAATCTGAATGTGGGCTTGATGCCAAAGAACGCACAACAGGTTCACTAGAAGAGGCCAGCACAATGAAGACAGCATCTGAGAAAGGCTGAATCTGGAACATCAGGGTAATGTGGTAGAACTGGGCAAATGAGTTCAGATCCTAATTCCTCTACTTGTTACAATGTAATCCTCTGAACATCCATTCAACTAATAGTTATTAAGTACCTACTATATGGCAGGAGCCTCACATATATTAATTCAAAATCCTCACAACCTAGAAGGAAGTACTATTATTATCTCCATTTTACAGACAAGGAAGCTGAGAGGCACAGATGGTTACGGAACCAGACCAAGGTCACCCAACTCCTCAGAGGCAAAGGCAGAATTCAAACCCAGGCTCCAAAATCCATGCCCTGCACTGCCACACTCTCTGTAAAATGGAGATAAGAGTCTACAGAGATAACCATTTTCAGTCTTGTGACTCTGCCCTTTCCTGTTGGCCCCAACATCAAATTACCAAGTCCTCAGTACCCTTCCTAAAAAAGGTCTTTTAATGCCCTCCTTTCCTACCCATTCCAGTGCTAGTCCCAGGCCAAGCCCTTATCACTCTTTCCTATTTCCTGGGCCTATTAACCATCTCCTCCTCCTGGCCATTTATAAGCCTCTGCCAAGGAATTTCTCAAAACCACAGATTTCATCATGAGTCCCACATTGTCTTGCCCCCAGCTGCTACCTAAGAATAGCTATTTGACCTCTTTAGGGTGGTGTTTACACCCCTCAGCCCTGATTTCAAGGCGGTTCAGGGTCCTGTCCCCGCCTACCTTTGCAACCAGACGTCCAGGAGTGCCAACTGGCCCATGCTGAAACCTCTGTCTGAACTCTAGACTCTGAGCTATCTTCTCTACTCCTCTCCACAGCCTACTCAAGATACCTCCTCCAGTTTACCTCAAACCCAACCTCAAATCCCTCCCACTCCAAAATGAAAATTCCCTGACCATTCCCTCCTATCCATTTGGCCTTTGTTTATTTGTATAAGGCCTCATGTACTCATAGAGTCTATAAGCTCTGAAGAGACAGGAATTGTATTTTATACCACTTTGCCTCCTTATAGCACTAGGCACTTGGAGCTCCCAAGCTTTTGATATATAAGTGAAACAAACCATGAGATGACAAGGGCCTGGGCTAAGGTGGTCACAGTGGAAATAGACTGTTAAAAGCCAAAGGGTCCATTTTGAACTCTGATAACAGAATTGACCTTCTTGGCTCCATGACAGCAAACTCTCCTGATTTTCCTCATATCACCTGGCTTAATTCTCTACTCAACCTCTCAATGTTGGAGTCTTCCCAAGGCTTTGTTCTAGGCTTTCTGCTCTCCAAACTCCCTCCCGATATGATCTCCACTGCTCCCTTGGCTCTAAATATCACCCAAAAGTCTCACTACTATTTCTAAGGCAAAATCTATGGTCCACGCCCACTGGGAGCACTTGCTTGAATGTCTCATAGACATTTCAAACTAACTACTTCCAGAAATATGAATTTGACACCTGGTGGTGAACACACAGACCACTGCTGTCAATGTACATCAATGACTCTGCTATCAAGCGCAAAGCACCATTGGCTCCACTTTAAAAAAAAAAAAAAAAAAAAAAAAAAGGAAGTAAAAGCTTCATGTGGCCTGTACTGTTACTTCTCTATGGAAAGCCACAAGGCCTCAAAACTGGCAAAACATCTGCTTCTCAGAGACCAGCCTTTACCTTGTGGTTTACCAGAAATGTAGAGTAGCCTTTAAAATCGAAACAAAGCCAACCCACTCAGAGCAGTCAATGATTAGACTAGGTCAATATGTTAAATAGGTTTCTAGTCTCCTTTCCCTCTATTAATTCATCTCTCTTCAAAAAGACCTTGACATTTTTAGGACTTTAATTTAATAATTAACACTATAGGCTATAAATAGACAGGTACTATAAGCTTCTAAATGAAAGTTCATAGACACGGTCTGTTTCTTAACAGCCTTCTAGTAGTTGAGCTGAAATTCAGCATTTCCAGTGCTGAAATTCAAGGCCTCATGAATTATTTCTATGTCCATTAGCTTTTCTGTCCCTGACAGTATATAGATATTAGAATGTTAGGATGCCAAGGGTGAAGGAGAAAGAAGACTGTGTTCATTTAAAAGGCAGTAACTTTGGCTGGGTCACTGCTCCCAGTGCGAAGCAGCCCTGCTTTTACATTCCACAGGCTTGCGGTCTGGTCACTCTCAGATGCATGAGCTGAGGGTCTTTGGGGTGTTGGCACTTGTTTCTCTGGTGCTGTTTGTTTCCAATAAACCTGACTGTGTGTTCCTTGGGAGCACAAAATAAGTCCTTTTCTATTTGTGAATCCCCATAACCAGATGAGATCCAAATATAAATATAAATTTATTTATGGCAAGGAGATTGTTCTTTGCTTTGTTTTACAGTTTAGTTTTTAATTGTGCTCCAGTTTTTATTTATTTATTGAAATATATTTTGACATATAACAACATTGTGTTAATTTAAGGTATACGACGTTAATCTGATACATTTATCTATTGTAATATGATTGCCAATGTAGTGATAATTAGCACCTCTATCATGTTACATAATTATGCTCCAGTTTTTAAACAAATTGCTATAGTTTTCCATTACTGAGCTGAAATTTCCTATCACCTTTAGGAATTACCCACCTAGGGGCCAGCCCCGTGGCTTGGCGGTTAAGCACGTGCGCTCCACTACTGGTTGCCCGGGTTCGGATCCTGGGCGCGCACCCACACACCACTTGTCTGGCCATGCTGAGGCGGCGTCCCACATAGAGAAACTAGAAGGATGTGCAACTATGACATACAACTATCTACTGGGGCTTGGGGGAGAAAAAGGGAGGGAAAAAGGAGGAGGATTGGCAATAGATGTTAGCTCAGGGCCGGTCTTCCTCAGCAAAAAGAAGAGGATTGGCATGGATGTTAGCTCAGGGCTGATCTTCCTCTCACACACAGAAAACAAACAAACAAAAATGAATCACCCACCTATAAGTTCCTAGTAGAGAACATTTAACTCCTGGCTTTAAAAAAATGAGTTACCTGAACACAGTACTTACTGTTAAACTTGGGTTTTAACAGAATCTGGAAAGCTCTATTTCTCATTTTTGGTAGAATGAAAAGAACATGAGATTCAAACTCAGAAGTCCTAGGATCTAGTCTGCTCCTCTGTTCCATAAAGGAAATTTTGACATGGCTGTTTCGACACAGCCGCTTTGGAAATGGGAGATATTTAATAGGAATAAACATAATTGGGTCAAAATGCAATAACATTTTCTTTTACGATCAAGTAATACGTTCAGAAGTTCCTCATGCTATTGCTAATCCTACCCCATGTCAGAGCCTCCCAAGCCCTGTGCCCGTGGGTGATGAATGCCTTACTGGCCTACCCAGATACGGATCCTCTCCACCCTCAGGGTGGCAGGCAGGGTGGGCCTAGGGCAAGCAGCTTCATTGTTATGTGTCACGATATTAAAAAGATAGAAACAGCACCCTATACAATAATAAAAATGGCTAACACTGAGTAGTGCTATAATACGCCAGGTATTGTCTTAAAAGGCTCTACATGCACTGACATGACAACAACCTTACGAGGCAGCGACTACTACTGTCTCCATTTTACAGATGGGAAAGCTAACCATATGTCACCAAATACTTGAACCAGGGTGGGAGGGTCAAGGGTGATGTATGTAAACAATCGGGGAACCTCAGGGATGGGGTGAGGCCTAAGAATGGAGTCAAGGACAAGGTGTGGATCAGGGGTGCAATGGGCATCTGTTGCCTGTGTTTGCATTTTAAGATTTTAAGTGTTTCTCAAAGATCTATAAATGGACAAGTAAAGGCTATATTCTCATAATTTATTCTTGCCTCAATCTGTTCATCTTTTAAATTAGCCATAAAATACCTGCCCTACCTATCTCAAAACAATTATTCTGAATATCAAATTGGATAGTGCATGGAAGAGTACTGGGCTGGAAGTAAATCCTTCCAAGAATAAGGTGTGCTTATCTCCCTTGTCTGCACGTGAAACTCCCAACATGGCTCATCTCAAGAGCCAGATCTGACCTGTGTCTGCAGCAGAGAAGAGAAGCAGAAAGAGAGGGGCCATGCTACAAAAATGGCTGAAAGATAACTCTGCATTAACCCCTGGCTGAGAGCTTTCAAAATTAACTCCCTCTGGTGAATTTTAACTCATGTGTCACAGTCAGAAACTCACTAGGACTTCTGAAAAGCAACTTCTACTCAGTCCTCTTACATAACTGTTTGGAAAACACTGTAGGTATTAAAATGATTCCCACTGTGAAAATGGCTCCTTCTGCTCTACCCTGTTCTCTGCACAAAATTTTATGTTAATAAGTTACTGGTTCTCAGGAGACTGAAGAGGAGGCAGATCTGCAAGCAGATCTGCAAGGTAAGCAAACCGCAGTTCCCTCTAATTGAGATACAAAAGTATAGCCCATAAGCCAGGCAAGGAGTTAGACGGGTATGTCTCCTGCTCTTCTGAAGGTACAGAGCAACAGAAGAAAATGGAAGACCTATGTGGCCTATGTTAATGAGAGAGTAGGGTGAAAACAGAGCATACTGATGCCAAGCAGAAGAAATAAAAGCCTTTCCAAACATCTGTATTAGACAATGCTTAGGTTCATTAATGGCTCTTACTGAATCTATTGCATTTCATCCATATAATCCTGTCTGTTACAGATTCCTATCACCCCATATCTAAAACACATTTCCTGCTGGAGGCATACTATTGATACTGCTTTGAAAAATATCACTTGGTTTTTGGTTTTAAATATTTAGCACATTAATGAAAGGGTGACCTGAGTAAAGCACTACTTTTTCAATAAATAGCACCAGAATGAATTTGTCTAGGAGGAGACATGCCAGCAAGCCATGGTGGGCATTTCCAAGATTCTTAGTATGTTGCTCCTGATTTCTGACTCCACTTGTAAGTACACTTTGAATTTAATAGCGTTATTTTAGGATAACTAGTTAATAATTTCATTAAACTAGTTATAGATTAAAAACCGCAAACAGGATAACAATTTAAACATTTTTATTGATGATTCTAAAATCTCACTCTAGATCTGACGTTTTTTCCTAGCTCAGACTTGAACCTACACTTTCTATTCAGAGTAACATCTTCCATAGTCTCAGGACATACCAGTCTCAACATGGGCACTGATGAGTCCTGGACCACATCCTCCTCAAGGCTCCTCAATACACTCTCCAAGAGAGGAATCACTGGGCCCATTCTACAGATGACGAAACTGAGGTTTAGGTAAATTAAATATCCTGCCCCAATCCATAGCTAATCAGGAAGGGTGGAGAAGTAAATGAGATTTCAAAATAGGATTAACTGCTTGGAATCTAGGTGCAGAAAACATTCTTTTGTATCTAATCCTATCAGAGGAATTAAAGGGTACTATACTTCTTCAGGAAAAAGAAACCTCTCAAGGAAATTTTACATATATACATATATATGAGTTGTTTATATACTTGCATATACACGCATATATACTTGCTGTTTGAAGCAAAAGCATGTGTCAGAGATTGTATGCTGTATATCCATGTTAAAAATTTTCCCATAAAACAACTTGGCTTAGAGTGCATGGCTCTGCTACTAAATAACTACATCCCTTGTGTAAGTCACAGTCCTCTCTCAGGGTTTCTGTGTGCCCATGTGTAAGATGAGCGTTTGGGCCTTCTACCGTCTGTGAAGCTTCAACAGTCAGTACTTCTAGTCCTCCACCACTGGGAGCTGCGCAGTGAGGCAGGTAGCTGCTCTCCTACACAGAGACTAGAGGATGGCTTAACACTTTCCAAAAAGAGACCCTGTTAATGCACGATACGTTTTGTCAACTGCCTTACCTGCAAATTCAGAAGATTAGTCAAAGATACTTTTAATATTAAATAAATCCTAGTTTTAACAAAAAGGACCTGTTTCCTACCTCGTCCGAAAAGATTCAATGGTACTTACAACAGAAGCCCAAATCCAAGCCTGTCCATTTCTGAAACAAGTCCTTGCTAGGGTCAAATATGGCAGTTGTGTAGCTGTCATGGAGGAATAATACTAAAGCCTTCTCATCCCTGGTTCCTCTCCTTTCCTTTCTTCCACGGGCCAAGGAGGACGAGGATGAGAACTGAGGAAGGGAGGTCTGATATGATGCTGCCCTGATTCTTCTACCTTCCTCTCTTCATGACTATCATGAAAATGGACAGCTCCTGGCTTTAAGAATTGTTTTATCTACCCCCACTCCCATAAGAATAGCTACAGAAACATATCACAGAGGGTGACTGAAGTGCCAGGGCTTAAGGTGTATGAGGCCAGCAAGAAGAGTCCAGCAGTCCTCTGCTGACTCCTCTGCTGTTGTGCCCCAGAAATGTCTACAAAAGCTGGGTGGCTGTCAACTCAACACTCACTCCCTGCCACGTCTCTAGTAATAGTAGAATCAGAGAATGTCAGAGTTAGAAGGACACTTTAGAGCATCTACGCTAGTCAAAACTCTCATTTGACAGACAAGGATCATACATTATTTAAAACAAAACAAATAAGACAAACATACCCACAAAAGCTTTATATTGATGACAACCTGTATTTCTATCCCATCCCACATGGTGCTCTTACAGTGTGATGAAGACACTCCTGCACTGAGAGGTGGGTCTCTGTTCCCTGCCCTTGAGCCTAGGTGGACCTTCGTAACTGTCTTGACCAGTAGCACAGAAGTGACATGGGGTGACTTCGAAACTGGGGCATAAAAAGCAACACAGCTTCTGCTTGGCTCTCCCTCTCTGGACACATGTCTTTGGAGCCCTGAGCCACCATATTAAGTCTGGCTATCCTGAAGCCACCATGGTGGGGAAACCAGACAGCAACAAAGAGAGACAGTCTCAGAAGCCCCAGCTGTTCCAGCCCCCTGCTGTCTGAATCTTCCTAGCCCAGACTCATGAGTGAAGGAGCCTTCAAGATGATTCCAACCTCATCTACCATCTGACTGCAACCTCCTGAAAGCCCCTCCAGTCAGAACCGCACAGCTGAGCCATTCCTAATTCTTGTCCCACAGAAACTGTGAGCGATAATAAATGATCATTGTTTTTTTAAGTTGAGGTAAATTTTATCATTGGGGGTAATTTGTTATGCAGCAATAGGAAACCAATATGAGATTCATTACAAAAAAACACTAAAAACTTTAACCTCAATGTTTTACAGTCATTTGCTGCATAATGATGTTTCAGTCAACTATGGACCACATATATAATGGTGGTCCCATAAGATTAGTACCATATAGCCTAGATGGTAGGCTATACCATCTAGGTTTTTCTAAGTACTGTAGGGGAGGAAGAACTTTTCCTCTATCCTTCTAGGTTCTTCTGGCTGGTCTAAGAATTAAATTGACATGAGATAGATTAACAGGAGAAAAACTAACAAAAGTTTAATAACATGCATACGTGGGAGAAACCCAAGAGAAATGAGTAACTCACCAAAATGGCTGAAGCCCTCATCTTAAATATCATCCTCAGCTAAAGACAAAAGAAGATGCTGGGAGTGAGGAAAGTCAAGGACTTCAAAGGGAAAGAAGGCAATTCACAGTGAAAGGAAAGGAAAGGTGAAAAGCAGCAAACATTTGGAAAACAAGTGTTTGGCCAGAGAGAAACAAGAACACAGAGGGGAGCCCAAAGAACAGGCTTTTCTAGGTTCTTCCCTGTCCACCACCTAGTTCATGTTATGTTAAGGTGATAGCTTGCTTCTTGAGACAGGGTTTTTTGTTTTTGTTTTTGTTTTTTTTGTGAGGAAGATCAGCCCTGAGCTAACATCCATGCCAATCCTCCTCTTTTTGCTTAGGAAGACCGGCGCCCTGAGCTAACATCTATTGTCAATCCTCCTCCTTTTTTTGTGTGTGCGTTTCCCTTTTTCTCCCCAAAGCCCCAGTAGATAACTGTATGTCATAGTTGCACATCGTTCTAGTTGTCGTATATAGGACACCGCCTCAGCACGGCCAGACGAGCGGTTCGTCATGCGCGCCCTGGGATCCAAACTCGGGCTGCCAGTAGCGGAGCGCACGCACTTAAACACTAAGCCACGGGGCCGGCCCCCTGAGACAGGTTTTTTAATCTGAATTCGTTTTGGCAGTTAAGGGGAGGGAACGAGAAAAACTTTCTGAGCCTTTTATTTCTTAAAAATAATCAGCCTAAAATAATCTTCATGTTAAAGAGACACATTTTGGGGTGGCAAATTTTGTTCCCCTTCAGTACACTCTGTTCATACAAGGGCGAAACTGCCTAGTGACGCACTTCTCAGAAGGTATCCTCATCATTAAGCGGTGCATGACTGTGTTAATTAATTAAATGAACCAGTAAACAACCTTCCAATTAGACTTCCTCAGGCAATCTGAATGCCCTGTCACTCTCTATAACCTTACTCTGCTTCACTTTATTTATTTATTTTTTGGTGAGGAAGATTAGCCCTGTGCTAACATCTCTTGCCAATCCTCCTCTTTTTGTTGAGGAAGATTGGCCCTGGGCTAACTTATGTGCCCATCTTCCTCTACTTTATATGTGGGACTCTTGCCACAGCATGGCCTGATAAGTGGTGTGTAGGTCTGCGCCCAGGATCCGAACTTTCGAACTCTGGGGTGGCAAACCAGAGTGCGTGAACTTAACCGCTTCGCGACTGGGCTGGCCCTTCTGCTTCACTTGAACACGTGGCTCTTATTACCATGTGATATGACATGACATGATATAGATGTTACCAAACACGAGGGAATTTGTTCTCTACTATATCCCCAGCACCTAGACAGTACCTGACACATACAGCAGGTGATCAACAATCACTGGTTGAATGAATAAATCAGTGTATGTGGAGGTGAGCTGACTTGGTCTTATCACAATGCGATTTGCCCTCCAGCTTGACTCAATGTCTCCTGATACGTGTTCACTAAGTTTCTAACTCTCTAATTACTACCTACAAAATGATCTGACACCAACTTTCCTACCTGTTCAAACGTACAAGTCCCACTGGAGAAACCACACCATCCCACTCCATGATGCCAGCTCAGCTCCCAGAGTGAAGCTGATAATTTCCTTTTTCAACACACCTGTGTGTTAAACCCTTCCTAGGTGGTCTCAAATGTCACATAATGGTTATACCATTTTTCATTCAAAGACTACATGCCTAACGGGAAAATGACTTCACGTTGGACGGTTCACATAGCAAAGGCCAGTGAGCCATCCTATAGGTCTCTGTCTATATGCCCCTCTGAGTCTAGATGATTACGTTGAGTATGCTGAAGTCCTTTCATTACTGCAGGCCTAACAAAACATTGCCACTGGGTGAATATCAGAGCATGCTTCAATGCACTTTCAAGTCAAATGAGAACTGGCTAGTTAAGCAGCAGCATTAACAGATGTAGAAATACCGCCAGCTAAATACCTCTTACCAATTATGGCTGCCCAGCTACACCCAAATTAAAAATAACCCAACACTAATAACAGAACCCAAACTGGCATAGGAAGCCCTTCTCTCCCTGCGATATCACCGTAAAGTCTCTACATAAATGTCTCTGTAAAGTGGCTCATAAATAAGTCATTAAAAAGTTCACCTTCTTTAACAAAGTAGAACTCAGCATAAGAAGAAAGAGGAATCAACTGAAAAAAGAAATGTGGCTTGTCTTTAAGTTACAACGGAACAAAGAAGTAGAAATCTTTAGTGAGGCAGGCTTTTGCAAAAATTGCAAAACAGCTCAGACCAGTGGCTGTCCAATAAAAATTGAACGTGAGCCACTAAGGTGAGGCAAATATGTAACTTTAATTTTCCAGGAGCTATATTTTAGAAAGAAACAGGTAAAATTAATTTTAATAATACATTTTAACTTGATACATCCAAAATATTACCACTTTGACATGTAACAATATAAAAATTATTAATGAAATATTTTACATCCTTTTTTTCCTACTCAGTCTGTGAAATTCAGTGTGCGCTTCATGCTTACAGCACATCTGAACTTGGACTAGCACATTTCAAGTGCTAGCCATATGTGTCTAGTGGTTACCATATTGGACAACACAGGTCTAGAATAATCATTCTTTTTTGTGAAACATTAAAACACCCAAAGCACTAAAAGTTTTCTATTAGAGAGGTAAAATAAATATACTGTTAGAATTATGGGCAATGATATCATATAATCCCAAATGAAATAAAATCATAAAAGCCTGTTATTTCAAATTAAGTAAAACCTGTCTTCCAGAAGAACACAACCAAATCCAGAAGCTGTTATGATCTGCCCCACTTCCCAAAACAGAGGAAACTGAGGCACTGACCAGCACCAGGGGCTCACTGCAGCTCCTGCCATAGAAGAGGCTCCTGGACTTTGTTTCCTCTTCAGGACAACATGATACGGGCCTGGGCTCCTCATTTAATTTTTCACTTTAAACAATCTCCAAAAAGGGGGGAAAATCAGTTATCCCTTTAGGAAATGTAAGGGGGTGGAGGGGGAAGGGGAGTATATTTCAATTACAAAAGGCGAACCTCAGAAGGCAGATCCCTGTCTAAGTGGTGGTCATTGTTTTCTTTCTATTACAGGTACCTGTTTGGTCTCATGCTACTCCTATGCTGGATGGCTCTCACAAGAGAGTCCCTTAAGGGCGAGTCCCCACATCAGGGGCTGGTAATGGGCCCCATCATGAGGCTTCTCTGCTGTCTTTTGTTTGGAACAATAGTGCTCCCATGATACCTCACTCTTGCTGAAAATATTAGTATTAAGGGAACATGATCACAGCTGTGTGTAAATTACACACACAAACAGATTAGATCTGTATATTTATAAGGAATACAAACATACTAATAGCACACTTACATACACAGTTGGATACATTGGGCTGCACGCAGGCAGAGTGGAGTTTGAATTCCAAAGTATTTCCTTAAAATTTTACAAAAAGAAATGCTTAAGAAATGCTTAGCCTGCTAAGTCAGGCTGAGACTCTTCTGCCCTCTCCTCCCATACAGACTGCCCCCCAAAACAGATTCCTCTTCATCCTCATTTGCAATACTGGAGAAATTATTTAAGACTGTATGAAGGAGAAACATCAAAAAGAGCTTTAAAACCCACTTTTATAGCAAAAGTAAATATGGGATAATTTTCACAGTTAAAAGGTTATAATTATAAATTGGGGGGGGGGCAGCAGGGGAGGCAAGAGAAGGCAGTGTAGGCAGAAGCAGAAAGTGGGAAGAATCTGAAAGTTCAGAATTAACTTGTCCTCAAATGACAGTTGTCCCTTCTCCACACACAGATACATATACTTATGAAGAGGAAGACCTCCTTAAGCACCTGTTAACACAGCATATAGTAAGGCAGGGTCTTTGGATTTTTCAGTTTACTTTGAAAAACAGAGAGAAGAGCAATCAGCATTTTACGCTCACTGCATTAAATCCAGAATGTAGACACAGGCGTCAGGAGAGCTGGGCTCTGGTTCCACGCCTGATTCTATCAGGGCTTCACAGATGACACCAAGCAAGCCACTAACATTCCCTGGGCTGAGTTTCTCATGGAAGGATAATGGCATCCCAAGCATCCTAATTTACCCAAAAAAGCACTAACTTTCAAAATGTTCCAGTGAAAATAAAAGGAAAAAAAGGGTAATAATCCTACTAAGTAAAAATATTAACCTACACATATGTGGATAGACACATAACAAACTCACTATAGGCCTTAATTTTATTCTTTAAAATTTTTGCAACAAAACCCTCCAACTGATATTCTTTCTCTTTTTTCTTGATGTGGTTTGTATAAACTCCTGGTTAAAAAAGGAAAAAAAAGGTCCATTTCTGAGGCTTGGGTTTACCGTGCTTACAGTTCCACCAATAAATCATCTCCCAATCTGGGCTTGGAAAAGCACTGGCCACGGTTTGACTGCTCCAGCCCCAGGTTGCCAGGCAACCAACACAAGGGGGAAGTCTGAGAACCGCTGACAGATAGCCAAGTGGCTGAAACAACAGACTTCTCTCTGTCAAAAATGTGTTTCAGAGAGCCACTTCCCCACCTCTGCTCTCTGCTAAACACTATACGATTGTCAAATCAAAATCAAAAGGCCACTGTAATAAAAACACACTTGCTGCTCAATTACTAACTGTTGAAAAGCTGTGGGCAGGCCCAGATCACACAGTGTATGGTAACAGAAATGTGATACTGTAAATGAGATCAAGTCAGCAGCATGCAGAAACCTGATCTAAACGCAGCTCTGTAGCTTCAAGTCAGGGGACCTGTGCGTGGAGCTGCCTAAGAAGCACCAGGAAGAAAACAATGAATGTTGAGATGTTAAAGAAACAAACCAAACAATAACTAAGAAGCCCCAGGTCCACATTACTTACTAATAAAACCGAGATCATTCTCAATTGCTGCGAAACACAATCTGGAAATAATGCAAGTTTTTCTCCCTTAGGATGGCTTTCTTGTGGTACAATTGGGGCAAAGAAGGTCAAAAACTCTCGGGAACCACGCCCCCTGGCGGTTGGGGGATTCCCTAATGCTTGACTGTAAACTGGATTACAGGAGATACTCATATCCTTCGCATAATGCCTGATAACACCAGATCTGAGATCCGACCATCTAATGCAACATTTTAAACACTAATGGTGCATGGCCCAGCCAGTGAGGTTGCACCCCAGTCCTACCAAGCATCAACTCCATGCAGGGCCTTCTATGAAACCCCTTTACCGACAATTGCATCTAGGACCCTTCAGAAACTATCTGTAGTTTTTGGAAGAGGCCAGCAGTCAGAACATGGTTCTTCATCTTTTTTGTGCCATGGACCCTTTCGGCAGTCTGGTAAAGCCTAACCCCTTACAAAAACGGTTTTTAAATGCCTAAAATAAAATATATAGGATTACAAAGGAAACCAGTTATACTGAAATCTAGTTAGCAAAACATTTAAAAATGTAAATATACATACTTTATTAACATATTAAATAACAAGATCTTGCAGAGGGTTTTGTTTTCTGGGTTTTTTTTTTGGGGGGGGGGGCGTTGCTTTGTTTTATAATTTGAGCTCAGATTGTAAACTCCTGGAGGCAAGGACAGTAATTTACTCATCATTTAACCACCAAAGCAAATGTGCAGCCTGGTTCACTGCCCAAGGCCGACCGACTGAATCCTGGAGGATGTTTGCAAGGCTCCAAGGATGGCCTCTTAACGCTGCCAGCCCAGATCCTACAGGGGCCTGACTTTCCCTGGGTGTCCACAGCACCCAGAAATGGGCCTGGCAAGCAGGATTTGTAGGTCCATAGTCTGCAAACCGGGATGTGCAGACACAAAAGACTTTCTTGAGGGTACATGGACTCAAATAGTTTTACGGGAATTCACTTCCACTCAACTTTCGTATATTTTCTTTCCTAAAATTCATCTGTCTGAAAACACACTCTTGTGAGGAAGGTGCAGCTCTCCTCTTCCACCTTCCCTTCCACAATCGCCTTCCTCTAGCTTCACAAAGGCATCCCTCTCTCCCATCTGGAATGCTACTAGGCAGCACTGCCCCTGATGCAGAAACTCCAGGGCACTAAATAAAGGGTCAATTCAAACACAGATGCTAGGGTTGACACAGTGACTAACTCTAAGGTCACAATAAGAAAGCCTTATGCATGTCAGGAAGTACTTTCCAATCTTTGCTTTCATCAAAACTGAAGGAGGATCCAGTGGAGATGTCATCTCATAAATTAATGAAAATCATATCTGATGATAAATTATATTTTTGAATTCAAATAACTGAGTGACACTAATAAAACTTTCATTCTCATCTACTTATTCATCTACTTATTTATGTAAACTGAGCACTTGTAGCTACAAATAAATGAAGTATAAGAATAAAATTGATGAAGGACATGGCCTCATTCTAACAATAAGTAACATTCATCCAAGAACTAAAGCGTTTAAAAAAACAAATTCATCTAATTTCCAACAAATATTAAACAAAAAGTAAAATTTTATCAACATTTATATCTTGTTTTTCTTAACTGTGCACTAATAATTATTATAGTAACATAATCTGAATTTCTCTTTTAATACCTAGAGCTTTATTGCTAAATAAAATAGGTACACGTATTTTGATGCCTATACTTTTGTAGCAGGGAGTATGAAAGGATGATCTGACAACAGATTCTCAAGCACAAAATGCTTCACATTAGGATTAAAGTCTATGGGGAAGTAGACTGAAAATATAAGTTAAAGGAGGCAAAGATAAGATGTAAAATTGTATGCTAAAAAGGAGCTCATTCATGTATTTTTAAAATATGATAATAATGGTTATAAATCTCAATGGTATTCAAAACGCACTGGGTATATTTAAAAGAATGATGGAACAGTTTTATTTTCAAATGTCAATATTTATCATATGTTAGAAATTACATCCATATGATGAAAAAAGTATATGCCAATTTAAACTCAGGAGGGAGTATATGGCTTTAGGCAAAATTCTTTTAGGGGCTTCATGGGGAAAAATTATTATTATTTTTTTTTTTTGGTGAGGAAGATTAGCCCTGAGATAACATCTGTTGCCAATCCTCCTCTTTTCTGCAGAGGAAGATTGGCCCTGGGCTAACATCTGTGCCCATCTTCTTCTATGTTATATGTGGGATGCCTGCCACAGCATGGCTTGATGAGTGGTGCATAGGTCCGCGCCTAGGATCTGAACCTGCAAACCTCGGGCCGCCTAAGCGGAATGTGCGAACTTAACCACTATGCCACCGGACCGGCCACGGGAAAAAATTATTTTTAACTTTGTATCTACTAAAGGAAGACGCAGGAATTCTTGGGAGCACCAAGCATGCTTCCATATCTCAGCCAGATTTATCAGACTCTGGTTTCACCTAATAGAACCAAACTAGGGTTACTAAAAACACTTTCTAAAGCCAAGACAGACTGCACCACCAAAGACCCTGCACTGTCTAACTGTTGTTCCCCCCGGGGTAAAAACTGTTCTTTAGTTGAATTCCAGAACTGATTATGGCACTTCTCTGTTCAAGAAGGTAAAGAGCTCAAACTCCTCAGTATGCCAATTAAAGTGCCCAGTGATCTCCATTCTATCACTCCAGCCTCAGTTCCCACCACACTCAAGTGCTTGGATTAGAAGTTGTGTTCAAAGGGATTCTGAGGTTTCAGTTCAGCTCAGGGGGAGACAGTGCTGGGTGAAACAATGTCTATGATGAACGCAAGAAGAAGGAAGCGGTGGCACTTGTGCTGCCCTCAATTCAACTCAAACCAGGCCCCTGCTGTTTCCTGAAGATGCTCCCAGTCTCCTGCCTCTGTCTCTCCTCACACAATATTCTGTCTGGGGATCCTGTGCAATGTCGCCATGGAGCCGTTCTTGGACTGGACCACATGACTTGGATCCCTGAGTACCTTCACTTACTACTGGTGTGACCCTGAGCAAGCTTACTTACTATCTCTTGCCTATGCTTTGTCATCCTCCTGTGCGCTTCTGTCTTTCTGTGTACCCCACCATGGAACTTCCCACATTCTGCCCAGCACTAGGTTCTGGGCACCCAAATCCAGCACTCCCATTACAATCTTTCTCCTTGAGGTGGGGTGGTCCTGCCTGGGGCCATCTGGCAGAGTCCTTTGCACGTATATGACAGGCATTTAATAAATGTTTCTTCAATGTCAATTCCTATTATCAGTACCTGAACCTTTCAGAATTGGAAGCCTAATTATTTAAATACTGTCATTTCTTAGAGAGAGGATCAATGATTTGCCAAAGGTACAGCCAACTAGTCTGAGCCACAGACTCAATCAGGAACAGGTTTACCAACGTTTTTGTGTTCTACCACCAAACATTAATTACATTACTAATGGGTGGTTTTCTATAGACAGATGAGGAGTTATCTGAGAAAAGTAGAAGTGGAGGGAGGGGACAGAAAGAGAAAAAAAGGAGGAGGAACTGGAGTTTCTTGTTTTTGAGCAAATCACGAACCGAAAAATAACAGGACACAATGGCAGCAAACATTCAGGGGAAACCTCGCATGCCAGCAGCAGGTTTCTTTCCCCTGGTTAATTTAGAGACTGCGCTGAGACCTGAGATCAGCCTTCGTAGCCTTCTCCCAGGCTTGCAGAAGACTCAGGCTGCTCTGACTGCAGGCAGGTTGGGATTGTTGGGACCTTCTCAACACAATCTGGGATGGCTACCAGCAGAAAGAAAGTCTTGTGGTCTAATAAAGGATTAAAGAAATATTCTTTATAATGAGGAAATAATCATCTATCCATCAGGCTCCTTCATGTCTTTTTTATTTTTAATTTTTGCTTTAGGCTCTTAGGCCTGTTTGATAAAACATATTACACTAAGGAAGCACTCACTGAAGAAAACGAAACCATAATGACACCTAAAGGGAACTCTATAGGCTAGACAGGGCCCCCTTTTTGGGTTTAGCCGTAACTTCTTCCCATTCTCTTTCCCCTGGCCAGAGAGAATATTCATCCAAAGATGACTATCTTACCATCCAAAGATGAATAATCTCATGAATGACTACCAGCAAAGGTTTTAACAAGAACTAGATCCTTCTCTTCTAACCTTTCCCCCAAGCCAAAAAGTCATGAAAAAGGTTTATAGAATCTTTTTGGCATTTAAACATCTTGTTATTGTGTCCCTCATACTGGAAAATGCACATCTATGCATGACAAATGCATAGATTTTTACTTCAAAAACAGCTACATGATTTTACTTCCATAGCAAAGTTCTTGTCTCTTCTATGCTCTCAAAAGTTCCTGAGTCCTGAAGGCATTTATCTGGCCCTGACAAGAAGCAGTTTATAGGCAACTGAGACATGACCCCAAAGATCACCAGATGAGGATTAAGTAATTTGAATTATTAGAAAAACATGTATCATTCTTTTTGTTTGTTTTTTTTTTGTGAGGAAGATCAGCCCTGAGCTAACATCCATGCCGATCCTCCTCTTTTTGCTGAGGAAGACTGGCCCTGAGCTAACATCCGGCCAATCTTCCTTCAGTTTATGTGGGACGCCGCCACAGCATGGCCTGACAAGCAGTGTGTCAGTGAGCGCCCAGGATCCGAACCCCGGGCCACCAGCAGCAGAGCACTGCTACGCCACGGGGCCGGCCCCGTACATGTATCATTTTTGATTAGTGACTTGAATTATCACAGGTATTGTTTGCCCAAACTTACTCAGAAGAATTAGTAATATGGAATGAGAAGCTGCTGCTACCCTGAAGAAGCCAGCACTACAGCTACACATGTAGTATAACTAATTTATCTTCTTCATAGCATCTACCTGAATTATTTATGTTAATTCACTTGTCTGTGGTCTCCATTAGAATGCAAGCTCCATGAGAACAGTATGTCCACTCTTATTTCTATCCCCAGAGCTCAGACAGTGCCTAGTACACAGTTAACTGCCTAATATTTGTTGAGTGACTGAGGAAACAAAGAGCACAGTACATTCTGGAGCCAACTCTCCAATCTGCAGTCTCAAATTCTAAATGTTCGTATAGTCACAAAATCCTGCCTCCTCACCACTTGCCTCCACCTTCAAGCTTTATATGTTAATTCAATTAAACTCAATTTAGCATTTAATGAACCCACTGAGCAGTAAGGCACTATAAGAAATGGATTGGCCCTCAAGAAGCACACCATTTAACAGAGCAGCATAGGGGCCAGCCCTCAGTCTCCCTACCCATCAGACCTAAAATGACCATCAAACTTCCTTCCCATCCCCTCCCCGTTACTTTCATCCTGACTCCTACTTCTGACAAGGTACGCTTCACCCTAGCAACCCCCAACTGGCCCCTCATACCATGTCCCTAGAGACCTATTTTCTTTCTCTCTCTCTCTTCTCCAAATGCCCTCATACCCAAAACTCCTCCTCCCTCAGCATCCTCCCATTAAGACCTACACAACCTCTCTCTCAACCCCTCCAAATCACAAGGCCAGAAGTTTAGTTCTGTGTGCATTCTTCGACTTCAACAGTGACAATCCTGTCTGACCACATCATCTACCACCTGCAACTGCTTTTCCTCATCATCATATCAACCAACCAAGCCAGCCTCCTCCCCCTTATTCAGTGACCCTGCACCTAGCTAAAAGGCCCTTTTTCTATCCTATCTTTTGACAGCACTCTCAGGAACATGAAAAATCTTGCCCATAGCCCTTCTAATATTCTGTCTGCATTCACCATTTTTGGTACCCTTATTCTAACCTAGCCATCCACTAGTAGCCAGCCCTTATGACTGGACATCAATGAAAACATCTAAGACATGAAACCAGAAATTTTCTTTTATTTACTACTGCACAGCCACCCTTAATCCCACAAAATCTCTTCTTCTGGATTGTGACCTCTAGCCCCTCAACTCCTCTACCATCTCTGTCCGGGTTCCCCAAGTTCTCTATGCAGCCTGGGACTCACTATCAATTATTTCAACAATGTGATCAATACTACTAGACATGCCTCAGCATCCTGACCTTGTACCAATTTCCTACCCCAATCTTTCAATTGAGGTATGTCAAGGACAGCTCCAGTCCTATCATTGCCAACATTCAAAAACAGGAAACTATTCCTCATTTCCTATTAAGTTAAACATAATATTTAATAAGTTAAACAATATTTATATTGTTTAATATCCAAACCTTTCTCCTCCCTTTTCAGCTATTCCTTTCCTGACTTTGTCACTTTGTCCATCCTTCTGCCCCCAACATAAGAATTCCCTAAGAGTCTCTTCTCACTCTGCACTGTTATCCCTGGCAACCTCATCAGACCCTGGCTCTGCCACTTATTAGCTCTGAGACCCTGAGCAAGCTAATCAACCTCTTCAAGCCCACTTTACTCAACTGTGAACTTTTTCTGTAAACCAGAGAGCTTCCCTATCTCTAGACCTTTATTTCTAACTGTTACATCCACCCACATCTTCTGCAATCACTTCAAGTTCAACATAAACTCTCCTACTCTCCCCTAAAGCAAATATTTCCCCTGGTTTCACAATTTTATTAATAGTATCACCAGCCTCCTCCCTTGTACTAAAACACAAAATCTGAACAGCATCTCTCCACTTTCTCCTTGCTTCCCACCTCCAATCAGCTAGGCTTCTCTAGAGAGGCCACGTCGTATAGTACGTTAAGAGCTGGGCTCTAGAGCCAGGAGACTGAGTGGGAAGCAGGCTCTACAAATCGCTCTGTGACCTTGGGAAAGTTCTCTCTCCTGTCTGTGACCCAGCTTTTTCATCTGTAAAACGTCAACAAATGAGTCAATTCACGTCGAGTGCTCAGAACAACACCTGGCACATAATAAAGGTCTTTCTTTAGGCCTCTCAATTTAGTCTGTCCTCTCGCTTCTCATACCTCTACCTCAGTTGTTCTCAACTTTGGCTGTACATTAGAACTCCAATACCCTAGTCATATCCCAGATGAACTGAATCAGAATCTCTGGGGTGGGACCCAAGTCTCCATTGTGTATGTGTGTGTGCGCGCGTGCACATGTGTGTAAAGTTCCTCGTGTGATGCCAGTGTACAACCAAGGTTGAGAACCACTGCTATATAGAGCTCTCAACATCTCTCATTAGGACCACAGTCCTTACCCAGCCCCATGGTTCTCAGGGCCTGGAATGTGGATGCCTGAGTCCCACTCCAGAGACTGTGATCTAATTGGTCTAGAGTGTAGTCTGGGCACTGGGACATTTTAAAGTTCCCCAGGTGATCCTACTGTGCAGCCATGTTGCAGAACCACTGATTCCCTTCTCTACCCACTTCAATTTGTCCCATGTTACTGCCAGATTAATCTTCAATGATGGTCCCAGTCCTATCACGCCCCACATTCAAAAATATATAATTATTCCTTATTTCTTATTAAATTAAACATAAACTTCTCAGTCAAGAGTGGGAGGCTTTTGAGGGCCGGCCCAATGGCATAGTGGTTAAGTTTGCATGGTCTGCTTTGGCCGCCCGGGGTTTGCAGGTTCAGATCCCGGGCACGGACCTATGCACTGTTCATCAGGCCATGCTGTGGCAGTGTCCCACATACAAAATAGAGGAAGATGGGCACAGATGTTAGCTCAGGGCTAATCTTCCTCGGCAAAAAGAGGAAGATTGGCAACAGATATTAGCTCAGGGGCCAATCTTCCTCACAAAAAAAAAAAAAAAAAGAAAGAGTGGGAGGATTTGAATCAGCTAACTTTTGAATCAGCTATCTCTGAATCATCTATTTCTCTACCCATAGCTTCATTCAAACTGGGCAACCAGCTACTAACCAACAACCCACACTTTTTGATGCCTTCGTTCTTCCATTAACCTCTATCAACTCTGCCTGGTGAGATTCTATCCATCCTTCAAGGCTCCTCTCAAATAATACTTCCTCCTCAGAGCCCTTCTTGATCTCCCTGTCCGAGAGGGAAAAGCAGCATGCTCATCCTTGCAACCCCTGAGGACCCTAGCACACTGCTGGGAGTAGAAGAGGCACTCAAAAAGAGTTTCCAATCGTGTGGCTGCCATCTCCTCTCTAGGTTGCCTGCGGCGACAACGTCCAACTCAAGAGCTCATTTACACCCACTGCCAAAATCAGTCAAGGATGTCACACTGCCAGGCAATTATCAAGGTTAGTGGTGATCCCTGCAGAGATCTTAGCAGTTAAAGAACAAATGCAGTTTATTTGTCTCAAGTCAGCGATAAGTTCCCTTCCTTTTGAATAAGGGAATCAATATTGTTTTTCAATCTTGTTTCTAAAAAACTAAGCTAAATACAAAAAAAAGTCACTTGAATAACAGAACAAACTAACAACGGGAACAGAAGATTCAACTAGAGAAAGAATTATGACAGTGAACAATGCATAAAGGGGTTTCATAAGCATCCAGCAACCCTTGCAATGAGTAGGTGTGGAAATGCAGTGGAATTAAATTCAATATAAGGTAAAAAAAAAGAAGTCCTTCCTCTCTTTCTCCCTCTATAATCCCTGTATAATATTTTTTAAGGCAAATCTAAAGTTGGTTATCCAGAAATAGACAAAAATGTTTGGTTTTGCACTCTAAGAATCCACCACCCGTTTCGTAAAGATATTCATCTGAAGGAGAGTGCCTCCCCTACACAGGCATATCCTCATAACAACGGAATTCTCCAGTGCCTGAAATTATTTCAAACCAGTGGAGGATAATATAACGTGATGCTTACTGCCCCCTCTAAACATGTGAGCAACTGAATGATCCTTCTGAGAGTTCGTCTAAAAGCAAAATAATCTAAGTGGATCCTTGGAATGTTCAATAGGGGTTTGAGGGGGGCAGGGGAAGGGAGATAGAGGGAGAGAGGGAGGGAGGGGAAGGAAAGGAGGGGGAGGGAGCTGATTATAAAGTCAGAGAGTTCTAATAAGGGAGATAAACTACCAAGGTCAGGCTTTTCTGGGGTCGAAAATTTGGCAAGCTGACAAAGAAGTCGAACTCTCTCAAAAGATGATCTGAAAATAATTTTCTAACTTTTGTTATTGCTAAACGATTGGAGAATTTCATTTCTGTGGACTAGACTGAGAGGGAGGATCTCAAATATTCAGCGTTATCTCACTCGCTAAGCTGCTTTGAGAGTTTGGAACAGCTCTACCTGATGAAATCAAGAGTCCCAAGCGGTGTTCAGCTGAGACACAGGGATGGGAACCACAGAGCCCATTGCCTCTATAAGCAAAGCTATTTTATTTTTAGATTAGTGCTTGATGAGTTTTGGGTCCAGGTCAACCAGTTCCACAAACCTATGCTTAATAAGACCTTAACTTCATTTTCTAAAACTCCCCTTTCAAAAATGGATAACTAAGCCTGCTTGGCTCTGTTACCCTAATTAATTAGAGGTCCTAGATGGAAAAAGAAAATGACTAATATTTAGGCTGAACGTGCCTGTCTGGAAAGCAGCTTATTAGCAAGTGTGGGATACTTCCACAGACTTCAGTAACAGTGGCTCCCAGAGAAGATTCAGGGCTGTTAAGAGGAGGAAAGGAACTAGGTAACATAAAGCAGAGCCACTGTTGATGGATCACCCTGTCCTCCCACTCTGGTACAGCCTATAATACTCGTTAACATGCATCTCTGTAGTCTAGAAGGTTTTGTTCTATTACTGCTGATGGGAAAGATTAACCAAATAAATTTACAATCAAAACTTACAAATCAGCTGCAAGGGAAAAGCAAGAACTCTTAGTACTAAAAGGACACGTGAGTGTGCAGGCATACATGTTTTCAAATTTCCTAAACAGAGATGATTCCATTAGCTTCAGATAAAACATCTGCCCAATTTTTCACCTGGGAAGTAAAAGGGTAGGAGTGGGCAGCAGACCAAGACTGGTGTCAGATCCAGATTTCCTGTCAAACACACCTTCCAGCCATTGCCAAGTTCATCCTTTCCCCCTTCCTTCTCCTTTTCTTATCATTTCTTAGACTAGAAAACTAAGACCCAAAGGGAGATCCAACTCCCTTCAAGTCCCAAAGGTGGCTGCCGGCCTGAGGACTGTCATCCAGCCTTCTGACTCCCAGGGCAGCAACGTCTTGACAAACCACCAGGCCTCTTGCTTGTGCCCCACCTCACCCCACCCCACCCCAACAATGAGCCTTCCAGATGGGAAAGAGAAGAACATGACTTATCTTTGTTCCTTCTCCTAGGGCTCAAGTGCCCTGAATTTCAGTCGCGTACTCCATACTCTCAGATGGCAGAGCCATGCAGGACACTGGGCGATGGCAACAAAGCTGCAGTTACTCAGCAGGCCCCGGGGCGTTCTCCTACTTTCAGAATAGAAATCTTCCCAGGATTCTTGGGGTCATCATTTGTGAACATTTAATAGAATGACCCAGAATATCAGAGTATACTCTTAAAAAAAAAAACCAAAAAATAAGCTCTAGACACATACTTTAAATATTAAATATGGTGTTGATAGGTTTTTTAGCCCTCAGGCAATATGGTACAACTTCAATCATTCTGCTCCGTTCTCTTATTTTTTGGTTCTTTTTTACCTGCAACTTTCCTTGCCCCTCCTTACTGGTTCTTTGGTGTACTTATCTGGAAGTTCTTCTGCTTCCTATTGCTGAGATTAACTTCCGGGGTCTAGCCCTTTGCAAGAGAAGAATACATTCCAAAAGTGACCCAATACAGGGAGCACATCCGAGGCGTGGAGGAACCCTGAGAGGAAAAGTATATTACCCACATATCAAAGTCACAAAAAAGACTGCCCAACACAACCAAACAGTCTTAAGAAAGAGATTAGCAAACAGGCCATTCTGCTTTCAACAGAGTGATTGATGGGTTGCATGGTAAGATGGGTTGCATGGTAAGATGGGTTAGTCAGAGGAGCCAGATTAACACTGGGCTATCATCAGAGCCTCCGTTCTTGTTCTCTCTCCCTCTCTCCCTCCCCCTCTCTCCCTCCCTACCCCCTCCCCCCCTCCTCCCTCCCCCTCCCCCTTCCTCTCCCTCTCCCCCCTTCCTCTCCCTCCTCTCCCTCTCCCTCTCTCTGTCTCCCTCTCCCTCCTCTCCCTCTCCCTCTCCCTCTTCCTCTCTCTCTCTCTCTCATACCAGAACACCTCAACCACACATATCAACAACTATTAAGCGATGCTGGCAAAGAATGAGCTTTTTTTTTATTGTAGTCTAAAAAATAAAACCAGAGACAACTGGAAGGGGTTGTTGGTTGTTCCTTCCAAGGGACGCTACTGAGAAGAACAGGGAAGTGTCCAGTTAATTCTGCTGGAGTTAGCACGTGCACTGGCCCTGTGCAGGTCGAAGGAGAAGCCCCTCTCGACTGCAGCAGTGTAGGAGCTCAGTCAAATGGGCCAACTCCACTTAAGTGAGTTGAGGATCTGGGGGAGAAAAGAGCCTCTACTAGGTTTCTCTTTTATTCTGCCCAGCGAAATACTATTTTCTGATAATCAACCCTGCTCCAGGACCTGGGCCAGGTTCTGGGGATACAAGAAGAATTAAACTGTAGTCCCTGACCTCAAGACTTCCTAGTATAGTATGGAAGCACCCATATGAACATGCCATCACAACTCAGCAGGGCAGACCCCCAGTCTCATTAGCACTTAGCTAACATACTGGGTATGTCACTTCATGATCTTGTTTTAATCTACCTTCCCCACTGGAATGGCAGCTTCATGAGGACAGGGAATTCTGTCTGTTTTGTTCACTGCTGTACCACCAGCACATAAAATGGTGCCTGGCAGAGTGTTAATGCTCTACAAATATTTGTGGAATGAATGAATGAATTTCAACCAGTAATCTAAAATCAGAACTGAGTAAGTAGCCTAGTCAACAACATAAAGGGGTCATCCTATCTTCATGTTCATGTGGTCGACAATAACGGAGAACAGGCCAGCTTGCCGCCTGCCAAATGCAAGAAATGCAGAGCTGGAGAGACAGTCCTGGGCCTGAATGCTAAGTTGGTCAGGCCAATTGCAGAGACTATCTTTCTCCTTTATGACCACCAAACATATTCTGCTTCCTAACACCTCAGTACTTTGCTTTAAATATGTGGAAAGTGCACTGGAATTCACCCATATAATGGTACTTTGGAAAAATGTCTTAAAGCAAGTGCTGAAACATCAGTCATAAGTGTCATTTAACAGCAAGCAAGGTGCTGGGGGAAGAATAACAAAACACTACCGGGAAATATAAAAAAACAGGCTGGCACTCTAGTGAAGGTAGGAATTAGGGGGCTACTCAGGCCATCATTACCTCTGCCTAAAAAGAGACTTTAGATTGGAGACAAGTACGCCAGGAGATAGGAGATAGCTTTAAATGAGTTACTTCCTCTCATTGCAGGGTTTCCATTTTTTTAACTTCCTTTTTCCTTCCTCCAACCCTGAATTCCAGTTACCAGGCTAATATAATATTTTTCACATGTGAAAATGTAAGCCTCCCATGTCACTACACATAGAGTGTTCCATGCATATCCATTAAAACTGACCCTAGTTCTGTTGCTAAGAAACTGCAGAAGGAAAGGGTTTTCCATCCTCTTCATTTATAAAATAACCACTTTGTCTAGAGGAGAACAAATGCAATCTCTCAAGTCCCCTTGTGTCTTGTTCTCATTTTTTAAATGAACAGGGAAACATGATAGAGAATGGCTAAAAGTGTACGCTAGCTCCATTTTTTTTTACACGCCCTTGAAAATAAGATGGAAAACATGGTTTCAACAACCCACTGCCCTAGCATTTATTAATCTTTCAAGCTGAAAATTCTCCACAACGCTCCCCCCCTTCAGGCACAAATGAAAAATGTCCCATAAAAATTACTCTTTGATTTTAAAAGATTATCCTGAGCAGCATGGAGTAATTTAGGGTACGCTTGTATTCAATGTGGGGTTACTTCCCAGGTCTCTGTTATACATTGCCCCAAGGCCTGAACACATAACACATGCACAAACACGCACATACACATGCAGCCCCAAAGAAGAGCACAATTTATTGTTGGTTTTTAAAAAAAATACCCAAAATTAGGACTGGGGATAAGGAACTTAAAAAACACACTGGTTAAAGAAAATGAGAAAAAGTATGACCTTGTTTAAAAAGTAAGAGAAAAACAGGCAAACTAACTTTGACCACAGTATAAAGAGGAAGCCTACTGGCGGTTACGTGCGCCGGCTCCGCTACTGGCGGCCCGGGGTTCGGATCCCGGGCGTGCACCGACGCACCGCTTCTCCAGCCATGCTGAGGCCCTGTCCCACATACAGCAACTAGAAGGATGTGCAACTATGACGTACAACTATCAACTGGGGGGCTTTGGGGGAAAAAAAGAAGGAGGATTAGGCAATGGATGTTAGCTCAGAGCTGGTCTTCCTCAGCAAAAAGAGGAGGATTAGCACGGATGGTAGCTCAGGGCTGATCTTCCTCAAAAAAAAAAAAAAAAAGAGGAAGCCTAGAAAGCAATAAAGCCACGTACATGAAAGCCAAGGTCACAGCTGAATTTGTAGATTTAACCCAGAGGCAACTTCTACTGACATGAAATACTGAAATAAATATTTGAAGTCTCTCTCCTCTTCTAATGCTTGGTGTATCTCATTTACCAAAGAATTTTAAAATGCATTTCTCTTTACAGCTTGTTACACAGTAGAATCTTTCTGAAAACTAATTGACAAAATTGATTGTCTTACATCAACTTTTCTGCACACATAATTGATTTTTAATTCACTGTCTCATTTCCAAAAGGACTTGAAAATAAACTGCACTCTACCCACACTATCGACTTCTTTAAACAAGGGTTTGATTCAAAGGCAGATAGAAGTCAATCATAGGAAAAATAGTTCAATTTCACTAATATTTGAAACATTAGGCAAATTTTACCTGAATCTACATTTTCCTTTTTTAATAGTAAGGACTGATTTTTACCATGGACCATAATACAAACACATAACATGAGTAATATGTGTATTACTTATGTGTAAATAATATGACAACATTTATAGTTCTCTTATTTTTCCTACTCTCATGTCTAAGAATTAAGTTGTTCATAAGAAACAGTACCAATTTAGCTTAAAATTAGAGGAAGGGTAATCAGTAGAGAGAAAAATCTACTTCAATTCAATTTAAAATTTACTAAGTACTTAATATGTGTTGCACTAAATACAGCACGTCTATATTTCGAGTTAATAGCAAAGTTTTCCAGTGAACCGTAAAAATTTTCAGATTAAGATTTCTTTAGAAAGTAAGAATTTCAATGTTATGATTCGATTTACATAAGTTTATAATTACAGAAAATGACGTATGTACATGAACCAAGACCTGAGAAGAGCAGGAAACCATGAGATGGTGGTGAGGTTTCAAGTTCCCTTTAATGTTTTAATAATGATGTTCTAACAATAGGGTAAAGTCGCATAAAGTTTACAAAAGAAGAAGAAAATGAATGGATTCATTAGATGACCTACAGGATCCTCCCATCATCAACATTTTTTGAATGACTATACAAAATGCTCAACAGCTCCCAAAATTTTACCATTCCTAAAATGAGTATCATATACTTAAGCCTTTCCCTGTATTGAAGATATAAAATTTAAAACTAAACACCAAGATTATGGAGATCATAAACCCATGTGATGATACTGCAGGCTGTGGGAGGCTCTCTTGCCCCTTGTCATTATCCCCCTCTCCCCTTTCACCTCCACAACCTCCTGCTGCTACAGGACCTTGACTGTGGTTCTGCTGTGAATGCCATTTTCTACAGCTGCCACACAAACAGTAAATAATATTCATTATATTTTTGCCCCACTAAGCAGCTCTGTCTTGTGACACATCCAGATGCCTGGCTTGAAAAGAGTGAATGATGTGTTTTCTCAAGCAGACATTCCAAAAAGGGCATAACAAAGGCATGTGAAGATGCTGCTGGGGAAAGACACCAGCGAATACCAGTGTTCATTCCGTGTAAGTAATGCATTGACCAGCCACACGGGTTCACTGGATTACAAACATTCAGAAAATTAGTTCGCTGTGTCATGTCAATTTTGAAAGAAGGATTTTCATTTATATTCATGATAAACTGAGTTTTAAATTGAAGGAAGGTTTAGATGTTTTAAAATTTATGAATTTGTAAATCCATGTACATGGCCAGTTAAGGTTTATCACCACCACAGATTAACTATTTTTGGATAAAAATTTCAGAGGTTATTTGTATCCAGGTTATTCACCTCAATGTATTATATCAAAACTGGTATAAAATATTTAAGAGAAAGCATATTTCAAGATAAAAGTTACAGTTACCCGAGATGAAATGGAAACACTCTGCAGGAATATCGTAAGCAACAAAACCTTTACCTCATGCAACACCTGGACTTTTGCTGAAAGGTAATTCAACATGAAAATAATTTCTAAAACAAACATGGGCAATCAGATGGGAAGCAAAGGGTGAAATGCATAGCTCAGTGGAGCACCCAATCTTAAACCTTGCAAGTCAGGCCAAACTCCACAAAGAAAATGCAGGCCCTGAATTTTAAAAGAGAATTCAATTAACATCCCCA
The DNA here is from genome assembly GCF_020826845.1 of Diceros bicornis minor. NCBI lineage: Eukaryota > Metazoa > Chordata > Mammalia > Perissodactyla > Rhinocerotidae > Diceros > Diceros bicornis. The sequence continues at coordinate 28,193,092 of NC_080752.1, forward strand.
GTATTTCCATAATCAACAGCTGAATGCTAATTAAGAGCACAGCATCAAGCAGCAATGGAATCCCAGTGCAATAAGCAACAACACAACAGCAGCAAGTGCTACCTTCCGCTCGCATGCATAAATAAACAGAATTAATAACTATGCGAGCATGGAAGGGTGACAATCTGTTTCGATTAGGTGTAGTTCAGCCTGGGGCCTTTGTGTTACATTTAAATGTGTTCATCATGTTTAATTAAAAACCTAATAATCTAGGGTTTCAGTTTTTTTTTAAAGTTCTGATCTGTATTTCCTCCTCTTTCTCTTCATAAGTTCTACTAATTTGGATGGCTTCCTGAAAAGGAACGATATTTTTAGCGTGACCGAGGTGAAACTGGTTAACCACCACTGTGGTTCTCAAGTGCAGCAGCCAGCCGTTTACTTTGGCTCCCTCCTGGCCATACCTTGGCATTTAATAAGCTTCACGCACTGACCCAGCACTTCTTCAAAAGTGCTTCCCTGATCTGACTTGATTTATTTAGCCTGAAAGGCTTTGCCATGAGCTAGCTACAAAGGTGTTTCTCACAGTCACTCCACTAAAGCAGAGTTCATGTGTCACTATCTGGCCCAGAATTTGACAGAAACTGGCACAAATCTGGCTGCAGTTCAACAAGATTTAAATTATCTCAGTCCGAAAGCAACTTCAATAAGAAATACCATATCCATACGTACACAAACTGCCAAAGGAATTACTGAGAGAAAGTGTGAAATGAAAGGCCCTCTATCATGTAATTTTGAGGCCTAAGATCTCAAGAACTAGTGATTCCATGACCTAGGAAGAAGAAGTTGGGTGATATTATTATTATCAATAATAATTTGGGAGCTTTTTCTAAAAGCAAAACTTTTAAGGTCAGCTTTGGATGCATATAAGTTTTTCTCTTTGATGCTGATGGATAATTACTAACTATTTTAAGTTTTAAAATGCTGGATTAAGGACGATCTTAATTACAGTCATACATTGCTTAACGACAGGGATACACACTGAGAATTGCATCCTTAGGAGATTTTGTCGTTATGTGAACATCATAGACTGTACTTACACAAACCTAGGTGGTATAGCCTACTACACACCTAGGCTATATGGTACTAATCTTATGGACCAAGGTTATATATACAGTCTGTCATTGACTGAAAGGTTGTTATGTGGTGCATGACTCTATAGTGAAGAATCTTTAAAAACAATAATCTTGAATTAAGAGTTGTCAATATTCCTCAAGCCCCTCATAGGTAGAGACATTATTCTCTACCAGGCATTACTGTCACCATTAATAAGTCCTCACTCTTAATAAGTTTACAAACTAGGAGGGCAATCAACTCAGAAATAAAGACTGTGAGGAACAAAGAGCTGGTGACCATGGTGCAAAAGCTAGCATGAGGAAGCAAAGGATTAACTGCCAATAAATGATGCAAACAGGAGGTGCAGTTCAGAAGAGGGAGCGAGCACTGTGGGATGGGCCGGAGAACTGAGCTAAGCCTTGAAGAATGAAGGGTTAGGATTTGCACTCGCAAGAGAGATTAGTCTGTTCAGGGAGCACTGGACCTGCAAGAGCCAGGAGGTCCACGAGCTGCCTGTTCACAGCACAGCCAGGGATTCACACTGTCAGACGCTCATTCTACCAACCCTCTCACACACGGTGTTCAACTCATATAAATGCAAAGGAAAACAACTTCATTGACATTGCTGTAGTTAGATCAGACATTGGGTAGTTAGATAAACTGACATACTGGAGGCAATGAAGTTTAAAAATAACTAGAATGTCCAAGTAAATAGAAAACTGAGAGGGGAAAAAAACAGAGGTAGGCCGATGTACTTATTTTAGTTGGGACACACTTGTTTTGCTTATTCCTGTGAGTCCTGGGGGAGAAATTCAAAGAAGCAGGGGGCACAGACACACAGCCCAAACCAGGCTAGGCTCAAGAGTCTTGTGGGTTCATGTGCCTCGCTGCCACATAAAACTATTCAAAGATTTGATTTGGATACATTCATCAGAAGCTCCCTTCACCTATCAATTATTTAATCCCTCTCTCTCATTCACTTCTGGGGTTTTAGAAAGTGAAGCTTACCCTCCTATAAACAGGGAACCGGCGGATCCCTCGGCTCTGCAAGTGCTGGATGACTGCCAAAATATTCCTCAAAACTTAGACTAAACAAGAAGCAAACACGACGAAAACGAGCCCACACCGACCAGGACTTGTGCAGGTGAGGATCATTCTCCTGCACTCAGTGTGCAGCACTGTGGAGTCAGGCTTCCTCGTTCAAAATAAAGCCAGGCTTTTTCCAACCTAAGACTCTCCCTTTCATCCTACTGTCTGCTAAGGGTCCCCACATAGCAGCAGTGGAGACACAGGCCACGTTGTGCCCCATACAAGCAAGAGCTGCAAGAAAAGGAAGCCAGCTTTCTTTTAAGCAGGAAGAGCTTTCTTTTAAGCTGGAATTTTAAAATTCCAGAGGGACTGGAAGGTCAAGGGAGAAATAAAGGGAGAGGGGAGAGAGTCATGGCTAGTGAGGAACTGAGGAAGCATGAGTGTGAAAGGAGGGACAACGCGGGAGGAACAGGAAGGCGGAAGGAGAGGAGAGACCAAAAGGAAAAGGAGGCCGACAGAAGCTCAAGAACTGAAGGAGAATAAGAATGAGAAGTAACTGTCATGGTACATCTGTGCTGTCAAGGACCAGTAGATTGATTTCATTTTACACATAAGTACCATCCTTCTCATCCCCATATGTCTTTCTTCCACAAACGCTTTTCGTAGAATTTAAAATTTTTATCAATCAAATCTCTTGTCTCTTTCTCACATAAATAGGTCTACGGTAAAAAACAACATCAATATGACTTTTCAAAACAACTGAATTTAACATTTTTACTTTGGCCATTGTCTAGAACAATAACAAATGTTTATTTAAGATGTTTCCATTTCTTTACTAATCATGTAAGGTTTTTAAAATTTTAATTTCAAAACAGCAACACCAACCTCATCATAAGTCTGATAATCAAACTGAGAGTCTTAAGGGATTATTCAAGAAGCACTCTATTACCAAACCTTTGAGGGCCATTTTCGTCCATCCCTGTGCCTCCTAGTTTTTTCCTCATTCCTCTCAATCCCTGTCTGCCTTCACCCATAGCCATTCCATAAACAAATTCTCTTGGCTCCACCTTCAATATATATCCAGGATCTCACCACTTCTCACCACCACTGCTGCCACGCTACTCAATCACCAGTCTGGGCCTGGACTCGCACAATAGCCCCCAACTCTCGACTCAGCAGCCAGAGTACGCCCCACCGGCAGAGTCACTCTTCTGCTCAGAATCAGCTCATGCAGAGCAAACAGCAAGGTGCTGACCAGGGGTCCACAGGCCACACCTGATCTGCCCCCTGCAGCATCCCCTCCCCCAGCATCCACCTCTCCTACCACTCCCCCTGCCCCCACATTCCTGCCTATTTTGTGAACATGCCAGGCCTGCTTTCACCTTAGGGCCCAGAATTCTCTTCCCTCTGATATCCAAAAGACTCATCTCCTCACTTCACTAAGGTCTCTGCTCAAATGGTACTTCCCAGCACTCTCCTGAGCCCTCTTACACAGGCAGCACAGCATCCCTGTGCAGGTTATTCCTGTCCCATTCCTCTGCTCTATTTTCCTCAGCACGTGTACCACCACTTGACAGACAGTGATTTACTGGTGGCCTCCCCTCTTAAAACATAAGCCTTGTGAGGAGGGACCTTCTGTTCTTCCTGATACGGCTCCTAGCACAGCAGCCGGCACATAATAAACACTCAAATATCACTGAAGAAACAAAAGAGCAGGGTCGGGAACGCACATAAAATTTCTAAACACTCTTTCTTAGCATATTTTAAAACACAGGCGAGGAACTTACAATCAATATGTGTATTAGTGCCAGCCTTCATCTTAATTTCATTCAACCTAAAGGGCAAACGTCAAGCGGTAACACTCATTTTGAAGACTGTATTTGCAAAGGCACAAGAAATCTGTAAGTCTTTTATAGCAATACCTTTCAAAAGTCACAAGATGGGGATACAACATCATGAAAGTCTGTCTGCTGGGATAGGAATCCATAGGTTTGCAAATCTGTATTTGTGGGTTCGTTTCTATCTCCCCACATAATGATGAATGGGCCATAACGATAGAATGAATATGTATGTAAGATCTGTATTTAATCAAGTCTATGCTTCCTGCTTTTGATTAATGTCCTTCTGCAGGTTAGGGATCCTGCTAGCCCTCAAAATAAAAACAGGTCACCAGCCCCTTTCTAGGTTACATATCAAATGGTTTTAATATGCTTGTCTTAAAACAGGGAGGTATCAAAAGTTAGCTTGCACCAAAAACAAACCAACCAACCAAAACTAACTTTTTTTAAGAGTAACTATCAATTTCTTCTCTCTTTCCATGAAACCTGGGAAAATCTTTCCCATTGTCTATGAAACCTAAGCTTACTAAAATCAAGTCTTTCTGTACAATTATAAGGCTTAAAGGCTCCTTCCCTTGACTGATGGATGCCATGGACAGTATGTACATGATGGAATCTTTGGAATGAGCCTCTTTTCCCCCAAGTAGCAGGGAAGTCACACAGTGAGAAGCAAACACCTCGATGACCCAGACCACAAGGCAAACTCCCGTACGAGCTCACCACTTCATCCTCGGTCCAGCACTTTTCGATCAGCTTGGGCACAGGCTTCTTCACCAGGCGCTGCAGGGCTTTGCCAGCATCATAACTGCTTTCATGTAGCTAAAACAACAGCAATAATTTTAGTTAGTTAATTACACCAAATAAAAGAACTGGAAGCAAATCAATAAAAGGGAAGCCCTGCATTTACGCTCTCTAATAGAAGAATCATGAAATGGGAATATAGACTCACAATCATTTTAGTGAGCATGATAATTTGCTCTCATCTAACCACATCTCCAGTTCCAGCTACTCTGGGAGAGGGAGACAGGTAAGGTAGAGAACGTTTTAGCAATAATAGAAATAGGATTAAGAATAAGAAGAACAATAACAAACATTTATTGAATATCTGGCCTGGAACAGTGTTAAGCACATTCCATGCACTCATTATCTTCCTTAATCCTATGAGGAAGGTATTCTCTTATTTAATCTTATGGGGTAGGAACTACTGTCACCTCATTTTACGAATGAGGAAACAGAGGCATAGAAAGGTCAAGTAAAGGTGCTCACCACACTAAGCCAGCAGGTAGTGGAGTCAAGACTCAAACCCAGCCAACGGGACCCCCACTCTTGTCTCACTGGCCCCAAAGTGGCCTGAAGACATGCTAGATTATGATCTTTTCCTTAAGCATTTCTTAAGTCTTTCAACCGTAGTAATTTCACTAAGAAATATTTCCAGTAGGTAAAATATAAGAGCTTTTTAAAGAAATTAATTCTGTAACAGTATACTAACTTTTGAGGACATATGAATAAAGATGCTGGTTTATCTACACATTCCTTTTAGGATCAAACTTCTCTCTTGTCAAAGCTAATGAACTTTTCTCACTCCATATCCTTTTAACCCTGGGCAGTGCCTGGCACCACTTACCCCTCCCTATCTTGAAGATACTCCTACCTTGGCTTCTGTGACCTCATCCACTCCTCGCTCCTGAATCTCAACTTGCAGACAAGGGAGAGAAATAGCAGGTAGAAAGATCCTCTTGCTCAACCTCCCCACACTGTGGCTATCCCTCTAAAATTCTCACTGGAAATCTGCCTTTCATTTACAGATCTATTTCTCTGACACAACAATCTGTTTTCGCTAAGACTTGTATCTCCAGTACCTAACACAGTCTGTAGCATAAGGTGACACAACAGAAATACTTGTTAAATTAATAAATAAATGCCTTAAACTACTGTCCCTAGGTAGACTCGACCCAAATCTAAATTCCAGTTTATTCAGATTCATTCAGTCTATGCTGATGGAGCCTCTTACTTTCCAGGCAACATACGAGACCCTGGAGATACAGCAGTGAACACAATAGGCAGAGGATCCCTGCCCTCACGGAGCAGACATTCTGATCTTCTCACCGGTGCTTCAATTCCTTATTTGAACAATTCGCCAGCATTTGCTGAACACTCAGTACAAATAAGCCAGCCCGGGTGGTCTAGTGGTTAAGACCTGGTGCTCTTACTGCTGCGGCCTGGGTTTGTTTCCCAGTCAGGGAACCACACCACCTGTCTGTCAGTTGTCATACTGTGGTGGCTGCGTGCTGCTGTGATGCTGAAAGCTGTGCCGCTGGTATTTCAAATACCAGCAGGGTCACCCATGGTGGACAGGTTTTAGTGGAGCTTCCAGACTAAGAAAGACTAGGAAGAAGGACCTGGCCACCCACTTCTGAAAAAACTAGCCATGAAAACGCTATGACAGCAGCGGAGCATTGTCTGATAGAGTGAGGGAAGACTAGAGGATGGCGCAGAAAGACCAGGCAGGGTCCCGCTCTGCTGAACACAGGGTCGCGAGGAGCTGGAATCGACTCGACGGCACTAACAACAACAACAGTACAAATAAGGTACAGATCTTAGTAAGTCAGTCTTTATTTCCAGGAAACTCACAAACTCGTGGGGATACAATACATACAAGATGACAAGATCAAGTAGGCTGTAGTAATTACTTTCACCTAGGTGTAGGCAAAGAGCTATGGAATCACAAGAGAAGAGAGCCCTGTGCTTCTTCTGTTGAATAGAAGACTCCTAAGAAAGACGTACAGACTGCCTTCCTAGCAACTGCCCCAAGGGTGAGCATAGAGTAAGCCTGTGATAAACATGTTGAATGAAATAAATATTTGAAACATACACAGCAAGTCTCTCTTTTAACTATTCAACTGCTATTGGAAGGGATATCACAAATATCCATTTTCATTGCTCATTCAGCAAAACAGAAAGTACTGCAAATTAAAATTTTCTGAGTATTCTCACAGTTTAAAGGACCCCAATTTATTTATGTTTTTTTGTGTGTGTGAGGAGGATCAGCCCTGAGCTAACATCCATGCCAATCCTCCTCTTTTTTTTCCTGAGGAAGACTGGCCCTGAGCTAACATCTATTGCCAATCCTCCTCCTTTTTTTCCCCAAAGCCCCAGTAGATAGTTGTATGTCATAGTTGCACATCCTGCCAGTTGCTGCATGTGGGACACGGCCTCAGCATGGCCGGACAAGCGGTGCGTCGGTGCGCGCCCGGGATCCGAACCCGGGACGCCAGTAGCGGAGCGCGTGCACTTAACCGCTAAGCCACGGGGCCGGCCCCCCCAATTTATTTTAAATCCAGACTGTCGAAGGAAGTCCAGGCTATATTTAAATTATAACAATAAGTCAACTACTTTAAAACAAAACACCTACAACAACAATCAATGTTGAATCCTGCTTTGGTGGTGGCACAGTCTGTTGGGGGGAGGTATTAACTTATTTATTTTTATGACATTCATCATTAGACTATTTTAAAAATAAAATAGTATACTATAAATACTATACTAAATAAATATACTAAATGCTAAAATAAAATACTATAATTTGCAAATGTTTGAAAACTGTCCAATCTAGCCTTCTTTCAGAAATATAAAAAGATAATAATAAAATTAGATTTTCATACTTTGCCTAATATCCAGAACACATAGATATTTGCCAAGTTCTATAACACAGTGAGAGTCTATAATGAGAGCTTAACAACGTGGATCGGAATTAAACAAAAGGAAAAGTTCCATGCCTATTTTTTTAAAAGCACACATTTTAGTGATAATCTGAAATCAATTCAAGTTGATCAAATCATAAATTCTTAATAAAAAGCTCATGGTAAATTAACAACATTTTATAAGAGATAATTGTAGTATATGGCGTAATTACAAGGAGAGGGATGAAAAACTACAGACTTTGGAGCCAGACTATCTGGATTCCAATTCTAGCTCTATTACTTAGTAGGTGTGTGATCTTGGGCAAGTTACTTAACCTTTTTGGGTCTCAATTTTGTCATCTTTAAAAATGAGTATAATAATATCCACCTCTTAGGGCTATTGTGAGGATAACATTAGAAAATACTGTAAATTGCTTAGAACTGTACCTATTCTAAGTATGCTAAGTAAGTATGCTAAATAAGTGTGGGCTATTTATTTCTAAAAGTAAAGAGAAAAAAAATAAAAGAAGCAGTTTCTACTCAATTTTCATCAATTTTCTAGATTAGAGAGTAGCCTTTGCAGAGATATAAAAAAAATTGTTAAATTATAAACAAAAACCACTTGCATCTCATATAATTACTCATGTTAATCATTTATAAAATCTGATTAAAACTCTGGTATAGTATACATAAAAAATTAAAAATTTTAAATCTTATATGGCTGATAATAGGAAATTACTCATAAGAACACATGGCCCGTTCCAAAAGTGAATTGCCGAGTGAATGAAGTTAAATCAAACGTCATTAATTCCTATGACATTCCTGCCTTTTGGTGAACCAAGGAGAGCTTTAAAATAATAGCTGGAAGAAATGTTGTGAACACCTTGTTGAACTTGTTGTGGTTGTTTTATTAGAGGCTGGCTACTGCCTGCATGATGCCACTCAGTGAAATTTCTAGTGAGGTGCTTATTAGAGAAAGAGGCATTTTCCCCTAAATACTTCTCAGCATTCACAATTTCTTTACAAATCTTCATCTTAGATCCCACTTTCCCCTGAAGAAGCTGCTGCAATTCCTCCTACTACTTTGTTCTCTCAATAACGGGTAATTCCCTTCTTTCGTTTGATCCACTGTCTGCCTGTCCTCTTAAAATATTCCTATTCCTGACCTTTACATGATATAAACCCAATAAATATTTAGAGTGTCTACTTCTCCCACCCCTATACACAGACACATTTGAAAAGTAGGAGTGGCATTATTTACCAACAGTGATGAAATATTTATTGAACAAATGAAGTCAGGATATTATTGTGCTGCCATCAATCATTCATAAAGGCTAGCACAAAAGCTGAGTCAAGGGGCTGGTCTGGCACACCCTCTTTCCAGGGAACCAAAAGGAACCTTTCTAAATAGTCACCTTCTTCTTAACATTACAAACACTTATTCCCACTTTCCAGGAATCTTGTCTGAGAAAATTCTGAGAGCTTTACATCTCTAAAGAAATACTTTGATCATATTTTATTAAAGATATACTTTTAATATACTAAAAGTTATGGCCCACATAGCTTCACAAGAATGAAGATTATCTTTTGAACATTTTGGGAAAATCATTGGAGCTCAGGACATCCTTCATTCCTTCCTCAAGTATTTACTGAGTGTTAAGCTGTGCCAGACACTATCTTCGGTGATAGGGACAGACACAGCTGTGAATAACACAGATTAAGGACTTTCAGAAAGGTAGGGCTGAGAATGGTGTAACCTGTGAGAATCAGTTTAAAGTGTGACACATCTATCTAAACGTCACATCCAAACTCTAGGGACCTAAAAGTTTGGGTTCTACCTTCTTTGCTCAATATATCATGTGTAAGTAAACTCTTCTTAAAAGAGGTTTGTTTTCTAGACGATTATGAAGAGTTCTTTTCTTCAGATTGGGGCCAATATAATGCTTGAGGAAGAGTTAACCTGAGTGTTTCAACTGTATTCCTCGTGCAAATTAGAGTTAGTAAGTTTACCAATGGCTATCTTAAATCTCTAAAAATTGTCATTAAAAACATTCCCCTCCTATAAAGCACCAAGCTCTGAAGGACTGAAACAATTTCATCCTGTGAAAAACACTATGTGGGTTTCAAATTTTAAACACCTGATCACAACCACACAGATACATCTATATAGTCAGTAAATTCAGTGCAATATTACTAAGATAAAAGGTCCTTTAATGTGAATAAGATTTTCCATCATTTCCCTAGAGAACACTGTTCAAAGAAATTTCAAGAGACAGAGGGAGGAAAAAACCCCAAATATCTTATACCTTCACTTTGTAGCTTTGGAAAAGCAATTAAAGCAAGATAAGTAAACCTTTCTGTCCATTCTGCAGCCAAGCCAGGCTGGTAAAATCTGGGATTAAATGCAGTTTTAATGTAGAGTATAGACAGCTGTACCATTTTGGAGCTACTGGGAAAAGATCATTGCAAAAAGCAGGGACCAAGATATAGCATCTTTACTCAACCAGCGTCCAATCTTCACAAGCTACTGGTGGGAGAAGCACTTTGATCTGACACTATCCCCATCACCCTGTCAGCCACCAAAGCAGGATGTCCTTCAGCAGAAACCACTCTTTTGAAGTTCATCATCACAGGGTGTGTGTGTGTTTAATCCAATGATCAGGGAAGCACGTACTTGTATATCCGTTGCTGTCACGTCACTGAACTACAAGTCTGCACTTCCAAACTAGTAAAACTTGTCTTTCCCTAAACCACAGGTCAACATCTGGGGAATCTGATAACAAAATAGTGATTCTTCACCAATCCACTAGCCTTTTGAGTCACTCCATCATGGAACTATCCCTGTTTTGCTGTTTTCCAGCAGTCTCTCATCTGGTTCCCTGGGCTTGCTCCACATAACCCTCAGCTTGTGTTCTTTCTTTCGTTTTTGGTTTGTTCATAACAAAAGAGCAAACGAGAACTCTTCTCCTATTAGGTATCCAGCCCTGCTCCACCAGGCCTTCTGGTGCCCATGAGATCCAGTGGGATGTCCCAGCTTCAGAGGCAGGTTGCTCACAACACATTCTCTTTGCCTTCTATTCATTCAATAAAGAGTTACTGAGCAACTCCTTAGGCCAGATACTGTGCTAGCAACAACCGTCAAGAGTGAACTAGCCAAGTGGACTTGGTAGGTGATTTTGGTGCTACAAACAATAGTAGCTTCTCAGTAACAAACTCTTGGTGTGGTTCCACTGTAACAAATGTAACCGCTACAGTGAATCACACAGAACCAAAGACACTGTGCCATATACACCTGGACATATTGAGCCAGCTGCATACAAAGCTCTCAACGACTCCAGGTGCTCAGAGCCCCTTCTACATAAACCATCCTGCAGTCAATGCCTTCTGCAGCCTAGGGAATACAGCTAGGAGTCGAGGCAGGAGACAGAGTCTTGTTACCAGCTTTGTCACAAACCAGCTGAGTTGAGGTTTTCGTCTATCAAATAGGCCTAACACCACCATCCTTCAGCGGTATCAAAGAACCATGGAAAGCATTAAATGAGACACAATGCAACAAGATACTCTGAAATGTCAAAGAGCTATAAACTATATGGTGGTATCATCATGGGTAGTAATATTTTAGGTAGATGGCTCTTACCTAAGACTGTTCAAACCACCAGAGGTTCAATAGAGCCTAAATTGTATAGTGCTGGTGACTATACACACATCCTCAATTGTCTTGTTACAGCCTCTGACCTCTCTGTGATCAGCAGGAAGAAGGATCATGACACAAGAAAAACACATTTCTGCATAACTGCCCAAGTTAAATCTGCTACTCTCACTCTGCCTGACAAATCATTCCCTGCTTATTACTTTCTATAATTTAATATATATAAGTGCCTTACTGGCAAGCTTTTTGAAAGAATAAATAATATTTAATGACTGCCTACAGTTTAATTAACTCATGATTGAACTTCTCATGGATTGCTATAAACATTAAATTATACCCTTCCTCAAAGCTGTCACGGATGGAAATCTTGTTTCAAGGTTTAACTCGCCTGTCTAAACAATTCTGAAATTTCAGCAAATCTGTATATTGTACAGAGAGGTGAGGGAATCAACTTAATGCCTGGTTATAAAGTATGTTATTTTATAGAGCAAGGACAAGGTCTTAATTTAAATAAGATTGAAAATGTGCACATGTCCGAACACCTCATTTATATTACAGCAATCATTAAACATCTCAGGATCTCGGGCAGTCTTATTAGCATAAACTCTGAGTATTACCACAAGGTTTCAAGTTTCTACTCTGGCTTCTCATCTTAGCTGCCATTTTCTGTCTGCGTGATGTTGCAAATAAATTTTTCCTTTTGGCATGGCTCAGCTGTCACGCACCTCTGTTCTATAATGAACCCATGAATTACATCTCCCTGCTCTGACATCTCTGGTCTCACACATCAAAATATTGTTCTTCAATTGTAATTTATAACTTAATTTAAATGTCCCTTTTACTGTGACCTTTTTAGATCAAACGGCATTGCATCTGGCAGTTTCTACTACACCAAAGCATCCTTTTGCAATTATAGCCATTATAATAACTGTAGAAAAAGTCTATCTGAGTTAGACTGCATTCACACTAAATATTAAATAATTGCAGTCCATTAAGAACAACAATTAGATTTCAAAGTCTGTTGCTCTGCAAAATACAGTTTATTTGCAAGAAACTGCCAAAATAACTTAGAAAAAAAACTGGGATTTGGAATAAATCTTAGAATTCTTCATGTAGGTTTAATTATTTCAACCATTAACATAAATGAGAAAGACCTTGCCAAAATCTGTCCAAAATTTTAAAATTTTTTTCTCATAATTCATAATTCACAGATGTCAATATATTTTCATTCATATCTCCATCACCAGTGACCTAGTACCAAGCTCAAAATATTATACATATATACATTAAAAAACTAGAATTAAAACGAAAAGCACAATGTTTATTTTTGTTTGGCTACTGTCACTCCAAATAATGCTATTTAAGCACTAGAGAAGCTAAATTTGTCTAAATATTCTTCTGGGAGCACATTTTAGACACAATGGCAAAGAGACAGAATTTAACCGCTGAGAGTAAGGGTTGAGGGAAAGATCCACTTAATTGTCAGAAGGAAAAACTCAGTCGCTGAACTAACTCTCCCTCCAACACTCTCTGAATCAATGTTCCAGGAATCACGCCAGCCTCTGGAGTCACAAAGGAGAAAGGAGGGGGACCAACGTTCGTCGAGCATCACATGCACTGGAACTGTACTGGGTCTTCATGGTTTCCTCATTCCTCACATCACTCTTATGGCAAGAGCACTAAACAGGAGGAAACAAAACTGAGAGGCTCAGGATCTTGCTCAAGGCCATTTCCCCAGCAAGCAGCAGAGCGAGGGTTCCAACATAAACCCAAGTTCTAGGAAGAACTCTAGACTCAGTCTCTGCCCAAACACCTATACCCGAGCAGCTTAGCCCTGGCAATCCGGTGGGTCCGATGGGCTCTGGGACTTCTCCAGCTGCAATGACACAGCAAGTACACTGCCTTCTCTTCACTTGGGGGTAGGAGTAGGTAGGCAGAAGGAGGGAACCAGCAGTTCAGAAAAGAGGAAACACACACTCACAAATAAAATAACGAAATAAACGCTATCATTAAACACACACAGCGCCAATGAATGCTGACTGGGGTGACATTCACTCTGTCTTTTTTTTTTTTTCAAATATTTATTTATTTATTTATCCCCCCCCCCCCCCGCAAAGCCCCAATAGATAGTTGTATGTCATAGCTGCACATCCTTCTAGTTGCTGCACGTGGGATGCAGCCCCAGCATGGCCGGAGAAGCGGTGTGCGCCCGGGATCCGAACCCGGGCCGCCAGCAGCGGAGCGTGCACACTTAACCGCCAAGCCACGGGGCCGGCCCTACTCTGTCTTGAAAAACTAAGATGACTTCACAGAATTTTCAAAACACAGAATAGGTTTTGAAAATCAACAATCAGTGTAATATGATTAACTTTGCCTATACTTAATGAAGAACAACAACCAAAATAAAAACACTACTCTAGGAGCAAGTGAAAACAGGCAGTGATATGTCTAGGTAACATCTCACTTATAACTAAATTTCCCACGGCTGATATAGCATTGCCATATTTCTTTCTTTTTTTTGAGGAAGACTGGCCCTGCACTAACCTCTGTTGCCGATCTTCCTTTTTTTTCCCCTCCCCAAAGCCCCAGTACGTAGTTGTATATCATAGTTGTGGAATTGTAGCTCTTCTATGTGGGACGCTGCCTCAGCATGGCTTGATGAGCGGTGAGTAGGTCTGCACCCATGATACGAACCGGTGAACTCTGGGCCGCCAAAGCGGAATGTGTGAACTTAACCACTCCGCCACCAGGCCAGCCCCACAGTATTTCTTATTCACAATTAGTTCCCACATAATATCGTGTTTAGAAATTAGCATATCACCATCTCCTGGCTATGGTGTTTTTAAAGGTTTTCTAAACCCACAGAATAGGAGCCTCAACCAGCAAGGTGATCAGAAAGTCAGCATCAAATACTGGGACTTCAATTGAGATTGGTAAACTATTTTTAAACTACGGAACAAACGAAACTCTGAATGTCTTGGGCATTCCTGACCATGTGTCTATTTTGAGGCTCTAATCTCACACCGTTTTCACAAACACAAATGCGTGGAAAGAAGAACGTGAGGAGGTTCTGGGACCAAAGTTATGGTTTTGGGAGTTCCGCAGAGTTGATATCTAAACAGAATAGGGTTCCTGGCTCTGGCTTTGATTCAAACTCTAGCTCTGCCACTAGCTATGTGATAACAGACAAGTTAATTACCTCTCTAAACCTCAGTTTTCTCAACTGCAGAAAAGGAGAATATAGAACCTATTCTGGAAGACCATTTAGGATGATGTAAGATATGCAGTAATATACCTGAGCATGATTCCTAGAGCATAGAAAATGTGTGATTAAGGACAGCTGGCCAAGAAGGGATAGGACTGATGACTGTCATGGGAAACAGCACTGGCGCTAAGGAAAGTGAACAAGCTTCAGAGCCCCAGAAGAACGAATGTGCTTCTACAATACGTAAAGACAGGATGCAAGATGGGACTGAGAAGTGAAACAACAGAGAACTTGACAATTGGTTGGGAACCTAGAGAAGTGCTGAGTCTGGGGAAACCAGGAAACTCAGGAGAGGGTTCCCAAGCTGTACTGGGAGGAGCAGCAGCCTGGTTAAAGGGCAGGGGGGCATCTCCTCTGCTCAGCAATGTGGCCCCTGATTTCTTCATCTGTAACAGAGGCTGAAGTAGGTCACTTTTGGAACTTGCAGTTTTTAACATTTCTTCTCTTTATAAAGAATTTTTTTAAAGGTGAAATACTAAAGAAAGAATATCCTAAAAAAAAAAAAATGAATAAATAAATTGTAATAACATTAATACATTCATTTAGAAAAATAAAAAAATAAAGACTATAACCACTAAACTTGGCCAAACTGCCCAGGCCAGGCTTCACTTACACCTTATGGGTTAAGGTTAGTGTCTCTTACTTTTCAGATCTCTGTGAAAGCTGAATAGTTTATGCCATAGGTCTTTAAGTGGAACTATGGATAATCACCTACACAGTTAATATGTATATAACCTCACTTCTTGGAAACAAAATCTTTCTTCCTGCTTTTTGTGTGTGAGTCTAGGCACAGGACATAAAGAAAGCACAACTGTCACAGACCTAAGGTGCTAACCAAGTGTTTGTAAGGGGAGGCTGACTCCTTAGAACTCAGCAAACCAATCAACTCACAGCAAGACTCAGCTTAACAATACAGAATGAGTGTAACTCTGACCACAGAGAGGAAAACTACTGGCAGATTCATGAATCTAGATTGTTTATGCTATTTTTCTGAATGATAATTATTTGTCAGTTTAGAAAGACCTATATGTCAGGCCACAAGTGGAAATTAAAACACTTTTTCACTTACTCCTAACATCCTCACAGACCTGAAAACTGAAAAACAACATATAAGGCTCTAACCTAGAGGGTAACGGAAAAAAACATAATTCTATCTATCTCACATAGGCACTAGTGAACCTATTCGTAAATGCTAAATTGAACTAGAAAGTACATGTGAATGGGCAGCTATGGGTCAATTTTAACCACATTCCTTCAGACAGTTAATTTAAAAAAATAAAAACAAAACCCTCAAACCCAGTTGCATCAGTATTAAGAGAAAAATATTTACAGAAACTGCTTTAAATCCTACTCAGTAGAATTTAGGTGCAGAAATAGCTGCTCCATCCATGGGGCTCAGCAACCTTAACCTCAGTGACTTTTGACAAGTAATTTTTGGTTGTATAAACAACAGCACACTTACTCGTTTGGGTCATGATGATAAAGTAATGGAACAGAAAATTAGAGACACATACACCAAAGCATGTGCGACTCCAGAGTTGGGAAACTTTCTGAGTGACTGCTCTTTCATCTGGAAACCTTAGCCAAAAACAGAGCTAATGACTAAGAATAAGCAAAAAGGCTCTGGACAGCCACAGTAACATCCTCAAGCAATGGTCCTTGAGAATTAAGAAGCCTCTCACTCTGGGCCTTAGACACTTAGCTTCCTCACAATTCTAGCTTTCCCATTCCAACAACGTATCTCAAAAGAACAAATGAGGGGCCAGTCCGGTGGCATAGCAGTTGAGTTCGCACGTTCTGCTTCAGCGGCCCGAGGTTCACTGGTTCAGATCCTGGGCGCGGGCCTACGCACCACTCATCAGGCCATGCTGAGGTGGCGTCCCATAAAGAAGAACTAGAAGGACCTACAACTAAGATACACAACTATGTGCTGGGGCTTTGGGGAGAAAAAAGAAAGAAGAAGAAGACTGGCAACAGACCTTAGCGCAGGGCCAATCTTTCCCCTCCTCCAAAAAAACAACAAATCAGAACGACTATGTGATATCAAAACAGAACAATAGCAGAAAAAGAGTGACTATGAAAGACCCAAAAACTTGGTGAACTATTATGCAAAGATAATAAGATCTCTCAAACAGTTGCACACAATTTTGTGTGATGGTCACTAGTAATGATGACTCAAAGGCATCAAAGTAAAGGCAGACTTGATTTGAGAACACATGAAAAGGTATACCTCATTTCTGTAATGGAAAAAAAAAAAAAAGGAGGAAAATTAAGAACCAACCTTCCTAAAAATGCTTAGAGAACTGGCATTCCAAAGTCCTGGAGTGAGCTGGAATATACAGTGCAACAAATACTGTAGGCAGGGAGAAAGCAGGCCAACTAACAGGCAGGGCAGTAGGAAGGGCAAGGGTGGGCATCAGTGTAGTTATCTAAGAAGCCCAGCAAGTGACTGGCTGTGGAGGAATGTCAGCCTCCCGGAAAAGAAGGTAGGCCAAGGCAACACAGCTTGTCAGAGTCTGGCAGGGCTGGGCTCAGGGCAGGGCTGTAGGACTAGAAACCGGAACAGACGGCAGAGACTTAAAAGAGCAATAGCTTCAAGGGTAGCCAGGGATTACTCCAAGCCATCTTAGAGATCAACCCGACAAGCAACACAAGACCTTGCCCCCGAGGTCCCCTGAGGAGCAGATGCCCTCCCTACTCTATCAGGCCCAGGTTAGGCTGGGGCAGCCTGGGTCCAGAGCTGTGTGGGTCTAGGGTAGAGCTGAGAAAGAAATACTCAGCAACTTGACAGGTCAGAATAAATCAGTTAATATGGTAGTTATACATGACAATTCTATTATCTAAATAACTGTTCTTTGCACCAAGAAAACCAAATACACTATACTATATACTAATACAAATACTATAGTATTTTATAAATCAAATGTCCTCAGATGTTACAGAAATATCATAGGCACTACCAGAAATATTTTTATACTCTCTATATCAAAAAGTCTACACTTAAATCTAAATAAATCATAACTGATAGAAAAGGTTAGGAAATAAACTATTACCAAAAAAATTAAAAATAAGTACTATAATTTAGTAACAAGTTATATAATAGTAAAACCCAACTGCGGCAGGCCGAAAAATGACCATCAGAAGATATCCACATCAAATCCCTGGAACATCTGATTGTGGCCTTATTTAGAAAAAGAGGGCTGACCCAGTGGTACAAGCGGTTAGGTGCGCGCGCTTCGCTGTAGTGGCCTAGGGTTTGCCGGTTCGGATCCCGGGCATGCACCGACGCACTGCTTGTTGAGCCATGCTGTGGCGGCGTCCCATATAAAGTGGAGGAAGATGGGCATGGATGTTAGCCCAGGGCCAGTCTTCCTCAGTAAAAAGAGGAGGATTGGCAGATGTTAGCTCAGGGCAGATCTTCCTCACCAAAAAAAAAAAAAGAAAGAAAGAAAGAAAGAAAAAGAATCTTTGCAGATGTGATTAAGTTAAGGATCTTGAGATGAGGAGATAATTCTAGATTATCCAGGTGGGCCCTATATCCTCAAGCATCCTTATAAAAGAGAGGCAGTAGAAAAACATAGAATTGAGAAGATGCAGACACACAAGGGCAAGGCAATGTGAAGAGAGCAGAGAAAGATATGGCCACAAACCATGGAATGCCAGTAGCCACCAGCAGCTAGAAGAGGCAAGGAACGATTCTCCTCCTATGGAGGCAGAGGGAGCATGGCCCAGCCAACACCTTGATGTTGAACTTCTGGCCCCCTCAACTGGGAGAGAACAAATTTCTGTTGGTTTAACCCAAGCTTGTGGTAATTTGTTATAGCAGCCACAGGAAACTAATATACCAACCTTCAAAATTTGGGGGTAAAAAATTATCTAAGAGAGCTATAAAAAAGTATTCTCAAGTATACTCCAAAACTAGTATCGGAAAAATACATACTAAGACAAATGTTATAAATTTTAGTATTCTATAGTACATTTTAGAACTTATGGTAATACATGAGCCCTTACAAAATTCATGGGCCTACTTTGTTCTAAGATTAAATGCTTACTTAGATTACCAACACTTTCATCAAATGCCCTTCTATAAGGGCTTTGCAAAGAGCAGGGACTCAATCATGTTTAGTACTGAATAAATCAATGAATCAATGATTTTCTTAAGCCTCTTCTTAAATGTAAAAAGGCTAAGGGCTTTTATCCTGATCCTAAATACTTATTCTGTTAATATTAATGCTTAATAGGGTCACAGATGGTAAAATTCTAACTGATTAATGTTAAGTAGACATTTTTCAAAATAGCAGGTAATCTCAAAACATTTTACCAGTCTTCAGCATGGAAAAAACTATCTGAGAAAAAAGTTTCTTAAATTAGTAAACAAACTTTCTAACTTTTGCCAAACCAAAGTAAAAGCTGAATCACATTCCTCAGGTGCTACTGAGAGCCTAGGAAAAAGGATGGAGCTGCACGACAGGCTGCAGCATGAAGGATTTTTACTGGCTGGACAGCAAATCCCGAAAGTTGCAGATTCACTGGACATTTCAAGAGGACTGCTAGAAGGCACTGGCCTCAATTCTATCCTGTCCTTAAGTTTGAATTATTATGTATATAAATATATGGCAGGGTGTGCTTATTAATCTGTAGGTGATAACCATACTCACAATCTCACAGAATTGTTATGAAGATTAAATGAATTCACTCATAAAAAGCACTTTAAAATCTGCCTAACATATAAGCACTCAACCAACAAATAAATTTTAACTTTATTGTTGTTGTTTTAATGACATAAGGCAGCTGACCAACAGTTGGTACCTAATAAAACGCAAGTAACAGTGATAAAAACTTAAGATCCTATGCCTGGTTCAAAAATCAGTCAATGCGGGGGGCCGGCCCGGTGGGGGAGCAGTTAAGTGTGTGCGCTCCGCTTCAGTGGCACAGGGTTCACAGGTCTGGATCCCGGGTGTGCACCAATACACGCTTGTCAAGCCATACTGTGGCAGCGTCTCATATACAGTAGAGGAAGATGGGCACAGATGTTAGCCCAGGGCCAATCTTCCTCAGCAAAAAGAGGAGGATTGGCACCGGATGTTAGCTCAGGACTAATCCTCCTCACAAAAAAAAAAAAAAAAAAAAAAATCAGTCAATGGGGCCAGCCCCATGGCCTGGTGGTTAAGTTCGGTGCACTCTGCTTCGACGGCCTGGGTTTGTGGGTTTGGATCCCAGCTGCAGACCTACACCACTTGTCAGCCATGCTGTGGCAGCTATCCACACACAAAATAGAGGGAGACTGGCACATATGTTAGCTCACGGTGAACCGTCCTCACGCAAAAAGAGGAAGATTGGCAACAGATGTTAGCTCAGGGCCAATCTTCCTCACCAAAAAAAATCAGTCAAAAAGCTGAGGGTAGGAGAGAAATGGCTTAGCAAAGGCAAATACACAAAGAAAAATGAAACAAAACAAGACAAAAACGAATGTGATGAACGCACATCCATAAAACCTTAGACTGCATTAAGAAGATGAACTTCAGAATAACTGAGGTGGTATCTCCTTGCCAGCTTATGCTGATCAGTTCTGGGGAATATGCTCTAGTGCAGGTGTCACATTTTAAAGACATACCGACAAAGCTGACCAGAAGGAGAAATAAAAAGGTTATACATAAAAATGGTTAATACTACACCATAGATGAAACTCGAAATCATTACCCTCAGTGAAAGAAGGCAGTTACAAAAGACTACATATTGTATAATTCCATGTATATGAAATGTCCAAAATGGGCAAATTCATAGAGATGGAAGGTAGAATAGTGGCCGCCTAGGGGTAAGGAGAGGGGGAAATGGGGAGTGACTGCTAATGAGTACAAGTTTCCCTTTGGGGGGATGAAAATGTTCTAAAATTGATTGTGGTGATGGTTGCACAAATCTGTGAATATACTAAAAACCATTAATTGTACACTTTAAATGGGTGAAATATATAGTATGTGAATTATATCTCAAAAAGCTATTATACAAAAAATGAGAGAAAAGAAAAGAAAGCAAGAAATGGCTAAAGAAATCTCGGAGTGGTTCACAAGGAAAAGCAAAGTGGGGCCACAGTTATGAACAGAGGCATCAGGAGCACGACAAAGGAGAAGAACTTACAGCAGGACTCGTCTGTCGGAATTATCACAAATGAAATCACTGCTGCGTAACTAATGAAGGTGCCATTCCCAGAGGGTCTTCATATAAGTGGCCTTTTATCTCCCCATCCACCCCTGAGAAACTTTGACAATGTTCTCTGTCCTAGTTAGGGGTAAGAACAGAGTGGGGCATAAAATTCTACTTTAAGTAAAGGTACAGATTATCTAAAAAGGAACAAAATATTAAAGCATTAAATTTAAAAAGTCATCTTCATCTAAATGAGACAAAAAAAAATAAATCACATAATTGTCTTAGAAGTGTTGTTGCCTGGAACTTTTCAACAGAAGTGAATTTATGAAGTTCTCAGCCTAAAGGGAACCACATTGGTAAATTTCTAAATAATTTTCAAAACGTTTCTAATTGGTCAAAGTACAATAAATAAAAACTCAAATTTGTATAGTATCATGCTGATAATCAGTTGAAAAGGCCTTGGTTATACTAAAAACTCCAACTGCATGGTTTCTTCCTGCATCTTCACTTATGCTGTAATTAACAATATTACATGCAGTAGACTCTACTATCTTGTTATGGCATAAATAAAACACTAGCGAAGGTGCCTGTCAAGATTGATTTATATAAGGTGCTGTTCTGAAATCTACTGGGTTTCCAAAATAAGAAACCACATAGCTTATCAACTTTTCCCATTACTCTTTTCAATGACAAATCAAAACCCTGAGAGAAAAACCACCACTATCCTACAACCATTTAATGTTGTTAATCTGAATGGAGAATAGTAAAAAGAGAAGAATTTAAGTAAAGGGTGTGGGTGTGGAATGAATGTCAGAAGAATCCTGATCATGTGCTTTAGACAAACTGTAATAAAAGGGCCTCCTGTCAATGCCTTATTTGGGAGCTGAGAAATACTCGACATTCATTTCAGTCCTATGTACTGCAAAGCTAATCCAGGGCCAGATGCTTTAGTCAAGTCTACTAACGATGAACTAATAGGAAATCTCTGACAGAAATTCTATAGACTTTTTTTTTCCTTTTTTTTTTTTTTTTTGTGAGGAAGATCAGCCCTGAGCTAACATCCATGCCAATCCTCCTCTTTCTGCTGAGGAAGACTGGCCTGGGGTAACATCTGTGCCCACCTTCCTCCACTTTTTATATAGGACGCTGGCACAGCATGGCCTGACAAGCAGTGTATCAGTGCGCACCCGGGATCCGAACCTGGGCCGCCAGCAGCGGAGTGCACACACTTAACTGCTAGGCCACGGGCCGGCCCCCTAGACTTAATTTTTTAGAATAAAAGAGAGAAAGATAAAAATGATTCTTAGAGTAGATTTATCTGCATACTCTGCTATGCCAACTTTACATTACCAAGTTCTGGGTGATCAAATGTGATTTGGATTGAACCTGATTTATTTATTCAGTCATTCAACAAATATTCAATGCCTCTCTACCATGCATGAGGCATCTGGCTGTGGCTCAGAAAACAAAGATGATTAATACTCAATGGTTAACAAATAGTGATATTTATAGATCAGAGATAAAAAACTAACTATTAAGCTATGGCAGGCTTGACTCCTTTGTTGAAGGAGATGTGGGTGTGCATAAATAAATAAGCAAACAATTATATACTCTCTTGAATATGTAAAAAGCTTAATCCAAATGTCTAACAGCCATCCATATTTCAGGGAATAAAACTGTGCAGGCAGAGGTGAAATCTTTGCTGCATGATTATAAATTTGACTTATATATAGTGAACATAGATATGCTAGAGTCAGTGAGAGAAGGTAAACATAAAAATGCAAATAGGTTTCTGAGAAAAAGAACTTGAATTTTATTAGGAAATGGGAAAGGTACCTGAGCTGAAAGAATGAAATCCAATAGCAATTTAGTAAAAATAAGTCAGCATGATAATTTCTAGAAAACCTTAGTCTCAAATCATAGGGCCCTGCTGCAGTTTCTAAGAATAAACATAAAGGTCTATTTTGTAAAAGGCCAAATAAATGCAAGCACTTAAAGGTGGCTGAATTAATCCCATTAGAATAATACAAGACACCTGTATGTTATATAGCATTATGTTTACAAATTATAAGTAAAAAGTGTACAGATGAGCCTAATAAAAACTAGATATGAAGAAACACATACCTGGAACAATACATACACTAACATTTCTAAGATCCTCCAGAGGGCGCACCATTGCTTTGTCATATTTTAACATAATATTATTTAACATAACATAAATTGTAAATAAAACAATTTTACATTCACAGGTGTTCACAATTAAAATATTAAAATATAATAAAACATATCTTTGCTGACACACATGAAGGAGTATGTCCACTGTCATTACGAACACCTTCTTCTTCCAATAAGAGAGGCCAACATGTTTATTACATCTTCTTCCTCTATATCAGTACAAAACTGTTATTTAAGAAGCAAAAAGATAAAAAACACATTTTAACATGAGCAAGCAAACAAAGAACAACTGTGTACCTAACTATTCTGCAAGTTCACCACTGGACCAAAAGAAGTAAGTCACATGGGGATGAAAATAAGATATTTATACATTAACTCCTTCTGTGATCCTCCAATGAGGGTTCTGCTATTAAGAATGTACTCATGTGGTTCAAGTTTTATATAACCTAAGAACCATCTGCATTAAATTAAAACAGACTAAACACTCCAAACAAAAGGTAGAGCTTGCCAGACTGGATAAAAAAGCAAGAAACAACTAAAGAACTACAGTAAGGAAGAGATGTACTTTAAGTAAAAAGAAAAAGCAAGATTCAAAGTAAGAAGCTGGAAGAAGATACACCACACAGACAAGCGTAAGAAAGGTAGAGTAGTTGTACTAACATCAGAGAAAACTGAGCTCAAGACAAAGAGTATTACTAGACACAAAGACGGTCACACCAAAAAGGTAAAAGGGTCAACACACAGAGAAAGAGAAATACTACAAATGTTCATGCGCCTAACCATACAACTTCCAAACATACGAAGCAAAAACTAACAGAAGCAAAAGAAAAAATAACCAAATCCATCATAATAGTTCAAGACTTTAATACATCTCTCTTAGTAACTGATAATACAATTAGATAAAAGAATTAGTATGACACAGATCTGAATAATAATATCAAACACTTTAAAGAAACTAACAATTATATAATAGTACACCCAATAACTGCAGAATATAAATTCATTGCAAGTGCACATAGAACATGCACCATGAGAAATCACCAGCTGAGCCAAGAAACAAGTCTCAGTAGATTTCTTTTTTTTTTTAAAGATTTTATTTATTTATTTTTCCCCCAAAGCCCCAGCAGATAGTTGTCTGTCATAGCTGCACATCCTTCTAGTTGCCGTATGTGGGACACGGCCTCAGCATGGCCAGAGGAGCGGTGCGTCGGTGCGCACCCGGGATCCGAACCCGGGCCCCCGGCAGCACAGCGCGCGCATTTAACCGCCAAGCCACGGGGCCGGCCCTCAGTAGATTTCAAAAGACTAAAATCTTACTGGGTACTCTCTGGCCACAATAGAACTAAATTAGAAATCAATAACATGCAAAAAAAAAAAAAAAAAAAAAAGAGACAGAAAACAATCTCAAGTATCTGGTAATTAAGCAACTTAATTCTAAATAACGCATCGGTAAAAGAAGAAATCACACAAAAAAAATTTAAATTTTTTTTTTTTTTTTGTGAGGGAGATCAGCCCTGAGCTAACATCTGTGCTAATCCTCCTGTTTTTGCTGAGGAAGACCGGCTCTGAGCTAACATCTATTGCCAATCCTCCTCCTTTTTTATTTCCCCAAAGCCCCAGTAGATAGTTGTACGTCATAGTTGCACATCCTTCTAGTTGCTGTATGTGGGACGCAGCCTCAGCATGGCCGGAGAAGCAGTGCGTCGGTGCGCGCCCGGGATCCGAACCCCGGCTGCCAGTAGCGGAGTGTGCGCACTTAACCACTAAGCCCCCGGGCCGGCCCAATTTAAATATTTTTAACTGAATGATATGAGAGAACAACAAATCAAAATTTGTGATAAAATCAGTTATCTAAGATCCCACTTTAGGAAGCCAGGGGAAAAATAATCAAATTTACCCAAAATAAGTAGAAAAGAAATAATAAAAATAAGATTAGAGATCACTGAAATAGAAAACAAATAGAGAAAATCAATGAAACCAAATGCGAATTACCAAAAAGATCAATAATGTTGATAAACCTCTATTTAGACTGATTAAGAGGAAACAAATTAGCAACATTAGGAAGGAAAGAAGGGTCAAAATCAGATCCTCCTATGGACGTTAAAAAGATAATACAAGAATAATCTGAATTTTTACCAATAAATTTGATAATCTAGATGAAATAGACAAAACGTTTAAAAGACACAGATGAACAGATTACCAAAACTGACACATGAAGAAATATAATCTGAATAGGCCTGTGTCTATTTGTAATTTTAAACTTTCCATAAAAAATATTTAGGCCCAGGGCCGGCCCCGTGGCTTAGCGGTTAAGTGCGTGCGCTCTGCTGCTGGCGGCCTGGGTTCGGATCCTGGGCGTGCACCGACGCACCACTTCTCCGGCCACGCTGAGGCCGCGTCCCACGTACAGCAGCTAGAAGGATGTGCAACTGTGACATACAACTATCTACTGGGGCTTTGGGGGAAAAAATAAATAAATAATATTATAAAAAATATATATATATTTAGGCCCAGATGGCTTCACTGTGAATTGTATGAAACATTTAATGACAACAAAAATATCAATCCTTCACAAACTCTTTAAGAAAAGTGTAGGAGGAAATATTTCCCAACTAATTTTTTGAAGTCAGTATTACTCTGATATCAAAACCAGACAAAGATATTACAAAGAAAGAAGACTACAGCTCAACAACCCTCATGAACACAAACGTTAAGGTTCTTAAACTATGAGCAAACTGAATTCACTAGTACATAATGACCAAGCAGAATTTATCCTAGGAATGCACAGTTGGTTTAACATTTGAAATTAATCAATGTAATTCAACAAATATTAACAGAATAAAGTAGAGTCATGCATCCCTTAACAATGGAGATACGTTCTGAGAAATGCCTCGTTAGGCAATTGCATCGTTGTGCTAACATCATAGGTGGTATAGCCTACTACACACCTAGATTATATGGTACTAATCTATGAGACCACTGTCATATATGCAGTCTGTTGTTAAACGAAATGTCGCTATGTGGTGCACGACTGTAAAACAACCACATGATCATCTCATTAGATACAAAAGAAAAAAAAAGCATCTGACAAAATCCAATGCACATTCATGATAAAAATCTCAACAAACTTAGATATAAAAGGGAACATTCTCAACTTGATTAAACAACAACAAAAACCTTGCACTGTACTTAATTGTGAATGACAATGTTTCTTCCTTAAAATGAGAAAGAAGGCAAAGATGTCCACTCTTATCATTTCTATTCACTATTGTACTAGAGGTCCAAACAAGCGCAATGAAGGACAAAAAAGAAATAAACACATAAATTAGAAAGGAAGAGGCAAAACTGTCTTTACTTGCAAATGACATAACCGTCTACACAGAAAATCTTAAGGAACCAACCAGAAAGCTACTAGCAGCTAGCAGGGCCAAAGGACACAAGGTCAACACATAAAAATTGATTGTATTTCTATCCTATTGATGAACTTTTAGAAATTAAAATTTAAAAATACGATTTTATTAACAATAGAATCTTCTCACAGTAATTACCTAGGGATAAATTTAACAAATAAGTGTAAGACCTATACACTGAAAACTACAAAACCTTACTCAAAAAAATTAAAGAAACCTTTTTTTCCCCCCCCGAAAGCCCCAGTAGATAGTTGTATGTCATAGCTGCACACCCTTCTAGTTGCTGTATGTGGGACGCGGCCTCAGCATGGTCGGAGAAGCGGTGCGTAGGTGCGCGCCCGGGATCTCAACCCGGGCCACCAGCAGCAGAGCGCGCGCACTTAACCGCTAAGCCACAGGGCCGGCCCTAAAGAAACCTTTTTTAAAAATGGAGAGATATATCATGTTCATGGACCAGAAGCTTCAACGTTAAGATGTCAATTCTTCCCAAATTGATCCACAGATTCAATGTAATCCCAATTAAAATTCCATCAGGCCTTTTTAAAAATAGAAACTGGCAAACTGATTCTAAAATTTATATGGAAATAAAATGACGTAAAATAGCCAAAGCAATCTTAAAAAACAAATACAAAGTAGGAAGACTTAACGCTACCTGAGTTCCTCTAAAGCTACAGCATTCAAAATATAGAGGTACTAATAAACGCATAGATATTAGATCAGTGAAACAGAATAGAATCCAGAAAAAGATCCAAACATATACAAGCAACTGATGTTCAATAAAGGTATCAAGGCAATTAAATGAGAAAAGTCCGTTTTCAACAAATGTTGTTCCAACAACTGGCACCTGTGTAGAAAAGAATATACTTTCACCTCCTACCTCACATCACATACAAAATTAACTCTCAATGAATCACAGACCTAAATGTAAGAACTCAAACTTCAAGAAGAAAGCACAGAAACAATTTTTGTAATCATAGAGTGATCAAGGATACTTTCATGAAAGGAAAATGATACACTGGACTTACAGCAAAATTAAATATTTTGCTCTTTGAAAGATACCATTACAAAAAAAGTCATAGTATGTGAGAAAATATTCACAATACATATATCAAAGGAGTCGTATCTGCAATATAAAAAGAATTCTTACAACTAAATTATACTAAAGGACAAATAACTCAATTTTTAAAATTGGGCAAAAGATTTGATTGGTCAAAAGATACGTCACAAAAGAAGATACACAAATGGTCAATAAGACATGAAAAGATGTTCAACATCATGAACAGTCCGGAAATTCAAGTTAAAACCTCAATGAGGTAGCACTACACAACCCTTTAGAATGGCTAATATTAAAAAGACTGACATCAAGTCTTGCTGAGAATGCTAAAGAACTGAAATCCTAACCCACTGCTGATGGGAATGTAAAATGGTACCACCACTTTGGAAATCTGTTTGACAGATTCTTAAAAAGCCACCTGCACACATAAAATCCTGCCAGTTCACTCCCAGGTATTTACCCAAAAGAAATGAGAATATATGTCTACACAAAGACTTGTATTACAACAACATGCATAACACCTTTACTCATAATGGGCAGAAGCTTGGAAATAACCCAGATATCTATCACCAGGTGAACAGATAAAATATGGTGAATAGCCATACACTGGGATACTACTCAGCAATGAAAAGGAATGAACTATTGACACCACAACAATATAAATGAATCTCAAAATCATTATGCTGAAAGAAACCAGGCCCAAAAGACTATATACGGTATTATTCCATTCATACAACATTCTAGAAAATACAACCTAATCTATAATGAGAGAAAACACTCCAGTGGCTGTCTGAAGCTGGAAGCAGCAAGGGATTATAAGAGGGCACGAGGCAACCTTTGGGAGTGTTGGAAATGTTTTGTATCTTGATCATTATAGTAATTCCATTGCTTATACATCTGAGAAAACTCATCAAATTGCATACTTTAAACCAGAGCAGTTTATTATACATGAATTATATTCCAATAAATTGTTTTAAAAATTGCACACTAAAAACCTCATTTGTGAATAATGCAGAAAAAACTGAGTCAAAACCAGAAGAGTTTATATTTAAAAACATGTCCATATAATTGCCATAAAGAACTGACAGTTCAAAAATGTTCTATTAGTGACTGCAGTTTTAAAAATTAAACTATTTATTTAAATTCATTTAAATTTAAATAGTCCTACTGGGATGTTAAACACACTCTAATGTGGCCATACTGCAGATTTCATATAAATTTCTATATTGTCATGGGAAATAGGAAATAGACACCAGGTTTATTCTAAATTGATAAACGTGTAACCTTGTTTTGACTCTATGCTACACTCTAAGAAAACAATAAATACTTCTCACATGAGAATGTATTTATCTTTTTAATTTATTACTTAACACTGCTCAGAACCTCCATTACTTCGAGGAAGTCAAAATAGACATTAACTTCTCACACAATTTTTCCATTCACTTCACTTCTCATTAAAGAAAGAGCGTACAATCAAAATTCTCTGTGAGCCAGCACAACAATGAAGTACAAAAATTAAAACAGCCACTAAATTTTTCCACTGACCACAAAATGAGCACACAACTCAGTCTGCTGATGGCTAAATGCACTTGTATTGCATAACCCAAGACACCTGAGCCATTTGGGCTTGCCTACACAGGAAGAATTTCAAATGATGGGAAGGGAGTTTCACAGAAATAAAAACTCAAAAAACCAAAAACCCTCTGGCAATGCTTAAGAAAACTTCAGAAGGAACTTGCTACAAAAGACCCTGCGCAAAAACAGCCCAAATTATTTCTGTACAGAAGTACGTTCTACAGAATCGTTAGAGGGTTTGGAATGAGAACAAATCAGATAAATTCAGGAAAGTGCCCAAAATAGACATTTAATTAAATATGGCAACATCTTCATTATCCAAAATTAAGTTAATCAACATAGTTATGAAAGGAGAATTTTTTTCATAAAGCTTTTATACCAAAAACTCAACAGAAAACAAGCTCATATCAAAGAGTTACTTTGAATATATACACACTTTTTTAGGGTATTTTGAATTCACAGACATTCACACCTACATCTGTTATAGCCACTGTTTGCAGTATCACCAATCTCTGAGTCTCAGTTTCCTCAACTATAAAATTATCCTAAAGGCCCCTTCTGGCTCTATCATTATTATGTTCATAATAAAGATTCCTTACAAAAACAAGAACTCGAAGCATCAAATAGGTGAGAAAGTAAAACAAATATACATATGAGAATGTGAAGAATTGCTCAGTTATTTAGAACATGGAATATTTGCAGCAAGATCATTCAGCCTCCAACATACAAGACACTATTATGTTACATAACACCCAAGAAACACAACTAGACCAGGAATAAAAAACAACCGTATCATCCAGATACCTACATGTTTCCTTGAAAGCAAACTGTACAGTAGAAAGATCCCTAAATAGGGAATCTGAGTTGTTTTCTACCGTCCATTATGAACTTTTTTGGATTGTTGGCATTCAACAAGTCATTTGGCCTTTCTGAGCCTTGGGTTCTTATCTATTTAGAGACCAAACATATGATCTCAAAAGTCCCTTCCAACTATAGTGACCTCTCAAGAAAAACAAAAAGCGTGCTTAAATTATATTTAATCATGAAAAGAGTTGCTCAGCTTCATGTTCAATATTCTATGTAAATATACATAACCATGTAGACCCTTTACTAATATATCAGGAATCCATAAAAATTCACTATCGCTTCTTCAGATTTGATGATTTCATATTAGCAACCACACAGAGAAGAATTATTTCAAGAAACTTTAAAATACATTAATTTTCCTATACAGACCTATAGGATATAGTCTAAGGTCAAAAAGGAGTGTCCAAAAAAGTCAACAGGTTTCAGTAATCATATTGTTTGTTATTCTGAGCTGCTCTATGAGTTACAGCATTAAAGCAGATGAGTCATCATGGTGGGATGTCATGCAACCAACTCAGCACTTTAGGCTCACTTGTTACATTTACTTTAGATACTTTTAAGGATTGTTATCTTTAAAACTTAATTTTGTTTTATAATCACATAAAATATTTACATGGTTCCAAAGTCAAATGTATAAAAAAACAAATTTGTTCAAAGAAGTCTAGCTTCTTCTCTATTCCCTCCATGCCCTTTCAAATATACGGCTGCAGACATAGAGAAGCAAGGGAAGAGCATTCCCTCTGGATTCAAATCTTGGGTGTATGACCTCGGATTGTGACAATCTCTCTAAACTTATTTCCTTGTGTCTACCATGGTGATAATTATAGAACCTACTTGAGAGAGGTGTTGTGAGGATTAAATAAGATCATGTATACAGAGTACTTGGCTTTATGAGGTCTCAGAGTAAAGACTAACCACTCGCAATTAGGCTCTCATTTGAGGCTCACCACAATGCTGGAGTACAGACACAGATTAGGAAATGAACCTGGAGGTGCTGCATCACTGACCTGAGGTCATGGAGCTTTAGGGCCAAGACCACGACTGATTTTTCAATCCCAGTACCACACCACAGTACTCATTCCTAAGATTCCAGGCTTCTTCATGTTCCATGCTCATCATATATTCCCTACAGACAGCACAGCGTGAAAAAGAACT
This sequence comes from Diceros bicornis minor, assembly GCF_020826845.1. Taxonomy (NCBI): domain Eukaryota; kingdom Metazoa; phylum Chordata; class Mammalia; order Perissodactyla; family Rhinocerotidae; genus Diceros; species Diceros bicornis. The sequence continues at coordinate 28,224,025 of NC_080752.1, forward strand.
TTCTTCCCACCCAGGGCAACTTCAAAAGACTCACTGTGTTCAGTGCATTGAGTGTGGTGTCATCCCGAGATGCTGCAACACAGCCATCTTCCGTTGAACCTCCATCACACATCCCTGCAAATGCTGCCATGCTCCTTGGAAGATAGGAAGGCAAAACATCAGTTCAGAAATGTTAACCCTCAATTTTCAGAGCATATTTTCAACTCAGGCCAAGTTCCAATACTACATGCATGATAAGTCAGAGTTCTCAGTCCTGCCTCCGCTCTTGCTAAAAAAAAAAAAAAATTTAAGTTCCTCTACAGTTCACCTTTCACTCACTCAGAAAGAGAAATGTTACTTTTACTCAGGTCCATTTGTGTCATTTCTTCCCATGCTTTATCAGAACTCAGATTTTAGCTTGAGGGCATGAATAATCTAAAACTATATGTCACAACAGTCGCCTAGATTAGAATCTTTGGAGAGAAAAGTCTCCAGAAAACATATGAAATTAAATCCTCTGCAACTTTACTTCATTCCTTTCATGCTACAAATGAACTACCTTTAGGCAAATTACAAGTAAAAATGAGGGGCCGGCCTGGTGGCATAGCGGCTAAGTTTGCACGCTTCACTTCGATGGGCTGGGGTTTGAAGGTTCAGATCCTGGGGGCGGACCAATGCACCACTTGTCAAGTCATGAGGTGGTGGCGTCCCGTATAAAGTAGAGGAAGATGGGCACGGACGGTGGCCCTGGGCCAATCTTCCTCAGCAAAAAGAGGAGGGTTGGTAACAGATGTTAGCTCATGGCTAATCTTACTCACACACACTCAAAAAAGTATAAATGAGAGGTAAAAAGAATTCTTCGTAGTCATTCACTCCGCAGAAGCATTCCTATCTCTACTGTAAGCCTCCATGCGCTGCTGACCACAGAGCAGTCCGAGAGAAAATTCAGTGGCCTGGCCTTGTTTTAGTGTTTTTGTTGCACATTGTTGATGCTGCAGTAAAGAGTCCCAGAAATCACTGCAGACAAAGGAAGGCTCTCTGCCTGCACTATGATGTGTCAGGGATAGATTTAAACTTCTCTTTTGTAGTTTAGGTATTTTTGTAGGTTAGCAAGTTCTCATGTAGGTAAGCCACAGAAACGTCAAGTTTAGGTCAGACACCAACGAATAGTCATAAAGCAGAGAAATCTGTAATGGGATTTTAAGATGGGGTGAATGACCCAATTACTCAACTGTACTGAGAAGTATTGATAATTGCATGTCAGGCTTAACATGTTTTCCTTCTGAAGAGTTCTAAAATCTGATGTGGGGCAAACATCAAGAAAAAAGTGACTTTACCATGGTAAACTATCTTTTTCTGGTAAGAACAATCAAGGCTCTGATTATACAGGGTATAATAAAACTTAGAGAATGCCCACTATATAAATAAAATTTCAGGGGAAAGAAGAACGTTTATTGCCCACTAATCAGTTCATATGGCCTAACTCAGAAGGCAGATAGGGCAGATTCCTATTACCTTGCTGCCCTCAAGTACATAAGGAGGTCACAGTCATTAACTCCAGGCATCCAGACCAATTCCTCATGTTGGGTCACTGTGTCACCATCTGGAGAAGGGAATGGTTGCAAATCGGGAAGTTTGGCCTGTAAGATAGGGATAAAGAGTCACAATCAAGGCACATTTAAAGAGCTGCCTCAGCAGGTAGGCCTTGGGAACAGACACAGTAGCTTACTCTTTCTTTAGGCAGTAATGAAATAACAGAAAAATCGTGAGTCATTGAAACTGGCCTATAGCACATTTCGGGATCATTTCACCATAGAAGATTTCACAATGGACTGCTTAATTTCTACTTAAGCAACAGCAAACAGTGTCAAAGTAAACCAGTGCCAGCAGGATGCAAAGAGGGAAACAGAAACGGACATGTGTGAATAAAAGAAATAAAAACCAAAAAACATCTCAGGAGATAACAGCTCCTTGATAAAGAAGGGAAAAACACACACATTTACAATATGACAAGTTTACAAAGACACATATACAAACAAGGAAACCTCACCTAAGGATATTTGCTAAAAAATTCTATGAACTACCCTATTAAAATTAATGCTACTCTCAAGAGAGTCAATAACAATATGAGTCAAGGTCAACATCAAAAAAAGACACAGGGGGCCAGCCCAGTGGCACAAGCGGTTAAGTGCACACACTCTGCTGCGGCAGCCTGGGGTTCCCAGTTCGGATCCCGGGCGGGCACCAACGCACCACTTGTCAAGCCATGCTGTGGCGGCGTCCCATATAAAGTGGAGGAAGATGGGCACTGATGTTAGCCCAGGGCCCGTCTTCCTCAGCTAAAAAAGAGGAGGATTGGCAGATGTTAGCACAGGGCTGATCTCCTCACCAAAAAAAAAAAAAAAAAAAAAAAGACACAGAATTGGAGTTAACATTAAAAACAGCTGAACTAAATGATGGTGATAGAAATTAGATGAGTAACAGCTTCAGGAGCAGAGGGTTGCTTGTGAAGGGGTAGGAAGGAACTTTCTGAGACGACAGAAATGTTCTATGTTAATATGAATTACTGCAGCAGACTGAATAGTATACATAAGATATGAACAGTTCACTGTACGGTAAAGTATACTTCAATAAAAAGAATTAAAAAGTATGCGAAGAACAGTGCTCAACAACCAAGATTCTAAGTCACTTCTGGGTTAGAGATTCAAATACCTGTAGCATTTTCTCATCCTCACTCTGCTGGGACAGAGCAAGAGTAAGCAAGTACTATGATTACCATAACCATCAGAGACCTAGGAAAAGTCAACCATCTGCAAGACACCCATGTTCTTATTTTCTCAAATGATGAAGATGGACACATTAGTCTAATATTTTAAACTAAGAGCTGCAGTTAAAAAGTCCAATATCCACAGAACCCAGGCAAAAAAATTAAATGAATGAAGCAGACAGAGTATAAGGCAGCACTGTCCAACAGAAATAAAATGAGAGCACCATATTTCATTTCAAATATTCTAGTGCCTCTGTTAAACAAAACACCACACCCCAATTTGGACCAGCCACATTTCAAGTGCTCAACGGCCACATGTGGCAGTGGCTCCTGTACTGGGTGCGCAGGTAGCAGGTACTGAGGAATGAGGGGAAGAGGGGTGAAGTGGAGAGAAACCTGCCTCATCCAGGGAATGCTGCCATGCAGGATTGAGAACCAGTGTTTGTACATCCTCCAATTTTTTCCAAAGTCCAGAAATCTTGACTTTTATGTGAAAGTTCATGGTTTTAAATGTTGGTTATTCAAGTTTTTAAAACAACTGTGTGGCAAAAAACAACATCAGTAGGCCATGCAGCTCTCAAGCCAACAGTCTACAACCTCTGCTTCATAGTAGGGGGGAATAAAAATAAGGATAAATCAAACCTTTAAATAAAAAAAAATAATAATTATCCATGAGGGAGGGAGGGAACGCGTGGAGGGGACGGGGTACAAGGTAGACTTTTTTGAACATACTTCGTTTGTATGTTTGACTTTGGAGCATGTAAATATTTTACATAATTATTAAAAAAATTAAGTTTAAAGAACAACAATCTCTTAAAAACTCTAAAGTGAAATGAAACAAATGCACCTAACTATGCTTTGAGTTGGTTTCTCTCTAGGAATGATCTCAAGTAACTTTAAGACATTAATTTGCCTATACAGCCCTAGTGGGATATAGTCTAAGGCCAAAACAAAAATTAACAATAAATTGTTTTCAATAATCATATTGTTTGTAGCAATGTGAGTATCGTTATTCTGAGCTGTTATATACGTATTAAGGGATTAAAGCAAATGAATAATTATGTTGGTGGTGTTTAAAAACAGGATTTGAGACGGAGCCAGCCCGGTGATGCAGTGGTTAAGTGCATGCACTCTGCTTCAGCAGCCCGGGGTTCACAGGTTCGGATCCTGGGCACACACCGACGCACTGCTTGCCAAGCCATGCTGTGGCAGTGTCCCATATAAAGCAGAGGAAGATAGGCATGGATGTTAGCCAAGGGCAAATCTTCCTCAGCAAAAAAAGAGGAGGACTGGTATCGGATGTTAGCTCAGGGCTGATCTTCCTCACAAAAAAAAAAAGGATTTGAGACATGGGAAAAAGATACAGATATAGAGGAAAGAAAAATAGGGTTAATATAAGGCCTAAGTAAAAATTTGAACTTGAATTAGAAGTCTCAGTAAGAATTCACAATGTATTTTATCTTTAAAAAGAAAAAGAAAAGAAGGGATGGCCCCGTGACCTAGTGGTTAAGTTTGGTGTGCTCCACTTCAACAGCCCAGGTACGGTTCCCTGGGTGCAGGCCTACAGCACTTGTCAGTGGCCATGCTGTGGCAGTGACCCACATACAAAATAGAGGAAGACTGGCACAGATGTTAGCCTAGGGCGAATCTTCCTCAGCAAAAAAAAAAAAAAAAAAAAAAGAAAGAAAAAGGAAAGAAAAGAAAAAACATACTTCCTAATCTCTTTCCTGAAAAGCCTGGAAATAGTAACCAACCCAGTAACAACAAACACCCTACCAGCCAGTCAAAAAAATGCCACTTCCCACTAAAATAATGAGGGCTCCCATGAGAAAAGGAGATCCAGATCTAGGGCAGGAAATGTACATGAGACATTAAAGTCATGTCATACCAGATAAAAAGAACCTATCAAAGACCACTAGGATGGAGTCAAAAGGACACAGCAGACAGCAGGAAGACGCTCCTATTGGCCCCAAAATGGACAGTTTAACCATCAAAAAGAAAAACTGCAATTGGTTAGTAGATAGCAAATAATTTTAAATCTCCTGGTGACCAATGGAAGATACTGGTGGACCAAATGAATATTTTGAAAATAGGTAAATAGAGGGAAAGAATCAAGCATTTACCTTGCCATTCCTACATGATTCAGGGAATCAAATAGTTGCTAAGGGAGAAGCTTCATTTATTCAGCTAATAAATGAAGGAACTACAGGATTAGACTAGCACCATTTTGAAATCCCTAATTAAACAGCAGATCTAAGTAACAAGACATGGCTGCAAATCATTATTAAAAGAGAGACACATGTGCCTCCTGGTAGCCGTACAGAGCACCACCCATGAAGTATTCTTGCTGGGGGCAGGGGACCAAACTAGAAAGTAATTAAACCTCTAGATTTAATTACTAATTTTCAAGATATGCCAAGGCAATGGAACAAGTTTAATAACATATAAAGATGCAATCAGCCAAATCCAGACTGTGGGACATCCTATAGGACAAAACACTCAGCTTCTTCAACACTTACAATGAGGGAATAAGAGAAACATGAGAATTAAAAGCTATTTAAGACACATATCAACCAACTGCAATGAACAGCTCTTATTTAGATTTAAATTTGAACTGTAAACACAAAGAGAGAGAGAGAGACAATTAAGGAAATCTGGACATAATCGACAGTTGAATATTAAGAAACTGCTAATTTTTATTAGCTGTGATATACCGTGATTGTGTTTTTTGAAAGAGCTCTTACCTTCGGAATATTTACAAGTAAAATGATATATTTGTGATTTTTTTCAAAATAACGGTGGGAGAGGTGTGATTGAGAATAAATAAAATAAGTTTGACCTTAACTTGTGAAAGCTGAATAATGAGGATAAGGGGGTTTATCGTACTATCCTTTCACTATTTTTGCATATATTAATATCATACCTAAGAAAAAAGTTAAAACTTTTTAAAAAGCAACTGTTGCCAATTGATAAAAGGGTTCCATTATATTTGATGCTCCCAAACATTTCCTTTTGAAAATAAAGCATATAGAATATACTTAAAGTCTGATATAAAATAAATATCTGATTTTAAATGAAAGTATACAAAAATCCAAGCAGAGTAAATCTGTTCCTTTCCAGGAATTTAAGCATCTTTTACTTAAGAACCCCTTTTTCTGTTATGGTAGGAAAAAAATCTATAAAATAAAACTCTAGTGTAAAGATCTCAAGACACTGGAAACACATGGAGGAAGAAAAAACAGGTGAAAAGTACCGTGGCAAAAGAGAGCAGAGAAAGGAAGATGTAATCAAGTGGTACAAGGCAAGTACTCGATTACTTGATTAAAAATGTAACTATTGGGGCCAGCCCGGTGGCATAGTGGTTAAGTTCTCGCACTCTGCTTTGGTGGCCCGGGGTTCGCAGGTTTGGATCCCGGGCGCGGACCTACGCACCACTTATCAAGCCATGCTGTGGCAGGTGTCCCACATATAAAGTAGAGGAAGATGGGCACAGATGTTTGCCCAGGGCCAATCATCCTCAGCAAAAAGAGGAGGATTGGCAACAGATGTTAGTTCAGGGCTAATCTTCCTCACCAAAAAAAAAAATGTAACTACTAGGCCTGAAGGCACACAAACCACAGTCAAGAGACGGTAGTCAGGGGCCGGCCCCATGGCTTAGCGGTTAAGTGCGCCCGCTCCGCTACTGGCGGCCGGGGGTTCGGATCCTGGGCGCGCACTGATGCACCGCTTCTCCGGCCATGCTGAAGCCGCGTCCCACATACAGGAACTAGAAGGATGTGCAGCTATGGCATACAACTATCTGCTGGGGCTTTGGGGGAAAAATAAATAAATAAATAAAATTATTAAAAAAAAAAAAAAGAGGCAGTAGCCAGACCCACTAATAGGCCACACCAAGAAAAGGGTTTATTTGAACAAGGCAGACACTCAGGGGAGTGTCCTCTCGCAGCTTCTCTCTGCTTGTCTCAGTTATAACCCTAGCTCTGCAATGAGAAGTGTCTTCTAGAAATTAGATGCCCTTGATGGTTTCTGTGTTTTGGTATTAATATCCCTTCACTCCTTAATTTCTTTCTCATTACAGAGTTAAAATATGTCCTTAAAAATATAAATGACATACAAGAAATGCTCAAAATCTAGACAGAAAAATGAATAACTAGATAGACTACTAAAACCTCTACACCCTTATAAGGAATTGCCTGTGTCTCACATCTCTAGTATGCGTCGGTCATGGTCGTCAACTCCCCAACATCCATCCCAACTCAAATGACAGTCTATGCCAATCATGCTAAACCCATTTTCCTCACGGTTTAGAAATGAACACATGAGCCAACCCACAGCAATGAGATGTGGGGACTAATGGAGACCTTCTGGGAGAATTTTCCTTACTTCTAAGGGGAAGAGAAGGATGATCCCTTTCCTCTTCTCCACATTTGCTGTGTTTCATTCACTGAAAGATTCACCATGATTCTATATGCATTCAGAAAGGAGACGTGCTGCCAATTAAATTATAATCACACCAAAGAATGTACAATGAAGCCTGACATCAGAGATAATAAAATGTGAAGAAGTGTATCCCGGAATTGAGAAGTTCAGCTACTGGCGTAAGGAAGAAGCCAGTCCATGGGGCACAGCTAAGCATGAAGAGAACCGCAGAGAAGCACAGCAGAGCCCTGGTACTGTCTGACCAGGATGTGATGATACATGAGACCATAAACAGTTGTGTTCAGCCAGAGTTTTCTGGTCCTGCCCATCAAAGCATCCTAACTGATATAGAGATCAAAAAAAGAGATGACGGGGGCCAGCCCAGTGGCGTAGCAGTTAAGTGCGCGCACTCTGCTTCGGCGGCCCGGGGTTCACAGGTTCGGAACCCCTGGCATGCACCGATGTGCCACTTGTCAAGCCATGCTGTGGCGGCGTCCCATATGAAGTAGAGGAAGACGGGCACTGATGTTAGCCCAGGGCCAATCTTCCTCAGCAAAAAGAGGAGGATTGGCATCAGATGTTATCTCAGGGCTGATCTTCCTCACACACACAAAAAGAGAGAGATGACAAACATGACACCAGAGACCTAATAAATGGAATAAAACATGAGAGGGCACAGGTCACGACACAACAAGCTTCCGACTGACAAGCATCCTAACCATCTTAACTCTTCTGAAGGAAAGCGGCTTTAAAAAAAGTTCAAAGGCAAGTATGTGGTGACCAAATCTTCATCAACAGGTAATGGATAAACAAAACGTGGTATATACATAAAATGGATTATTCAGCCATAAAAAGAAATTAAATTCTGATATATGCTACAACATGGGTGCACCCTTACAATATTATGGTAAGCAAAATAAGCCAGACACAAAGGACAAATACTGCGTGATTTACTGATATGAGGTCCCTACTGGACTCAAATTCATAGAGACAGAAAGTAGAATGGTGGTTGCCAGGGGCTAGGGGGAGAGGAAAATGGAAATTAGTGTTTAAATGGGTACAGAGTTTCAGTTTGGGAACATGAAAAAGTTCTGGAGGTGGATGATGGTGGCGGTTGCAAACAATGTGAGTGTACTTAATGCCACTTAACTGTACACTTAAAAATGGTTAGAATGGTACATTTTACATTATGTATATTTTACCACAATTTAAAATGTATGTGGTGATCTGTGGGGGGTGGGAGGAACTCTGCATTTATATAAAAATTCCCTATAGCAATAACAACAGTTCTAAGTTGCTGCTCAACAGAAGGAAGAGCCAGCAGAATGACAGGGAAGAAAAAACCTATTCAAGAAGCTACTAAAATGTGCTTTACCTGATGGCTAGGACCAACACGAATTTCCCCCTGGGTACTGTTCAGCCTCCTGTTGTGAAAAGAGCAAATCAGGTTAGCACAATATAGTTTTGACATAAACATTCACAGATTTTTCAAGGAAAGGAATTCTCTTCAATTAAATGAGGAATAACTCAGGAAGAATTAACTTCTCCAGGGCCGGCCCCGTGGCTTAGCGGTTAAGTGCGTGCGCTCTGCTACTGGCGGCCCGAGTTCGGATCCTGGGCGCGCACCGACGCACCGCTTCTCTGGCCATGCTGAGGCCGCGTCCCACATACAGCAACTAGCACGATGTGCAACCATGACATACAACTATCTACTGGGGCTTTGGGGAAAAAAAAACGAGGAGGATTGGCAATAGATGTTAGCTCAGAGTCGGTCTTCCTCAGCAAAAAGAGGAGGATTAGCATGGATGTTAGCTCAGGGCTGATCTTCCTCACACACACACACAAAAACAATAAAATAAAATTAACTTCTCCACTATTTCTAATGTTGCCCTGTACATGTACACTCCCCCACCCCCTACACATCTCTAAAACCTTTGTCTTCTAAAAACCCCACTACTGAAGGTTTGTGTCCTGAGTACCTATTCCGTCATTCTTTCACGCTGCAGAGAGACACACATTCCTATAGGACAATCCCAACAGATGTTTCTTCTTTTCAAAACATTTCAAGGTGCCCTATCATAAATCTTATTAAAATATAAACAAGATAACTTATGGTTCCTAGCACACACACTGGGTTATATATTCATTCATCAAATATTTATTAAGTACCTACTATAAGCTAGGAATTGTCTATGTGTTGAGGATAAAGCAATGACCAAAACAATGTCCTTGACTTCTTGGAACTTATATTCTAATTTGGGTAAAAAACAAAGAAACAAATAATAGGTCAGATGATAATGAGGGCCAAGGAATTGAGTAGATGGTAAATGATGAAATATTTTTACAGTTCTTTACACAGGACAGTCAAAAAAGGCCTTTTAATAAAGTGAAACTTGAGCAGAGATGAAAGAGATATGAGGGAATGAGCCCAGCAGGTCTAGGAGGCGAAAGAGCTCATGTCATTTCTGTCTATGCCTGCCATTCTTATTGTACTTGGAATGCTCGCCCTCCCTTGCTCCAAATCCTAACCATCCAGGTGCCTTTTAAAAGCCACTGTTTCCATGAAACCTTTCTTGATCTCCTCTCCCTTTCACTCCAAACACCCCCAAAAGTGTCGCGTGTCTCCTTTTCACTCCTTCATGAAATATGCGTTGAATGTCTTTTTTGCCCCAAGCCTCGCAGAGGGCACTTCCTGGGTGTACAGTGATGGACAAAGATTCCTGGGTGTACAGTGACGGACAAAGAAATACAGTCCCTGCCCTTCTGGAGCTCCACTTCCCAGCTCCCTGTTACCCTCAACTTTGAAACACAACTCCCTGTGGGCTATCTCGGAAAAACCCTTTCCATGCCCATTGACAAGTGCTTTACGGTCACCTCTGAATTTTCAACAGTACAGAGGAGAAGGTATTTGCATAGTGAGAGCTGCTCGATGATTATTTGTTGACTTGAACTGAGCTACGAGCATAAACGCAGCAGAGGAGCAAAGAGTGTCTTGTTTTTCTCCCGTGGATCCGATACCCCCACCCTTATGGTTGAAGTTGTTAAAATGAATTCTGGAAAACTATTATTTCTTTCAGGGACCTTGGTTGGGTCCAACACTTTCTTCTTTTAATCCAATAATTTTTCTCATGAAGAGTCTTACTTTGGCAAAGGTGGGCAGTAGATGCAATGAAGGAAGAGAGAAGAGTAACAAAAAGAAGACATGTGGTCCAGTCCTTCAACCTGGGGAGGTAGCATCCATCCCCAAAACACTAGAACAGGTCCAATCACTACATTCATAAGCACAAAGCATTTCAGGAGAAACAGAGGACAAAGTGCTAAGGGGAGTGATCAAAATTAGGCAGGCCTCAAGAGGAGACAGACCCTGAAGTGGTTAAGTTCCAAAGAAACTTTTGTAAGGAGGTAACAAACACAATGGCAGAACAAAACAGTGGACTTCCCAAGTGGGAATAAAACCCCACAGAGGCAGTAGGCTGAAAGGAAGAGATGTGGCGGGAGAAAAGCTTGCACAAAGTGCTGACTTTAACATACAAATCACCTTCATTCCTTTAGTAGGGGAATGGTATGTTGGAAAAAAAGAAGCTAGAAGATGGATTGTTACAGCAGGTTTACGTAGGAATTACGAGCTGCTGTTTTAGGAGGCAGGCAGAGGAATCAAATATGCCAGGAGGCTATTATAATCATGAGTACTTTAAGAAAAACAAGCAGTGTTCCCAACCATCTCCCTTCCAACTTGTCCCTTTCTGTTTCGTAACTAGCTGTGAGCAAAACTAGCTGCCAAAAGCTCTCTCCTCTATTTCTAAATACTTTCCAAACGTATGCCTGCCTACAAGTAGGTCTAGCCAAAACACATCATCTCAGAAACTTTCAGCCACAGCCCATCCAGTAACCTGTGCCCACAGCTCAACTTTCAGGTTCTTCTAGAAGGTCTATGTTATGCCAAGGTTTCCAAATGGTTGCGTACGAAAGTATTTCCCCATCACTGCTACCTACACTGCTAAATCCTTGATAATTCCAGGATAAACACTTCTGGTTCATTTTTGTTTTAGTATTTTTTTCTTTTTTCTTGTATTTTAATATTTTAATAAGCCAATATTATCATATTTAGCTCAAAAATGTGCCACAATAATAAAACAAACTCCTAAATACTTTATTGAATAGAACTATTTAATTCCACTTATTTGTATAAAAATAGGCTAATAATTATTAACACTGCTAATAACGATACAAATAAGACAAAAAATTGTCTTGGGCTATCTTAAGAGCATAAATTGGAAATTGTTTCTCTCATTTTTATGTTTATATCAATGAAGGGTACTAATAAGGTGAGTAGGTTAAACAGCACAAAATAAAACAGAATCTTTTAAAAATCAATTTTTACAACAAAAGTACTTCTTAATCATATGCAACTTTGAAATATTAGGGTTTCATAGCAAGAGATACAACAAAGTTATTTTTGAACAGGATTAGGATCCAAGGTAAGCAGACAATGGCATTAGGCTATAATATCCAGAACCCCAGAATACAGAATACATGGTAGAAATACTTTTTAGGTCCAAGATAAAAAGAGGTAGATAGCAATACACCCATTAGAAAGAACTGGATGCATCCGACAGAAAAACTGTGAGAATATGAACCGAAGATGAAAGACAAGAAGTAGGCTTCATGGGAAACTGCCAGTATCCAGCTGTATCTGGAACCCATAGAACAATCATAAATCCTCCCTTCTTTTGACAGTCCAATCTCCACATTAAATCAAATGCTCCTCTCCTGCTGCCTCACTGTACCCTTCTTCCTGAATGCTCCTTTTGTGGTTCATACCACCCTATTAGAGGATGATACTCTGCTATGACTAATTTGGACATTTCCTACCTGCACCCACTGTGGAACTGTAAGCTTCCAGTGTACAGGAACTGAGATTTAATTCGTTTTTTGTATCCTCGAGCATCTCAGACAGTATCTGCCTGGCATTATTACGCATTCAGGACAAATGAAAAGTTCCTTGGTTGCATGAATATTTCTTAGACTACTAAGGTGTGAAACTTGACAAAACTCACCAGGAATAATTATTTAAATGTAATATCAACAGCTTGTAGAAAACACTCATAATCATCAAATGCTGACTACTATAGTTTCCCTTTTACTTACAGTAGTTCCCAAACTTTTTGGTCACAGAACCCCTTACACTCTTCAAATTACTGAGCATTCCAAGGAAGTTGTGTTTTTGAGAAATTTCAAAATATTTATTTTTTATTTTAAAATAAGCTCATTTTAAGGCTCATTTCAAAATAAGCAATAAGCTCATTACATATTAACACATATTTTTATGAAAAACAATTGTTTTTAAACAAGAAATCAGTGAAAACAGAGGCACTGTTTTACATTTTTGCAAATCTTTTTAATGTCTAACTTAGAAGACAGCTGGATTCTCATATCTGCTTCTACATTCAAACTTTTGTAATATGTTGTTCTGGTTAAAGTTTATGAAGGAAATACAGATATATAACTGTATATATGTATATATATAACCTCATACAGACATAGAACTGGAAAAGGGAAGAATATTTTAATAGCCTTTTTGATTATTATGGATATTCTTTTTGATACTACACCAAAGCTCAACAAGTGACCGTTTCTTAAAGGTTTTTGCACAATGTGAATCTAAAACCTTATCAATGATCTTCTGGACTCTTTTATATTAAAATCCATTAAAATGGTCTGTCTTGGCCTTTGAATGGACCTTCTATCCAGACGTGATTTTGTAATGTCATGCATTGGTTAGATGGAAAATATTAGTTCACTAAGTTTTGCAGATCTTTCAAATATCAACAGAGCTCATTACACAATATTTTTTAAAAATCACATTCATTAATACCACTACTCATCCCATAAGAAGAGCCTGTAAGTGTACAGAAGTTGTCAAGGTTAGAGAGTGGGTACAAGTTTTTCAAAATTCTAATTTTTACTTGAAAGCTCAAACCTTAGCAGTGGCAAATAACTATCAGTTGTTTTTTTTGAAATGGCAGGCTCACTTCATTCATTTTCAAGAAAATGCCTGCCAATTATTGAAGTCTGAATGGCCACAGTTTGTCTGTCAGTTATTTTTCAAATAAAAAGTGTTCCATAAAAAAGTGGCTAATTAAGCTTCTAACAAAAAATAATCTGTGTCCTTTGGTATGCAATAGAAGTATTGTATGTCACTTTCCACGCCATCACAAAGAATATTACAAAGACAGGAACTCAACGGTCGAGATTTATAAAATTAAGAATGGGGATCACAAACCATGCTTTGAGAAGCACTGATGATACATTCCGAACTTCAGCAAACACTAGAGGCTAAAATTCAATAGGCCCCTATCCTAGAAGATATATAGTTTATCCTTCAATTTGTAATAATAATAGCTAATATTTGAGTACCTTTTATCTGCTCTAGGTGCTCTACAGTATTATCTCATTGCTATGTATTAATTCATTTAATTCATATTTTGATATTAATGAAAGCATTAGTAGTGACAGTCACAGAAATTCAGATCTCATTCTATCATGTGTTTAACACAACATAGCTAGCTACTAAAGAGTAGGGATGTACAGAGATTTCCGCTTGATGTACAGCACTGCTTAATTAACACAGTAGGTCTGGGCAAAGCCAGGGTTGCCATCAATTGAGGAAGGAAAACCCAGATCAAGACAGTGTAAATCCCAGTGAGGTCAGATAAAAGATACTATGTATGAAACAAGAAACCAAAGATGGAAGTTATATTCCAGGATAATGCAGGACACGTGTATGTACACCTTTAATCTTGCCTCAGGGTTTTCACCTATATTATCTTAAATTCAGGTGTCTTATATGGCAAACGCAAGCACAATAAAATACTAGTTGTCACTTATTAAGTGCTTTCTATTAAGGTATACATTATTCCCATGACAACTCTATGAGGCAGTATCTCCACTTTATAGATTATAATAACTACTAATTTTAACATTAAGAAAGCAACTAACATATACATTGAATATTTACTATGTACCAGGCATTTTGAGCTAAGCAAATTACATATATTTTCTTATCTAATCTTAAGGATGACCCTGTGAGGTAGGTGCTATTATTACCTGTCCAGATAAGGAAACTGAAGCTAAGAGAGGTTACAAGTTGCCCAAGATTACACAGCTACCAAGTGAAAAAACCAGGATTCAAACTCAAGTTTAGTTGACTCAAAACCCAGAGCTCTCAATAACACTCCCATATGGCCAAGTGACTAAGTTACTGAACCAAAATTACACAACTAATTACAAATGGAATCAGTATGAGAAGCTATATCCTTTTCCCTAATTTAGTTCTATGTTCATTTCCAGCATCAAAGCAAGACAAAATAATCAAAAAAAAATTTTTTTAAGTTTGAAAATCATGTTAAAAGAGAAAACCCATCAGAGTTAAAGGCCAATTTATATAACATTGTCAAAATGACAAAATAGAGATGGAGAACAGATTAGTGGCTGCCAGGTGTTAGGAAAGGTGGGAGAGGGAAGGGAGTAGAAAGATCATGATGATGGAATAGATTCTGCTTACGGTGGTGGTTACACAAAGCTACACTGGTAATAAAATAGCACAGAACTATACACACATTGTACTAACGTCATGTCTGGGTTTTGATGTTGTGTTAGAGCTGTACACAATGTACCTATTGGGGGAAATGAATGAAGGGTAGATGGGAGCACTGTACAGTATCTTGCAACTTCCTGTGAACCTAAAAAGACTAAAAGTTTTTAAAGTCAAAAGAAGAGGTTAGCTGAGTGATGTATTACAGATAGACCAGGGATAAGACAGAAAGCCAGAGATGAGAAAAGCTGCTTAAATGATAAATAGATTCCCTCAAAATATACTGTAGACAGCTGAACAAGTAACTGAAGAAAAAAATGCCACAGTTAACGAGCAATGAGATTCAAGGAATTAACTCAGGTCACATATTTCTTTTTCCCTGTGTTTACTAAGGCTCTTTGGTATGTAGTCATCCTTTTTGAGACATCTTTAACTGCGAATCAGACTACAAAAAAAAAAAGAAATTGTCACCATCCTCACTGGCAAGAAAGAATTTCTCTGTGCGGCTAACGTAAATAATAAATATTTTTAAAAGAGCTGAGGCTCAGCCCACATCATTCTACAAATCTTTGCTTTGGAATATGAAAAAATAGTCCCAGAAGCCAAATTACAACAGTAATGGTAACTCATTGTGTTTATTCCTTGAGTATTAAAAAAAAAAAAAAAATAGAAAGAAATTCATTGTATACGAAATCTGATACAAAAGAAACCGATGTAACAAAGCAGTATCCATGGCAACTACAACTTAATATTTCTGTCCTCTTCAGCTGCAGTGGATTAAATAAAATGACAAGATGTTCCCTTTGAAAAGTAACCTGTTACCATGGAAACATTTTAGTCTAAGAAGTAAACAGGGAATGGACAGAAAGGAGCAGGAAGCGTGCAACTGAATATCAAAAAGGCAGAAGCATCTATGCAAAGGAGATGAGAAGGCTGGCTGGCCAGATGCAGTGGGGGCTCCTTGAGAAGAGCATGCCAGCTGGAAACAAGAGCCTGTCCACACAAAATCACTTCTTCACCCTGAAAAGAGGGGACAGTGTGAGGGAGACAAGGGTCTGTGAACGTTCACTCAAGACACCCAAATATCTCTACATGATCGTGGTGATTGCTTAAGACAAAGACTTGAGTCTACAGGGGTAAAAGAGGAACAAGGACATGCGGTCCAGGGGAGAACACATCAGCTGGTAGAACAGAGGCCTTTTACAGGGAGCTGGCATGACTTCCCATCATAACTTCAGACCTGGTCCTTGCCCCAAGCCCAGAACCTAAGAGCAGTATAGCTGTGGCCCATTCCCAAAAGACTGGGACTGAAAACTCTCAAATCAGACCCCTGCTCTGTGGCTAGTGTCATGTGTGACTAAAACCATTGTGAAATCTTCCTTTACCTATCTCTCAGGTCACAAGGCTCAGACAGCAGATAATTCTTATCTTTTCCATAGAGTATTGAGCAGGAAGACTGATACGAAACTAACAGAAAGAAGACTCTAGAAACTCCACCTACTAGCTCATTCAGAAAGTGACCACAGAAATAGTCTGTGGGTCCGGAACAAAAGACATCAAATTTTAGGAATATCAAAAAGCAATTTATCAGAATCACTTCTTTTTAGAAGGGTTGTGGGCAGGAGTGAAAATGAGGCTGATAAGAAGGAAGACGAGAACAGCATGCTGGGTTTCCCAGATTTCTCCAGCATGAACACATATTTCTAAAGCAGTCTTTAACAAGTCTGAAATTTCTTTAAAGTCCAACATAGTATCTTAAAAATCCAGGTAAATTTTATCTCCTATTCCATAACATATTCCCATTCATTTTAAGATAGAAAAGAGGGCCGGCCCCATGGCTTGGTGGTTAAGTGCGCGCAATCCGCTGCTGGTGGCCCGGGTTCGGATCCCGGGTGCGCACCGAGGCACCGCTCCTCCGGCCATGCTGAGGCCAAGTCCCACGTACAGCAACTAGAAGGATGTGCAGCTATGACATACAACTATCTACTATGGCTTTGGGGGGAAAAAATAAATAAATAAAATCTTTAAGATAGAAAAGAAACTGCCCTACATCTGAGTAAAACCGTTGTTTTTGTACAACCTATCAGGATTGTCCCAGGACTTTGGCACCCCACCCTACTACTAGTAGGGAAGGGCTGCTATATACACCTGAGTTTAGATGCTTAGGTGCAGGGGAAAAGCACAGACTTGACAGTCAAATGAACCTGGATTAAAATTTCTATACCAAGGTTTTGTTAGCTCAAAGCGTGATCTTAAAGACGCAATTTAATCTCTCTGAGCCCCACTTTCCTTATCTATGAAATGAAATTCATAATGTCTAGTTTGCAAAGTTGCTATAAAAATAAAAGATGATCTACGAAAAGAAGTAGGCACAGCGCCTGTTAGGCAGTAGTTATTACTATTATTAGCTCTAAGTACTGGCAATAAGTGAGAACAGGAGCTAATTCCTCTATTATGAGTTCTCAAAGCACCATCTGCCTCTCTTCGGCCCTTATCATAGTCATGATTTTATATTTATTTTGTGTAATTATTTTTTCGATGGCTGTCTTGCCCTTTAGACTGAAAGCACCATGCGAGTAAGGAACCAAGTCTGTTTTAGTTCACCATTATATCCCAGAGCTGACTGGCATTCACTAAATATATTTTAAATGCATAAATGACTCCAATATTTTAACTCAACTATTTAGCCATAGATAGCAACTAAGTGCTTTGCTGCAAAATTAAGTCAAGTCACCTGTGACAGAAGACTAGCCCTCCAAGCAAAATTAATCTGAAACAGGCTTGATAAACTACCCCAGAGGAACAAAATTCAGCATTCATTTAAAAAAATAAAAAGAGAATCAGCCAATAGGTGAAAGAGTTAATGTTTCAAATTCAAACACAAATGCAAAGGTCAAGACAGGAATTCATCCAAAATCCAAAATCATACTATTCTAACTTTTCTCTGAGGGAAGGTTCCTTGGAGACCATCTGATCCAACCTTCTGGCTTAACAGAACAAACCAAGGCATGGGGAGATAAAGGTGCTCTTTCAAGGGGTCAGTAAGTTAATTACAGAGGAGTCTAGGCCACAGAAGCAGCTCTCCTTCCACAGGGTCCCCCTAAATATAATTCAAAGTTCAGAACTAAGAATGTAGGCACTGGCTGAGGAATAAATTTCCATGCTGACAATTAGATGCAGTAAATATGGTCTTACTGTTACACAATAACATGTAACATAAGAAAAAAAGTGGTAAAAAAAAATTTTTTTTGAACATGTGAGAAAGGATCTAGTTTCTTTTTTTTCTAACTCGAATGTATTTATTTATTGTTTGTTTGTTTATTGCAGTAACATTGGTTTATAACATTGTATAAATTTCAGGTGTACATCATTATACTTCTATTTCTGCATAGATTACATCATAGAAAGGATCTCGTTTCAAAGCAATACAACGACCTTGCTCCACTGTCTAAACTTCTTATTTGTCTGACTTCTGTGTGTCTGCATGTCATGCAGTAACATGCAACATATCTGCCCGTGGCCTATGACGCCACCCCACCTCAGGCTCCTCGTGGCTTTTACTGCTGTCACCTGCTGTAAAGAAGGAAACGGCTATAAGGACCACAGCCCAACACAGAGCTGCACGGACACACAGACGATGCTTTATAAAACAAACACTTTTTAAACCCCACTGTGACTGAAATAGTTTATAAAGCAGCAGTATTTGAAGATTAAGCCGATCTCCAGACCAAAAATGTTGCTGGCTTTCTGCACACTGAAATCAAACAGGAATGCAGTGTCCCCAGAAAAAGAGGGACTTTGGACCAAGTAATAATGTCTACAGTGCACGTCTAAATGTCTCTTTGTTCCCACCGGGATTCTCTGGGAAATGCCATAAAAAATACGACCATCACCTTATTCCTCTTTACTGTAGTGGTGTGAACATGGGAGGAGAAGGAGGAAGACGCAGAGGGGGCAGCAGCGGTGGTGATGGCAACACAAGCATTAACACACACACATCCCTCCTGCTATATTAGAGAAAATGGTAAGAAAAAAACAATGTTTAATGCTGAACACACCAAATGTTACATGACATGGAAGTAAAACTTCTTTAAAAAAAATTCAAAACGAGTAGAGAAAAATATAAACAATCAAAGAGCATAAGAAGAAAGGAGATCAGTAAATGGTGGCTAAACATACTGGTCACTAATTTAATTACCATAATTCCTAACACAATTCCTAACATTGTCTTAGTTGAATAGGTCGACCAAAAAATACAGATGTTGTTGAGATAACCATACCTACATGCGATTGTAGACTTAGCCTTTGAATTAATAACAATAATGCACTGAGCACTATGTGCCAAGCACTTTCATATTGTTTTCATTCCATCTTTATAACAACTGTGAGAAACAGTATTTATCTCCATAGGACCAATGAGAAAACTGAGGTTCAGAGGAGAGAAGGAACTTATCCAACGTTATAGCTTGTCCAGTGTCACTTATTAGGTGGAATTTGAACCATACCATCTAGCTCCAAATCTAATCTTTTCTCTTACCATAGATGCCATACATTTATTCAATGTATTTATGCTGGAGGCCCATTTGTCACGCACTCTACTGGAAACTGAGGCTACAAGAACAGACATGATCCGTGCCCCAGAAGCTTAAAGTCCAATAGAGAAGACAATCAATTAGTCAAATAAATGTATAGTTCAAAGAACTTGGATACAAAGTATCCCAACTGAATTAAAATGAACTGTTTTAGCTTAGACCCAAAATATCATAGAGGATACAACATGAGACTAGATTAGTTTTATTTCAGATCTGCTTTAAAGATATGTTCAAGAACCTGTACCCTCCCCCACCAGAAACTGCCCAATACAGATGATTATCAGTTTGGGAGGAGACTCATGAATGCACACATAATTTCAAGTCTCCCTTTAGCCTGTATTTTCTATTTTCTCTCTCATTCTGTCAGACATTTGTTTTATAGCTTTAGAATGAATGCCTCTCTGGTGGAAAGACAACTCGGTTCAGTAATGACCAAAAAGTAAAATGGAAAAGGAAAAATTAATTCAGAAGGAAAAAAGATCAGGAATAATAAACAACTGGAGAATCACAGACATGGTGAGCGTCAGGTCTGGGGTGTATCTGAGTCTTCCAATTCATAAGCTAACAAACCAGACAAGAATTTAGGAAGTAGTCAAAAGCAGAGCTATATTATGAGCAGATTCACAGACTGCAAAATTTATGTCGACAAAGGAACATTTTAAATAGATTCTGATTCAAGAGTCTAATATAATGACAAGAAAAGCTAATAACAGGATAATATTTTGGTCAACTTTTACTTTTATATTCCTTTGGAAACTTACACTATCTATATTCACCAACATTTCCTGATACTCGGAAGTACAACAGGAGGGGAGCAATAAACCAAAATGAAACTAACTGGCATCTTTTCAATGTCCAAGCTACACAGACCCTAGACAACCTCACCAACCAAGAGAATACCTTCCCACGCGCTGTTCCTTCACCACTACCACCACCAGGCAAGCACAGAAGCCCTACAGCAGGAGATGGCGGGTCAGGAAATAACATGCCAAAAATATTTTCCCAAGACAGGAAAACATAGAACAAATGCATATCACACAAAAAATAGCTTTAGTGACTTACTTTATTGGATTTGAAACACGGAAATTCGACTCTTAACAACAGGTTTCCACGGATCACAGTAGTAACTACAAGTCCTTGCCATCTAAACAGGTGGCTGAACACAAGCTCCACAAATGCACATTTATATTAGGCCAGGCCAGGCCAGCCAGACAAGTGGGAAGAACTTTACCAGAACTGATTCAGCTACAAGTATAGCTTCTTGTTCACATTTTACTTCCTAAATGTAAAAAAAGTTTAAGAAGAATTAAAGATCCTAGAACAGAAAGGCAGTTCCACAACTGTTTTCCTAACATTCTCCTGAATCAAACAATGGGTTCACTGAAATGAGTCTGAAACTTTAGTCCTACAAGGATCCCACATGTGAATGACCAGCAAATACTGCAGCATCCAGCTCCTCTTGCCGAGAAACGGTAATTTTAGACTTACAAGAGAGAAGCAGAAAGGAAGAGTAAATGTGCTTCCAAATGGACTGAAATAAGACAAGTTCCCGAAGCAACACAACATAAATAATAAAGGCACTAACTCTAAATTATCCCTGTATAATTCGTCTCCTTAATTGCAATCCCAAAATTGAACCTCTTAGAAGCCACATTATATACTTCAGTAGTATTTTCAGTGACTAGAATTCACTATTAGCCTTCCTAAAAACTTTCCACCAAAATCAGGGGCCTCCTCTGATAAGAGTTGACCATGCACAGCTCCATATTCACATTATACAACAAAGAGCTTCCATGAAGAATTTCTCCCTGTATCATCAATGTATAGTAAATTTCTTCCCTATCCTATGGGAGTTTTTCAGTTGCACATTCTTCTACATTGTATGCTTCCTTTCTTCCTCACAAGTGCACAAAACTTAAGTGTCACTTCAAAATTTTTTCCAACTTTTATCAGAAGAAAAAAGGGGAGAGGAAACAAAGAGGAACAACTAATATAATTCAAAAACTTCATATCTACTTGGGTAAGAATTCAACTTGCCATAAATCTGCTTACTATGACTGGTTCCCTCAGTTAACCATGGTAAAAGCCACCTGTCTCAGCCCTGTCTGCAAACAGGACACACAAAAAGCATTAACTTCCCCTCACAGAAAAGACTAGTGTCCAGTCCCATCAAGCAGTGGGCACAAAACCTGGCCTTGCCAATGCCTCCACCTTCTCAGGCATCAACTCCTCTTTTTACACCTCTCCTTTACAGAATTTTCAAGTCACACAAAAAAATACACATATACAACAAATGCCATCTTCTGCTAAAATAAACAAAATAAATAAACAAAATACCTGGAACTTCAACTTCTAACATAAAATCACTATGTACAATGTTTTTTAATTGCCAAGAAATTTTCCATAAACTCCAAAAGAAAGAACGGATACTTCCTTTTGAAACAATACAAAATGGTGTGACATAACCTTTCATTTCTGAATAAAACCATTTTAAGGTGATATTGCTGCAACCATAATCCACAACTGTTTCCTGCATATGTCAAAACATATGCACTATTTCATTTTCAGACTTCAGAAAAAGATCACAAGAATTATAATTTGCTC
The DNA here is from genome assembly GCF_020826845.1 of Diceros bicornis minor. NCBI lineage: Eukaryota > Metazoa > Chordata > Mammalia > Perissodactyla > Rhinocerotidae > Diceros > Diceros bicornis. The sequence goes on from NC_080752.1 coordinate 28,245,980, forward strand.
TGGCAAACAGGCTCTCAATCAAAACAAGTTCCACCCACCTTCAAAGCAACCAATAGCTGCCCACCTAACACCCTTCCTAAAACATCCAAACAGAGCTGTTCTCAGGCCCAGGCATTCCCTACCAGGCACACGGCAACCAAGCAGCCTGCAGGTTTGCTCTGCAGGTGTGCGGAGGCCAACAAGCTCAGCACCGGGCACCCAGCAAGACTCAGGTTAAAACTACACCCGGAGAGGAAGGGGTGAGGGAGAGGGGAAGAGGACAGGGACAGAGGGACCCACAATACTCTCTATTTGCTTAATGCACCTCTGGGTAGACCGCATTCTCAGCTTTGATTTCACGCTTCGCAACACCACCTACATGACCAGCCAGGGCTGAATTAAAGGCTCTCAGGATCATGCACTGTGAATGATGAAATGATTCATAAACATCTTCAGAAGTGAGAAAAGAGCAGCAAAAACCGTCACTGTTTCGGTGAGGCCAGAGGAAGATAGCCTACCTGCAGGGGCTGAATGGATCATCCATGACTAACAGAGGCTCTGGTGAGTCTAGCTGAATCCCTGCACCTCTACTTACTGTTAAAACTCTGCCCTCTTCTACTCTTTAACAACTCAAAATGGAGGCACATGCAGTCTGAGAGACCTCATAGAGCTTTCACTGAGCTTGTGCTATGACCTAAGCCTTCACGCAGAACGCAGAAACTTCCCCCTCGCACTGACAGGACTGAGCATGTGCTGTGACCCTCCCTCATCCATACACTGTCTCTCAACGCAATCAATCTCAACCCTGCTGTTTCCGTAAATAAAGCCCAGCCAACAGACTCTGCAGCTTCTCCCTGCATACCAAGCTAGTGTGCAGGGAAGTGGGGCCTTAGAAGGGGGATCCAAGACAGCCAACACCAGGGAACTCGGCAAGCCGAGCCATCAGCCATCTAGAGGCTTCAGATAAATGCCCTGCTCTGTCAAGACAACAGCAAGTTTTGTCTTGTCTCTTTTTTTTTTTAATATAAATTGTGGTTTTAAAAAGCAAGATCTTCAAGAAGGAATAGAATCAAAAGACACAGATATGAATGACTACATATAAGACTAATTAACAGAAATACTGCAGCACATTTAAAAACATAGTAGTGACTACTTAAGGGGAGCAACACTACAAATTTCTTTTTGAAAACTTTAAACACTTAGAAAAAGGCCACACAAACTGTCACAGCTACAAGCGCAGTGTAAATGGTATAGCGAGCAGAGTATCTAAAGAATATTGTATTTTATGCAAAGAGCTTCATCTCTATTAGATAAAAAGTTCTAAAATTGCCTAAGTTATAAATAAAAACATTTCCTAAAGTGATACTAACCATCAGGTATGTCTAGCTTGAAGAATGTACTTCTAACAATAAGAAGGGCAGGAGGGTTCAAATCAAGGGGTCAACGAACACCCTGCCACAAATACCCCAGCAACTAAAAACCTCAGTTGAGGTCTCCTGATTCAAAACTCTAGGCAACTCTTTATAACATTCCCCATAAACCTAAATTCACTCAAAATTTACAAAAAAGATTTCTAAAGCCACATAAGAAAGGCCACCTGATCCTAGTCATACTGAGCACTACAAAGCATTCATATTGCTCACAGTACCAGCGCCAAGACGTTTTCTGCCAAAATCCTTAAGAACACATTTTATGCCCACTCCCCCAAACTCCTCCTCCAACAAAAGACATACTGGGCTGTCAGCTATGTACGAAATCCTAGTTCTGGGTGTGCATGTAGGCTTAGTTTCCATTTGCAAACTAAGAGATGATTCTATATATCATTACTTAGCTACAATTAAAAAGGAAAAGGAAGACCTTGAGACTCCCCAAAATTTAAAAAGGACAAGATAGAGTAGGAAAGAGCAGTGCAATTCTGTTTCCCACAAATATAATGGAGTGTGAAAAAATTAAAACCTGCTTAAAAGAGTACTCAGTGTCCTCAAGATTTCTAAAGTAAATGTGGCTGCCATTCCATTTCCTTAGTACTCCTGTTTCTGCTATCAAATAAACTAAACTCTGAGACTATGATTAAATAAAAAACTCGCACCGTGCTAAAAATGTAATTTACATAACACAAGAAATGCCAAATACACTTAAGTTTTACGTTTGACCCAGCACATGAAGCAAGTATATACAGCTTTGAAGACCATTTTCCCTATTGGTATGTAAGATAACATGTCTCCAGAAGTATGTGACTAGAAACAGTCTAGACAAAAAGACTTTCTAAACACAAGAGCAATTGAATTAGCCAAATAGCATGAATAAGACCACCAAAGTATTTCCTTCAAAAGTGCATTTTTAAAAAAACTACAAAACCCTTTCACATAGAAAATGCTCACCTGGAGAAATCAATATAAAATAATAATTTAATAAATTCATCATTACTCTGAAAAACCACAAAACTGTTCCACAGAACACAGCATAAAAACAGTTGTTGTGATAGCAAGTCAAGAAACGTGGACTATAATTTTGGTCCCACAAAATGGCCTCAGTGACACTAAGGGCAAGTTACCAACATCCTATGGCCTTTTTTCTGTAATACTGGATCCCAGGAGCAACCCCAGCCTATTTCAACATCCTCTTCATTGTCTTTCCTAACACTGTCATCTCACAGCTGTCCTTACGTACCACTTGGACAGATTCCTGTTCTCCTGTCACCCCTCAGTGGCAGCACACCCCAGGGCTCAATCTTGAGACCTCTTCTCTTTCATCCTCTTTTGCATGGAGAATTCATCCACTCTACCACAATTCCAACCAGCTCCCCTGCAGATACCTCCCTACTGGGAGCAGCCTGGAAACCTCAGAGAATTTTGTTTTCCTCTTGCTGCACCATTACTAATCACAGCTTTTTCTGGGGTACCTCACTTCTCTTAATAGATGTTAAGCTCTTTGGCGGCAAGGATAATATCAGTCATCTTTACTGGAACCACCTAACCCTCTTATTTTACTTTATTTTTTTATTGCGGTCATATTGGCTTATAACACTGCGTAAACTTCAAGTGTACATTATTATATTTCAGTTTCTCTATAGACTGCATCGTGTTCACAACCAATAGTCTAGTTTTTATCCGTCATTATACACATGTGCCCCTTTATCTCTTTCACCCACCCCCTCACTCGTTTCTCCTCTGGTAACCACTAATCAGTTCTCCTCATCTATGTGTTTATCTTCCACATGAGGGAAATCATATGCCAACCCTCTTAGTTTGTAGCAACTCAAAAAAAATACAAGTGATGCACTGAGAAGCTTATATAGTATTCCTTGGCCAAAAATTACATAACCTAAATTTAATCATGAGGAAACATCGAACAAACTCAAATTGAAGAATATTTGACAAAACTGGCTTCTATTCTTCAAAAATGTCAATGCCATGAAAAATCAAAAAAGGCTAAGAAACGTTACGAAAACAAAGTCAAAGGATATCAAAGAGATACAACAACCAAATGTCATTGCATGATAATGGAGGAAAACTATTATGAAGTTCAATATCAGAGAAACTGGCAAATATTTGAACATAGACTATATGGTACTATACCATTGTCATCTCTCCTGATTTTGATAACCATACCATGGTATGTAAGACAACGTCCTTGTTCTTGGGAAATACACATTGAAATATTTAGGGGGAAAGAACCTTGATGTCTGCAATTAATTCCCAAATGATTCAGGAAAGCAAAATACTATAGAGAAAATAAGGAAGCAAAGATGGCAAATATAGAGAATACTATGGCAAAAATGGAGATAGTAAAGCAAATCTGTAATAAAGTTAAAAAGACAATTAGTATATAATATAAAATCAATAAAATAAAATAATAAAGCAAATATTACAAAATGTTAACAACTGGTGAATTGAGTGAAAGATGTATGAGAGTTCTAGGTACTAACTTCATAACTCTTCTTTACGTTATGTATATAAAATTCCAAACTGAAAATTTAAAAATATATAAAACAAAAAATACTTATACTAGCCTTTAATCACCAGTCCTCATGGAATCTGGAGAATGGACCACGCCAGTGGCAATGAGTGACCTGCCTGGCTACCTGCTTCCATACTACTCAGATCCCCTGAATCCACTTAATACCCAGCTCCAAAGTCAGTCCAACCTCAGAATATGAGATTAGTCCTCTTCCTCATCAATAAAAATCAAGGAGCCCTGAAACCTAGTGGCTTGATAATTAAATAAGCCAATGTGCCACCTTTAACCATAAAATCCAATTCTAGAAATGTGCTCTGTTTCCACTGACCAAGTCGTATCTTAGACTGAGGACACCCTGGAACTCTACTCGGTATTTATGGGCCTCTAACACCTGGGCCTTGTTTTTTCCTCTGGTTGCCCTGAACACTAGACGCCTCCTTACTGCTGCTGACTACCTGCCTAGACCTCACTCCTGCCACATTTCCCTAACCTGTTATCTGGCTGCCTGCAAGGATATGCATATACACCTTGCACACGGGGTGCCCTAGTGTTTCCTTCTATGGCATATCGCTATGTCATCCCAGAAGTCCTGTGATCCCAAGTACATCTACATTGTCTCTGGATCCTAGACCTCCCTCTCTCCTCCAAGGAATGCCTATTGAACAATAGGTGAGAGATTAACACTTCTGAATAGATTAAAAGGGAGCTGAGCAGGTGAACTGAATATACTATACTAATTCTGGATAGTATACTGTACTGGATTCTTTCTAAAATTAAAAATGTTTATTATGGGCCGGCCCCGCGGCTTAGCGGTTAAGTGCGCGCGCTCCGCTGCTGGCGGCCCGGGGTTCGGATCCCAGGCGCGCACCGACACACCGCTTGTCCAGCCATGCTGAGGCCGCATCCCACATACAGCAACTAGAAGGATGTGCAGCTATGACATACAACTATCTACTGGGGCTTTGGGAGAGAAAAAAAAAAAAATTAAAAAAAATGTTTATTAAACAAAAACTATAATACTTATTTTTTAGTGAGTAGAAAATTTATGTTTATCAAAGGTACAGTAAGAGCTGCAGTATGGAAGTGTCCTAGGTTTTATTTTAAAGAGTTTACTACTTGCCAGAAATAGAAAAATGTCTAAAATGTTTTATTTACTAACAAGAAATTGTAAAGCAAAAACAGCAATGAAAACTTAATAGGAAACTCTAGGAAAAAAACACTTGTTGCAAAAAAGATATTCTCTCTGACTTTTTTTTTTATAATTTTATTTATTATTTTTTTCCCCCAAAGCCCCAGTAGATAGTTGTATGTCATAGCTGCGCATCCTTCTAGTTGCTGTATGTGGGACGCCGCCTCAGCATGGCCAGAGAAGCAGTGCATCGGTGCGCATCCGGGATCCGAACCCGGGCCGCCAGCAGCGGAGCGCGCAAACTTAACCGCTAAGCCACGGAGCCGGTCCATCTATTTGACTTTTAATTAGTACTAACTTCACACCAAGAGAAGGGAAGCTTTCAGAAATAGTTTAAATTTTATTTTCTAATTGTTCCTAGTATATGGAAATAGAATGGAGTTTTATATATATTGATGTTACATCCAGCAAGCATGATGATTTATCTTATCAGTTCTAACAATTTGTTCACATTTTCTCAGATTTTCTATGGTAAAACTTATTACATCGTACTAATAAAGGTTCATTTCTTCATTCCCAATTCTCACATATTTTCTTTTCCATGTCTTAAGGGACAGGGGAATCCTTATATCGTTTCTGATTTTAGAGAGAATACTTCCAACACTCTGCCCTTAAGTATGGCACTTGCTGTAGGTTTTTGGTAAGCATTCTTGACAGAATAAGGAAGTTTCATTCTACAGCTAATTTGCTACGAGTTTTCCCCCCAATACTGAATAAGTGTGGAATTTTATCAAGTACTTTTTCTACATCAAGATGATTGTATATTTTTTCTTCTTCAATATGTTCAAGTGATAAAATATGTTAACATTTAAATTATTACTAAACCATTCTTACATCCTATGAACAACGTGGACAAGCATATTTTTAATGCTTTAACAGACTCCATTTTCTAATATTTTATTTAAACGTTTTACATGCATGTTCTTAAGACTGACCTATAAATTTTACTTTTTATCTGGTTTTGGTATAAAGGTTTTACTGGCCTCTTAAACTGACTCAGGGAACTTACATCATCTTTCTCTGTTCTCTGGAACACAGGTAGAATTCACCTGTAAAGTGTGAGTCTAATTTTTTTTTCTTTTTGGTCTATTGAGAAGAAAAGGAGTGCCCTGCACAAATTATGAAAACTGGCTTTAAAGAAAGAAGGCATGCATTTTTACCCTCTTTGGCTACCATTCCACTGTCACCTTAAGCACAAGGTAGCAGCTGAAGTTAAGGACAGCAGAGGGTGGGTCCCTGACGGTAGTGGAGCCCCAGACCAGCCTAAGATTGTTTCCCTTCAAACTTTGCTTCCACGGGAGAGAAGTAAAATTCTATTTTGTTAGAGTCCATTTTTTAGAGAAGTAAAAGTCTATTTTATCTATTAAGTCTGTCGTATAGTCTCTTTTTGTTTTTTTTTTTAATTTTTTTTTATTTATTTTTTACTCCAAAGCCCCAGTAGACAGTTGCATGTCATAGTTGCACATCCTTCTAGTTGCTGTATGTGGGACGCGGCCTCAGCATGGCCGGACAAGCAGTGCGTCAGTGCGCGCCCGGGATCTGAACCCGGGCCGCCAGCAGCGGAGCGCACGCACTTAACCACTAAGCCACGGGGCCGGCTCTATAGTCTCTTTCTGACAGCTCTAGTTTTGAAGATCTTAGGTGTGTTTCTCATCTGTTATTTTATCTGACTCGAGTTGATGGCAACATTTTGTAACTTGTGACAGCAAGCTCAGCATTCAAAGATACTTTATCTATAGACATCCTATAGGTTCTTGAAAGAGGGCGTGTCCATCCAAAAAAATTTTTACATATACTTCTGTCAGGTGTCCTGGGTGGCTCACTGGCACAAGACCTCTTTTTATATTATCTTCTCATCCTGGAGTTCTCATATTTTTCAAGCGTGTAAATTCAAGCCCCAACTGTCATGGGGGCAAGGCCCAAAGTTATGAACTAAAAGGAGAATTCTCGGGGGCCGGCCTGGTGGCGTAGCAGTTAAGTTCACGCGCTCCACTTCAGCGGCCCGGGGTTCACCAGTTCAGATCCTGGGTGCGGACCTACTCACTGCTCATCAAGCCATGCTGAGGCCGTGTCCCACATAGAGCAACTAGAAGGATGTACAACTATGACATACAACTATCTACTGGGCCTTTGGGGAGAAAAAAGGAAAAAAGGAGGCAGATTGGCAACAGATATTAGCTCAGGGCCAATCTTCCTCAAAACAATAAAATAATAAAAAATAAAAATAAAAAAAGGAGAATTCTCCCTGTATTTCTCCTCTTCTCTTTTGGGTCCAGAGTCCCAATCCCAAACAGGTTTCCCTGTCACTTTCCTCTGTAGTTCCAGATATGTTACCTAGTTCATCCTTTCACCAAAAGAATAGACCTTTGATGGACCTAACTTTGTACGGTGCTCTCAGTTCCAACTCCCCAACTCCTTGAGATCAAGGCCTCATCTCCTATACCTGCTGGGTGTTAAAACCAAAGGCCGCCAGCAGCGAAGCATGTGCACCTAACTGCTAAGCCACGGGGCTGGCCACCTACAAATATTTTTATAAACGTTTAATGACAAGGTATTATGTTCATAATAGAAGATGGACTAATAAAGGAATGCATGATTATATGTATATTATGTATAAACGATATTTTATTTATTTATTTTGTGTGTGTGTGTGAAGAAGATCAGCCTTGAGCTAACATTCATGCCAATCCTCCTCTTTTTTGCTGAGGAAGACCGGCCCTGAGCTAACATCTATTGCCAATCCTCCTCCTTTTTTTCCCCTTTTTCTCCCCAAAGCCCCTGTAGATAGTTGTATGTGGTAGCTGCACATCCTTCTAGTTGCTGTATGTGGGAGACCGCCTCAGCATGGCCGGAGAAGTGGTGCGTTTGTGCGCGCCCGGGATCCGAACCTGTGCCGCCAGCAGTGGAGTCCGTGCCCTCCACCGATAAGCCACGGGGCTGGCCCCCACAATATTTTAATTATAAACTTAATACATACTCATACACCTATACATGCCCACACAGATGTATATTCAAAGAAAAACACAAATATAGGTTATAGAATTATGTATCATTTCAGTTTGCTTCATTAACTTCTGTATTTCTCAAGTTATTTTCTAGTGAGCGCGTGTTGTTTTCTTCATTAGAAAAACTAGAACTTATTTTCCAATACAGCCCAAAGAAAATTAAGTTGTATATCAATCAATCTATGATGAAATTACAGAAGTTAAGAGCACAAGCTATGCAGTCAAATAGGCTTCGGATTTCCTGTTTACTACCCGTATGCCCTAGGTGGTTAATATAATATCAATTTCCTCATTTATAAAATAAAGATAACACCAAACTCACTGAGCTTTTACGGGAATTAAATAAATTAAATGACCGAGCACAGAGTGAGCATTCACTACACAGTAGTAGTTGTTATCCCAAGCACGCTGAACAGACGATGTTACAAATTTGATTCCCTGAGGTCACAGTAAGAAATATCAAATGCTAAATCTACTAAAGATACAACTCAAGATGTCAAAACCCATCCATGTGTAGGAGAGAGCAGAGTCAGTGATAGGAAATTGAAAGTAAAGATATGAAGGATAATGAAACAAGATTTCTCACTGTTAAGGATGAGAATCATAAATATGGAAAAGTGGAAAAAAGTAGCAGGAACCCTGTGGTATTGGTTTAGAACTGGAGAATTTGGTATGAACTCACAGATACACAACACAGATAAAGAAACACAGAAGTACAAATGTGTATTCTCTCTCTCTCACACACACACTCACACACACACTCACTCACTCAGAAAGTCTGACAGCAGTGATACAAAGTAATGAGCACATCTAGCACCAGATCTTGGTTTCTAAGTATCATTCTCCAAAATCTAGAACAATGTGACCTCAAAATGAATGCTGACAATAACAGATTATAAACAACTGAATAAAATAGGAAGCCATTAGTCCTGATACAAATAAATGAATAAATTGAAAGTTTGATGAAAAAGAGAATATCAACATAGTTGCAAAGCAACCTCCCACAAAATGGTCTTTAATCATAAAAGGAAAAAGAGAAATTTTACAATTGCAAAGCCTGGTAGACACCACCTTATTCAACTGAGAAAAGTGAACATTACCAGCAGTGGGACAAACTAGAATTGCGTACCACCCGATAGGATGCAGGAAAAAAAAAAAAAAAAAAACTTGATTTCTGTGCTATCCCTGTCAAAGATACAAGACCAAAATCTAATAATAAGGAAATATCACAAATGCAAACTGAGGGACAGTCTACAAAATAATTTGCCTATAATCTTCAAAAGTTCCAAACTCATGAAGTGAAGGAAAGACTGAGAACTTGCTCCAGATTGAAGGAGACTAAACAGACATGACAACTAAATCCATGATGCTGAACTGGATCCTTTTGCTAAAAAGGTCTTTACTGGGAAAACTGATAAAATTTGAGTGGAGTCTGAGAATTCTATGGTAATAATATTTCATTGTTAATTTCCTGATTTTGAGGACTATACCATCGTTATGTAAGAAAATGCCCTTGTTCATAGGAAATACATCAAGTATTAGAGTGTGATATAGCCTCATGGTGACAACATATTTCAAATGGTTCAGTTAAGAAAAGGTCTTCTACTGTACTTGCAACTGTTCTATAAGGTTGAAATTGTTTAAAACAAAGTAAAATAAAATGAATTATGCAAGTAAAACACTCAGAGCAGTGCTGGGCAGGTAGTGCTCACTAACTGTAGCAATTATTAGTAACATTATTGCTATTGTCTCAGGCAGAGATTAAATATAATTTCTTGCAAGTACCTTGGTTTATAATTGCTACTAAAAGTAATGATAAATATCCTTAAGCCTCAATCCAGTCATGCGCTGCATAAGGATGTTAGAGTCAACGACAGACCGCATATATAACAGTGGTCCCATAAGATTGGTACCATACAGCTCAGGTGTGTAGTAGGCAATCACATTCAGGTTAACTCTATAATGTTCACACAACGACAAATCTCCTAACAACGCATTTCTCAGAACGTATTCCTTTCATTAAGCGACACATGACTGCACTGCTAAAAAAAACTCCTTCACAGAAGAAGAAAAGCAGAGAGGGCCCAGGTGATCACAGGTGATCACGAACATTCTCTCCTAGGAGATAGGAGAAGATCAGATCTGAGCCCTCAACTTGTTTTCTACCCAATTAGCAAGAGAAGACTTATTATGTTCAAGAAGCAAAGGACCAAGAATATAATTAGATGTTTCATGTTGCAGGCCAAGCCTCTGAAGAGACCACTGACGATTTTACAAGACACCATTAGAGAAAAAGAGAGAACAGTGAGCATCAATACAAAATGCTACATTTTAAATAATGTTTTCTTCACCATCCCTAAATGTACTTTAGGGACCTAAAGAACTCTAATTTAGCAAGGGGAAACAAATGAATTGGTCCCTGGGAAAAGTCATGCTTAATAATTTAAAGATAAAGGCACCTCCTCTCACATGGTCACTATCAAATCTTTTGTTCTTACTGGGACTCCATTCACCATTACTTCCGTCCCCTCCCAACTCACTGGCCTGAGGCAGAAAGGTAAGGAAAAATTTTCCAAGGAATGAAAGGTATACACCCAGAAAGGGTCAGAAAGTACAGTAAAAAAGGCATTGGCCAATAGGCTGAACCTGCTGAGGTGGGGGTATGGGAAGACAGGAAAAAGGACAACTAAAAATTCAATAAAACCTACAGGCTTGATAGGGGATAAACTCATTTGCTATAAAAAGCTCAAATCTACTTTTCACAATAAATTTTTTTTCAATTTTGGTTCTCTCAGATTTTTCACTGAAATATTCTGACTGTAGAAATGTATTATTTCACGTTAATACCACTTACTTATTCGTTGTAATTGTTGGGTCAGTTTCATTAGGGTCAATGAAGAAACTTATCTTACATTTTTAGCAACTGTTATATATTTTCTAAGAATTTTACAATCAATATTCCAAGCAGAGTCAAGAATCCCCAGTGTTCAGACTTCCACATGGCAGCACAATCCACCAGAGGTGGTTAATGGTCTACCTGGTAAAATCAAGACATCTTGGGAAGTAGTTTATGTTTTGCTTTTGGATTTAACATTTTACAAGGTTTAAAAAAAAAAAAATTTGATATTTTTCAACCTTTTCCTCAAAAGAAAATTTATAATTATTTTTACAATTCCCAAGAAACAAAAAAAACCCTGACAGTTTACAAAAGCTACCTGTAGGGTAGCTTTTGCCATCCCCATTTTATTGAGGTGGAAACAGTCCAAGAAATACAAGCCTTACTCATGGACACAAAGATGAAGTGGCAGCCCAGGATCAGAACCCAGGCTGCCTGGCTCCAAGAGGAGAGATCTTTCCAGGTTGTCAGTCTTAACAAAAGGATCAAGCAGTCAGATTAAAACGGCAATGCATACTGGACAAATGAAAAAGCAACTAAGGACAGTAAAGGGATGAATGTAACCAAGTTGCCATGCTCCTTTCTATTTATAAGCTAAACCAACCTACTTTAGTTCAACCAAGGATATTGGTGTTTTGGTCAGATGTATATAAGGTCTAACTGGCTTTATGTACTAAGACCTCTGAGATGAAATTTACTGACTTCATTAACTTTCTAACCAGATGTTGGATCAGACCCTTCAAACAAAATGAGAACATAATGAGTTCTCATTTTGCAGAGTATGTTGCAGAGTATGCTGACTGCAGAAGTAAATTTGGGATGAATCTTGTTTATATAGCAAAAGTGAACACTCCCTGAGTACAGAAATGCCAAAACAAACTCCAAAAGCAAAGCCCAATTACCTAACGCTTCAAGTTTAGGCCAGCATTACATTCAAGCCTCTTCATTCGTCAGCTTCTTATAGCTTGTATCCTACTTGAAGCTAGAAGCATCTGCCCCCAAATTTTTTGCCCAATTAAATTCTGTTCCTTACATGTCATGGCTAGCAAGAATACAATGTCACAATCCCTTAGCTAAGACCCTTAAGGTCAGAGAATTTTCAGAATTCAGAACTTTGTGGATTCAGAAAGGTACTATAGTAAATATACTATATTTTTGCAATACCCAGCAGTGTTTGAGCAATAACCCCTATTCTATCAAACTGGTACTTTTGCAGTACAAGTTGTGCGAATTCACACAAAGAGAACTAAATTAAGAATACACACAGCCTCACATCAGTTTGGGTCAAGTGTGACCATCAAATGCGTTTCAGCACCAAGCTTAGCGTAAATTCTTTTGATTTTCAGAGCTTTCGGATTTCAGAATTGAAGATGAGAGATTACAGATCTGTATTATTGTGGATACGTTATTAGCATTAATGATCAGTACTCTGGGTAGAAAAAAATTAGTGAAATATAAATTTATACCTAATAACCATAGTAATTCCATGCCAATTACTAAGAAATCCAATCTCCCCAAATTTTAAAGGCAATGAACCAAAGAGTATAGAAAAGTCTGTTTCCCACTATCATACCTGTGTTCAATAAAGTAATACCATCAAAACCAAAAAGTTCTGGACAACCAGATCACTGACAAGACACGACATTCAGAAATATAATAACCAGGTTAGACGGAAAATAAAAGTGTAGCCAAACACTGGGTTTTTTTAAAAAAGGACCGATGCAATAAATGTGACTAAAAATTCCAACCTCTCATGTGGAGAAATGGGAACCCTCAAACACAGCTGGTGGGAATGCAAACTGGTGCAGCCTCTATAGAAAACGGTACAGAGATTCCTCAAAAAATTAAAAATAGAAATACCCTATGATCCAGCTATCCCACTACTGGGAATCTATCCAACGAATCTGAAATCAACAATCCAAAGAGGCTTATGCACCCCTATGTTCATTGCAGCATTATTCACTATAGCCAAGAAGTGGAAGCAACCCAAGTATCCCTTGACTGATGATTGGATCAAGAAGATGTGGTATACATATACAATGGAGTACTACTCAGCCATAAAAAAAGACAAAATCGTCCCATTTGCAACAACATGGATGAACCTGGAGGTTATTATGTTAAGTGAGATAAGCCAGAAAGAGAAAGACGAACACCATATGATCTCACTCATATGTGGAATATAAACCGACACATGGACAGAGAAAACTGTAGTGTGGTTACCAGGGGCAATGGGGGTCGGGGGTGGGCACAAGGGGTGAAGGGAGTCACGTATATGGTGACTGACAAACAATAATGTACAACCAAAACTTCACAATGTTATAAACTATTAAGACATCAATAAAAAAAAAAATTCCAACCTCTCAGTGCTGGGTAATATGCTAAATAAGTTAAGGAAAATTACATAAATCAACTTTTAACTACTATCAGAAAATTTGCTATGAGAAATAAATAAATCCACCTTAAGCTTCAGTTTCAACTACTCACTTAAAGTTCCTGCATTATTTAAGGAGAGGAGAAAGTCATGAAAGTTTATAGTCACAGAATCACCATTCTTTAACTTCCAGTGGTCTTAGCGATATATGCACTATCTTAAGGGATTACTACAATAGTTTGGCATTTCCTCTCCAAATGACTCAGGGCACTAAGAGTCAGCATACAGCACCATGCAGCCACGACTACATGCTAGTCCCCCTCATTCAAACGGAGAGAACTACACCAGAAACCAGCTCATCACACAGCCCCATCTCCCACAAACCTGAAACAAAGATAGAAACAGAGGTAAACTCTGCAAAGGTACGTACTCTGCGCATTCTAAGGATTGGGGTGTGAATAAGCCAGGTGGAGGAAACACTGTTTTTCTATACTCTGAAAAATCACACACTGTTTTGATAATTTGAGCAGCTGTGGGAACTGTACACCCAACTCCAAACTTCAGAAATATAAAGTGGTGTCCAGGGTGAAACCAGTGAGCTAGGGCAGGAAGCCACACTGGCTCCACTGCTGCAAATTGTTACACTCACTTTGTGAGAAGTTTGAGATCTGCCACAAACTTTACTTGAAGTAGACGCTCAAATGTTTGTTCACTTCACTTCACCCAATACCCCTCAAGCACTTACAATACACCAAGCACAAGCTGGACATGGGAACACAAGCACAGAAATGAACAAATGGTAACTAGGAAGGTCACAGCATTACAAGAAGTGATTCAGGACGCAGATCCTATAAACACACTGGTATAGGCACCTCTTTGTGTTGCTTTTTCAGGTGAGAGACAACATCCTTTTATTGCATACCTAACCCAAATTTTAAAACAAAACTGATGGGACGTATCATTCTGAATGACTGGCAGCAACACACAATGAAAAATGAGACAGGAAATTGTGAGTCTCTAGCTTACATAGGTAAGTTATATATCACTCTTAATAAGCATTTAGCAAAAACAGATGCATAACCAAAACTAGTAAAACCTAAATTTGGTTGATTGTTATGAACTCAAGAGCTAAATATTTGAAACACAAAAGCTATCTGGTCAATTTGCTAATACAATCTAACTTGTGCAACATGACAACTATTTATAAAATAGTTTAACAAACATGGCATCACTGAAATAACAGACTCTTCTAACTAGACAGACATTCAAGCTCAAGTGTTCTACTCTTCACCTGGGCAACAGGAAGATATGAGCACGCAGTCAATAAATGTATATGTGAAATAAACATTTCAAAATGTAAGATGCTTTTGAAATATTACCATCCATCAGCTTGTCACTGGAACAGGGCATACTTTCGAAAAGAAAAATAAAAGCTCAAATTCACTGTTTTCTAAAGAAAAAAAGGTGACCATTACACTATTACTCTTATTATTGTTGTCTAGTATATATATATATAGAGAGAGAGATACTAACAGATATGCCCCAATAGAGCTTTACGCAGCCTCTTACAACCACAACAAAAAATATGTTGCCTTTTGTTGACTGTCTAAACAGCAACATTCTAAATTTTACATATATTTTCTCAGTATCCTCTAGGAAAAGATTTTCACTAAAACAATATCCATCTTGCAATTACACTTAATGTAGTTCTTCCACTAACTTCCTTGAGCCAAGTATCTTTTATTTCTATCTAAATCCTTAAATTTGTAGATTATGCCTTGTGTGTCCCAAGCACAGACTACTTGATCACCAGCTAACATTTTTTAAAATTTTATTTATTTATTTTTTCCCCCAAAGCCCCAGTAGATAGTTGTATGTCATAGTTGCACATCCTTCTAGCTGCTGCATGTGGGACGCAGCCTCAGCATGGCCAGAGAAGCGGGTGCGCCGGCGCGTGCCCAGGATCCAAACCCGGGCCGCCAGCAGAAGCGCGCGCACTTAACCGCCAAGCCACGGGGCCAGCCCTAACATTTTTTAAATCTCTAATAAAACATGTAGTCACATGATTGATACAGGATAAATATGAATGCATGTACTCTTACAGAAGTTCTTCCATGTGCTAAGTTAAACTACGTACAGACATGAACAAAGAATTCTGTCTGTTAAATTATTTTGACTCTTTGCTCTCCATGTAAAAAATAATAAGTCTACCTGTTACATAGATCTTACAAAGATGGCTGAGAACTGGATGTCTCCATCTCATACCAGTGGTCTTACTAAAGATATATTTCAGTTAATGTTCCAGGGGTTTTATTAAGTGAACAAAACAAATGACTAACCAACGAACTTTCCATAATGTCCTAGTGTTTTCAATATGGTATCATGGAAGGCTTGACAGAATGTACATTAAGGTAATAATCTGCCAATTCAAAAGTTCAAAACACAGATCAACTAAACATATGGCTTTATCCTGCCCTCTATAAACCCAAATTTTCTCATTTTTCCTTTTCTTAAAAAAATAAAGTACAAACAATAAGATGCTTTAGACACCAAAGACATTAATTACAACACCTTCTAAAGAGATTTACTATAGGATTTTGAAGTCGTTCTCTAAAATCTTCTTAGTATATGCCCAGATGTGTAAACACATACACACACACACACACACACGTGAGAAAGGCAAAAGTTCTCACTGAGTGGGCCCACATGACTCACTTACCTTGTCTCAGGGTTGTAGCCTAATATGTAGAAAAATGAATCCACTCGGGCTTTAAACTCTCTAGCAGCAAATATGTCAGAAAAATGGGAAATGTTACACTTCCCTCTGAAAACAAACAAACAAACAAAAATACATTAGTAATACCCTCAATTGCTTTGCAAACCAAAATATAACTGGAGGGGCAAGGGTGGGGAAAGATATAACTAAATCCATATTACTCTAATAACATGTAGAATATAGCTACAAACTCCATAATAGTCTATTCAGAAAATTGGGAGTTTCGAAAAGAAGAAAATGTCCAATATTATATTTTTTTGTTTCATGACTGCTTCAACCTACAACTTTACAACTTAACTGCTTTCACCTCAGCATTTTAGTTACAGAAAAAAATTAATTAAACCACAAAGATAAATTGAGGGTAGAATTGTGATGCAAGGATATTAAACTAGAAATGACAGGAAAAATTCAAACCACAGTTAAATTATTTTATGAAAAAAATCCATCTAAAGCCTTTCTAAATAAATCATCAAAGCAAAATGGGCCTTTTCTTCCTGCTACCGTATGATAGGCAGAATGTGTAACCGTTGAATATTTTTCTTCTCTTTTAACATGCAAGAAATAAACTGACTTGGAAATGAAAACCTAGAGAAACTTTAACTCTTTAAATATATAGATGGGCTCTAATATACAAACAAGCACTTCCCAAATTTTCAGGCAACATTAAATAACTGTAAGTTGGAAAACACTTTCCCATGGATATATTGCAATAAAGAGCAGTAAGCTTTCCAAGTTCCTCTACCAACAAAAGTTGAACCACAACACAGCTGAAAACTCTACAATACTACAGAACTCCTTAAGCCGTTTTCCATGCACCAAATGTAAATGTCAGAAACACCTTCCTGCTACACACACACACACACACACACACACACACACACACGTTGGGAGAATTTCAAGGGTTCCCAAAGAGGCAGGGAGGTTTTAAGAACTCCAGCTCCCTCAGGGGTCACAGAAGGTAACTTTAACATCTAGTGGAAGCCAACAGCTGCGATTAGAGTAGATGGAATTGGAGGATTGAAAGCACATCAATGTAGGATGCTTCCAGAGATGCGCCCTCCCTCCCACAGCTTTAACAAGCATTCCACTCCTATAACGACTCCATGAGCTGGCACTTAACAACATACACCCCAGCTAACGGCCAACGTGTTAATGAAAGAAACTGGCTGAGGGATATCAACATAGGGATGGACACTCATTCACTTCCTACCAAGAAATTAAAAAGCAATGTCCTCCCTTCCCACAGGTGGTATGGGAAGTAACCTTTAAGTAACCATGACCAAAGCCTCAGCAATAGGCAAAAGCTAAGATGGGCTCAGACAATCTCCATTTTTAAAATTAAACAAAAATGCTATTGATTTATTAAAGTTCCGTTGAGAACTATTGATTAGAAGATTATGCAGGGCTACTGGGGGCTTGAAATGTGGCTGGTTCAACTGAAGAGAACTGGATTTTAAATTTCACTTAATCTTAATTAATGTAAATGTAAACAGCCACATGTGGCTAATGGCTACCAGACTGAACACCACAAATTTATATAACATTTCCATCATCGCAGAAAGTTCTATTTGAAGCACTATTTGTAGGTAATAAGATACAATTAAAGAAAAATATGGACTATGTATCAACTTTCCAGGCCCAGGACCTATCCCTCCAGTATTTAGCTGGAATTAAAATGAGCTTCTGGAAAAGAAAAAGCAGGTAAGATCACTGAACAATGCACTCACCCTGCAACTAACTATCCATCTATCTTAAGTGATTTAGTCCCTGACGCCTAGAAGAAATAGGTCAGTTCTTTTATCAGTTAAATAGGGATAAGAATACCTATTATACTTATCTCATAAAAATATTAAGAACATCAAATAAGTCTAGGAAACTTTGTATATTATTCAGTGCTATGTAAAATAAGCTATTTCCATCACTGTCCATTACGAAAGAAAAGTGATTCTTCTTTTATCATTCTTGGTTATGACTCAAATCTAAGTTTACCCTCAAACTTGAATAATTCATTATGTATTAATTAAAGGTATAGAAACCCTACCAACCCACAATTCTAAGCACAGGCACTGAAAGTCAGATATGTTTAGGACACGGCTTCTCAATCGCAGCACTATTCCCATTTTGAACTGAATAATTCTTTGCTGTCAGTGGCTACGCTGGATTTAGCAGCATCCCTGGCCTCTAGCCCATAGCACCCACGCACACATCATTTTAACAATCAAAAATATCTAAAGACATTGCCAAATATTCCCTCGGAAGGGCAACACAACTGGTTTAGGGAAAGCCAAAAGCAGTAAGAATAGAAGCATATCATCTGATAAATGACTATGAAACTGTAATAAATGGGATTTTATCTGCCACTGTGTCCTCTATTTACTTCCTGTTTGATTATATGAAGGGTATTGATTTTTGTATGTTAATTTTATATCCTGCTACTAGACTGAATTTTTTATTTGATTTTAATCATTGATTCTCTGAGGTTTTCCAGATATGCTGTTATTTGCAAATAAACATAGTTTTACTTCTTCTTTACCTTCTTAAGCCTCTAATTGCATTGAACCTCTAATACAACGTGAAAGTAGTGGAAATAGTGGAAGAAGGCATCCTTGCCTTCTTCCTGAACTCAGTAGAAATGTTTCTTGGGTGTTCCCATTAAATATGACACTAACTTTAGAAATAATCATATGATAATCATAGCTTTGGAGATATGGTTTTTTCCTTATACTTATTAACATGGTATACGATATTAACAGAGTCTCTAATAGTGAACCTATCTTGCCTCCCTGGAACAAACTCCAGTTGGTCATAATGTATTTGTGTGTGTGTGTGTGTGTGTGTGTGTGTGTGGAAGATCAGCCCCGAGCTAACATCCGCCAATCCTCCTCTTTTTGCTGAGGAAGACTGGATCTGGGCTAACATCCATGCCCATCTTCCTCCACTTTACATGGGACACGGCCACAGCATGGCCTGACAAGCGGTGCGTCAGTGAGTGCCCGGGATCCGAACTGGCGAACCCCGGGCCACCGCAGCGGAGCGCGTGCACTTAACCGCTTGTGCCACTAGGCCGGTCCCCTATAATGTATTTTTTAATGAGATATTAGAATTTTTTTAAAAAGAATTGATTAATTAGATCTAATGCTTTTCTCCTCATTAATTTCTGTTATTATCTTTATAATTTCCTTCTTTGTACTTTGTGGTTGTTATTCATAACAGCTTTATTCATATTAGCCTAGTAACAACTCAAATGTTCATCAATAAGGAAATAGGTAAACAAATCACTGTATATTTGTACAATGAAATACAACAATACAAAGGAAACAACAATACAAAGGAAAGAGCTACTGATACACAGTACATCATGGAAAAATCTCAAAAATTAAATATTGAGTAAAAGAAGCCAGACACAAAAAAGGGACATACTTATGACTCCATTTATATGAAATTCTACAACAAGCAAAAGTAATTTATGGTGAGAGAAATGAGAACAGCAGTTGCTTCTGGGTGGGAAGTTTTGAAAGGAAAGTAGCTTAGGGGAACTTTCTGGGATGATGGGAATATTCCATGCCTTGTTTAGGGTGAAACAAGTTTATCAAAATTTATGAAAATGTAAACTTAAAATCTGCATTTTACTGCATATTAGAAAAAAGTATTGGGGGAAAATAAAACAAGAGTCATTAGCATGTAGCTGTGGCTGTTTACAGTTGCTGTTCGTTCCAAGGTAATGAGCTCCCCTGCACTGAGTCCTGAGTACTGAGCAGAGCTGAAGATAGGGAGGACAAGAGCAGGTCAACTCTGGTTAACTCTGACTGGCTGGCACCCACTTTGAAATATTTTTCACATCACCTCTTGCTGAAGAGTAGTGCTTACATCTAAAAATGTGTGTATATGTGTGAGTATCATTTTAAGCATTCAATATTTTTTCTCCAGAGCCCTCCTTTCATTATGCGCTCTCTCAAAAGCAGTACATTATTTGACAGTGTTTGTGGAATGGAGGAGAAGAGATTAAGAGAAAATTGCCATCACTCCTACCTTGCTGAACTATCTGGTTTCAGAGCCTCATAAGGTCCTGTATACCCCATTTCTAACATGATGCTTCACTGTTAACAGAAATATGACTAAAGACAGGGAAGCCCCATGTCGTAGGGTCCTTTCATTTATCAGTAACAAAGCCTTCCTTGAAAAGACTCATTTCAGTAGCCCTTCGGTTTGGTGCCCCACACAGCCACACTCGGCACTGCATCATTTTAAGAGTCCTCTGGCTAGTGGGAGGAGGCTATTTGAAGGAGATGAAGGAGAGAGAAGAGAATCTCCTCGTGCAAGGAGAGAATACAAACGGAAACTGTAGCCCAGAAATTCACTCCCTTAAAACTATTCATAACTGGAAAAGTCTTTGTATATCCCCAGGCATATGCAAACCTCGGAGAAACTCGTGAAGAGGTTCACGAGCATGTACAGAATGCTTATAGTAGCATGCTTATCTACAGCTATTATTATCACTCTTTGCCAAAAATGAAGGGGGAAAAAAGATTTTGAGACAGAATGAGTATCTTGTCTATTGTAAGACATCTGATTAATGACAGGTATAGGATTTTTTTTTTTTAAGTTTCTTTTCTGTTTCTCTTGCCTTCCCATGGGTTATCTGAACATTTTTGAGGATTCTATATTGATTTACTTGTAGTGGTTTTGGTTTTTTTTGGTTTTGTCTTTTGTGAGGAAGATTAGCCCTGAGTTAACATACGATGACAATCCTCCTCCTTTTGCTGAGGAAGACTGGCCCTGGGCTAACATCCGTGCCTATCTTCCTCTACTTTATATGGGACGCTGCCACAGCATGGCTTCACAAGCAATGAATCGGTGCGTGCACAGGATCAGAACCTTCGAACCCCACGCAGCGGAAGCAGTGCGCGTGCACTTAACCGCTACGCTACTGGGTGCCACTGGGCCAGCCCCTATTTGTAGTGTTTTAAGTGCAACTCTCTGTGTGGGTTTCTCTGTGGTTGCTCTTAAGTATAACAATATACAACATTATTTCCACTTAAGTCCTTTTGCCTCTCCACTTTTTAAACATAATTGTCTTAAGTATCTCCTCTATACATTGAGCACAATATCAGCGCATTCTTTTGATTTATTTGTTGTTCTTTTTACCACTTAAGCTGCAAATTTAATTTATGTAATTTTATTTTTTCATTTAAATTGACATGTTTAGTATAACTGGTTTTCCTCTGATCATGAATGAATGCCATAAATTCTGGTATATAGTATTTTTACCATCATTGTAAAAAATTTCTTTAATTTCAGTTTGTATTTCCCCTTCTACCCAGGAGTTGTTTAATAGGAAGTTTTAAATTTCCAGGTGAAAGAGCCTTTCTGTTCTTTGTTTCTGTTTGTAAACTATAGTTTTATTGCATTTTCATCAGATAGATGTTTTCTTTATGATCTAATATATGATCATTTTTGAGAATATGCCAAGGCACATAAGAAGAATATATATTCGCTACTATCAGGGTATAGAGTTCAATATATGTCTGTAAGATTAAAGGCAAAGGAATAAATCTAACAAGAATGAGAAAATCTATATGAGGAAAATTCTTGAACACTCCTGAAAGACACAAAAGTAAACATGAACAAATGGAAAAACATCCTGTTTTTGGATAGGGAAACTCCACATGGCATTTCGACATAGCTTGCCCTATAAATTCAATGCAATCCTAATACAAATATCAACTAGCTATTTTATGGAATGAAACAAGTTAACACTAAGATTCACATGGAAAAACAAATACTGAAAAAGGGGGGAACTATCCTATCAGACATTAACACATACTATAAAGCCTCTATAACTAAGAGAGTGGTGCTGACACACAGACAACAGAATATAGAATAGCAAGTCCAGAATACATATGGAAAATAATATATGACAAAGGTGGCATCTCAAACCACTGAGGTAAAATTTGACTTTTTAATAAATGATGCTGGACAATTGAGTACAACTCCTCTTTAAATTTGGTGTAGGGAAAGGTTTTCTAACTATGACTCAAAGTCCTGAGGGAATAAAAAAAAGATTGATAAATTTGACTAGATAAAAATAAGGTTTGCATAATTTTTTAAAAACCAAAAAAATTAAAAGAAAACTCACAGAAGTGGGAGAAAATATTTGCAACATATACAACAGACACAGAGACAAAAACCCAACAGAAAAAACATGAACAGAAGAGACAAAAATATCCTGCAAACATACGAAAAAACGCTCAAACTCACTCACTGTTAGCAAAATAAAGTAAAACAACACTGAAATACTATTTCTCACCTATCAGACAGGCAAAATTTCAAAAAGTAAAACAACGCATTCTGTTGAGGAAACAGGAAGTCTAATACATTGTTGGAGGGAATGCAAATTGGTATACGTCTTCTGGAGGGAAACCACATGTACATAAACCTTTCAATCCAGCAATCCCTCTCCTATAAATTCACCCTGAAGATACACATCCAACAATAAGGAAATACACATGCACAAGGATATTCACTGCAGCACCATTTATAATCGAAACACCCTGCAAACAACCTAAATGCCCACACACAAGAGAGCAGCTCAATAAAGTATGGTACATCCACACTCTGGAGTACTATGCAGCTGTAAAAGAGAATGAGGAAGATCTGTGAACTGATATGGAGCAATTTCCAGAACATAATGTTAAGGGAAAAAAGCAAAGCACAAAGGAGTATCTATAGTATGCTACCCGTTACATGAGGGAGAAGAGGTTATAAGAAAATAGATGTGTGTTTGCTCATTTGTGAAAAGAAAATGCAAGAAGGATAAACTAAGAGGTAAAGTGATCAGTTACCTACAGCTGGTAGGTGGGAAAGAGAGGGAAAGAAGCAGGCAATGGAAACAGCAGGGTGGAAGACTACATCTTTTTATAGTCTGACCCTGAGAACCACAGCAATAGGCCACATGACCTCACATACTCAAAAAATAAACAGGGGCCGGCACCGTGGCTTAGCAGTTAAGTGCGGGCACTCCACTACTGGCGGCCCGGGTTCTGATCCCGGCAGGCACCGACACACCGCTTGTCGGGCCATGCTGAGGCGGCATCCCACATACAGCAACTAGAAGGATGTGCAACTATGACATACAACTATCTACTGGGGCTTTGGGCAGAAAAAGGGGAAAAAAAGGAGGAGGATTGGCAATAGATGTTAGCTCAGGGCTGATCTTCCTCACAAAAAACTAAAAATAAATAAATAAAAAATACACAGTCCAAATCAACCAGAAGGAACCAAAAATGGAATGGGAAACCTATCAAATGAACCTAACTGTATTATAAATGAATAACACAACCACGTGTAAGGAGGTATGAAACAAGAGAAATGACCTAAGCCACTTTGGAACACAGTATCCTGCCTATATACTTTAAGACTACAGACACAACTTTAGTCAGTAATGTGTTTCTCACAGGGACATGGGTTACAAATTCTGAAACTAAGTTATGTGCATTCTAGAATTGAATAAAAATAAGCAAATATATTTTAAACAATCCAAGAACTGAGTTTTTCACTGTTGAAGAAAGAAACTACAGATAGAGGAAAGGAGAAGGACAAAACCAATTTTGAGGTGTTGAACTGGAAGCTTGCTTTCTCTCTCTGCTCTCAGCCATGTGATGATACAAGGAGAAGTCAGAAGTCTGCAAACCAGAAGAGGGACGTCACCAGAACTCAAGCATGCTGGCACCCTGATCTTGGACTTTCAGCCTCCGGAACTGTGAGAAATAAATTTCTATTGTTTATAAGCCACCCAGTCTATGGTACTTGGTTACAGCAGCCCAAATGGACTAAGACGTTAGTGCAAGTCAAATAAGGTCTTTAGTTCAATGGCATTGTACTAATGCTAATTTCCTGGTTCTGACACCTGTACTACAGTTACGTAAAATGTTAACACCGAGGAAGACTGCATGAGGGATATATGGAAACTCCGTACACATATCTTTTCTGTGTGTCTAAAAGTAGTTCCAAATAAAAGATTTTTTTTAAAGACTATGAAGTATTCAAGAGCAGAGAGAACATGTTATTCAGTTACGTGTTCCCAGCACCTATAGAGCCCTTCCCCTACTAGTGAATCAATAATGTGTTAAATGATGAATGAATAGATAAATAAACTGACTGACAAGTTATGGAGTCTAATGAAGTACTAAAGCATGTATAGACAAAACAATGAAAATGCTTTAGGTTGAAGTTATTTCACATATAAAAATAACCGCAGATTAAAGCCAGGAAATGAATCTTAAACTGCAAAACTAAGAGTTCTGAGGCATCTTAACACTCCTTAGGGAACTTGCAGGAGCTAAAGGAATTTTGTAAATGATAAGGAACGGTTGGCGATCTGTACAAAGAGGCAATTAATCTGTTTCAATCACTATCCATATATGATCCTAGCTGCCCATAACAAATTAAGGAGATAAATTAATACAGAACGAAAAGAGGGAGATTAGAAGCCCTAAAGAGCTAGTTTAGGGCTTCTTGGCCCTGGGCTTCCAGAAAATTCACACTAAAACATATTCCTATAATATGAATTCCTAGGTAAGATGATAGTTTATAACCTGACCTACGTTAGGGTATTTTTTTCCCCAAGTGATTACCTGAAGTAGGAAGCAGATAAACAGCAAGTTGGAAAATAGCTCTCAAGCCGATGAGATATTTATGATCTCCTGGGCTGCCCTCCACAATCAATACTTGAGAATTCATTGTTACAAGTGCACAGTAAACCTGAAAATGTTGCCCATGTCACACGTTCACAGTCCAATCACAAAGCAATCTCTTTAGATACTTTGATCATCAATAAAACATTATCTTTGGGCCGGCCCCGTGGCTTAGCGGTTAAGTGCTCGCGCTCCGCTGCTGGCGGCCCGGGGTTCGGATCCCAGGCGCGCACCGACGCACCGCTTCTCCGGCCATGCTGAGACCACGTCCCACATACAGCAACTAGAAGGATGCGCAACTATGACGTACAACTATCTACTGGGGCTTTGGGGGGAAAAAAAAAGGAGAAGGACTGGCAATAGATGTTAGCTCAGAGCTGGTCTGCCTCAGCAAAAAGAGGAGGATTAGCATGAATGTTAGCTCAGGGTTGATCTTGCTCACAAAAAAACAAACAAACAAAAAAAGAACTCAATTCAGATTCAATGAGCATAAGCACTACTCATGTTACTGAGTGTGAGACACTCTGCAAGAGACTTTTTTAACACAATTTATCTTACTAGATGTAGAACTGAAAGATGTGTGTTTGGTTCAGGGTTCTGTCACCTTAATCATGTGACCGTGAATAAGTTTGTCAGAAAGATGGCTCAAAGGTTAACAAACTTCACCTTGGTCACAAAACTACGAGGCCGAGCCAGGATTCCTAGTGAAGTCTTCTAATTTCAATTTGGTGCTTTTTTTATTATACCAGTGTCAGCCAAAAATAATTGCCTGGGAATAAGGAGAACTCAAAAACACTCTGCTCAAGATACTAACTTTACTATACAGTTACCTATGAATGTAATGAAGAACAGAAAATAAACAGTTGTAGAAACTTAGCTTAAAAAGTAGGGATGAGGGACAGCCAAGGCAAGAATTCAAACACAATAGCAAAGCAGTAATGCTGGACCTCAACACAGATTTCTACAACTGTGAAGATCCCACAGTCTCTTCCGGGAATAAGTTTAGTTTGGGTAGGAAAATGCAATAATCTCAATTTACACAGAAGAGGCTGAAGAGGAATTCTGTTTTCCTTTTGATTCATGATGGCTGAAAGACAAAGCTCTCCTTCCTCCTTTATAACCCAACCTGAGCACCAGCCTGAAAGAGAAAGTTATACATCAGGTTCCTCCTGAGTGAATGGAATGGCAAGAAGTCCCTCAGAGCTACTGTGAGCCCAAGGAAGCCATACAACTGAGCACTCTGATCTTCGAGAAGAATGGTGCTAAAGCATTAACACTATCAGTCTTTTTCTTTCTTTTTTCTTTTTTGTCCTCCGTGGTTTTTCATTACATTCATTTGATCCTCTCTCATGTGCCTATGCACTATTTTATTTGTCTCACTTTCAAATTTGCATTTACTTTTGGCAGTACTGCTTTATATCTAGAGAGAAAGAAAAAATTCTTTCTATGGATAAATAGCGAAGGAAAAATTGGAAGAAAAAGTTAAAGCTTAATCCCTCCCACCAACAATATTTTTAAATTAAAGTAATCTAGCTTTCATGAAGAGAAAAGGAATAAAAAGAGATTCCTGGGGGCACTGCCATTCAATTCTGCTTTTATTGGAGATGCTCCTCCAGTGAGCACTCAGCCACTGAGAACCAGGCGAGATTACTAAGCAATAGTAAGAACCATAGAGATGAGCTCCAGATGAAGGCAAACGTCAACACGGCCACAAGTATTTACTGAGCACCTACTAGGCCAGATCATTCAGTAACTATGTGACCACTGTCATCTGGTGTCTCTGACAAAAAACCCAACTGTCAAGTCACACAAGAGATGCTCTTTGTGAAGCCAACAAAATCAAATTTAAGATGACAGCTTTATAAAACCACTTTATGGCCACTTTAAAGAAAATACCACAGGAGAAAATAACTAATTGATAAAGGTTCTAGTCATATACACAGTGAAAAGAAGATAAGGAATTACCACTTCAGTACTCCAGCCCTTTAGTGGCCAGTGAAGGGATAGTGACCCATACATTTACACATCTCCAGAAAATATCTGACTGTAAACTTAGTTAAAGTAAATTCATCTGGGTCCAGCTGGAATTACCTGGACAAATGGTTCTTGTAAAACGCTAAAATAGTATAAAATGACTCTACAAATCGTAATACCCTCTGATAAATATTCAAATATACTCATTTTAAGCAAATATATCAAAACATGTTGAATAACCAGAGCTACATATCTCACCTATTTGTTTTCACTTCAAAGCTAAATTGCTTAAAATCATTTACCTCAACCAATGAAACAAGATGGAAAGAGGAGGAAAAAAGTATGCAAAGCAGGATAAGAAATAATCCCAGGATGAAGCCACTTGTCTTAGCTAACAATTGACCAGTTTCCTCAATCTATCCAACCTCCCATTAACTTGCTTTGTTTAGCATGCACGTTTAAGATCAGAAAGCCACCACCACAAAGACATAAAAGCTTGTGGGAATTTTGAAAGAAGTTTACAAAACACAACAGGAGTTCTCTAAATTTATCTAAAGTCCTGTAAGAAGCCAAATCTAACCACACACACTCCTTCCCCTCCAGCGGGGGTTGGCAAACTATACCCCATAAGCTAAATCTGGCCTACCGCCTGTTTTTGTATAGCCCGAGCACTAAGAATGGCTTTTACATTTTTAAATGGCTAAAACAAACAAAAAAAAAATTCAAAAGAATAATATCTCCTAACATGTGGAAATTAAATGAAATTCAAATTTCAGTGCCCTTAAATAAAGCTTTATTGGCGCACAGCCACTTCATTTATTTACATGTCGCCTATGACTTTTGCACTACAATGACTGAGCTGAGTAGTTTCAACAGAGACTGTATGAAAGATTATCTGGCCCAAAAAGCTTGCCAAAACCTGCCCTACATTAAAAGTTGCTACTAATTTGCCTTGAAATGGGCCGGCCCCGTGGCTTAGTGGTTAAGTGTGTGTGCTCCGCTGCTGGCGGCCTGGGTTCGGATCCCGGGCGCACACCGACACACCGCTTGTCAGGCCATGCTGAGGCCGCGTCCCACATACAGCAACTAGAAGGATGTGCAGCTATGACATACAACTATCTACTGGGGCTTGGGGGGAAAAAAAAAATAAATAAATAAAATTAATTTGCCTTGAAATAACCAGCTTTAGCTATGTAGCTTTGCACAAGAGACTCCAGATGGTTTTACTGAATACCATCTGAGCGATGTAATAGAGAAATTATTGTATCTCATTGTAGTTCAGCTAAAAGTCAGCAAATCCCTATAACTTCTTTTTAAACCACATTCTTTAACAAAGAAAGTAGTTCTTTCACCACTTTATTATTTCCAGTGGGGAAAGAGTTATAAGAATATTATTTGCCTTACTTCCACTTGAGAAGCCCAAAGTCTTCTACTTATATACAAAATACCAGAATATATAGGTATCCTTTTCTGGAAAGGGACAGAAAATACCAGAGGGTGCAAAGCAGGAGCTCATAGTCACTTTTTGACATAATTACCTAAGATATTAAGACTAACTGCAATGTTACCTTCTGCCTCAGAATAAAATCTTCAATACATTCTCCCTACCCTCAACCTTTTTTACCAGGAAGTTTTTCATACATACAGAAAATTGAAAGATTAGATCAATGAAAATTCCTATAAACTCTGCCTAGAGTCTCAATTAATTACATGCTGCTATATTTGTTTCATCCATTTCTTTATCTTTTCCAGTGGCAGTGACTGAATATTTAGGAAATAATCTGCAGACCATCATAACACTTCACCCTAAATACTTTAGCAACCAATACCAGGATAGTAATTTTCAAGGAAATAAAGATACAAGACTATAGAGAGGGTGTTAAAAAAAAAAAAATAGAAAAAAATAGTTTTGGGGTTTTTTTCCTCACACAGGTTGGTGAAGATACAGGCAACCTCTGAAATCCCAGTAATCCACAAAGTTAATGCTGCAGTGTTTGTTTAGGGAGACCACAAGAGAAGTCTGATTAATATCACGATTATCAAAAGAGATCAGGATAGCTTAGACCCTCTACCTCTCATGCTCAATGACCTCTCCCTCACAGGAAAGACCACGTCTCTGGCACTTACCTAAGGGCAGCAGCATGGTAAGTGTCAACGTAATCAGAAATGAAG
This sequence comes from Diceros bicornis minor, assembly GCF_020826845.1. Lineage (NCBI taxonomy): Eukaryota > Metazoa > Chordata > Mammalia > Perissodactyla > Rhinocerotidae > Diceros > Diceros bicornis. The sequence goes on from NC_080752.1 coordinate 28,274,995, forward strand.
AGCTCTCGGTTCTTGATAACTGGGTCTGTAATGACAAGTTCTCTTCCAGAGTCTGTCAAAAAATCAGTTAATTAAGAGGATATTAAAATTGAGCTTCCCAAAACATTTAGGAAGATTTTGCAAAATTTTTTTTTCAGGTTCATCGCCCACTAAAGAAAGCACAATAAATAACTAGGCCTGGTCAGCAAAATAGAGAATAATGTATAGCAGGAATAACAGGAATGAAGTATCCTGTTGATGGATGTGTTTTATACCCTTTATTAAGTCCCCACGGTTTGTCAAAACGCATTAAGCACAAAAATGAAAAAAGAAGGAAAAAGAGAAGAAACAACTATCACATTTTAGAAACCTGTAAACTACTAAAATATTTAGTGATCTTGTTCATCTTATTTTTTACTGCTCAATATTCCAGGATGGAGTGAAATCACACTGTTTCTGTTGAAAAGAATAAACAAGCTACTATTTTTAATAAGGAACCATAATTTAACTGCTTTAACATAAACTTTTATCATTTCAAAGAAGAAAAAAACTAGTTAACATATAAAAGGACATCATTCTTCAAAACCATGTTTTACTACTGGTTGTGGACTCAAAACCTATCACCAAAAGCAATGTGGAGGAGCGGGAAGAGCTCAGACAGCACTGTGTCCCTGCCTTGGAGATGCGGCCTTGGCAACTCCCCTAGCATCTTTAAGCCTCAATTTCCTCATCTGGAAGTGGGCAGTAACAAACCCTAACTCATATGATCAATGGGTAACAAATGTGAATTGGCTAGCATGAGGCCTAGCACCTCTCAAAAACCAATAAACACCTGAACAAATGTAATATGCATTTAATGTACACATCTCATGTGTAAATAAAGTTATTGGGTAGAAACTACAATGCCAGAGGGGGGAAAAAAGTAAAAGATGCTCTGGACTACCTTCCTTAATATTCTGAAAGTCAAGACTCAATCTGAATTCCAAAACATTCAGGAAAGCTTTGCTTTGAAAACTGATATTCATAACTCTGAATACAGAGAAGTTCAACAATACATATTATTAAAAAGAAAAAAAGAAATAAAATATAACCCTATAGGGTTTTAAGTATTATTAGAGTTCATCATTGAGAAAAAGGAATAAGAAATGAAATTACTGTTATTTCCAAAGAACACCTATCTCTAGTCAAAGTTTAAGGGGAAGGTGATATTAGCACATGCTCTGGTAGTTTTGGGGTTTTTTTAAAAGGTAAAAATAATGAAAGAATTCAGCAAAAAAAATAAACATTTTGGTAATGTCCTTATAAAAAGCTTATTTAGAGAAAATTTTTCATAGTGGTTATCTCTATTTAATGAATGCTTTTAGAAGAACTTTGTCCAAAGTCAAGAGAGTGTAAGAATGAAACCAGAAGAACGTATTTACCATTTTCATTATGCCGATCCTGAACCAAATGCTGATACACAGAATCTGGAACTTCAGACTGACGGTAGTACCATTTGACGTTCATGAGTAGATGGTCCCTCTTACTCTGAAAAGGAAAATCTAACAGCATTAGGAACAAGATTCAGGTGCCCACAGGCGCATACCATACCCATGGTCAAAAGCCCCTAGAAACAGGTGGACAAGCAGAGAGGGAGACACACAATTACCACCAGGACCACAAAAATACGTAAGTCAATTATGAGGTCAAATTTTATATTTTAAAAATCCCAGCCACAGCACCCTTCTGACCCTATCCTTCAAAGTTGCTTATTTCAGGAAACAAAGGAGACCAAATGTGAATCTATAAATCTCCCCAGTTTGATTAACTAATTCATTCAATATTAGATTTTTTATTTAGTGTTAACTACATAGCACTACATGAATACATCCTTCTTCTATCTTAATCCTTAACCATTTGGGTAAATATTTATAAACCGTGTTAGCACATTGTAAAGGCCATTAAGGGCAATAAGCTGGAAAGAATTGATCCAGCAAAGCCTGGCACAAAGTCATCTCTCCAAGGTTTGCCAATCACCCAGATTGAATTACATTCTCCCTCCACTTTATTGCCATTTTATTTGCAATTATTGCCATATGACAAACTAACATAGCAAACTATGGGGGAGGGGGGGTGATGAAAGTACTATGAGTCCATGGAGGAGGGACCCTGTCTTATTCATTTTCGGATTTCCAGAGAATAGAACACCTTGTACATAAATATTTGTCAATAATGAAGAGTTCTATGACGATCAGGGTTTCATAAATGTCTCTGGGACATTTAACTCATGTTATCCCTAAAAGTTAACCTTGTTCCTAGTTCAAAGAATAAAGGATCAAATATTGTCCTTCCAGTTGAAGGCTATGGGGCTACGGCTTGAGGTAGACCGTCTCTGTGCACCTGGCTGTGAAACATCTCAACATGGCAGCTAAGGCTTCCCGTGGCGCCTCATAAAATACTTTTCCAACCCAGGTGAGGGCCTTAAGAGACTTCCCCATGGTGAAGGCGCAAGATCACTCCTCTTAGTAGCTTCTACCTCCTCATCACAAGTCAGCGGGTCAGAAATGAATGAGAGCGAAAATTCAAGAAACGCCTCATGTTTATAAAGAAGCTGGCTAAATCCTAAAATACATCAAAGGAACCTTCTTTAATGAAATAAGATGCTTTCTGCTTTAATGAGAGGTATACATAGAGTCTTCACTAAAAAGCCAAGAAGGCTCAAAAAAACCTTTGCTAAAATATTTAAGCCATTTAAAGAACCAAAACAGCAAAAAAAAAAAAAAAAAAAAATTGCTAAACGCCTTGACTGAACTCAAATGTGAAGAAGTGCTATTCCAAAGTAAATATCATAAACATCAAGATTCTTACTTTGCAATTAACTTTGTCAAATAGTCCTACAAAAAAAAAGGCATCATTACTGGTTTGAATAAAATAGACTGTATACAAAGAATAATCCTACATAATGGATACTTTTTAGTTTTTATCCATTTTTCACTTTTATATTCTGCACCATTTATACTACAGGTGGGAAAACGAGGACAAATCACTATGTTGCATAAAAAGAATAAATGTTATATATAGAAGTTTACAGACAGGAGCAATTACTTCCAGCAAGGGATTATGGATGGAGGAGGTAACATCTGACCTGGGGGAAAAAAATGGGAAAGATTTCAATGGATTCTTTCCAGGCAAAGGAGGAGACCTGAGAAAGACACAAAGATAGAGAAAGTATAAGACATATCTAGATGCACACGGTCCATCTGCGTGCCCACACAGGTAAATGTTCTGCATGATACTGAGAAGAACCTGAATCCTGACTGTAGTCTGGCCTTTAGTGGGCTTCTAACTCCCTGGGACAAATGGGGTCTTCTATCTTCATTGCAGACCAAACACACAGGCAGTGAGGTACAAAACACCAGGACACGAGAGAGCAGCTAGAAGGCTACAGTTTGTTTCATAGGCAGAGGGATAAAGAGCAGGATCAAGGTGAGAGCACTCATCATGGAAAGAGACAAACCAGAGGAAGGAGGAGAGCCTATTTGGCAGTACTCAGAGATAAACTCACATGCTGTCTAATACAGGGTTTCTCACCTCAGATTTTTGACATCTGTTCCAGATAAGTCTGTTGTGGGGGCCACTCCTGTGCACTGTTAGATGTTTAGTAGCATTCCTGGCCTCCAACAACTAAAAGCCAGTGGCACCCTTCCCTCATTGTGACAATAAAAAATGTCTCTAAACATTGCCAAATGCCCCCTGCGGGGACAAAATTACTCCCCAGTTGAAAACCAGTGGTCTAACAGTTTCCGTTTTAAGGAAAGCTAAACAAGAATGGTAAGAATAAAGCCTGGTTCAAGCACTACTGGGTGGGGAATGTGGACTGCAGGTAAGAATACAGGGAAGTCTGTCATGGTTCAAATCCCACCTCCACCACTTCTAGCTACATGACTCTGGGCATGTTACTAAGATTCTCTGAGTCTCTCCTTTTCTGTAAAATGGGAATGTTGAAACCTACCTAAAAGGACTACTGCAAGGTTTAAAAAGGATGGAAAAGCATCTGGAACTGAGTAAGTACTAAAGAGTATTTGTTTTCTCTGTTAGTAAGTGACTGTAACCTGTGCTTCACAGAAAAATTTCAAGAACTTTTCTGAAAATTGTGGGAGTTATTTCTTCACCAGTATACAGTTTCTTTCAAGAGATGACAGTGATCTCTATAGTCACTGAGCTACTAATGGATGCTTCAATGCTCACAGAAATGAATTACTTAATAGGGCACAAAGGAATGTGGATATACTAGCAGTCCTAGCAACAATGTTCTAAAACCTATACTTCTATGTATTTCTGTAACACATCTAAGATGTCTGAAAACCCAAAAGATGACAGAAATAATCTTAAAGGTACCATAACTGGCAATCGTACAATGACTATTTTTCAGAACCAAGCCAACAATTCTGGCGACCTTTTGAGGTCATAATATCTATGTATCTTCTAACACAGGCACATTTAATGATTACACACACACACAATTACTGCTCTAGTTTATTTGTGCCTAGGTTTATGACTCCTAATATCACACTTCACAAAGGCAGTTGAAAACCTACTGGATCTCCTAATGCAGTACTATCCAATAACCAGGCAGTGGCAGCATTGTGTTAAAAAAGCCTCCAAAATCTTAACTCCACAGATACAAGACAACAAAGTAACAACAACAACAACAAAGTAACCAAAAGTTTTTAACAAATTTAATTAGCTGTATTAGACAAAATCTTTCTAAATAGGCCAGGAACTTAGTTAAAGAATAAACAGCTATAAAGGGAGGCAGTGTGTCGTGTCGGAGGGCACTAGACTAAAATTAGGTAATCTAGGATTCTAGTCCTGTCTGTAATCACTAGTTAGCTGAGGGTGACCTTGGTGGAGTCACCTAGCCATCTGACAAGTGAAGGGACGGAACAGGATGATTTCTATGGTCTCATCCCATCTCACATGCTTATCTCTAGGTTTCTTCCCCAGACAAAACCCAGGAGATAAAATGGGGTGGGGGAGAACCCCTCATGTTTTCTGTATATCCACACAATGGCATTAGCTCACACTACCATCCTAAACAAGTTTTACAAATTAAAATGTCATCTTCCACGGAAGCTGACTACTGTGCACCGAGGGACAGCAAAAGGGAGCAAGAGAGTACCCAGGTACCCTTCCAAAGTCACCTCAGACACAGGTCCTGCTCGAACATTAACCATGGGAAATCTTCATCTTCTTCCCACTCTTCACTGGTCAAACACTTCTGCCCAAAATCACAGAAAATTAAAGGCAAAAGTAAACTTAGAGATCATTTGATTCAACCCAAACCACCTGGGTTTGAATCATGGCTTTGCAGCTTACTAAAGCTGTGTGACTTGGGGCAAACGACTTCTCTAAGCCTCCATTCTCTCATATATAAAATGAGGAAAAAATAATAGTCTCTACCCTCATTAGGTTGTGAGGATTAAATAAATGAACATAAGTAGAATGGATTAGCTCTCAATAAATGTTGGATATTACTATTACTGTTTTACAGATGAAGAGAGGAGTCAAGCTATAATAAGAGGTTGCTTATAAATTTTTCTTTTCTCAGATTCAAAAATTTGCTAATAACAGCAATACAAAAATAAATCATGTAGCAAATTAGGGGGGAAGTATCCTCACTTTTACAACAATCTGAGAAGCATATCAAGTATTTCTAACAAACATGCCTCATTAATGACTAGTGTTATAATCGTACAATGGTATAAAGGTCAAAGTGGTAACACATGACACATTTTAAACAAAACGCTGAAGGAAGAGGAACGGGTGAAAAGCTTCCTGTGTGACGGCACTCTGGGGTATATTTCTGAAGACAGAGAAGAGGCCACTGGGAAGTAAATAATTTCCCATTATTTTATCTTGAGAGAGAGTGATTGATTGATTACAAGTGGTAGGATACACTGGCGTTAAGAGAAAACCACCAAACAGGAGCAGTCCAATAAGCTTAGAGTAAGGTTTCAGAGGAGTGGCTCTGTGCAAAAAAGAAAAGGAGCTGATTCTGGGTTAAATTATGGATTCTTCCACATCCCTGGCCTGGATTTCTCTGAAATGACGGATGTATGTAAATTTAAGGAAATACAGAGTTTAATAGAGGACAAAACCCATCCTCACCTGGGTTTTAATAAAAGACAAACAGCCTAATGGTGGGTGTTTGGAAGCAAAATAGGGAGGATTTCTAGAACTCTACATGTCAGACAATAGGTGGAGAATTAATGAATTAAAAAGTCAAAACTGAAATTAACCATTCAGAATGAGATAACTGACAAAGGTAGATTAGGGAACAGGAAGGCAGTAGAGATGGGCAAGGTAAACAGCAGGCTGCTGTAGAAGGGACACTGGTTCATCTTATCAACAGCACCACTGCAAACACAAATACAGATCCAAGGCTGAGAAGTAAAATTTCCCTTCCTAGAGATCTTTTATGGTTATTAATATAGTATTTTCACTGATTTAAATAGGGCAATCTGAGGTTTTCCTAGAACCAGTCTTAATATCATCCTCTGGAAAAACATTTTAACACAACATTAAAAAAAAAATAAAGGAAGCAGGGGTCGGGGGGCGGGGGGGTAGGTTGGAGTTCATAAATGACCAATAGGACAAGTGTAGAGATTCCTTTATACAATATGGAGGAGGCCCCCAAACCAGAATGGGAACAACAATAATTTTAAATTCACCTGTGTTATACAGGAAGGACCTTCTCTGCCCCATCAATCACCTATCAGCTCTTGGCAGATTCCATCAGGGCTCCATAAAAGCCCTCCAAACAGGCCACTCTAGGCCTTCCACTGTTAGCAAATATGGCAGAGGGATCAAGGCCAAAGACAACCTAAGCAGGATATAAAGATGGATATCATCAAATGAACAACTTTGCAAAGTCAAAATAATCTGCTAGAGATAATAGAGGAACTTCCTTCAAATTTTTAACTGCTTAGTTCTTAGATGCTCACATTTCAAATAATGGAAGATCTAGATTCAGAGTCAGGTGAAATCAGACCAAAATTCTTGCTTTATAAAGCCAAAATAAGTGGCCGGCCTGGTGGCGTAGTGGTGAAGTTCACACGCTCCACTTCGGTGGCCCAGGGTTTGCAGGTTCGGATCCTAGGCACGGACCTACACACTGCTCATCAAGCCATGCTGTGGCAGCATCCCACATATAAAATAGAGGAAGATGGGCACAGATGTTAGCTCAGAGCTAATCTTCCTCAGCAAAAAAAAAAAAAGCCAAAATAACCCATCAGGTTTTTCCAAAACTTTGGGAAGTAGAAGTGGCTAACATCTGTTTACTATATGGCTTAGGAAGATACCTTTTGAAGAAAATGTTCATGCATTTCCACAATATGGTGATAATAAAGTTCAGAGTTATGTGAATATTAGAGGTTTATTATATAATTCAGAAATGTCTACACAAACTTTGAATTGGCAGTTAGGACACGAAGCCTGCAGAGGGGGAAAACAGTCTACCAGAGACATAACGGCCTCCCTTCCAGAGGGCTGCACAGCCAGTTTAAAGTGGCATTTCAACCCTGCTGAGTCCACCTCCACCGATAGGCTGATGCCTGTTGGGAAGATCACCCTCATGAAGACCTTGGAGACACAGTCTTAGTAGCTTCAATCATTCCTGACTTTCGGGGAGGAGAGTAGGGACAGACAATCGGGTCAAAGATTACTATCCTTCAAAGGCCAAAGATAACTCCAGGCATATGCACAGGGAGATGCAATAAGATTTCTGTAAGAGTCAGAGGATCATCCTTGCTCAACTTTGGGGATAAACATCAGGACTGACTGAGATCAATCAAAATGAAATCAGGTAGAAAATATCTTGTAATATTTCAAGCCATCATTCTACTCCTAACACAAGACACTACGAGTGTAACATTTTCTATATATATCTAAATAGCTTTATAGCCATTACAGCTCACAACACCATGAAAGAGTTATAGGAAAATATATGAAGTGCCACCAGGGCTCAGGCCATCAAGATCCACCCATCTCAGAGTTCTGCTCTGATATGGGTACTAGGAGGGTGGGAAGAAAGCCAAAACACTGGCTCCCGAGTCTCATTCTCAAAGGAGAAGAAAGGGCTTTGAGTATCTCCTACCAATAATCATACTATCATGTACAAATCTCCCTACTGTACTGAGACATTAACTAAACATTTTGTTTCCTTTTTTTCCGAGAGGATGGAGTAATGGAGAGTAAATTTCTTATTGCCATTGAGTAAACAAAGTACCTACTCTCTTGTTTTATCTTAAAATCCCCTTCTTCCAACTTTCTGGGGTATACAGTCATGTGTTGCTCAAATACATTATGAGGCAATTTCGTCGCTGTGGGAAGAGCATAGAGTGTACTCACACAAACCTAGATGGTATAGCCTTCTACACACCCAAGCTATATGGTACTAATACAGGACCACCATCATATATGCAGTCCATCGTTAATCGAAACGTTGTTATGCAGCACATGACTATATTTCAAGTGTGCCAGTAGACCTGAAAGAATCCAAAACCTGCAAGAGTTACCCTCGTACATCCACTGTCCAAGGGTGACTGAACTGATCTGTAAAAGAACTATGATTGTAGCACATCTCCCTTCTGGTGGCCACACCATTTGACTTTCTAACATAGAAACCTATTTAGTGGTGTGATGGTTAATTTTATGTGTCAACTTGACCATGCTAAGGGATGCCCAGATAGCTTGTAAAAAATTATTTCTGGGCGTGTCCGTGAGTGTGTTTCTGGAAGAGATTAGAATTTCATTCAGTAGACTGAGAAAACAGATCTGCCCTCATTCATGTGGGTGGGCATCATCCAATCTGTTGGGGGCCCAAATGAAACAAAATGGTGAAGGAAGGGCAAATTTTCTCTTTTCTTGAGCTGGGACATCCATCTATTCCTGGCATCAGACATGGGAACTCCCAGTTCTCGGGCCTTCGGACTCCCTGGATCTCAGACCTTTGGCTTTGGACTGGGAGTTACCACTGGCTTCCCTGGTTCTCAGGCCTATGGATTTGGACTGAATTATACAATCTGCTTTCCTCGTTCTCTAGCTTGCAAATAGCAAGTTATGGGATGTCTCGGCCTCCATAACCTCATGAGACAATTCCTATAGTATATATACATATATACTCTCTCTATATACATATCTCTCCTATTGGTTCTGTTTCTCTAAAGAATCCTGACTAATACAATTGGCTATTTATCATTTATTGGCATTTCCAAATGGATATAACCTGGAACTACACAGGGGTCAGAACTAGCAAAATGAATTCTTTCTTTAAAGATAAATAAATAGATGAAAGAAACAGAGAAACAAACTATATCCATTTGACCAAGCTGCTTACTGCCTTTAGGCACCAGAATCAAGGTTACAAGCTCATTTTCCAAACCTGTGACAATCCAAAAAACTATTTTCAAGAGATGGCATCAGTATTTGGGTCTGTGTTAAGAGGATTTAAGTCACGTTATATCAGATGGTGAAACAGGAAGGTGAAACTCTGAGAGGGCAGAAACTTTTTACAGTGTTTACAACCAAGATGTGCAAATAACTGGTTACATACAAATCCCCAGAAAGATGATGTAACTAAAACTGCACTGAAACACAGTCTCTGACGATCAGAGAGGATTTTCAAAATCACTGTTTCTTGATGATGTCTTGTCTATTAAACAAACTTCTGCCTTTTAGTTAATTATTTTTACAGTTTAATCTGGACAAAAATCAATATTTTGGTAGGACCAAAAAGGTGCATAAAAACAAAATCATCTCTCAACTGCTAACTATGGAGTCCAAACGTATTAAGGTATTTTCTATCTAGGATTACATTGTGTATGAACAATGAAATTTTCAGATAACTGATTTCCGTATCTGCAGTAGAGGGACCAAAACTGAGTACAGGTGTAGCCTTGGGAAAATGTCTACTTCTTGGCCTCCATCATAAGACAGGACGTGGGGTCACTAGGTAACCTCTGCTGTCCTTATCCTCTGAAACTGAATAACAAGCTTATGCCACACACATATAAGCTATACTTAAAGTGGATCTTTGCACATGGAGACAGATATACCAAACTAAAAAGCATTCCAGTAATTTCCCACATGTATCCCATTGATATACATCAACCTGACAAAAATACTAAATGTCAAATTCAAGATTTAAAAGGTCGCAAAAGTTCAGGTTGAAGGGTCAAATTAGGAAGATAAAATTTCACAGATAAATTAAGACCCTATACTTGGATCCCCAAAATCTGCTGACCAAACCCAAAATAAATCCCTTCCTAAAAGCCAGTACTCTTTCCAGCAGCTATGGTTATATCAGATAAATCCATAACCACAAACTTTCTATTTGGCCAAAAGATTACTCCCATAAAGGAAGATAAAATAGCTGTTTGTAGGCATCACCATAAGAAACTGTCAAATTGCCTTTAATCCCTACTAAATGGAATTAAACATTCCATTGAATTTCTTTTTTAAAAAAGTCAAGCCCAAATACTATAAAAGTTTGAAATCTTTGCAACACTTTGGTTGTTATTTGGTGATAGTAGTGACAGTAGCAGCTATTTACTCATTCTGGGGGAGTTGACTTCTTATTCATGACATAGCCAGAGAAGTTACAGAGCTCTCTTACAAATCAGTGATGGGGTCAGATGTTGCAGCAGTGCAAAGGAAGTTAAAAAAAGGGGGAAAACTTGGGCTGTAGGCTTCCAAAATTCTCTAGAAGGTTCACAAATTAAACACATTTACGTTATTCTAAAAATAAAAATTGCTAACTTATAATTAAAGATACATCACACAGATATTGCTACTAAAAACTGATGCTAAGGGGCTGGCCCAGTGGCGTAGGAGTTGAGTCCGCACACTCTGCTCTGGCGGCCCTGGGTTGACAGGTTCGGATCCCGGGCTTGGATCTACGCACCGCTTATCAAGCCATGCTGTGGCAGGCGTCCCACATATAAAGTAGAGGAAGATGGGCATGGATGTAAGCCCAGGGCCAATCTTCCTCAGCTAAAAGAGGAGGATTGGCAACAGATGTTAGCTCAGGGCTAATCTTCCTCACACACATACACACAAAACTGATGCTGAAATATGTTGAAAAGATCTCATTGAGTCAACACGTGCTTTACAGAGATGATTCTCCAACTTGTTAGACTCAGGATTCCTTACTGTCTTGAAAACTATTGAGGAGTTCAAAGAACTTTTATGTGGGTTATATCTTATCAATATTTACTATATTGGAAAATAAAGATAAGAAAAAATTTTAAAGATTTTTTACTAATCCATTTAACAATAATAACCCCACTAAATGTTAACATAAATAATTATAACAAATAACTTTTTTGTGTGTGTGTGAGGAAGATCAGCGCTGAGCTAACACCCATGCTAATCCTCCACTTTTTTTTTGCTGAGGAAGACCGCTCTGAACTAACATCTATTGCCAATCCTCCTCCTTTTTTCCCCCAAAGCCCCAGTAGATAGTTGTATGTCATAGTTGCACATCCTTCTAGTATGTGGGACGGGGCCTCAGCATGGCCAGAGAAGTGGTGTGTTGGTGCGCGCCCTGGATCCGAACCCGGGCCGCCAGTAGCGGAGCACGCGCACTTAACCGCTAAGCCACGAGGCCGGCCCACAAATAACTTTTTATTTGTTATAAATAATTTTTAAAACAAACAAATTTAGGAAACAAGTAATATTTATACTTTTACAAATCTCTTGTTTGGCTTAAGAAAACAGATTCTCATATCTGATTGTGCATTCATCTGTTGAGACATATCACACATCACGAAGCCTTTGTAAAACTCCACTGTACACTCACGAGAGATTGAGAGTAAAAAAGGCAAAAGATGTCTTGGTATAATTATGAAAAAGTTTGATCCTGCAGACCCCCAGCCCATACTGGAGAACAGCTGCTCTACGGGGTGAAGAGAACAAGCTGTGGCGCAGTCCCAGACGCCCTCTCCTGCCCTCCCTCTCACACGCCGCTAGCTGAAACAGTGTAAGCACGCTCCCCAAACAGAACCGTCACTGGAGATTCTAAAGCACACATTCATTTACAAGTGAGATACTATTAAAAAATAAAAGATTTTATTTTTATTTATACAATCAGATATCCCAGTAGTGAGTAGAAAAGTTAAACTCTTGATAAAGAAGAAAATCTAGACAAGAAGCCTCTCATTTCAATTTAAGGTATTTTTCTTTCTAAAATCTGAGCTCATGATATGGAGAAATATTTAAGGATCGATTCAAACAAGAATATAAATAGGTCTACACTAAAAAGGTAGACTTTAAAACAACGATGAACCTATTACGCTGAAAGCACGCATGCAGGAAATAACCTGGAGAAGTTTATTTAGCAATCTGCAATTCCAGGCAACTTTGCAACCATTTCAAAAATCGTACTGTTTCCCACCTGAGAAAACTGGCAACACGAAACATCAACTTTTAAGGAAAAAAAACTTTAACTTACAATACTATACTGAATCATCTTTTATATCATCATCTTTTATAAAGATAAACATACCTATTTTATGTGAAGCCAGCAATATTCCTCTCTTTCTAGGTGATAAGCTTTTTGTATCTCTGCTTTCTGAAACTGCAAAACTGTAGCGCTGGTAATACAGTAAAATAAAATAACTTTCAGCAGCACAAAGATTTTTAGAAGTGAATAAGTATTTGCACGTCTAAGGAGTTCTAATATAGGCTTAGAAATTATTATTGATTTAAATAAAGTCAATCTGCATAATAATAAGAATACAATTACAGCTAGCAAACATTTTCAACTTGCCAATAAACAAATTCAAATAGTTTGCTAAAAAAATGGGAAAATCAGTAGAAACCCTGAAAATTTCCATTTTCCTATTTCATTTAATGTAAACTAGTCTTGTCTTAAATATTTTATTTATTCTTCTCTCCTTTCGACTTAAACCAAAACAAAGACTGTAACCTTTAATATCTGTTAGTCTATTTATAACTGTTCCATCTACAGCCGTTTTTCTAATACAAACATGCCTTGATAGCTTATCTCAGTCCACATGCCAGACAACAAAGGCCCACTGGCCCGCTGGAGAGGAGAAATGGAAAGCAGGAAATGAGAAAGCTTAGTTAATCCCCAGATAATCGATCAGTGTATTCAGTCAAGTGTGAGCTGAGCTGGGGAAACATTGCTTATAAAAAGAAAGAAAATCAAAGAGCAGATGACAAGAGTGACAATTTATCTTAAAAAGTTAATTTTTTTCAAAAAGATTTCCTATCACATTTAAGCACTAATACAACATATATAAATGTTAATATCTTTTGAAGTAAGACATTCTTTAAAATCCTTCGCCCTCTATCCTTTTTCAGAAACAAGTTTTAATTTTGGGTTTTGTTTTATTGTTTTGGTTTTGGTTCATCCTTTTTTTTTCTAAATCAGCTTTACTGAAGTACAATTTATATACAATAAAATTAACCTGTTTACACTTTCAATTAGTTTGACAATTGTTATGTTTGAAAACGTGGTGTGTAACCACGACCACAATCAAGATAGGGAACATTTCCATTACCACAAAAAGATTGACTTCTTTTAGAATTGATAAATCTGCTATGCTGAAAAGCTTTTACGTCAGTGAATGCTAGAAAAACAACATTCTAATCTAAATCCCTTCCTCCATTTTAACACACATAGAAGTGAACATGGAGAAAAACAACTCGGAGTTAGCTGTGACACTTCTCCTAGCTACTGCTCGAGACTACATAGACAACAATTCCATGCTCTTTAAAATCAAATAGTTTGCTGGATAAAACTTCTGGGCTGAGACTTTATATGACTTCCTAAAATTCCTAGAATACAGATATAACAGTTATAGTAATAATAGTTAATAAAATAAATAAAAAATAATAATTTTGAATTAGTTTTATGGTATACTTTCCTCAGATCATGTAACCAATATTTAATGAGCTTCTACGAGGTGTCAGACACTGTTCTGGAGATAAACTCTGAGGATTCAGGAGAGGGGAAAAAAACAGAGTTCCAGTTTTGATAGAGCTTATATTCCAGTGGAGGGACAGACCCTTTGACAATCCTTCCATCCCTCAAAAAAAGGTCAGAGAACGGTTAAGCACCTAAAAAAAGAGTCATGAGCAACGAAATTTGCCACTTAGTAAGCTTACAACCCTAGGTGAGTAACAATTTTTACACTGTATTTAGTCTCTTGAATATTATTTTCCTTAAAATTAGTAGTCTTCTCAAAACAATCTGAGGATGGCAGGAAAAAGTGTACTGTGACTTGACTGCTTCATACAGACAGAAGGGTCTAAATAACCTTGATAAATCCATACACCAACCCTCTCCGCCCACAGGAACAACGCAGAAACCCAAGTGTGCATGTCTCTGTCTCTCAGCTAAGGCTGAGCTTCGTTCATGAAAATTCCCAAAGGTTCTTCTACCTTCTTTATCTTTATTATTTTTCTTTTAAAAATTTATTATAACGGGCTGGCCTGGTGGCGTAGTAGTTAAGTGCACATGCTCCGCTTGGGGGTGGCCCAGGGTTCACAGGCTCGGATCCCACGTTCGGACCTATGCACCGTTTATCAAGCCTTGCTGCGGCAGGCGTCCCACTTATAAAGCAGGGGAAAATGGGCACAGATGTTAGCCCAGGACCAGTGTTCCTCAGCAAAAAGAGGAGGATTGGCAATGGATGTTAGCTCAGGGCTAACCTTCCTCACACACACACACACAAAAATTTATTATGAAACATTTCACACACAGAAAGGTATAAAAATAACTATGTATCAAACATATTTTAAGAAATAAAACAAACCTGAAGAAGCTGCCTGTAGACCCCTCCTAGATAGATCTCCTTACTCCCCTAGAGGTAACCACTATCTTGAATTTACTGTTGCTCATTCCCATGCAGTCCTTTATGCTTTTACTTCATATGTACTTATAACTAAAAATACGTAAGGTATCGTTTTGCCTTTTTTACACTTTACATAAATGACATCATACTCTTCGATTTCTTCTGCAATCTGCTTTGTTTATTCAGCATTATGCTTGCATGATTCATCCACACCATAGTTCATTCATTTTAAATGATACATATTACCTCTATGTACAATATACCACAATTTGTTCATAAATTTTCCTGCTGATAGACATTACGGTCATTTCCAGTTTTTCACTATACAAACCAAGGCTGCTATAATAAGCATTCCTATTCATGTTTGTGCAAGCTGGTCTAAGAAACACAAAACTTTTCTATTCAAATTATCTAAATTACTCTGAAATGTTTGGTGTCACAGCTAAATGTTCAAACTTATTAGTATAACACTATTCATAGGGCCGGCCCCGTGGCTTAGCGGTTAAGTGCGCACACTCCGCTGCTGGCGGCCCGGGGTTCGATCCCGGGCACGCACCGACACACCGCTTCTCCCGCCATGCTGAGGCCGCATCCCATATACAGCAACTAGAAGGATGTGCAGCTATGACATACAACTATCTACTGGGGCTTTGGGGGAAAATAAATAAATAAATAAAAATTTTAAAAATAATAATAATAACACTATTCATAATGTCCTTCTGATATCTTGTTAATGCCTATAGAATCTGTAGTGTTGTCCCAGTCTTATTCTTCAAATTGGTAACTTGTTGCCTTTTCCCTTTCTTTTCTTTATCATTTTTATGAGAACTTAAGTTTCATTTAGTCATTTCAAAGGAGCAACTTTTGATATTGTTGATTATCTTTAATAAAATATCTTTTATTTTCTTACTAAATCATTAATCTGAGCTCTTCATTATTCTCTTCCTTTTTTTTGGGTTTAATTTTCTTTTTAAATTTCTTAATATAGATACTTAGACCATTGATTTTATTCAGCCTTTCTTATTTTCCTATATATAAGGCTAAAAATTTACCTCTGAGCATAGCTTTAGCTATATCCTATAACTGCAATATGTTGTAATTTTATTAATTATTCACTGCAAAATATTTGCTAATTTCCACTATGATGTCTTATTTGACCCTTACACTATATAGAAATGTATCACTTTATTCCACACATTTGTGGATTTGCCAGATAATCATTTTGTTTCTGATTCCCACCTTAATTTCACTGTGGTCAGAGAACATGTTAGGTGTGATTTCAATCCTCTGAAATATGTTAAAACTTGCTTTAAGATCTAACATAGTCATTTCTGATACATATCCCATATGCACCTGAAAACAATCTTCAGTTGCTGGGTACAGTGTTCTGTACGTGACAATTAGCTCAAATTTTTTAATTATGTCATTCAATAACCTAAATTCTTACTTATTTGGAATCTACTTGTTTGCTCAATTACTGAAGGAGATGTGTTAAAATCTGTCTAATTGTCCAAATATTCATCAACAGTTTAGGATCAACTGCAGTATATTCATACAATGCAATAGTACATAGCAACGAAAATAAATTACTGCAACACACAAAAACATGGATGCATCTCACAAACAATATGCTGAGCCAAAGAGACCAGACAGATAAATATATATCGCATAATAACCTTTACATATACAGTTTAAAGGCAGGCAGAACTAATCTATGATGTTAGAGCTCACAGCAGCATTACCATGGTGTTAGTGACTGGGAAAGAGCATAAGGGTGGCTTCTGGAGTGCTTATAGGATTTTATTTCTTGATATGAGTAGAAGTTACATAGAATTATACATATAGTAAACTATACATAGTTCACTACATGAAAATTCACTAAGCTGTACATTTACAAATTTTATTCTTTCATGTGTATGTATGTATTCTTACATGTGTATGTATTTTATTCTTTCATGTGTATGTATTTCATGTGTATAAAATTTTTAAAACTTTAAAAATTAAACTCTAATTCACAAAAAACTGAAATTTACATACACACACTTGTATATGCATAACATATCTCAGGAAAGATATAAGAAGCTGGTAACACTGGTTGCCTCTAAAGAGGAGAAGTTGGGAAGAATGTGTAATGCCAGAAAGCAACAAAGTGCTCAAAGAATGATAGGGACATATGAAAGATAAACAGAACCGGCCTGAAAGGGCTCCTACTGGTCAAATTTGAAACAATTTGAAAATTAAACTATACAATGATGATAATGGATTACAACTCACAGAATAAAATAGGAAACCATCCATCCATGATGATATATGTAAATGAATAAACTGAACAGTTACTGAGGAACAGGATATTTTCATAGTCACAAAGCACCTTTCCACAAAATAGTAATTACAAAGGATTAAAAAGTAACTTTTCGGGCCGGCCCCGTGGCTTAGCGGTTAAGTGCGCACGCTCCGCTACTGGCAGCCTGGGTTCAGATCCCGGGCACGCACCGACGCACTGCTTCTCCGGCCATGCTGAGGCCGCGTCCCACATACAGCAACTAGAAGGATGTGCAACTATGCCATACAACTATTTACTGGGGCTCTGGGGAAACAAAAAAAAAAAAAAAGGAGGAGGATTGGCAATAGATGTTAGCTCAGAGCCGGTCTTCCTCAGCAAGAGAGGAGGATTGGCACGGATGTTAGCTCAGGGCTGATCTTCCTCACAAAAAAAAAAAAAAAAAGTAACTTTTACAGTAGAGAGGCCTGGTAAACCCAATTTTAACCATGTGATCAAAGTGAACACCAATAATGGAACAAACAGAAATTGAGTAATGCCTGCAATGAGAAGAACCCTAATCTGAATCACATAATGAAGGAACACTATATGAATGCAAACTGAGGAAGATTTTACAAAATAACTGGTCTGTAAATCTTCAAAAGTGTCAAGGTCATGAAAGGCAAGGAAAGACTGAAGAACTGTTCCAAATTGAAGAGGACTAAAGAAACATGACAAGTAAGTGTTAACACAAAATGAACAACTGGCTAAACATGTATGGGGTTTGAGTAATAACGTATCAATGCTAATTTTGACATCTGATTGTTGAATTGTGGGTTATATCAGAAAATATCGTTTGTAAGAAATACACATTCCAATATTGGGTTCATGGGGCATCATTTGTCGACTTATTCTCAAATAACTCAGGAAAAAGTTCTGTGTACTGTACTTGCAGATGTTAGGTAGGATTGGGGTTGGTTAAGATAAAAGATTGGAGAAATAAATTTTAGTTCCAATTTAAAAGTACATAATCATAGGCATTGGTCAGTAAAAACTATTCTGACAAATTATTAAGGCTTAAAGCTAGGTACAGTAAGTAAGAACAAAATGACATGTAATTGCAAAGGATCAATGCATGCTATTGTCAGTCAGTTAAGAATTACTTTCAGGAATTTATTCTATGATTAAGATGGCATTTCAAAATAGTGAGGAAAAATGAACTATTTAATAATTCTGTTGAGATTACTGGGACGGCATCTGGAAAAAAATAAGTTGCATCTACATCTTACACTTTATACCAAAGTAAATTCCAAAAAAATACGCCAAAGATTGAAATGTGAAAAATAAAACCATAATGAGAAAAATACAAATTAAAGTTATACCAAGAATATCTCGTTCAAATTGGCAAACATCCAAGGTGATAAGAGTCTGCTGGCCAGGCTGTGGGGAAACAGAGTCTCATGTACTTTTCACATAAATATAAACTGGTACAACCTTTATGGAGGGCAATTGGGCAGCATATGTCAAAATTATAAATCACCTGTTTCCCCAGCAATATCACTGATTACAATTTATTCTAAATGTATATTTGCATATATACAAAATAACATGAACACGTTTATATAACATGAACAATGTCCATTAATAGGGGACTGACTAAATAAATTATGAAACATCCACACAATGGAATACTGTGCAGGTATATATATTTTCAAAGACGCAGGGAGGAGAAGAAATTTTCTATATACTGATATAAAAAGATCTCCAACATACATTCCTAAGAGGAAGCTCTAGAATAGTGTGTATAATGTGACAGCTGTTATATTTACTTATATGTCTGTGGAGACACCTTGGAAGAATACATATGGAGTGTAATAACAATGATTATCTGTGTAGGGTGAGGAGCGAAGAGAAAGAACTTAGGCAAATAAAAGCCCACGGATGGGAGGCAGACTTTTCAGTACACCTTTTAATACTTTTGGATTTCTGAATCATGTAAATTTATTGCCTATTCAAACACAACTTTTTTTTTTAAGTCACAGATTATTTTGTCTACATCACAGGCCTTTCCTCTCTCTCTCTCCTTTCTTTCCACTTGGCATGTTTCTGCACTTTTCTTTTTTATATTGCTAGCCTTCCCTGGATGATAGACATCGTCTGACTCACTGAGTTGGAATATGGACAAACCAGACTGTTAGAGAATAAAATCAACAGGTACAAGCCTATTTAATTACAGCTGTCCGTGCCAACAGTCAGGTGCCTAATCTTTTATACTTAAGACTTCTAAGAACATTAAGGCAAATAAATATAAAACAGTCATACATGTTCTCAACTGCTTGTAGAAGTCTCATGAGCCTTTGCCCTCCATAATGCCATACTATCCTTATACACCTCATCGCAAAAATGCTCACAGTGTTGCTGAATTTAAAGAGGCATAGAGCCTTTAAATATGAAATCTAAAGAGTCTCTAATTGAATAAGATGTTCCACTTAATGCTACCTTACACAACCAACCCTGAAATGAAAATAGAGTACTATCAACTCCTATTCATCCTGTGAGAGACCACGGAGGCTATATACACACTTAAAAAGGGAAGAAGGATGTCATTAATAAGATGTAATTGAAACCTCTCCTGAAAGAAAGCAACAAGCACGATTTTTTGTCATAACATTTTTTATCTATGTTTGCTATTTCCACAAACTCCTCTTTGATTACAGATTATGTCTTTCCAAGAAGACTATTTGACAGCAAGCTGCTGACAAAGTATTGATGGCAGTCCTCCTTACACACGCCTTATTAGCATTTCTATTGCTGCACTGCTCACAGTGGCATTATAAATCACACACACTCAGTGTCATGCACAATAACCAAACAGTTACCTAACAACTAGGGGTATTACAAATGCATTGGACTAATCTTTGAATATATGCTCTGATAATTAAATTCCATTATGGCTTCTACTTTTAATCCTAAAGGCAGCAACACTGAAATCGAGTGCCATCCATACAGTGCCCTCAGATTTGCCAGGAAATGTCACTTATATTATATAGTTCACATCCAATTACTGAACATAAGCAGCCAGAGCATCTATCACTTACGTTAAAACAAGCAGAACTCAGCAGTGGGGCTGTTGGAAGCCACCACATGGCTTAAATGGATTTCTCACCTTTCAAATATCAAGCGGTCCTCTTTCCCAGAACATCTCACTAAGGGATTTGGCTATTTAACAAAGAGACATACCCAAGTAGAAAGAAACATTCAAAAGGCAGGACATATTGCAAAGCCCAGCTAAGAGCTGGAGACATCTGCCCCTTGTGTTAAAATACAAAACAGTAAAAGATCCTTTACATGAAAAATAAATACAAATAAAAAGGGAACTTCTGTCAAGGCCACTAACAAAGAAGCAAAGTTATATTAATACCTACGGAGTCCTTGTTTTTGGCCAGTGTCCCACAGAAATTAAAGAGCTCTCCTGGCCAGAAAATCTATTAATTTCCCAGTTTTTAAGAACAAAGAACCCCTTCCTGAAGTTCTTGCGTGGAGCCCCAAAGCTAAACCAGCCACCAAGCACAAAGCTATGCTCTTCTGTGCTGCTGTCTGTTATTCATGCATAGTCACCAGGATTAGCGCAAGCTGAATTTCACAGATTTGCAGAAATACACATTTGAACTTTCCACCTACCACCAACGACGATCTTTAAAAACAAGGATCAAGATAACTTCCCTAATCCTGTAAATTCAGAAAAGCTTCTACTGTCAAAAGAAAACATTAATAGCTCTTGGCAATTAACACATAATACAGCCAGCACTTATCTATTAACAATATTACCATATTCTATAATTTGAGGGAGGAAATCACTATAGAGGGAATTGTAGGAAATCATTTTCAAGCTCTACCAATATTATGCCAGACAGGCTAACAAGAGAAACTGTCAGAGTTCTAATTGTCAGTAAATAATTATTGAGGGGTAGGCCCTGTGGCGTAGCTGTTAAGTGCGCACGCTCCGCTGCTGGTAGCCCGGGTTCGGATCCCGGGCACGCACCGACGCGCTGCTTGTCGGGCCATGCTGTGGCAGTGTCCCACATAAAGTGGAGGAAGATAGGCACAGATGTTAGCCCAGGACCAGTCTTCCTCAGCAAAAAAGAGGAGGATTGGCATGGATATTAGCTCAGGACTGATCTTCCTCACAAAAAAAATAATAATAATAAAATTAGAAAAATAAAATAAAAATAATTATTGAGACATAAAATGAAAACAATGCCAAAGAAAATTTAATCTGATCACACAGAAGAGGAGATAGTGGAATCAACTGCCTGGGGAATTTATAGACGCTACTGCCTCTTTGCATTTATATAGAAATCAATACCTGGTAACTACACCTCAAATCAGGCTCTAGAACAATGGTTCTTGACCTTTGCTAAGATGGTCTCTCTCTCAAGAAAATGTGCATGCCATGCAAACTATTGCATAAAATGTCTGAACATTCAGAGACTCGCAGTTTAAGAACCACTATACTGAGCACCACACTGTAAGTTTATGTACTGTCTGTATCCCCACCTAGCACCCTAAGATTCACAAGGGCAGCAATACCATCAGTTTTGTTCCCAGCTATTCCCAGGAGCTAAAACAATGCCTTGCTCAAAGTAGACATTCAACTAATAGGAATGAATGAATGAATGAATGAATGACAATTTTAAAAAAAATGATGTAATTATCCCAAGCAACAAAACATTAAGTTGCCCTGGACTAAAGAGACAACTTACAATACAAAATTCGAAAACCTTCTCCTAGCCCTAACTCAGTGAATAATATGATGCTCCTATGTACTAACTAAAGCCGGCTCCTCGCCCATCCACCCATTCGTTATAACACATGAGTTGGGAGAAAATGTCTTCTAGTGTTATTCTAACAACGTGAGGTCCCAACCCTCTAAGCAAATCATATTAAGGGTAGACTACCCTTAGGCAGTTAATTAAACAAATGCTGGCTCCAACAAAGCTAGTTTTAAATAAACCAGTAACTTAAAATAAATCATACGTTCTAAATAAAAGTACTGAATTTTAGGTTTTCCATTTGTGTGCATTCTGTGTAAATTTCTCAGTCTATGATATCATAAACCCAGATTCAGTACTGTTCAAAAAATAATTATTGTGCCTATATTATGTAATAGAGGCAAAGAAATAATAACCACTGTCTTTCATTATAAGCAGAAAAATATCAGGATTGTCCTCTTGGTCCCGTTTCCCAAAAGCGTTAAAAATAGAGTCTGTTATATTTTTAGTTGACCCCAGCCATGATATTCCAATGTGTAGTCTATATCTTGTACTTTTATATCATACAGATATGAAATAGCCAGAATTAGGTAAGAAAGATGAAACATATTTAAAGAAAATGAATGTACAAAGAATCATATTTTAATGAGGGTTCATAAAAATTATGTTATATTTAAATCTCATCAAAATGTAAGCTTCTTACATGGCAGAAATTCATTGTCTTTTAAAAACCTGGCGGGTTGGCCCTGTGGGTTAGCAGTTAAGTGCCGTGCGCTCCACTACTGGCAGAGCGGGTTCGGATCCCAGGCGCGCACCGACGCACCGCTTCTCCGGCCATGCTGAGGCTGCGTCCCACGTACAGCAACTAGAAGGATGTGCAACTATGACATACAACTATCTACTGGGGCTTTGGGGAAAAAAAAAAGAGGAGGATTGGCAATAGATGTTAGCTCAGAGCCAGTCTTCCTCAGCAAAAAGAGGAGGATTAGCACGGATGTTAGCTCAGAGCTGATCTTCCTCACAAAAAAAAAATTTTTTTAAATAAAAAAATAAAAATAAAATAAATAAATAAAAACCTGGCCACATTTATCCTGCACTCTTCCTGAGGGAGGCAAGATATAGAACAGTTCCTAACTCATAGCACTTTGCAAAATAAACACTGCCACACTATTTTGTTGTAAATATATTTGAACAAACTCTTAAAATGTCTTTCTGGGATTTTCTACAAAGCAGTCCACAAAAATGTATGCTACATAAAGCATAAACTCCGAGTTCACCATAAAAATGAAGTCCTCCTGGGGCCAGCCCGGTGGCGCAGGCGGTTAGGTGTGCGTGTTCCGCTGCGGCGGCCCAGGGTTCCCCAGTTCGGATCCTGGGCGCTCACCAATGCACTGCTTGTCAAGCCATACTGTGGCTGCGTCCCACATAAAGTGGAGGAAGATGGACATGGATGTTAGCCCAGGGCCAGTCTTCCTCAGCAAGAAAGAGGAGGATTGGCAGATGTTAGCTCAGGGCCGATCTTCCTCACAAAAAAAAATGAAGTCCTCCTAATTAACACCGGGAAAAATATCACATTAGCTGGATATAATATTCCCCTTCATATAAAAAGGACACATTCATAAAGTGGACTATGTGATAAATATAGAAAAACTTACGAATAAGCTGCTATTCAGGCACAACTGAATTTTTTATATAAAACATCAACATACTAGCTAAGATAGCACAGAAGAATTCAAACTAGGTTGTATCTGTAGGAGCCAGCAGCCTCTAGAGGTTGACTATAATAAAACAAGATAAAAGAGGCTAAAAACTAACCAAATATAAACAGTAAAATGGAAGGACACTTCAAAAATTAACATCATAGATGATGTCAAGTAATTTGGCAAGATCTCTTTGAAGTTCATCATCCTATCACAGGGCCCTATATAAACAGCCCCTTATGGGGGATAATGATAGGCAAATTACTACAAGCTAGCATTAGATAGCCTAAACATCTAGAAAAATATCTATGAATAATAACTGAGGTGATTCAAACAGTTTATAACATAACCAAACAGCCTTTAATTATATTTTCCATAAAACTGGTCCATTTACTTTGGAACTCATCTCATGGACTACAGTGAAACTAGCTAGACACTAGTGAGCAAAACCAAATGTGAAACCTTTGACTTAAGTTCTACACTAAGGTATTGTATAAATAAAATTAAAATCTAAGTACAAATAAAATTTGGATTAAATCCAAAAACTGAAATTTTATGAAAAAGCATTATAAGATTTACACTTACTAAAGTATATGTTTTTTAATCTGCATTGGAGTTTAAAAATTGAGGTATAATTTATATACAGTGAAATGCAGCAATTTTAGGTATACTGTTCAATTAGTTTTTATAAAGATATACATATGTCCCTTTATAACCCAAACCCAAAACATTTCTACCATTCCAGAAAGTTTTTCTCTCAAGCACTTTCCCACTCAATCTCTACCTCACTTGTAGAAGGAACCACTATTCTGACTTCTATCACAGAGACTAGGATAGATACATTTAAATTTTTAAGAAACTGTCAAACCGTTCAAGTGGTTGTACCATTTTCATTCCCACCCAGCAAAGTATGCGAGTTCCTTGCCAACAATCAGAGTTATCACTCTTTTCCATTTAGCCCTTCTAGAGGCTATGTAGTACTATTTATTGTAGGTTTAATTTGCATTTTCTTGATGACTAATGATACCGAGCACTTTTTCATGTGCTCCACCATTCGTATATCTTTTCTAAAGTGTCTCTGTTCAAGTCTTTGTCCATTTTAAAAGACTGAGTTGTCTTATTATTGAGTTGTAGCAGTTTTGTTTGTGTTGAGTTTTTTTAATGTAGTCTGGATTCAATTCCTCTCAGATATATGTTGTAAACATTTTCTCACAGTCTGAGGCTTCCCTATGAATATTCTTAACAACATCTTTTGATGAATTCCATTTTTTTTTTCTTTTATGGTTAGTACTTTCTATCTCCTCTTTAAGAAATCTTTGTCTACATCAAGGTTGTAAAGATACTCTCCTATTTTATTCTAGAAGCTTTATAATTTTTACCTTATATTTAGGTCAATGATGCATCTCAAATTAATTCTCGTGTATTGTGTTTTGTCTTTTGTTTTTGCCATATGGATATCCAATTGCTTCAACCTATTTATTGAAAAGACTTTCCTTTTCCCATTGAAAATAACTTGATAGTATCTGTGTAGATTCACTTAAATTTGCATTCAAGAAATAAAAGGTACATCTTAGCCCATGAGATCACTGGCATTTTAATCTCACTTTGTATGGTACCACCAACATTGGAAAGTATCATTTCTTCTTATTAACATACTTTATATTTACATAAAATAAATAGTAATATTGACCCAACGGTTACACATTTTGAGATTTTCCCATGTGAATTATACAAATTATATTTCATAAATATATACTTATTTAATATGTACATATACACTAAACTGTTATGATACTTATAATGGCTAATGTTTATGATTGTGAAATGTAAAATTTCAGCTATAAATTACTTACTGATATATTATAAGAAATAAATGTATATATCAGAAATAATCATAAAAAACAAAACATTTCCTCAAATCTCCAACCTCCCCTCCCTCACCAACCTAGTTGCTCCTTTAGCTCAAAGTAAAATTTTCCTGAAAAGTTAACATGTTTTCAGTTACCTTGTAAGGGATACACCAATAGGAGAAACTCAAAGCTCTAAAACATACGCTATGGGGGTGGGGGGTTGGAGGTGGAAGGAGAACAACATATTCTCACCATCAACGGTAAGGTTTCACAGGCCAATCTGGCTATCTATTTAGGAAGCCAGGACCAGAGAAGTCTCTCGTATGCCTGAACCTGTTCTAGAAAAAATTTAGAAGAAAATTGATATCTGCACCTCTGACATGGGCTGGACCAGTATGCGGGGAAACTCAATGGAGTTAGGGGACAAAACCCAGCTGATAATAAACTGTTCCTTTGTCTGGTCTTATCTTCTGTACCTATCCCTCCCTCAGAGTTTATACAGGAATGGTGGCAGCCGTGACAAACAGCAGGTCACAATTTAAGAATTCACATGTTCCTGGTCCTGGGGCTTAGCAGAAAATCATTTCAGTAAAAACTAACATACCAGGAATCCTGGGAGGATGGCAGCAATGGCAGCATAATTTATGGATCTTCCTAAATCCCCACACAAAAATAGATCAACCAGAGAGTCAAACCAAACTCCCACTGACAACACAACAAAATGAACAAAAACAAGGTATCTTCACAAACCCCAAAATACAAGCAGGTGGGAGGGCATGAACCATGAACAGCTATAAGATCTGTGGTTATCAGCATCTGTAGGGGAGAAAAAACCAGAAGGAATGGCATATCTGACACACCTAAGATCAAGAGGATCTCAAAATAGCTATCAGGCAATGAGGTGGCCCAATGTGATAACAGCAGCTGAAGACTGCAAGGGTTTAGCCCATGCAGATAGCAGGTTAGTACAGAGAGGCCAGATAAGGCTGAGCAGTCTAACTGCTTGTGAACTCCAAAAAATCACCCACCACAGCTCCTTTCCAGGACACGGCCCCAAACAGAGAAGAAACTCCAGGGAATGGAGCATGAATTAAGCAGAGTAGGAACTGAGTAAAGGAAAAAGATGATCCAAATGAAAGTGAAGGAGAGGAAGAGAGTCAGAAAAATCACAGAATGCAAGCCGCCATATTTTCAACACCACATGACAACTGAAGAGGGAGCTCTGTGAAGTTAAAAGAACTACTCTGAACCTCATCTCCTCCTAAAAGTTCATGAAAATTAAATTTGCATAAAAATGAGCAAAAGAAAAGTACTGATGTTAAATCTCATATGTTACTACTAACAGAAAAAAAGAATAAGAAGCAGAATAACATCCCTACAACGAAACCACAGCAAAAATACAGCATGCACACGTACACATATACAACCACAACTGTGATACACTGTTTGAAAACAAGCTCAAACATAGTATTAAATAAATGATATAAGACATTAGAGAGCAACATAAATCAGACAAAGGAAAATTCAGAAATGAAATGTCAGGCAAAAGTCATTTTAGAAATGAAGACTAAACCAGAAGGAAAACAACAGCGAATAAATACATTTAACAATGCCTTATAAGAAAGAGAAGGAGAAAAGAAGAAAATTTTTAAATGTCGAAAAAGAAACAGGGCCAGCCCGGTGGCGCAAGCAGTTAAGCGCGTGCCCTCCGCTGCGGCGGCCTGGGGTTCGCTGGTTCGGATCCCGGGCGCGCACTGATGCACTGCTTGGCAAGCCATGCTGTGGCGGCCTCCCATATAAAGTGGAGGAAGACGGGCACGGATGTTAGCCCAGGGCCAGTCTTCCTCAGCAAAAAAAAGAGGAGGATTGGCAAATGTTAGCACAGGGCTGATCTCCTCACAAAAAAAAAAAAAAGAAAAGAAACAAAAAACATAAAAAGGATTCAGAAGAAACTGACAAATATTAAAGATAGGCAAGGAACAACTAACATACAGATAGCAGGAGCTCCTGAAAAAGAAAACCAAATCTAAGGATAACAACAAATACTAAAAACTATAATGCGAGAAAAATTTTCCTGAAATAAAAGAATTTGAAACCTTACACCAAGAGCACACCATATACTTAAGCATATTGATCTGGAAGACCAACATTAAGACATATTCTACAAAAATTACAGGACTTCAGGGGAAAAAAATTCTTCGGGCATCTAGGCAAAAAGAATATGTTGAATTATAAGAGAAAGATAATTAGATTATGAACAGACTTTGAAAGCAATGCTTTATGTCAGAAGAAAATGTAGTTGCATATTTAAGGCACCCAAGAAAAGAAAACATGACATGGCAACTACAGTTAATAATACTGTATTGCATACTTGAAAGCTGCCAAGAGAGTAGATCGTAAAAGTTCTCATCACAAGATATGTATGGTGATGGATGTTAACCAGACATTGTGGTGATCGTTTAGCAACATATACAAACATCAAATCATTATGTTGTACTCCTGAAATTAATAATTTCAATAATTGTATGTCAATTACACCTCTATTTAAAAAGAAGAAAAGAAAAACATTAGCAAGCAAATCTGACCTGCAAGTGTAAGGGCACAAACAACCTATTATAAGCATTCAACCTATCATACTCCTTCCTACGAGCCCTTTCTAAAGAATCTACTAGAAAACAAACTTCAGACAACCAAAATGACTAGAGAGACATCTATCTAAGGATTAGTGGTGAAGATTAAATATATAGTTACTTGACGAACTAACACTAAATGAGGGTTAAACAGAAGAAACGATATACTACATAATGGCTATGTAATCTGAAAATGCAGATACAGTACCATCATTTAAAACATGAGGAGAAAGGGGGAGAGCATAAACAAAACTTTTTTTTCCTCTTTTCAGTGATCATAATTGGTGGTGGCAGTATTAGTATTGTTACTCTGAGACTATATGGGTAAGGTGAGATAAAGAAATTAATTATGAGATATTCTAATTCTGTCACTCCTGCATCCCTGAGAACCACAAATCTCTGTGTGGAAGAAAGGAGATACAGATAGACTATAGATAAAGTTAAATAAAAACTCTAAAATCCTGAATTTGAATTAGAAATATCAGTATGATTTATAAGGTATAAGAGAGAACATTTGCCAGCTCTGTCCACTGAAATTATAGAAATTTTCTTTTTTTTTTTATAATTTTATTTATTTATTTATTTTTCCCCCAAAGCCCCAGTAGACAGTTGTATGTCATAGCTGCACGTTCTTCTAGTTGCTGTATGTGGGACACGGCCTCAGCATGGCAGGAGAAGTGGTACGTCGGTGCGCGCCCATGATCCGAACCCGGGCCGCCAGCAGTGGAGCGCACTCACTTAACCGCTAAGCCACGGGGCCGGCCCTAGAAATTTTCACATAATTAATATGCAAATCAAAAGATCTAGAAATAATGACCAACTCAGGAGCTACGAGACCCAAATGGCCCAGACTGTCCTCCTGAAACATCATTTCTCACTAAAAGGAAACAAGGATTCTAGAGGAAATGCTGATTCCAGGTCTGCTGTGGGAAATGCACAAGATGAGGATGGAGCACCCAGACATAGATATAGAAAGGACACTATCAAATCACTAGGGTCACAGCAAAAGGACTCAGAAGTCAACTTGAAGAGCCTCCCACTAGCCAACGACGGAGCAATCTGGGCTTCAATAAGGATTAAGAATTGCAATTATTTGAAATCCATCAACTATGTCTGAGGGTACCCAATGCATTATTTGAAAATTGAGTAAATAAAGAAAAAGAATCAAGCCTTTGTCCTACCTTTCCTATATAAACTGTACAACTGGGTAACCAGATAGTAGATAACAGGAAGTACTGCCATATAAAATTATTCTAGCTAATAAATGAAAATGACAGAAGTAGAATCTCATAATTTTGCAACTCCCGAGGAATTAATGGATATAGGTAATAACACCAAAAAAGCACAAAAAGCAGACATAATGTGCCTCCTGGTGAATGTATACTACACCATCTGTAATCTTGCCCAAATGGATCAGATCAGAGTCAAGTCTGACCAAACCTCTAGCTTCAGCTACTAATGTGCAGGAAATACCCAGGATAGAGGCGCATCTTGAACTGCACTATACAGTCAATAACACCCAGATTGTGGGAGACTCTCCAAGTCAAATGGCTTGGGTTCTTCCATAAAGTGTTACAAAAATAAAGGGATGAAGGGGGAAAATCTATAGATTATAACAGACTTAAAAGACATATCATAGGCAAAACTAAATTATAGTGTCCAGTGATTCACACTTGGGAGATAAAACTATAAAAGAACATAAAGAAATGACTACTTGGAAAGTCAGGGCAGTGGTTACTTTGGTAGGGAAGGAGGGGACTGTCACTGTACAGGAACTGTCACTGTAGAGGAGATGGTTGCAAAATCCTATTTCTTGACCTGGGAGGTAGTTACACATTATAATAATTCATTAAGCTATATATACGCTTTGTGTGGTTGTTTGTATTTGTGCTTTACAATAAGAAAATTTTTTTTAAAAAAAGAAAACACTAATAACGTACCTCACTTGCATAAGAAAAAGGCATCAGCTAAAGCTCTGGTAACCAGAGAAGGAAACTCAGGAGGAGGGGCGCGCACCTAAAAGACAGTCTCATCATGATAAAGGTAAATGAACTTCATGCCTCAAACAGATTTCAGCTGGAGACCAGATGCTGCAGATGCACTAGACCCAGCAGATAAAAGATGTATTTTATCAATGTTCACAGATTTATACATTTCATAATTATGTGGTTTCTAGTAAAACACAAAATAGCAACCAAACCAAAAGAACTAAATTAGAAAACGTATGTAAGAAAATAGAGACAAGATACAAGAAAGCAGCTGGAACTGTCACCGGATTCTACAAAAGGAATGAATAGCTGCTTAGATAACAATCTCTTCCTGGTCTGGACTGAGTCCGATTCCCAGTCAGAATGACATCCTTGGAGTAAGAAAACAGGCCAGGAAACTAACATTTAAGAACGATTTTGAAATATAAACAAGTAAAACAAAACTTATGAGAAAACCAGCATTAAATTATTTTCTCATACTCATAACAAGTGCCACAGCTTCTGCTGGAACAAATCCCTTCCCCATCTCTGGGTCTCAAAAACCTTAAAGGAGTCCTCATCTCCTTCTCTCACAATCTAACAGCTAGTCAATGACCAGGAAATCCTGAACATCTTGTCTCCAGTGCCTTTCTCATCTCTACTCTACAGACTATTTTATAGGAAAAAAGCACAGGATTTAAAATTACAGAGACCTACGTTCAAAATCTGGCTGTCAATATACTATATGACATTAAGAAAATTACTTAACTTCTCTGAGCCTCCATTTGAAATCTGCAAAAACAGAATCATTTCTAAGTACTGTTACAAGGAAACACTACAAGGAGTCCCCAGTGCATATAATACATACCTCAAATTACTCCATGAATTCTAACTGTGTCCTACCTACAATATAAATTGACTGGCAGCAAAGACACGTTTTTGCTGCACAGCAGATAAACGTTGCTTGATAATTTCAAGTTCCTCCCTTCCCCTCCAACTGTCACTAATAGTATCCTGGATCAGGCCCTCATTCTGGTTCATCTGAACTATTTTGGTAGCTTCCTAATAAGTTCTTTCTACCTCTAATCCAATTTTCTTAAAGCATAGCTCTAATCATGTACTCATCTGCTCAAGAATCATCCACCGTTCCCCAACGACTAACAAATAAAAAGCATGGCTTTCAGGGCTAGGCAAATCTTTCCAGGTCTATCTCCAACCACTCCCTTCACCAAACCAAGCTAGATTCCAATATTCAACAAAAATATTCTGCCTCTAGCCTTTGTCTAAAAAGCTTTTCTGTTCTCCAGTCAAAATCCTTCCAACCCTTTGAGGCCCAGCTCAAAACCACTTTGGAGCACCCCTGCCCAAGTCTTAAGCCCCCACTCTCTATAGAGTATGTGGTGATCCTTCATATGCATGTCTCATCTCTCCTGCTTTTCTTGAACCACTTGAGGCTATATATATATATATATATATATATATTTTTTTTTTTTTTTTTTGCAGAGGAAGATTTGCCCTAAGCTAATATCTGTTGCCAATCTTCTTCCTTTTTTCTTCTTTTTTTCCTCCCTCCCTCCACCCAAAGCCTCAGTACATAGTTCTGTATAGTTGTAAGTTCTTCTGGTTCTTCCATGTGAGCCACTGCCATAGCATGGCCACTGACAAACGAGTGGTGTGGTTCTGCGCCCAGGAACCGAACCTGGGCTGCCGAAGCAGAGCATGCCGAACTTTAACCACTAGGCCATCAGGGCTGGCTCCAGAGGCCATATTTTATTCATATTTTTACATTCCTACAATGTACCAGGCACTGTAAAGCCCTGGAGCTGTCACAACAAACAAAATAAGCAAACATCTCCCTCCCCCCACCCCTTGGAACTGGCCATTCTTGAGGGGGAGACTAACTCATATCTCTTGCCTCCTACACAATGGACTTAGTGTAATGCACACAGTATTCATTTAATGAATGTTGGCTGAACTGTACAGAAACATTTAAAAAGACCGACTAGGGGCCAGCCCTGTGATGTAGCGGTTAAGAGCCCGCGCACCACTGCTGGCAGCCTGGGTTCGGATCCCGGGTGTGCACCAACGTACCACTTGTCAGGTCATGCTGTGGCAGCATTCCACATGAAGTGGAGGAAGATGGGCACAGATGTTAGCTCAGGGCCAGTCTTCCTCAGCAAAAAGAGGAGGACTGGCATGGACGTTAGCTCAGGGCTGATCTTCCACACAAAACAAAAAGAAATAAACAAGAACAAAAACAAAAATAAAATTAAATAAATAAATAAATAAATAAATAAAAAGACCAACTAACACAATGAGGTAATTTAAAATAAATCATTGGAAACCCTCATTTAAACTCCAACATGCAAAATCTGGCATATTCTATTACTTCTCTTTTTCAGAAATATGTGTGCCTCTTTTAAAATTCATCAAAAGTCCCTAAAATGCACCTGGGCTAGAGAAGTCCCCAGACCCACCCTTCCTAGACCCTCTTCTAAGGGCAGTTGCCCTGCCAGTCTCTTTGGGTGGCCACGCTTTGTTTCAAGTGCCTCTGGCCTAGAGTCTACAGCTGACTGTATGAGGTGCAACTACCTGACTCAAAAAACAGCCAATCCCTGAGCAACGTACACGGTCCAGGATAAAAAGATAATCTGTGCCAAATTCCCGAAGTAACTTGAAACGGCAACTAAGTAATATCAGTTAAAGTACAGCTCAGAATGCACAGATGCCATAAGGTAGAGACAGGACTTTTACTTACTTATCTTTTCCAAACAAAATCTTCATAAATTGAGATCCAAATCATCCCTTAAGTCAAAACAGGGGCCTAGAGCTTCTCTCATGGAACAAACGCACCACCTCAAAATGTGGCTTAAGAAACCACTGCCCTAGATAAAACCAAATAATTAGAATTGGCTGAATCATAAATATTTATTAATGCGCTCATTCATTCACTCATTCAATGACTATTCACTGAATATCTGAATGCTAGGTCCATAATAGTCACAGAATAAAACGCATGAGGTCTTTCCTCGCAAACAGCTTTTTTTTTTTTTTGAGGAAGATTGGCCCTGCGCTACTGTCTGTTGCCAATCTTCCTCGTTTTTTCTTCTTTCTCCCCGAAGCCCCAGTACACAGTTGTATATCCTAGTTGTAGGTTCTTCCAGTTCTTCTGGACAGTAGCTCACAACACCTTGCTTAACCACACCTCCATGGGAGACAGCAGTGACAAAAATTAAGCAATAAATGAAAGTCTGACTAAGTTACACTAAACAGGGTTGGTAAATTTCAGGCCAGCCACTGCGGTCATATGGGACGCCACTTCAGGATGGCTTGATGAGTGGTGAGTAGGTCTGTGTCCAGGATCCAAACTGGCGAATCCTGGGCCGTTGAAGCAGAACACATGAACTTATTAACTGCTGTGCCACCCAGCCGGCCCCTCAAAGAGCTTTTGTTCTATTGAAGAAAGGAAAACAAGTAAACAAATAAACCAACAAGATAATTTCAGATGATGATCAGTGTCATAAAAACAATAAAGACATAAGACTAGGCAACATCTTAGAAAATCACTAAGAAGGAGAGGAGATGAGGCCCTGGATATGGTGGTCAGAAAAACCTTTCAGAATAGTTGACCTTTGAGTTGAGACCTGAAGGATGAGGAGCCAGTCACTCAGAGACACAGAAAGAATCCATCAAACCAAGAAACAGCGAGCCTACAATCCATACTCAGCAGCAGTTGGGACCACAGAAAATGTCAGAAATGTTTAAAACACGTTTGTTCCCTCAAGAAGTTTAAAATCCATTTAGGGAGGTAATAAACTCAAGAAACAAATTTCATGAAACTGTACAGAATTAAGCAGAAAGCCAGAGAAGCCCTGAGGACAAAGGGGAAAACGTGAACCACTTTGCAGCCTACAGGTAATATTCACTCAAAGGCCAAGCTAGTCTATTTGGTATTCTGATTCTGCTGGGAAAAGTACATAAACCATGCCTTTAAGCTTTCCAAAGTGAAACCTGAAATTATTCTAATTTTAATTAGTTCATGCTCAGAAAGGAAACATGAAGGCAATGCTTCTAGGCAGCAGGGTAAAATAAATACACTGTTAATTTGCTAATCTGGAAAATCTAGTCCTCAAATTGCATTTCCTCCACTTAACCATAAGGTTACTTGACGTCCCACTCCTGTAGCCTCCTCAGCCATGCTGATTCAGTTGCTGCTTCCTTCCCACTGACCACATGCCTGGGCTCACCCAGAATCCCCTAGCAGCTTCTTTTTCTAGAAACAGTTGAAGAACTGCTGAGTAGAAAGAGCTGCCAACCAATTAGTCTCCAAACTATCCTGACTCAACTGTATCATTCCGTCAGTGTCTGGAGCAACTGAAAGCTATTCAGCTATTTCAGATGTTAAGAACTGAGCATGAGCTTCCCAAATGTTTGCTCACTATAAAGGAGAAAGCCAGCAGACCTCTTCCAACTGAGACTCTGAAGAGAGGACTGCAAGAGATTCCCGTGGCGTTGCCATCAGATCCTCTATGTCTTGTCACAACTTCCACAGAGCAGCAAGAAAGTAAAGATCAAGCCACCTGTGTTGGCAGATAAAGCAAATTTTTCTTTATGAATAAGTTGGTGGTGTGAAGAGGCTTTTCTGGGATAAAACAAGAGGAAAAGGTACATATTTTTCAAACAGAATGGGCAAGAGAAAGATGATCTGAAAGCAAGAAAAGTTCCTGACCCTCCCAGCAGCCAGTGACCATTTGTGACCAAGGTAGGTTCTCTCACTGACCGTGAATGGCTAACAACCATCAGCACTATCTTCACTGATTAAAAGGAAAAATAAAATGCCAATTAACACTTTTAGATGAAAAGGTAAGCATAATCATCTATTTTCAATGCAAAACTGTCTATATAAACCAATTAATGAGCCCTACCCACCACCTTCCCACATTCCAAATCCAGTCCCTGTGACTAAACCATACGATAAGAACTACAAACACTACTCTAAACCAACAAGCAGTTAGTGGTAACAGTTTCTCCAGCTAGAACCCGCTTTCCTCTCCCTTCCACTGCCCCATACCTGTAAAAGCCAACTCCAGTTCCACCAGTTCATCAGGATGCCTCCTCCTCAACCTTTCGAATGGACAAGCTCCATCATTTTGTGCCTCTTCTGTAATGCACACCTACCATGGCAAATACACTGCTTTCTAGCTACAGTCATGCACCACATAACATAATGTTTTGGTCAATGATGGACCACATGTGTGACGGTGGTCCCATAAGATTAGTACCATATAGCCTAGGTGTGTAGTAGGCGGTACTATCTAGGTTTGTGTAAGTACACTCTACGACATTCGCACAACGACAAAATCCCCTAACGACGCATTTCTCAGAACGAGTCCCTGTCGTTAAGCGACACATGACTGTACTGTAAAGACATCTATTTATGCCCTGCACCTCCTGCAAACATTTGCACATGCTGAAGGTAAGCACTCGGATTTTCTCTTAAAGATGTAGCTATCATTCTTTTTTAAATTCCTTCCTCTAAGAGTGCCTAGTACCTAGTACCCACATAATAAGAGGGTTTAATACACATTGTCTTAACATATCGGAAGGAAATAAAGACTTTTATAAGTAGGAAAAAATACTGCAATGCCAACGTGAAGTATTACATTCATAATGAAGACATTTTACCATACTCCCCCATCTCAAGCAAAGAGGACAACAAAATTAAGATATGAAAACACAAAAAAATTCAACTAAATCACAAGCCACTTCATTCTTATAAGCTTGTTTTTTAAAACCTTCCCTACAACTTCCACCCTGTATGCACTTACAAACATACAAAAGAGAATCATGACAATTCCAAACCAATAAAAAGGTACCTTTTAAAAGTCATTTTTGCAAAGAGTTCTACTTCCGTATTTTACCCTAGGAGAATCAAACAATCATATTTGCATGAAGATAATCCATGTTGGTTTAAGATGAGGAACTGTAACTAAATGCACAAATTTAGTTCTGAGTTATGAAAATATAAATAAATTTAAAATCTGCTGAAATTTAAAAAATGTTCTCTCCCACGAATGATAATCACATAATAATCTCATATCATTTTACTTTGCTTTTGGCATTCTCAGTATGTTTTTCCATCTGAGATATGCGATAGTTTCTCCTAATCCCCAGAAATGGCTGCAGCCCCCAGGGTCATTACTACTCAGGAACTGTGCAGCACTGTGGATCTGATTCTGTGCTGAATGGCGCTGACTAAGATTTCAGACATACTCAATTGTGGCAGAGACTGCTGGTTACCTACTCAACTTCCATTCTCCCTATTTTCCTTAGTAACAGAGCCTCTGTATTACTGGAACACAGCCAAAAACAACTCCAGCCTCCCTGTAAACCAAAGGTGTTAGATAGGGCTACTAGAAAAGCTCTGGAATGGGCCTACCTTAGCTTTGCCTGTATGCCCTCCTCCTTCAGCTGCCTAGCTGTAGTGGAGAACCAGTTTCTCCCAATTCATTGCAGAGCAATGCTTTTATAAAACACAATTAAAATGCTGTGGCAATGTCAAACGTCTATAAAAGTTTCTCAACAGTTACTTTCAGTTTCTGTACCTATTTCACGGTGGGCTAGTAATGAACAGTTCAGTCCATAGGCCACGATTTGAATAACACTGGCCTAGAACA
Organism: Diceros bicornis minor; assembly: GCF_020826845.1. Lineage (NCBI taxonomy): Eukaryota > Metazoa > Chordata > Mammalia > Perissodactyla > Rhinocerotidae > Diceros > Diceros bicornis. Next base: position 28,311,694 of record NC_080752.1, read on the forward strand.
TGAATCTGACAGCTGTAGCTGCAACGGCCATCTGTGACCCCAAGGAGACCTTGAGAATGGAAACCATGCAGTAAGGGCAACAGAGCAGACAGTAGGAAACTAGATACCTGAGGATCATGCTGGTCACCACCAGCCATGGATGTGGCACCCTGGAAAACCTTGTTTTATATAAGAATACAGACTTTTTACCACTGTGATTTGCATTTTTATTATATACACCTAATTCTAATAAGAAATGATACTCCTACATTTGTGGACCACGGTAAAATTTCAAAGCACTGTAATATCTCTTCTTATTCTCACATGAGAATAACCCTGCGAGGTAAGCAGGACAAGTATTATCTCGATTTGACAGACAGATGGAAACTGATGTCCTAAAAGATTAAATAGCTTGCCTAAAGTAACACTGCTAGGAAGTACTGATAGTAGAAGTGAACACAGAAGCAGCTGGCTACACTTTCCACTTTTCACCTCTCAGTGAAGTGAAATTACTTAATCATGAGCATAAGTAAAATAAAATATAAATGATTGGGGTGTGTACTCACAACAAATTACATCAAGTGTATAACCACTATGTAGAAAGATACAACAAAAACGCCATGGTCAACTAGTGAAAACAACATCAAATTTAACAGCTGTGGTGAGAGTGTACTGCATTTTACAGTAGTAAAAGGAGATGGAGGGGCAGAAATCACAATTTTATAATAATTTAGCCAGAAATGTAGCAACTGAACTAAGAGCAAATAATACATATCACATTAGTTTAGGTTATGACATAAACCCTCAAACTCTAGTCTCAAATAAAATTAGAAATACTAATACTCTGTCTGGATACAAATAGAATCTGTCAATAATAATGTTCCTTAAAAATAGTTTGGATAATAATGTCACAGTAATAATAACACTGTCCTTTAATATAAATAAGACTTCTGAGAACCACTGCCAATCAGATGAGTTCTGTGCTGTTCTTTCAATGGTAAAGAAAGGTTGGCACGAAGCCATCCCCACTCACTTTCCAGGATGCCCTTGTTAGCAAAAGCATATTATTAAAAAGCTGATGGGGGGGCCGGCCCGGTGGCGCAAGCGGTTAAGTGCGCGCGCTCCGCTGCGGCGGCCCGGGGTTCGCTGGTTCGGATCCCGGGCGCGCACCGACGCACTGCTTGGTAAGCCATGCTGTGGCGGCGTCCCATATAAAAAAGTGGAGGAAGATGGGCACAGATGTTAGCCCAGGGCCGTCTTCCTCAGCAAAAAAAAGAGGAGGATTGGCGGATGTTAGCACAGGGCTGATCTCCTCACAAAAAAAAAAAAAAAAAAAAAGCTGATGGGGCTGGCCCAGCAGCATAGCAGTTAAGTTCGTGCACTCCGCTTCGGCAGCCCGGGGTTCACAGGTTTGGATCCCAGGGGCGCAACGATGCACCACTTGTCCAGCCATGCTGTGGCAGCATCCCATATAAAGTGGAGGAAGATGGGCATGGATGTTAGCCCAGGGCCAATCTTCCTCAGCAAAAAGAGGAGGATTGACATTGTATGTTAGCTCAGGGCTAATCTTCCTCAACAACAACAACAACAACAAGAAAAAAAAAGCTGATGGTTAGGATCAGCCATGCCATCTTTGACTTTGGACTAACTTTTATTTGGGTAAATTTTCTTTGCCTACGTGGGTATCAAATATTTTATTTCATCAGCAACAAACACTAAAGTATTTGCCCAGATCAATAATTATCTGTTAAATACTAACAAACAGAAAAGTTATACTTTTCATTAAATACACATAAAAAGGCTCTTCTGCTGTCCTGAATATTTTGTTGCAACACTTTTTAAAAAATTTAAAAAACAAAAAAAGACCCATAAGAAAAATTAGGACATGAACTTTAATGTATTTTATTACGCACACTCAACCTTTCAAATTTTCTCTACAGATATAAGCTAATTGCCAAAGGAAAAACAAGCTGAAAAAACATTTAATTGCACCTAGTTCATAAACATATTGTAAAAATCCTCAAGGATCATTAGTGAGAATGAGTTCTTGCAAGGAATACCTATCTATTAGTGCACTATACAAAAACAGTGGGGATGGGGGAGTGGTTAGAGAGAGACAGGCATAGCTGTAGATATAGATACATAAAATACTCACCAGCTCAAAACAATATAGGAAAGAAAAAAGCAATTCCCCACTAACTCTGCAAACCACACTCAACGCTTACAGAGGCATGAGGCCATAGTGAAGAAGGAAAGAAAGCTTTGGAGTGACTCCTTCAGGGGAGTAATCCTCAACAGTTTATACTAGCTCAGGGGTCATCAAACTACAGGACTGCAGACTATATCCAGCCCACCACCTATTTCTGTAAATAAAGTTTTACTGGAACACAGCCACGCTGTCACACAGTTATTTATGATCAAGTTGAGTAGTTGCCACAGAGAAGACAAAGCTGAAAACATTTACTATCTGGCCTTTTATAGAAAAAACTGGCCACCTCTGGGTACAAAAAGCATCTGTCAATAAGTAATAATGTTACTAATCAGCTACCTAAGCAGTAGGGCAAAATAAAATGGTACTTCTCTGGAAATTGGTAGGAATGAGCCTTCTGTTTCATTAACACCCTTGTGTATATATGTGTAGTTTTACTTCACGAGATGTAAGATTTGCCTTGAAAAGTTGACCCAAGCACAAAACATCTCCAAAACAGTATGCTGACACAAACTAGCTTATAACTTAGAAATGCAGTGAAACGCACTGATATTTTATCTCCCTTATAGAGAAAACCCAATTGGAGTAAGGAAACAAATTTCTCTAATGAATTGACTTCAGAGATTTATGATTTGGTGTAACGCATCTGTGGAAACAATGCTGACACAGAATATGTGATGGTGGTCAAGAACCACCCCCCCCAAAAACAGTCTGAGAGAAATTTCAAGTTCAATACTCCTGAAGGTCACAAGCATTATTAAACACGGCAGATGCCCACGGCACGCGCCAGTTAAAAGGGAAAGTTAACTGAGTTTCACCTCTCATTGCTTCTGTTAGGAGTTAAAATAACAAGCGCTTAACCATTTAATTTGTACTGATGCTAATTTTTAAACAGGCATTTGAATTTTCAAAGAATTCATGTTGCTTTTTGTTAAACCAGATCCCCAAAATAATAAGCCAATGGGAAGAAAAAATATATAGGACTAGAAAACTGAGTGAGAATAAAAATCAGTGTGTTAAAATTCCATGACTAAAAGATATAGATACAAAGGAATTTACCCTGCAATATCACTGTTATACGGTTACCGTCGGAGGAAAGGAATAACGTCTGCAGCACAGGCTTTCCCAGTCAGATTCAGAGCAGAGTTATATGTCAAAGTGCACATACAGGCAACCTGATTTGATCTGGACAATAATAAGGAATGTAAAACAAGGGAGTTGTAAATAAACATTCCACTATATATATTTATTAATGATCAATCCTGTTGACAGTTTCCCAGTCCATCTTCCAGAAAAACCCATTCCTCTGCTCAACTCACTGCTTGGTATTCAGCAGTCATGTGAGGATAATTATCTTTCTTCAAGAAACAGCACGAAGGCGTCATTTCTTCTAAGCAGGAAATAAGACCAAAGGTTGTGTGGGCCAGCCCCGTGGCTTAGCGGTTAAGTGCTCGTGCTCCGCTGCTGGTGGCCCGGGTTCGGATCCCGGGCGCACACCGACGCACCACTTCTCCGGCCATGCTGAGGCCGCGTCCCACATACAGCAACTAGAAGGATGTGCAGCTATGACATACAACTATCTACTGGGGCTTTGCGGGGGAAAAAATAAATAAATAAAATTATTAAAAAAAAAAAAAAGACCAAAGGTTGTCTAGGTCTCAGCCCTTCTGCCTTTCTCCTCAAAATACAAAAGGGTAATATGACTCCTTCTTTTAGCTAAAGCAATATGCTCTGAAGAATTTCAACTGCACTCAAGGTAGCTTAATAAAACAAGTTGAACACTTAAATTGTGTTCTCCAGATTACTGTGACAGGACACAAGTGTATATTCCAAAGACTTCCTCACTGGAATTATAAAGTGCATAGCAAATTAGCCTGCTGTAACGCCACCTCTCTCTCACTCCTGGACAGACCACCACTCATGTCCTTTACTTACTCGTTTAACCAAAATGAACTGGATAGGAAGTAGGAGCTAAGAATCTGGTCAGGGACCCAGGAAATAAATGACACAAAGTACAGTGCAAAAAACAGCACAACAGAGGAACAGGCCAGGCAGAAAGACAGCATAGAAGAGAAAATAATTAATTAACTATAGGAAGACCAGGCTACCTACGGCAGGTGACAGGTGGGACTTGACGGGCATTCCCAGCCCTGGATCACATACAAAATCACGAAGCTGAGCGTGGGGTGGGCTGCAATGTTCTGAAACAGCATCTCTCTCTCCAGAGATTCTTTCACACTGGAACCTGGCCTGAGGTTCACTTCTCCCAGGTGAGCTCTCCCACACCACAGTCTCTCCATGGCAGCTGTGTACCCACCATGGCTAGATTCCACATATGTAAACCACTTCCAACACTTTGTTACTAAAGTTAACCAGTTTTCAAAGACCTCTCTCTCTCTTTCCACCCTTTCTTCATTAGTCTCTCGTCCCTCTCAACCCTCTCTCCTCCACACCAGACAAAAGGATATTAAAATCTGATCAGTCTTCCAAGGAAGCAGAAATGTGATTCTACACTGTTCTTTAGCCTCACCTCATGGTTCCACTACAGGCACCAACATCTCTTAACACGACTTTGTCCAGCTAACCACGTTCTTCCTGAGGGTGAATCAAAAAATCTTTCATAAACAGTACTGCTCCACCAAAAGAATATTAACTATATCACACCACCAATTTTGAAACACTGAAGCAGAGTCTTATCTCCCCTCAGACAGACTGTAGAAGGGCAGAAGGCTTCAAATTTCACCTAGAAGTTTCCAACTGTGCCAGTCCAATGGACAAGTCCAATTACGCTTCCACATGACAGTGCCTCCTGCATAACTTCTCCCAGCCTGGTGGATAATGGCACAGGGTCACTCGCAAAGGCTCTTCCTTTTCTTCACTCCCTAGCCTTTGTATTATACTGAGACCAGTTACACTATCAGCACTAAACTGAGCAGTACTAGTTTCTTCTTTGTCTCCCAGAAGCTCACAAGATGGGGTTGCTTTCTTTTTCTACTGGTTGGCTGAAATCATACCAGCCACCTAACAAATTAACCCCCCTCCAATTAAAAGCAAAAAATAAATAAATAAAACAAGTCAACTTCTTGAATAACTTTCTTCATAAGGGAAGAATATAAAACAGTGCATATTAATCAATGTGTCAGGTTGACATAATATGCCAAATGCATTTGATGCTTGCTAAGGGCATCACTAAAATAATCTGTTAACCACCCGCCCACAGCTACAAGAGAGGGAAAAAAAAACAAAGAAACAAGGCTAAAAAAATGTGTATATGTGTCCAACACTCTTTAATAACTCCAAAAGGCATAAAACCACTTAGGCAAAAGTAAATCACATCTCTATTCAAGAGCATTGTAAAATGGAAAGGAATTATCCAAGGGGCTCCACCAGCCGACTGAATAATTTTAATACAAAATGCCTAGCAAATCTCCCTATGCTGCCAACAAATCACCAGCTGAGGCAAATCCCAGATAATGAAACATTGCAAGAAGGGCTCTTTTTAGTAATTTAGCCCATCAAGGAGTGAGTATTGATTCTTGTTTTCAGCAGAAGGAGAGAATGTTATCTTCAGCCTTACAGCTCAGTGACAACATCAGGGAATTTAATCACAGTACCTTTCCTGCCATGCAATCTTTAAACTGTACCCTTGGATACTTTGTCATTCCTCATCCATTTGTAGAGAACTCCTGGTCTTCTGGATGTGTCTTCCCTACTTAACCCACAGTGACCATAGCAGCATTTCAAGTTCTACAGATTAAACATATCTGTCAATTACCATTTGCCAGCTGTTTTTCTTTTAAATAATTTTAACAATGCATCAGATATCTTTGTGCATTCCCATCTTGTTTGTTAACAAATCTGCTCAACATCTTAAGAGCAGACTGTCATTCAATCACAAAGATTAAGTGTGCCAATCCCTGGACATCTGTGGACATTTTTAACACATCCAAAAAGAGGCTACTAACAAAAGGAAAAACCAGAAGGAAGCAGTACAGATATCAACCACTATTTCCTCATTCCAACAGGAAAGATCAGAAAGTCCCTAAACTTTCAGGAAAAATTAACCAAATACTAAATTTAGCAGTAATACTAATTTAAGAGTATTCCTGCATCCTTATATACTAGGAAAAATACTCAAACAAAAAAAACTTTAAGACTGAAAACAAGCCAATGATTTCTGATTCAAGTACAAATCAAACTGCTCTCATCTCTGACAGAATGTTCTGCACTCCAGTTACACCACCCTAATACTCCACTAATATCATTCAACTTTCATTTTGTTGTTGTGGACAATTAGCTCCACCTTCCACTGAGCGTGTGAGAGTGGGAGTTGGGGGCAGCCATTTCTGCTGCTAATTTGCCTTTGGATGCAATTCCAAAGGCATTCCTCCATGATCCTTTGGATCAAGGGACCATAATTCCAAGGTCACCACACACATCTTCTATTACAGAAAGAACACCAAAGGCATTTTAGAGCTGCCTCTTTAGGTACTTCTGCTTTTCCATTCAAACTAGAAACTGTTACAAGGCCCTGGGGCAGTCCAGCAGCATACTCCATTCGATTCAGGCATCGAGGAGAATCATCACTGTCAAGAGGCTGCAACCAAGGGCAGCAGCCTCACAACCAACAATACACCCCTCTGTGTAGAGTTGAACAACTTTTCTGTTGTAAGAGCACGGCAAGCTCCTCCCTAATAAATATTTAAAAGGCCAAAACCCAGCATTTATAGACAAGACATCAAGTAAATGAAAACAAAAACATAATAAAACAGCCTTATGCCATGTTAGCTGAAAAACTGATATACAAGGTGTATGCCGTATGAGTTCCACAAGCCCACGAGAATTCCAACAGGTAAGGAAAAAAATTAAACTTGAGCCATATATTGATATCTCATCACTTAAGACACAGCTAGGAAGACTCTCCCGGTCCCACATCTCTCTCATTTTCGCGGGAAGTGGAAGTTAAGGTGGAAAGACTTTAAAAACTTCCTTCTGAAAAAATAAACATGGGGTTTCTGCGGCGGCCGATGAGGTGGTGGGGGAAGTAGGTGTCTTCTGCTGGGCTCCTGGCCGCACCGCTTCCGGCCGCTTCGGGGCGGGAAGCGCCTTACCCACAGGACATCAATGCAAGCCTGAATAAGAAAAACACTTTCTTCCTCCTAGGCCATGGCATATCAGTCATACAGAAATACCACTTTGGGAACCAGTCTTCAGGAGAGTCTGGATGAGCTCATACAGTCTCAACAGATCACCCCCCAACTTGCCCTTCAGGTTCTACTTCAGCTTGATAAGGCTATAAATTCAGCACTGGCTCCGAGGGTCAGGAACAGAGTCAATTTCAGGGGCTGTCTAAATACATACAGATTCTGCGATAATGTGTGGACTTTTGTATTGAATGATGTTGAATTCAGAGAGGTGACAGAACTCATTAAAGTGGATAAAGCGAAAATTGTAGCCTGTGATGGTAAAAATACTGGCTCCAATACTATAGAATGAATGGGGGAAAAAAATGGCTTCTTTATGCCATCTTCTGTTATTCAGCGCTTTTTGAAGAGAAGCATAGAAAAGACTTTTTTTTATTTATTCTAGCATTGCAGACATGACTACACTGTGCTATACTATCAGAGAATTCAGTAGAAAAAAGCTTCTAACTCTGTAGCCTCTCACATTACCTTTACTATACAGCATGAAGAAACAACTTTTTTTAATGACAAATCAAACATTGTTGCCTTCCTAAGAACATTCTTTAATAAACTCATTTTAAAACTCAAAATATAAATAAATAAATTAAAAATAAAAAAATAAACATGCATACTAGGTTTTCCTGGCTAGTACTGGCCAATCTTCCTCTTGACTGTATCAAATGCTATACTTCATGTTGAGGGTCCCATTCAGTCACATTTAATGTATTCCTTTAAAAAAAAATCCTTCTTTACGTTTTTTTTAAAAAAAATAACGTGTTTTTTTCTATCTTGTAAATGTAGCAAACTATTAATTCAATGGTTAAGGAGCAACTTCTCAGAGCCAGAACTGTTCTAGGCATATGCAAACAAAAATAAGAAAGAAACACAGCCCCTTCATTCAATCTAGCCAAAAAGACAGAGTGTGTCTATAAAGTAGCCAAAGCATGATGTTAGGGACACTCGCTGACTATCTCAGAGAGGAGCAAGAGATGGGGAGGTGGCGGAAGCAGAGGATTAATTTTTATTTTCATTTCAATGTGTATCTTAAATTTTTTAACATATTCATTTTATGGATTATCTATTTTATAATTTCATTAACAGAATTTACAGCTACATGATTTTGACTCTGAATAAGTTTACATACAATCAAATAACTAAGTAGTACTACTCTAATTATCGCAAGCTAGCAAGTAAATACGATAAACCTAATACGCCACATTTGTGCCAGGTAAGGGCAAAGCCACATCATGGCAAGATATACTTACACTTATTATCTCAGTGCTAACAATGAAAATGAAAACGACAAATAGAAGAATTGAGTCATCACAAGGAACCCAGTAGTCTAAACATGCCATATACCATCCCCCAAGCCCCCAACAGTCTGGGCCATAAGCAATCAGTAACAAATTTATATCACAAGTGGCTATATCATTTCAGCAAACCATCATCACCCATTCTATTAAATTAATGTTGGTAGAATTTTATTGGTTTTGTAGTTTGAATTTATTTATAAATTCTTTCTTAAAGCTGTATTAGAGCTATAAGCATGCAGATTATACCTAATCTATGTGCTGGGGAAAACAGGAAATTAAGTAATACGGAAGAACCACAAAAACAATTTTTTTAAGTACGTAAGATACTCAGGTTTGAGAAAAATAGAAGTTCTGAAACAGCACCAAAAGTTCTACATCCTGCAAGGGACATGATCAGATCTGCATTCACAACAGTTACCAGCATGGAGGGCAGACTTCCATTTGCTAAAGCTGGCTGCCCATTAGAATCTCCTGGGGAGCACTGGGAAAAACTGGATTCCTGGGCCTCACTCCAGAACTACTGAAATAATATTCTGGTTTCACAAGTGAGGAAACTGAGGTGCAGAGAGATTAAGTAACTTGATCACTAGTAAATACTGCCAACACGAATCAAACCAATAACAACCATAATTTCAACAGCAAAAATGTGTATTTTTTAACCACATCCATGATCTATTACTTCTAAGCAGCTTTTGTCTCCTCTGGAGCCTAAAAATGGAACAAAACACCATCACAAATTTTTCCTCTTTCTACAAAAAATCTGAAAATTCATGAAGTCTTTATGTTGCTAAAAATGAAACACCCTGAGGGCTCAAACGTTCTACATTCTCTTTCATCCTTTACCTATCTCTCTCGCTCTTTCTTTCCTCCCTATCATCCTTCTTTCTTTCCTCTTCTTTCTTTCCTTCCTCTCTTCTTCTCTCGTTCTTTCACTTTACTCAAAACTCCTGGATTGGAATTAATGGTAGGTGAATTTTGACCTATTTTTCAAAGACAGAGCAATTTAGTTTGAGTAAAAAAAATGGGTGACATTCCGAGTCACCACAGTGATTCAGGCAAAAATAAGTGTTAACATTAGTGGATGAAAATTTGATAAAGAACAGAATATTTACATGGCCTCAAGGTTTCTCTCAACAAATTACTTATTAATTACAAAGAGAAAGTAACGTATCCAAGTGAGCCAAGTTAACATGACCAATAATATGACAAACTGATAACATGTGCCCTCTAAGCTAAGGCTCTTAAGAGACAATACCACTAATAGTCCTGCCTAAAATGCACAACCTAAATCTAATAACTAGGAAACAGCACACTACAGAAAACTGGACTGTTCTCTTAGAAAGAAAACATGTCAATGTCATGAAAGACAAAGAAAGGTTAATGAATTGTTCCAGATTAAAGAAACTAGAGAGACCTGGTAACTGGATATAAGTGTGACACTGGACTGGATACTAGGCTAGAAAAACAAATTGCTATAGAGGGCATTATTGGGAAATACGACAAAATGTGAATGCCTATAGATTAGATTAGTATTGTATCACTGTTAAACTTTCTGATTTTGATAACTATACAGTGGCTATATAAAAGAACGTCCTTGTTCTTATAAAATATAGACTTAAGTATTTAGGAGTAACGAGTTAAGATGTCTGCATTTTACTCTCAATTCAAAACAATGGAATAGAATAGACAGCCCAGAAACAGACTCACATAAATATAGTCAACTGATCTTCAACATAAGAGCAAAGGCAATACAATGGAGAAAAGATCGTTTTTTCAACAAATGGTGCTGAACAACTGGACATGCACACGGCCCCCCAAAAAAATGAATCTAGACACAGACTTTGTGTCCTTCACAAAAATCAACTCAAAATGGATCACAGACCTAAACGTAAAATGCAAAACTAGAAAATAACATGGGAGAAAAATCTCAATGACCTTGAGTTTGGGGATGACTTTTCAGATTTAACACCAAAGGCAGAATCTGTGAAAGAAAGAATTGATAAGCTGGACTTCATTAAAATAAAAACTTCTGCTCTGCAAAAGACACTGTCAAGAAAAGGAAAAGAAAAGCCAAACATTGGGAGAAAATATTTGCAAAAGACACATCTGATAAAGGACTGTTAGCCAAAATATACAAAGAACTCTTAACACTCAATAATAAGAAAATAATCCCATTAAAAAATGACTCAGAGACCTTAACAGACACCTCACCAAAGAAGATACACAGATAGCAAATAAGCATATGAAAAGATACACCAAATCATATGTCATCAAGGGAATGCAATTTAAAACAACAATGAGATACCACTACACACCTATCAGAACAGCCAAAATCCAGAACACTGACACCACCAAATGCTGGCGAGAATGTGGAGCAACAAGAACTCTTCATTGCCTGAGAATGCAAACTGGTGCAAATACTTTGGAAAAAAGTCTGGTTGTTTATTAAAAAACTAAACATACTCTTACCATACAATCCAGAAATCACGCTCCTTGGTACTTACCCAAAGATGAAAACTTATGCCCATACAAAAACCTGCACACAGATGTGATAGCAGCTTTATTCATAATTGCTAAAACTTGAAAGAACAAGGCGTCCTTCAGTAAGTGAATGGATAAACAAATTGTGGCACATCAAACAATGGAATATTATTCAGTGCAAAACAGAAACAAGCTATCAAGCCATGAAAAGACATGGAGGAATCTTAAGTGCATGAATTGTAACATAGGTACCCTCTGGTAGGGGAAGGAGGTATATGGTAAATCTTTGTACCTTCCACTTAATTTTGGTGTGAACCTAAAACTGCTCTAAAAAATAAAGTCTATTTAAAAACATGACAAGTAACTGACATCAATCTAATTGTACAACATGAGATCAAAGATAAAAACAGAAAATGCCAACTTCCAAGTGTGAGGGATAATTATTTCTACAGACTTAGGTATATTACTTAAACTTCACTCCAGTCCCTAAGAAAATTCTGGTACTCCATTGAAGGCCTTGATATTTATAACAGATATTGCCACCGAAAGTACTATGATATCCTAAAACGAGGGGTTAACACTAAAAACAAAATTAAGCTAAACAAAACTGCAAGCTCTACCTCCAGGTGCTGAAGCGTCTTTGGCAATTTATATTAGTAAAACGAATTCTGGACAACTTGTTAAGTCTGGGAACTCCACATATTTGCTTAAATATTTTTTCCAACAGTATGAAACAGCCCCAAAAAGGCAAGGCTGAAAAGCCTAACAGCGCCTGTAAGTAACTAAGGGGCATGCACTAACCCTGAAAGAAAAGGAAGCTCGATAAAAGTTGAAAGTAATCATTACATCTCATACAGATCTACGGTAACAAAAAGACTGCTTAAATAGTAGGCAGTTTTATAAAATCATGAGGTTATTCAAATCTATGTTCTGAAAATGTGGCTTTACGCCCCTTCTGTAAAGAAGGAGCAGATGTACATGATGGAAAGACAGCCTTAAAAACAAATTAGTGACAGTCAGCATTTATGGGAGAGCAAGGTAGGAAAACAACTGCTCCAAGGGAAGGGGACTCATCTGGAAGCAGGGTATATGCTCTAATACTAATATTGGTCAGTTGGGTGTTGTAATAATTTTTAAACTTACTACATTAAAATTCAACAGCTATTAATCGTCTTTCATTTAGGGTACTTGGATTAATCACAGCATTTGTAATGGCAATTTTTCTGAAAATTCAGTCATTTTAACGCCTTTCACTACAATCAAATATAAAAGGCAATGGTTATTTTTGGCATCCTTAATGTCAACTGGAAAAGCCACAGTAAATACTGAAAAAGCAGGATATCCTCAGAAACTCCTGCACAGCTAAACAAGCAACTAGATTAGAGCTCTTTATTAGCAACAAGTAGGTAAGAAATATAATTAGCTTTACTTTTAAAATAGCATTTTATAATATTCACTTTTAATTATTAAATGATACTGAAGTCCCAAATATGAAAAGTACCAGTGTTAGAAATGATACTTAAAAATGATAAATACCTTACATAAACAAAAAATTATACTGCTTTAACAACAGCTTGAGATACAGTCACAAAAGTTTAAACTAGATATTAAGCAAAGAATTCTTAGCTTTTAAAGAAGTAAATGGTGTACCACATGGGCCAGCTATAAGGACATCCCTATGGGTCCAGCAAGGTTGCAAGGAGCAGTGGAAAGAGCACTAACCAGAGACCCAGGAGAGCTGGTTTTGGCCCAAGCAGCCCCTGAACCAGGGGATTTGGGGAAAGCCACTGGGCCCTAGCTCCCTGCTCTGTGTTAGTGGAGCAGCTCTGTCTAGATCAGTGAAGTGAATTCACTCCAAGGGAAACGCAAAGTCCCATTTCTTACATGCATGAAGTTTTACACCTGAAACAAACACACACAAACAAACACAACAAACTACAGCATTATTTTTCAAATGTATACAGATACTAATAAGATGAATGAAAAGGGAACTCACAGTAGCTGTTGGTCATGCACTTTTTAAACAAAAGGACACTAAAGATATGACCGCCACAAGTGCTAAAAGGAAAACAAAATTTACTGATACTGAAGAGTTCTCAAACAGTACTGTTAACACCACTGTCCATTTATTCAGAGTAAGGGCTACCTGTAAAACTCTCAACGGCAGAAGCTTTCTACTCTACCAAGAGAATGAGCAGCATGTTAGCTCAGGAAGTCTCCAGCAAAGTGGAGGTAAAGGTGGGCATCAAGGCAGAGATCACCCGGGAAGTGGAGAAGTCAGCGTGAGAGCAATGCAGATGACACAAGGCCAGGGGGCGTTCCGAGTTAAACCTCTGTCCTGCCACTTACTAAAAGCAAGATTTTATCCAAACGTAAATCTCAAGTTTTCTCGTCTGCAAAACGAAATAGATATCACAGACTGCTGTGGAGACTGAATGGGTTAAACTACGTGAAGAGAGGAGCAGAGTGCCTGGGCACAAAGTACATGCTCGGCGTTAGTTTACATCCTTAACAAGCGGCTTGCTGATTTGAGATTTTGAATGACCCATCAATTCTTAATATTAGTTTTTAAATTTTTTTCAACATTTTAGGAATCTACTGATTAGCATCCATAGTTGAAAAGTATACCCTCTCCAGAAAAATGCAGATACATATAAGACTTTGCAAGCAATTTCACAAAGTTCATAGAACCTCTTAAACTCAGAGACCACCTAAGGACCTATGGACCTCAGATTAAGAATATCTAGAAAACTGATAAATTATTTAAAACCTGAATTTGTGTAACGCGAGTCTATATGATAACAGATAATGTCAAATGAATGCTTATTGTATGGTTAATATCATGCTAAGCAATTTAATGAATTATTTCATTAATCTCTGCAACAATCCTAAGGTAGATAGCAGTATTATACCCATTTTATAAGTGAGAAAACTAAGGGTTAGAAAGGTTAATTCATGTGTCCTATGTTACACAGGAACATGTCAAGAGAAAAAAAATGCTCTCTAAAGGATAATGCACCGGGCCGGCCCCGTGGCTTAGCGGTTAAGTGCGCGCGCTCCGCTGCTGGCAACCCAGGTTCGGATCCTGGGTGCGCACCGACGCACTGCTTCTCCAGCCATGCTGAGGCCGCGTCCCACATACAGCAACTAGAAGGATGTGCAACTATGACATACAACTATCTACTGGGGCTTTGGGGGAAAGAAGGAAAGGAAAGGAAAGGAAGGGAGGGAGGGAGGGAGGAAGGAAGGAAGGAAGGAAAGAAAGAAAGAAAGAAAGAAATTAAAAAAAAAAAGGATAATGCACCAAGAACAAAACTAGTAGTTAAAAAAATGATGACTGAAATAAAATAGCTCAACCTACCATCACAGTAATGTCTTGTTTATATATGTTAACCACTCAACAGAGGTCTTAAACACACAAAAAGATATGACTAAAAAACAAAAATGCTAAATAAATATCCTAACTAGCCCTTGATCGCCTAGTGAAGAAGAGGACAGGTGCAAGTAACAAGAACTCCAGCCTGCAGAGCAGCATCCATGACAAGGGAAATGAATGTGCATTTTAAGTCCCCTTAAACGGCTGCACCTTTTCTGCCCTGGATAGAGTCTCTGTGATAGCATTTAAACCACCTGATCCTGGGAGCAGCTGAGGGTGGGGCGATCCTCTCGGCCCAGTCTAGGGAGGATCTGGGCAATGTTTTCTTTGCCTTCTCACCTCCCTCACTATCCCGAACTACCAGTACACACAGTATTTTTGGTTAGAAAACATCCAAGCTAATAGATTCTCAGTAACAAGTAAAAATGTTGCCTTTACAGGACAAATACTTTAAAAATGAACAGATAAGTTAAAAATTTATAAATTTAAATCCTATGAGTTGATGCCATCATTAGTGTAGAAACACAGATCACATATACCTGAATATGCAAAGAAAGTTAAATTACGATGCAATCGATGCTATCCTATAAAAACTAAATTAACAAAAATAGTCTATTAGGGAAGACATCTGGTGTATCACAGCAAGAAATGTTAATGATATTGTCTGCAACCCTGTAATCAATTTTTTCTCCCAGCAGCTCTCTCATTACACTGTATTAGATCTGTGTGCCTGCAGAATTTATGAGAGTTCCACACACTGGGGGGTGCTTTGCCAACTGGATCCAAATCAGATCCAGCTCAAACGACTGGCCGCATGAAGCATTGTTAAAGAACAATCAATATAGTTAGCTTTATATAGCATCATTTTGACTGAAATAAGATTTATCATCTTATTATAGAATCTTCTCAAACTCACATTTGATGGTATCTGAGTGCACCACCAATCATGACCTTATTTAAATCCCCAGCAGACACAATACTTTTACTGCTAAAAAAAATACTAGTCATCACTAACACTAAAATAAAAGATTTACTAAAAATCAGTGTTATTATCGGCAAAATTTAAAATCTATTCAGTAAATCCTGGTTAGTGAGTACTATGGTAAATGCAAACAGTCTAACGATGAACATCCACACTGATTAGAGAATAAAGTAAGAAAATACCGGCCTGAAAGATAGAACCATTTCTTAGATATACATGGAAACAAGATAGTAACCAGTAAAGGCTGAAGCTTTTGAAGTAGGTAGTCAAGTTGGGACTCTGCTAATTTGTCCCTTAAGATGCTGATATATCTCTCCAGGGATTAAAATTAGATTTTTATCCACTACATTGGGTTTTATCTTCCATTGTGAATGGCTATTATATCAAGAATTCCAAGGCTTCCGTAAGGTGAACCTTTTGTCTGGTCTAATTCTTGATAAATTACACCAGCAATTATCTAAACACAAAACTGTTTTTGTGACAGTTATTCCTGATTTTGTTACAATTACAATATACCATCTCCATTGTCTCATTCCTCTTCAAGTTATGCATGGATGGCAGCCCTAGCCACATAATCGGAACTTTCACAGTCTTTCCCCACTCCACACTGCATACCGCTGCCCAGTGAATCTTCTCAAGTAGTGATTTGCAATCAGCTTGCCTGGAATAAAAAAGCCTACAAAGACTCTCTTCTGCCTGTCACATAAAATCTTGCCTTGTCTATCTAAGACACCCTTTTATCTGGCCCCATTTTATATCCCCACCTCTGCCTCCCAACGCCCACTAACCTGTGCTCTTCATTGAAGTCCTGCAGTCATCTTCTCACAACTCCCAGGTTCTCCAGGCTCACTACCTATGTTGCTTATAGGGACAGGCTGTTATAGGGATAGGCTGACGTGTACACCTGGCAGCCTCCTCCACTCTGCCTGTCCACGTGTTACTGATGTATCAAAAACATACCCAACTCCTCAAAACCTATCTACCATCACAAAACTTTCCCAAGTACTACAGCCCATTTGGAGCACTCTCTTTTCTTAGTCTCAAGATATTAATATTCTACACTGCAACTGAACAATTCATTATATATTGCCAGTATGTTGTATTGTGTGTGTTTTGTGTGATGGCTATTCTCTTGTATTATTTTATAATTGAGTATGAGTTTGAGCCCCACAGTCAGATTACATATACCAAGAGAAAGACAGGTCTTAAACTTCTTTAGTGATTAACAGCAGCTGATGAGAACAATAAACAACTGTCTTTCAGAAAACTTGACTATTTAAATATAAATCCTCATAAAGGAAAGAAAAGGAAGACAAGTGTACACACAGATTTCAGAGAAGGTGAGATACACAACATGAAAGTAACCCTCATGGATCACTAACACCATGTCCTGTGTTCTAAGGGATAAAGCACTAAAGACATTTCATCCTGCTACATCCCACACACATCCCACACACATCTCACATCACCACCAGGTAACAGAGGAAGTACCAGGGTACAGCTGAGAGGACTGTATCTACACCCCAATCCAAGCCTTTCAAAGTGTTTATTCTATATCTGGCAATGTAGAAAAGCCTAGCTACTTCTGAGCAATACTCTATAAAACATCACCTGAGAGGACAGCACCCAAAATAGTTTAGATTTGTGGGCCATGAGTCCCAATGATCCTGGGGAAAAGCACATTCCACACGTGGACTCACACTTACCCCCTTTTTTCCCCATTTCAGTTGCCAACATCCATACTCGCTGCTGATTGCCAGCTCCTGCTCCTTGCAGCAGCCCAGCATGCTCTCTGCTGGTGCCAGAATACCCTATACCACCAAACCCCACTAACTTCTGGAACTGTCCTAGAGGGGTAAGGCAAGTCCCGTATTTTGCTTCCTCTGTGCATGTACTTGTTACTCCTTTAAAAACACATACAATACAGCACATTTTTAAAGGGGCTATGGGGAGGGAGGTAATATTCCTATTTTATACCCTATGGGATATAAAATATTGATAGCTTTAAAAACGGGATTCTCCTTACCCCTACAGGCCCTCTCCCGGCTTCAGAAAGATGCTGTGGTGGCTGTGATGCCACCGGCAGAGAGCATGCTGGGGGGTCACACAAAGCAGGAGTTGGAGATCTGCAACAGGCCTGGGAGTTGTGGACCTAAAAAAGAAAAAAGTTTTAAGTTAACATGCCCAATGTCCCCTCATACCCTGGTTACTAGGGGCACTCAGCACACAAGTATCTGCACAAATCCTTTAGCAGACAGCCTCTGAAATCTCAGAGAATTTGTTCTACCACTAAACTTAACCTTTCTGCATTAATCAAAGCTGCTTCCTTATTTCAGTGTGGACAAACATAACCCTTCTGGCTCCACACTTTAATTTGGGTCCTGTCGTAAAGCAGTATGGTGTGTGCCCCTCAAAATAACCAAGTTAAGATGTGACACAGTGCCAAGGCACAGTGACAGTGGCATGCTTTGTTTAAAAACAAAAATCCAGTGGTGTCAGATAAACACAAGTGGACAAACTGAGCTTTCAGAAGAGTTTCTAATGAAAGACGCTAGAGGTATAAGACATGTACTTAATAAGGACATAGTCAAGGCATTAAGGGCATCAAAGAAATATCCTACCATTTCCTCAAAGTCCTAGTTTTATTTTGTAAAGCTAAAGGCAAGGTAAAAGACAAAGGCTTAATACCAGAGGGAAAAAAGACACCATTCAAATGAGTTTTAATTTTCTCACAATGTCCACAAGGTAAGTATAACCAACAGGCACAGAGCATCAAGTTCAAGAAAGACATTATTTCTTTTAGGGGCAAAATCAGTTTGGTATGTATCATATGTCTTTTTTTTTTTTTTTAAAGAAATTCTGAAAACACTCAAAACCAGCAAAAGATTAGAGAACAATTTCTGAAAGCCGGCACAGTCCTCATAAGTACCAAAAACGATACCTCAGATAACAGTTTGAATACGTTCTCTTTCAAATATTCTACAGAGTATATAACATTTCCAAAAAACTAACCAATCCAATTTCATGTGGTTTTAAATGAACTAAAAATCCCATAAAATCCAAATGCTTAAATAAGAATCTCTGTTCTTAAAGTTGTTTAAAAATTACAGATAAGCAAACTTTTTAATATTTTTAGGGAGTCTTGTTACATATAATTCCTTTTGAGAAGCAAAGAATCACTCTCTAACAACTTCCTGTAATCCAAGATTTTAGTATGCTCTATTAACTACTTATTTTTGTATGTCTCTTTTAAAAAAACAAAAAAGACAAATTCCCAAGAAAATACGCTCCTACTGGGAATGTCTTCATCATGATGGTTGGGTTTTCTTTACAGATCACCCCCTAGAGCACACAGAGTACACTTTTTGTGCAGTCTCTGACTGCCACTGCCTCAGTGACAACACGTGACGATATCAAGTGTTAGTAGCCATAACCTTCTTCACTACACACCTCCCTCCTCCTATACCAGCACTGCAAATTCCAAATCCAAGATTCAACTGTGCACTAGAATGTACAGTATACTCAATATTTTTTAGCATAAGCATCAAATAAAAATGAATTTCTGGTTAATCTCTTGCACTAGGAATTCAATTAATTAGATCACTCAAATCCTTATTAGTTCACATCAAGGGTTTTAAACAAAAAGACACCTAGTAAAGCATTTCTAAGCACCATGTTATTATTTTAAATATGCAAAAGTTTACATAATTATTAAAACATTTTAAGCATTAAAAAAAGGCATCAAGCATATCATTGTTCTTATTTATGAATCAGAAAACATTGACAGTATCTCAGTTTCCCTAATTTTCTTTCAGTTCTCCTAATGGGTTTTTCTTGGACTATTTTGAGTTGGTTCTTAACACAAACATTTACATATACATACAAATTACAAATTTCCAGTTTGAAGGAATCAAGTTTGAATGACTTTACCAATATTCTTGCACAGAAGCTCTCTGCAAAAATGAAACTGTCTCAAACCTTCTTAAGCTCCTTTAAAAAAAATTACAATACCTAAAAAAAATTAAGCATTAAAGAATTTCACATATAGAGAACAGGTTTAGTAAATAACATCTTTAGATAAATATTCTATGGAAATATATATAATTAAACAAAGCCTTTTTAGTAATTTCTTAAAGAGAGTCCTAAAATCCAAATAAATTAGGAGAAAATGAATTACCCAATTTCACAGTAATCGTGAACCATTAAAACTTTAAATCCCATATGGCCTATAACGACTATCAGTCATGAATGACAACGACCACTGAGAAGCTGAGTAAATGGGGCCAATAAGATGCTCTGAGATTATTTATTCCCAAAGCCTCATTCTGACGTTCACTTACGTGAATACCACCCCCTCCACTTTTAAGTTGATATTCATATCATGCAAAAAGGTTGTAGTGATTCAGAATAACTTTCAACATGACTGCTCCATAATGGGGGGAGGGGCGGCAGGGTGCGCCAGATATCCAACAACTTTATCTGACTAAGTCCATCAAACTCAGGACTGAGATTTCATCCTATTCTTGCCTTTTAAAGGATTAAATAAAATTATAAACTTCAAATTTACACGTGGAAAGGACATTTATTTAGTCCTTGCACATATATTTATTATTGGCTGCTTACTCCAAACATAGCACAGAGTAAGCCCAATACCCCACTGCAGTTTATTACAATGCTTATAGATAGCAACTAAGCAACATGGACTTTATTTTAAACAAAGAGGGGGGGGAAAAGGTGTGGCCTCCAGAAGAATACTCTAGCATCAAATCAGTAATGCACATCTTCTCTTGACTTAGAAATCACTGTATAACAAGAGTACCATTGCACTGATACTCACTCCTGACAGGTGAGAACAACTAACCTAACAGAAAGGAACAACCTCTGTTAAAGAATTGTCTCAGCTGAACATTCCATTATCTCTTTAAGTAATATTAATTCCTCACTCTATAAAATGATTAACACTTGATAACACACTTCAAGGTTTTCACTTCATTATCTAATACTACACTCAAGTCACAAAGCTGTAACTGGATGGTAATGACCTTTTTATAGGGAACAAACCAAGAAGGTAAAGAGAAAAAGGAACTACAGAAAGAAATATTCAATTCTGCAGGCCTAACTTGAGAGACTATCAAAAACAAAAAGAGAAAAACAATTATTGTTTCACACAGAAGGAAATCATCATACTATAGGCATTTTTCGTTATCAGCTGGCCTTCTCTGGGATGTTTACATATAGACTAAGCTCTCATTTACCTTTACTAAAAGTCAGTAATATAGAAAACTGAAAACAGATTATAATTAAATGCCTAAAAAATGTTATGACTTTGGCTACATTCATGTAAACTTCCTGAAGAAAATAAGAAACTAAGTTTTAAATGAAGAACAGAGTTTTATTATTTAAATATATAAAATACTACAAACTGCAGGCTAACCAAAATACTACACATTGCAAGCCAACTAAAGGTAAAGAAGCAGATCTCTCTGACTTATTTAATAAATAGAAAGTTAATCTGTAGTTAATGCAAAATCCATGCATTATATCAAAGCACTACTAAACTTTTTGGAAAACTTTATCCAGTCAATTTTTTCCACTGAAATGTTACTTCATTCAATATTCAATAAATATTTATTGTAGATCTTATATGAGCCAGGCAATGTGCTAAGCGCACAGTACACATCAACGAATAAAACAGGTGTGGTGTCTGCCCTTACAAAGCTAAAACCCAGAGCGCCAACTGAACATCAACATCATGATCATCGTCATTCCGTGGCCCGGGCACTGTGCTATCCACTTTGTAGGCTTATCTTTTAATCTAAAAACAACCTACCTGCAAGGTAGGTGCTTTATATCCCAACTTCATAGGTAAATAAAGAAAGGTTAGGAGGGTTAAGTGCCTTGCACCAGGTCCTGAAAGATAGCAACTGACAGAAGAGACAAGCTGACGTCCAAGTCAAGCTCTCAACCCATGCACTCTGCCATCCCTCATCTCAGTTCCAGAATAACATCTCAAATTCTGAATTAGCCATGTTCAAAGTAATGTGGATTTCATGCCCTACCACCAGAAAAGTTTTTAATACAAGATTTACCTAATACTAAAATGAAAGCTCATATCCTGAATGCCCAGACACCATACATTCTATGCTGAGTGGTACAACACCAAGGTGGGATTAAATAATTATGAGGTATAATGCATAAATAATAACTAACTCATTGTGTGAACACATGTATGTGTTCACAAAGAGTATATGTTAATAAAGTCTCCCATATACCTGCCAGTATTATCTATGTAAAGGTCTCTCACAAAAAAAGAGAAGATATAATTACTTATCCTCAATAAGTTTTCATTTTAAAGAAGGAAAAGCAGCTTCTCGCTTTTAATTCATTTCTGAGAAACTCAATTTGACAGAGAGAGGGCAATTTCAATGGTAAGTGGAACCTAAGCTGAAGCTAATTTTCCTGAGCCCCTCTTTGTTGTACTGTGGAGATCAGCTTTTGGGATAGGGTTATGAGTACAGACCAGGAATCAGAGAGAAATTCCAAATGTTCCTCCCCAAGCTGCTCACATTTGGCAATGAAACAAAGAGGAATACAGTATTAAACCTTGACTAACCTATCCCCCACATTCACAGCAGTAATGGAGATGTGCCTTCTCCAAGGTAACTAGTGGTACCTACACACCCTTCGCTCTTCCACATTCATAATGAGCACTGAGAATGTATGCTCTTAGGGACATAAACGACAGAATAGCACACTCATCCACGCAGAGCCGTAAGAATGCATTGAGCCCTAAAGAGCCAACTGAAAATACCATAATATCCCTAATGACATATCCCCAACTCTAAGGAATCTCCAGACCAGGTTTAATTTTAATGACAACTTTCCCAGTTTTAATAAACCAAATAGGAGCCAAAATGAATTAATGGTATTTGCTCAAAATAATATTTGTAATAATTACCCATCTGACCTGAAAATTCATTTCATATAACTAACAGCGGAAGAATCAATAATTACATAACTCTAAGAAACCAAAATCATATTTTTTTCTATTGTATGAATGATAGAAACTCATTAGGAATCCACACAGAATTCCCATGTAGAGTCTTAAAGGAATGGCTTCAATTACTTACCTGTGAATGAAGAATTAGGTATTAACTTCTACTATTAGAGCCAAACAAGGAACTCCTTGGTGTTATACTAAATGAAAATTACTAATCTCAATGATCTTCCTGTTAAGCATTCTCAGAATCCATGATTATTTCTAGATAGCAAATTAACTCTATTATGCTTAAGTCCTGAGTTTCTATAAAAATGGAATTTTATTGTTTTTTAGTAAAAGCAAGAAAGAAATCTTTCTTTGGGGATAAAAAGTGAATGGCTTCCTCCATAAAATTCTATTCAGTGTTCTCCAAAGAGGACTGACATCCAGTAATGCCAGAGTTGTCTATCCAGTTAGAACCTAAGATCTTCAGTCCCTCTTATGGTGCTGCACTCAACAAAGAACACAAAGTAGGCTTTCAATAAATGTCTGTCTGTTTGGGTTGATTACAACCCAAAACACTGCTAATTGCACTCTGGGATATACTGCTCCTTGGTGATACTGACTCATTCAGGAAGAAAACTCTCAAAGCAAACTAAGTCACACAGTGACCTAGAAAAGCTATGAGAGCACAGTGCAAGAAAAGGGTTGAAGGTGTTATACCAGTGTCTTTCGGTTGCATATCCTGGAGATTTGCTCAAGCTGGCCCAAGAAAACAGGACTTTACTGAGAGGAAACAAGCATAACCTAAGCATCCAAAAGGAAGAAGCATCAGCACAGCAGGTCTCAAGAGAGCACAAGCAGGAGTGCAGTCTCTCACTCCCTTTGGCCCTTTTTACTGCTCTCTGCACAGTTGCTCCAATCCTCTGCTTTTCCTAGCTTCCTGTCCTATCATGTCTGCGTGCCTACAACCTGTTTATACCTGCCCCAAGCCTCTCCGCATTGAGGCAATTCTTGATTCATCCTTTCAGCTTTGCCCCTCTGCAGTTAACCTTTTCAAGCCAGGCCACGAAGATTATAGATTGCCATTCCATATTACTATTCTTTCAAAAAGCTAAACATTTTGCCAGTTACTTTAGTATTTAGTTCAGAAGCCTAAGGTGCAAAGCTGCCTTATTTAATTGATGATCTCTCTTTCTTCCTGCTTCTAAGCACACACTATTCATCATTCCACCTTACCTGTCCTGTTCTCTTGAGCCCCTGCTTTTGACTACCTGTTCCACAGATACTTTTATCATTATAGTCAAGCAAACCCAGGTAAACAAGCCCAATCACATGAACACTTCCTAAGAGAATGAAAGCTTCCTAATAGAACACATAATCCACAGCCCTTGAAAATGCTACTTTGAAAAACCTCAGTGCTGCTAGGAACTCAATACTTACATCATAGCTTTCACCTACCTCAGTGAAAGCGTGGTCTCTCAATACATCTACCTATGTAGGATGGTACTGGCCTTACGTCTTTTGATGGTTAAATGCTAATAAAGTAGAAGCCAATGGATCCCATCCCCATAAGTAAGATGACCATACAACCTTTATCCAAACAGGGGCACATTTGAGAATGAAAGGGAACACTGTTTAATAGTTTGACATGACAACAGATGTAAACCTGCACAGAGACAGCTATGTTCCATATCGTGGACTCAGATTCTGTAGGATGTAGTAGCAGAGCCTAGAAGACAACCCAAGTCCCCACATAAAATCCGAAGACTCTTCTTATCTCATACAGAACTAGTTCATGAAATGTTACCCAGGGTCCTCAGTTCAATAAACTGGCATTATGCTAGTCTTAGTAACTGGTCATAAATGTCTCCTTATGCCCACTTCTCAATTCCTTAGCTTCTGTTGTAATTAACACTGTAATCTTACTTAATATGTACCATAAAGGGCATTTTCATCCAGTTCTTTTCACAGTCCCAAAATATACTCAAAACTCACCATGGTAAGATGATTAATTCTAATTTACAGAGTAAACAAAGAAACACATCTGTCAGTTACAACCCCATACTAAAAAAAGCTAAAAACATAAAATACATAATTAGTCAGCAACATTTCAAGGCTATTGGGTTTCTGTTTTCCATTGCTCCATTTGCTATGCATGGTATTTACTGAAAGCAAAACCAACTCCAATTTCTTCCTTTTAAAATCTTGCAGAGAAATAAAGCCTATTTCCTTCTGTTCATCTTTTCCCCTTACAGCCTGGGTAAGCTGAAGGAAAAAAAATCTGTGATTATTCTCATCTATGAGGTTATCTTCATAAGTAGTATTGAGAACCAAGGAAAGAAGAAAGTAGGTATCCAAACAATAACTACATTCCTTCCAGAAGCAAATATTTCATCATCTCTGTTATTGTTACACAACAACTATGAGTATGTACTGAATACAGAACTCAAACAAAAACATAAGACATAGCAGCGTCTGACTTAGAAAAAGGTATCTAAACATATTGCATCCCACCTCCTACACTGTTTTTGCAGACAGTTTTAATGTGTTGTATTAGACCAATACTGACAACAGAAGCTTCAGCTTTTATTGCTGTTAATACCCTGAGCAATTACTGTAACTCAGCAGGAACCTCTGCCCCAAAGAGCAACTATCACATCGTAATCAGCATTTCATAAGAGACGCTGTTCGAACATGAAGGCACCTGCTAACATGCAAAAATTGTACAAAAGGGGCTCAGAACCTAATAGGTAAAAGAAAAATCTTTGTAATTTATTTCACAGCTCTGTCTTTTCCATGGTGCATTCGTATTACGTTTGGTAAAAATCACACACAAACACAATGAGCAGGGACAGAGCAGTAGCAGCAGCCAGGAGCGAAAAGAAAACTCTTCAGCAAACAAGGCCACCACCCAGATTTTCAGATGTCAATGCAGCATCTGTAAAAAAATCTTTGGAAGGAAACATATAATAAATAGCAAAGACCTCTAAAAATGGTAGAACTTCATAGTGACATAAAATCTGAATAGAAAGCATTTGATTTACAAGATTAAACTGCAAAGCCATCTCGCAAAACAACCAGGGAAGTTAAAAGCAGCCTACCAAGAATAAATAAATCCTAGAAGTAAATGGCACACTTGACTTTCTTTTAAAACAGTAAGCATGTATTACTTATGCAATAACTTTTTAATAAAAAAATAAATGGCATGCAATTTTGTAACTAGCTAAATTGAAGTATATTAATTGAATATTTGGGGTCATTAAAAATGATAAAAAGAAACAAAGGAGATGACAAGTTAAAGATCTCTTCAGACCACATTACTTTTCTTTAGATTGAAATATTATATACAATGTGTGTCAGAACACAAATATTGTCAGAAGTTACAAAGGGTTTTGGAAAAAAGGGCATTCATAGACACTGATACGTATCTCTACAAAGCTAAAGAATTAGGATTTCTCTATACCTAAGAGTGTAGAGAGTGGTTCACAATCTTCAAGTACAAGGATCCCCTTTTTAAGACCCAAACGTTTCAAAAAATCCCCAAATGACAGTACTTTGATAGCATTTCACATATCAACTGTTTGAGGAAAATACACAATAAAGTGATTCTTAACTGTGTATTTCATTAAATATGTGAATTTTTAAAATCACAGCAGCATGGTAATGCATTTGAGATATATATATTATACATAAATACTATATATTATACATAAATATTATATATATTATATATAAAATAGGTATATTTATTTATTTAAGGCTGACAATGTATATTCGCAGAACTTTGTAAAATCTCCACAGAAATCCAGGGATCCAAAGCCCCAAGTGTGGGAATCACTGGTCCCATACCAAGAGATTTCATAACGGGCAATATCAACACTTATGTACTTGGGAAAAGTTTTTAATGAGAAAGTATTGTAGCTATACCATCTCCAAGCCAGACTTCCTTCTCCCAACCTCTACCACTGGGAGACCTCAAAAAAAAAGGTTAAAGATACATTCCATACTCGCTAAAATGTCTAAGCAAATTACAGTTACCACTCTGGCCCATTTATACTCTTTTTTTTCCAACTCATCATCAAAGTCCAAATTTACTTTGCTTCAGGCTCTTCACAATAGCTGACAAGAAACAAAATACTTCAGAAACTCAAGAGAATCTTTGCAATTGTTGTCAAAACAGTTACTAAAGGAATGAAAACTTCAGAAACATTGTTTACAGTGTTACAGTAAACAGTACTAAGTGTTACAAAACTGAAAAGATAAAACACAGCCACCAGGCAGTTAGCACTCAGCAGGTGAACTGGTTATCAAGTCAACACAATGAAGAAGCAATCGAGAGAGACAGCCAATGGAACTGGAAAAAAAGAGAAGGTACAGAGTAGAATCAACAGCATATGAAAAAATGCTTACCAGTTTGAAGTCTTGAATGCTACAGATGAAATACGGTGTGTTTGGCCTCCGACTCTCGATATACACACAGTCTTTAAAAGAAAAAGAAATTTTAAAACAATGGTATTTATCTTTAAGGGAATAAAGACAGGGCCCATAAAGCCACTGCATAAATAAATAAATGACACAGCACATATCTTTCATAGAAACATTTTTTCAAAGATGATATTAAATTACAAATAATTTCAAGCTAAAGGAAAACAGCCATTGGGTTCTTTTTGACCACTTTTCTGATAAAGACTTGATAAAGCCTCAATTACCGTCTTCAGGGTCCCTGAAGAAGGGAGGGAAGGAAATCCCAGGGGATTATCCACATACAAATGAAGAAACTTCGAAAAAAGGGAATTACTTGCTCAAAGTTACACAAAAATCTTGACACATCTTATTCAGAGAGATGTTCCCCTGTCTTCACAAAGAGAAATAGCTTTGCCAAGTTCTACTTTATTTTCAATAAATATTTTGTGAGGAAATAAGTGAAATATGTAAAGAAGACTATCTTGAACATGCTATTAGTATGATCTTTTCACCTAAACCAAGAAAGAGAAAGAAAAATAATCTAATCTTTTGTGGATAACTTGCTATTAAATTTTAACCTAAACGTATTTTATTTTCTAATTGTAATGAAAACCCAAGGCAGCCAATCAGAGATGGAATGAAGTAAACCCAATTGCATTTTCCTCAGGGAAGAGGAGCGCTTTCTTAAATTATACTTGATATGGCAGTGGTTGGGTAATTATTTTTGATGCTCTCAACAGCTGTAGTCTAAAGGGTTGCTTTTTAAAATGGCAGGTTAAGATACATTTTTCTAAAATAAGCAACGATTTTAAAGGATGCAGTGGCTATAGGGGGACATAAAAACTCTCCACATTACAACCCAAGATCATCAACCCAAGGAACCCTTTTCCTTAGGACAGGAAAGTCTGTGTATTATTTACTGAGAAATAAAGGCATCTGCAGTCAATCAAATTTTCTAGGGAGTAGAGTGACCATAATGCCCATACTGAAAATGCCATTTGTTTTATCCTTCCTCATGACCCTTCAAAACGAATGTGTCTTAGCGTAACTTAGATGCTTGAGAACAAAGGGAGATTCTTCTACTGCCTCATTTCATATATGTTAAGAGCTAAGAAAAACCAAAGGAGCAGAGATTTGAAGTCATCCATCCAGTGGACAGTCCAGTCCCACCACAAGCACTAGCAGACCCACTAACAGGTAGATCACGAAGCAAGCCCTCACTAAAGGGCACTTCCTTCCATGAAACTTTCTGATTTTTGTAGCCAAAAGGCATTCCAGAAAAAGAAGAAATCTGAAAACCAATCATTTAGGCACCCAGAATTTCCCAACTGATTTCTCGACTCAGATGTAGACTCACAACAGGGATTTAATCCCTGAATCCACGTAAAATAGCAGCTTAGGAATGAACTGCTGACCGAGCTTTCTATCTTGTTCCAGAGTCCAGGATACTAAATAACTCTGTTCAACCTTTAGGCAACATTCATTTAACATGCTAACCATTTTAAGGGACAAACAAGAGAACTTTTCCCATTGTCGTGGATATTTCTCTTCCTACCCCTAATTTGGTATTCAAGTAAAAACAGAAGAAACCCATTCCCTAAATAAAAACTGTAGCTCCAACTTGCAAAATTTTGGGACAACTCAAGCTTCTTAATTTCTGTGTTCCAATCCCTGTTGTACCCACCACCAGTATTTAAAATCTCTAGATGTCAATTATTTACACATCTCTCTCAATCTGAACACAAATCAATCTATATGCCCTCTTCTTCCTATCACCTCCTACAGAAAGCAGTATTTTCTATATCTCATAACATAACACTGTCATACCTAGCTACTATTTACTGGCTTCAAAACTAATAGGTCACTTCCTAACTAATGACTTCCACTTTCTTATGGCTCATGTAATAAAAACACTTGCAGCATTTAATGGTCTGTTCCCACACCACATCTCATCCTCCCCTAGGCTGCAGTCTCCAAAAGAAACACCAACTCCCCTACCCTTGTCCATGCCAAACTTTCTTTATTCCTTCATTCCCCCAGTACCTGCAACCTTACAATGAGTTATCTTCAGCAGCATTCAATTCTCGTGGCTCCTCTGTAAAGAAATAGCAACATCTCCTTTCTTTTATATAAAATTGACAATTTACATTCTCTGTTTGTTCAGTTATTTGACAACCAGATGGTCTGCACTGTCCACATCATTATCAATCTTTTGAGTTAAGAGAAACTTACTCACTTCTGCATTCTCTGCACCCACTGAGGACTAATGTCTGGCATTGGTGTGATGAAACCAGACAACACTGAAGTAAATGACAGATACTAGACAACGAGGACTATGTACAACTTTGTTGTCTTTACACAAAGAAAAGCTTTATATATACTTTTCATAATCAAAAAAATCATTATTACTATAAACCCTCTTTCTCTGAGACATGAAGCAGCCATTAACTTGTTTATAAAAAGGCTTTCCAGAAAAAGAGAATCTACATTCTTTCATTTCTCACTGCAAAGTTACATTCAGGAAAATGATTATCTGTAAATACACCCAGATGTAACTCTGATTTAAGAGGAAAGGAACATGCTGGTATGTCAAGGATGACCACTGACATCCCTTTGCCTAAACACTTCTCAGCAGTCTTATTGGAGGCTGCCTTGCAGTCCTGGCCTGAGGAACACTGCCATGAGGGATACAGCAGTGTGAGACAGGAGATCCTCAAACCTGACATATGGAATTACCACATTTACTTTTAATGCCTATTACTAGATATTTTAATACCTATTACTAGATAAAAAGTCACCTCTTTTTGTTTAAAAAGTTACCATGGCAACCCAAACTGATCCAAAGCTATAAATTCATATATGAGATTCCAACGCACAAGGTGATCTGTAAAACAGGTCACTGTATCAAGTGATCTCTAATATTAGTATTTTGAAACTTATACATAAAAAAGTCAGATAAGCTCACTTCAAAATTAAGTAACAAAACTTACAGTTTATTTTGCATAAACAGTCATAAAACACAGGATGGCTAAGATCAGGGGTAATATGAATTAAAATTTTTCACACCATGTCAAACTTGCCATAGGAATGGGAAAAAACACATCGTTTTGATCTGACTTTTTTAATTCATTTTAAGAATAAAAGCATAAAAAATTATTGTAGAGTCAAACTTTTCTTTATAACTCTCCCATAAAAATCAGGGTGATCCAACTAAAAGAGAATACATTCTAAGAAACAATTTGGAATTTAAGTCTCACAGAAAAAACCAAAATCTACTTATTATTACTCTTAATGATTTTCAAAACAAGGTTAAATAAGACCAAATACTCATAAGAAGTATTTCCCTCCTGTCTCATTAATTAAGCAGCTATTTAAGAAAATAACTTTATATAGATGTTTACAGTTAGTACAAAAATAAAGTGTTTTATTTGGAAAGGGAAAAATGAGAACGTAAGTCAAGAGCAATGTTAAAATCTCAGTTGGAATATATGGCCAGTAATCTTTTAAAGCCAAAATGATTTGCCAAGAATTCTTATGCAATTTATGAGTGCACGGATTGTCTGAAGCTGGTTATAAAATTGGTTTCAGTCAGTTGGATCAATGATCCTAAACCTGAAAATCTCCCATGGCCAACAAGAGCACTGCTGACACCTTTTTTTTTTTTTTTTAAACGAAAAAGCACCTTTTTTTAATTAGAAAGCTAGCAGTTGTGAAAGAACTGAGCAAAGCTGATGCAATCCATTAAGTGCATAATGCACATTTTCAAAATTACCCATATGAAAATGCATATTTACCGGATTGAGCAAACGGCTGCTGCAGGGCAAATATATATATATATATATATATATATATATATATTTGTAATCTTAAAATCAGCAAGCCTGAAATGGGCCAGAAAAGTGAGTGAGGCTATTACCATTGATATCAATTACTCCAAACAACACATGGTAACTAGTTTTTTCTTTAGTACGAGTATCTGGAATGAAACCATGGATCTAGGTTAAGACTTATTCTCTAACATCTAGCCTCTGCCTGGGAATGGATCACATGATTAAATGAGCCCGACTCCTGTATCAATGATTTGGGCTATGATATTGAATAATGGCATTTCTGACTGTTTCTCACAACCTCAACATAGCTTTGTGAACAAGAATCTATTGTGCCATCTGCAAACAACAGAGCACTTGCTAAGCTGGGGAACAATGTCAGCCAAAATACGAAGGCAGATTCTCAAGGCAAAGAAAGCCCTCTGCTTTTTCAACCCTCAGCAAATCAGCAGGTTTATGTAAATAGAGCAAGAGCACAGTACTCTCAAGGGTAAAAACCACAGCCTGAAGCATCAAGCAGTTTGTCATCCTGAAACACAAAGAACCTGTCAGCATCCTTCCTGACAGCCTCCTCACAGAGCACAGTGGACACTTATTTCACCCACTAATTGAGGAAGCAGTGCTGTGGGCCCAGCATTAAAGCTGTGGTCAGGCAATGCTCAGCCACCGTGCTCTGTCCCTTAAAGAATTTCCCTCTCCATTAGTGTTTCTGCTTATTAATCTTTGAAATACCTTCTCGTCCCTCTGCAAAGCATGGCAGTGCCACTCTAACATAATTTCCAGTAGAAGACCTTCTACCTGTCAAGAGCATGTGTGAACAAAGACTTTCCCACAAACAAATTTCTCAGAGATCCAGCTGGGTGGCACAGTGGTGGACATGAAGGTTGACCCTCAGGACTGCTCTCCTCTTCAGCTTTCCATTTCTCTTACACAAGATTCCTTGACCCTCGACACTCTGAACCATTCAATGAAGTAACAGCAGGTTGGTCTAATATTACAGAATAAAAAGTCCACGAGTTATCTCACTAGTTAATATGGATGTTTCCAAATTTCCAACATACAAAAAAGGTGTGTATGTATGTATGTGTGCATACTAGAAACAACACTGAAATCCTGTTACCCAATTCCAATCCACGCATGCTGCATGGCCTCTAACAGAGCCTCTCATCGCTCGTTTCCCCGTCTGTTCAACGGTGAAACCCATCACCATTCCTCACCTCCATAAACGATACACATTCCACACAGTAAACACTCAAAAACTATCTGAGGAACAAATGAATTGAATGAAAATGTAAAAACAGAAGTTATATGGGATCCTAGCAAGAAAGTTGCTATGCTATATCAATATGAACATAAAAAATGCCATTTTCTGGGCCGGCCCCGTGGCTTAGCGGTTAAGTGCGCACGTTCCGCTACTGGCGGCCCGGGTTTGGATCTCGGGCGCGCACCGACACACCACTTCTCCAGCCATGCTGAGGCCGCGTCCCACGTACAGCAACTAGAAGGATGTGCAACTATGACATACAACTATCTACTGGGGCTTTGGGGGAAAAAAAGGAGGAGGATTGGCAATAGATGTTAGCGCAGAGCCGGTCTTCCTCAACACAAAGAGGAGGACTAGCGTGGATGTTAGCTCAGGGCTGATCTTCCTCACCAAAAAAAAAAAAAAGCCATTTTCTAATAAATACTTCTTTAAGAAATAACAATTGCAGGTGGCCTACTTTTAGTTTTCTGCTAGATTCTTTTGTGGGGAAGGGATACTCATATTCTTCGGAAATAGCGAAGAACTTAAAAGGGAAAAAGAAACAAAAATTGGGAAAATAGCACCTCAGTAAGCGAAATCTTCTCAGTCCTTACCCTTATCCTGTGTTTTGACCCTGAAAACTGTCACCAAAATTGGCTGGTAACATCTTCTTACAGATTCTAAACTCAGTGGAGAAAAAGATCTCAGGTAACGTTTATCCTTGGTTCCTTCCTTTTTCAACTCCATGAAAATTAAATTCCATGTATTCAAATGTCTACAGATTCCCAACTAGTACTACAAAGGCTACACGGGCTTTTGTCTAAAAACGGAACACCATATATTTCTAGCAAACATTTATGTCTTTATCCTCATTGCTAACAGGGAACTATTATGATAACACGGAATTAAATTATGAGAAAAACCAAGTTGGGGGCTGGGGTGGCAGGTCATACCAAACTAAAAGGGATTTTGTTAAATTTCCCACATTTCTCTTTTCTCCTCTGGGAGTTAGAAAATATTC
Source organism: Diceros bicornis minor (assembly GCF_020826845.1). Lineage (NCBI taxonomy): Eukaryota > Metazoa > Chordata > Mammalia > Perissodactyla > Rhinocerotidae > Diceros > Diceros bicornis. Next base: position 28,344,754 of record NC_080752.1, read on the forward strand.
CAAAGTATCAAAAGCTTAAAGACTGATTCAAGACAATTATGTTCCTACTTTAAGAAGTGATGCTGATGTTTTGGAATAACTGCTACAGCAAGACTCCCCTCCCCAAATCAATCATGTGCTACATGGACTTGAAAACTCTGTAAAACAAGAAAAAGCAAGACCATCCAGCCAGCAGCAGCAATCTTATTAGTTACACTGATATGCAAAATATTAGCCATGGTTTCACACTTGCATTACTCAAGCAAAGAACATTTTAAGCACTCTCATCACCACATTTATTCTGAAAATGTTCCTTAAAAAGCCCTCCTTGTAACCTATGTGGAATCCCGATTCTAGCCAGCTTAACATCTAAACTCCAGTTAAGTGATGTAGATCTCTCTTACAGTTTCTAACTATTGTGTTTGAATAGAACTTATATGCCATAAGAGAACACAAGGAATCTAAGGGGAGCAAATCTATTTTAACTATCAGCAGTGGCCATCTGCCCTATGAAGCAAAGTGTCTTAGGGCATTAGAGACATGAGGGAAGGGAATTTCAAGACCACTATCCCTCTTGCTCCCCATTGTACCCACCTTTGTAATGCTTGAGAAGGCAGGTAACAACCCTACCTCCAATTCAGTGAATCCTATAAAAAATAAATAAATTCTGCTACAAAATCCCTATTAAGTAGAGGAGGATCGCTAACGGAAATGCCGACAGGCCTAAACGCAAAGATTACAACTGGAACATGGCTGAAATACGTACATTTAGGAAACCAACATGGAGTGAGTTCAAACACTTCTAAGAACTCTATGCCCAGTATTCATAGGAAAAAATAACTGGCGACAGGTAGGCTGGAGTGAAGATTCTTCTCTCCCCATATGGCTGACAACAAACAAATCGCTAGACTGATCTTCTGGTGTCACATCCTGCAGAGCAGATTTCAAGTAACACTGCTTGCTCCTTTTCAGAAAACAATGCACTGGAAGCCTGGGCTTTACAATAAATGGTTCAACCAATTTTCAGTGCTCACTGGGAATACACAGGAGAATTCACAATGCCTGGGCTATAATTCTTATTTGGCAAATGATTTTAATATAAACTGGTATCATAGTGAATCCATTTTCTTTACGGGTTTTCTGCTACTGTTTAATGGACTGTCAGTATAATTTAGATTTCATCTATTTAAACTCATTCAAGCCTGGCTCCTGATTGTACAGTAAATGGAACATATTTCTATTCAACGAAATTAATGACAGTTAATTGTAGTCTGCAGTTCTCAATTTTATAAAAGCAACTGTTCCATAGTTCAAGCATCAAGCTACAAAATTTCCCACACCAATTATTTTTTTGTACTTTATAGGCATCCACATCTTGTAACCCTTACTTGTAAGACTAATGTATATAATCATTTAATATTTCTTCCCATTTTTTTTTAAAGATTTTATTTATTTATTTATTTTCCCCCCCAAAGCCCCAGTAGACAGTTGTACGTCATAGCTGCACATCCTTCTAGTTGCTGCATGTGGGACACGGCCTCAGCATGGCTGGAGAAGCGGTGCGTCGGTGCGCGCCCGGGATCCGACCCCGGGCCGCCAGCAGCGGAGCGCACACACTTAACTGCTAAGCCACGGGGCCGGCCCTATTTCTTTCCATTCAATTATTTACTATGAACTTTCCAGAAAGAGTTAAGACAAATTATAACTAAAGGCCGGAAAAATAAAAGTTTAATTGTCAGTCTGAACAGAGATATGCACAATTATCATGGATTTTTTTTAAGCTAGCAAAACTGAAGACTAAAATTTTCTGCCTTATATATTTTTTACTTACTATTGGACGATTTTCTTATATATTTCAAATCAATCACAATGTCAACATAAACTGAAATTTTCTAAAAGCAGGCTAAACTGACCATATGGATTTAGATATACAAACAAGACACACGGCACATATTAATAAACACTGTACTGAATTACTTCTGAGATCGATATTCTGTTTAAGAAATTTACTTCTCAGTTTTATTTACCAGACAATACAACAATCCCATGAGTGATTTTTCTTCCTGAGTGATTAGTCTTTCACCTAAGCATCCACACAGCTGTGTAAGACATGCTTAAAGGAAAAAAAGGCATGCGATAAAACACCTTAAGAGAAACTTATCAAATCAAGACCCAAATAATAGTAAGGCAAGCAACCAGAATTTGCTACCACAAAACTATAACCACCAGGTTCATAGACTGACAGACTGCAATTCACACGAAAATAAGAGAAGTAAAGGAAAACCACAAGCTATCCTTTTCATTCCTTTTTTTCAGTCTGATATCCTACATCCACTCAGCTGGTTTCCGATTCTCCTACAGAGAATCCATGAACTTCCTCACGCTGTCTCCCCTGTTAAGAGATGCTCTACCTCTACCTGGTCCTACTGCAATTATGTCCAACATCTAGGACTCAAATCAAGGTTTCCATGGTCCTTCATGTCTTCCCCAATGCCACCAACTTACAGTCTGTCCTATACACTCGACATGTGCCCACTCACTGACTGTTACTAACATATAATGTTACTTGAGTGAGTGTAATTTCTCCCCATAAAATGAAGGATCAAGGACTGGAATCCTGTCTACTTTTGTACCCTGCCCTACCTCACCTCCACAAAACACCTTGCAAAAAGTTATAGATATAGAAGACGGTGCTCTTATGTTATCAGCTGATTAATAAAACACTAGTAATACTATAGCTGACATCTAACACACCCCATTAAATTCTACTAGCTTACTCAAAGTTTATTACAGTGTCAGTGGTCCTCAAATTTAATCATTTGCTTTCATTTATATAAACTTCTAAGGACAAATGAAACCTCTTCCCTGACTCTCTTACTCAACCCACATCTCTTCCTTCTCTCCCTTAAATCATTATTGTTTTTATTTGGGTTTTTGTTGTAGTTGCTGTTTGGTCAGGTTTCTTTTAAAACTGGAGTTAAAGACGAAAGATATTTTAAGAATACTTTAAAACATCTAGTCACTTTCACATGACTGAATAAAAACTGAGACCTCAGATTTTCATTAAAGATCTTCAGCCCACTATGAATTATAAATATCACTTTATAAGTATTCAACAAGTATCTGGAAAAAAATAATTCCACCCACACAACGATTTCCAATTCTCTATCTCCTTATGATTATACATGTAGTAATTTTGCTTTACAACATATACAGCATTCTCAGGCTAAAATCATTCTATGGGGCCGGGGGTAGGGGGTAGGCGAGATCTTGTCTGGTAATCTGCCATCCACCTGTCACTTTTATAATCAAAATTAGTAAAGATCTGAGCAAGGTAGCGGTATTTAAAGTATCGAAATGCCTCTTGATTCTAAAATGAGATAAAAGGTGCCGTTTATTGTCTGGGCCATAAGAAGCTCTGGATGCTTTCTATATGAAACTGTCCTCAGCACACTTCAACACATGTGTGCAGCTGCTCGGGGCCAACGGAACACTTAACAAGAGATGTGTTTTGTTTTTTTTTTGTAATTTGTACCTTGGAAAAATCGTATTTTGAACATCTGCAGAGACAAAATGAATCAGAACTTTAGGGGAAGAAAATTAAGACTTCTCCATTTTAACCAAAGTGGTAACAAGCAAATCTTGTCAAGATTACATTAAAGCTAAAAAATGAAGATAAATATATTCTACAAGGAACAGAATCGTAAGCTCATAAAACATTCACACACAGACTTATTGGGCACCACCCACGTACCAGATAAGTGCTAGATACTGAGGTGAATAAAAATATTGCCCTTCTCTTGACAAGTTCACTATCTAATATTAGAGCTAGACATGGAAACAAATAACTGTATGTCTTCAATAATCTTAATGTACTTGCTTTTTAGTGTCTCTAACAGAGACTGCTAGCTGAGCATAATATTCACTCTCCTTTCTTCCTTAAAAATAGAACATCTGATGTTGGGCAGGGCCTATGGCCCCTGAGAATAAAGACCGCATTTCCCCACCTCCCTTACAGCTGGTTTGATCACGTGACTAAGTTCTGGCCACGGGATATAAGCAAACACAGTATTTCAACTTCTGGAAACTGAATCCTGAAAAGTGGAGCCCCTGCTCTTCTTATCCTTCCTGTAAGCCTCAAAGCAAATGTATTGACTGGAGGTGGAGCATGAGACAGACCACAAGATGATAATGGGAATGGAGGCCACTACAACGGAATACAAATCTTTGACTGTAGCTAAAAAACCAGACCAAGAATTTACTGATTCACAATTCAGCATTTCTGTACACAGATATCCAGTGTACACAAACACCTTTAAACTACTTTAAAGTGGGGCAAAATAAACTACATTCATGAACAGAGTGACATTCAGAACAATGATTTAGGGAAAATATTCTAATTTTTTTAATAGGGAAAGCTAAGAAGGAACGGATGACCCAAGCAAAGGTATAAAGACATACAACATAGAGCTCTTGATCTAGAATGACTAAAACAGCTTGATTAGATAGTATAAACTATTCCTTCCAATGGGATTAAGAATCAACCCCTAAAGCCAGATGAAATAAGGCAGAACAAAGCCCACAACTGCCTCCCTGAAGAGACTTCCCAGCTAAGTCAAGCTCCTAGCATGACTCTACCCCAAGGTTTCACAAGTAGGAACAGGGATGATAACTTCTCCTCCTGCAAATTAACTGGCATTTTGTGTGAAGGGCAGATTAACGGTGTCTACTGGTACCACTCAGGCTCCTCCTTTCTGTTCCACCTCTATATGGGTTTGATTTGAGGACTTCAGAGAGAATATGTGGCTGCTCCTCCAACAAAAATGCAGGGACCACTGGGGCCGGCCCCGTGGCGTAGCGGTTAAGTGCACGCACTCCACTGCTGGCGACCCGGGTTCTGATGCCGGGCACATACCAATGCACCGCTTGTCAGACCATGCTATGGTGGTATCCCATATAAAGTGGAGGAAGATGGGCACAGATGTTAGCCCAGGGCCAGTCTTCCTCGGCAAAAAGAGGAGGATTGGCATGGATGTTAGCTCAGGGCTGATCTTCCTCACCAAAAAAAAAAAAAAAAAAAAAAAAAAAAATGCAGGGACCACTGATAACCAAATCTTCTGGAACATTATATCACTTATAAAAGTTAAAGCTGACCAGAATTCATCCTATACTAAGTTCTCAGAATATACTCCATATTTTACTTCATACTAGAAAGAAGACATTCTCTCTAATGTCACAGCTTTATCTCCTCCTTTCCACACCATTGACTGTGGGTAAAAAACAGAGCACACAAATGTGTCTGATACATTCTCTGAGGTAAAGATTTACTATCCAAAGATGAGGGGAAGTCTTCTGCTGTACCTAGAGAACACTTCTCCAATTTCAAAACCACAAATTCAGTCACTTGCAGAGGCCAAAGACCTATGGTACTCCAGGGCTAGTTAGAAAGAATTATAATGGCAATACACTAAAAATTTTTAGAAGTCCAGACATACCCTTTTTTAGCTCAGCAATTCCACTCCTAAGGCAAGTGAGCATAAATGAATAAATGTTCACCACTGTTGTTTATAATGGAGATTATCCGGAAAGAAATTAAAATCCAACAATATATAACCAGTTACATTATGGTATCTATCCATTACTGTGGGTGTGCCTAATGTTTTTTGTACCATAGATGCCTTTAGCAATCTATACACCCATTCTCAAAAAAAAAAAGTTCTAAATTCACAAAAACATGTACTGAAATACTTATCACAATATGAGAAAACTGGAATATAATATATGTACTTCTTTATTGATTCATTAAATAACAAGATTTACTAGAAGTTATTCCCTTAACAACCTCCATAATTTCAAAGTAGTGATGAACATAAACATTATTTTGAGATGTTTTTCTCTATGTGATGTGATATGAGAATATCTGTGATTTATATTGGTGTCACAGGTACTGCCAATATTACTATGGTTTATTGCCTACCTTCATAATTGAAATGAAGGCTAAACATCATTTGAAATGTAATGAATTAGTGAAAATAAAGATGCAATTTTTACCCAACCAAATTCACAGTCTCCCAAATTCTATTCAGTCCACTACGCTGACCATGGACTCCAGGCTAAGAACTCCAGTATTAATGGCATACTAAGCAGCAATAATGAATCAGATTTATAATTACTGGTATGGCAATAAATTCAAGACATGTTAAGTTAAAAAGTATTATTAAAAAACAGTGAACAGCATAACCTCATACATGTTTACTAAGGAAAGTGACCATACAACAAAATATTAACAGTAGTATAGTGGTTTTAATTCTTAACTTTTGATTATCTGAATATTTCAATTTTCTTCCTTGAAAATGTATTATTTGTTCATCAAAAAAAAGGGGGCCGGCCTGGTGGCGTGGTGGCTGGGTTCGCTCGCTCCGCTTAGCAGCCCAGGGGTTTGAGGGTTCAGATCCCGGGCGTGGAACTACACACTGCTCATTGGGCCGTGCTGTAGCGGTGTCCCATATGCAAAAGTGGAGGAGAATTGGCACCGATGTTAGCTCAGGGACAATCTTCCTCAAGCAAAAAGAGGAAGATTGGCAACTGATGTTAGCTCAGGGCCAATCTTCCTCACATATACACACAAAAGAACAAATGCAAGAGAGACAATATGGGGGGCAAGGGAGAAGGACAAAAGAAAAGCCTATAACCAAATATTATAAATGCACTCACAGGGCAAAGGCAAAAAGCAGCAGGTGAATTTGGAGGAGAGAACATAAAAATGGACTACCTCTAATCATTGCAGAAGTTGGGTTACAGAAACATACTGAAATGGGAATTGGAAATCCATATGCTGATGTATCAAATGCCACAGCACTGAGAATCCTAGCAGCTGGGAGATAACAGAAGTAAAACATGACAAAACTGATGGTCCCTACAAACAACTAGCTTCCACCAATCATGATCTGAATGCCAAACGCAATTTTTAAAAAGACTGCACTCTACGATACCAAATATCTATTTTTTTGATAGTTGCTGCAGACTTCAAAAGCGTTCTAGTTTATAAGCCTGAAAGATAGCCCAAGGTTTTTCTCCCTCAAAATAAACGTCTTCCAGCCAGTACAGACTGCAAACTAGAAATCAGGTCTCCACTGTCTAGCTTGAAATGTGAGGTATAAAATCCCCTGTAAGAAAGAAGCATAATCTCCCCAAGTCCGCGCACTGCTAGAGTTAATTCTCAAATGCAAACTTCAAAACTTTAGGTGTATTTTGGCACTATGGAATAGTGGTAATTAAACCACTACTTTTAAACTGTTCTTGACAATATAAAAACACAACATACCATGAGAGACCTTTTTGTGACATTTCCCTCCCCTTTACTAAAGAGAAAAAATTATCATTATACAAAGTATTATTAACATCTCTCAATCTGATAATTGTACAGTATCTATGTTTTATAATAACAGCACAATGGGATGGATGTTCAGGATAAAGTCTGAAAACCAAATACCACGGAATAATAATAACAATAGCCTGATTTACAGCCAACAGTTATGCACAGATTTACTAATGGAGCACAAATTAAAATCTTAATGTAAAAACTGAGAATAATGAAAAGCAACATATTGAAATAATATTTAAAATCTATATTATAAACTCACTCCATTCCCCCCCCCTTTTTTTTTGGTGAGGAAGATTGGCCCTGAGCTAGCATCCGTGCCCATCTTCCTCTATTTTTTTTTTTTATATGTGGGACACCTACCACAGAATTGCTTGATGAGTGGTGCATAGGTCCACACCTGGGATCCGAACTTACGAACCCCGGGCCACCGAAGCAGAGCTCACGAACCCAACCACTATGCCACCGGGCCGGCCCCATTTCCCCTTTTTAAAAGGAACTTATAGCCGTAATCAAACACACCGCCAATTTTTTTATTTTTTTTTACAATCTCTATTGATCAGTCTAAAGTGAGACACTAACACACCATCTGTCAAGCATCAAACAGCACACAAAGAAAGCCAGAACAATGCCTACTACCTTCAGAGGGAATATAAAACATCTATATCTTTGCCTTTTATAGTTCAGTTTACACTTTTTACACAATTACACTAACTATCACACTGGACATCAGTGAAAAGGCATTCTTTGCAAAGGCAATTGAATAAGGAAATTTAGAGATAAGCAAGAAAATAAATTTAGGGGTGAAATGAGTGAACAAATGTGGAATATCTTCCACGTGTAATATATAGTATGCTACCTAATTAGTTTGAGCACATATTTAATGGTGAAATAATGAAAAAAATTTAAAGATACTGGATATTATGTATGAATTTAATAGACTTGGTAAAGTGACTTTAGAAGTTTACCCATTTCCAGGCAATTTAAGCTGTAACTTAAAAGAACCAGATAACTCACTTACCTTCCCCCATCTATTTTATAGTACTTAAAAATCTTTACAAAATTTACACTAACACAAACATATGAAGGAGTAGAAAAGAAAAGCATATAATTTTACTTTTTCTGGTATTTAAGGTATTCAGATATCTCCAAAGCAAACTCATGCACACAACTATCTATTCTGCAGTATTTACATGTTTTGCAAAAAGAAAAAAAATCACTCTTGTGCACATACATTTTAAAGTAATTCAACAAACATAATACACTGCTCCATCTTTAAACTCACAGAGAATATTTTTAATTTTGGAAAGTCTGGTTTTCTCAGCTGGAGAAGCTGTCAGAACAAATAGAAGGCAATATCTGGAAAGATGACAAACACATGGGTCAATGTCAAATACAAGCCAATCTCTGTCAAGAGCAGAGCCAAATTCCTGCATTTTAATTTAAATGATGTTATCCAACTCAAATAGCACCACGCCACTTCAAATCAAAAGTGTTTCCTTTTAAAAAAGGCTTTTTACAAAACTAATAGAGTATAACAGATTAAACAACTCTTTCAGCAATTTCCTCAGCTACTACAAAGCAAGGCATCAATGTATAATGTAATAAAGAGAACATTTAACAATTAATTGAGCCAGCAAAAGCTAAAGCTAAACCTCCAGAGCTTAGGAGTTCAAACGCTTGCTCACTAAGCAAAAGGGCAGAGGATTTTAACATAACTGCAGGAAATCTCAGTCCAATGAGACTCTAGGTAAACATAAATCTTGTTCCACTGTGACTGGAACTCTATTCGTCACAGTCCACCAGGCTGATTTTAGTATCTAGCTGGCAGATTCAAACAAAAGAACATCCCCTCCCCATCCCTCTCATTGTCTCTCCCCGTGCTACTGTGTTAATCCAGTTCCTCTAGGTTTGGTGCTGAAGAGAGGGCTCCGGAAGGCAACTGTTAGCTTGCTTTTACAACAAACAAAACTCCCAAAACATATCATACAACTGTGAAGTAATAACATCTCTGAAGATATTCATGATTTGTGCCAATTTATAACGGTGACATCTTAACTAATTCACTTTCTTTCCTCTCTCAGTTTCTATTCAGATTCTATGTAGAGGAAATATGTGTATACTCTTTCAAAAAGAAAATAGAAATAAACACACAGGGTTTCAAAGTGGCATCATTTGGGATGGCAACTGCTTCACAAAAATATCTTCACTGGCAAGCTTCCTGAGAGGAATTTATACAGAATTAACCAGGAGGGAAATCTCAACAACTACTTTATTTATAAGGCCTCATTCTAAGCCTCATCGAGTTTGACAGGAAGCAGAAAAAGTTATAACTTAACACCTAAATGGTTTCAACGATATAAAAAAGTAAAAATTATTTTTTAATTTAACTGGATAAATCAAAGCAAATTATATATTTAAATGTAGCATAAAGTACTAGGTAATGAGAGAATTTTAAGGATTACTAGAAGAACAGGCAAACTAGAGGTTGAGGCAGGAAACCCACAGAGCAGAGACTGGCACTATGGCCTACAGGTCAGATCTGCCCCACTGCCTGTTTTTGTAAGGCCCACAAGCAAAGAATGGTTTTTACATTTTATAACAGTTGGGGGCGGGGGAAGGATGTTTCTCCACATGTGAAAACTATATGAAATTCACATTTCAGTGTCCATAAATAAAGTTTTATTGGAACACAGCCACATCCATTCCTTTATATTTTGTCTGTTGCTGCTTTGATGCCACAAGGGCAGAGTTGAGTAGTTGCAACAGAGACTGTAGGGCCTACAGCGAAGCTACAAGTATTTACTATCTGGCCCTTTACAGAAAACGTTTGCTGACCAGTACTCCAGAAATGCTCACTAAATAAGTAAGGCAGCTCAGCGGATAATGTAAATTTTACACCACAGAAGACTACGATGTAAAAGGGCTTTTATTTGATAAGGACACATTTGCTCAGAAACCTTCTGTTTATAAAATGATCAAGAATTTTTCTAGAGGTTAATATCAAGCATACTGGCCTGAAGCATACAAAACAAACCCTTTAGCCAGTGCCTTCACAAGGATAACAAAGTGCTTCGAACATCACATCTCCAAGTTCCTTGTCATATACTTCCTTTGGGCTGAACGCTCAGCTCAGTGTGTGAATCTAGATCAAGAATGGCAAATATTTCGACACCTGTGCCCAAGAAAAACACTGTTCATTATCAGAGCACTCTTTCCAAACATACTACATTCAGCCTCGATCACCTGGAACAGGAGATGAAATCTACTCGCCATCTAATCTAGATGAGCTCTTCCATTCTTCTCATCTACTTTGAACTTCTTTACCATTCATTTCCTTTACCACTATCCTTGTACCTTTTCTTGTGTGAAAAGCATGTTCAGAACTTGACAGACAAGACAAAGTAGAACAGGTATGCCTGTCCTCTGTTATCTGTGAACAGGGCATTAAGAGGCCAAGCTACAGACCATCCACTTAAAACAAAACAAATGGGCTTCTAAGTCTTTTCATCAAAATATTTATTGAGGGGGCCGGCCCGGTGGCATAGTGGTTAAGTTCCTGTGCTCCGCTTCTGCAGCCCAGGGTCCGCAGGTTTGGGTCCCGGGCACGGACCTACGCCCTGCTCATCAAGCCATGCTGTGGCGTCATCCCACATACAAAATAGAGGAAGATGAGCATGGATGTTAGCTCAGGGCTAATTTTTCTCAGCAAAAAGAGGAGGATTGGCAACAGGTGTTAGCTCAGGGCCAACCTTCCTCACACACACACACACAGAAATTTATTGAGTATGAAGGGGCTCTTGATAAACCCTGTATCTGGCCTTTTTTTTTTTTTTTTTTTTTTGACTTCATATAATGCTTTAAATGAACTACATAGATGCAGGCTCTACTGCAACCAAAAAAATAAAAATAAAAGGCCTTCTATGTTTACCATGATATTCCAGAGAGGGTCTTAGGAAGCAATAACTAAAACTGGTAACCAATACTACCAAAAAAAGCTCTCTATCAACTACGGCAAATCAAAACCATAGAAAGAGGTAAGTCCAATTTAGATTCAGACACACAAATACATGTACTGGGAATGCATTGTGACTGATCCACCAGAAGGAAGTCCTGAACAACCAGAGCCTATATCCAACAGGAGCCACATTAACGTCAGACCAGAGATGTTTGAGAGCAAAGTAACATCTGCTCTTAAAATAATCTTAGCCAGGAATTTCATGGGTTTTCCACACTTTATTGAGATATTTTTGAGCATCTGCACAGGCAAAGCAGCTTCCTAAAAGTTTTGCCTGAGCCTACTCTTACATCGCAGAATAATTTCATGAGCTGTCACCACTAAGCAGGCAAGCATTCCACTGAACATTTTAAAAATCCATAAGGATTATATAGTCCTAAGAAAATGAAAGAATGAAAGATTCTGACAGGGTCAAAGATCTTCATCTTGGGAGAGGAAGCACACATATCTTGGGATCCCATCATGTTCAACAGTCTTTGGAGCCAAATTTGAAAAGAATGTTTTAAAAAAAAAAAAAAGAAGAAGAAGAAGACAGTCAACCATAAGAGAGTTGCAGACTTTTGTGAACAGTCTAAGAATTAGATAACATGATGTCAGAAGCCATGTCCTTTTGGAGTTTTGAAGATGGAGACTTAGTGACTATAAATATCTTCCTTAGTAGGTATATATCTTTTCAACCTAGGAGGATTAAGAATGAAGTGACTCCAATTAACTGGGGTGATAATTATCTCCTTAAATTGATATGCACCTTCTATCCCTGAGAAGATTTAGAATTAAGTAAAGAAAGATTTAAGAGAATGAAAAGTATACTAACATTTTTTGGGTTAATAAAAAAATCAGGATTGGCTTAGAACACTAGTCTTGTAATTCCAACTTTAACAAGTAACACTTACCTAAGACTTTATTATATGCCTGGCCCTTTCTAAAGAAGCCTCTGAGTGTGTGTTTGTGCGTATACTCATTTAACCCCCATTACAGCCCTTGAGGTGGGTAATCTAACCCCCACTTTACTGATGAAGAAACAAAGGCACAGAGGTTGTCCCTGCCATCCATCCCCACCCCCAGTGGTGGCACTGGATTGCACTGTACTCTCTCTCTGTGTGAAAACAATTCAGGTGTGCAGTCAAGATTGAAACCTAAGTGAGTTTATGTACAGCACTGAACTATCTAAGACACCTTCTTGGCTCACTTTATTTATAGATCTAGTCTATTCCATTTATAAGAAGAGTTAAGTACTCTGGAAGATTTGTGTTAATCGATTCTTTAACAATAGAAATCAAATATTAAATTATTTTATTTAATAAGCCTAAACGTTGGAAATACTACTTTATAAACGAGACCAATCATAATTCAAAAATCTCTTAAAAGTGACTGTTAAAATTTGTTTGTAAGTTGAACTTTAAAAAAGTAGAGCAGTGCCTTTTAATTTATAACTTTAACAAACTGTATACCAGCTTTTTTAATTCAAGTATGATTGACATACAATACTATATTAGTTTCATGAGGTGTACAACATAGTGATTTGATATTTTTATACATTATGAAATGACTGATCATCTGTCATCATACAAAGTTATTACAATACTATTGACTATATTCCTTATGCTGCACATTACACCCCCGTGACTTATTTATTTTATAACTGGAAGTGTGCACCACTTAATCCCCTTAACCTATTCCTCCTATCCCCTACTCCCTTCCCCTATGGCAATCAGCAGTTTGTTCTCTGTATCTGTCCATTTCTGTTTTATTTGCTCACTTCTTTTGTTTTTTAGAGTCTACATATAAGCGAAATCGTACAGTATTTGTCTTTCTCTGACTTATTTCACTTAGCATAATATCCTCTAGGTCCATCCATGTTGTCACAAATGGCAAAATTTCATTATTTTTATGGCTGAGTAATATTCCGTTGTGTGTGTGTGTGTGCGTGTGTGTGTGCTCTACATCTTCTTTATCTGTTCATCTGTCAGTGGACATTTAGGTTGCTTCCATATTATGGCTATTGTAAATAATGCTGAAATGAACACAGGGGTACATATATTTTTTCGAATAAGTGTTTTCAGATATATACCCAGAAGTGGAATTGCTGGATCATACGGAATACCAACTTTTTAAACCTAAGTAAACTTTCTAGATAGTCTTTTCTACATATAAATATCAGCCTTGAGCATCTTCCCAAGAAAGTCCTTACATAACCGCTCTATACATGTGTTTACTGCCCAACTCCTAAAGAAAGCACAACTAAGACAATGCTATTCAAGACAGGCCACCCAACAAACACAAGGTAAACACTCAAGTCTGTAGTCACTACTCCTGCCTATGCTAATAAACATTTGGGGAACGAATGAAGTGCCTAGAATGCTCTAGACGCTTTTCTAGGCACCTGGGGTACATCAGTGAGCTAAAAGGAAAAAGATTCCTGTCCTCCTGGAGTGGACCAGCAGGGAAAAGACACAACAGAAATGGGAATGGAGGTATTTAAACCAGGTATGAAACATCAAGGGGTAAGGGACGGAGAAAAGGGAGACTCATGGACTGAGGCCCTAGTGGGGTCAAATGATTTCTGGAGTTGGAGACTACATGGTTAAGAGTTAGAAATGTGGGATCCAGGAAACTGAGATGAGCAGACTGCCAGAAAGCTACATTCCTGAATTTGATGATTAATTGCTCATAAAAATGTCTTTAAAGAATTACTATTTAACATGTTCTTGCCATTATCAAGGGTGATTTTTAAATGGCCGCAATATGAAACATTCCTGTTTCTTTTGGAATACATTGTGGTTAACTGTTTCTCATGTAGACATTTCTGCTGTAACACAATATGTATGTTGCTGGGAAAACCTCATGTTCTACCAAAAATGTTCACTAAAAATAAAAGGGCTTATATAAAATACAGAGTAAAGGGCAGATTACTCAAAACCTATGCAACTCTGAAACCAGATTACTATTTTTTTAAAAATCTATCATTATACCTCAAGAAATAAGACAGCCCAGGCAGGTACCCCATTCTGGCTGAAGGCTGCCTTAGGTAGTATTTAAAATCCAGGGCCGGCCCCGTGGCTTAGTGGTTAAGCGCGCGCGCTCCACTGCTGGCAGCTCGGGCTCAGATCCCGGGCGCTCACCGACGCACCGCCTCTCCGGCCATGCTGAGGCCGCATCCCACATACAGCAACTAGAAGGATGTGCAACTATGACATACAACTATCTACTGGGGCTTTGGGGGAAAAAATAAAATTTAAAATCCATAAAAACAACAGATCCTGGCTCGAAGGCACCAAAACAATGCAGATTAACACGGGGCTTTTGTGAAGGTGAGCACAGCAGGCAAGGCAACCCGCCAGAGTCCAAGAGTATAAGGTGGGGAGCACCTCTCTGAGGAGGGAACTCCGGGGTGCAGGTGCTCATTTTTTCATTTCATTTTAAATAGAGATGAAAGGACTCTGGCCGGTGCAACAGACAAATTGAAGGTTTAAATTCTTACCTACTTTTTCCTTTTCTGCTAAGACATAATCCTACATTATACCATATAATTATATATTATAATTCTACTCCCTCTATTCACACTCCTCTTCCGAGGAAAAGTTGCATATGAACCAACACAAATTGTACATTCCATTGACATCATTCCTCTATTTACCTATCACATACATAGCAAAACAAACTACTTATAAATATCCATATGTTGTCATAAGTTCTCACTGAATCTAGTGCTACAGTGAGAGTCTGCTGATGAAGCAGTATATAGTGAACATGTGTCGCTTCTCCGGCCATCTCTCATCTATTTCCCACCGAACACATTGCTCCCTAATTTCATTGTGAGGAATTACCTTAGCCCTACCATGTGCAGTTTTAGGGGGAGCAATAAACCAGGACGCAGACAGAATGGTCAGTAGTTCCCACTGACCAAAAACCAGAACTGTCCTCATTCCAGGCAGACTTCCACCCATTCTATGAGTCACCCTACTAATAAATTACTTTCTTGTGTGATGTGGACACGATGTTCTCCAGCTTGCATCCAAAAAAACTTCAATGAATATAATATGCTCCCTTTTATTAGATCACAAAAACTATGTATTTTTCCTTTCAGTTGCTGAATTAAGGGTTCAAATCCAGCAATCAGCATTAGCCTAAATATTCTGGAACAATTTACCTCTTCCCACTCAGCTTGTTATGCATTTACCTTTTTAACAATCATTCTGTACATACGTATCTAGCAAGTGAGAGATAATTTTTGAAAGCAGACGAGATGTAACTAATTTTACAAGTAGGGGAGAAAAAAGAGAAAAAGAGCAAAGTAATTATATCATTTCCATTTTCCAAGAAATGGGCCTATCCCTTCTTTTTCTTTCAACATAAGTGTGTTTGTTTTTTGTATCATCTTCAGTATTTTACACAAATGTCCATCCGTGCTTGGCTTTCACCAACCCTCAGACCTGTGCCATCTTACAAAGTGGCTGTGTGACCCTGGCCTCTAAGCCTTTGTTCCCTCATCTGTACAACAGGGAAATAATGACTAGGTTGAGCAGGGACTTCTTTAAAGACTAGAAACAACAAGTTTAAAGCAAGCCCAGTACTGCAAAAGAGAAGGTGCTTTAAAAATGGTGGTTAGTTATCATCCATGGGCACAGCTCCTTCACTCCCTCATGTCTGTCTACTTGCACTCAAGTTCATAGTCCCCTTTGCAATCAGGCACTTTAGAAGATCCAAATCGTTCCCAATTGATTGGTCAGAATTCAATTCTACAGCCACCTCTGTTCCTCTTCAACTATATGTGCTGTATTTCACATCAAAATCTCAAGCCATAAAAGCATATCTTCCTTTCCCTCTTTTTTCGGATCTGCCTAAATTCTAGTCTGCCGTAAATAAGTGACAGGTGTGCTGGGATGCTGATCCTCTCAGCCCTCAAGGTAATGCACACATTTTCTACTTGTGCATTAACTTGAAAAAGACTGGGAAGTACCGGTCTAGATCTTGTGAGTCTCAAACTTAAATGTGTATTTAAATCACCTGGGAATCTTATCAAAACAAAAACTGTGATTCAGTAGATCTGGGGTGGAACCTGAGATTCTGCACTTCTAACCAGCTCACATGGGATGTCAATCTGTGGCCAACACTTGGAGGAGCAAGTGTCTAGAGCACATGTTTCACTATACTTAACGACCCTTTCCTTACGAAATCGAAAAAGATATGGTTAATTGGTCTCAAAGTTTCTAGCACTTCCCATTTTTTTGGCTTGAATAACTAAACAGCACTTTCTCGTTTCTTCTACTCTCATAGAAAAAGAAATAACTCTTTATGTACTAAAAATTTTTCTTTTAAATATTCAGAATTTGAATAACTTTCTAATATACACTAAAAGGCAATCATTTCTAGGGGCTCGGAAAAAGATTAAACAAAATTTCAATAGAAACGGAAAAAATAAAAATTAACGTAGTCCGCAACTAAAAGTACGCTATAATGTTATTAAAAATAAGAAATTATTAATGTTATTAAAGTTATAAATGTTAAGAAAAATTAATGTTATTAAAAATAAAATTTTCACAACTATTCCAAGGACACACAACTGAGAGGGCTGAAGCAGTCACTAAAACTCGGATCACTCAAACCCAAGTCTACCCATCAACAAAGCTCTTCCTATTATGGGTTGAACAGTATTCTCTCCAAAATTCCTATGTTGAAGTGCTAATCCCCAGTACCTCAGAATGTGACCTTACTTGGAAAAAGGCTCATTGCAGATGTAATTAGTTACAATGAGGTGGGCCCTAATCCAATATGACTGGTATCCTTATAAAAAGGAGAAGTTTGGACAGACATGGAGACAGGCACACAAGTAGAACGCCATGGGAAGACTGCAGTTATGTTAGTGCAAGTCAATAAACTACCAGGGGCCGGCCCCATGGCTTAGCGGTTAAGTGCGCGCGCTCCGCTACTGGCGGCCCGGGTTCAGAACCCGGGCGCACACCGACGCACCACTTCTCCGGCCATGCTGAGGCAGCATCCCATATACAGTAACTAGAAGGATGTGCAGGCATGACATACAACTATCTACTGGGGCTTTGGGGAGAAAAAGGGGGAAAAAAAGGAGGAGGATTGGCAATAGATGTTAGCTCAGGGCCGGTCTTCCTCAGCAAAAAGAGGAAGATCGGCAGGGATGTTAGCTCAGGGCTGATCTTCCTCAGGAAAAAAAAAAAAAAAAAAAAAGAAACTACCAGAAGCTAGGGGAGGCCTGGAACACACAGACCCTTTCCTAGTGCTTTCATGGGGTAGCATGGCTCTGCCAACACCTTGATCTGGATCTTCTAACCTTCAGAACTATGAGACAGTATATTCTATTGTTTAAGCCACTCAGTTTGTGGTACTTTGTTATGGTAGTCCTAGCAAACTCATACACTGCATCATTGTGCTCCCTCCCAAACAACAGTAAAGTCTAAAGATGACTGTGAAGATATGAAGTCACATCACAGAGAGTCTGGTGTGCCAGGTGAAGATTTTGGACTTGATCCTACTGGCAACAGGGATCCACTGAAAGGCTTTAAGCAGATTAGTATCAGGTTTATTAAGCACAAACGAACTTGTAACATATGTCAAACCACTTTCATTCAAGCTGGGGCCTAATAGTTCCTTTATGGCAGAATTCACGTTTTATATTACACAAAAAATATTCTTGTAATCATAAGAAAAACTTGTGTCCCATCCCAAAATAAGAATGCCTCAAGAAGGCACCTTTATTTGCTTGTCATATCTACCTAAAATTCTTCTAAATATAAGAGACATGGATAAAACACTACAGATCAAATGGGCTTTTATTTTCCCCAAAAATGTATGTCCTGGAACACCAAATGCCAGAGTTTTGCTTTGCTTTATTTTAGAGAGCGAATGTCTTTCTGAGTGATTGCCATAAATAAGCTTTCAATTATTCAGAGAATCACGACTTTGAAACCAAATTCAGCCTCTTAATAGGTCAGAGACCAACCCCTCAGTGAAGAATCAGTAGCTAAATGTGAGGACATACCATTTGTTAACATGCTGGTGACTCCCTTCCCTCTTTAAATAGGAACTTGAATCAAAGGGAAATTATCCTTCAAGAAAACAGTTTCATGTTTTAACTTCACTTTTCTTTTTAAGCAAAAATTTCGTTGAAGTATAACATACATATAGAAAAGTACAAAGCATGATAAATTCTCACAAAGTAAACAAACCCATGTAACCAACTGTCACCACAAAAGAGAACATGACCAGACTCCTGAGGGTCCTCTCACACTCTGTTCCAGACACCAGTGCCCATCAATGTAACTACTATCCTGACTTCAAAACACCCAAGACTAGTGTTGCCTCTTTTTTAACTCTATATTAAAAAAAATCATACACTATTATACTCTTTTGTGTCTGCTCAACCTTATGCTTAACAGTCTACTTTTAACTTCAATAGTTTTAAAATACATATATATATATATATATATATTCCATTTTGAGTCAAACTAGATCCCCAGGTTTCATTTTGTTTAGTTTGGATTTTTTTCTAGCTTAAATTCCAGCATCAAAAGAAATTAATACCTCAATGTTCAAATGTATAATCAATTCTAGTTTCTAGGTCCTTTTTCAGTTTAAGTCCCAAATTCCTAACAATAATGAGGAAAATTTGCAAATAAAAAGTGGAAATGTTTTATTTCACCTAAGATTTCATAAACCACAAACCTAAAAGTTCTTTGTCTTTTATATATAAAACTTATCTTCATGAAAAATTTCACACCTTGTTCATGAGTAGAAGGAACACAGATATAACAAACTTAAAAATCCTGAATCTTGATTTTTTCCCCCTTGCATGTATGTGATGGAGATTTCTGTTACTCTAGGAATAACATCTACAGTAAAGAGGAGAGTCACACAAACTTATCAGTTAATATGACAGAATACAAGAAATGGAGAACCAGCTTAACAGGCACTTTTTAAAGAATATGTTTCCTTATCAAAATAGCTAGCAAAACTGATATGCCAAAACGAAAAAATATCTCCCAATAATTTGAATTTAATTTTTTGATTGTTTTACCTGATCAGGAATCAAGGAATCATATTACCTAACTGAAAACAGTGGATACACTGTTGGTGGGAATGTAAATTGGTACAGCCACTATGGAAAATAGTATGGAGGTTCCTCAAAAAGATAAAAATATAACTACCATATGATCCAGCAATTCCAGTTCTGGGTATATATCTGAAGGAAATGAAATCACTATCTTGAAGAGATATCTGCACCCTTATGTTCATTCCAATACTACTTACAATGGCCAAGACATGGAAATAATCTAAGTGTCCATCAATGGATGAATGAATAAAGAAAATGTGGAGACATATATATAATGGAATATTATTCAGCCATAAAAAAGGAAATCCTGCCATTTATGACAAGATGGATGTACCCTGAGGGCATTATGCTAAGTGAAAAAGTCAGACAGAGAAAGACAAATACTGTATGATCTCACTTATATGTGGAATCTAAAAAAAAACCAAAGTCAGAAACATAGAAGAGGGGCCAGCCCCATGGCTTAGCGGTTAAGTGCGCGTGCTCCACTGCTGGCGGCCCAGGTTCGGATCTCGGGCACGCACTGACGCACCGCTTCTCCGGCCATGCTGAGGCCGCGTCCCTCATACAGCAACTAGAAGGACGTGCAACTATGACATACAACTATCTACTGGGGCTTTGGGGGAAAATAAATAAATAAAATTTTAAAAAATAAAATAAAATAAAATGAAAAGCTTAAAAAAAAAAAAGAAACATAGAAGAGATCAGTGGTTGAGGGGAGGGGATGGTAATAGGTAAAGGTGGTCAAATGATACAAACTCCCAGTTATTAGATGAATATGCCCTGGGGATGAATGTGCAGCATGAGGACTAGAGTAACAATAATTACAATACTGAAAGTTGCTAAGAGAGTAGATTTTTATTTTTATTTTTATTTATTTATTTACTTTTTTGGTGAGGAAGATTAGCCCTGAGCTAACATCCATGCCAATCCTCCTCTTTTTGATGAGGAAGACTGGCCCTGAGCTAACATTCGTGACCATCTTCCGCTACTTTATATGGGACGCCACCACAGCATGGCTTGACAAGTGGTGGCATCCATGTGCGCCAGGGATCCGAACCTGCGAACCCCAGGCTGCCCAAGTGGAGCACGCACACTCAACTGCTACGCCACTGGGCCGGCCCCAAGAGTAGATTTTTAAAGTTCTCACCACAAAAAAAACACAAACAAACTGTAACTCTGTAAGCTGATGGATGTGTTAACTACCCTTATTGTGGTAATCATTTTGTAATATATACATATATAAAATCACTACACTGTACATCTTAATGTTATATGTCAATTATATCTCAACAAAGCTAGAAGAAAAAAGAAAGAAAATAGTGGAAAGAAATTAATATGCTACACACAGCAAACTTTAGAAATCAGTATCCCACACTAAAGAAGTCCATAAGGGAAATTTGGCTGCACACAGCTGTGTAATAAATCAATTTGCTACCATGACAGTCATCTCAAAAGTATAGTAACTGCTGAAAGACAAGAAAGAAGTTGGATTAGACACAGTGGCAATGTATAATAAAACCCCACAAGGTTTTTGTTTTGCTTTTTATTTTATAACAAGTCTCTTAAATCATTCACTGGGAAATAAATGATTTAAGATGGAGTTCCAGAAGCATTCTTCTAACTTTGACATCATTAATCAGTCAATAAATTTTTGAGAGGGTTTCAGAAATTTATTTATTTAACAAATGCTACAGAATACACACTATCTGTACACGATTGTCGCAAATGCCAGGAATCCAAGGATAAGCAAAAACAGACCTGCTGCCTTTATGGAGAACAGAGACAGATATTACTCCTAAAATAGTAACAGAAATAAAGAGAAAATTATTACTGTTATAAGAGCTACAAGATACATAATGCCATGATAGTATCTACTAAGAAAATCTGTATAACCTGGGAAAGGAAAGGCAATGACACTGGAATGGGAGAGCTGAAGAAAGAATAAGAATTAAGTAAGTGTGCCTGTGTGTGTTTGGGGGCAGGGGTACACCAGCCTGAGGCAACAGCAAGTGTAAAGGTCCTGAAGTAGAAGATAACATGGACAGCATAAGTAACTAAAAGTCTATTATGCTGATCTCCT
Source organism: Diceros bicornis minor (assembly GCF_020826845.1). NCBI lineage: Eukaryota > Metazoa > Chordata > Mammalia > Perissodactyla > Rhinocerotidae > Diceros > Diceros bicornis. Next base: position 28,366,295 of record NC_080752.1, read on the forward strand.
AAAGACAAAACAAAGATAACTCCAGAGATAAGGAGCAGGGGCAAAAAAGAGCTGATTGTGACCATGCAGGAGATTAAATCTTAGCTAGTGACAAATTCTAAATAATACTCAATTTCTCAATAAAATCTCATTCTTCTCAGACCAAATAATCTGAACATAGACCTACTCCCTATGATAAGGTAGTACAGTATATAATAGTCTGTTTTTATCCTCAAGGTTATCACTCACTGCTGGGCTTATTCTTAATCACATTGTGAAAGATACCTATAATTCATACTTAATCTGAGTATTAAAATCAATTCAGAAAAGTAGAAAGCAAAAAAAAAAAATTTTTATCTGTGCTTTACATCCTAAAGAAACAAATGAGCATAAAAGATCTACCATCCAAAAACTAAAAATACACTGAAGAAATCCCTTATGACGTCCCATAGAATTCCTACCTAAACATTTAAGATACAAGGAAGCATAAAGAATTTCTGCAATCCATGAGAATAACGGCTTTTCATCGCTAACAAAAGATGTTACTGTAGTACTTCGCACCAACAAAGAAAAAGACCACAAAGGAAGACAAAGGAAACAAAGGAAAGGAAAAAACTCAAGTGCCACCTTGGGATCTAATCATAGTACTCTACTTCTGATTCTTCAGTTTAGGTAAACCTAAAGAATAGACAATATTTAACAAACTTCCATTGAGAAAGAAGCTATGTGGAGAAGGCAACCAGGTCATCTGGCTCTAAATGCATCCTCCAGGGCCGGCCCCGTGGCTTAGCAGTTAAATGCGCGCGTTCCGCTGCTGGCAGCCTGGGTTCGGATCCCGGGCGCGCACCAATGCACTGCTTCTCCGGCCATGCTGAGGCCACGTCCCACATACAGCAACTAGAAGGATGTGCAGTTATGACGTACAACTATCTACTGGGGCTTTGAGGGGAAAAATAAATAAATAAAATCTTTAAATGCATCCTCCAAAAAGAAAAGAATCCCCTGAGAAGGTGAAAGACAGTCTCCATACCAAAGAGTCCAACATCCACTGGACCCAGCAGGGTGCAAACCCCAGGGCACAGCACTGTCACCCACCCAAGCACAAGGGGCGCCTCGCATGGAGTGGTTATGCCCTGAATGCCACAGAAAACTTGCAAACCATTTTTGGTTTTCACAAATCCTTTATAACAGATTTAGCTTCCAGAGAGGGCATATCTTTTTCACATTTCACAAAGGTCCTCAGATTTACTGAAACAATGCCTGCCTCCATAAACACACAGTTCTTCCCAACACATTTTAAGAACTTACTGTTTTGTAAATAAGTCCTTAGCAACCTCCCTCCACATATTCTTCCAAACATCAAGCAGGAAGGATTTCCTATCATCCTGCAGAAAGTGCACTATGAATGTATAACAGTTCCCAAACTAGTTTTCTCAAAACTGGTTTTTCTTAGGGAGATATTTAGCAGAAACAGGGTGCCACAGTCCCACAAATGGGAAAAACAGCAGGGTTTTGTCTTGTTTTTTTAAATGTTCAAGAGGTTTCCTTAACTGCAGGACTTCTCAGAGTCATTAATTATGAATCTCTCACAAGAGGGACAGTATGTGCAGCATTTCCCACATGTATTTGACGACAAATATTTTGGGGACGTTTCCCCACTGACACAGGAGTAACGTCCTACTGAGAAAGGCTGACATTCAACACTGCAAAAGACAGCTGGCCTTTTGACAACGATCCAAATGATCACAATACTACATTGAATTGTTATGTGTCAAGAGAAAAGGATAACAAAGATCTTTCCTTATATTTAAGTTATGGTACTATAATCTATATCTAAAGGAGTTAACACATTCTGTTCCTTTCTGATGATCTAGAACTAAACAGGTCCATAGCAAGCAATTTGTGGTTACTCTACAATGAGATATTCTTCAGTGGCTAAGAAATTCTTACTATCCAATATCTAAGTCTGAATCAAAGATACTGACGGTATTGTAACCTACATGTTACTAAATCTCTACAGCAGAGCTCTAACTTCTCTAAAACTCCAACTTTGATAATTTTATATCATATAAATATCTTCTCAGTTAATCACCAACCAAGAAATTGTAGTTGTGAATACAATTTTATCTGTATTCGTCCTAATACTGATTATCTTTTGAAATTCAAAACTAATTCCTAAACAGGGGGAAAATCAGGTACTTTACGTGAACTTCAGAACAATTACAATACTCCTCAGTAAAACGCCTGTACCAGGTTAACGACATAACATAATCTCTTTTATCTCCCTTTTCTGGAAAAACATCAAACTGGGAGCTTTTAATCTGTTAATTACATTTCATATGAAATTCATGTCATTCCTCAGCACTGTAATTCAAACAAAATGATTTTAGCTAGTTTTACTGACTTCTATAAGCAAAGTATCTTACTATACACAATACATCAAATGAAAAAGGAAAGTTTTGTTGGTGTCCAACAGGTTCTGAATGACTTGCTCCCCCGCATCTCACCTGAAAGCCAGGTCTGACTCTCTCTGAACAATGCTATAAAACTCAACACACTGAATGAACACAGCACATTTTCTGGAAAACAAAGCAGGTTAGTTGGCTTCATCTGTTATCATTGATTAGAAAGCCTGAAGCTCAATTCTTTGGAAAAAGAGGTTATCAGGAGAAATAAACCTTGGTCTGAAGGCCATTAAAAATACCTCTCTAGCTTCTGGTCACTCCTGTAGCAAACGTAAAATTTCCTGTTTCCAAGAATCTTAAGGTTTACTTGTCCCACCACGTATTCCATTCTGCAGGGTCACTACCTCCTAATTTGTGCTGAAGATAAAAAGCAAGGAGGAAGTCAGAAGATGAAAACTACTGAGTAGATGGTGAAGCGAGAGAACAAGCAGCGTGAGAAAACAAGGCGAGAACGCACAAACCAGGACAGAAGACCGAGATGAGGCAGACGTAAGCAAGAAGTGTGGAAATCCAACTGACCAGAAGTGGGTCTACTTGAGTTTTTACCCAAAACTACTATCTACTCTTCTGGGTTCCATGCCTTTCTTAACATGTGAAGAGGTACCTAAATGCTGATATCATTTCTCCACCACAAACACTGTAAAGATTCCAAATGTAAGGCTCCTTACCTCCTGGTCTATAGACAACATCATCCTCAGTGATGTAGGATGTTATCTCACCAGTATCTGTCCTTTCATAACGAGATTTTTTTTTCGGTGGTTTCTTTTTGTTCTTCTTTGTGGACTCCTCTGTGGTGGCACTATTGTTGTCATTGTCCTCATCTTCACTGTGATCACTCTCAGCATAATTTTTGGCTCCTCCTTCCAAGGTACAGCTCCTGCGTGGCCTTGAATTCTCACTCTCTCTTGCTTTGTCTCTTTTATCTCTCTCTCGGTCCCGATCTCGGTCCCGGTCCTTCTCTTTGTCTTTGTCTTTGTCTTTGTCAGCTGTCATGATTCGCCACGTGCCTTCTTCTGTCCTCTCACGGCTAGGCCTCCGTGAAAGGTAGACAGTAAGCCTGGGCTTCAGTCTTCTGAATTTCTCACTCAATTCCAGGGAAAATCCAACCACTCCAACAACCCCAATGTTTCAAAAATACTAGGAGAGAGAAAAGAGAGAGGGAGACATTGATTTTACTTTAGCATTTTCTCATATCGCCTTCCTAAAAGAATGTTCTGTTAAATGAATCTCTTACTTACTCAGAAGCTTTAGCCCTAAAAACTTCTTACAGGCCATAGGAAAAAAGTTAGGACAAGTGATATAAAATTCAAATATACACAGTTTTTTACTTCAGCTAGCATATGGTTTGGGGTTTTCTAGCACACGAATAACAAAAAATGTCTTAACTCATAAGAATAAACTATACTTTCTGTACACCAAATGTTTTCTCCTTTTTAAGGAAAAAGTGTTTCCTAGTAGACAACATACAATGGGTACACTTATACAAAAGGAGCTTCATAATCCACAATATTAACTTAAAAGGGAAAAATCTGTAGTAAAAACTATTTCCACCTAAAAAAAAAAAATTGGGATAGGCTTGGAAAACGTCTCAGGATGTCTCAGTGTACTGTCTTCTGAAGACGCTTTCTACCCACTTCTCCAAATTTCCAGAGCTCCTCTCAAGAATAAACATAACATTTGACTCAAAAGTGACAACCCCAAAGCAAGACACTTTTGTTTTCAATTACAATTTCTCACATCTTCTAAGTCTACTATTCTATTTATTTTCTAGGAAAAATTATTTCTCTAAAGATACATTATCTCTGCCTTAATAAAATATAACAGCTTCCAAAAACAACCTTCCATCTTCAGGGAATATTAGGTGGTTTTTACATTCTTTCAAATTTCCACTATTAATAGCTTCCCTAATAAACCCCTCCCTAGAACTAAACCCAAGAAGGAAAGTCTGAAGCTTTAAGAGTTTACAATGAGAAGAGTGAATCCTAAACTCCAACCCAACACAATCTCATAAAAATTTTATGGGGTGATCACAGCAAAATTTTATGTAAACAAAACACGACTGTTTTGTTTACAAATCAGTTTTGGAACAGTCATAATAACCAGTAATTTATCTTTTGCCATCTTCCCCAATATTTCATCTCATTTGTTCAACAACCTGCACCAAACACTACCTATGTGCCAGGTTCGGACTAAAGATACAATGAGGGAAAAACTGATGGTCCTTGCCCTCAATGCTCTAATGCAAAAAAAGTAGATAATTGATTAACGTGAGACCCATCTGTTTCTCATGTTCCTAGGGCCAGATAGGAAATAACATATGTAAACAAACAAAAGATTGGTCCTCTTAACTTAGACAACAACAGACAAATCAGTTTGCAATTATATGCCTCAGACGCAGAAAAAATTCTCTTTGGTCATGCCAAAACCATAAAAATTAACATATACTCTCTCCAAAATTCTTCGGTCACACCTGACAGAAAAGACCTCTCCATAAGCACTTCAAATATCCTTAGGCATTAAGAAAAATAAAAAATGTTAACAACCTTCCGGAGATAGACCATTGAAGAAGCAATAATGCTGACAATCTATAAGCAAAGACAGCAAGATAAAAGCATGTAGCACAAACCTAGATTACTTTCTTCTACACAGGAAATATGCTTTCAGATAGGATTTCAATTTTATAAACATATTTCAAGAAAACAAAAAATTATTCTAGTGTCTGCAAAAGTTCTGCCTAGATGAATCATCTGCTTAACAGACAGTAATAAACTCCCAAGTCCCAGCAGGCCACTAGTGTTAGCAATTGAAAATACACAGAGAGACCTATTACTTTGTACACCGGGCTTAAGTTTAGAGCATGAACAAGCCAATCATACAAGAAAGAAAACTATATCAGCTAACACAGTTGTTAAAACATTCCTCTTTGACGATGAAAACATGCCAAGGTCTACTGGGAGTCTAAAAAGAACAAAGAGCTTAGGCTGAAAATCTCTCAGATGCAGCTCAGGACAGACATACTTCTGATAAATTTAAGAAAAAGATCATTCTCTCTAGGGCTAACAACATAACTGCTCCACAAAATTGTGTAAAAATATTATTTCAGTACTCAAAAAGGAAAAAATAAGAAGTCTAAATGGTACATTCAATAATACTCCCTACAAAATCATATACTGTGTTTCTACTACAAAGAAATCTTGAGTTATTTCTGCCAAGAGTGAGCAAGAAAGAAAAATTCGAGAAACAATAAAGAAGGCATCCACAAAATGAAATCATGTGTGTATGTGTGTGTGTGTGTGTGTATCTAACTTTCAGATAACTAAGAACATTGACAATCCATTTATTTACATTTGGCTCTAAAATATAGCTCAGTAGGGATATATATTTTTTTCTCTGCATTTACCATACTAATCATAATTTTTCTGAGCCTCATTATACAGTGACCAACATACAACAATAACATGACATGTGAGGAAAGGAACGCAGAGAGGCACCACCAGATGGCACTGAGAAGGGTAGTTGTTACTTCAATTTGCTAGAAACGATCTACAGAGTAGACAATATAACAGCAGCATCTTTATAACAACCAGGGGTTTACAAAACAGGTCGCTGCCATGATCTCATTAGATCCTTTCTCTCAACAACTCAGTGAAGTGAACCAGACAAAAGTCACCGTCCCCTTTACAGACTATAGAAGGGATAAGAAGAGATAATCTGCACAAGGACACACAGCCAATGATTCTAAAGCAGTTCTTCCAAAGGTGAATCCCATCTGACCTGATTACAACCTGTTGCTCAGGTTATAATCTGTGCTGCCAGGATCACAAGCTCTTCATACATGCCAACTTTTCCTACATATACCCACGCTGATAATGCACACAGATTTAGGAAACACACTCACTTTGCCCTCTCCCTCCCAAAAAGAAGATAGTTTTCTCCAGTGAGACAAAAATATTGAGAGTATCTCGAGGTGATCCACTGCTCAACACAGTTAAACAGAAACACAGTATAAGATACTTCAATTAACAAATAACAAAAGGAAGAAAATATAATTTGGAACACATTTCAGATTCACAACAATCTTCATCTATTCACTGAACAAATGTCTACTGAATGCCTACTGTGTGCTAGTTACTGCTCTAGGTGTGGGGAAACAGCAGAGAACCACATACAAACTTCCCTCTGCTCATGGCACTGATGTTCTAAGGAGTAGAGAAAGACCATAAACAAAAGGATAATATACATCTAGTATATGAAAAGATCTTAAATGAGGAATGCAATGGAGACAGAGAATGTGAGAGGATTGCCATTTTAAGTGATGATCAGGGAAGCCCTCACTGAGGTGGTTTTGCCCCTGAGTACGAGTCTTACAGAGGAAGCCATGAGAACACACGAAGGGAGACCATTCCAACAGACGGAAAAGCAGGTGCAAACGTCCAGGCGCAGAAGTGAGCCAGGCACACTCAAGACATAGGAAGCCAGTGGGGCTGGAGGGGCATGAGGAAGAGGGAGAGGGGTTGGAGACGAGTTCAGGAAGGTGAGGGGGGGCCGGATCTTGCAGAGCCTTGTAGGCCAATGTAAGGACTTTGGACTTTATTCAAGTGCCACGAAGTTACATGAAGGGACTCGAATGACACTTCAGCCACACTGCAGGGATCCGCATAGCAGAGAAAGACATGATCTAACTTCTGTGTAAGATCACTCTGGCCATTGAGAAAAAACCTGACGGGATACAGAGGCTGCAGTACGAAGACTGGTGAGGGAAGAGGCTTCTGCAATAAGCCAGGTAAGAGGTGAAGGTAGAGGGCCAGACAGGATGTAGTCATAGAAATGCGGAGAAGTCTTACTGTCTATGTATTTTTAAGATAAGAATCAAACAGGATGTGCTGACAAACGGGGAGTTGAGGTGTGAGAGAAAGAAGTCAAGAACAACTCCAAGGGTTCCCAGCATGAGCAACCAGACAGAGGAAGCTGACATGATTTGAGTTTCGGGGGAAAGAGAAGGAGCTCAGGTATGAACACGTGAAGTTTGAGAAGCCTATACAAACCACATAAAGATTTTAAGTAGGCAGAGGTCCAGGCTGGAGACAAAAATTTAGTTTTTAAAGCCATGAGATTGAGTGAGATCACCAAGGAAGTGAGTGTGAATAGTTTTTCTGATAAAAATTTTAAAACCCACAAAAACAGGTATTAATCATGCTTGAGTGGAGAGGATATTCAAAACAGACTTACAAATTATACATCTCCAAAAGCAGTACCCCTAGCACTCATTAAAAAAACGTATATTCCTCTCACTAGTTTCCAGATTTATCAGATTGCACTTCATCATTTTATCTTAACTGATAAAATTTGGTCAGATAGCTTAGTTTTGTTTTAATCTAATCAGGGTCACAGGCCTTCGACAGTCATTGACACAGAACTACTCTTCATTACTTCAGGTTACTTCAACCTCTACAAACATCCTTTGCCTCTTCAAAATGAAGCCAACAACCACCCACTAACACCTCATACTACTTATCAGAATCGATTCAGATAAAGTACTAAAATTTCAGTTGTGTTCAGGGTCCAAACCTCTTTTAAGAAAACCACTTCTTGTCTCTATTTAAGCAGTCCCATGAGGTTTGGCCCCACGACAGAACTGCAAGAATACAGGTCTGAGAAGCCAAGATCCAAGTTCTTGGCACTGCCACGTGGTGTCCTGCCTTGGGCAAATCACTCCACCTCTCTGAATCACTTGCAAAGCTGTAAAACAGGGACAATAACTATCTATTTCACGGAGCTGTCGTGAGAATTAAGTTTCTTAAGTATTTGTTGTCAGTGCAGTCAAGTCGATTCTGACTCCTAGTGACCCTGTGTCCAGCAGAGCAGAACCCTGCTTGATCTTTTTGCGCCATCCTCTCATCTTCCAGCGCTATATCAGACAGTGCTCTGCTGCTATTCATAGGGTTTTCATGGCCAATTTTTTGGAAGTGGGTGGCCAGGTCCTTCTTCCTAGTCTGTCTAGTCTGGAAGCTCCACTGAAACCTGTCCACCACGGGTATTTGAAATACCAGTGGCATAGCTTTCAGCATCACAGCAACACACAGCCGCCACAGTATGACAACTGACAGAAGGGTGGTGTAGTTCCCTGACCGGGAAACCAACTTAAGCAGGGAGAGCGCCGACTCGTAACCACTAGACGACCAGGTAATTAAGTATACCATATGTAAATGCACTTACAGATTGTGAAGTGCTTTATAAATGTAAACTATCAATAATATATACTTGGATCAGTCATGACTTATTATCTACTATAGTAGATAATACCCAATAGTATATTGTGCTATGCAAGATATAAATGTAACCAAACATCATCTCTACCCTCAAGAGCTTATTATCTACTTAGGGGAAAAATCCCATCGCACAATTAAGAACTAAATCATGTAAAATTGACTACAAATGATGTAAAAATTCAAAAATATGTTCTCTTGGATCATATAAAACTCACCTACCCATGAAAACTTGTCCCTTCCTCCTGAGTTCCCAGTCTCTGAGTTCTAATTATCTTAGTTGCTTAAGCCACATTCTATAGGACACTTGAATCCCACACCAAATGCAGTTAGTGAAGTCCAATTAATTTTCCTCATTCAACCACAGCAAGAAATACTTATGTTTGTCAAATGCTCAACTACACACCAGGCATTTTGCTCAGCTCTACCAATCACATCTTGAAAATCTCCATAATTTATCCAGTGCTCCAACCCAAAAATAAATTGCCTGTTTTAAGCCATCACCATCTTTCACACAGATCAATACAACTGCCTTCTAACTGGTCACCATGACTATAAAATTTTGTTTTTGCCTTCCTTCCAATTCATCCTCCAATGTAGCCAGTTGGCATATCTGACACTCCACTACTTTTTTTCAAACAGCTTTATTGAAATATAATTCACACACCAGACAATTTACCATTTAAAGTACAATTCATTGCAACCACTATGGAAAAAAGTATGGAGGTTCCTCAAAAAATTAGAAATAGAACTACCATAAGATCCAGCAATTCCACTTCTGGGTACTTATCTGAAGAAAACAAAAACACTAATTCAAAGATACTATGCACCCCTATGTTCACGTCAACATTATTTACCAAGACACAGAAGCAACCTAAGTATCTATCAACAGATGAATGGATAAAGGAGAAGCGGGCGTGTGTGTGTGTGTGTGTGTTGTGTGTTGTGTGTGTGTGTGTAAAATGCATACAGTGGAATATTACTCAGCCACAAAAAAGAATGAAATCTTGCCATTTGTGACAATATGGATTGACCAAGAGGATCAAAATTAGCCCCTCTTCTAGATGGTCTCTCTCAGGGACTGGCACCCCTGTCCATTCTATTATGCAAGCTGGACACCTAAGCAGTACCTTTAGTGCCTCCTCTCTTTCATCCCACCATCAACAAATCCTGTCATTGGTATCTTATAAGTCTCTCTCCAACACATCTACTTCAGAACACCTCCAACACCACAACTTTAGTTAAAGCTACTAGTATGGCTTTTCTGGACAACTTCAATTGGCTTCTCTTCAAATCTACTCCTTTGAACCCCGACAATTTTCTTTCTACACTGCAGTCAAGGTGCTCCTTTCAAAAGGTTAAAGTGATTATGTCAATTCTCACTTTAAAATACTCAGTGACTTCCTACTTCTGTTAGTTAAAAACCCAAATCCTAAGCATGACCTACAAGGCCCTTCTCTTATTATCTGGCCTCATCTCACCCATTCTCCAGCACTCTGCACCCAACCACACTATCCTTCCTCAATTCCTTGAACACATCACACTCCCTCTACCTGGAGTGGAGTCCTTTGCTCAGGTTCTTCCTTCTGTATGTGATGCTCATCTCCTGTCCTGGCCTTGGTATCTCCTACTTTTTCTTCAGGTCACAGCTCAATAGCAACTTCCTCAAGATGTTCTTTCTTATCCAAAAGGATTAGGTTAAATCCCTTTGCAGCACTTTCCACAAATGTAATTACAAGTGTATTTGTGTGATTTGATTAACACGTGTCTCCACCTCCAAGCTAAAGGCTATGGGAGAGGTCCACCCTTGATTGGTTTTGCCCTCCATTGTATTCTCAGATCCTAACTCACTGCCTGGCACAGAAGGATGAGTAATAAATTACTTCTTCCTGTCCTCCCTCTCACACATAAGCTGGATTGATCAAGAGGGCATTATGATGAGACTTTTATTTGGGAAAGAAAATAGTTCATTAACAAACAACTGAGGTGGTGCTGAGCTGGCTCATAAATAATGAACAGGAGGAGGAGTAAAAAGGACAAAACATTCCAGGTGAAGGAACTTAAGTCAAAAGAGTGTTCAATTAAATCGCCGACCTTGATGGTAACTACAGGTAAAATCCAGTAGGAAATCATCTTAAGTAGAGAGAGGGGAATAGATAACGTAAGCGCCCAAAATAATAAAGCAGCTAACATTCACTGAGCACTTAACATGCATTAAGCACTTTACACGTGTTAATTCATTTAATCTTCACTATAACAAGAGTAACAATATAATTTATTGTCCAAACTGGGACACATCTGAGAGTAAAAAGATTAATAATTATTCAGGAAAAACATATGTAAACCAGGTCATATGATCATCCTAACGATAACTCTATTCAGTAGGAACTACTGTTATGTACATTTTCCCAATGCAAAAGTAAGCACAGAGAGGCTGAGCAAGTAGACAGAAATCACACAGTATGTATTTTGGTAAACCAAAATCACACAGCTATATTAGACCTAGGATATGAACCCAAGCCACCGACTCCAGAGCCTATACTCTTAACCACAAGGCTGTACTGCCTAAAAGTACACGGTCTTGAAAGCCAAGTTATCCAATACAGTAGGCTAAGCAAACAGGGTGTCACTGTAGGCTCTTGAGATGAAAAGAGCATTTTGGGAACATTCATCTTGTCTGGCAGGACATATCAACATCAAGAGTCGTTAGTGCCATTCAAACAAGCTTGCTTTCAAATCCACTATCTCTGAAAGCCTAAATCAGAAACTAAAGCACCTCAAAGATTTTTGCCTTTGCCACTTCTGCATTTCTTGTGTCTCAATAAATGCTTCGGCATTCTCCTTTAGGAACCAAATGAGATGGTCCAAGTGTGGTAGACCTCAGTGAGCTGCCCAGTAGCTGCTGGGCCCTGCTTCCAAGAGGAGCAGCTGCAGCCAACACACAAGAGAACACTGAAGAGGCATCTACGCTGAGAGACTCGCTCTCAAAAGGAAATCCATTTTCTCTTCCTGTACTGTTTCATATCAACATCCTGGGAAAGAAAATGTAATGACTTTTGCTCTGGAAAGGGAAATGTCACTCTAACACTTGTACTCACTGGATAAGAAATAAGGCATTCTCATAAACAGTAACCTGCTGCAGAGAATACCTCAAAATATGCCCGATTTATACAATGTTATAAACCAATGTTACTGCAATAATCAAAAAATTAAAAAAAAAATATGCCCGAGAATCAGTGACAAAGCTGCAAGATAATAGAAAAATATGGGATCAGCAGATCTGTGAAACCATGCAGAGATAAGACTGTATTTTATCCGAAACTGACGTGGCACTAAGAGTAGTTCTTCCACGTAAAAATAAATGAGTTGTGAAGTTCTTCCACCTGACCAAATCCAACCACATACACAAATGGCTACACATGTCCCGCCAACAATTCTCTCCATTTGAGATCAATGAATATTTAAACTCAATAAATCCTGAGTTTATATACTCACTCCAGGAACACATGTCTTATTGAAAGAACCTAAATAACCAAGATAGGATGCACCAGTCAATTCAGAGAGCGGCCTCTGTGGTATCAAAGCAGGAGGCACAGAATGAATGCCCCTTAATCAGAATTGGGTATAATGCTTACAGGAGCACTTCCTCAACTCCTTGAAAAGCTTTGGGAAAAAACTGAGAGAAATAAGATTGGTGGACTCTGACAATTATCTTATGTATTTTTGGAAGAAAATTAACAAAACACAGGGCCTGCAAAAGGTGGGGAAATTACCCAGAACAGCAAAACTCTAGGTTACAATTAACAAGTCAATTAAAATTAAATAACAAACAATACATAATCTTTTTATTTGAAGTAGGAATAAGGAATTCCCAAAGATGAATGCCCAAGGAGTTTTACAAAAATAAAAAATTCTCCTTTTCCTTAAAGAACACACAAACTCAATCATACAAGCAATTGCTTTCCTATACTGTTAAATATGAAGTTTTTGCGAATTACATACAGAATTTTTTACTTTGCACATTGCCTACAGTTGTGGCTTTTCTACTCAATAGGTTAAGGAGAATTCACTGCTCACTCTAAACCAAGTCTTCTCAACTATAGCGTGATTAACATTTTGCACCAGACCATGGGGGTGCGGGTGGGGGTGGGCGTGGGAGGCATGGGTGGAGCCTGTCCTGTGCATTATCCCTGGTCTCTACTCATGTAGATTCTAATAGCATAACCCACTGCTCCAATGAGGACAACGAAAAATGTCTCCAAATGTTGCCATTCATGCTCCGCAGAGCAAAGCTGCTCACAGTTGAGAACCACTGCTTTAAGCAAATAAAATTTGTCTATCAGAGATTTAAAGGGTTAAGCATCTGTGTTGCTTTATTCAAAATGTGTTGCTTTATTCTAAATTATGCTTGACTAATATGGAATCCATAAAGCTAACACCATTACAAACACTATAATGTGGCATGTTCTTTGTTCTATTTATATTAAATGTCCAGAAAAGGCAAATCCATAGAGACAGACAGCAGATTAGCGGTTGCATGAAAGGGGGGAGGGGGAGTTTAATGGGGTCTCTTTTTAGGGTGATAAAAACATTCTAGAATTGATTGTGGTGATGGTTGCACATATCTGTGAACATACTGAAAGCCATTAAATTGTATACTTTACATGGGTAAATGATAAGATATTAATTTTATTTCCATAAAGTTATTAAAACACACACACACAAACAGCAACATTACAAAATCATAAGAGAAAGCTCAAGCTTTGCTACAGCTAAAAAAAAATGCATCTGGCTATAAAATTCACAAAATGAGCTCTACCTCTGCAATTGAGAAAAACTATCTCTTAAAACTGTAAAAGCATAGTTCATTAAACATATAGAAGGAGAAGTTTTATTTCATGTAATGCTGAGAATGAAAGAGAACCTTCTTTGGAACACAGTAATCTTTAATATGCAGGAATACTTGTTCAGGCTTACTTCCCTCTGCACATGTTCCAAAGCAGATAAGTTGGACAGGGTTTCTTGCAGTTTGCGGAGCTCTAAGATTCAAAGTAATCTGCAACCACGGCACATAAGCTCTCAGCATTTGATGAAAGGAAATGACAGGGTGAATTTTATACTTAACATAATACAATTACATTTCACACATATACGAAAAACCAAAGCATTCATAACGCACTTCTAATCCATGGGTACAAATTATATCAAGGGAAAAACAGAACCAGAAAACTCATAGGAGCAGTTCTTCTAAAAACAATTAGAATCTGAGTCTTAGATGAAAAGGAAAAGTAGTTCTGACTAAAAGCAGAAGTCTAAACCAAAACTCAATTTGCCATTTTCTATGTCTGAGCTATTCTAAATTCTCTATAAGTTGACCAAATGTATCACCCCGCCCTCTTTGTTAACCTGATGTCATTCAAAGAGAAAAGTAGAAGAACCACTAGAACTACTCAATTCCAGATGCCATTAACTACACCACCAGGGAGGGTGAGGGTACGGGGCCTCCCAGGGCCTGGACCATGACACTTAAATGTTGTAGCTGTAACAACGATCATCAAATAAACATCAATATTCAGAGCAGAGTCCTTGCCGAGTCCTCCATTAATTTAGCAAATATCTACTGAGCACCTAAGTGCCAAGCAGTGCTTTATATATACATGTATATATGTATATGTATATGTATGTACAGATACATGTATGACGAGGATACACACCCTTTCCAACCTCAGAGAGCTTACAGCTTAGTAGGGGAGAGAGCAGACAATAAACCAACAAGTAAATACATAGTATATTAGCTGGTGATAAGTGCTATGGAGAAAAATAAAGCTGAGCAAAGGGGATGGTGGGGTTGTTAATTTATTTAAGATAATCACTGATAAGGGGTCATTTGACCTAAAGGAAGTAAGGGAGCAAGTTGTGTGGTTATCTAGGGGGAAAGCATTCCAGGCAGAGAGCACAGCACATACAAAGGCCTGAGACAAAAGCCTGGCACATCCAAACAATAGCAAATGGCCAAGGTGGCTGAAGCAGTGAAGGCAAAGAAGAAAGTGAGAGATGGAGAGGGAGCTGGGGTGCACTGCTTGAAAGAAAAGAGCCACTGCAGGGTTTTGCATAGAGAAGTAACTCTGAGTTACGTTTTAACAGACTCCTTTTGGCTGCTGCAGGGTTAGGAAACTAATGATTCAGGCAAGGTAGGGAGTGGTAGTGCAGGCGCTAAGAAGTGGTCATATTATAAGTAGGTTCTGCAAGCAGAGCCATCAGAACCTGTTGTCAGATTGGATGTGGTGTGATACAAAGACTAGAGCGGAAGAAAAGGCCGAGACTTGGAAGAGTAGAGTTGTCATTTACTGGGTCGAGGAAGAGAAGAAAACTTGGAATTCTGTTTGGAATGAGTTAAGTTTGAGATGCCTAGTAGATATTCAAGCAGAGACACACGCATGGGTTGAGAGGTCAGAAAGCTCTGGGCTAGAGATATAAATCTAGGAATCCTCAACATACAAACAGCAATAACAACTATGAGACAGTATGGTACTGAAGCAAACTAACAGGAATGAAATATTCAAGGTAGCAAGAGAACACTTTGAAGCAAATAAGATATTACTGACAGGCCAAATAAGTTTGTGAGCTACCAGCAAAGTTGCAGTGATAGGATGGTGGAAGGACTGTATCAGGACCATGTTCTGAAAATCTCAAGATGAAAACAATACACTGGGATTTTTTTTTTTTCCTAGTGAGGAAGATCAACCCTGAGCTAACATCTGTTACCAATCCTCCTCTTTTTGCTGGGGAAGATTGGTCCTGAGCTAACATCTGTGCCAATCTTCCTCCATTTTTTACACGGGACGCCGCCCGAGTGTGGCTTGATGAGCGGTGTGTAGGTCCACACCCAGGATCCAAACTCGCAAACCCCAGGCCACTGAAGCAAAGCACATGCCGCAAACTTAACCACTACGCCACTGGGCTGGCCCCAACACTGTTTTATTCACAGAGAAGAGCTCTACATAAGTAACAGTTGCCTATAGACAAATTCCATATTAATGATGTTACTAAATGCTACATTTAATAAAATCCAGGCTGCTATAGCCTTGGCTGGTTCCCACTCTAGAGAGACACATAGGATAGGAACCAACAGGAACACCCTTCCCCAGCCTCCCATGCCCCTGCGCCCGCTGTTTAGAAGGGAAATACGCCAGCTGTCCAAATAAAGAGGGGCGGGGGGGACACAACTGTTTGCAAGATCTTCACCTTGCAAATTAATAAAAGAGAATTCTTGGATTTTAAAAATAGCTTTCTTAGGTAACATTTGTGTCTGTGTGTGTGTGTGTGTGTGTGTGTGTGTGTGTGTGTGTGCGGAAGATCAGCCCTGAGCTAACATACATGCTATCCTCCTCTTTTTGCTGAGGAAAACTGACCCTGGGCTAACATCTGTGCCCATCTTCCTCCACTTTATGTGGGAGGCCGCCACAGCATGGCCTGACAAGCAGTGCATCGGTGCATGCCAGGGATCTGAACCCAGGCCGCCAGCAGCGGAGCGTGCGCACTTAACCGCTACGCCATGGGGCTGGCCCCTCTTAAGTAACCTTTTTGAGGCCCTAAATTGAACACTGTAATGTCCTCATGAAAAGAGAAAAAAAGAAAACCTATAGTGACTAAGTATATGAATTCAATACAAAAGTTCAATTCCAGAAAATGAGATTTAATAGGCTCACTAGTGATATATAGTTGGTGTCATAATTTGAACCCGAAAGAATTGTTAAGTCAAATAGAGAAAAAAAAGGTGTATTATTTTTAAATACTTGATATGAAAAGGTTTATTAGCAGGACTCAAAATCTATGTGGATTATCAAGAAAATTATGATTACATTTTTCAATGAAAAAAACGGGAAAGTGGCTAGATTTAAAGAATAATCATACTCTGGAAGTATAATTTAATGAGATCAAATTACCAAATTCTGGCTAATGACAGGAAAGATGTTTCCAGCACCAGGAGAAAATACAGTATCCTTCTGTCGTTTGCCACCTCCTCCTGTATGAACAAATTTTTTCATTAATGGGTATCTTCAAGAATTTGAAAATACGTTCATCAAAAAGTCTTCATCAGAAACTGCATGCAGTCATTTTATGCCTAGAACCTGATATGAAAATGTTTGGTTCACAGAAGCAAGCTCAAGTTTTCCATTATACGTTCTGAAGACACTTTATTGGATATTTTAGGCAAATTCAATGCTTATTATCTTCCCTCATGGTATTTCCTATCTTATAATATCAAAGAATATGTAATGAATTTTTCACAGAGTCCCATATAAACACTCCCCAAATACCTCCACTTTAACCAGTATGCTATACAAATAGCATCTTCTATGTATGTGGAACAGTGGGAAGCCCAAATTTCAGGTAATCCTGACAGTGCAAACATGTTCTAGAGTTGACTGTTTTAAATGCCTTGTACTTATCAGCACCAAATGGCTGATAACATTAAAATCCACAGAAGGAAGAATCATAAAAGAAGGGGAGGGGTCGCCGCCCAGTAAGAGACTCTAGATTTCCAAATAAGAATTCTTACATATAATTATTTAGCTGCTATCATTCATCAGCAATGAAGGCACCACTGCTAACTTCTTCTCAACACTAAAGTCTCTCTATGACCCGGAATGAGACCTAAGACTACCAAGAGCAGTCAAGTGATATATGACACACACAGCAAGAAGCTGAAAAGCACAACTGTCGAATCTGTGGGCACAGCAGTAAGCTAAACAGACAATTTCCATGTAGGAACTTGAAAATGAGGAAACTGTAAGCAGAAAGAAGGAAACTATGAAAGGAAGCAGGGGACAGCACAGACCCATAGAATGTCACCAAAAGTTCTCACTACAGGTATTAGCAGTAACCTCTCTGGTTATTCAGCTTCAGATACACCTGGCTTCCGGCCCCAATATGTTAACCCCACTGTACCTTCAGTTTTCAAAGAGTCCTCTAGCAAAATAAAAATAGCTCTTAAGAATGTGCCATCATCCTTCTTTTAGGTGTTTACCCAAAAAATCTTCAATACCATTTGCTCAGGGTAAAATATCAATTCTATGTATAAAAAAAAAAAATTTAAATATACATAACCAGCAATAAGTAGAATAAACTCATATGGAGGGCAGAATGTTTTTTCATTTTCACCCTCTTGATAAGAGCAACAGCCATACATTCAAGAACAAAACAGTCCCTATTATTTTATAGGAGCTTAATTTGTTTACTATCACAAGCTTTAGAGGATGATATAATTGCCCCACATCACAGATAGTATAACCCAGTCCTTTTCAGCATGCAACATATTCTCCAGTAAAATACTCATTTACCTCTTGGACCAGGACCTGGGAATGAAAACAGAATGCCATCAAGTCTACATCAGGGGTTTCGAATATAAATATGGCACCTCTCTAAACCAAGTGTCTGTCAAGATCTTGGAAAGAAGGTCATTACCGAGAAACTCAGTAATCTGTGAAACAAAGAGCTCCAAAAGATAAGTGCCATAATATGAAAAATTAAATTTCACATTTCTTTAAAGAATGGGGTGAGAAAGCTTAATGCTACAAATAGTTTATATTAAAACATACCCAAATTAAATCTACAGCATTACAATTTAAAATGCAAACTTTTATTAAATAATATGTGCAAAGTTGCAGCTTTTTCCATAGACCAATGGCCTAAGAGAAGCCTCATCTTGACATTTATAAATTTTTAACACAGCCCTGTAACTATCACTAGACTAAAAGAGAACCTTTTGATTTATACACATGAACATTATCATCAGAAGGAAAGTAATACAGGGAGGAAAAAAGAAAGCTATGTCTTCAGAACTTTTCCAATTAAGTTTTTTAAAATATGAAAAAGCAACTGAATAGCATCACACTTATGAACAATAATTGTGATAACAATGAGCAGGACTGAAGGAGGCACAGATTGCATTTCTTCCAAAAGCAAGTAAATCTGCTAACAAGACTTATATTGGTCATGTGTTGGCAGGCTTAATACCACACAGGTATTCTTCTCTAAGCTTTCATCTCATATAGTGTAAGATAAAAAGACAGGAGAGCAACTGCCAGATTAAAGAAGGTCTGTATCCCAACTGGTCAACGTCAAGTTCCCTTGACGAATTTCCTCAACTTTGTTGTCAAGGAAAAATTAAACATACAAGCAAAATACTCATTCCATACTCCACAACCACAAAAATATCAGAAGTTCAGTTTATTGCCCAATGTAAACGTACACTGAAGAGCTGTAGTCTCTAGTGACCTTTAAGAACACCTGGAAAATGCAAGCAAGGTAATATTCAACACGAGAGAACATAAATCTCAAAAGCAATTGACAAATGCAACCTGGAAGGCTGAAATGTAAATGGAGCACAGGGTTACAACAGCATTCTCAAAAGAAATCCTCTTTCTCACTTCAGAAAACAGAGGAATTTCTTCTCAAATGCTTTCAATGGAAAAACTGCCACTTCTGATTAAAGTTAATTTGATCAAATCCATGAGACCTGGGGGAAATGCACAGATCCCTTTCTTTACTCTCCTCCTTGCTTTATCTTGCAACTTGCAAACTGACTAACTATGACTAACTACCTAGAGACCTGTGTGCCATTTTCAGCAACTGGTAACTTACAGTTGTTGTTTTTATCCAGCTGGATCTGATGTGTGTTGCTTCTTCCCTATAGGTCTGTCACTTTTGATATTTTTTTAAACAAATGATATGATACGAACAGGTAAGAAGCATTTTTTAGAATATTACAGAATATTAGAATTGTGTAGAAAAGGCAGTAATAGTAAAAAAACAGCTCTTCTCACCAAGGAAAACCCCACAGAGGTCCCCAATAGTAGAGAAGAGATTTTTAGTTATCCTGAGAGCCCCATTACCACATTCACAACTAAGCCAATCCTACTCTCCACCAGGATCAAAAACAGTAGGGTATGTGTTTGTTGGTGATACTATTAACCTTTCCGACAGATTTTAGGCTTGGTAATCAACCAGATGGGAATCAAACACAGAGAACTGAAGATGATGTCAGGGCTTCTATCCCTAGTTTCGACAATCTGGGGGGAGAAAGGAGGATGATACATGTAACTGAATGGAGAAGAGACTTTAATTTTGAAAAGTGTTGGGTTTCAGTGGCCTGTATTACACAGCCGTCCAGACTGCCGTATCCACTAGGCAGCTAGAAATACAACGTGATGCTCAGGAGTAGGAGCAAGACAAGGACATAGACTTGGGAGTCATCAGCATATAGGAGATGCTAAAATCTTTGGATAGACACAGACATAGACACCAAAAGCATTTTCCAAACTAAGTTTCTAAAAAAAAAAATCTGGAGGCCTTATGACAGGCAGCCCAAAACCAACAACCACAACAATAAAACTTTCTGTATAAAGTAAGTGTAGGACACATTACTTAACAATTGCTCTCAAAATTTATACTGTATATGATCATATGAAAGGGTCTAAGAAATCTGTAGGTAAGAAAACTGTTCAACAAGTTAGTTCTCAACAGATTCAAACACCCAGATCACACTGCCCAATGTAATTCATTTCCACATTACAAAACTTATAAATGATCAATGCCAACTCTCACTCTTCCTTAGAACAGTGTGTGAGTCAAGGACAAGAGAGTAATAGGAATGCTACAACTTAACTGCACTTAACTAATCTTATGAGTCTTGGTGGGAACCCGATTCCCCGAATACCTGCCACATTAACATGTGCCTTAACCATTACCCACGTTTTAGAAAAGTAAACCAAACTATTCAACTGGTCATTCTCTTCACATGTTAAGAGACCAACAACAACTCGAACTACAGAACCATACAAAAAATGATCCACTTCACAAAACTTTCTTAGAAGGCAAGCTGAAGGACTAAATAAAGCAAGTTAGGTATTTTTTACCCCAAAGAAAAGACAAGAAAAGACTGAAAAAAGAAAAGAATCTGCCAGTCAGAAACAAGGGAGAGGAATCAATTCCCTCAAGTGGGACATTAATTAAAATGCTAACAAACATACGGGGGATATCAGGAACTCAAGAAAAAAAGAGACTCTTGATGCCTGAAACCATCTTAGGGCGCCAAGGCAGCAGGAGTATCACTGGCCTCAGTGTGTCCTAGCCATACCCACGCTCTCAGCCAGGGAAAAGGGCAGAACTCCCCTGTGGTCACCAGAGACAAACAACCAATCAAAGTGATGAGCACCACATAAGAGGCTGGAGATAATAGCAAGCAGGTGGGTATTACTGGTCACTATCTTGAACCATATAAATTTGGAGAAAAACATTTGGGAAAATACTGTCAATCTTTTTCTCCATTCCCACTGCCCTCATTTATCCTAGACCTCAATTTTTACTCTCTCCATAAACACAAATGACACCTACCTTTTGTCTCAATTTTGAATATCCTCATTCAAGAACTTTCAATGAATGCATGAAGTGGGTCAAAAGGTACAACCATCCAGTTATAAAATAAGTCATGGGATGTAACGTATAGCCTGGTGACTATAGTTAGGAATACTGTATTGCACATTTGAAAGTTGCTATAAGAGAGTAAATTTTAAAACTTCTCATCACAAGAAAAAGAATTTGTAACTTTGTAGTCATGGATATTAACTAGACTTATTGTGGTGAACATTTTGCAATATATACAAATATCGAATCATTATGTTGTACACCTGAAACTAAGATAATGTTATATATGCCAACTATATCCCAATAAAAAAAAAAAGAACTTCTGAGGATAGACTATATGAGGTCTACTTTCCTTCTTTAAGAAACTGCCCCTCCAGTCCTCACTATATAACCTTGTTCCCCCACAACCCTCCAATAAAAGCCTTCTACATGTATCCCCTACACTTGGGGTACTCTATTTCACCTTTGCTCACACTGTCTTTACTGGTAGCTCAATAAGCGTTTGTTGAATCAAGTGCCTACCATTCAAGTCCACTCCAAGCCCTACATTGTCTCAGAAGTAATTCTTGATGCCTCCAAACCTTGCCATACCATTCTTGCTCCTCTAATTAATTCCTTTTGCAATCATAGTCTGCATTTTACAGATTAGCATTTTGACATGTATTACTAACGTAAAATACCTTATTATTCACTAACTCATGTATTTCATACATTGTCTCCTCTCATCCTTCCCTGTAAGGCTCTAACTGACAGAAAGACACACGGGTCCTTGCTAGCTTTATAACCATGGGCAAATCAGTTTCTCTGTCTAAGCTTTGGTTTCTTCATCTATAAAATTAAAATAATATAACATATCCCATGGAGTTGTTGTGAGGAATAAGTAAGATAATTCATGTAAAGTACTAATCTGTACAATGCCTAGCAGATAAAAGATGCTCAATATGTCAGTTAACACTGATGATGATGATAAAAAGACAATGTTCTACAAATCCTCAGAATGCCACACAGCACAGAGGAACTCAATAAACATTTTGCAGAAGAGAGTGTGTTAGAATACATCTAGCTGATCCTAGGAATGTTGTTTTAGTTTGCATTGTTAAATAGGAAAGAGTTGTCAGTTCTCAGAGAAGCTTGCCCTGACTCCTCAAACCCTCTAAGGGGCGCTCATAGCCCTCCGGGAACTTGTTTTCTCCATGCCAGCCCTACTCTGGCTGTATAAGCATGGTCTCCTGGTTTCTGCTTAGGTTCCAGAGAACAGCACTTGTTCCGAGTTTAACTTTGAAAGCAATCAAATATTGATGAAGGAACAAAGTCTATTTATTAATTAGACTTCATTTTTCACTATCCACTAACAAGCTTTCCTCTTCTAAGCAAAGAGCACAGAGCCTTCTTTTTTTTTAATTTTTTGCTGAGGAAGATTCACCCTGAGCTAACATCTGTGGCCAATCTTCCTCTATTTTGTATACAGGTCCCCACCACAACATGGACACTGAAGCGGAACATGCCAGACTTAACCACTAGGCCACGGGGCCGGCCCCAAAGGGCACAGATTCGTAAGGTAGAACAATAAGGTTCTCATTAACGTTTTTCTTAAATACATTAAAACAGGCCACCTTCGGGTTTTTTGTTTTAAAAATTAAATTAGTGCCTTTATACTCCCCTTTTCATTCCAACTTTCTCCAAAAGAAAATAAAGATAAAAGCACGTGTCGACAAAACTATAACATGTCTGTACATGAGAATGCGCTCAGATGTTATTCACTGTATAGCCATGTGAATCACTTATGAACTTTAATCTAGATCTGTGCTGTCCAATATGGTAGCTACTAGCCGCATGTGGCTATTTAAATTACTTAGAATTAAATAAATTAAAAATTCAGTTCCTTAGTCACACTAGCCGCATCTCAAGTGCTCACCAGTTACATGTAGCTAATAGCTACCATACTGGACAGTACAGATACAGAACATTTCCAATATCACAGAAAGTTCTATTAGCACTGATCTAGATCTAAATATATCTAAATAAAAATAATAAGAATTCCATTTCATCAATAAGCCACTCCGTTTTAATCAACTTTAATAGCTTTAGGTACAAGAATAAGCATACTTAAAGCCTGAGGCTTTATCCTTGACTCTCACCAAGACAAGAGATTACAATTCTTCTTAGAAAAGACAGAGTGAGCGAGTCCCATAGCAATGTAAGGCTTTATTCTTCCATTCTTTCAGCAACTTACACAACTTGACCCGAGGAAAAAAGAGCAAGAAAGCATTTCTCTCCACTATTTTCTCCACCTTTTATCCAACATAGTCACATCTGCCAAGTTTTAGAATCATAGCTTCTATCATCCTACAATGTCAGCACTCCTCCTTTGTAAATTCCCTTTTCCACACTAATCTCCTCTGACTCACTCAACATACTATGCCATCACTCTAAAATCAGGGCCTAGAGTCTCTGGCAGACAGGCTATATGTAATGACAGCCTGGATAAAAACATAAGTCTACCACTCTTGGAGGATTTTTCCAGGCGTATGCAATTGCTGTGTGGGTATGTGGGAGGCTGCACATTCTTCTTCACAATAAAAACAAACCCCCAATTTCTGCCAAGTTGATACCTTTGTATTTATAACACAAGATGAAACGCAGAATTCTGTTTTTCTACTATTAGGAGCATATATTTTCAATCACTTATTTCTCAATAATGATTAAAATATCTCAAAGCATTCCCTGAGTACTTCGCTGTTTTATCTGCCATTTGCGTTATCACAGGCTGCTTATATATAGGAAGAGAGGCAAAGCAGGGAAGAACTCATGACTTTGGGCAGGGATATTTTAATCAAATTCCTCTCTAAAATTTGAATGATAAAAGCCTTTCCAAAATGCAATACTATGGAACTGGCTTTAAAACAATCATCAGGGGACATCAGTTTTCTGAGATGTATGGGAAGGTGGGTGTTACAACAAGGGTGCGTGGCAAGGGATTTAATGTATTGGAAGAATGGCAGTCACGTGACACCACACCCTTTTCATAGAGACTTGGGGGAAAATGGGGAAGGCCAGATAAACTTGTTCAGTGACGATCATTCTAGTTTTACGGCTATTTTGTCATTACAAGAACAAAGGAAAAACAAAAAACAAAAAAACCTTGAGCGTACGCATGAGTTGCATTTCTCTGGAGCACTTCCTTTTACCCTGCAAGTCCCAGGTACCAACAATCTCTGAGGGGAAAGGTCAGCCATCTGCCATGAGAGGAGGCCAAAATGTAAGGAACTATTCCTTCTCGTTGAAAGAGCTTCTGAATCTGAAAAAGCAAGCAAAAGGAGGGTGGCAGTCTATAAAGCAAATTCTCCCCAGGGAATTCTGGCCTGAATGCAAAGGTTTCCATAGAAAACGTTTCCAGAAGGACTCTGACAACAGAAAGGAGCAATTCAAGAACAAGGACATAAAGTCATATGGATCGGGGAACAGGCAGGAGTGAGGAGGATGGAGGAGTCTGAAAAAAAATCTTAGATCTTGAGGCATGAGAATCAGAATTGCAGACTTCAAGGTAAAAAGGAAAGAGAGACTACGAAATATAATGTCCATGCTTAAATAGGTCCTTGGGAGAAAGCAGTAAGCCAGGATAAAAGGAAAAGAAGGAATTACATCACCTTAGTTCCCCACTAGGGTGTGAAAAACCTTACCAATTTACAAGTGAGAAAATAACAAACACGCTTTCAATGTTCACATCCAGCTCAGATGAGGAATTACAAACACTATAACCCAGGAAAAGGACACAGGTAAATAAAAGAAGAGGAGGAAAATGCAGCCACTAATTGGGTCAATTCTGCAGGCAAACAGGTCAAGAAAACATAACCAAGTATCTTCTGCAAATGGTAAACACAGGTCAAAATTTCCAATAGCTCAACCACCTGAGTGGAGGGCCAGAGAAAGGAAGTAGCAAAGCATTTTGAGAATGGAAATGTGAAAATTCATCATAAAATAATTATAAGTGCCAAGAGACAGAAACACTAAAAATGGGGAGGGCAGGTGCCTATTAACAAATTCCTGGGCTTTTAAAACCATTTGTCTTGTCTAACTTACAAAAAAAAGCTAACAGAAACCATCCAGAAAGAAAAGCAATGGTGGGCAGGAGAGGAGCAGTAACAAGAGATGCACAACCACCAATAAGCTACACTCCTATCAAACAGCTCTTATAACGGTGCAAGCACTTCCAAACCAAACCAGATGTAAACTTTATATAAAAGGAACAAATTATAAGGATCTCATAGATCACTGTTCATATTTTAAATTTTTCATAGTAACCAGGGAGTCTTTTTCTTAATATTTTTGTCAGGTGCTTTGAAAATGAGGTTTTGGAAGCCACATCTTACCTATCTTAAAAGGTAAGATAACTGTTCTTTAGTTTAGCTAAGCTTTAATTTCTATAGCAAATATTTGACTTTAGAACACCTAACACTGTGGCAAAGTGCAAATATTTGCTTAGCTTAATCATTCTCTATATATTATTCTATTTCCCCTGTAAATATGAAATGTGAGATGAAACCTAAAATCATTAAAGCCTAAAATCATTAAAGCCTCAATTCAGCGGCAGATTAAAATGTGCTATTAAACAAAATTTGAGATTGGGTAGCATTTTAAGTTCTGCATCACAGGCCTTCTCTTAAATCAAAAAACTAAAATAGAATTTATCTATACTATAGACCAGCACAGACAGAAATTTCCTGAAATAGATACTCACATAAACACCACAGATATTCACAGATCCCATGTAGAAATAAAGAAATATAGTCCGTATTGGAATTTTAAGAGTAGCATTAAGGAAGCAGAACAGGAATGGAAGGAGAAACTAAAACTGATTTTTTACATCCTAATATTCTTATTGAGAGATTTGGGCAAATACGGTAACTCAACTTGGTTCTAGATTTGAGAAGTAGGCACTTAAGTACAATAAATTCCACACCAAAAATATTTTCGTGTACTGTACTCTACTCTCATTTCAGCATAATCATGCCAAGAGCCCTAATGAGACTTGGAACTTATTTTGATCACAAGTGTTGTTTACTCTGAATCCTAGCCTATTTTGGCTGAGTGACAACGATTTCTGCCTTCCTCACCCCCAGGCTGTCCCTTGTACTATAGCTCTGCCATGTCATGAGATTAAGTCTATTTATTCATGTGTGAAATGGGGACTTGTTCTTTTCCTTATACTGTAGGCTGTCTATAACAAAGCCAGGCTCTATATTCTTCATAATTTCATGACTAATAATTACAAGTAGATCACATCTCACTTCCTTTATAACATTTATGGAATATGATACAATAAGTTCTTCACATTTCAACAGAAATCTTGCTATCAAAAGCAGAGCCCTTGAACTTGCTTCCTAAGCTACACAACCAGTTTCTGTTCTGAGGCACTATGAAAATTTTATGTGGTTTTTGGGGGTTTTTTGTTTAAGAGAAACTTTCCTGTGTGCATTTTTGTTGTCATACTGACTTTAATAATCTGTCCAATTGAGTATGACTCCCCATAAACTTTCTCAAAATGATTGTGACTGTGTCTTGTTTTATGAGTCTATTTCCTGGTTTCTTTGAGGTCAAAATGTTCACTATGTATTGACAATAAGCCTTCCCATGTACAGATGATGAAATTTAATGTTATCTAGAAAACAAAGATAACAATATACTAACACTAATGCCTCTATATCCAGGAATGTGAAGCATGATTGAGAAAAATAATTTGGCCTAGATAGAGATAAGTAATGATGCATATTTCACAGGCACGCCAACCTCAATCAGGTTTTTTAAACCAAGCCTCTACTAGTAATGACAAGTGATTCTTTCACGTGCCTTAAGTCAATCCAAAGAGCAATTGAGAATCTGAGTTTCAGAAAGATAGATTGAAAAGTGGCAAATCGGGCCGGCCCCGTGCCTTAGCGGTTGGGTGCACGCGCTCCGCTACTGGCGGTCCGGGTTCGGATCCCGGGCGCGCACCGACGCACCACTTCTCCGGCCATGCTGAGGCCGCATCCCACATACAGCAACTAGAAGGATGTGCAACTATGACATACAACTATCTACTGGGGCTTTGGGGAAAAAAATAAATAAATAAAATAAAATAAAATAAAGTAGCAAATAAAACTACTTGATGCTATGATTTGGTAGAATGAGCACTGGTGAAGCCCAAAGACACTAATCAGAAATTAGGGTCTATAATTTACCAACTCTGTGCCTTACTTTCTTCCCTGTAAAAAAAAAAAAAGATGAATGGGACTCTAAAATTCTAAATGATTTACCAAACTTCAATTGAATAACTTCGTAAACCAAATGTAACGAATGTCACAAATTATCAATATTTTAGGTGCCAAATGCCTGTAGGATTAAGAACACCAAAGCTTTAACATTCCAGTAGGTGATGACGGGGCCCACTGAAGCCAAGTAGCATCCTCTCACCCCAGCCATTTCCCAGGCATTCTACAACTCAATGACACCATATGTAGCTCTCTGCCCCTTGTTTTTCCTTTTCAACCCTCCCTCCAGGCTTGTTCTTCACTTTTTCCCAAATTCTCTGCTTGAGAGTGGTCCGAAAGGGCACTACTTAGATCTAATGATCCTCCTAAGGACTAGAGAAATTAAATTGCTGAATCCTCCTAAACGGAAAAAAAGAGGAAAAAAACCTTTCCACAAACCTCCTCAGTGACATATAAACTCTACAAACTGTCTGCTGTAGATTGCCTCAGGGAAAATCAGGCC
This sequence comes from Diceros bicornis minor, assembly GCF_020826845.1. Lineage (NCBI taxonomy): Eukaryota > Metazoa > Chordata > Mammalia > Perissodactyla > Rhinocerotidae > Diceros > Diceros bicornis. The sequence goes on from NC_080752.1 coordinate 28,394,184, forward strand.
CCAGAGTTACTGATGCTGCTTTTGACAGAATTACCAAAAAAAGTATAAAACAGGAAATATTCATTAATGGCAGAAAATAAAAACAAAATGTATTTACCTATCTGACTTTGTTTTAAAAAAAAAAATCACAACTACAACTCCAACAGAGCTATCAAACCTAACTTAATTTGAAAACAAACTTGAGTTTACTCCATAAGCCTTCCTTCAAAGCTAGGTTAACAATACTATTCAATGGGGGCTGGCCTCGTGGTGTATCGTTAAGAGTGCGTACTCCACTACTGTCGGCCTGGGTTCAGATCCCAAGTGCGCACGGGCACACTGCTTGTCAGGCCATGCTGTGGCGGCGTCCCATATAAAGTGGAGGAAGATCGGCACAGATGTTAGCTCAAGGCCAGTCTTCCCTCAGCAAAAAGAGGAGGATTGGCATGGTTAGCTCAGGGCTGATCATCCGCGCGCGCCCAGACACACACTAAATAAATAAATAAATATTAAAAAAAAAAACACAATACTATTCAACAGGTTTAAAAATGCTCGTTTTTTTAGTTTTTTACCATTGGCCTTAGAGGATCTCAGTAATAAAAGAAAAGATACTAAATAAAATTTCCATTTAGAGGCATGCTAAAGGACAATCTAAATTTTTCACGGTTCAAAGAGTGCCAAAAACTTTCATTTTACACCATGTTTCAGCAATCAAATACGTCGTCCATGAATTAATCTACCAGACAGTATATTAGGCATATTAAAACTTCATCCTCTTTAATTACAGACAAGTTTACTAGAAAAGCCAGTGTCACTAAACAAGGAATCACTTCTCATTTAAACAAATGTCCTGGGCGTAAATAAAAAGCCCTTCCATTCACTCACATGATGGAATTAATGCTACAATGCATAAGGTTATGAAAGCTTTTGTCAAATTGTTCTATTAGCATAAAGTGTTGGACTTATAAAAAAAAAAACCAACGTATTTCAACAGGGATTAAAAAAACAAACACGAATGATGAATTAAACAACAATCAAGTTGAAAAGTACTTAGTTAAATAATCATTGTGGCTCCTACTGAAGACAATCAAGATGAAGCACAATTTTCTGTCCTCTGGTCCCCCCTTCCCATTATGACAAGGTCTATACATCACTGCTATCTTGCCTCCTTCAATGGCCGCAAACACAGAAGACTAGCAGGTGACCTTCAGAAGCTAAATGCCAAAGCTGGATTAGAAAAACCCCTTTACTAGTCCCGCTAACCTCCTGAGTGCCAGTACATACTCCATAGGCGTCTTCAATTTAAGCAATTTTCAACTAACTAATCCTCTTCAGATCCCAATTGATAACTATAAAGTTACCTTATTAGCGTCTTAGTAAATTTTTATCTATTGTTTCTATCACTCTGAAAACAAGAATAAATTTTCCATCAATTTTTTTAAATGAATATTATAGAAGTTACAAGAAATTGAAGTTAATTAATTATAAGAGTACCTGAATACCACATGTTCAATATAAAAGATTTGATTTTAATCTTAGAAGAGAAGGCATCAGAGGATGAAAAGGAGAAAAACCTATATGATCAAACCAGGCCATATACTAACGGTAAAAAAAAAAAAAAAAAAGTTTCTTTGTTTTCAGATTTGACACAATTCACATGAATTAATGTAATAGTTTGTAATCTGTTCTCAGTTAAATTCATCCACCAAGAACCTGGAAATGGTTTATTTATCAAAAGAACATTAATTTCAACAAGTAAAATTAACCCTAACACTGTCACTAGACCAAGCTTTTGGTTCCTTGTGTTTTAGTATTCAATGCTGGAATTGATTTTTTTTTTTTTTTTTTAAAGCAGATACTGAACACACACTCTCTCCCTGGCCCCTTTATTTTAAAACTCAACTTCTGGGAGACCAAATTGAGGATCTCCTGAAAAATTGAAATCAGATTAAATTTTTCATTTTAAAGATATATTATTGGAAAAAGTGCAGTGAAATTATCTTACCTTTCAGAACAATTCTTTAATACAAAGAATTAGATATATTTAGATATGACCAAAACTAACCTTCTAAAGATCCACTCTAAGGTCATTTACTCATATTAACCACATTCAAAGAATAAGCTTCCTCTCCCTCCCTCTCTACCTCTGCACATTCTATCACATTTGGTCTACAGAAATCTCTCTCCCAGCAGTCTACTTTTGCTGTCTTTCTCATCTATTCCAACAAGTCTGGAGGCTGTGATGTAGTGGAGATAGCATCAGGCATGGAAATCAAACTAGGTATTGAGTGGCAGTGAGTAAGGCAACTTGACCTCTCAGCTATTTCCTCCTTTGTTAAATGGGAATTACGGTCCTACCTCAAGAGATTATGCTGAGGATTAAGTTTAGAGTATTCCAGTGTTACGCTAAAGAAAGATAATATTATCAGACTTGTAAACCAAGGACTGTATCTCTATCTTTATACCTCATCACAGAACTACCACACACTAGACTTTTTGCAGATGACCATTACAAACAGATTCTAACATTAATGCACTGGATGCATAAAGGAAACTCAATTTGTTAAAAAGTAAAAACTTCAGCCAAATTCCTCCTCCTTTCCCCATCTACCAAATACCAACCAACTCTTTCACTGATCAACTGGGTTGTCTTGGTATATGGTCTGATCACAATCTGGTTCCCCTTACACCACCAGTGCACTAAATTAGGCTAAACAGCATTGTTCTGCTGCTTTACTGGTTCCAAAAAAAGAGAAAACGTTATTGCCAGTTCCTTTGATCTCTTTGTCCAGTAAACTATCAACATACATTAATCTACAAGGATAAGATTCTTTGAGTTTCAGAGGTAAGAAATCTAATAATTTGCTAGTAGATGGTAAATGTAATTGCCAACTTAAATCCAATTTGAAGAAAGCTACCTCAATATTTATGATGCTGTGTGACCTGATCAGCATTTATGGAGGCGATGCCATTAATTCCATGTCTCACTAAAACCCTACATTTCAAGTTTGAATTTTATGAGGGCTAATTTGATTCTCCCAGAAAGGAACTTTTAAGTACACATTTCCTGATTCAATAGTTTACCCACTACACTTAGAAAGGCTTTCTAAAAAGTACTTTATGTTTGCTAAGTACATGGAAATTTTATTTTATTTTTATTTTTTTTATTTTTTGTATCCAAAATGTCTTTAGTGGGATGGTTTCCCACTCATCTTGACTCAGGGTGCTTTTAGTGCTGCTTCCGTCTGAAGGAGCATCCTTCTGTAAGCCTTGCTTTTCCTCCTGTAGGCTGGCAGAGAACAGTGGAGCAGCCAACACACAAAACTACTGTTTGTGCATGGCTAAAAACGGTGGTGATTTTATAGCATCCTGGGCATTTCACATCCATGAAGTAGGAATTGGGGCTCTGCACCAGGCGCTTCTTCTTGTGTTTCCTCTTCTCCTCTTCCGGAGAGGGATGAAGGAGATCCTTTGCGAGAGGCATGTTCTCGTGGGGAGGTCGTCACCGCCGGAAAGGATACATGGAAATTTTAAATCAAAGTTTTGATAACAAATATTCTTACTCCTTACTTTGAAAGCTAAAACCATATTTCCAAGTATCAAGCAATAAAATACTAACTAATGATTCTACAGAATCAACAACAAAAAAGTTATTGGTTAAATTAAAGTGAACTAAATAATGGACATTGACTTCTTTTCATTAGTACAGTACTGTTTACAATTTATATCAATGTTCAAAAATGAACCTGCTTTAACAGTGCCAGATGAAACTAAATAACTTCAGATTGCTTCAGTCTACCTCTGGCATTCCAGGTGGTACAACTTATACACCAAAGAAAAGAGCTGACAAGTAAAATCCTACTAGCTGAAGAAGTTAAAAAATAAAAACTCCACAACTATGTGTGGTATAGGGGAAAACATCAGAAGTTCCATTTTGGCATGTTAAGTTTTAGATGCTTGTTAGACATCCAAATGGAGATGTGAAGAAGGTAGCCAAGCACGTCTGCACTAGAAATAAAATTTTTAGTTATAGTCATTTAAATAATTTTTAAAGCCATGAGTCCTAGTTCACAGCGTAGAAATTCAACAAATATTTATCAGACATGTGTTATGTGCCAGTTACTGTTCTACGTGCTGGGTATACATCAGTTAAAAATCCCTGCCCTTCAGGACTTTACATTCTAGTGGGAGGAACAAGACAGTAAGTCATGAAAATAAATACACAGATAGTATGTGAGAAGACAATACACTAAGGGAAAAACAGAACAGGGTAAGGGGAACTAGAGTAGAGACCAAGGGTCAAGGTAAGCCTCACTGAGACTTGAAAGTGAGGCCACACAGATACCATGGGAAATATATTCCAGGCAGAGGGAACAGTCAGTCCAGAGGATTTAGTAATCTTCACAAGAACAGCTTCCCTGAATGATGGGTGATGGATTTAAGAGAGGAGAGGAGAAGTGGAGATCTTAAGTACAGAAAACTCTTATTGAGATGTTTTGCTGCAAAGGGGTGCCAAGAAATAAGCAATAGCTGGCAGGGGAAGTAGGGTCAAAAAAAGGGGGTTTTGGTTTTGTGTTTGTTTTAAGATGGGAGAAAAGCAGCATGTTGGTATGCTGTTGGGAATGATCCAGTAGAGTCTGAAACATTAATGATATGAGAGAGAAAATTACTATATGAAAGAGCAGCAGGTGGCACCTCGGAGTGGCAGGATGGGCTGCACTGACCTTAGAGAGCCAAGAACGGCTGCTCTATCTACACACAGCCAGGAGGGCGGAGTCTGAGCTGCAAGGTAAGTGGATGCGGTTGGTGGTGGGAGTCTGCGGAAGTTCTCTTCTGACTGCTTTGATTTTTCTCACTGAAGCAGGAAGCCCAGCACGAAGACAGGGAGGAAGTGTAAAAGGAGAAGTATGAAAGAGTCATCTAGGAAACGAGGCAAGTGAATGGACTAGGAAAATCAAGTATGATTGCCTAGCAGCCTTAAGGGCCCACTTGAATTTTATGAACTAACTGGGAATCAACACTAAGAAATTCCCCTAATCTGAGACCCATAAAGGCTGGCTGCCTTTCAATTAACAAATGAAAAATTCTTTAACACAAACTGCTGAAAATGGCAAATATCTAACATATTTTGAGTACACCAAAGGTGAAAACAATGCTCTGGGAAAGTTGTAATTTCTCCAGATAATATGCTGAAAGAGACTACATCCCATTTTCACACCATGTTCATAATTGCTTTATCATACCTTGAAGGGAGTCATCAGTCACTGAAGGATTTAATAACCCTGGGCTGAAGTCAGACCACTATAAACAAAAGCTGGGTTTGAATGCCTTAAGCCAATTATATATTAATTTTTATTTATTTATTTATTTTTTCCCCCAAAGCCCCAGTAGATAGTTGTATGTCATAGCTGCACATTCCTCCAGTTGCTGCATGTGGGACATGGCCTCAGCATGGCCGGAGAAGCGGTGCGTTGGTGTGCGCCCGGGATCCGAACCCAGGCCACCAGCAGTGGAGTGCACGCACTCAACCGCCAAGCCACGGCGCCGGCCCCCAATTATATATTATAATAGTAAAGCATATAGTTAAGGTATATTCTTACTCATAGAGGTACAAATTTATACATAAAAGGGATCTAGGAGCATTCAATTAATCACCAGAAACTGCCATATAAAAATCTATTCCTAATTATATTGTGGTGATGCCTACACAGCTCTGTAAACATACTAAAAACCACTGATCAGTACATTTTTTTAATGGGTGAATTGTCTGTTACGGGAATTTTATTTCAATAAAGTTTTTTTTTTAATCTATTCCAGCTTTTACTCTCAAATAAATGTTTTTTATCACTAGAAAGTAAAAATTTGATGTTTTGGGATTTTTTTAGTTTCTTTCTTAAAATTTAATGGGAAATGGAGCAAATACAGTATGTTCTGATGGATCATAAATATTAACTTTGCAGGGATCCAGAATTCTTTCAAAATGAAGGGCAGAGCTTGAGTTGGATTTTTTAACTACTTAAAATTTGTAGCTTCTAACACTCTTGTTTCACCCCTTCGATCAAGACATACTCAAAATCACCTTGACTAAAATGAGTATCAATCTTTTGACTGTGAATAACTCCAAATAACTCCTACATTCTGGACACTCATCAGCGAGACTAAAATGGCACACCAATACCTGAACCAAAATAAAAGGATAAAATGTCATAAGTACTAATTCAGGAATATCACATTTCTTAGAGTATGATACTTCACAGAAATTTTACACTTCACATCTAACCACCATGCCAAAGAATTCATAAATTCTATTTTTCTCCCTGAGACAGGAAGATAAATTCAACAATTTCACCACTTAACGTTTCAGATACCAGGTCGAAATGTAAAAACTGAGAGATTTCTCCACTTTGAAAATAATATCCCTACAAAGACTAAAAATAAAGGTGATGTTCTCCTAAGTGAAAGAATTAGAAAACTGAACTGACAATATTAAGGTGTTCATGGAAGGAACAACGGATGTAAAAGTCAGAAAACATAGCTATTAAGAGGCTTAGCCACTTCCAAAATGGAAACTGTGAATGTGGGCAACTCCATTAGCTTCTCTAGACTTGGCTCTCTAATTTTGTAACCTGAAAAGCCAGCATCGGCTTTGCCTCTTGCAAAAGGTAGCTGTGAGGACCACACCAGAATTCAGGGAAGGCTGTTCAGTAGGTGTAAAGCCTTCCGCAAATTGAAGCATAATCTCCATTTCACTCTCAAAAAGCTTCGTCTCTGTAATAAGCTACTGATCACCTTCTAACTCTGCATGTATGAAATTTACTCTCTGTGTTAGTCTTGCTCAGGCTGCTATAACAGAATACCATAGACTGAGTGGCTTAAACAGCAGGAATTTATTTCCCACAGTTCTGGGGGCTGGAAAGTCCAAAATCAAGGTTCCAGCCAATCCAGTTAGCTGCCTTCTCACTGTGTCCTCACATGACAGAGAGCCAACTGTGGTCTCTTTCTCTTCTAAGGACACTATTCTCATCATGGGGCCCCACCCTCATGACCTCATCTAAACCTAATTATCTCCCAAAGGTCTCACTTCCAAATACCAAAACATTGGGGGTTAGGGCTTCAACATATGAACTTTGGGGGAACACAATTCAGTCCACAGCACTTTCTTACATAACTTCTTGAATGAATATCTTCAGGCAGAAATTAAACCTTTGTATAAAAAAAATAAGTAGGGGGCTGGGGAGATTTAAAGTATGGCTTACTTTTAAAATGGCTTATTTAAGGCAGCTTACTGAGATTCATACGATATAAAATAAAATTTAAAATAGATGAGGAAACTGGGATGATAACAATAGGTAAGATTGACTCAGCGTTTTACCTGTACCAGGTAAACGTACCAGGTACTGCTCTAAGAGCTTTCCATTTTACCCTCACAGTAGCCACACAAAGTAGGAATGATTTACAGAAGAGGACTCTGAAAACACAGGGGTGAAATAGGTTTCCTCAGGTCACACGGCAAGTCTCACAGGTCATAAGGCTACAGAGCCTGTACTCTTACTATACTATATTGCTTCTCTTTTCCTTGGGACAAAGGAAAATTGCAGGGGGAACAGGGATGGAAAAGATGAAACCATGAATGAGGTGTTCAAGTTCACTTTATACCTTTTATGAGATGTGGCCAAAATTTTATAAGCAAATAGTTCAAAGGAAACTTGATAGTCACAGGATTCTAAATCCCTAAGTTAAAAACCACAGGCTCAGGAGGTCAGTTCTTTCTGGTAGTAAGAGCTGAGAAAAGTTTCTCCTCTGGGTCCTCATAAAGACAGTTTGCCATGGCGAACAGCAGCCTCGGGAACCCCTGGATAAACCATTCAGGACACACGCAAGCTCCACCAGGCTCCATAGACATCAATGGCCTCATACCACACTATTCAAGCAAAGCAAATCGGCCAAAAATAAGAAATGCAAAGGTTTGGTTCCTAGTAATTCAAACAGAGATTCAGGGCTCACTAGAATAGGAGTTCTTAATCAGAGGTCCGTGGATGGGCTTCAGGGATTCCATAAACTACCTGCAATTGTGTATTGTGAATATGTAGCCAAACATTCACAAACTCTGCTCTGGGAGAGAATCACAGCTGGCATCAATACTCAGTGGAGTCCCTGATAAAAAGTTAAGAACCCCTGACAGAGGAATTAATGAACTGCATAACCACAAGAGAGCCTATCCAAATCATCCTCACAACCAAGGCTTTGAGCAGGCATAGGGCGCAGTTAAGTTGATGTTAAATTCCAATAAGTAACTGGATAAAAGCAAAGTCAAAAATGCTCTAAATAAGCACAGCTGGGAAGTAATTCTAATCTCATCTTGGAAGTGCACAATATCTGCCCTACAGTAAGCCCTCGAATATTCACTGCTGCAATTATTATTAGATACATTATAACCTCCAAGGACAGGATCAAATCTTCCTCATTTCTGAGTGCCCTGACCATTCAATACATGGTTTAACAATAAAGAAATTAATACAAATCTTTACATCTATAAATATCTAGCAAATGAAGACCTTTGGTAGAATGAGTTTATTTCAGAAAATTCGAAGCATCCTTTTCCCTTTATAAAATGGAATCTTTTGCAAAATGAGGAACACAGGGTAAATGAGGGGCAATAACACTTATATGGAACCACTAAAAAATTAATACTACTACATTTCACACAAACCATAACCTAACCATTACACCAGAATTACGCCCGTTAAAAAAAAAAAGTGTAATCAAATCGTGTTATTCCTAAATTTATACCTTTATGCCTTCCCCTACAGGATTGAGAATGAGGCACATGTAATATATAATATTTATGGTCCTCATTTCCCCTCTCTATGGGAAATAGTAGAGAAAATCAAAACTGCAACATAGCTGACACCAGAGTAGTTATTTTAAATTTTTTTAAATAAATAAAAAGGGCTAAAATCCAAAATAATGACAACACCAAATGTCAGCAAGGATGTGGAGATGTGGAGCAAGAGGAACTCTCATTCATTGCTGTTGGGAATGCAAAACGGTACAGAAACTTTAGAAGACAGTACGGCAGTTTCTTACAAAACTAAACATATCTTCCTATACAGTCAGAAATCACACCCCTTGGTATTTATCCAAATGAGTTGAAGACTTATCTCCACACAAAACCTGTACACAAATGTTTATAGCAGCTTTATTCATAATTGCCAAAACTTAGAACAAATATGCACTTCAACAGGTGAATGGATAAATAAACTGTAGTATATATAAACAATGGAATATTGTCAGTGACAAAAAGAAGCTATCGGGCCACAAAGCAACATGAAGGACACTTGAATGCCTATTGCTAAGTGAAAAAAGCCAATGTGAAAAATCTACACACTCTATGATTCCAGCTATATGACATCCAAAAAAAGGCAAAATTATAGAGACAGTAAAAAGACCAGTGGTTGCAAGGGGCTTGGGGGGAGGGAGGGAGGAGGGATGAATAAGTGGAGCACAGGGTGTATTTAGAGCAGTGAAACTATTCTGTGTGATACAGTAATGGTGGATACCTGTTATTAAACATTTGTCAAAATCCATAGAAGGTGCAATACAAAGACTGAACCCTAATGTAAACTACAGACTTTAGTTAATAAGAAGGTATCAATATTGGTTCATCAACCGTAACAATGTACCACACTAATGCAAGATGTTAATAATAGGGGAAACTTGGTGGGAGGGGGCATATGAGAACTCTCCGTACTTTCCTCTCAATGTCTCTATAATACTAAAACCGCTCTAAAGATTAAAGCCTATTAATTTAATTAATTTATTAAATAGTAGTTTAAAATTTTTTAAGTGTTTTATTGTATCTCATACAATAAAATATTACGTATCCAATAATAAATGGTTATGCAATCAACTTAAACCTACTGACAAAACTGAAGAAAATATTTCCCCAAAAAGCCAACTGCTTTAGACATTACACGTTTTTAGCACTTTCTGTTCTTCCTTGCCATTCAAAGATCAAAGCTCAAACTGCTCCTGCCCCCAGCACACTTAAGAGTGAATACTCTTCTGCATAATTTTCCTAATTATTAAAATATCCACACACAAAAAGAAAAACAGTAAGAACTAAATACTTAAAACCAAAAGAAGAAAATAATTGTTCAAAAGGTTCAATCCAGATATATGTTCTTCTATATAATTTTAATCAATTAATAAATAAATATGCATGTCTTTCTTACTGCCCCCTCATGTATTTAAAATTCCTAGATAACGTTTCAGATTATTTTCCTATGTTTTACATTTAATTTGTGCAAATTGTTCTTTTACTAAGCAAATAAACAGTAGTATGGCCAAAAAAAATAAGATTTAGTAATTTGAGTCCTTACAAAAGAACTTGTATTAAATCTTTGTAAGAGAAAAAAGCATTTATATTGGGGAGTGAGTAAATTTGAGTATTCAAGGGTTTTGGTCTTGCTTTTTATTTGTTGATAATATCAAAAAATACAGAAAGCTCACCATATAATATTATATATGTCTAAGGCATCAACTCCATACATTTAACACTTTAAAAATGTTTAAAAAGGGGCTGGCCCTGTGGCCTAGTGGTTAACTTCAGCACGCTCCACTTTGGCAGCCTGGGTTCAGTTCCCAGGCATGGACCTAACACCATTCGTTGGCGGCCATGCTGCGGCAGCAACCTACATACAAAAAATAGAGGAAGATAGGCACAGATGTTAGCTCAAGGTAAATCTTCCTCAGCAAAAAAAAAAAAGAAAAAAAAGGTTTAAAAAGATAAAAGGTTAGTAAAACAAAAAAAAGATAATCAAGAGCCATTCTCCAATCTCACTGCTAAGAGATTACATCAAAAGAACCTGGTTATCTGCTTCTGCACTGTAAGCACTCTGGTTGTGCAAAGCATAAACTGGCCCAAATAAGAAATCTTGAAAGCAATGCAAAGGAACTAAGTAATTTCAATAGGTATTTTACCTATTGAAAGGCATATAAGTAAAGTCACTACTGCTATTGAGGTTCAAAATCAGCAGAGACCTGAATATACCACTGTTTCTAACCAGCTATTTTTAAATTATTAGTAGATAATCTGGTGAGCTTGCAGTAAATACAGCTGTGAACACAACAGCAGACACCATCTGCAGGCTTTCGACTTCAGCAATTTTTCAAATGCACAGTCTATTCACTCTATTTTGTTCCTTGAAGCCCAACAGTCACATATAAATTAACCCTTTTTTAAAACCACAACTACAAAAGCTCATTCACTTTGTGGAAAACAAGACATGCGAAACAGCATCTAATTGTTCATCTTTAGAACTAAGTGATTATTTCAAATCTTTATTGGCATAAATACTTTAATTTTATAAAGGATCTCCTATACTTACCTACCATATTCTTAAAAACTCTTCACAAGAAACTTCTGATGACTCCTCTAAAATTATGTTTTCTGCTTTCTGAAGTGATTTACATCCATTACCTCATTTTATCCCAAAAACCTGAATACAACTGTCATATTAATCATCATAAAATCCTACCCACAGAATACCATTGCCACTAACCTCTTAATGCATCAACCAGTTAACATGATTAACCTGCAGCCTCTTCTAACTATCTTCTATCATTCCTTCTCTCACAGCCAAACTTTTCAACGTTTTCTTGCCAACCGCAAACTAGCTTCTACACATCACTGGCCATCCTCCACCTCCTAGGCTGCTCTGCTTTCACCAAATTCTCAGGGGTTCCACTGACTCCTGATTAAATAAGTGGTATTTTTTTTCAATAGTGTTTTCTCGGTTCTCAATTTCTAGCCCAACGCCTAGAGCATGTGACTGTACTGTCACCCCACTTTGAAGCACTCTCCTCCCTTTATCCCCTGCAGACCTCTTTCTCTCAAGTCATTCTTCTGTGTCCTCCTCTTGCCAGAATATTGGCTTTTCTTTTCCAATAACTACATGTACAAGCACTACCTCAGCATTAGCTCCTTCTATTTGAGACACAGTGAGTGCCCTTTGGTTAACATAAACAAATCTCAAAGCCATGTGGGCCACAGCTGGGGATGGGGCAGGGGAAGTCCTTTTACAAGGGTCACCTCTTGTAGGAAGAGAGGTGGTCAAGTTAAGAATAGGGGGTCAGGTTCTGGCTTGGAATCCTGGTCTCATCACTCACTAGCTGTAGGGCCTTGGTCAAATGGCTTGACCTCTCTAAACCTCAGTTTCCTCCCTTATACCTCAGAGGCATTTAAATCTGCAAGGATTAAATAATTCATGCAAGACAGAACAATAATAAGGAAATGAAATCATCCATAATCCCATCATCCAGAGATTAGCACTATTAACATCTGGCATATTTCTTTCTAAGCTTTTTCCTTAGCCTCTGTGACTAAATGTGGGTGTATACATAATCGGAATCATAGTACATAAATAGTTTGGCATTTAGTTTTTTCCACTGAGTTTTACAATAGGATATTTTTTATACCATGATGATTTTTAATAACTGTATAATATTTCCTTTTATGGATGGGCCACGATTCAACATTCGCTTTCTACTGTTGGGTGTTAAACTGACAAATCATTATCTTTAATTTCTTTTCTGTTCCATTTTTCCTTTTTTTTCTTTCTCGGAAAAAGTCTCTTCCTCCTTCTCTATCCTACCTGTGAGCCAAATATTGTTAACAATGACTAATAAATCATCTAGTAGTGTGAGAAACACATTCTTATCAAGGAAGAAGAAAATAATGGCTTAAAGAGTGATGTTGAACTTCCTATATTAAACACCCAAAAATCACTGGCATGCCCAGAAGTTACTGCTGGAAGTTTTGCAAATCATCATGCTCCTTTTAATATGTTTTGTCTTCCTCCACCGGAATATAAATGCTGTGAGGACAGAGACTTCATCTTTTTGTGTGTGTGTATGTGTGTGAGAAGATCAGCCCTGAGCTAACATCCGTGCTAATCCTCCTCTTTTAGCTGAGGAAGACCGGCTCTGAGCTAACATCTATTGCCAATCCTTTTCCCCACCCCCCCAAAGCCCCAGTAGATAGTTGTACGTCATACTTGCACATCCTTCTAGCTGCTGTATGTGGGACGCGGCCTCAGCATGGCCGGAGAAGCGGTGCGTCGGTGCGCACCCGGGACCTGAACCCGGGCCGCCAGTAGTGGAGCGCGCGCACTTAACCGCTAAGCCATGGGGCTGGCCCAAGACTTCATCTTTTTTTGTATCTTCAGCAAGCAAAACCATACCTAGAGCATAATTAGTGTTCACTATATTAAACATTAGCTGTCATTATGTGCACATTTCTAAGAATTCTGCACACCCTCTTAGGAGATTTGTCATTTTCCTCACAGTAACAAAGAGGCTAAATAACTTATCCTAGGTCTCACAGTGAGTAAGTGGTGGAACTAGGAATACAGTTCAGGAGTCTAGCTATTTACCACCAAGTTATACTGAATAAACTGATTAATTACACCAGCAGGGTTCCACGTGATAGCATTAAAAACTGAGTACCATTATGCTGATTTTTTTCTTGCTAATTAAATGTCAACATTATTGTTTTTCATTACAAATATGTAAGTATGTCAACTATATCAAGGATTAAATAGATTTTGGAGGGCAAGTCTATGACCCTAATCACCATTAATATTTAGAATCAAAAAATATGATCTCAGAAAAAAGAAATAATTACAAATCAACTTTTGAAATAACTTGTTTAGATCTAGGATACTTAACTACTTCTCTCTATTTTTCCTTGGATTCAGCAGCCTCTGCTGCCGATCTAAACGTTTTGATTTCTTTTAATTAGAGAAAAAATTTTCTAGATAAGTTACACTGAAATCAGTTTCCAGAAAATGTTGTACTCCCTTTCCTCATTCCAGGATATTTTAAGAAGGCCCACTTCTCCAATGAGTTAAAAAGTATCTCAACTTAAGCAAACCTCCCTTTCTCCACCCCCTACAAAGCAGTCCCCAACTCTACCCCTACCAGTCCCCCTAAAAACACATCCCCATGTTCTTCTATCAATAAACTGGACCTCTGAAAAAGGCATCACATTAGCTCTATGCATAAACAGATTTCAGTCAATTTTGTTTTTGACTTTTGCTCCTTTTTTTAAAACGTAGTAGACGGTCTTAGAAGCCTGTGGTGGTCAGCATCTCCTCAAGACAAAGGCAGACAGACAGTAAGGAGACAAGACTATTGAGAAAAAAGTGTCATTCATATCACAATCTATTTTACAGCCTGAAAAGTCTGACTCTGTCATAGGCTTATATTCAAAGACTGAAAGCTACTCAGTCTTAAATACTTTTCAATAACTTGTAGCCAAAAACACATTTTAAAATTTAAAGGTGGCCACACATGTGTCTGAACAGAGACATTTCTAAAGCCTTCTATTAATCAGCCAAACTTCTGTTAGTCACTGGCACTCTCAGTCCCTTTGGTACAATGTAACAAGAGGTAAGAGATAGGGGGAAACATTTTAATCATATTATCTCCATTGCACTAACATTTATCCCTGTTTGAGTTTTACAAACTGATGGTAGAATAACAAAGAACCAGTTTAAAAAAAAAAAGAACTGGCTTCCTATGTCATTATAAAATGGACGGTTCCACTGGCTACTCAGACTACACAATAGCAAGCAAAACCCCTTGACCTTGGAAAAGCATAGTAAATGTAATACCTGCTAATAAATTACATGGTTTACCAATTTCCTCAAAACCAAAAATAAATCTCTCACAAGTAAACTATTACATGAATAAATAAAAGCTTGTCTTGTTCTATCATTTGCTTAAAATGATAAGCACGGTGGCGGTGGGAGAGGGATTAAGAAACACAGCCAGACAAGTTCATAAAACCTCCAGTGTAAGATAAAACTACCCTGCAGGAGCAGCCAATGCATTCTGACCTAACAGCTGTACACAGTTGCACTAATAAAAATGAAAGCTAGTCTGTATAACACACAGGCAATTCACTGAACCTTACTGACACGTTGACGGGGTTCACCATCACACCACCACCACGACCCCAGCAGACCTACGGTATAAACAATAAATTGGCACAGAGCTGAGGTACCTGCGTTTGAAAATACATATACATTCAAGCATTTCAGAAATAATCACAACCATGTAGACTGGAACATACCCTATAGGAACACAGGCTATAAAACCTATACACACAAAGGAAGTGGTACAGCTACGTTACGTCAGCTCTCGCCTCAATTCATAAATGCAAAACCACAAACAAGACAAAAATCTAAATGGCCTTTTCTGGAAACCTTAGAGTGAATGAATGTAGGTTAAGTCTTTAAACATGTTACTGAAGAGTACTCGCTGATACATCACTTTCAACAGCCACGGGGAGAGAAAATGTGTAACCTTAGTCCATTCTATCATGCAATCAGATCAAATAACATTTCAAGCAAGGCCTGCCAAGCACCAGCGCCTGCCAGAGTACAATGAGCACTCAAGAGCTCTGCACTGAAAACTACCTTTCACTGGTCCCAGAGATCTTTATAAAATAGTTTAAACACTACTAAATTACAGAGTTGAAAAAAAACAAACACAAGCTTCTAACTGCTGCTCCCACAATATTGTGAAGTTGCTGTTAAGCCTCTAAAATGTCTGCCTTGTGTTATTTTACTAGGCAATGTAAATTCTCAGAATGGCAATTGCCTCTTAGAGCCCAAATCTAACACACGCATAAAAATGTAGAGTTGGTTGTGCATCTGGAAATAATTGTCCACAGATCGACAGGCTTACATGAGATATTGTTCCCGTCTGTAAGATTTCAAATCATGTCTACTTTACAGTTCCTAGAGAAAAAAAAAAAGAAGAAAGGAAAAGAAAAAAAAAAACCCAGAACTCAATATAGTACTTTTGGCACAGAATTTTAAGGACTTTGTCAACTCTGTTCTCAACTTTTACTTAGTGTCTCAATCTTAAAGCACATAGACACACAATTTCAAAGGGAGAAATTAATCTCTCTATTGACCTCTGTGTTCATTCACATACCATTTTTTTAAATTTCCATATGGCTGAGAGGAGGCCTCCAGCCAAACAATGCCCCAAGGAGAGCAGTGGCACATGTGCACCAGGAAAGCATAAAGACTGAGAGTAAAACAAAGTAACCTATTACACCAGTTTCTCTCTCAGCAAACAGAAAGTGGTCAAGCAGGTCTTCCCCATAGCTTCAAGGAGAGTCAAGATTTGAGTAAACAAGGGGAGGGGGCAGGGAAGCCACTACCTCAAACCAAAAGAAATTTAAACCTAAAGCAATCTTCTTCAAAACTATCTCTGCATTTTAGCTTCTCTGGCAAAATAACAGTATTTTGGTCCAAGAAACAAATTATATCTGTCACTTAAGTAGCCCAAAATTACTTTATAATCAAGTCTATTAGATTCATTTCATTTTTAAACTTAAATTTACTCCACAGTAAGCAATGAAGTTTCTCATCAGTGATTTTTGAATTATACACTGCTCATCTTCAATAAGGCTTCCTTTCAGAGAAGACGAAAATACACACATGCACACATACACATTTTAAAAAATAGTGTTTTCTCTGCCCTAAAGACGTTTCTTAATTGGTTTATTTAATTGAGATTTTCCTAGAGTTTTGCAAATTAAAAAACTAGTAAGCCCAACAGAAATGCAATGGGACACAGCAACTACCCACTCATTATTAATTCCTGGAAAGCCAGCATCATTCTTAGTAATAAATACCCAAGTTGTTCATCTTTCTAGTGTCAGCTACAACACTCCCGTACACCCACCTCGGAGAGCCCCTGCGCCCACACTTGTCCAACTTCCTGGCCCGAGACCCGAGTGCCCCCTCGCAGCACGAGGCGCCGGCCACTTGCCTGCGGCTGGTCAGCGGCAGGAGCTGAGCCCGCAGGCCTCGTCCTCCTTCAGTGCACGGCCTTGCAAACTCAGGCCCGCGGGCAGGGGCAGGGCGGGCGGGGGCTCGGGGCGTGAAATGCACTTGCTAAACAAAAGGAGGCCCAGACGGCCGAAGGGCAGCACTGCGCGGTCGCATGTCCCGGCGGCGCTCGGCGGCTCCGGTAGGCAGTGGCCGCGCGAGGCCCCGCCCGCGGCTGAGAAGATGCGGCCGCTGCTGCTCCAGCTCGCGCTCCTTCAGCCTGGGCTGCAGGGCCAACACTGCCACATGCCTGTGACCCAGACACACTGGGAGAGAAAGAGCAGCCTCCCTGGGGCGG
Source organism: Diceros bicornis minor (assembly GCF_020826845.1). NCBI lineage: Eukaryota > Metazoa > Chordata > Mammalia > Perissodactyla > Rhinocerotidae > Diceros > Diceros bicornis. The sequence goes on from NC_080752.1 coordinate 28,411,374, forward strand.
CGGCAGCCGGCAAAACCCGGGCTGGAAATCCGGCCCGCTCCGCGGGCGCGCGCGCACACAAAGCCGCTGCAATTTTATCTCCTTCCTAGCTTGCCCAGCCTCCCTTTTCCCCAATCCTCCCTCCCCTCCCGACAGCCGGAACTGGGAGGCTTCGTGATTGATGGCAGCTCTTAACAGCGTGGTCAGCTAGAAAATGCATCTGCAAGCAAGATATTAAAGAGGCAGAGCATCCCCGTGAGTGATCAGCGGCTCACACATCCTAGAGCTGCCCCTGATTCTGCCAGGAATATTAATGCCAACCATCTGACGTCTAACAAATGCAGATGAAATAACCAACAATCATAGACATGCAGAACATTTGTTTCAAAGGTACACAGGAGAAAGAAGCATTGTTTGGTGTCAAACAATATTTCTGACCCCAATTCTCCTTACAGTTTAAGAATTCTCTGTAAATCATTTGTTTAAAAGTCTTCTCTCCAATCCTTTTTCCCTAAGAAATAAGGGTCCATCTGCTAGACAAGGCATAGCTTAAACTGAGCTTGAGTGAAATCCATCCAATAAGGAAGCAAAATAAATGCATATTCCTTCCATGTTGCCTTAAATAAATATAACCCACCGGCCACCAGATTCCAGACCCCTCATTAATTTCATTGTTATGTGCATCTAAATAGAATTACCAACTGTTAATTTCAAACTAGTTGCTTGCCCACCCCCAATCTGGTAAACACATATCAACTTGCTAAAATTAAACTACATTTATACCATGTATTCCCTAGTAGTAACAGTCAAGATCATTTTGTCCTATTAAGTAAGTCGCTCTACAGCAAATTTTTAAAAATATATTCCTACAGAATATGAATTCGAAGTATTAAACTCACTGTCAACCCAAATTTGAAAGTTACAAGCTCAAAATCTAAACGATCTCTTTTGGTATCTTTAACATTACAACTTTTGCCTTCCAGGCAAGTTTTCATGGAACTTTCAAATAGCTTTATAAATGTTATTTATAAATGTTACTGGACCTTCCAAAGTCCAACAAGGTCACTGAATTATTAGGTACCCTCTTACCAATAAGCAGAGATTTAGATATATTAAGTGATTTGCCCTAGGTCAGGGAGTGGAGAGGGCATAGAGTAGAACCCAGGGGTCCTGCCTTGCCGGCACAGATAATCTAACTAACATGCACATTTGCTATTTAAACATCATTCTGCTGATCTCTTTCAAAGAAAATTCAAGTTATTTTATAGGAGATAGAAATATCTATCTAAAGCTACAAACAGCACATGGACTGAGAGTAAGAGCTGATGAAGCACAATGCATTTGCCACCCTGAAAGGAGGCTGTGATCAACACAAATCAGAGGTGGTCTATAGCGAAAGTGCGGCCCTGCTATAAGCTCCACTAAACACCATTCCTCAATGAGACCATCCTGAGGGGATGTGCGGCTTGAAAATCTGCGTCACAACCAAGTGGCTCTGAGATCACTCCATCCACATCAGAGATGAAATCGACCCTAAAGCCTCGCTACAAAAGCCACTCCTATACTCAGACACATTTCCAATTTTCTAACCAGCTGTATCTAGACACATGGTAGAGCCTGAAGAGGAGTGTTTGTTTCTGTTTTTTTTACTTTTTAAAAATGCTGGTTTACAGTGAGTTAAATGGCTGTTAAGAACAACCAAACTGCTCTATTCTGAATTCATACTGCACCTAATCTCTCAGGGATTCTAAATGCTTGGACAGCACTTTATGACACATATTCTTTTATCCTTGTCCTGCACCCTCTGCTAATCCATCCACTCCAGTCCCCCACACCTTCCAGTTATACCAGTCTTTCAAAATCACCAAGGTATCAGGATTTCTACCACAGGCCATCACTGCTTCTTCCACCTAGAGCAGGGACCACGCCCACCCACCCCCCACCTCCCCCCACACCCAGTTTAAAGCCTACTTCTCCTTCTGATCTCAGGTCAAATATCACTTTGTCAGCGAGGCTTCCCCTGCGGCCCCATTCTAGGTTAAGTTCCTTTGTTATAAGTTCTCAGGGAACTGTATTCCTTTCCTTGAGAGCATTTATCTCAGTTTGTAATTCATTGGTGTGATTTTCTGATTAATGTCCACAGCTCCCTCTAGACAGTAAGTTCCACTAGAGAAAGCTCTATATGTTTGCTCATTATCAAATACCCGGTGTCAAGCACACAGACAGATCTGTGGAATGAATAAGTGAATTGAGGACAACGACCCTGTGCACAGTTCCTGGCACAAAGAAGCCTCTCTCAAATAAGTAGCATCTATGCAAATAAATAGCATTTCTTTTATTAACCTTTAAAAGTCTAGTAAAAGGAAGTTTTTTTTTTTGCTGAGGAAGATCAGCCCTGAGCTAACATCCGATGCCAATTCTCCTCTTTTTTGCCAAGGAAGACTGGCCCTGGGCTAACATCGTGCCCTTCTTCCTCCACTTCATATGGGACGCCGCCACAGCATGGCCCAATAAGAGGTGTGTTGGTGCACGCCGGGATCCGAACCTGCAAACCCCGGACCGTCACAGAGAAGCGCGCGCACTTAACCACTGCACCACCAGGCGGCCCCTAAAAGGAAGATTTTTATCCGTGTTTTACAGAGATGTAACTAATTGTGCCTGGGGTAACTCATAAATACACTGTGAACCTAACCAAGGTCCTATTTGCAAGCTACATTTTTAAGAGTTAATGAGGTACAGAAGCTATCATTAATTTATTCAACTTCTTCCTACTTACCTGGCATTTAAGCAAGAGGTAAACTGGATAGACTACCAAATCTTGTACACAAACAGAGGACTAGATAAACAGAATATAAATACTTGAAAGCACACTGTACAATAGTCTGTGTTCAACACTTCTCTGAATGTAAAAGTACCACCAAATTCTGCTGTGAAGGGGGGCGAAGGGGGATAATCCTCACCTCTGTTTTACACTGAACTTTTTCTTTATTTTCAGTTTTTTTCTCTCTAAAAGACTATTTCCCTAACATGGAAGCCTTCCTAAGAGCCGTTTTGATCTGAGGACTCCCAGTCAGTAGTAACAGACCATCCGAAACCACATTCCCCAACTCCTCAAAATGAAGATTCATCTTAAACCCTAGTAATGTGAGCTTGTAAATTAAGGGATCTGTAGATGAGAAATGGGAGTTATTAGAACAAGAACAATTTCTCAGATGTTTTACACAGGAGCACATGAAAAAGTGAAAGAAAGAATAAGTGTGTGAGATGAATGAAAAAATATTAGATATATCCCATCCTCACCCCTAAATTAATCCTCACTGTTATTTTCAGCATTCCACATGGCACTGTTTAGTTCCCACATGATCTCATGCTGGCCTTGTCTGTCACTGCTTCCTTTTGTCCTAAGTTCCATTCCACATAAATTCCAGCTCCAGGTTTTATAACACCCTTCATTTATCAAAACAACCCTGTCAAGTTGAGTACCATTAACAGATAATGAGAGGAGACAACACATGCAGTTAGAGGCAAAGCACTCCACATTCTACAGGCCTCAGCATGCAGCCAAGTGAGCTGACACCTAACTTTACCCTAACAGTTATAATTAAATACAAAGTCTAGTTAAACTAACATTAACGCTACAACCGGGAACAGTACACAGGGGAAATGCAAAGATAACCTTAGCACTAGTTGAACAGGGCCCAGGTTATTCCAGACCCTTAACCTCAAACAACTATCCTCCATTTACTCTCTCCACAACTCTGCTTCTGTATCAGCAAGGAGGACTCTTGGCCACATCTTCTAAAGGTGGCAGCTTTGGACCGCTCCCCAAGACCACCAAAGGGGGAAGGAGATTGCATTTTTACATGATAGTTTAAAGGTAACATTCATCTAACAACAATAACTAGTGAGGTCTGCCAAAATTATAACTATCAAGTTGAAACAATCAACATTCTTTCCTATAGCATTATCTAGTAAAATCATTCAGATCAAGTAACTTAGCTCACCCTAGTGTCAAAATGTCAAAAGAATACCAAAGTCAATCAAGCAAATAATGACTGAATTAAGGGCTGTGTTAGTTGGATTAGTTAGCTATGTTTGCATAATATCCTAGGATAGGAAGGTTTTGTTTTGTATTACTATGGAGAACATGGAGCTATAATTTTAAACAAACCATCTATTGCTTTCCCCTTTCCAAGTCACGAAATGGCACCCCACAGCAAAACCTCTAGAGTTTTCAAAAGAAAGCCCTTTTGGATTTTTTAAAATTATGATTAGAGTAATACATGTTCCTACAAAAGATCCAAACAACTCCACTCAACAAGTTGAAGTGTATCTCTCCAGACTCTGTTCTAGAACATATGTAAACAAACATATACAAATACTTAAGAATATATATATTCATTTGTCTGGGGGTTCATTCTGTTGATTTTTATTTTCATAAAAATGAAATCCTACTATTCATGCTATATGGCAACTTGCCTCTCTCACTTTACAGCAGACCATTAACATCTGATTCCTTTTTATAGCTGCACAGAATTTTACATTGTGAGAGTACCATAATTAACAAGTTCCTAATTGCTACGACAAACGTCCGTGTGCATCTTTGCGCATATATGTGAGTATTTCTATACTGCAGGAATCTCTAGTTCAATGGATACGCACTTTTTAGTCAAAGATTGAATCAAACTGCCCCTCAAAAAGCTGGACCAGTTTATACTCTTCCTAACTGTAGGCCTGTTTCCACACTCACATTCTGGTGATCTATTTGAGGTTTACACAAGGCATTCTCCTGGATCTCCTACCTTTCTGGTCATTCCCTATTTCTTCCATGACTACTCCTAAATATAGGCAGTCACTGTCTAGCCTCTTCTTATCACACTGGCATCTCTCAGGAATGAGAAGATTCACTCTCAAGATGATTCTGTGTTACTGATTGCAAAATTTTATTTTTCCAGCCCTGACCTTGCTTCTTAGCAACAGATCCATGTTTTCAAAAGCCCTCTCCACACACTCTTAAATCATCCTACACCAAATCAAAATGTTCTTCCCCACATGCCCTGATTAACCCAACACAGTCCCAGGATACTCCTGCTGCCCTAGTGTAAGTATTAATAGCATGCTCTTTCTTTTTAAAAGGAAATTATGACACATCTTAAAATGCACGTAAAATCAGAATTAGCACATTAAACATAAAATACTTCTCAGCTTTTAGCATTACTGGATGACTTATACTATTTTAATAATAGGTAACTATCATCTAATCCATAGTTTGCAAGTCTTAAACGCATATCAAGGTCAGGCATTTACTAATGTGAATTTTTAAAATAACTTTCCTACCTAATTACCTATCCATTCATTTATCATATCACTTTCGATTCGGCCAACATTTAATGATCAACTTACGTGGTTTCTCTGTCGGTAAAGGTGCTGAAGAACAGAAATACATAAACTTAAATCAATAAGGTTGTGATGATAATTATATCCACAGAAAAAGACTTACACAGAGAACCATGAAACATATATGTTGCAATAATTAGGCAAATACTCCAAATTATTGGGGAAAAGTGAGTTTTTATGTCCTTCAACACCAGAATCTTAATATTTACTCTTTTATATATAAAAATAAAACTTATGAGTTAATTTCAACTTGGATACTACATAACATACTCTTGAGAAACAATTAGAAATAACATCAGATTCTAAAATTCAAGGAGGCTAACCTTTAGTAAAACTATAAACAGAACATACTTCAAAATTAAATATAGCAGTACAACATTAAGGTCAGACGTTAATTATAACTTTCCTTTTCATTTTACACTTCCCAACACAGCCTCCAACGTATATTTGAGTGATAAACTGCTAATGAGTATTGAAAGTGTTATTTCATAAAGTACAATATTACCAACATTAAAATATATTCCTGGAAAACACACACACACAGCTTGCAACACTAAATCCCACTTTTTTTGTGTCTGTGTGTGTGAGGAATATCAGCCCTGTGCTAACATCTGCCAATCCTCCTGTTTTTTTTTGCTGAGGAAGACTGGCCCTGGGCTAACATCCATGCCCATCTTCCTCCAGTTTATACGAGACGCCACCACAGCATGGCTTGCCAAGCAGTGCCTTGGTGCGCACCCAGGATCCGAACCGGCGAACCTCGGGCTGCCGCAGTGGAGCACGCGCACTTAACTGCTTGCGCCACAGGGCCGGCCCCCTAAATCTCACTTTTATAAGAACAGAGAGCAGAAGCACTAGCTTCAGTTTGCACACACAGCAAACTCTTTTTACACAGTAAGTCAATCAAAGGTCAGGCCTGGAAGTTTTAATCTTTAGAAGTGTGTAGCCCTGTCATGGATGTAGGATGTGGAATAAGCCTTAAAGGAACTTGAGAGAGAGAGAGACCTTTAAGATAGCTTATGCTTTTAACATTTTTAAGGACATTTTCATCTCTATTTTAAAACTTACTAGAGATCTCAGATTGTATAGATGAAATTATAATGCTGCGATCGAGCAAAACTTTGAAAGGGAAAAAAATACAGTTAAGAAGAGAGATTTCTCATTTGGAAAAGTGTTACGGATTTAAAAAAAGAGAATTTTTTGTGGAAGAAACAGCTCAGGGACTCAGGACCCTGACAGAATGTTTAGAATGGGGCCCCTCACGTATTCTGAGCTGACAATATGTGATAAAATCAGTGGGGAGATCCAGCCAAGCTTATTGGAAGTAATCTTAAGACAACTAAAAACCCCAACTGGAATCATTACACCAAGAATTCAAAATATCAACCAGACAAATAGATATTTGTGCAACTAAAATAATGCATACAAAACCACACATTGCTTTGCTCTTTTTTTTTTTTTTAAATTTTGATGTATGTTTTCTCTGGTAATATGCCTCCATATTAAATAAATAAACTAAACTCTTTTAAAATAAAATCACAAACATCTATTTTAGGAAAAATGTACATTTAAATGTTTCAAAACATTAAATGAGTACTATTTGCAAGGTTCAACATCATAGGTAGCATTAACGATTCAGTACTTTTCTGCTTACAAACCAATCGCTTCTCTCTAGAAAATGTCAAAAGACTCTATGTAGTTCAAAATAGCCATTCAAATATGCAATACACTGGCTAAGACTAAAATTAAAAGCCAGTCTCAAGAATCAAGAAGGTGACCTAAACGACACAGGGTGGTTTCTTTTCTTTTCTTTTGGAGGAGGGAGGGGTTAGAGGTGAGTGAGATTGCCATGAAGACAAATTCTGAATATCATTTGAGTTTAATTTTAATTGATTAGAAAAAGCAAATATTTGGGCTCCAGGAAATGTGTACTGAAACACAACTCAGTATAAATGAAGACATGGGCTAACTTCTAACATTTACGTCATTTGATTAATTCTAACAATAAAATCTAAGCACTGATCATCCTCTCCAATCTTCAGAGCAAGCTAACTCTGCAATGAAAAATATGAGAGCCCTATCAGCAGACTCCAGTAGGTTTAAATGATTATAACGTAAAGCATGTTCATGTTCACAAGTGAAAGGAAATGACTGTCAAATGCTTCCTTTACAATCTCTCCAGAACAGGGCAGGTCCCTTTAATGTGAGATTTTCCTGACATTCCAACTGTAGCAGACGTTGAACAGAGACGCATTACAAGCTGACCTGGTTCTATTATCTTTTATTGAAGGCCTAGCAAAGATCACACATGAGTCCAGTGCTATTTACATTTTTTGGTGCATTAATCACTTGTATACTCAAGGGCTTTAGAAAAATTCAATAGATTTTTTTTTTTAATGACAATAACCACAGGATGTAACCATAGCTGTATTGGTCTTTTTCTCAGGAAGGTCAGAAAAGCTTTAAAAACAGGAAGTCTGTGCAATAAGGTTGAGAAATGTTTGCTTTAACAGTCTAAGGCTTTAAGGTTGCAGTTTACAGTCAGGTGTTATGGAGGACTAGAGTTTATTCTTTCCAGCCAAGGATTAATGTCTCTAGGGAAAAGGCCAAAAAGGTGCCCAAACAACTAGAAAAGCACATTATCCTACAATAAAACTTGTTATAAAATCTGAACTATAAATCTTCCTAGCTACCCTGCAACATTAAAGAGGAGCTAACTTAGTAAGAGTAGGAGGAGGAACAGTTTATCTTTTATGATAATTTATAAAGGCTAAAGAAAAATCATAGTAACCAACACTAAGACAGCTGACTAGCAACAGTTAGCAGTTGGGTTAAATTAATATTTTCCATTTAATATGTGTTCTATTGATTATCTCATTTTTTTATCAATATACTATAAAGATAAATCAAATATAAGAATGATAATCTTCCCTGAATGCGAATTCTTGCTAAAAAATCAAATCAATGCAGATTAACTAAATAACTTTTTAAAGATTAATTAAATAACTTTTTTATTCCCAATAAAATGGTTGGTTTCTGCTTTTAAGGACATTATAAAAAAATTTTTTAAATTCTACTAGAGTGCAACATCAAAGATATTTTAAAAAATCCAATTTCATGATTCTATTCTTTCTTTAGCCTTTGTTTATAAAGGCAATCAAAAAGAATGGCTTTATCATTTGTGGACTCCATTTTACATGGAATTAAATGTTATATTATGAAAGCTTCAGGGCAAAAAATCCAAATATTATAATATGTACCTTATCAATTTAAAATCCAATTGGCTTCTAAAGGGCACTGCTTGAAAAATCATAATATCAAGATAAAGTGCTTTAAAATATGAACATAAAGGGTTATTACCACAAAAGTGTGTCATTTACCCCAAAGTGTGTCAAGAGAAAAACAAAGTGATTTTCCATTTGATAGTTACAACTACCTTAACTTTTTTTTTTAATTTTATTTATTTATTTTTCCCCCAAAGCCCCAGTAGATAGTTGTATGTCATAGGTGCACATCCTTCTAGTTGCTGTATGTGGGACGCAGCCTCAGCATGGCCGGAGAAGCGGTGCGTTGGTGCGCGCCTGGGATCCGAACCCGGGCCACCAGCAGCGGAGCGCACGCACTTAACCGCTAAGCCACGGGGCCAGCCCCATACCTTAACATTTTTTAATGTTTACCCCCACAATATTCCTACAGGGGACTGGACTACCTTCATGTAACACATGGGAATAAAATAACATTCCCTCAACCAAGTAGGTGTCCTCCTTATCTTTCAAAAAGGCATCCGCTCTAATAACAACCCAACCCTAAAAGGGTCCTATTGGTTTTCAGGGAGTGTATACTATATAATGGTCAGGATTGTTTCCTGGAAATTGGAAGACAATAAAGCAATGCCTTCAGAACTCTGAGGAAAAATAGTACCCAAGCTAAAATTCTATACCCAACCAAACCATGAATCAAATAGGAGTATAAAATAAAGACATTTTCAGACATACACAGACTCAAAACATTTACTTCTCGCATGCTCTTTCTCAGGAAGTCACTCCACAAACAAGAAGGAACCAAACAAAAATCTGTGAAAAATGATCTCTAAGGGAATGGCCAAAGTGACACAAGAGTGAAGACCCCTTCCAACAACTAGGTGGCAGCAGACCACATTGTCTAGAGGACATTAAAACAAGATAAGGGGTTCCAGCATGGATACCAGTAAGAGTGATTTATAGATTCCCTGATATTTTTCATTACTGAGAGGAGTTTTATATAGGTCTGTTGGAAAATGTGAGGCTGATGTAGAGATAGGAATATACAAAACTAAGCAAAGAAACAAAAAGAGAGAATAAATTATTAACTCCAGGAAAGAAACTGAAGAAGTTGTACAAGAAAAAGAATTAAATCATAGTACAATATGTGCTTCAACTAAAAAAATATGTACATTGCCATAATAATAGAACCATTTGATATTGATTTAACCACAAACTGTGATATAACTACATTGGGAAGATGGAAGAGGAGAAAGTAGGTGATATAAAGAGGCTCAATCCTCATCTCTCACTGGGCAAAGTCAGCAAATAATGTCTAAAATATAAAATACAAACATAAGCACGTTCTTTATCAATATTGAGCCAACAAAAGAAATGGTTTAAAAAGTTAAAATGGGTTGCCTCTGAGGAGTGAGATCCAAGGATGGGACAAATGGAACAGGAAACTATTAAACAATAAACAAACAAACCTTATAACACATGATTTGAAGTCCATGTACATATATTACCTAGATAAAACTAAAGTAAACATTAACAAAAATGTTGCTGAAAGATCTTAGCTACTTCTTTTGAAAAATTCACTGACACATACCATTAGCATTTTATGGTTTTGGTCACTTGATAAACAGAGTTGTAAATTTCAGAATTTCAAATGAAAAAAAGAAAAGAAAAGAAAAATCTAGCCAAAGAAATAATCATTTTAAGACAAGCAACAGAAATGAAATTTATTTTTCTTCACAGAATAGGTTGTACTACACTTTGCCACCTGCTGGTAAGAGTCTTGAAATATAGATACTCCACAATAATAATATCAATTTTTTTTTAAAAGGAAAAAGATAAAAACAATTACAAGAAATCAAAAAATAAATGATATAACAACCAAATTCAATCACTAAAATTTTAGTACACATAAATGAGAAACATTATCACTAACTAAAGTAACAGCTTTTAAAAGATAAATGCTATAAAAGCAAAAGTACAAATACATTATTTAGCTTCAAAGAACTTAACATAAATTTTTTAAACAATGTTTATTAGTATTTTACCCATTTGTTTATTCAAAGTTATACTCTATAATCAGCTAAAGGTTTTTTAAAAAGAGAATAAGATGGATGAAATAAAAGAAAATCGAGGACGTTTTCAAATAGTAGTTAGAGGCAAAATTGCAAGCTTAACAAGTAGTGAGCAAGGTTAACCGTGGTGTTTTTCAGTATCTCCCAAATGCCATGCCTTGTCTTGGACTGAGAATACTGCTGAATTTTAATGCCATTGTTTTGTCAATAAAGAGTATTCTCATACACTTCACAAGTTCATTAATAATCCTCCTCTAAGAAGACCTAAATTAAAGCTTGGCAAGAAGTTTCTCATGAAACAAAATTTGCTCCTGGTTTTGTAGAACTAAATGTGCCAAGAGGCAAATTAAGTTGTGGGAACATACTTTAAAAGTTATGCTTTCAAAGTATTCAATGACTCAAATAGAAGTATCATTACCAGCAGCAAAACAAATACTAGGACACCTATTTCATTTGCAATCTGTTAAGTTTCAGATGAATAATTTTATGATGACCACCAAGAACTATTAGGATAAACTTTGAAAGGAGACAGCCATAAACTCCCTAGATTTCCATTAGCGAACTGAAAGGAAACCAGAATGGATCCCACTTCCAGCATTAAAAGCGATAGAGAAAGAGTCTGGTAATTCACAGAGAAACTGCCGTTGTGCGGACTATATTGTGTGTGTTTAGTGTCCGTGGGAATGCTGACATGCACACTGCAAGTGGTGACTGAAGAGTCAATTAAGTAGTGGGAAAGGGCTTATAGCAAAAATTTAGACTAAAAATAATCCATTTACAGGAAAGCAGTACGAGAAAAGCTGGCTAAACTATAATCAAAGTCTGCATTTCCAGCTTCAATAGTAAACAGTTGTTAAGAGTGGTTAACACGCAAGACCATAAGTGCATATAATTTCAAGTAAGAAACATCTGTTTTACCAATAGTATCCTTGTTATATTCTCCATGTCTTTGTTCAGAGAGAGAGAAAGTAAGAGTAAGAAAAAGAACAGATATGACACATGAAAGAAAAAGTCAATTTACCTGAGGGAATACTGGGTCTTTCCCATAAATTCCTAAAATTATAAATTCTAAAGCTGTTAAGATTTCTAGAACTTTACAAATTTTCTTAAGAAATAAGGTCAGATGAGAATGTAGTCTCTCCTCCTGCTGTTTTGTCAGTCCCCACCAGGTGAGGCATTGCGCCTGATTCCACACTGAAGAGTGGCAAAATTCAGAAAACCAAGCAACCTAGACAGGCAAAGGCAGAAAGGTCTTACAGTTCAGGAGCAAAAAGCAGTGCTGCAAGCCACTGACCTCTGACGTCCAACAAAGCACTAGTCAGCTAAAATTTTTTTCAGTTCTGGGGATAAAACTTGTTTCATTTCACTAATGGTGAGGTTTAGGCCCATGTATTTTTCCAGGTGATTTTAAGTGGTGAGTGATGCTCTCCTCGTCTGGTGCTCTAAGAGCAGCAGCACCATTTCACTCCTAGCTCTGGACTGAGCTCCCCAGTCTTCCGGCAATTTAGCCTAGTGACGAAGGGCGCCAGTTCTGGAGTCACATGGCCAGGGCTGTCCCTGCTCTACGATTTACTAACAGGGTAACCTTGGGCAAGTCCCCATATGCTCATCTGTAAAATGTGATTAATAATAGTACCTACTACATAAGGTTATCACGACAATGAAATGAAATTATTCAAGTAAAGCCGTGAGCAGAGTGCTGGGCCCACAAGAAATGCTCAATCAATGCTAGGTCTTATTACCATTGTATCATGGACTCCATCATGGACTCACTGTAAGAACCTGATTAAAACAATCAGCCTGGGCCTAAATCGCCCCATCAGTGAGGTTAGCAATTCATTATATGTTTACAAAGCATATCACTTTGTAAAAAAAAAAAAAAAAAAAAGGTGGGGGTGGGGATAAGCAGGAATATCAGCATTTTGCTTTTCATTCTTGTTACCACCACTGCTGCATTATTATTGAACGAGGAGGAGTGTGTCTGGACAGATGCTCTTGCAAGCAGAATATCTATCACAACAGGCAGTGCCTGTCTCAGCAGCAAATCCCTTCCCTGCCTCCTTCCTCCCCTTCACCACGCATCCCCGTGGACGAAGAGTGCAGTGGAGACACACGGCAGCCGCGCAATGTCAAAATGCTATTGTCTAAGCATTCTGGCCATAGATTTTGATGAAATGAAGTGATCCATCACCAAACGATTCTTTTTGTTCCCAATTTATGTCCTTAAGGAATTATTAAATAGCCAAAGAGGCCCAAAGTGTATCAGAGACAAAAGGAGAAGGGAGAGAGAAAGCATATATACGTTTCTAACAGGCACACTACTATATATTTACCAAAGCAGAACCAACCAAATTATTGACATAACACCAATTTACAGAAACATAGAGGAACAAATAATGGAGATATACCATCTGCTTAATTCAAGTTAGAGGAAACACGAGTCTATCAAAGAAAAGATTTCTATACAACCACAAAAACTATACTCAAATAATTTTCCTCATTTCCATTTTCACTGGACTAGTAAAAGTAGGCCTATCTACAGTTAATAAATTAAAAACTAACATTTTTCAAAACAAAATAAGTTATTTAAATGCTTAACTTTTTTCTTTTTCTTTTTTTTTGTAGAAACATTTAATTGGCCAAGGAATAAGGGTCTGTTTTTTTCAGATCAACTTATTTCCAGTAAGCAATTTCCACCCCTACATATTTTCACATAGACATGTTGCTCTTTTTCTATTTACAGTGTTAGATACACAGTGAGTTTTTAACAAATAAATGCTTATGGATTGATCAGCTAGTTGAAGACAACCCAGACTTGCCCGAGGCCTGGAAAGTACAGAGTGAAATAGGAGGAAACGAACTAGGGATTGGTGAATGTGCATGGAAAAGCACTGTCCTTTCTGGTTAGTAGCTTGCCCAGGGGTGGAAAACTGCATTTGAAAATTTCTAAAAGATCTTTCTCCAAGAGCAAACTATTATTACTCTAATTCTTTAAAAACAAACAACAAAAAATAAAACAGTAATCTTGGTTTTATAAATCTTCCTCATTTCAAAGTCCATCCTACATACATGTGAGATAAACGCATTCCAGGTTTACGCAGGTTTCTACATATTTAAAGCTTTTACATTTAGACTCTTCCCTTTCAGACGCACTGATTTTGAAGTGCTCCATCCCCAGAGTTAGTCTCACTCTTCTCAATGCCACCTATCTACCCTCCACATAATTCTACTGCCGCAATTCTCACAAATTTAAAATCATCTTCTTATATATTTGGTCTCCACTGCTACGTGGAGCTCCTTCAGGGCACAAAGCATGTTTTATTCATTTTTGTAGTTCCAATTTTCCTAAATAATTTATTCACTAATTAAAGAAACCTACTGAGCCTACTGTGTGTCAGATGCTTTATTCATTCAACAAAAACGTATTGAATAGGCACTGTTCTAATAAGTATTTGGAACACATCTGTGAACAAAGCAGAAAGTAAGTCCTAGCCTCACAGATCTTACATTCTGCAGGGAGAAACAAACAATAACCATCATGTATAATATATACATTACATGTATATCCAAAGGCAGCAAGTGCTAAGGGAAAAGAAAAAGTAGGGCAAGATAAGGAGTTTAAGAGTGTGCAAGGCGTAGAGCAAAAGCTGCAGTATTTTGTTTTTAATTGTAGTTTTTTTATGACAGCAAAACATATGCCATTATCTGCTGGATTTAACAAACATGCACCATCGAGGCTGTTTCATATTTAGAACCCCAGGGTATACCATGCAGTAATAATGTATCATGAAAGGAAAACTGTTTTGCACTCTTCCTTGTAAATTATTCTCTTTCCCATTCCCCATGTATTAAGACTTTTTTTAAAAAAAAAAGGTAATATTTTTAAGCATAAAGACGTGCGTGACACTTGACTAAAGTTAATAACAAAATCATACTTCGTTATCCCATTAGGAACTTAAAATACAGTATAAAAACAGTGTAGACACAAAAAACAGGATGAGAGGATTTTTTTGCTATAATATAAAGAGTTGCAAAGACCTCTTTTATGGTAAGAAATTTAAAAGCATATTATATACCTTGTGGGGCATATATAAGGTCTGCAAAGTACAAATTTGGGCTCATTCATCACAATAGAAATTTCAGTCTCAGAGAATTCCATCAACTATTTTTCTCAAATCAGAAAAAAAATTGAATTTACTTTAAGATGAAAATAAATGCGGGGCCGGGCTCGTGGCTTAGAGGTTAAGTGCGCGCGCTCCGCTGCCAGCGGCCCGGGCTCAGGTCCCGGGTGAGCACCGACGCACCGCTCCTCCGGCCATGCTGAGGCCGTGTCCCACGTACAGCAACTAGAAGGATGTGCAGCTATGACAGACAACTATCTACTGGGACTTTGGGGGAAAAATAAATAAATAAAATCTTTAAAAAAAAAAAAGATGAAAATAAATGCAATGTGAATAAAGGAAACTGGAACTAAAGTTTCCTAAAATTGAATAATCTGTGATTTTAAGAGTACTGGTCCAGTTTTTATGAAGCAAGATTTCTCCAAAAACAGTACACTGCCATCTCAGGACTTCCTTCTCTGGGATTATAGTTGCCAGCTACAGGATTCAAATGGGTGGTCAAGGTAGGACTTGCTGAGAAACAACATTCGGGCAAACCCTTTAAGGAGGTGAGGAAGTCAGCCAAGAGCCTCAAGTAGATCTCTGGAGAAGGAACCACAAAGACAAAGGCTGGGGCTCAGCAGCCTTTCAGGAATAGCAAAAAGGCCAGAGGGGATGGAATAAAATTTGGGGGGCAAGGAAGGCACTAGTAATAAGGTCAGAGAGGGCCTCATAAGCCAGTACAGGGATGGTCTTATTAGCTGTATAACTCCAACAGTAGAAAAGAAGCGCACAACCCAAAAAATGTACATTTGTACATGAAATATATCCAGGCGCTACTAAAATTGAAAAACAGGAGATTTGGTATTTCTCCTGTACTCCAATGGATCATCCTGCACATCTTGTTCCTTGGAGAAGAACCCCACTTTGAAGACCACCGCCCTGTGCTGTCATAGCTTGACACTTAATACTGTATTCTCATAACAGCTGGGAGCAGTGCAGAGGGTCTGCTTTCCTAAGCTCCTCAACACAGCCTGGGGTTTCTCTTGTAGGCCTCACTGAAGATCCCAGGATGTGAGAGGGTTGAACTGGAAGGGTTTTTGTTTTGTTTTTGCTTCCCCACCCAGAAGTTTCTTAAAACCCCTTCTGGGTGGGAGAGAGGCACCTGACCTGGGCCAATGGGATTTAGCAACTTGGTCTCACACCTGTTCTCTCTCTGCTGGAAGAGCTGCTGGCCTCTATTAGGAATTTTAATTACATTCTGGCAAATATGCTGTCCTTTTTGACTGCTTAAACATGTGAAATGGGTCTCTCAGTGCTAGTTAATACCAAAACTCAAAACTAAATCATCTTATTAATGCAAAACCCTGGTCTCTGTCTTACTAGTCATAACGTGGAGCTAGATAGTCATCTACTACTAAATGATCATAAGCAGCTCTATTTCCCACACTGAGTAATTTATATATTTTTGTAAATACATTTTTGTAAATGTATTTTTTAAAGTTTGTTTCTACTGTATTTATTTTTATACTAACCTTCTACTTATGACAAATAACACAGGCTTTTTAAGTTTAGTAGTGATATAAAGTTTCATTTTAAAGCAAATGTGGGCCGGCCCCATGGCTTAGTGGTTAAGTGCGCGTGCTCCGCTACTGGCGGACCGGGTTCGGATCCCGGGCGCGCACCGACGCACCGCTTCTCCGGCCATGCTGAGGCCGCATCCCACATACAGCAACTAGAAGGATGTGCAACTATGACATACAACTATCTACTGGGGCTTTGGGGGGAAAAAATAAACAAATAAATAAAAATAAATAAAATGTATGGCTTTTCTCTTTCTAAGTGCAGGTATGACTAGCTCTACTTTCTATACTTAACCAGTGTTATCGGGGTCAGTTTTTGGAAAGAAATATTTTCCTGAGACAACCAGGGAGGAAGTGAAAGAGAAAGCAGAAAGGGACGACATTAAGTATTGTTTGAGGCAGAATGAAACTGGTAAGAAAAGACCGAGGGAAACACAGTGTGTGTTAAGCCCAGCAGGAGTCACAGAAAGGGAGTGGGGAAGACAGTATCTCTGACAGCTTTCTCTGGGACATAGCTGAGGACAGGGGTGACAAAAGGAGCATACCGACAGTCATCATGAGTAAACAATGTGCAGCTAAGAGGGAAAGAACAAGAGGCCAACAAATTCTAAGCTCCTACTTAAGTCTCAACAACCTTCATTTTTTGAGGTCCATCTCACCCTCAGGACACTTTCCCACTTACTCCAACTGAGAGCCAACTAGATAGGCTTGGTTCAACTACTGCCATCAGATGCTCCAATGGCTTTAGCTGACTCCATATCCAGCAAAGGCCAGCCATCTCTCTAATACTCTCACCAGCACATTAAAAGGCTTGGAGAATGAGGGGAGGACTGTACTTGTCCTGGGGCTATGCTGAGTACTATGGTTTCCTAATCAAAGCAACAGTTGGCTCAAACTGTCCCTTTCTCCAAGGCTTTATTTCATTCTGCAGTCTGCAAGTGGACGTTTCTGCCTAGCTAAACTCCACTCACATGAGATGATTTTAAGGTTATCATAATATCTGGTGAAAAAGAGAAGAACTCTAGAGTGAGAAAGGGACTCAAATTATACAGAACAGATCCAGTCTCATGCTAAGTCAGTTCCAAAGCACCTTTGTATATTTAACCTAATTGAGTAACTGAACTATATGATAAGAGACAATCTCACAATTCAAATACAAATCAAAAACAAATGTTTTTGAGATACAACGCTCTCATCACTCTTCTTGAGAGTGACTAAAAGGAAACAAATTCCACAATTCAGTATGGAAAGCATCAATTCTCTCAAAAAGGGTATTTCATACCTTCTACCTTCGGGGACACGGTACTGCCAAAAATGCAAATGACAAGTGTGTGCATAACATCTGCCCATTGTTTCGTGCCCAGTAGTCTATTACAATTGAGCTATTTAAAACAAAACAAACAAAAAAACCTCCCACAATTTTAGGGCTTACTCTACCAGATAAGAAAGTTTAGCAAATGGGAAACTTGCTAAAATTTACTCTTTTTTCCCTCCTTCTTAAAAAGAGCCAACAAGCAAGTCTTCATTATGAACACAGACTATACACAGGTATAGCCAGACACACATAGATGGGGACTGGATAGGCCACAGGACTGAATCACCCGGCTCGTCCCTCAACCACTACATAGTTCATAAACGTCCCCTTGCAGACTGCAGAATGAAATAAAGCCTGGGAGAAAGGGACAATTTGAGCAAACTGTTGCTTTGATTAGGAAACCATAGTACTCAACATAGCCCCAGGACAAGTAAAGTCCTCCCCTCGTTCTCCAAGCCTTCTAAGTAATGATTAGACTGCCATCAGGCAAGACACAAAGACCTAGGCTCTAGCCCATCAATCTGGGGGTCCAGGAGACTAGCTAGTACTGGAAACTCTTGATTAAAGGTCACAGCAGTAGTCCCTGGTCCAGGAATTTGGCTAGCTTTAGGTATAAAGGCACTGCTATATCAGATTTGGATGAGTTTAGCTAACTTCACCCAAATGAACTACTTCTGGAGAGTCATCCTGTCCTTCCTTGAAGACTCCATTAACGTCCAGATCATAACAAGATGTCAGCATGAGCCTGCCTTGCTATAGAATTAAATGACACAGAAGCAGCAGTCAGAGAATTGGCTAATTGGGAACCTTTTCTCTCAGGAAATCTTCAAAACCCATCCTTAATTCAGCCAAGAGTTCCACATAATGGCAAAGATATCTCTGTTAAAGGAGGGCTTGCCAAAAAGGCAAGTGATAAAATTCTCCATTTTAAAAAAAAGCTTTCTTAACATGATTTAAAAACTACATTTCACGGGCCGGCCGGGTGGCATAGCGGTTAGGTTTATGCATTCCGCTTTGGCGGCCCAGGGTTCACTGGTTTGGATCCTGGGCGCAGACCTACTTATCGCCTGTCAAGCCAAGCTGAGGCAGCGTCCCATATAGAAGAGCTACAACTCTACAGCTATGATACATAACTATGTACTGGGGCTTTGGAGAGAAAAAAAGAAAAAGAGGAAGATTGGCAACAGACGTTAGCGCAAGGCCAATTTTCCTCAAAAAAAAAGCAAACTACAATTAAAGCCAATATTCAACATCATTACGAATGTGAAATACTAGAGGAATCCTGAATAAAGCAAGGATGCACACTATTGCCACTTTTATTTAACATTATTTTTGGAAGTTCCAGTTAATTGAAGTAAGACAAGAAAAAAATAAGGTTAAAAAAATATAAGAGACAATTATTATTTGTAGACAATATGATTGCCTAACCGGAACAATCTAAGAGAATAAAATGGAAAAGTATTAGAACTAATGAGAGTTTAGTAATGTTATTATGCAATAAATAAAAATCAGTTGTGAGCCAGACCTGATGGCCTAGCACTTAAAGTTTGGCGCTCTTCGCTTCAGCGGCCCAGGTTCAGTTCCCAGGCACAGAACCACACCACTCGTCTGCCAGTAGCCATGCTGTGGCGGTGGCTCACATAGAAGAACCAGAAGAACTTACAACTATACACAACTGTGTACTGGGGCTTTGGGGTAAAAAGGAAAAAAAAAGAGGAAGCTTGGCAACAGATGTTAGCTTAGGGTGAATCTTCCCCTGCAAAAAAAAAAAAAAAAAGTAAAAACAATAATAAATAAATAAATAAATAAATAAAAAGTTGCTTTTCTAAATACTAATAATAATCTATTAGAAATTGGTGGGTTCACAATACAAACAATATTCTTATGAATAAATTTAAGAGGAAACAAAGGATGTAAATAAAACTTTATTGTTGTGTCATAAAAATAATAAATTTTATGTAGATAGCTATACATAAAACTTTATTGAGGGCTTGAATAAATAGAGAAATACAATGTTCCTACAATAAAAAGTCCTAGGCCTTACTCCTGAAATTAATTAAAACTATTCCCATCAAAATTTCAGTAAGCTTTTATTCCATTTGTTTGTTTTTGGAGGCTGAGGGGGAAACTGACCAAACAATTTTAAGTTCTTAGGAGTTCCGCCTTTGGCTTCCAGCATTGGTTATCCCCAGTACGAGAAGCCATTGGTCTGTGTTCCCTTTTAACAGCACTCTCCCTGCCCTACTTTCCTGTCACCCTCTTGGCTTTCAGTGATAACTCCAGTCCATTCATCTGTTGTGTGTGTGTGTGTGTGTGTGTGTGTGTGTGTGTGTGTGTGTGTGTGTGTGTGTGTGTGTTAGCTCAGGGCGAGCCAACATCCGTTGCCACTCTTCCTCTTTTTACTGGAGGAAGATTCTCCTTGAGCTAACATCCAAGCCATTCTCCCTCTACTTTATACATGGGACGCCGCCACAGCATGGCTTGATGAGCGGTGAACAGGTCCATGCCCAGGATCCGAACCCATGAACCCCGGGCCACAAGAGCAGAGTGCGTGAACTTAACTACTATGCCACCAGGCTGGCCCCACTGATCTGTTCCTTCTGTCCCAAACTATCAGTCCTGGCACAGAAACAAACATTCCATTTTCATTCCACTGCTCTTTCTAGCATCCTCATCCCTCAATTTCCTTTGCTCTTGCCTCACATCTACCTATAAAAATTTTCAACACTGAATTTGGGTTAGGAGGCATCCTGGTGCAGTAATTAAGATCTCAGGCTCAGGAGTTAGCCCACCTGAATTTAAATTCTGACTTTTCCAAGCCTCAGTTTCCACATCTGTAAGTAATAATAGTACCTAACTTGGAGTTGTTATGAGGGTTAAATAAGCTAATGCATATAAAATCTTGGCACAAAGCTTGACACTTAACAAGCCCTAAAAATATTAGCTCCTATATCTGGGCTGCTGGGCACCGTGAAAAAATTACTTACACATGCAGATTGGAAATGCTACTGATTTATGTCTTCCTGTCTCAGCAGTCTTCAGCACCACCCTGTTGCATCTCTGGTCAGCTCCTTTTTCTGGTCCATAACTGCCCCTCTTTTGCCTGCCACTTTTAAATCTGAGTACTCTTCAGAGGACCTATCTACACACTTCTCTTCACACACAATACACTCACTCTAAGCATTTTCGCTCTCCAATGTTCTCAACTCCTACTTACATAAATAATTACCAAATCTGTAGACCCAACCTCCCTCCTGAGCTGCAGGTACATAATTAAACAACTGTCTATATTTGGTCCCTCCCTGAATGTCCTACATGCACCTCAAACTCAACAGGTTCCACACATCTTTTCCTCCTTGTATATTTTCAGTATCAGTCAACTTAAATATCTCTCATCTCCTTCTCTTCAGTACCACCACCACTACCTCAGTTCAGAATCTCATTATCTCCCTAGCTCACTGCATTAGCGTCCTAGGGCTTCCCTAAAAAAGTACCACAAACCAAGTGGCTTAAACAATAGAAATGTATTGTCTCACAGTTCTGGAGGCTGGAAGTCCAAGATCAAGGTGTCCACAGGGTCGGTTTCTTCTGAGGGCTGTGAAGGAAGGATCTACCCCAGGCCTCTTTCCTGGGCTTGTTGGCTTGTTGACGGCTGTCTTCTCCCTGCGTTCTTCACATTGTTTTCCCTCTATATGTGTCTAACTCCATGTCTTTTTAACAAGGGCACCAGTCATATTGGATTAGGGCCCACCCTAATGACCTCATCTTAACTAATTACACTGCAATGACCCTATTTCCAAATAAGGTCAGATTCTGAGGTATAGGGTTAGGACTTCAACACATGAATTTGAGGAGAACACAATTCAACCCATAACATGGGTCTGCCTGCCTCTACCTTTGTTCACCTGGCCCAGCATCCATCTTCCCTTCGACTAAGAAAGTCATCTTTCTGAAATTCAATTCCAATAATGTCCTTTACCTGCTTTAAACCCACATTAGCTGCTTTTCATCCAAACTATGATGATGATGATGATGATGATGATACTGTGGGAGATCAAGATTTGGCCACCCTGAAACATATCTCTTTACCTTGATTGTTTTCTCTAAAGGACATTTGACCTCCCCCACTAACTGCCTAAAGAATTTGACATGGTGGCTCCTTCCTGGAACAGATCTTCTATCATGATGGCTATAAAGATAATGTAGGATAGAGGTTACAATAGCAAAGGCACCAAGCCTCTTTTATCAAAAACTCTGTCTCTCCCTGACCACATTATCTATAGATGACCCCGAAAAGAATTGTCCTCCTGCCCTCTGAAGTCCCAGGCCACTACCCACCCCCAACACGCTCCTCGCCTTTAGCTGCAATGCTTAAGCAAGCAGCTTAGACAGAGGGACGAGTTGCTCATTTCTGAGTTTCTCCCATGTATACATGTTATTAAACTTGGTATTGTTTTCTCCTGCTAACCTGTCTTGTTAATTATTTGGCCAGCCATAAGAACCTTAAGGAAAAGGGCAGAGGGAGATTCCCCCACTTCCCCCGACAATACAAATATTTATTGAGTGCTAATTATGTGCCTAGTATTGTTCCAAGTACTTTACATATATGACACTACTCCCATAGAATGGGTACTATTATCTGCATTTTATAAATGAACAAACTGGGCAACAAAGGTATTAAATAACATCTGTTCAATAAAGCCATGCAGTTAGTAAGTTTCAGAACCAGATAACTCAGGTTCTGCATCCCAAAATAAAAAGCTATCTGACAGGGAAATTCAATTTATTAGTCAATATAGGTTTCCCTTTTTGAGACTTTACCTACCTATCACAAACTACCACAGCACAACCCAGTTAGAACTTTCATTAGAGGAAAGAGGGTGCTTAGAAGGGAATGCTGCTCCACACTTACACAGCTATCAAAATCCTGAATACCTCACAAACATCAAATTAGCCAACCATTACCAAAATAAGGAAGGGGGCGGGGAGTAAGGGTGAGGAGGCAGAGAAGGATAGAACTGCAGAATGACAACAGAGAGGAAGAAAATCTAAACTCAGCCAGAATATATCCTCAGGTTAGAAATGAGGATGAATAAACAAAGTGTCTGAAAGGGCTTTTACTAAGAGGTTAGTAGTTAGACTGAATTAGAGATTAGTAATTAAATTGAATGGCTATAATATAAAATATACAAATATAGGGTTTTTTCCCTCTAAATAGAACATAGTAGCAACCCCAGAAGTTATTCAAGGGAGCTTTATTTTATATTTTTTATTTTTTTTAATTTTATTTATTTATTTTTTCCCCCAAAGCCCCAGTAGATAGTTGCATGTCATAGCTGCACATCCTTCCAGTTGCTGCACGTGGGACGCGGCCTCAGCATGGCCAGAGAAGCAGCGCGTCAGTGTGCACCCTGGATCCGAACCTGGGCCGCCAGCAGCGGAGCGCGCGCACTTAACCGCCAAGCCATGGGGCCAGCCCTCAAGGGAGCTTTAAAAAGGAAGAATATAAACTCTGAAACAAAAAATATTTTTAAGCGCTAAACACTTTTGTCCTTGAATCTGTTTTAGGATACTATCTGACAAGGTCTTTAAAGAGTTCAACTGTTGATTAAAACCATTTTCATGACCAAATGAGTTTGAGTCCTATTAATTAAGACTGTGCTGTGTACACTGATTTTTGTCATAGCGAGGATCAAGAGAAGTAACAGTTCTTCACATTAACCAACTGCTCACAATGTTATGTGGAAAAAATGTCTGCTGTGAAATACATAGCGTCCAAGCACTATTTAGTGCCAATGAAAACTAACAAACAGTTGTATTTTTAAGTTTAAGCAAGAGAAGGAAAGTAATCCTTACTGTACAGAAGACAGTTAGTCTTTCAGTATTCCAGATAAAAAAAACATAATGCTAAGAAAGGATCAAAATTAGAGACAACTTACTTTCCAGCTCTCAATTACCAGCATTAGATTGCACAAATCATCAGGTAGGGACAGAATACACCAAAATAGAAATCACAAGCTGAAACAGCCTTGAAGGCAGTCTTTCCCGTATATGAAGCCTTTATATCAAACAAATCTATACAGTTCCTGTGCATTCTAGCCTTTTGACAATGTGTATATCAAAGATTTTTGTTCCACAGCCCTTGGCAATTTTCCATATTTAATATGTAATGAAGAAAACCCACTTTAATCTTCTATATGACTAGACCCAACTTTAAAGTTACCATTAAAAATGATATAATTTATAGCTTCTATCATATTAAGAAATACATTTATTTTATTTTTGATAGTAACAAAAGCATCCCTGGAGATCTGCATGAAGTGAGATCTGCATGAATTTGAAGTTGTCAATAAGTAACCACTTCTCTTTACCTTCTTCTCTGGGTTCCTAGCTCAGGAGTCACCAAAATATGGGACAAGGGTCAAACACAGCCCACTGCCTGCTTTTGTATGGCCCCCAAGTGAAAGAATGGTTTCTATATTTGTAAATGGTTTGGGGGGAAAACAAACCAAAAGAGGAATAATATTCCCTAACATATGAAAATTACATGCAATTCAAATTTCAGTGTCCATAAATAGTTTTATTGGAAACAGTCACGCCCATTCATTTACATATTGTCTTTGGCTGCTTACCGGCTACAAAGGCAAGGTTGAATAGCTACAACAGAAACCTTACAGCCCACAAAGCCAAAAATATTTACTACATGGATGTCTTCAGAAAAAGCTTGCCCATCCCTGTTCCAGCTATTGTTAGAGACTTACAAAACGAATGGGATAGCAACATGACCAGAAGGGGTGTAATTACTAAAAGGAAATATGCTCTGATGGGCAAATCTGGAGCTGGAAAATAAACTCCTGCCAGCATGGATCAGCTGACATCTCCTTTCCACGAAATATCCCACATCTGAAGTAACTATATAACCATGTGATTCTCTTAAGTAATACCCAAAGGTATGTATCCATATAAAACAAGACATTTAGACAGACAATGCAAGACATTTCATAATCAGAGTTAAGAAAACTTCTCTCTAGAGCAAAAGGAACTAATGCCATCAAAAATAACGGAAACAAAAACAAAATCAACAAAATGGAGAACAAAACAGGTAAACTGGAAACCAAAACAATAGGTTTGGGTAAATTCGAATAAATTGGGGGAAAATAGTAACTAAAATTTGCTCCAAAGGAAGGGGATGGGGTACTATACATAGGGAAGTTTTCAAAAGTGTGAGAAATAAATTGAGTGGTATATATTGAATAGAATACATAAACTGAATGGAACAAACTTACATAGTATTTAAACCTTAGGTTAAGCAAAATTTCTCATGTATTTCAAAATATCAGCAAACTTTGGAAATTTACATTACAAAACTGATTAATACTATCTATACTAAAGTAATGTTCTGTCATTTGCTAGAATAAAAAAAATTTAATAAGTCTGTTAATTTCAAGTTTGAGAATTAAGCAGATGTCTCTCAAATCCTTTGTAAAATCAGGGATTTAGTTGCTTTCTCTACATATTACCGATGCTTAAAAATTTTACCTTCTACTTCTAGATACAGTGCAAACAAATACTCAACCTCAAATCTTCTTCCCCAAAAAACACCCTGAAACTAACTTTATACTTTTTTTCCCTAAAAAAAAATAAAACTCTGCTTTACTTACATACCATAGCAATTCTTATAAATTTTTAAAACATGATTTCAGGTGAAAGCTCTGATGTGTGTGATATATTTTATACACATGAATAGATATTTTATATTATTCTCTGTGATAAGAATGGAAAAAAGATACATACACAAGTGGTACTGGAGGTGAAGCAAATACTCAATACCAATAATCAAAGCTAATACACAATACTCACACTGTTTCCCAACTGCACTTCAGTTTTAACATTACCAGGAAATATGGGGAACAGTTACAATCATTAAAACTAATTCCTGATCTGTTTTTTTTCCAAAGAAGAAATAGGTCAAAAGAACTATTTTATCTAACTTGAGGTAGAAGGCAGTGGGGGAGATAAATAACTAGACAAAATGAAAAGAAGATACTTTGGCTGGTATCTATAAACCAATGTGAACACACACTAGAAACAGAATTCTCATAATGGTATGTTGCTTAAATTTGCACTATTTGCACTCACATAAGGCCTTTCATCCAAGAATTTCAAAGTGCTTTAACATACAAATTTATTTCAATCATGAATAGAAAACTTGAATTATCCTAGATCAAAGAAAGAAAATGAAAACCTTAAAAAGAGTACATTTTGTTTAAGATCATTCTTTTTTTGTGTGTGTGTGTGAAGATCAGCCCTGAGCTAACATCCATGCTAATCCTCCTCTTTTTGCTGAGGAAGACCGGCTCTGAGCTAACATCTATTGCCAATCCTCCTCCTTTTTTTCCCCAAAGCCCCAGTAGATAGTTGTATGTCAAAGTTGCACATCCTTCTAGTTGCTGTATGTGGGACGCGGCCTCAGCACGGCCAGAGAAGCGGTGCATCTGTGCGCGCCCGGGATGCGAACCCGGGCCGCGAACCTGGGCTGCCAATAGCGAAGCGTGCGCACTTAACCACTAAGCCACGGGGCCGGCCCTAAGGTCATTCTAATAAGTCAAAATTAAAACGAAAAGTTCGGGCCGACCCCATGGCATAGCGGTTAAGTGCACGTGCTGCACTGCTGGCGGCACGGGTTCGGTTCCCGGGCGCGCACCGACGCACTGCTAGTCAGGCAATGCTGTGGTGGCGGCTCCCACATGAAGTGGAGGAAGATGGGCCAGTCTTCCTCAGCAAAAAGAGGAGGATTGGCATGGATGTTAGCTCAGGGCTGATCTTCCTCATAAAAATAAAAATAATAAAACGAAAAGTTCAAAATTCCAAATGTCCATTTGACACACAACCACTGGACATATGAATTTCCACACTATTAATAACACCAGAAAGTGCAGCCACAAAAACTGTTTCCTAAATTTACAAATTAATAGTTTAAACTCTGAAACCTAAAATTCTAGGAGATTCATTAGCTTGTCCTTTGTAATCCTCACTTTTTTCTTTTAAGGGAAAAAAAAAATTTTAAGGACCCAAAAGCTCCTTCTTCAAAACAGTTCTTTCCAAACCTTATGGAAATGAATGTAACATACAGATTAGATATCCCTGAAAATATACAGAAGTTTAAAAATTAGAGGAAAAAATTATTGGCATAACATGCTTTAGGTTTTGTTGAATGCAAATACTTGAAAAGTTGAACACTGATACAGACATTCACCAATGAAGCATCCAGTTTCAACCTTTTCCACTTTAAAGAGATGTTTAAAAATGTGTCAGAATGAGTCAAACTCTTCCCATTTGTTTGAATTCTCTAATAGGAGGTACATTTACTTCCTACCCAAAAATATTTGAAAACACAAGATATGCCATTCTTTTTGCTTAATGTTCCACAAATGCCTGAAAAGCAAACTCAATTCCATTTAGTTGACTCAACAAGAGAATTCCAGGTTTTCTAAGCCAATATGTTTTAAACCAAGCATGGATATTCCCTAGGGCCAATAATTATGATATATTATCTAAGTAACCTTTCTAAGCCAAACCAGAGCACTTCTTTCCAAAACTCACATTCTACCAAATTGGGACTCTGTGTAGCGGGAAAAGAGTTCAGTACACACAGATTATTTTTTCCAAAGCAAAGCTTAAATGCCAGAAGCATGAAGATGCTGAGTTACACTGCCCTCTAGAGGCTCCTTCTGATATTCTTTTTAGCCTGAAATAATTAAATTCTGCTCATAAGACCTTTCTAACTAAGCAAGCTTTCAAAATTCTAATATTGGAGACTGACCTTTTTTAAATGGATTAGTAGTAGTTGTTACTAAAACCTGTATTTCAATTACTAACCATTATTAAAGGTCAGCAGTACTTCCCAAAGGGACAGGAAAGCACCCAAAACAGAATTTTATAATTTGCATTAAAAAAAAAGTTTTTAGTAACTCAGATTGCAGGGATCTCTAAAACAAAGATGACTTGTAGCATACATATAGTAATTAACCCAGGCGGCCAGGAGTTCTCTCTAGCAAAACCCCAAGTTCATACATTTGACTGAACATACAAACCTTGGCCCCATGTAGTCAGTGCTCCCCAGGGCTACTTGTATCTGTCCTCTCAGCTCCTAGCGGTTCCTGCCTTTTCCCTAGCCAGGCAACCAGACCCCTAAAGAGATCTTACAGAGCTAATGACAAGCCATAGCAACCAAAGACTTGTGTGAACTGCAAAGCACAAACACCAATAACCATTTTTCCTAAGCATGCAATAAGGAACCTGCCAAGGACTCAAAGTAAATTAAAACCATCCCTCCAGCCTAATAACTCTATAGGCACCTATAACACACCATAACTTGAGATTTTCTATTATTCTTTATCTTTAAGAACTTACTAAAATATATGTTTTACCATGTACCACCAGTAGTACAGCTTGCCTCAGCTGTCACAGTAAGTGACCAGAGTGGTTTTTTTTTTTCTTGTTTTAATCTAAATTCACATGAGACCATAAGGTCTCAACCATGCTCAAACCTTGCTTAAAGGAAGAAAAAAAATTTATATCTCTTCAACACCAAAAAACCATGTCTCAAAAAAGAAACCAAAACTAAGACACAATGTTCCACAACAAAACGTCTATTATTACTCTTGAAAGCAAAAGTCATCTTGGGGTTCCAATCCAGTAAACAAAAACAGCAGCATCCTTTGGCGCATAAAAGTGAAAATAGGGTTTCTACAGGCTCTAGAACAAGGGCTGGCAAACAAAGGCCCGTGCGCCAAGCACATGCAGACTGCTTTTGTAAACAAAGTTTTCCTGAAACACAGCCACATCCATTCATTTATGTATCGCCTACAGTTGGCTGCTTTCTCTCCACAAAAGCAGAGCTGAGTAGTTGCAACAGAGACCACATGGCCTGCAAAGGCCAAAATATTTACTCTCTGGCCCTTTACAGAAAAAGTCTGCCAATTCCTGCTCTAGAACAAAGACTCCCAACCTTCTCCGACAAAAGATTTAGAAGCATGTCATATGTGCAAGCACAGGAGTGG
Source organism: Diceros bicornis minor (assembly GCF_020826845.1). Taxonomy (NCBI): domain Eukaryota; kingdom Metazoa; phylum Chordata; class Mammalia; order Perissodactyla; family Rhinocerotidae; genus Diceros; species Diceros bicornis. The sequence goes on from NC_080752.1 coordinate 28,440,143, forward strand.
TGCTGGTTTGGAGAGAGAAAAAGGGATTATAGCTACTCTCCACTCTATACTAAAAATTAAGGAAATGAAATGATGGGAATGCATGGGAAGGAAGAACTGACAGATGCAGCAGATTCATCCCAAATAATGGCCTTCCAAAAGACTGAATAAGAAGAGCTCTAAGGTTTTCTTTTAGGTACTTTAAAATATTGCTGTAAGAAATAAATGAGGAAAACAAAAATTTCTACATACTATTTTACTCACAGCCATGCTACATTAAGAGCTCACTTCTGAAGTGGGTTGATATTTATATCAAAGAGAACATTTTAAGCAAGCTTTGAGATAGCTATGACAATGAGCATGATTTTAACCAGATCCCAGAATGAATTTGAGATAAATATCATGGATTTAACTCAGTGAACCATCAAAATAAAGATATTTTCCACAACCTAAGATATGAAATATAATTAATCCCTTTGAAGGTAACTATATGTAAATATAAAAAAACAGTATAAAGATGATCTGGTCAAAAGACCAAGATTCTATTCTGGTCTACGTATAGACTCCATATAAATCTTAAAAAAGTCATTTTCCCTTTTTGGACTTCAGCGTTCTCACCTGTAAAATGAGGGAACTGAGCTACATCAGTGGTTCTCAACCATTAGCATTCACCAGAACCACCTAGAGGGGTTTGTTTAAACAAGGATCGCCGGGCACCAGACTTCCCGTTTCAGCTCCACTCATAAAAAGCTTGGAAGTCGTCAATCCCGTTTTTACAGCAAGAAAAAAACTGAAAACAACTGAAATCAATGGCTTTTCTTAGATCCATCAGAGAATTTAAGGTCACAGGGCAAAGCACCACCCCAAAATCTGGAGAGACAGGAAAATACTGAGAACCACAGCCGAGATCAGCTTACCTGAAGCAAAACTACAGGAGCCAGTAACTGGTAGGAACACTTAATTGCAATTCTGACAAATTTCCGAAGACGAAGGACTAACTTAAGAGTTAAAAATTCCTGGAGGTCCAGACTTAGGGAGACCCATATGTAGGTTTTACTTTCAGGAGCCCCACCAGGGTCTCACATGAAGATCAGAGAAAAATCCCCTAGTATTTTGGGCAAGTGGAGGGGAGGTAAACATTTTGAAATAGCTCAGAGCATTCTCCATAAAGAAGGCCTGTCCTCTAAGGGACACTACTTTGCCAGAGCCTTGTCTGACCTCGCCTCAAAGGGCCATTAGTTAACTCCATTCCTGTCTTGCCTTCCTATCTCACATAAAAGGAGGGAAAAAGGCTAAGGAACTTCTGAAGGTCATAGCCTAGAGACTTAGGCCCACTAAAAAACTGAGATTTAATATAAAACTATAGGGGTCGGCCCAGTGGTGTAGCGGTTAAGTTGGTGCACTCCACTTCAGTGGCCCGGGGTTCGCAGGTTTGGATCCCGTGCGTAGACCTACGCACCGCTTATCAAGCCACGCTGTGGCAGGCAACCCACATATAAAGTAGAGGAAAATGGGCATGGATGTTAGCCCAGGGCCAATCTTTCTCAGAAAAAAGAGGAGGACTGGAAACAGATGTTATCTCAGGACTAATCTTCCTCACACACACACACAAAAATAATAATAAGATAAGATTATAGAATGTTTCTCCTCCCCAATGTCTTACCACCAAATCAACAGGGCTCCAGTATAAATAACAATGGGTTACAACTGAGAAAGCTGCAAGATAGACTCAATTTAAGAAGGAATTCTCAGGGAAACGCAAAAACAAAGGAGAAAAAAAACAAGAAAACTACAGGAAACTGAAGCATCTGGCACCTACAACTACAGCAGACATTCAACACCACATGGCTATTTCTTACAAAGCTAAACATAGTCTTACCATACAATCCCACAACTGCACTCCTAGGATTTACCTGATTGACTTGAAAACTTATGTTCACACAAAAATCTGCACACAAATATTTATAGCAACTTTATTCCTAATGACCAAAAACAGGAAGCAACCAAGACGTCCTTCACTTGGTGACTGGGATAAACAAACTGTGGTACATCCATACAATGTGATGTTATTCAGCAATAAAAAGAAATGAGCTATCAATATACATACATATACACACATACACACAAACACAAAACAAAACATGAAGGTACCTTAAATGCATATTGCTAAGTGAAAGAAGCCAGTCTGAAAAGACTATATACTATACAACTCCAACGACAGGACATTCTGGAAAAGGCAAAAGTACAGCATGTAAAAAGACCACAGGTTGCCAGGGGTTCAGGGAGAAAAAGGTAGAGATGAATAGGTGAAGCACAGGGGGATTTTAAGGCAGTGAAACTATTCTGCATGATAATGTAATGTTGGATATATGACATTATGCATTTGTCAAAACCCATAGAACTGTACAACACTAAGTGAACTTAATGTAAACTATGGACTTTAGTTATAATAATGTATCAACTGGCTCGTTAATTATAATATACCACACTAATGCAAGATATTAATAATATGAGAAACCGTGTGTGTGTTGGGTATATAGGAATAGGAACTCTCTGTGCTATCAGTTCAATTTTTCTATAAATTTAAAACTGTTCTAAAATATAAACCTATTTTTTTCATTGTTGGGCATCACTCTAAGTCTTAACAGGTCAGATTTTACAGTTTTGAGGAGCTCCCAAGTGATGCTGATATGGCCACACTTTGAAACCACCAGGCTAGGGCTCCTTCCAGTTCTAAATTTTATGATTCTATTCAGTAATGTTTTCATGGGAACTATGGTAACCAGTCCCCAAAATGATCTCCACTGATCCTGTCTCCTGGTATTCAAACCCTCATATGGCGTCATCCCACAATTAAATATGGCTGACCTGGGCCGGCCCCGTGGCTTAGTGGTTAAGTGCATGCGCTCCGCTGCTGGTGGCCCAGGTTCGGATCCCAGGCATGCACCGACACACTGCTTCTCTGGCCATGCTGAGGCTGCGTCCCACATACAGCAACTAGAAGGATGTGCAGCTATGACATACAACAATCTACTAAGGCTTTGGGGGGGAAAAATAAATAAATAAAATCTTTAAAAATATATATATATATATGGCTGACCTGAGTAATCAATACAATATTGGAGAAATCACAAGTCTTCCAAGTCAAGGTCATAAAAGACATTCCAGCTTCTTCTTTCTTAGATTCCTTCCTATGAAAAGCCAGCTGCAATATCATGAGGATATTCAAGCAGCCCTAGGAAGACGTTCCATGTGACAAGGCACTAAGGTTTCCGCCAAAAGTCAGCACAAACCTGCCAGCCATGTGAGTGAACTATCTTGAAACTGGATCCTCCAGCTCCAGTCAAGCCTTCCAGTGACTGCAACCTCAGAAGAAACCACAAGTCAGAACCACTCAGGTAAGCCATTTCCAAATTCCTGACCCAAAAAACGTGTGTAAGATAATAAATGCTGAATGCTGGTTTTTTTGTTTGTTTTTTGTTTTTTTGTGTGTGAGGAGGACTAGCCCTGAGCTAACATCCAATGCCAATCTTCCCATTTTTTCTTGAGGAAGACCGGCCCTGGGCCAACATCCATGCCCATCTTCCTCGACTCTATATGGGACGCTGCCACAGCATGGCTTAACAAGCGGTGCGTCAGTGCGCGCCCGGGATCCGAACCTGCGAACCCCAGGCCACCGCAGCAGAGCGCGTGCACTTAACCGCTGCGCCACCGGGCCTGCCCCTGAATGCTCTTTTAAGCTGCTGCTTTGGGGTAATCTGTTACACAACAATTGGTAATTAATCCAAAAATATAATAGGATTGTGTTATTGTTGATTCTTGCCTTTAATTTGATACAGTTGAAGAAGTCCTGAAAATGTCTCCATATACATTACAAATGTCTCCATATACATACAAACTAAACTGAAGTTCAGTTTAAAGAGCTCTTCCACTTTTTCTCAAAACAATTAACTGTACACTTTTTTCAGAACATAAAGGATATGGGATGGAAGGAGACGGGAAGGAAAAGAGCAGCAAGATTTTCATCTCCCCTAAGCCATTACTGTTAGTCCTAGGGTACAAATCTGAGAGTTTCACTTTATTGCTTAAAATGCTTTAATAAGTTTCCCTAAATTTACGGAGGTGAATCCAGTCACTGTTCAAGGTCTGCCCTATTCCCAGCTACTAGTCTCACCCCACAGCATAATGGGTACACACAAACATGGACTTATTAGTTTGTATGATCTTGGACAAGCAACTTTACCTCCCTGCCTCAATCTCCTCATCAGTAAAATGAGGATAAGTATAGTACCAATATCATGATTACTATAGGAATTTAAAAAATTAAAACATAAAAAGCACTTAAAGCAGTACCTTGCCTAACTGCTCAATAAATGCTAGCTGCTACCATCATCATCATCATCTTCTTCCATTTCCCCTCTTATAATGTAGATGGGTACAAGCCATTATGAACTATTAGAGTTTTCACTCACCCACACTGTTCTTACTTTTGTTTAAGGAAGACTCCTTATATCTGGAATGGCCTTTCTTAACTACCTTACCCTCACTCAGCCTTCTAAACTTTTCAAAGGTCCCTTCTTTATACAGCTTTCTCTGATGTCTCCTTTACTTACTATACCTCTACAGAAACACCCACATAAAATATTTATTTATTCTTTGCCTCTCCCACAAAACTGTATCCTTCTTAATAATACCTAATATTTATTGATTGTCAAGCACTGTGTGCCAGCCACCACGCTTGTAATAGGCACTTTACATGGACAATCAAGTTAAACCTCTTAATAACTCTAAGAATTATTATTATCTTTGTTTTACTGACAGTAAAATTTATAGCACATGTAAATAATAGAAATTTGAACCTCAGGGGCCGACCAGGTGGTGCAAGGGGTTAAGTGCGCGGGCTCTGCAGCAGCGGCCTGGGGTTCGCCGGATCGGATCCCGGGTGCGCACCGACACACCACTTGTCAGGCCATGCTGTGGCGGCATCCCCATATAAAGTGGAGGAAGATGGGCATGGATGCTAGCCCAGGGCCAGTCTTCCTCAGCAAAAAAGAGGAGGATTGGCAGATGTTAGCTCAGGGCTGATCTTCCTCACAAAAAAAAAAGAAATTTGAACCTTAGCTATCTGGTTGCAATTTTTCTTTGTTACCACCTAAAATCTAAGGATTATGAGTTTGACACCTTGACATTCTGAAAATTTCAAAGAGGCACATAAAATTTCTAGCTGTTAATATAAGCAGGCAACAGTTTTTACAATTTGTAATATAATGTATATACCTATATGTATATTACATGTGTGTATATATGTATTACATTACTGTAGGAGGCTGCCAGGTATGCACCTAACTTTACCAGCTTCTTGTTTAAGCTTTCAGGAGATATTCCTTGCATACACAGCATATATGTATAAATTCCTTTTTCTCTTATACAAATAAATAGCAGTATACTTCATATTTCCTTCTGCAACTTTTTTTGCTCACTTCATTTTTCTTGGAGATTGTTCAGGTCAGTGCACACAAAGTGCCTCACTCTTTTAACTACTGCATAGAATTCCATTGTATGGGTGTACCATATTCACTTAACTATTCTCCTATACTGTTTGCAGCCTTTTGCTATAATATAAAATGCTGCAATGATAATTCTTAAACACAAATAAAGGGATGGATAAAGGACAGATACATGATTATACAGTATAGTAAACACAGTAAATGTATATCATACAGCAAATATAGTAAAATGTAACTGTAGAATTTAAGTGGTAGGTATGGGGTATTCACCATATAATTCTTTCAATTCTTCTATATTTAAACTACCAAATTTATACATGTTCTTAGAGTATTATGTTTTTCTTTCAACTTTTCAATAAATCACCAATATGAAATATTTTAACAACCTTAACAACCCAAAATTCAAAAATACAATAATCTGGAAATGGCTTTTGCCCTTGGTTTGTAACCCAAAGAAGCAGAAAGAGGCATTATCACAAGAATCACACTTCAACTTCTGTCATTTTACACAAAGTATAGTCAAGCAAGTAAAATTGCCCCAAGAGCCTTATTTCCTCTGGTCTCTTCACAAAACACAAACAGTTCCCCTCGGGGCCAGGCCGGTGGTGCAAGCAGTTAAGTGCATGCGCTCCGCTTTGGCGGCCTGAGAGTTGCAGGTTCAGATCCCGGGTGCACTGACGCACCGTTTGTCAAAGCCATGCTGTGGCGGCGTCCCATATAAAGTAGAGGAAGATGGGCACGGATGTTAGCTCAGGGCCAGTCTTCCTCAGCAAAAAGAGGAGGATTGGCATCAGATGTTAGCTCAGGGCTGATCTTCCTCACAAAAAAAAAACAAAAACAAAAAACAGTTCCCTACAGCTGTCTGTTACATCTAAGAAAAACAAGGGAAAAACAAAAACCTTCAGAAGGACACAGTTTGACATCTTCCTTCTTAAGCTTCCTTCCTGTATAATTTCCAGAAGTCCTAGCCCATAAAAAAATGGTTTAACTCTTCTTTCTGAAAAAAAGACCCATGATTATTCTTCTAATCTTTCTTTAGAGAATATATTCATCCTTCCTCTGAAGATTCAGAAGCAGAACTTTCAAAAGAATTTCTGGATCAGAGAATGCCATTCCAGCCAAGGGACATCCTCAGTCAGGATCTTAAGATAATTCAATGAATGTTTGTTGGCTTGTTTTTGTTTTCTGACTTAAGGGTCCTCAGTGAAAGCAGATCAGCATCACAACAGACTTAATCTTAGGACAGTGCTTTGGTAGGACCAAATATTCAGAAACTTCAGAGAAGGACTTCATTCAAAACTGACATTTGAGCTATACATTCAAGGAGAGGTAGGAGTTTGCCAGTTAGAAAAAAAAGAAAAGAAAGAAGATTCCAATCAGAGAAGAAATCACAGAGAGCATGAAGGCTGAATTATCGCCTTTTTTCCTCCAAGGAAGCAAAAGTTAACCACACTTAAGTTCTTGAAAGAATAGTCATACAATTTCGAGGAATTTCCATTTCTTCAGTTGTTGAACTTGTCAAAAAGAACTGCAAGTTGAAGAGAACTCATGTGAATTGTAAATAGTTCTGAGCTTTATCAACGTGCAGGAATCAGGCAAAATTACTCAGTCCTAAGAGTAAAACCCAATGAAGTAGCACTAGTTAGTTGCAGTACTTCCACCTCCCTTCTAGAATACTTCTACGTACATCACTCAATGCTTACATTCAGTAAAAGCCTAAGGGAAATGCTGGCACCAAATAAAAGTTTTTATTAAACAGTTTTAGATTGTTGTTAACTAGCAACGGTTCAGCAGAAATAAGAAAAAGCAATAAATCTAGAAATAAGAGTGAAGTACCCTATGGAACATAGGGATGTGGAATAAACACCTATTCCGAGGGTGTGCACACCTCTGTTATTGCCCCATCCCAACTCCAGGGGCCAGCCATGACCCCACTGTGGGGACTACACTGTCAAGACTCCTTGTTCCTCTGCTGCTAATGCTGTACCATCTGTTCAGAAGTGTAGTCCATTTCCAACTCAGCATTCACCCACTCTGGGACTCCTCATCAGACTCCCTCAGGCACTTTATTCAGGCTGTTACCTGACACCTACCACTCACTGTATCATATTCATAAGCCTCTTCTCACTCCCCACGCACTCAGGGTAGAACCTGCAGCCCTGGGCATCGTTCTTTCCCTGTCACCCACCACGATGCCCCAGCATTCCAACACCACCACAGTCATGTTTCCCAAGGGCTCGTGTGCCAGACTGTGCTCGGTACTTTATATACATTAACTCATTTCACCCTCCCTACAACCCTCAGAATAATATAGCATGAACAACATATCACTCCAACCCTGAGAAGAGTATATTATTCCCATCCTACATCCAGAGGAAGGAGTAGGACCACAGAGGGCTTAAGAAATTGCCTAAGGCTACACGGCTAGTAAGTGGTAGAAATGGCATTCTCACCCAAGCAGTCAGGCTCCGGAACCCACGCTCTTAATTGCTATGCTAGTAGGAACCTAGACACTTGGTAAACTTAACTGGATGGAATTTCTAGTGGTGCTTTCCAAATAAAGAAGCAAATAAATATTTTTAAGACTGCATATGTTTTTTGCTAGTTTTGTTATCTGTGGACAATTTCCACTCCTTCTATTACTTGACCTTTCGGCAGCATTTAACACTGATAACCTCCCCCTCCTTCAAAGATGCCTTATTCTGCTTTTGTGGCCAATCTTCCATAGCCTCCTTAGTAGGCTCCTCTCCATCTGCAAAGGCCTTAGGAGAGTGATCTACAAGACTCTATCCTGGGCCCTACTGTCTTCTCTTTCCTCATACTCTCCCTGGGCAATCTCCAATCCAAGTCTTCAGTCCAGAGCTCATTCCAAAATCATGTATTATAAGTCTTGGATATCTCCGCATGGGTGTCCTGTGCTTAAAATTTAGCATGTCTCAAACCGAATTCACTGTCTCTCTCTCTCTCCCCAAATATGTTCTTCCTCTGGGATCATATCAGAGAACTGTATCAGCCTGAGTCCAATCAAGAAAGAGAAACCACATAGTAATTTGAATAAGAAAAGTTTCTAAATAAAGAATTATTAACTACAACAAGGAATTGGAGTAATAAGGAACTGGCTAGTGAGAAGAACTCGAAAAGAACTCTGTAAAAAGAACTCTAAAGAATAAAGGAGGGACCGGCCCAGTGGCGCAAGTGGTTAAGTGCGTGCGCTCCACTGCGGCGGCCCGGGGTTCACCGGTTCGGATCCCGGGCGCGCACTGACGCACTGCTTGGCAAGCCATGCTGTGGCGGCGTCCCACATAAAGCGGAGGAAGATGGGCACAGATGTTAGCCCAGGGCCAGTCTTCCTCAGCAAAAAAAGAGGAGGATTGGCAGATGTTGGCACAGGGCTGATCTCCTCACAAAAAAAAAAAAAAAAAACACCTCTCAGGCATTTCTCAAGTGTCCACAAGATGGGATCCAAAATCAGTAATGGCTTTGAAAGTTCCCTGCAACTTCCCTCCTCAAAATCTATGCTCCAGACATTAGGAACTTTATGTTGTTTGCCATGTGCGAAGATATCTGTTTTGCTTGCTTGCTTTTTGTTGTTTTGTTTTGCCTTTGGGCCGTTGCACATTGGTTTCCGCTCCCCAGAACAGCCTTCCTTTTTTCCCCGTATTTCCATACCCACTTTTCAGTTAGTTGACTCTCTACCATTCTTCAGGTCTCAACTTAGATGTCTCTTGCTCCAAGTCAGGTGCTCCTGATAAGTATACCCAATAGAACCCTCTTCTTCCCCACTTAGAACACATACCACACATTACTGCAATTGTTAACTGTCTCATCTTCCATACTTTTACCTCTGTGAAGGCAAGAAAAATTTCTTCCTCGTCAGTGAATCCTAGAGAGATGTCTAGAACAAACTAGGCACTCAATAAATATCAGTTCAGTTAATGAATGCTATATGAAAGAGGAAAAAGACTTTATGCAGTGAATAACAGCTTAAAAGGAAAACATTTTAGTTTTGAGATTATACCTGAGATGATGATCAGCGTACACGTGATAAAAAAGATTACCCATACATCATTCTAAAGATGAGAAGAAAATGCCTTTGTTCCATGCTTAACAACTAAGATAAAGTAAAATATAAAGTTTATTCCTCAGGGGAAAAACAACTAATTTAACCAGCTGGTAATATAAATTTATATGATTATATTGTATAAGATAAGTGAAAAGACTTAGTTTTCAAGGTGAACAATACCATTCTAATGTAGTATGTACATCAAAGGATTCAGTTTACTTACACCCAATAATGAAAATCAAATATTACAACATAATGTTCCATAGCACACCACGCTTCCACAGTAGAAAATCAATACATCATATTCATTTTCAGCGACTTGTCTACCCAACCACAGTTCTAGAATCATTATGCAATACAAACAGTCTTCTCAAGCACTTTGAACCCATCTGAAACCAGAACTAGGCTTTCTCTGACACCTACTCCAAAAGGGAATATTTCTCTTGCTGACTCACCAGGAATTTGCTCGAGGCTACAAGGGGAAAAAGCTGTAGAGCCAAACCTGTATGCGTGGTTATTCTACCACTATGGGAGGACACTTAGGACGGCTAGTCCAGTACTGCTCCTATTCAACTATGCCAGTGTATTTTACTGTATCCACACAGACCACAGTCTGACCAATCTCACCAGAACATAATGTCTTGTACTTTTCTATCTTCCCCAGTATTCAGCACAGTCCTAATCTAACAGCAAAAGCCTAATAAACACAGGCTGACTGCTGAACTCAAATGACCAATGACAACTTTCTCTATAAGAACATTCCACAAAATTACTAGGGCTGCCTTGGTAAAACTTTCATACACACACAGCCAGGGACATACATGCTCACACACTCCACACATACGTTTAATGCTAGTCCAAAATCAAAAAAATATGTTCATATGATTATTTTTCTTTAACTGTTTTTATTCCAACTGATGTATATTTCATTTTCCATAAAGTTTCTTTGTATATACATCCCTAGCACTCCCTTTCCCCCTCTTCTGCTTTATTTTTCTCCATAGTACAACACGTCTGTACTTCTTTGTTTATTGTCTCTTTTCTCTCACTGGAATGTTTCTCCATGAATAAAGAGATGTTTTGGTTTGTTTTCTTCGATGCTGCATCCTTAGCTCTTAGAACTGTGCATGAAACACAGTATGTGTTCACAATAGATATCAATTGAATGAATGAAAATAGAGCACCAGAAATTGATCTTAATACTGAGGCTGTGAAATGAAAAGGTCTCCAAGTGGGAGTGGATATATATTTGAAAGATGATTCTCTTTAACTTAAAGCCCAAAGGACTTTACGAAATTAAATTGCTACTCAAGCTGCACCCAAAGATCACTAAGCCTGCCCCTGAGTAACTGCTCAAGTACATTTTAACAAAAAAGCAAAGAATTCTATGTCCTGCTTCAGCACCGGAGAAAACCCTGCTATGGAAAATGGAAATTACTTAAGTTCCATATACGGCTAGTTAGGGATTTTATATTATACCTCTCATAACATTATGAGGTCCAGACTAACTACAAAAAGAATTCAGTTGTAGGGCCTGGCCCCATGGTGAAGTGGTTAAGTTCAGCACACTCCACTTCAGTGGCCCGGGTTCACAGGTTCGAATGCCGGGCGCAGAACTACACCACTTGTCAGCCATGCTGTGGCAGCAACCCACATACAAAATAGAGGAAGACTGGCTCAGATGTTAGCTCAAGGCGAATCTTCCTCAACAACAACAACAAAAGAGACAGAAGGAGACAAAAATATGGGGCCGGCCCCGTGGTGTAGCGGTTAAGTGCGCGTGCTCTGCTGCTGTTGGCCTGGGTTTGGATCCCGGGCGCACACTGATGCACTGCTTGTCAGGCCATTCTGTGGCGGCGTCCCATATAAAGTAGAGGAAGATGGGCATGGATGTTAGCCCAGGGCCAGTCTTCCTCAGCAAAAAGAGGAGTATTGACATGGATGTTAGCTCAGGGCTGATCTTCCTCACAAAGAAAAAAAAAAGGAGACAAAAAGTTGTGTTACAAAAAAAAGAGAATTCAGTTTTACATTTGCTTATAACAGAATTTTCTCCAGATATAATTCCTCTGATACAACAACTCTTCACAAACACTATGGTAAGTCATGGTAGTTACATTCTTAAATACAAGCACTAACTAAAAATCCTGTACATAGCAATACAAGTGATGGGTAAATTCTGAATCAAGTAACTCTGATGGAGAAAACTATACTATCAGGTGTGACATTTGGCCATTAAAACAGAATAGAGAATACAGAACTGATCAAATAGCTCAAAATACTTATTTGGTCAGGAAGAGATCACCTTCAGATTTTAATGAGGCAATAAAATAAGAAAACATTGAAGCAGAGGTGTTAATTAACAAATATTCAGTAAGCCAAATGCACAGATCTATACTGAGTTTTGCAGTAAGAGACAAAAGAAATAAAACATATGGTCCCCATACTAAAAGACTTTTAAAATCTAGTTGAGAAAAAATAAACAGAAATTGCAGTATCATGGAGAAAAATGTCCATAGTCTAAAACGGAAAACTTCAAAATCACCTAGACCCAAGAAAATAGACACCACATATTAGAACAATTTGATTTTTCTTTGACATCAATGGCGCTGTTGATGCAGTTTATCCTACCTCCAGTCAAGTAGGTCAATGAACAGAGACTCAGGTGTATGCTACTCACGCCGGCCACTTCACCTCAGGCTATTTTAATTACTTTCATGGTTACATTTCCCCATCAACTGATACTTGGCATGTCTAGCTATTATTAAGTATTTTCATTTCTATCTCCCAAATGTTTTCCAATCTGTCCCCTTCCATACCACACTCCCTTTGGCCTAGTTCAGCACTCTTGATCACCTGGCTAAATCACTGCAAATAGAAGTCTGATGAGATTACCCAGCTTAAAAACTTCTACTGGATTCCCCCACCCAATGAATAAAGTCTAAACTCCTTAGCATTCTAATTTTAAGGATTAAATTTCTGGCCTCAGCCCTTTCTTCTCCATGCTCCAAGAGCCATGTTTTGGTATATACACTTTTCCACCACTTAAAGCACATTCCCTTTCTTTTCTATTTTTCAACATCCCTCTTATTTTTTTCTGAAAAGCCCAGTTTAAATGTTATCTCTGTGAAGACTCCTTTGATCTTCACAATCAGTATTATCTTATGCTTTCTGGGTTTTATCAAAGTATTCTGTTTGTAACTCTATTAAAACAGACTGTATCTATGTTCATGTTAAATTGTAGTCTGATGATAGTTTTTGTCTGTCTACCCTCCCCTCGCCCCTTTTTTGGAAAAGAATCTCTTCTTCTTGTGGGGATCTAATAACATGTAGTTTGGGTGGATCCAGAGCTGCCCAATTATTATGCTAAATCCTCCCGGCCACCAGGAATGGTTCAAGAATGGGCCCATGTCTCAAACATAGCCAGTTGGAACCCTCCTCCAGAACTTTTGCTAGAACCATTAGAAAAAAAGAATCTCTTTTTGCTGGATCCCCTAGCTATAGGGATGAGGTCTAGAGCTATAGACAGCAATCTTTGCCACAATGAGGAAAACCTAGTAAGAAGGAAGCTAAAACAAAGAAAGAAGATGGAGGAAGAGAGAGATTCTCAATGCTTCTCTGAACCTCTGGATCTACCCAGGTTCACCCACAAAGCCTCCAAGTTATACAAACTCAAATTACCTTTTTTGTTTGAGCTGGATTTCTGCCACTTGTCAACTGATACAGTACTAATACAAATTATGATCATGGTCTGCTTTACACTATAACTAACAGTGCTCAGGGCAGAAGGAAAAGGAGCACACCTGGCAGGTAAGAGAAATAGCAAGAAAGCCAACGTGATTGGAGTGAGAGCAAGCATGGAGGGGTGGGGATGGCGGTGAAAGGGCTGGATGGCATTGTAAGGATTTTGGCTTTTACTGAATGAAATGTCAGGCCATTGTAAAGTCTCATGCAAAGGAGCGACAGGATCTGACTTAGGTTTTAAAAGGACCACTGCCTGCAGTGCTGTGAAAACACTGTGTGTATGTATTGGGGGGTGGGGAGGTCTTAGAAGCACAACTATTAAGAGACTGCTGGAGCAACCAACCCAGAGATGATGGTGGCTCAGACTAGGATTTCCTTGTTTTTTAAATATCCCATTTTTTGGTTACCAATTACAACTTTGGAAAGAAAGATAAATCAACACATGGTATTCATGCTTGATTTGCTAAGTATCTACTATATGTAAGAAACTCTTCTTTAATTATCACCTCCTTGCCAGATCTAGCTATCTAGCCCAAGAACTCTTTCCTAAACTCAAGATCCATATACAAACAGCCAACTGGAATTCCCTAACTAGATATCACATATACACTTTACACCCAAAACCTACTCCTCTCTTAGTCCCTAATCTGATTGTCTGAAATATTATCCCCAATCCTATTTGTTACTAAATAAGAAAGAAGGTATATTATTAACCACTTTTGATATTACTATATAATTAACTACTCACTAAATATAATCTTATTTAAACCTCAAGACAATTCTGTGAGACAAACAGCATTATTTGCCTCCACCATTTTACCGGCAACGCAACTGAGCTCAGAAAAATGAAGAAATTTGTCAAAGATTACTCTGCTGGAAAGAGGTGGAGCTGAGATTCAAACCTGTGTCCTAATTCACCCAGTTACATAACTCAGAAACCTGAGAATTATCTTACCATGCCTCAGCCCCATTCCTCATAGGTATGAACGACCAGCCTTCATTCCCCTCTTTCTATTCATTCTCACATCACCACTACCTTAGTTTGGAGCTTCCTCATATCTAATCTCAGTTACTACAACAGTCTCACAGGTTATGTTGCTATTTCTTGTACTGTCCTCCTTCCATCCTTTCTCCATACTATCATCAGACACTTCTCTTCATTTCCAAACATAAGCCTTGTGCTCCAACCCAAGCATAAGGCTGGGAACCCCATGGATTAGGGGAACAGAGCTACAAGTTCAAAAGCTGAAGGCTATCTCTATATTAGTATGTGTGTATTAATTCTAGCACCAGCAACTTACCAAGCAATTGTCAGTAACATCCCAAGTTCAAGACTCCCATTAATATTGCCAAGTAGGAAATACCTGGTATTTGCCCAATTTCCCCTTTCAGCCTTCATTTTCCAATCCCAAAGGCTGGGACATTAAGTATTTCAAAGACTTCATCCTACCTAGTTCCACCTTCCTAAATTACTACTTTCTCCTCTTATTCCAATCAAAACTGCCATTCCTAGAAGACCCAAATAGGTACCGATTCAATTAAAGTATATGAATGCTGCAGTCATCTAGTACGAGAAGATGAGGACCAAGACTAGGGTGGTACAGTGCTACAAGTGTACAAACACTATTGCCTCTATACAACACCTGGTGAGTGTGGGAAACCTAGTAGTCTTTTAAGAACCAAGAAGCATTCTTTTTACTGAGCAGTGTCTAGGCTCTTTCAGCAGCTTCCTATCCATTCAGGTCATGACTAAGGGCTTGGACTCTGGAATCAAATGCCCAGATTCAGATCTGGGTTCCATGCTTTACCAGCAAGTTAGTTCCCTTCTCTGAACGTCATCATCATCAGTTGTTGCTCTGCTACAACTCCCCACTCATCTTCCCTCTTAGCCTTTTCAACATTCGGCCAGTGCAGTCTTCTCCTTCTTCTAACTACTGAATGTTACTGACATCCAAAAAGAACCTAATAATTGTGAACAATCAATTCACTTAGATTAGATTGCAACACCCTCTTATACAACTGTTAACTTCTGCAAAGAGCTTAACTAACGCAGCTCATTCTTACACACACTATCGGTTTGTTATGATCTTCTATAACTTTTCTATGGCAATTGATTAAGATTAGTCTACCAATGCCTAAGATTTCTTGCCAGGGAAGGTACAATGTTGAATCTTCTCCAGAATAACACTGACTGACAAATTGTTTTTTTTTTTTAAAGTTTCCACGCTAACCAACTCCAGTTCCTTTCAGAACTACTAAATATGCCAATTAAACTCTAAAATGTTACATCATTTTGTGCCTTTAAAATACCTACTCTCAAAATAAGATTCCCTCCTCAAGAAAGTCAACGGTTAAAAAAAATACTTTTCTATCAGGTATCACAGTAAGAAAAACACTCGTTAGTTGGGGTTGCAGTAGTCATCTACAAATGGTCACCGCACCCTAGGAGGCTCTGCCTCTGGTTTGTGTAATTCTACGTTCTTTTTTCCTTTTTTTGCCATAAAACATTTTAATTTTAGCCACCAAATACAATCATATTCTTACCACTGACTAGCTCGTATTAAGTATCATGGAGTTTTTATAACATATCAACAGTCCTTAAAAATAGAGCTGGGACTTGGGCCGGCCCCGTGGCTTGGCGGTTAAGTGCGAGCGTTCCGATGCTGGTGGCCCGGGGTTGGGATCCCGGGCGCGCACCAACGCACCGCTTCTCCGGCCACGCTGAGGTCGCGTCCCACATACAGCAACTAGAAGGATGTGCAACTATGACATACAACTATCTACTGGGGCTTTGGGGGAAAAAATAAATTAATTAATTAATTAAATTTAAAAAAAAAGAGCTGGGACAGATATAGTTCACCTATTGCTACAATCACATAATTTCTTTATACTAAATGCCTTGAGTTGCTACAAACAAATACTGTTGTTAGGCACAGAATCTTAGGATGGATACTGTTTTTCTCTCCCATGACAGCTGAAACTATGTAGGTACCACACCAATAGTAAACATAGCAAATATTCCTCTGAATAAACTGGCAAGAAAAAGAGTAGAGAAATGTTTCAAACTGAGGACGTGGTGATGGGTACAGAACCCTCCAGGCTACATGCTGCAGCTGTTCTAGCACAAAGATCGGGATAACCGCACAACCAAGATGCATCCAAGTCAATCACCCCAGGGAATTTCCCGAGAGGACCGGATTCTGCGGACATCTTCTGTAACTGTCAAAAGCTGCACACAACAGACAGAAAGAAAAAATACTAAGAAAATGTCACGCCAATTACAAACAACGTTTTCCCACTGTAGAGATTTTTTTTTTCTGAAAAAGTGAATAATAATTTAATCAGTATTTTTCAAAAATGAATTTAAATGTCTCTGATTAACATATGTATATACATATTTCCATTCCCCAGTACACGCCTAATATAATAAAACAAATGCTATATTAAAATCTTTGGCTCTTGATGAAAACTCTGTGTGTATGAGTAAAAAGATCTTTATACTAAAAGATAGTATTGTTAAGATAGCAGAAGAAAGGAGAAAGACAGCAGTTAAGGAAGGAAAAACTAAACATTTAACGTGGGAGTAGAATCTGCAAACTGGACTGTAGAAAAGATATACTGTCTTTTTCAGATAATGCCTCCTACACACTTTTTCTATAGCATCTGCCAAGGTTTGTGATACTCCATACTTCAGAATTAATGGTTACATTAAACAGGAAGAATATCAGAGATTTTCACTGTCAAAGAATCATCTTACTAAATGCTTTAGAATTATGAACAACTAGGATTTTAAGGTCATTTAATTTTGGGAGTTTCTTTTTAAATACCACCTTTATTTTTAAATGAAAAAAAGTCACAAATATTAGCTCTGATATTAACACAGCCTAACAGCTTAAAGCTTGCTTATAGACCCCCTTTTTAAAACTAATTAGATAAAATCATTTTTTAGTGCCCAGTAATAAGAATCAAGACATATTTTACAAAACCGCTTTTGCTAAAAAAAGTGTTTTCTCACTTATCTATAATATTGGGAAAACATTTCCTATTTTAAGGTTTCTGGCAAAGGCAAACTTTAAATATTATTTAACTGGAGACAGGAAAACTGGTGCTACCACCAAATAAAAATCATTTTTATTTCATATTCCCTTTCTCTTGATGTGATTTAAATATATATATATTTCTATATGCAAAATCCATCTGCCTTTTTTTCTATTCTCTCTGAAATTAATCTGTACTATTTATCTGCTATGGAAAGCTTCCAAGTTAATAAGATTTTCAGTCACAGTTTGTCTTTCATAGCTTCAAACTATTATAATACTGAACGTATCATTTCAAAAGCAATTATCAACCTTGTCTGTTTCCAATACGAGCTGCTGTAAAGTGCTTGAAACTCCCGAGCACACTTTCTGAAACAGGTGTCCTTCTGCTGCCCATCATGATGATCTCTCATTAACTCTGGAAGATACTTATTCAAGCAGTTCCTGTTTACAAACACCCACCAACCCCACCTCTGCCCACCCTGTCGCTGCAAAAAAAAAAAAAAAAACAAAACCCACCACTTAGAATGTGCCAGGAATTACACCAAGCACTTTGTATCAGTTCTCTCATTTGCTCTTTTTTTTTTTTATTTTTTTATTTATTTATTTTTTTCCCCCAAAGCCCCAGTAGATAGTTGTATGTTATAGCTGCACATCCTTCTAGTTGCTGCATGTGGGACCCGGCCTCAGCATGGCCGGAGAAGCGGTGTGTTGGTGCGCGCCCGGGGTTCCGAACCCGGGCCGCCAGCAGCAGAGCACACGCACTTAACCGCTAAGCCACG
The DNA here is from genome assembly GCF_020826845.1 of Diceros bicornis minor. Lineage (NCBI taxonomy): Eukaryota > Metazoa > Chordata > Mammalia > Perissodactyla > Rhinocerotidae > Diceros > Diceros bicornis. The sequence goes on from NC_080752.1 coordinate 28,458,252, forward strand.
GGGCCGGCCCTCTCATTTGCTCTTTACTATACTCTAAGAGTAGGCATTATTAGTGTTATGCCCATTTTAAAGATAAGGAAAAGATAAGGAAGCTGTGGTTTAAAGAAGTATCTTGTTCAAAATTACACAGTCAGGATTTAAATCCAAGACTGTCTCTAGAACTGATACTCTTAACTAGGCATTTAGAAGAATAAATAGGAAGGAGGGCCAGCCCCGTGGCTTAGCGGTTAAGTGCACACGCTCCGCTACTGGCGGCCCGGGTTCGGATCCCGGGTGCACACCGACGCACCTCTTCTCCGGCAACTAGAAAGATGTGCAACTGTGGCATACAACTATACCGGGGCTTTGGGGAAAAAAAGGAGGAGGATTGGCAATAGATGTTAGCTCAGAGCCGGTCTTCATGGATGTTAGCTCAGGGCTGATCTTCCTCACCAAAAAAAAAAAAAAAGAAGAAGAAGAAGAAGAATAGGAAGGAAAGGAATTGGGACAAGCAGGTAAATTGTGGAAAAGCTGTTTTCAGGCAACACTGGCCAGCCTGAAGATGAAGAGGGGGCAGAGAAGGCAAAAATCTCTGCACCCCTCCCCACACAAACATTTAACACACACAGGCATTTCACCTAGACTACCAGGAACTCTACCAACTGGAAATCCATACACATTGACAGAGCGGTAGTTCAGCATAGTGGTTCAGCACTTGGGCTGTGGATTCTGATTGCCAGGGTCTGAATCCCTGCTCTACCACTTGTTACCTGTATAACCTTGTTTAAATAACTCTCTCTGCTATGATTTCCTCATCTGTAAAATGGAGAAATAATATTATCTCCTTCATAGTGTTGTTACAATGATAAATTTCCTTAACACACAGTCTGGGACAGTGTCTGGCATATAGTAAGCATACAATAAAGGCTACCTACTATTTATTTATACCTTCTTTTAATGCAAATAGTTCTGGGAGAGTTTTCAGTAAAATATTTTAATGTGTAATAGGTCAATCGAATGGCTTAGAGCAGGAACACCGAGTACCAAAGTCTATTCTCGAGAAGCTGAGGTAGGAAGTTGTGCATGGAGCATCTGAGGAGTAGGGCAAGTGTAAGGCAACAAGCTGCCGGCATCCCAGGGGAGGGTCTTTGGGCTAGGGGAGGAAGTAAGAAGGTCACATAAAAGGAAGAGGGAGGATCTCCAAAACAAACTTTGTCCATTTCCTAACTTTGCCTAAGGTCAGCATTGTTCCCAAGAAGAAGAAACTATTCTCTGTAATATTTCTTCAGACAAAAGGTCACCAGACAAGACTGTGGAGGGATTGCAGAGCATTAATAAAGTACTACGGATTCAGCTAGAATAATATTCTTTGATATTCTATAGTATGCTCTCTGTCAGCCATTATGAAGAGGTAAAACATTAAGAACAAATAACCTTGGGCCGGCCCTGTGGCTTAGTGGTTAGGTGCGTGCACTCCGCTGTTGGCGGCCCAGGTTCGGATCCCGGGCGCGCACCGACGCACCGATTCTCCAGCCATGCTGAGGCCGCGTTCCACATACAGCAGCTAGAAGGATGTGCAGCTATGACATACAACTATCTACTGGGGCTCTGGGGGAAAAAATAAATAAATAAAAATTAAAAAAAAAAAAAAGAACAAATAATCCTTGGCGGCCGGCCCCATGGCGTGGCAGTTAAGGGCACGCGCTCTGCTGCTGGCAGCCCAAGTTCGGATCCTGGGCGCACACCGACACACCGCTTATCAGGCCATGCTGTGGCGGCGTCCCATGTAAAGTGGAGGAAGATAGGCACAGATGTTAGCCCAGGGCCAATCTTCCTTGGAAAAATGAGGAGGATTGGCATGGATGTTAGCTCAAGGCTGATCTTCCTCACACACACACAAAAAGAACAAATAATCCTCCCACCCTAAAGTATCCAAGGAAACCACACACTCCTGCTGATCCTGGAGTAGCCAGGGAGCCTTCACTTAGCTGGTGGGGTCTCAACGTGCTGCCCTTGACAGAGTCATCACAAATTAGCAGCCCAGCACTTCAGGAGCAATCAGCCTGACCACATGTGATTTACTACTTTTTTAATTGAAAAACAGTGGAGTCATTTTATCTCCAAATAAATAGCAACGTATGGCAATGAAGACGATATCCTGACAGGAAGCATGTTTTCATTACTTGGCACCTACCTGAAAACCTCTCTGACAGATAATTTAAAGAGCAGGGTGGAGGTGGGCAAATTCCATGTTTCTGCCAGCGTTCCTGAACTATACCAAAGTTAAAATTATGCTAGCCTGGTTAGTTTTGCTCTGCGGATCTCCTCTACAATATCAGGTGAAAGAACGTGTAGATATGCATGGTTTTATTCTGAAGAGCCCCAAGTACTGTGCTTATTCCCATAGCAACCAGTAGGCTAAAGAGGGTCCCCATGTTAACTCCACAGACGACCTCAGAGAAGCCCTTCCTTGCAGTTTTATATATTTTTTTTGTGTGTGAGGAAGATCAGCCCTGAGCTAACATCCATGCCAATCCTCTTTTTTTTTTTTTTTTTTTGCTGAGGAAGACTGGCCCTGGGCTAACATCTGTGCCTATCTTCCTCCACTTTATATGGGACGCCACCACAGCATGGCCTGACAAGAGGTGTTATCAGTGCAGGCCCGGGATCTGAACCCGGGCCAACAGCAGCAGAGCACGAGCCTCAACCGCTACGCCACGGGGCTGGCCCCCTGCAGTTTTATATTCTTATACTAAATCTTTAGTTTAGGATCCATTTCATTAAAGAAAAACAAAAGTAACTACATTATCAGTATCATCATCCAGTGATATACAAGGCACTAAAGTAAAATAAAGGCAAAGTTGGAAAAAAACACTAGATTCCAAGAAGTTATAACAGAATTCCCCCATTTGATTGTACTATAAGAACATTTGCCAAAATAACTGTTTTCTTTAACCACTGCAAAAAAGAAAGAAAGACAAAATCAAAATAAGCAATAGCTAAAACTTATATAGCTATCTAGAGTACCTCATTTAATCCTCACAACAGCCCTTGAGGGGCCACTATTATTATCCCCATTTTACAGAAAACAAAAAGATACAGAGGCCAAATAACTTGCCCATGTGTCACACAGCCAGTAAGTGGTAGAGACAGGAGTTGAACCCAGACAGACCGCCTCCTAAGTCGCTGCTCTTATTCACTACACGGTGCCACTTTTCAAATAGGGGTAAAAATTGGCTCTTTTGGTCACCCAAAAGATTGTCATATAATGCTGAATTTTGACTTTGCTTTGTATTTCTAATTCTTCTACCTAAGAGAAGCACTTCCTTTTCAGTTTTATATTCTTGTACTAAATCTTTAGCTTAGAAGCATTTTCATTTAAAAAAAAGAAAAAAGGAAACCAACACTACCAGCACCTTCATCGGGTTATATTAGACAAGGAAGGCACTAAACTGCACGATTCGTATGACCTTTGTTCAGAGAAAAGTCTTCAGAATGATACACAACTGTAAAGTGGTAATTCAGAAAATTTCAAGGTAACAACACATATTTTGCCTCATTGAAGGATATATTTCAAAAGCAAGAACATGGACTACTGACAGATAATGTGACTTGCCCTCAGTCATAAGGGTGTAAGAATCAGGGTTTCTTGAAACCTAGCCAGTCCCCTCCCTTTCTGATGGTACATCAATGTTTCAAGTAATAAACCCCATTTCCTTTGTAGGAAAGTGATGTGATCAAAAGAAATCAAGGAAAATAAATGAAACTTATCAGAGATAGTTTATGTTGATAAAGTGCCAAACTTTAAACCATCTCATAATTTTTAAATTTTGCTTTCATAGCCATTACTTAACAAAGAAAAATATTTTCCAAAAAACATTTTAATCAAAGTCCTATTTATGGGCCGGCCCCGTGGCTTAGCAGTTAAGTGCACGCGCTCTGCTGCTGGTGGCCCGGGTTCGGATCCCGGGCACGCACCGATGTACCGCTTCTCTGGCCATGCTGAGGCCGCGTCCCACATACAGCAACTAGAAGGATGTGCAACTATGACATGCAAGTATCTACTGGGGCTTTCGGGGGAAAAATAAATTAAATAAATAAAATTATTTAAAAAAAAGTCCTATTTAAAGAAACTTCTAATTAGAAATTATTAAACTATGTATGTATTGTTAAAAATAATAATAATCGGTCCTGAGCTATTAGAAAGAGATGTATTGCATGCTATTTTAATAGGCCTAAATGAGGAAGGATCAACATTATTTTAATTTTTAAAGGTCTGTTTACAAAATGCAATCATCCTTTATTAAAAATGCAAGCTGTGCTTCAGCAAGAGGTTAGCGTAAATGATTCATAGAGAGATCTCTCCAGTATAATCTTCCTCTCCTGGGAGTTTCCTTTGGATGCTTTATCAAACCACTCAAGCTATTATTAAAAATGCTTCCCTGCGATAAGAAAAAAAAATACATTTCCCCATTCCCATTCACCACTACCTCTTCCATTTGAGTGATTTATATCTTTTCCAGTCAAAAGTAAAATTAATTCTTCATATTTCACACATTTTTGCAATCATTTCTTTTCACAACATTTCAAGATTATTTTATAATATTCAAAACAAGGAATTTAGCGTTTTTAAAAGTCAGAGGCTTTACTTCACTTACCTATATTTCAGTGCGACTATTGTTGTCTTTCATTGAAATTAAAGGAAATTTACCTTTTATTTGATAGATTTTAAAAGATTTTAAAATGTTAACTCATCAAAGTCAAGGCGCCCCAAATTTAAATTCAATTCTCTTCAATTTAAAAATGCTAATGAAAATTGCTGTTTCAATGCTGCAGCATCTGGCTCATTATAACATTCAGTTTTAACTAATAAATCCTTAATTATTAAACTCTGGTGTTCAATTTCTTTCACATGGATAAGCCAAACACACATTGCTATAATTATAAATACCCGGGATAAATTAGTTACAACAACATACCACAAAAAAACCCTCCTCTTACTTCTCTGGTTATTAAATAAGACCCCCAAGTACCTTATAAGGGACACACATTTGAAAGACCACCACTAAACATTTGGGCTCTGGTGTACATAGGTGCTGCATTTGTTGGCTAGCAAATATTTAACTCTGCTGGGTACTCAAGCATAATGCATAGAGCAATTTGTCTGCTTGTGCACATGGGCCAGTTTTTTCAAAGTGCTTTTTCAGATAAATGTGCCAAAACTGAATGCAATTACATGCCCTAATTCTGGCTTTACAAAGCCAACTCTGCCTCCACCCAACCTGATGTTTTTATTAAGGTGTTCCTGAATATACTTAAGCAAGGTATTATTGCACATCATGATGTCTAGTAAAGGCTGAAATCCCTGAGAGAATATATCTGGCTTTAAGCCTTAATATATGTTAGAGAGTTTTTCATTTTTCTCTCCCACTTTTTTTTTTTTTTTTTTTCCCTTTTTCAATCAGCAACATCGACAGGACTGACTGAATATTTTACAATGGAGTTGCGTAGTATGTGTGTTCAATCGGAGTATGTGTGTTCAATCGTTTGGCTTCTCAGAAGATTCATTACAGTTACATTAGAAAGTCAAATCAGGCAATTCTGCAGTCTGGTGAAAGCCAGCATATGAAAGGAGGTTAATACAAAAGAATTTCATTTTAAATACAGGACATTTAGGACTTTAAAAAGCAACATTATGATAAAATTTCCAAGATATTTGTTCTGGCATTAGCACACACTTACAGCTCTAATTTCAGAGACATCTAAATGCTTTTCTAGGAAAGCACGCACGGGAGGAAATTGTTTGAGATGCAAGGTCTGCCATCTTAATGATCCTCATGCTAAGAACGCTGCCAATGTATGTTTTACCCTCACTCATGGGGAAAGAATCCATGCATTCTCTGATTATACTGATGAAGCAGGAGTCAAGTAAGAGTCAAGGTGTATTCATTTGAAACCTCATAAACATTTTAAGTGCTTTTAATACTTGTCTTTCTGAGTGTAAATAAAACTAAAGATTTTCAGATCTCAATATGTATTTACATGACAAAATCAATGAAGTTAACTGTTTTCTCCATGATTAGTGGCGGATATAGAAAAATCTTCTCAAGCACACATGTGTTTAACTGGCACTTGTGTATAATGGTTTCCCTCTTACTAGACTTCAGGCCTCAATAAACTCCTAACTAATCTTATTTAATTTGTTTCCACTGGCTTATAGGTAAGCAAAAATTAAAAATAACTACCTACTGAAATGAAAAGAAAAACGCAAGCCTCTTCATTCACTACAGCAGATTTACAGAATACAGATTTCAAATACAAAGGCTCACCTTTTGCATGAGCAATTTGAAAGCCTAAATATCACGGCAAGAGGGAAAGAGCAGCTAGCAGTGGTGACAGACAGGAAAGGCGGCTGTCTTCAGTGCTACCTTTGGCAGCAGTACAGATGGACTTGGGAGGCCACTGGCTATGCTTAATTTAATATGAAGCTAAACGCAGTCAAAACATCTGGTGCACTACTGATGATTATCATGATAAATTAAATCTGACATCACACACAAAGCCATTCAAATAGTCTATTTATATCTTTTTTACCTAAAACACAAAGCTAACAATCTACATTTACTTTTTGTTTTTCACCTCCTCCAACAATCTTCTATTTTAGAAAAGGGAGGTTTTGTGGGGTCTAATGTTTATACAATTTCAGGAACTTCTTTAAGAAAAAGACTATAAAATTTTGTATATAAAATGCCAAGGGGCTCATGCAAGTAAGGGTCCCTTTGGTTTAAGCTTCATTAGCTCCAGAGACAATCCATCTCTGGGGAGGGGTGAAAGGCAGTGTAAGGTAAAGACTAAATGGTATACCAAGTGGCACATGGAATTGGTACAAAGAACAAAAAATTCTAAAAAGCAGACAATTTAACTGACAACCTGCAGAAGAGCAAAAAGGATCTTCTGGGCAGGCATATCAGCAAAAATAAACTACATTCTTAGAATGGATATATAACACATGTTCATAAAATGCAGAACCCCAAATCTGTGGTAGACCACTAGAACAAAAGTACTATTATAAAGGGAAAAAGTTAATGAAAGAATCAAATTATCAATTTTATAATAGCTATAGGACAAGGAATAAGTATAATTTTGATGAGCAACTATTTCATAAAGCAGAATTAGATAATCTCTAACAATTTCCTATTTAAAAAAGGCAGAAGACTACCTGTAACTGAAATAACTACTGCCTAGACTGCTATATTCAAATTATTGCATTTTTTATTACATTGCTTTGAATGATATTTGGTGAAAATAATTTTTAATTCCACTACTATAGAAAATTAGCTTCATCCAGACGCTTTCAAACAAAAAGGATCTAAACCCTGATTCTGCATCTGAAGGGAGAACAGCACTTCATATAATAAATTCAGTGCATTCAAAATGAGAAGCATATTTCTGTTTAGTTTTTCTCATCTTGACTCAAGAGCTGTGAAAAAAGTTATTAAAATTAATGCAAACTATCATAATTCTGTCTTTTTTATTACTGGTAATATTCTTTCTAAAATATTAGTCTGGCCGGCCCCGTGGCTTGGTGGTTAAGTGTGCGCGCTCCGATGCTGGTGGCCCGGGTTCGGATCCCGGGCGCGCACCGAGGCACCACTTCTCCGTCCATCCTGAGGCCGAGTCCCACATACAGCAACTAGAAGGATGTGCAGCTATGACATACAACTATCTACTGGGGTTTTGGGGGGAAAAAATAAATAAATAAAATCTTAAAAAAAATAAAAATAAATAAAATATTAGTCTGCTTTGCTATACTAGTGCATCTTCTTAAAAGTTCTCTTTGAAGATCAGGATCACTTTAACATTAGGAGAAAAACGCACAGTTATATTAATTTGGAACTGAAAATAATCTCTTTAGATTTTGAAATGTTTTTACGTTTGAAATTTTGAAATGATTCCCTTACTAGAAAGCCACTTATTTTTCTTCACTGCTTCCAATAGTGAAAGATAATGAAGCTACTTGCCATTCAACATAAAACACACACAATCAACTGGCAAAGGCTGACCAAGTAAACATTTTCCTATTTCTGTCAAATAAAATTTATTTCTAATAACACTGTCCTGTATAATATTTCCCTAAGTTAGCAAGTTATTGCTCCATTTCTTCTTCACTAAATAATCAATTTTTTTCTAAATTAACACAAGAAATACCACTGGAAACTTGTGACCAGTGAGAATGGATGACCCACAACCAAGTGGATGAACTACATGCGCTGCCAAAATCAAATTCTCTTCCGCATCGTTAATCTAATGCTAAATGTGATGCTCCACCAAAAGGGACCAAGAGTTTACAGAATTCCCCATGATCTTATCAGACGAACAAACACAGACAAGGAGAAGAAAAACAGGATAAGCTCATTGTTGCTGGTTTGTATTTTCCTGTTCTTCTCGACTTTCCCCGCAGCTGACCAAACTTTGTAGTTGGATTAAAAGAGCTGGTAGAGAGCACCTATACTTTTTATTTAGTTGGACTTCAGCTTTTTTTCTTTCATTCTAAAGTATAAGGTCAACCAAAACACCAAACATTCTATTTACAAAAGTCACTCATCTTCCCCATTATAGAGATGATGAATATTTAATACTTATGTAAGGACACAAAATGGGATTATTCTCTCACCTCAACATCAAGGTACCATCTAAGAAGATATTTAGTACAGATTGTCAAAGAAAACAAATAGAAGTATTAAATCACTGGAAGGTTATAATTTTCCTTCAGAAAAATTAAAAATTAATATTTTACTCTCAATTATTACCTCTTTCTGATACACTAATTTTAATGTACAATCCTTTTATATAAGAAAATTTTTAGAGCAGGTGCCACACCTCAGAACTTAGAAGATATAACATGGAAAGGAGCATTATCCTTTCAAAAGGCAAGGATGAAGAACATATACAACAATTAGAAAGAAAAAGACCAAAGCATACAACTGAAACAAACAGGGCACCTCAGGCCTTTGCCGGAACAGGCTCAAACTGTAGGTATTATTTTCAAAAAGAAGAATGAAAGACTTCTGCAGTTATTTTACAAGAGTTAAAATTCTTCAAATCAGATTCTTCCTAAGGTAAGGAAAGTAAAAACAGAATGAAGACAACAAAATTCTTTATCCTCTCCTTCAGAAAATACGGTTTAGTACCTTTTTTTAATCCACATCAAGAGATTTGGGTGCCAATTCTAACCTAATAACCAAATTACTCAGATATTTTGATTGCAGCCTGTGTGCAATTATACACCCTCCAGGCTCAATTGCAAAAGAGCCATAAAGAACTTAGAACATTACCAAATTCAATACACATAAAAAAGAAAAAAACTACAAAGTTCAAATGTGAGGGATAAGTTTTCTGCTAACACATGGATAACAATACTTAATTCTTATTATATATCTAAGATATTTATTGATGATCAATGCACTGTTACACCGAGCAACTCTAATTGATCAAGGCCTATTTCCCATTTGGGAAAACGAAGACTTATCTGAGAAATGATTCCAAATAAATTCCCCACAAGTAAGCAGACTTAGGACTCTTATTTATATTTCATAGGACAAAAATCTATATATCATTTACAATCATTTATATCAATCACCACAGTCCAGAAAAGTTGGCCTTGGATTAAGATGCCAAACAAAATCCAAGGTGAATGAAAAGAAAAGGTCCTGGGTCAGTAGAACAGTTTTGTTCGCATGAATCTGGAGAGGACTGGTAGAGCTGTGAGACAGACAATTCCTTGGTGTGAAAAGTAGGGGCCACCACGTGAGGGCTGGAGGTCACCGGGGAGTATAGCAGAAAACCCAGGAAAAGGTAACAAATTGTATAGACCTTTGATGTTGTAAGCCTGACTGTATCTATGGTTTTTTGTATTTACAATAATTATTCCCTTTTATTCTCTATTAATACTAAGTAAAATTCTTTGTGAAAATCCAGCTGGTGTCAGTTACGCTGAGTGAAAACAAAACAAAACAAAACAAAAAAACAAATTCAGATTTAAAAAGAGAAAAAGTGGACCCTTTAAGATCAATCAGAAGCAGTGGAGCCAGCAAGAATCTAGTATTAATATTAGCTACCATTTATGGGGCACTCACTATGTTCCAAGCACCAGGCTAAACTATTGCATAATTTGTAAGCAGCTCTATAAGGTAGGTATTGTCATTTCCATTTTATAGATGAGGAAACTGAAGGACAAAGAAGTTAGATAACTAACAAGGATACATGGCAGGTAGGTGGCGGAACAAGGATTCAAACTGTACCTTTTTCCTCTCATGCTCAAAATTATTATGCTTTACTACTGCCCCAAAATGAGAATCAAACTGAAAAAACCTCAAAGAGAAATAAAAACTCAAAGGAAGAGTCAGAGTTCTTTAAACACTCTCCTTTGGAGCACTCCTGTTCTAAAACTGGAGGATTTTCAGGTTTTGCAATGTGACGTTCTTTGTAAAGACATTTGATATAAATCCTTTGGCAAGTTCATTCCACCTCAAGGCTTCAACAGTCCCCATTCTCAATATCTCTATCTTCAACCTTGACTTTTTCCCAGGTCTACTTAAGCATTTCTACCTGCTATCGACAAAAATCACCCAGATTTCTCAAAGAAAAGTTCTATTTATTATCCTCTTCCCTCTCAAATCAGTTTCTCCTCCTGTGTTCCCAAACTTTTAACGGTACTGCCATACTCCTAATTACACCTATGCTGAAAAACTCCCATTTAACACTACACCTTCCTCCAAAAATTGCCAAATCCGACTGATTCTACCTCTACATTCTCACATCTATCGCACCTCTCCATTTCCACTACCACTTAGAAAGGTTGGCTTTGCATTACTTTTCACCCAGTCTCCACTATCTTTGATCACATCCTAGAAACAGTTTTCCTAAAGCACAACTCTAATCATGTCACCTCCATGCTAGAAAACTTTCAAAAAAGTTCATTTCCCACCAAACAACTTTACTTCAATATTCAGATCAAATGCCTCTTTCTCCATGCAACCTTGTCTAATTCCATTCCCCTTGAAAGAGGTCATTGCTTCCTGTTCTGAACTTTATAGCACTTGACCTCATATCACAAGTACCTGTATTTACATTACATTACATACGTCATCCCCCTAGTGAAGGACAGGCTCCATAGTAGCAGGGTCAACGTCAACGTCTGATTCACCTCTGAGTCTCCCAAAGATTCTGGTGCACATAGTATACAGTGCACGTGGTAGGTACTCAAATATCTGATAAATGAATGAAAAATTCTAAATCAGCTTTCTGGATATAACACAAGTTTTTTAGCAAAAGGATGTGTCCATTTACTTAATTTTTTAAAAATATACAAACAAATCTGTGAAAAATAATCATAATTTCCATTAAACCAGCTCTTTATAAAGTTTTATTTGGTTCCTAGAATCGTCAGGAAAAGGTGCTTATTTTATTTGAAAACAGAAAAAAGCATGAGTCGGCTAGGTCAAGCAACATCTAATCCTACTACTCACTGAGGCCAAGAAGCATCACTTCATGAGGCCTCAGCTTTGGTACTTCTGGATCAAGTCCCGAGAGGGCTTTCTTTGGACAAGGCATTAAATGCTTCAAGATGACTACTCTGTTTAAAACACCCTCCTCATTTCCCCAAAACTTCTCTTCCCAACATTTAGAGGTTTCTGCCATAAAGTCAGCTCCTCTTTTTTCTCCCTGTACGCCAAGGCCCTAGTAGCATTGCTTATAGAGAAACTAAGCCACATAAATGAAGACTAGGAATTTAAAAGGCCTGAATAACCTGAACCATGGAAAATTAATATTTTGTCCTCCACAATAAAGTTACACCCTTGGGCAAGGAAAATTAAAAACATTATCGTGTCCCTGCAATCAGCAAAAATCTAGGCATGGAAGAGTCAAGGAAGTTAGGGCTTAGCAAACTGAGAAAAGGAAATATCAATTCTGTGCAATTTCCTATCTGCAAACTACAGCAGTTTTGGAGGACAAAACTAAAAATGGAAGACTATTTCTAGATATTCTGATGGAGAATGATAATACTGTATTTACTTCAGTAAAGTCACAATCACAGAAACAAATCCAGATTCTGTTTTAATTGTTTTGTACAATCGTGTAAAAGCACAGAGTGTAATCCAGTTTTTCAATTCAGAAATAAGAGGTCCTTCTTGAAAACTAAAAGGAAAAAAATCTATTCCCATCATCAGATTTTCCATACAGCATTAAAAATGAACATCTGGCCTATAATTCAAGAAGTGAAGGCAGAACTAGGGCACTAGTTGACCAATTACATTTATTCCGGCAAAAAGCTGACTCAAGGTCAAACCTCTGCCACCTGCTGCAGTGTACCAGTCCTAGGAGCCTGTGAGAGCCCCAGGCTTCTAATCAATTCTGTGGTTCCCATTCTCCGGCTTCCCTTTCCCTTATCTCTGCCTCCTCCAGGTCAAAGAGCACCCGTGGGACAGGCAGGGGGCAGCCACAGTGGAGCAGAGTTCACAGCATAGGTTTCACCTGGCCTCTGTCTACGCAGAGCAACAGCCATGCGTCGCTCTCTATATGATCCTACCCTCGCGTCATCTGTAAAAACATGAGGAGAACCAAGGCATGCACAAAAATCATGGAATACCGCCTTGGGTCCAACTAAAATTCTAAGACAGAAATTTAAGGTCCGGCCCCATGGCTTAGCGGTTAAGTGCACGCGCTGCACTACTGGCGGCCTGAGTTCGGATCCTGGGTGCGCACTGACGCACCGCTTCTCCGGCCATGCTGAGGCCGCGTCCCACATACAGCAACTAGAAGGATGTGCAACTATGACATACAACTATCTACTGGGTCTTTGGGGAAGAAAAAACAAAAAGGAGAAGGAATGGCAATAGACGTTAGCCCAGAGCCGGTCTTCCTCAGCAAAAAGAGGAGGATTGGCATGGATGTTAGCTCAGGGCTGATCTCCCTCACCAAAAAAAAAAAAAAAAAAAAAAAAAAAGCTGGGGGAAAAAAGGAAAAGAAATTAAAAAAAAAACACTTTAAATGTTTAAAAAAAAAACTACACTCATCCATAAATTCAGTCCTTCAGCCAATATGTGCCAGGCACAATCACTGCTGACTGAGCAGACTGTCTGTTTGGGAAAGAAAGTATAGATAAACAATCACAACATGGTGAGTTGAGTACTAATAACGGGGGTCAGGAAAGGCTTCCTGAAGGAAATTACACCTAAATTGAAGCCTAAAAAATTAAATAAGTAAGAGTTGAGCAGGCAAAGGGAAGAATGTTTGCCACCAGAGGGCTTTACCTAGGTAACTAATACCATCAGATGTTTATTTTTACAAGATCAAAAGGCTCCAAGAAGATAGCAAAGGGCCAATAAGTACAAGAAAAGATGCTCAACATTATTAGTCATTAGGGAAATGCAAATCAAAACCACAATAAGATCACTTCACACCCTCCGGAATGGCTATAGTCAAAAAGATAGATAATAATAACAAGTGTTATCAAGGATGTGGAGAAATTGGAACCTTCACACATTGCTGGTGGGTTTGTCACATGGTATAGACACTTTGGAAAACTGTTTGGCAGCTCCTCAAAATGTTAAACATAGAAGCACCATATGACCTAATAATTTCACTCCTAGGTACATACTCAAGAGAAATGAAAAAACATTTCTACACAAAAATTTGTACATGAATGTTCACAGCAGCATTTTTTAATAGTCAAAAAGTGGAACCAATCCAAATGTCCATCAACTAATGAATGGATACATAAAATGTGGTATATCCACACAACGGACACTTATTTGGCAAAAAACAGGAATGAAGTACTGATATATGCTACAACATGGACAAACCTTGAAAACATTACGCTAAGTCAAAGCAGCCAGTCACAAAAGATTATACGATTCCATTCATGTGAAATGTCCTGAACAGGCAAATCCATAGAGACAGAAAATAGATTAGTGGTTGCCAAGGGCTGAGGGATGGGTAGGGAGGACATGGGGAGTGACTGATAATGAGTACAGGGTTTCTTCTGGAGGTGATTAAATGTTCTAAAATTGATTGAGGTGATGGTTGCACAACTCTGTGAACGTACTAAAAATAAGTGAATTATACAATTTAAATGGGTGAATGGTATGGTATATGAATTATATCTCAATAAGGCTGTTATAAAACAAAACAAAAGATCAAAAGGACTACAATGGTTAAGAATACATGGGAAAGGCACGGGATTTGAATACGCAGATTGGTCTGTAAGCTGTCAAGTAACTCAAGAGAGACAGTGGCTGAACAAGGGTAATGGGACTAGGAAGAGAGGAAAAAGAAACAATACTTGGTTATAGATAGTAGGGAGAAAAGAGGGAGTCCACTATGCAGGATTTTTGGTAGATAATTGAGCAGCATTTACTGGCAGGAAAACAAGGAAAGACATGTTTGGGTGGAGGGAAGTTCACTGTATTTTTAAGTTTAATTATATTTACAAAAGTTGTATAAGTACTTGGAGACAGTTTTGTTTCAAGAGGTTGTAAGCTTTCCCAGTCAGGCATTTGCTTATTCAATTTCTAAATGCAATTTAATGTTAGTTATGTTTATAAATGGAACTGGATGTTTAAAGGGAATTAAGTCTGTTCAACTTGAATTAATCAACATACATCAAAAGCTATCTTGAAAGTTTTCTTATATTTTTATATAAAATGTCCTGGATACACGAATAGACTAATAAGATTTATAAATTAAATTTAAGGCTTAAGGAAAACTGGTTTTACATTTTCTAACTTTAATAAATTGACTGTTAATTCTGAAGACTAGTAACTATAAGTAGTTGGGTATCACTGACATGTAGCATTAGTGGCTGGTAATTGATAAGTTCCAATTTGATGGCTTCTATTTTCTCTGAAATATGAAGTGAGATCATCTGTTCAAGAAACAGAAAGGAAGGTGGGCAGTGAGAGAAAGGGGAACAGGAATCCTAGGTCTAATGATAATTGAAATAAAAGCACTGGTGAAAGAAGGAGAAAGGGGGAATACAGAAGGACCACCTGGCATTGTCATGGGCCTAGTCTGGAGCGTGGAAACCGTCACTTCACAGAGGCACCCATCAGCTGAATGATGCCTTTTTCTTTACAATTACTTAGTTAGCACGACTTTCTTCCAAATAATGTTATATGCAATTGGTTACTCTGAGGTATAAACAGAACGTGTTTCCTGAATTTTGATTTTCAGCCATAATTTAAAGATAGCAATAATGAAAAGGAAAATCTATTTATATAACGTACTTAAAGAGTACTTCTGCATTCTAATCCTGACCATGGCAAAAAAGAAGCGTAAAACACACTATCTCTTTAGACAATAACAGAAGTATAATTTATTAATTATACTTTAAAATCATTTCTGTCTTTTTTCCTCTAACCCCTAAGTCCGGATTCTAGACCAGTGTTGTCCAACAGAACATTCAGCAACGATGGAAATATTCTGCATATGCACTAATACAGCAGTTAGTGGTCACATGTGGCTACTGAGCATTTGAAATGTGGCTAGTGTGAAGGAAAAAATCTTTAATTTAATTTTAATTAATTTAAATTTAAGTAGCCACATGAGGCTAGTGGCTACCATATGAGAGAGAATAAACTTGTCTATTAAAGAAAACAAAGAAATTTATGGGCCAGCTAGGTGCCCAAGAGTCCTAAGTTAATAACATATAATAAAATATAAAACAAGTATGTGAATTCACTCATCCACTCATTTATGAGTACATGTAACAACACTGATCCCTGCCCATGAAGAGTCTTTGGTTCAATTCTCAGAATACAAGAGTTCTGAAGCCTCAAAAATATAGCCGCTAACCGTGGCTTAGCGGTTAAGCGCGCGCGCTCTGCTACTGGCGGCCCGGGGTTTGTATCCCAGGCATGCACTGACGCACCGCTTCCCCGGCCATGCTGAGGCAACTAGAAGGATGTGCAACTATGACATACAACTATCTACTGGGGCTTTGGGGAAAAAAAGGAGGAAGACTTGCAATAGATGTTAGCTCAGAGCCGGTCTTCCTCAGCAAAAAGAGGAGGATTGGCATGGATGTTAGCTCAGGGCTGATCTTCCTCACACACACTAACAAATATATAGGTGTGGACTAGGAGAACAAAAGCAACTCATTTCACATCCTAAGAGAATCCAGTATACTTAAGAAAAGAAGCCATGATCCTTTGAGTACAAGTGTTTATCAGCCATCTTCCAAAGGCTAGGGGTGGGACAAACCTGGCCTACAACCTGTCCTTGTAGATAAAGTGCTACTGGCACACAGCCACGACCATTTGTTTACATATTACCCACGGCTGCTTTGAGGCTACAAGGGTAGAACTTAGCAGCTGTGACAAAGACCAGCCCCAAAAGCCTAAAATATTTACTATCTGACCCTTATTTAAAGAAAAAGTCTGCCGACCTCTGTTTTAGGCTAAGGGCTGCAAAAGCTATTTGTGCCAGGTAAAGGACAAGGAAACTCTGTAAGCCACAATCACCAACTGAAGAAAGAATGCCTGATATCTAACCATTTAAGTTACAAGAAAAAGTTAAACCTAAAAACTATTTTTGAAAATCTTAAACCTCAGGGCGTTTTCTGTTCATTTGTGGCAATGATTTGATAGAGTAAAAGACTTTATTTACCTAGAGAAAAACTTCTGCTGCATTTTATTTTTAGGAAAGAATCAATTACAAGGGAAAAAAACAAAAAATACAAATGATCACATATGTAAGATTTATTTAAAATACTGCACTTCCAATCCCAAGCCATAGTATTCCACAAGAATCACTAACCCATTAAATGACTGCCCAGCCACAAAGTGACAGGCAAGTTGCCTGATTCACAATGACAACCACAATGTAAAACATAATATTATTTTTAAAGTATGCTAATATATTGAAGCTTTTCTAAAACAAAGCTTGAAACAACCATCACCAAAAGTTTCTATTTTCTACAATACAAAGAGTTGGTACCACTGAGCCGTGTCTTCATCTGTAATGGAGGGAACACTCTCACCTCAGAAGATTACTGTGAAGATTAACTAAGGTTTCGTTGCAAGGTACAGTACCTGACACACAGTGGATTCTTTTTTTTTTTTTTTAATTTTATTTATTTATTTATTTTTCCCCCAAAGCCACAGTAGATAGTTTTATGTCATAGTTGCACATCCTTCTAGTTGCTGTACGTGGGACATGGCCTCAGCATGGCCAGAAAAGCGGTGTGTCTGTGCGCACCCGGGACGCGAAGCCGGGCCGCCAGCAGCGGAGCACCCGCACTTAACCGCTAAGCCAGGGGCCGGCCCAGATTCTTAATTTTTTTTTAAATACAGTTGACTGGAAGGGGTCATTCTCCATGGATTATGAATAATTAGGGCTTTACTGTCTCGATAAGACAAAACTACATTTTCAACACTAGTAGCACTGACTGTTTTGGTCAAACCTAGATCTTAGAGGAAGCGTCACCTACTGATTGACAACACAGGCTCGGTAAGCAGACTGCCTCAGTTTACTTGCAACCCTACTACTTACTAGCTGTGTCCCCCAGTTTCCTCATCTGCAGAAATAACAGCCCTTACTTTGTGAAGACTGTGGGGAGTATTCCAGTGACGTAGACTGCACACAGCAAGCACTCAATAAATGCTGCATCTTAAACACCTATGGCGAATGTCCTGACTCTAGGAATGTAAACTGGTACAAACTTTTTGGAGGCTAATTTAGCAATTTCTATTAGAATTCAAAATGCACCTAATTTTTTATTCAGTCATTCCACTTTTAAGAATTTATCCTACAAAAATATTCACAGGTGTATGTAAAAATATTGACAAGGATGATAACTGCAACATCATTCATAATCGCAAAAAAAACAAAGCCTAAACATCCATCAACAGGGAACTGGTTAAATTACAACATTAATGTACCATACTACAGAATATAATTATTAAAAAATAGTCTATATGTGTGTACCAATATGGAAAAATGTTCAGGACTTGTAGTTAAGTAAAAAAGGTAAGTTACAGTACAGTATGTAAAGTACAACACCATTTTTGTTACTTAAAAAGGATAGAAAAGGCATACAGTATATATGTTTTCATAGAAAAAGTTAGAAATAATGTACACCAATCTACTAACAGTTATCATTTTGGAGGTTAGAACTATTAGAGACTTCTATTTGCTAAATTACACATTTCTGTATATGTAAAGTTTATAATTAGCATACATTACTTTGAAAATAAGAAAAAAGATAATAGTAGGAAGCCCTTTAAAATAAAGTTTTCAGGGGCAGGCCCCAGGGCCTAGTGGTTAAGTTCGGCGCACTCTGCTTGGCGGCCCGGGTTCATGGGTTCAGTTCCCAGGCGCAGACCTACACTACTCATCAGCCATGCCGTGGCAGCGACCCACATACAAAATAGAGGGAGACTGGCACAGATGGTAGCTCAGAGACAATCTTCCTCAAGCAAAAAAGGAGGAAGACTGGCAACAGATGTTAGCTCAGGGTGAACCTTCCCCAGCAAAAAAAAAAAAAAAAAAAAAGGTTTTCAGAGCCAGCCCTGGTGGTCTAGTGGTTAAGATTTGATGCTGTCACTACCCCGGCCCAATTTTGTTTCCGGGCAGTAGAACCACAATACCTGTCAGTTGTCATACTGTGGAGGCAGCTCACATAGAAAACTAAACTAACAACTAGGGATACACAACCATGCACTGAAGCTTTTTAAAAAAATAAATAAATAAGGTTTTCAAAGACTTTAATACTGTAAGAAATTGTTTATGCTGCAAATGCTGCTTTAGGAAAAGATACAAAACTATATATATAAAAATACAATCCCAATTTTCTAATACATATGACTAGAAAAAGAGACTGGAAGAAAAGATGCCAAAATGCAAACAGCTGTTATCTCCATAAATTTCATGAATGTAGGGGCCTCAACTGTTTTATATTTATATATACTCAGTAACAAATAAGTATTTGTTGAATAAAAAAATATTTCTAGAACCGTACAAAAGTGTAACTACAGTTAACAATACTTTATTGTATATGCGAAATTTGGTAAGAGGGTGAGATCCTAAGAGTTCTTACCACAAAACAATAAAATAAGTGGGAACTATCTGATGTGATAAATATGTTAATTAGATTCAATACAGTAATTATTTCATGATGTATACGTATATCAAATCATCAAAATATACACCTTATATATATACAATTCTTAATAGTCAAATATAACCTTCCTCTCCCTTTCTCTCTCTGTGTATGTGTGTGTGTATATATATATATATATATACTTTGTTTTCTCTGGATATAACCTCTTCCTACATTGGACTGAAACTTACCACTACTTCAAATATTTTGTTCCTGATATATGATAATCTGTTTTATCTTATCCTCTTGAAGCATCACTACAAATAAAATTTTACAAACTAAATGAGATGCCATCAAGGAATCACATACCTATTCAGGCCGATTTCCACTGAATAAGTGAACATGTGGTCTGCACCTTTAATATAATATTAAACAAATAAGAAAGAATTTTGTTGACTGAATTACCAAAAAGTTAAAAGATTTTTAAACTCCAAAAATGTCATTATTACTTGACACCTTAGTTTAAAGATCTACAAGTCAAACATCTGTCCAAACAGAGATGTCTAAGAAATATTCCATTCTTGGAAATGCTATAGCCATAACATGAATTACATTAAATCATAACCAGATGGTATGTCTTTCATAACAAGGCTCATTCAAAGAAAGCAGCTGCTGAATATAAGTGCCATTTTTCTGCAACTCACTATTAACTGGAGGCAAAAAAATACTCGTTTTTGATATCTTTAAATTTTTTCATGAACTATTTACAACATACAAGCAAATATTAGAGAACATAAGGGACACCATGTACTTACTACCCAGATTTAACTAATGTTAACATTTGGCCATATATGCTCAGATTTCTTTTCCCCTAAAGCAATTAATAAAATATCACAGATATAGTTAGATCCTCTCCATACACATTTTTTTTTTTAATATTTAAAAATGAGGGACTAAACGTGACCAAGCTTCAGGGTTCCTGGATTTTTAAAAAATTTATAGTAACATGTTTTTATTATTCCAGGTAAACTCTCACCAATACAATGTATAAATTCTAGCCTGCAGCAAAAACTTACTATTATTATACGAGCCTATCTGTACCAAATAACCTTAAAAAAAAAACTATTAAAGCTATCCTCTGAAAGACTGTAACATGGATATCTTTGCCATCACCTATATTATTGGTATTTTGCTCACAGTTTTGTTTTTAAATGATTCCTTAGATATGCACTGTACAATATGGTAGACACTAGTCACATATGGCTACTGAGCACTTGCAATGTCCTAATCCAAACTGAGATATAAGTGTAAAATGCACAATGGATTTCAAATATTTAGTACGAAAAAAAGGACTGTAAAAAAATATTAAGGGGCCGGCCTGGTGGCATGGTGGTGAAGTTCACACACTCCACTTCGGTGTCCTGGGGTTCACGGGTTTGGATCCCAGGCGTGGACCTACATACTGCTCGTCAGGCCATGCTGTGGCGGCATCCCACATACAAAATAGAGGAGGACTGGCACAGATGTTAGCTCAGGGCCAATCCTCCTCACAAAAAAAATAATGATAATAAAAATTTTTATATTATTTACATGTTTAAATAATATTTTGGACATATTGAGTTAAATAATATACTGTTAAAATTAATTTCACCCCTTTATCTTTCTTTTAATGTGGATACTAGAAAATGTTAAATTACATATGTAGCTCATAGTTAAAGCTCACATTATAATTTCTGTTGCACAGTGCTGTCCCATATACATCAAAATAGCACCAGAATAAGAACTAAAATTTCACAACCAAGACTTAGAAAAACATGCAATGGTTGAGATGGGCAAAATAGGAGAGTTGTGGTTGTTACCTAGGCGATTTAGAGGAAAGAATACTATGTAGGGAAAAGGAGGACTCCCAGATTATCCTTCTATATCACCAGAAAACCCCAGATAGACTCTCTTTGCCTCATTTCATTTTGCTCATGTGTATCTGGAAAATTACTCTCCTAAAGAAGTCAATTCTTTAGTAACTTAAAAGGATTGAAAACAGATCTAACATAATTCATCCATTTAACAATTTTTATTAACTGGGACTGGGGATACAGTGGTGCATAGGACTAAGGCTTGCTTTCTGATGTGTATGGGGACGTCACGTGCAAACAATGAACAAGTTAACAAATAAGCAAAAAATTCATTTCAGAAAAGTGCTTTGAAGAAGCATGTGAAAAAAGTCAATAGTCAGTCTTTCCAGTCCAATCCTATCTTTAGAATCAGCTTTTAAGAGTCCTTGGATGCCGCAGACACTGAGATTTATTTTAGGGGTGATAAATCAGTTTTTTCAATGTGTTCAAACTGTAAGCTCATTTTCTGTGTAAATATTTTCGATCAAAGCATTCTGCAAAACACATGTACTGTTCCCAAGGACATCACACAAGCAAATGCAAGGCAATTTATGTCATTGTCATGATTCTCACAACACTTAAATGCCCAATTTGGCTTTTAATGCTTAATTAAGGAGAAAAAGTCAGTGATTATTCACCCTTTTTCACTTAAGAAAGGCAAGTGAGAATATCTTGCTGTAAACATGGTAAAATAAATTCCAAATTGTTAAGCATCCAGCATCTTCAATACAAATCTTCTGGTCCAGGAAATGGCACAAAGATCTCGGCTGACACGGTCAACTTCCTCTCCCACAAAAGAAACAACTCCAAAAACCCTGGGAGTTCATACTACAGATAAAACGTTAATGCGTGTGGCCATAACTACACAGTTGAATTAGCCTCCATAAATTATGTGCCAACAAGGTCAGAGGCTAAAAACGACCCTTCACTACTGTCGACTCTCAGCGCATCCATGCACCAAAACACTACACAACCATTATAAACCATATTAAAGTCACAATATACAACTGGGTGAGGAAAATAGCAGATGTTAGAAATGCTCGATAATAATTGGACTCGGTCAGTAAATTATAGCAAATTCATCTAACAGAACACTACACAGTTATTAAAAATAATCCTGAAAGTACATTTATTGACACTGAATGACAAGAAAATACTCATATTTTACTGAATACATAGTAATTACAAAAATGTATTTAATGTGATACCATCTTTTAAATGTATTTATACTGCCTATGTAGGAAAAAAGTCTGGAAGAGTATATCACAAACAGCTACCATTAGTTATCTGGGGATGCTTTTTAGTTTCCTCTTTTTAATCCTATTTTCTGACTTTTATACAACAAACATCTACTACTACTTTATATAGTAAGGAAAACGTAAAAGTTAGGTTTACAGCAAGTTACAAAACAGTATATACATACGATATCAATGATATTCAAAGATAATGAGATAAAGAGAAAGGGCCATTACACAAAAGAAATGCCAGAGCGTGAATAGAATGATCCTTGAGTAATCCTTCCCCTCATTTATGGAAGTCTTTGACATCTGCTCATGGTCTTCCTTCTCACCTGGGTCCTACCATAATCAGGGTGACGGCTACAAGAAGTTACCCATCTAACAGCCAGGTGCCTGGTTCCTAGATATCCTCATCTCCAGTGACCTCTACCTTCACTCCATGAAGCCACTCACTTACACAGCCACAACTTGCTCCATGTCTGAAACCACCAATTCAAGGCATTCCATTCTCTGACCACAGCCCCCAGCAATCCCGAGTACTCAGATACTTTGTCCTCCAGCCTCAACAGAACCTTTTGTCCTTTGATCCTCTGTTTTCTTCCTGTCAGCATCTTTCAGATTTCACTTCCACTTACTCTGGCCTCTGCCTCTAGGAATTTCATATTTCCCCCTTCATTTTGGTAAACTATTTAAAAACTATACCCAACCTACCTTACTTCAATGACTTAAAAAAAAAGAATCAGGGGCCAGCCCGGGGGCATAGCGGTTAAGTGCGCGCACTCTGCTTCGGCAGCGGCAGAAGCAGAGTTGGGATCCTGGGCGAGCACCGACGCACCGCTCATGAGGCCATGTTGTGGTGGCGTCCCATATATAGTAGAGGAAGACGGGCATCGATGTTAGCCCAGGGCCAATCTTCCTCAGCAAAAAGAGGAGGATTGGCATTGATGTGAGCTCAGGGCTAATCTTCCTCACAAAAAAAAAAAAAAAGAATCAAACCAGAATTATTATTCTATTATATAGATGAGAATCATGCTTTACCTCATCCTCTCAAGGGGACAAAGAATTGCTCAAGTACTGGCATGTATTTTAATTCTTGAATGGTCCAACTCTCATCTCCTGCTTTTCCTCAAAATTATTTCATAATTCAAGCAAAGCAGAATTAATCATGTGCATTCTCTATCTAATCCTCATACCTGCTCTCATGATATTCATCTCTTCTGTCAGTTCTTTTTACATTTTTCCCATATCTGTATTTTCCAGCACCCAACATCAAATACACATGGTAGGTGTTCGATGAACACTGGAACATCTGACCTCTTTCATCACTTATGCTTTATCTATATTAACTCATCTAATCCTCACAGCAATCCTACTAGATAGGTACTATTACTACCCCTATTTTATAGATGAGGAAACAGGCCCAGAGAAGTTAAGTAACTTCCTCATTAATATAAAGCTACTTTTGGCAGAGCTGAGATTTAAACCCAGGCATCTAGCTAAGTCTGTGCTCTTAACCATCATGTCACACTGCCTCTCAAACAAAAGCTAAACTTTTGCTTAACTGAGAAATCTTCCCGTTGAAAACATGGTTAATAATTTCAACATATGATTTAAGTATACACCAAATTGGTACATAGTTTTCACAGCAACTGTAATAATCCCAAAGTTCTTAGTATTTGCTTATCATTCATAATACAATAATATATTCTATTTTCACAAACCATTTCTTATATAGATTTCCTAAACTGGCTTCACTTTAAACGGCTCAGTAACTTTCTAAATTTTTTCATTCACCTGAAGTTATCACGTACTTTCTTTCCCCAAGACTATCTCATTCTATTTTAAGTATGTAACGCACAATTTATCAAATTTTAAAAATGTGTTCTCCTCTTTCCTCCCTCTAAACACCATCAATATTTGACCTTCCCCTTAAAATACGTTCCCTTTTACTAAATGTTAAAATAACATCAAAGTCAAAAATTAGAACTACTTATTCTGATTGAAGCCAATAAGCACTTCAACCTCAGAAGGAATTCTAAGCGGAGCCAGAAAGAAAGTTATCAATATTTTATCTGCTAACATTTTACACTGCAACCTACTTAAAACAGGAAGTATATGGCTCTTTCAATATCTGGAAGTTTTTGGCTTATCTAAGAAATTCAGATTTTTCTCTTTGCCCTCCTAGAAAAAAAACATACAATCAAGTGTCATTGAATATTTTCTTATGTTTTATGCTATTAAAATTTAATAATGGAACTATGAAAGGAAAGAAAAAAGAAAGAGAGAAGAGAAAGACTTATCATACGTTTCATTTTTAGAACTTCTTGAAGGAAAATATCAATAAAATGGGAAAATAAAACAGAAGAGAATGAATGTTTTATTTTCTAAATGAAATTAAAGAAAAACAAGTTTCAGACAGGTCACTCTAAAACAGAATATGTCATAATTTTAAGGAAAGGTGTACCGCATGGTAGAAAAAAGCTTCTACTACCCAGACCTAAGTTTGAACCCTAAATCTGCGATTATCAGTGGTGAGATCTCCGAATCTCCATTTCCTCACCTGGAAATCAGTAATGACACCTCCCTTGAAGAATGGGTTATGAGAAGTAACGAGAGAATGTGGCAGCTAGATCATTCTCTTTCTCCAGCCTTTTCTTATATTCATCATACTAAGCAAACAGCAAACAACTGATTCACCTCAAGCATCAGCCATTATATAAAATTTATCTAATGTACATAGTATTAGAAAAAGTATCAAAATAATTCTCACTGCAATCACCCTGCACAGACTGTTGTCTTTTAAAGTCTCTCTGCTGTCTTCAGCAATAGGAAGCTGTTTCTTTCTTTCTTTCTTTTTTTTTTTTAGTGAGGAATATTCGTCCTTAGCTAACATCCATTGCCAATCTTCCTCATTTTTTGCTTGAAGAAGACCAGCCCTGAGCTAACATCCGTGCCAATCTTCCTCTATTTTGTATGTGGGATGCCTCCACAGCATGGCTGTGGAGTGGAGTAGGTCAGCGTCCAGGATCCGAGCCCACGAACCGAATCTGAGAACCAGGCCACCAAAGTGGAGCGCGTGGAACTTTAACCACTCAGCCACCGGGCTGGCCCCCTATAGGAAGTTGTTTCTTGATGTGTAGTTTGAACAGGTCGTCTACTTTCTTTCTACCTGAGATTTGCTTATAACTTTTTTAAAGGATTATTTCTTTGCTACAAAACATAGGTACACTTCACTTTAAGTGCAAGTTCAAACTGAGCATCTCAGAGCAGACTGGATCACATCTAATGCCATCTACTCAAGCCATCTAGCTTTACTAAAGATGTTGCCAAGTCCCTATAGAATTTCTAGAAATGAAAGGATGGTGCAAGGCATGAGAAATTACTAGTCAACTTTACAACCTGAAATTTGACTTTAACACAGATCTTATCAGTTCATTTTACAATAAATTGACTGAAAAATTTCTCAGCCATGCCAAAAATCACAAGACCTATTTATACATTTTAGCTGATTAGTAAAAAAAAAAAAAAAAGGCAATTAACCAAGTTCTTTAATTATCAAGAACTGATGATACTTAAAACACTTCCTTTTAGGGCCGGCCCTGTGGCTTAGCGGTTAAGGGCGCGCGTTCAGCTGCTGGCGGCCCGGGTTCGGATCCCCGGCGCGCACCAAGGCACCGCTTCTCTGGCCATGCTGAGGCCAAGTCCCACATACAGCAACTAGAAGGATGTGCAACTAAGGCACCGCTTCTCTGGCCATGCTGAGGCCAAGTCCCACATACAGCAACTAGAAGGATGTGCAACTATGACATACAACTATCCGCTAGGGCTTTGGAGGGAAAATAAATAAATAAAAAATTTAAAAAAAAACAACACTTCCTTTTAGAGGTCCCTATTCATTTTATTTATTTATTGTGTGTGTGTGTGTGTGTGTGTGTGTGTGTGTGTGTAAGATCAGCCCTGAGCTAACATCCGTGCCAATCCTCCTCTTTTTGCTGAGGAAGACTGGCTCTGAACTAACATCTATTGCCAATCCTCCTCCCCTTTTTTTCCCCCAAAGCCCCAGTAGATAGTTGTATGTCATAGTTGCACATCCTTCTAATTGCTGCACATGGGACGCAGCCTCAGCATGGCTGGAGAAGCGGTGCATCCGTGTGCGCTCGGGATCCGAACCCGGGCTGCCAGTAGCAGAGCGCGCGCACTTAACCGCTAAGCCACGGGGCCGGCCCTCATTTTAATTTTTGATAGCACTTGTGTGTAAGGGGGCACGCACTATACATTCTAATCAAAGAAAATAAATAGTGCAGACGACTTCATTTTTGACAGAGTTTAAAAGAAAGTTCATTCTGATGTTTAGAAATGCAGTTACTAGACAGTTTTATTTGTAATATCAGAATTCATTTATACTCTATCCTAAGGAAATAACTGTAAATAAGAGAAGACACTTGTTAACATAAGCTCCATGACAGCAGAGATTTTTTTCTATTTCTTCATTCCCATATCCTCAGTGCCTAGAACAGTGACACTCAATATTCTGTACAGTGTTACTTACAATAGTAAAAATAGAAAACACTATGAAACATTATGTATTTATTATAATGCTAAAAATTATATAATTGCATGGAAGTGCTTATACTTTTCAAAATAACTCCTTTTTTTTTTTTTAAAGCACTAACCTGCACATTAAGAAAACCGGATTCCAATGTCAACTCAGTCACTGATTTGACTTGTGCCTTGGGGTAAATGATGATCTATCTAGGATCCAGTACCCTCATGTATACTACTTCCCCTCCTTCTTGGCCCTGGCTGGTCCATTATTGAGTAGAGATTACAGGGAGAATGCTACACCTGAGTTACCTCAGAAAGCAAAGACTGACTGTGTGACAGATAAAGGGGTGTGCAACCTGTACCAAATCAAATGGAATCTGTGCTATCCAACCGGACTAAAGCCATATGCTCTTCAAGCCACACTGACTCAGAATCATCCATTTTAACTCTAGGGCCCCGAAGGCATACCTGAACCACTCTACAATAAATAGAGCCAGTAATTCAGGTCACCTGATCCAAGAGAACAATGCCATTCAGGGTACACCAAAATATCAAGCCCTACTACTGTCAAAGGAACCAGAAAATAAAGTACAGGTAGAGAGAGAGCACTTTCACCTGCTGAAAATAGAAAACGTAGATCCTTGTGCCAGCCAACAACTCTTATACAATGGAATAGGATGCTCACCAACCTGCTGGAAGAAAAGCAGCTGTTCTGAAGTCCTTGGAATAAAAACTATCATCATCTTACTAAATTCATTATGTATCGCCTGGGACAAATCCACGAGCACAACGTTTTCTCTTTTACAGAATCTTTCAGATGAAAATCTCAAAGACTCCCCAAAAGCATCATTTGCCCTTCAACACCTACCTTCATCCCACTTCCTCACCACAGACACACACACACACACACACACACACACACACACACACTACTAGCATTCACAACTAAAGAACCATGAGATTTATTTATTTTATGAGTACATAAAAGCACAGAAATGTTTAGGAGACATTAAGTTTAAGAAAAAATTTAATTACAAGGACAAATAACTCCAACCTTTACATTGCTCAAATATTTACTAACCAGGTGGCATGTGCCTGACCTGCCCTGGAAGATGAGGATTCAACAGCAAAGAGTAGTCCCCAAATCCTCTGAGTTCCCAGGGTAGCAGAGGCTGAGCGTGCAATTACAGTGCAGTGTCATAAGAGATGTCCCAGGACAGGACAGGTGCCACGGAGAGCACAGCTGGGTACAACCCTGACGGAGGAACGGCTTTCCAGATGAAATGAAGCCTAAACTGAGATCTGAAGAATAAACAGGAGATAGC
This sequence comes from Diceros bicornis minor, assembly GCF_020826845.1. Lineage (NCBI taxonomy): Eukaryota > Metazoa > Chordata > Mammalia > Perissodactyla > Rhinocerotidae > Diceros > Diceros bicornis. The sequence goes on from NC_080752.1 coordinate 28,486,333, forward strand.
AAAAAAAAAAAAAAAAAACGGGGAGAGGGGATAAACAGGTATGAAACAGAGTGGGTGTTTGGGGTGAAAGGCAAGAAAAGAGATGAAACTGCATCATACATAAACTATGATTTATGATTTTTTCCCCCCAAAGCCCCAGCAGATAGTTGTATGTCATAGTTGCACAGCCTACTAGTTGCTGTATGTGGGACGCGGCCCCAGCACGGCCGGACAAGCGGTGTGTCGGTGCGCGCCCAGGATCCCAACCCGGGCCGCCAGCAGCGGAGCGCGCGCACTTAACCGCTAAGCCACGGGGCCGGCCCTGATTTATGATTTTTTAAAAAAACTAAAATAACTTCTATATTTGGTGATAGGATTTTTGGTAAATTTTGTTTTTTATGAAATATGATACTAAATAAATGCTCACGGTGATACTTCACAAACTGCTTAGACTTCTAAAAGCTTATTTTGACCTGTGACTGTGTCTCTTTCCTTCAGTCTATCCTACTGTCTGACTACACACAAGTAGGGACAGAAAGCAATTTTAACGTAGCACACAAGTGCACACATGCGTCCTTCCCAGGACTGGCCAGCACAGTTCCTATTCCCACGGTACAAATTTGGGGCCAAAAGTACGCAGACAGCCCTCCACAGTCTATGGCTGCCTTGCTACTTTATTACCTCCCCCCTTCCTTTCAGGTGCCAAGAGGAATTCCGTGCTTAGCATTCCAAGCCTCTACCAATCAGTCTACCTAACTTATCTCACCTCATTACTCCCCACAGATTCTTTACTCCGACGAGGCTCTCTTTACTCGACCCTGTACATACTGTACTCATTCTTGCCTCAGGCTGACCCCTGCTTGGACTGTCCTAACCTGCTCTCCCAGTTCCTATTCAAACAGCACCTATTCTTCAAGGCCCCACTCTTAGCTTCTCCATGAATCCTTAGCCAATTTCCTTTAACCAACGATAATCTCTAGTTGATCTGAATTTGAACTATATTTATTTGTTAAGCTAAACAATAAGTACTTCCACTTTTGTTCTGGAAATCTCTAAATGTTGTATTCTTGCAAGGCTTGCCTCCTAAATTGTGAGGCCAAAAGTAACAACTTTTATTTCCCTTATATCCCAGTTATATTGGTATTAAACTTGGAAAACATATATCCAATACCTGCTGGTTGGCTGACAGATTGTGGGTGGAAGGTCAAGCCTGGCAGAATGCAGTGCCAGCTGCTTCTCTCTGGAACTACAGGTTTAAGCACCAAGATTAGGACTGAATTTACGTGGTCTTTTGTGACAGGAAACAGAATATGTATACCGATAATGCAAGACAGTTAAAGGAGCAAGAAAAATCCTAAATAAAAGAAAAAAATTCCTGATGCAGACAAACACCACCATATTGCAAGTCTCCCCAGTACCTGCCACACTATCCAGCAAATAATAAATAATAATACAGATAAATAATAAATCTATTTGGCAAATGAATGGATTTAATGCCAGTAAAGGAAATATGCAGGTGATAGTATGACTAAGAGCTTAGATTTTAATTAATAAAGCCCCAAGGGGATCTTTGTGTCATTTTTTAAAATGCTAATAAATTTATTTTTAAACAATGCTTCAAATCCTCCGTACAAAGATATCTTAATTTTTCTGAAGACCAAGTAAGCCATTTTCCAGGAAGAAAAAAAGTCAGGCTTTACTTCTTATTTAGGAAGGAAAAGAGGGTGACAAGAGAGAATAAATTGAAAAACAAATATTGTGGCCCCCCACCACCCAAAGAAGAAAACTTGCAAATCAGATGAGCATCTAAATCACTTACAGCATGTGTCCACAAAAAAATGTCTGCAGGTTCCCAAGGCAGAGGAGAAGGTCAAGGGCAATTCTAACTCCTTCTGGTATAAGACTCTTTATTTGAAAAGAGCTCTTTTTCCAAAGAAGGGGCTCAGGTAAAAAGAAGAAAATTATTTTTATATAAGCTCTGAGAGAACGTCCTTAAAAGTCAACAAGACATATAGGAAAGTATTTCGGGTTCAGAAGAATACAGGGTTAGGGTGCCCAACCTCTTCCAAGAAGAGATTTACCCTCTACTCCCTAGAAACTATTAGCGACATGGAAAACCTCACCTCAGTTACATCGGGCCACGTATCCACAATAAGCGTAGCTGCCTGAGGGTGGGCTGAAGAACCGATTTAACGACCAACAAGTAAAGATGTCTTGGTGTTTTAATCTGTAAATGCTATGTCAATGTCCAGGGTGTATGCACACCTCTCACTCTGGGCTGTCAGAGCATGTTTCTACTATTACAGTTCTTTTCAGACTGTATTTTAGTGATTTTTATTCGTATCTGTTCCGTCCTTTGGGTCATGAACTCTGTGAGAGCAGGGACACATCTTACTCATCTCTGTGCTCCCAGGGCCTAGTACAGTGCCCTGCAAGAGACACTAAAAATAATTGCTGCCAAATGAATAGACAAGGGGCCGGCCCCGTGGCTTAACGGTTAAGTGCGCGCACTCTGCTACTGGCGGCCCGGGTTCGGATCCCGGGCGCGCACCGACGCACCGCTTGTCCAGCCATGCTGAGGCCGCGTCCCACATACAGCAACTGGAAGGATGTGCAACTATGGCATGCAACTATCTACCAGGGCTTTGGGGAGAAAAAGGGAAAAAAAAAAGGAGGAGGATTGGCAATAGATGTTAGCTCAGGGCCAGTCTCCCTCAGCAAAAAAGAGGAAGATTGGAGGAGCCGGCCCCATGGCTTGGCGGTTAAGTGCGTGCGCTCCGCTACTGGCAGCCCAGGTTCGGATCCCGGGCGTGCACCGACGCACCGCTTCTCCGGCCATGCTGAGGCCGCATCCCACATACAGCAACTAGAGGGATGTACAACTATGACATACAACTATCTACTGGGGCTGTGGGGAAAAAAAGGAGGAGGATTGGCAATAGATGTTAGCTCAGAGCCGGTCCTCCTCAGCAAAAAAGAGGACGATTAGCACAGATGTTAGCTCAGGGCTGATCTTCCTCACAAAAAAAAAATAAAATAAAATAATAGACAAGCCCAGTGTACACTGAGACGCTCCTTGACTAACGGCCAACCACCCAGAGAAAAGGAGACCCAGATGAGAGCAGACTTCTAGAAGCTATGGCCTGAAATTACAGATCATTTCCATAACAATCATTACATTTTACTTATTAATCACCTTATCTATCCTTTCAGAAAAACGAGATTGAGTTTTCCTTTACATGATTAGTATAGGTACATGGAAAGTATGATTCTTCTGAAATCTCTTTTTTTCAAATTAAACATATCAATTCTGCACACCCATAGGAACCACTGAAGAAGAAAAGGGAACATACTGTATTTGAGAAGAAAAAGACATTAGTTTCAAACTCGTAATTCCCTAAAAATCAAGCAAAAAAAGAAAATATGAAGTAAAAAAAAACTTTGTCAGAAACAATTTAAAGACAAATAAAGTACATCATCACTATAAACTTAGAATAATCCTCTCCCAGAATGTATCATCAACAAAACAGGTGAAGCTTCACAGAGAAAGATAAATTAGAAGGGCGCCTTCTTCATTTAATGAAGTCCAAGTTATATCTTTTCATAAGCCATTAAGTTTATAAGTGAAAGAGTACCAAATGTATAACTTTTTTTAAGCATCCAAAAACAAACGTCAGCTCAGTAATTCACAGCAGAAACCAGGTAGTCATATACCTTTAACTATGGATCTGGCTAATTTCATAGTCATCCATTACTCTTATGGACCCTCTTATAATATTCACTGAAACAAAGAATTTCAAATACTGACCTCTAATTCACTATAGTACAAACAACAGGTTTTCTGTCCAGAATTACATCAAATGGCCACAGTTCCTTTTTCAGTAACATCATGAGCAAGAGGCGAAAGCCTTCCACAAATTATCTCTGTAAACGGGTCCTGCAGAGACCGTGACACAGGGCCACGGGTGCACGTACAGTTACTCCTGAACAATCACCTCCTGAAAGAAGACAGACGACCCTCACTGCATCTAAAGCGAAACCAAACCTCAAAAATGCAGCTACACCAACTCAGTGTCATTGGAGTTTTCTAAACCAAACAGGTGTCACAGCTGAGCTCAAAATAGGTCAAATTTCTCCCTCCTTGGTGCTTTAGCAACATTCAATTCTGTTACGCTTCCCTCAGATATTAGACTCTTTTTAGTGGTGTCTTACATCTAGTCTTTTTTCCTCAATTTTAGGAAGGTTTAAAGAAGCTATGGGGCGGAGGGGGGGTACATCAGAGAAGCAGGGGTCTATTTTTATATTAGGAGCTTTAAGTGAATCATTTTGGAGCGAGGCCCACCTTGATGACAGCTGTATCAAAGGCCTAAATTTCCAGGGATCATAAATCACTATAGTAAGCATATCAACAGCATGAGGTACTCTACAAGCATTTTGCAACCTTAACATTTCCATCCTCTACAGTCCTTTGATATCCTCAAAAAATGCCTTGGATTTCAAAGCCAGCCCCACATCAGCAAGGCTCGCCATTGGCATCCTAGAAAATTGCAAGAAAGGCAGCAAGACCCAAGCAAAATGGACTTGGGGGATGCAAGGAATTTGTCAGCACCTGTATTCTTCTAAGGGAGTGATAAAAATATGGCCACTTCCTACAGAATTTTATTTTTAAAAGGAGAAATTACCCCAAATATCCAAACCAAATAAGAAAACAGGCTGTACGAGCACCTCATGGGAAGAGGCACTTAACTAGACACCTCTCCCCTAATTCAGTACAAATAAAAAAAAAAGACCCATACTAATTGTTTTAATTACAAATTAATCTTTGACACCTAGAAAGCAAAAAAGCTTCAAAGCTTCCTTCCTGAATGATGAGACTGGAATAAGCAACTTGAGAGAGAAAAATTGCCTCTTAAATCATTTCAGTGACTACAAGCTAACTCTAGCTCTCTATATCTTTCTATTAAAAGCTCCCGGGCCTGTGATTGAGGTGGCTGGAAAAACTGCTACCCGCTCCCATTCCTAACTCAAACAACAACGTACTGACGTCATTCCCATTATATTTTTCCACAAAAAATATATTTACAGATTTCTGGGATTAAAAAATTGCTGAATTTGTTAAAAGAAAAAAAAAAAGGCAACACATAATCACTCTCATAAAATGCCTTTTTGATGTCTCTTGTCATAAAATGAAAACACAAGTCTTTATTTTGGCACAAAATACCGAAGAACAAAACAACAGTTCTCTACTGCAGCTGAATACTTACTGAGCACGTAGAAATACCTGCATAAAAACATTCAGAACAAATACATCTGCATGTAGTGGTGGTATAAGAAAAACATCAAGGAAACAGTGGCTTTCTCTAGGAAACATTACAGAGGATAAATTATTGCTAGATTTAAGGGTTGTGGGCTGCAACAGCCCTGAGTTCCTGAGAAAGAAAAAGGTAACTAAAGTACTTTAGATTTGAAAATATTTCCATATCTATTTTTTCACTTCAGTTTATGTACTACAGTCTCCATTTGACAGCTAAGGAAGCAAGGCACTTCATCACACTTCAAGTCCTGGTACAGGAAGAACTGGAATCCAAGTCTTCCCATGCTAACTAGGAGACATATATCAAGCTGATTTATAATGTTCACAGGCTATCATGGTTCAGGACACTTTGGAGAAGCAAGAAAAAACATGAATTACACAGCACATACATAGCGTGTTTAAAAGACCCAGTTATTCTCTCCCATCAAATCAACATCACATCTCTTAGCAAAACATTGCTTCTAGAGTTATAAACACTGTTCCCCCACAGGTCACCCAGTTCTCATATCTCACCTTGACTCAAATACATGTATTACACAAGAATTTTATTTTGGCATTTTTTTAGGACAGTGCCTCTAAGCCAGGCAACAGCCCTCAAGTGGAAATGGAAACATCCACAAGCTAAGCTAAATGCTATATGTAAGCCACTCAATGTTCACATTAGCCTCATCCTAAGAAATCACGCCACTGACCCAAGTGTCAGTCAGCGTCATCTTCAATCTCCCTATGAAGAGCTAAAAGAAAAGGAAACCTAATTAGAAGTCCAAGAAAAATTCACTTTAATCAAAACTACAAAGGCCAAGGGACTTTACAGTAGGAAAAAACTCTAAAACACGAAAAAATTGGTAACAAGAAAAGAGATGTCAAGGAGGAAAATGAGGAGACAGTTTTATTTAAAGGACTAAAACCAAACCAATCAAAAATAACTTTCCAAACAGAAGAAGCATAAAAAGATGGAGAAATAATGAAAGATGAGAGGGTTAAAATGCAGGGAATCACAACTTGAAGGATATTTTACTAAGAAGAATACCAAACTAAATGTTTAAAGTATTACTTTATAAAATCAAAAGAAAAGAATGATAGATTTAGTTCTATCAAAATCAACAGAAAACCATCTACTATGAGCATCTTTTCCCAAGTGGAACAACCGTACAGATGAGGGTCCCAGATTTGGCCTGTAATAAGAGCTACTACTCTGTAATAGTCCTCGAACAGGAGCTGCCTGGGACCCTATTAGATGGGAGCCAATGCTAGAGGACAGAAAGAGTTTACTCAAAAAATCAGTCTAACAAATTGCTGGTATGATTTTCTCCTCACTAAAATATCTGTGTGAATCATAACAGAAACACGCACAGGCCAGATCATTACTGTTCTTAAAGGGAAGCAAGGGGGCCGGCCCCGTGGCTTAGCAGTTAAGTGCGTGTGCTCCGCTGCTGGCAGCCGGGGTTCGGATCCCCGGGCGCGCACCGAAGCACCGCTTGTCTGGCCATGCTGAGGTCGTGTGCCACATACAGCAACTAGAAGGATGTGCAGCTATGACATACAACTATCTACTGGGGCTTTGGGGGAAAAAAATAAAATAAATAAAAATTAAAAAAAAAAAAAAAAGGGAAGCAATGTAACCATCTCATCATAAACACACACACACTTTAGTAGACATTAAGAAATCTCTGAAACAAAAAATGACCAGAGAAACTACAAAGAAGTTGAATCACCCATCTAAAAAAACTGACTTGCTATTTTAAACACTTACCATATTTTAAAAATCTTTTTACCTCAGAAGCCTTTTTCACTTCAGATTTCGTATTTTAAAAATTTTCAGAGAAAGTCAAAAAGTTTGTATCACCTCTATCAGTTGGAAATCAGTTTCAACTACAAGTTATTTAAAAGAAATCACTCCTCTTCCAGTACCAAAGCCTTGAGATTCCAAAGCAGTTGTCATACATAATTCCATCTGAGAACCCAGCTAGCCCGACCGCACTCTCCTCCAGTAGGAGAGGCCTACAGACTGGAAAAATCACAGGGAAAGTCGCATTTTCCATTTCATATTCTAGGCTTAATATGCTGAAGAGCTTGGAAAGAAAAAGATCTCAAATTCAGCTTGATAGTGATTTACTACAAATAATAAAGCAATGGTTGGCACTCAGTTTTAAAATAAATGACTAAAAACGCACAAATTATATACTTTAAAAGCACAGATTTTATGGTATTGTGAGTTATATCTCAATAAAGCTGTTATTTTAAAAAATAAACAAATAAATGGTACCTAGAAAGAAGTACTCTGTATAACATAAACCACCTGGCTCTATTACTGAGAGACCACAAAATGTGTATTTTAAAATTCTGATACATAAAAAGATCATCAACGTCACTCATGGTCGAAGAAATGCAAATTAAAATAAGATACTGTAACCTTTCACCTATCAGGTTAGCAAAGATTAAGAACTTTCATAATATCCAGGGTTGGTGAAAAGATAAGAAAATCTAAGCCCTAAAACACTCTGTGTACACTGGCACATCTTGAAGGGCAATTTATCAACAGTTTTCAAAATTAAACATGCACATACTTATTGATTCAGCAATTCCACTTCTAAGAATTTACCCTACAGATATACCTACACAATTGTACAGGTACCAGGATTAAAAAAAAAAAAGAAGAATCAGAATCAATTTAAGTGCCCATCAACAAAAAGTTCAAGTATACATCCACACAACGTCCCACTATGCAATTGTTAAAAGAAAAAAAAGATCTCAGGTATAATTACAGGTACTGACTTGAAAAATATGTGCTTGAAATATTAAATAAAAAAGCAAAATTTGGGCCTGCCCCGTGGCTTAGCGGTTAAGTGCTCGCACTCCGATGCTGGCGGCCCAGGTGCGCACCAACGCACCACTTCTCTGGCCATGCTGAGGCCGCGTCCCACATACAGCAACAAGAAGGATGTGCAACTATGACATACAACTATCTACTGGGGCTTGGGGGGGTGGGGAAGGAGGAGGATTGGCAATAGATGTTAGCTCAGAGCCAGTCTTCCTCAGGAAAAAAAAAAAAAAGAGGAGGATTAGCACAGGTGTTAGCTCAGGGCTGATCTTCCTCACACACACAAAAAAAGCAAAATTCAAGATGGTATGTATAGTGTGTATATATGTGCTTATACATGCACAGAAAATATCTGGAAGAATACTGCAGAAGTGGGCACTACTCTACTGAACTATGATTACAATGAGTATACATTAATTTTATAATTACAATTTGTATTTAACTTGAACACATCCGGCTCTCAAATAAAGTCTTACCTGGGTGTTACACCTCCCCATGCTATGACCCCAACCTGTCTTTCCAGTGCTCCATGGGGGGATTCCAGCCAAACCAGTCTGTTCTTCCTTCGAGAAATCAGCCCAAAGAACTCCTCTCTAAAATGCTCTTACAATTTGGTTTGAACAGCTACCAGCAACAGCTTCAAATATAAATTACCTGAGTTGAAAGAACTACATCTGCCTGCATCTGCCTCAGAACATTTTAAAAGAATTAAAAAAAAAAAAGGAAATTGAACACAATTTAATAATCCTCATCATAGAGGCAGCAAAAGTACTCACCATTTCCCAAGCTTTCCAGGCTCTGTGCCTTTGCTCCATGCAATTTTCTATCTGAAATCCTCTTAGCTACTATCACATGTCCAAATCCTGCCAATCCTTCAAAACACAGGTTAAACATCTCCTCCTACACCAAATCTTCCCTAATGCCCCTAGCCAGCGCTAATTCTCTTTCTTAAACCATAGTACCATCATCTCTTGAGGCACTTTCCCCTACCTAGTACTCAATTGTGTACACGTCTTATTCCCATTAGTGAGAAAATTCATCAAGGGCGCCATCTGTGTCTTGGTCATTTTGTATGCCCCATTTCATACATAAATTAAACTGATATTTCACTAATGCTTATAACAAAAAAAGTATGGCAGGAATCTAAAAATAAAAAGCACAGGCTTTTCTTACATATTTATTTTAATTAGGTAATATTTACATATGACAAACAGCGTGAGTAGGAAAGGTAAGGATCCCTCTCTCTCCATCCCCCTCTCCAGTGCCTTAGTATGCCTCCTCAGAAGGCAAAACTATGATTTCTTTTTTTTTTTTTAAGATTTTATTTATTTATTTTTCCCCCCAAAGCCCCAGTAGATAGTTGTGTGTCATAGCTGCACATCCTTCTAGTTGCTGTATGTGGGACGTGGCCTCAGCATGGCCAGAGAAGCAGCGCGTCGGTGCGAGCCCGGGATCCGAACCCGGGTCGCCAGCAGTGGAGCGCACTCACTTAACCACTAAGCCACGGGGCCGGCCCTATGATTAATTTCTTAACACAGGGTTCTAAGAAGTCCTTAGACACTATAACTTTATAACATATTCATAACTTTGGGTCTAAGTTCACAGGAATAATTTGTAAATGGCACTTAAAAGTAAATTTATTTATGACAATTATACAATTGCACACAGTGTACTTGTATGTTGGGGCAAATAAAATATAACAACCAACAGATGGAAAGAAAAACCATGTCCTATGACTTGCAAAACTAAAATTATCCAGAGCTGTGAGAAAAGTCATTGTTCACTATCAGGAAAATAAGATTCTTTCAAGTATACCTATAAACCAAATTATTAACGTTTTTTCATAGTGTAAAAACTGCTGAAGGATTCCATAAAGACCATGAAAACTCTCACTAAGCTATGAAAAAGGTGCTAAGCCACTACAAATAAAATATTAAAGACTGTAGGTGTTTTGTAAAGCTAGATTTCTTAAGGAATATTAATAAATGTTAATAAAGTTAATAAAAGCATTTCTCAGTATACTAATAGCAACAAGATGTCTGCACATTTTTCTAATTTATAAATAGTAAGAATTAAATGTTTCTAAGAGGTCTTTAGTCATGTTTAGTGTATAAACACTCAGGAAATTTCAATAATTATTCCTACAATAATGAATCACATGAAAATAAAAAAATATACAGGGCAGATTATGCTACTAAGATCAGAATGTTCAAGTCAGAAGGCAGGCAGTTCGTCTTGTTAGAAAATTTACCTAGCAATAAAGATATGAAGCCATCATTAGATCAAAAAAAAATTTAGTGAAAATTCTATATGTGGGCCGGCCCCGTGGCTTGGTGGTTAAGTGAGCGTGCTCCGATGCTGGTGGCCCGGGTTCGGATCCCGGGCGCGCACCAAGGCACCACTTCTCTGTCCATCCTGAGGCCGAGTCCCACATACAGCAACTAGAAGGATGTGCAGCTATGGCATACAACTATCTACTGGGGCTTTGGGGGGAAAAAATAAATAAATAAAATCTTTAAAAAAATAATAAAAAAAAAATTCTATATGAATACTGAACTCATTGTAGTAGTATAGTATTCTTATTAACAATATTGAAGGGTGAATTATCAAATGTGTTAATACTATATTATCCACTGGGATTTTATGGCACAGGTTGCCAGATGTCCTGCAATACCTATTCTTCCCTTCGTCCAAAGTAATAGAATCTCTGATTTTTGACTAAGCACATAGCCATCTCCAGGAAAGACTACATTTACCAGCTTCCCTTGCAGCTATCTGTGCCCTGTAATTCTGTTATAATTAAAGAGACAGAGCAAAGTGATGTGTGCAACTTCTGGGAAGTATCATCACAGGACGGGGATGTGCCCAGCTTTTGCCCTCACCTCCCTCGTGCTGGTAAAAATGCAGAACTGACGACAGGAACTGGAGAGGCTATCTGACTAAAAGGAGAAAGCTGGCTCCCGTAATGAGCATGAAGGTACCATACTGGCTTAGGACTGTTCATGATTTACATGAAAGAAAGGAAACTTCTCTCTTGCTCAAGTCATTGTTATTTTGGATCTTGGCCACTCACTGCTGTACCTAATTCTACTTGATACAGGCAAAACTATAAAGAAAGAGTACTATATGTATTTATTAAGTACTACTTCATTAAACAATTTCTAACACATATTTTAAACTTACTAGAATTGAAATAAAAACTCATCTTTGATGATTCAAATAACTAAAAGGCTCTAAAATGTTTTTCTATACTATATTTGAGATATAAAAATGTTAACATCAAGAATCTGTCATAAAATCAGCTTCCTGAATATGCCCTGGGGTCAAGAGATTAAGCCAAATCTCCTTTATCACCAACCTCAATAATCCTTTATCATCAACGTCAATAATACTATACAATAACATTATTCATTCAACAAATGAATGCCTACTGCATTCCTCACATGCTAGATGCCAGGAACACTGAAGTGACCAAAGCAGACGTGGCCTCTACCCTCCCGGAGTTTACAAGACAGGAATGTACCTGAGGTTGCAGAATCTGAGCACAACACTCTGGATGCCTCTTTTCTAGCCTTCAAGTTAGTCATTCCCCTTCCGTCGTCGTCATATTCTTGTTTCAGACTGAGTATAATATGATTAGGCTTCAGCTTTGCTCTGCTAACATAATCATATATAATCATATTCCTCAAAAATTACTCTCCCGTTACCAAAATTAGAATCAGTTATATTACCAGAACGCCACTGCAGGCCATCATTAATGGTGGGCCACTTTTCCCAATGGCAAATCTTATTTATCACATGACATTTCTCCTTAATTTCATCTCAAAGACCCTTAAATTTGAAAAATACTTTGAGGTTCCCCCCAGGTCCCAAGGAATGTCCTAAAAAGAGTCAGAATGTAGGGCTGCTGGACAGATGGACAACTGTTTTTAGTTACTCCTCACAGGCCATTAAACCAAGCTCAATAGAGAGCTGAAGCTGGACCAACATGATGCCTCACTCTCTGTCTCCATCCCCTACCTTCTTGAACCTCTCTAAGAGGAGGGAACACTAATCTGATTGGGTCACACTGATTGGACCTTCTTTCTAAGTATGAAGATTAAATGCAGATTAAAAGTTACACATATGTATGAGGGTTTGCTATTTTGCTCTTGTTCATTTCTCTCACACACACTCTAAAAGACTAATTTTGGGTCTTCTGTAAAGTAGCCAGCATAAGGGTAGTAAAATAGTGGGATTTAGGAGAAAGGGAAATCCCTTGCCTAGGCTGTAAGATTAAGCAATACACTCCAATCCAGTTTACTAGACAGCTCTGCATCAGTACTCTGGCCAAAAGTCCAGTTAATAATAAAGTAATACTTTGAATTTCTCACTTGCCATTGTTCTACTTATATAAATCTCCTTCAGGAACATCACAAGGAGGGGGAACAGCTAAGCTATGACATGCTGATCATTTATGAACACCCCAAATCTCATCATTACTCCATGGTTTGTGCCATTCACTTGGTATTTAATCATGTACTGTTTTGCAGCATTTCCTATATTTAAGGAATAGTAAAAATTTTACAGCTGGGAACTTAGAACTTATTCAAACCCTTTAGAGTTGACCCATTGTTCCTACATATCTCCTGGTTGTTGACTGTTGCAGATAACAAAGAAAGGGAACATAGTGGAGAGCTAGATCTCTGGATGATGATGATGATAACAGTAATAATAATAAAAACAGACTAATATTTATTGAACCTTACTATTTACCAGAGACATTTTAAGTACTTCATATGTATTAATTACTTTGGTCCTCACAACCACCTTGTGAGATGAATACTATTATTATTCCCATTTTACAGATGAGAAAACTGAGACACAGAAAGGTCTTGCATAAAGTCACAGACTCAATAAGCAGCAGGCTGGGGGTAGAGTTTAGAGCTCTCAACTACTTTGCTACAGTAATACAATGGTTAAGAGCAGACAAAAAAACAGATGGTAAGTTTTGAGGCTCAGTGCCCAAAAGACATCCAAGGAGGCAGAAGGCAATGTGGATCTGGATCTCAGCAGAGAGACCAGGGCTGTGTTTATAAACGTGCAGGTTGGAAGCACTGGGTGTTAAAGGAAGCCACAGAACAAGATCACTCTGGAAGACAGTGCTGAAAGAGAAGTTAATGGACAGAAGCATGAGGAACCCCAATATTTAAAATAAAGTTAACAGAGTGTAAGTCAAACTACGGATGCAGTGAGGTGGTAAGCATTTTTGTATACTACATATACAAAACATATAACATATTACAAGTCAAAATATATAATGGTTATACCTACTCTACAGGAACTAGAACATAATGTAACTATAATGACTACAGGTTTATGGTAGCATCTCTATTTTTACTGTACTGTTGGTCAGAGCTAAGTTTTTCATGTTAAATCTTTAGGCAAGAGCACCACCTATAACACTGGTCCTACAGGAGAAAACACTCTGCTTTAAGATCTATCTTCAGACGTGCTTTCCAGTGAATAAACAGCCATGAAAAGAAAGACGGCCTAAACAGATGACCATATTTCAATGATTCTAAGATGCGTAATGTTTTACATTTGTACAACATTGGAAGTGGGACAGGTCTTACACAGTTTAATTGGCAGCAATTTTTTCATTCTTAGCAGTACATAAAATAATGGTGCATCTTACTACGATGGCATCTTAGATTCAATGAAATATGTCTTTCATAATCCATCTAATTCGACATGTGAAGACATATAGTGATATAGGTAAAGGAAAATTTTCTGCCTTCAAGGGGTTTACAATCTATGATTAACAGTAAGATACAAATGCAATTAATAAACTTCCACAAGACATGAAGTGATTAAATGGGAAGGTTAAAGAACCGAAGGAAAGGTCCTTAATTGGTAGGAAATAAGAGTGGCCAAACCAAGAAAAAATAAGGCAGTGTGTCCTAAGCACCATTCTAATTGGAACAGATTAGATCTGATGTAAGAACAGGAAGAAAGGAGGAAATAAATGATATCTCAACAAGGGCAGAGGGAGAAGATGAATAATGTGAGGTTTTAGTCATGTCATTCTCCTCTAAGAATCCTCTAGTTAAAGCATTGCCTGAAGATAATTAATCAAAGGGAAAAACATTTTTTTTAATCTTCTATATGTCTCTCCTTTGAACCCCGGTGGTGGTTTTAAAATAAAACTACAAATTCTTTTGACACTCCTCCTTCAAGAAGGGGAGCTTAATTCCCCTCCCTTTACATGTGGGCTGGACTTAGTGATTTGATTCTAACTAACAGAATATGGTGGAAGTGATGGTGTGTTACTTCTGAGACAGGTCATAAAAGGCATTGAGGTTTCCTCCTTCCTTTCTCCCTCCCTTTCTCTCTCTCTCTAATTGCTCCTTCTTGGGGGAAGCCAAATGCCATATCATGAGGTCCCCCAAGTAACCATAAGGAGAGGTCCATGTGGCAAGCCACTGAGGCTTCCTGCAGAGGCCTTCTGCCCACAGTCAAGTGAGTGAGCCATCTGGAAGCAGAGCCTCCAGCCCCAGTCAAGCCTTCAGATGACTGCAGCCCCCGATGACATCTTGACTGCAACCTCAAGAGAGACCTCTGAGCCAGAACCACTCAATCAAGCCACTCCCAAACAACTGACCACAGAAACCATGAGATAAAAGATAAATGTCTACTGTATTCTCATCAAGTTTTGAGGTAATCTGTTATGCAGCAATATACAACTAATAAAACCCCATGGTATTCTGTGTCTTTAAAACACTTATCTTTATCTTCTAACAGTTATGTGTATACCAACGGCCAGTATAGAGAGTAATTTCCAGAAGGCTGTTCTTTTCATCTTTACGAACCTTTAAGGTTTGCCTCAAGGAACTGCATAGTTAAGTACTTGTTTTTGTTTATTATTTGCTGAAAGATTCTTGCCAGTGCTTATACAACTGACTGCAGCTGTCCAAAAATGAAGTGATTAAACCCTGAAAAAGAGCATAGCTACCAGAGTAGGGTAAAAAAGAAAATATTGATTTGATGTATCCAATTGAAAGATGGAATGAGGGATAATAGATGCAACAATCAAAAGTAAATGACATAGGTATAAGGTGGAAAAAGCAGTCATTTTGTACCCTTGGAAATACTAGACTGCAAAATCTGCTTGAAGAAAAGAGAAGCAAAGCATTATAATAGTAACACTCAGTACTTATTTCTTTGTTATTAAGGAGAAAAAGACAAGCCACTTGATTAAGAAAGGATTAATTTTACATGTGTTTCACAAACTGTTCTACAGAATATCAGTTCCTATAAGAAGGTCACAGGTATTTTCTGGGGAAGGAAAAAAACAAAACAAAACAAACAACAAACATCCTCTGCACACTATAGGACATTTCTGAGACTTTAAGGTACTAATGTGCATCATAAATTTATTTGACCTCAGAACACTTAAAATACTTGCAGCATAGTATGCTATGAAAATAGTTTGGGAAACATTGACTTGGGTAGGCAGGTAGACAGGCAGGTGGGTATATTCACAGGAAATAAAAGGAGAACAAGACAAATGTGACATAATGATCTCACCTAAAAAAGAGATCATAACTGACTACCAGTTACGACTATGTAGTTTCTTAAAGCAAAACAGTTAGATAAGCTATCAAAAGCAACAATAGCTGCAGCAGATGTCAGGGAAAATGATGATGGGAAAAATATGATAGGCTGTAACAAAAAAAGAAACTTCCCGGGCCAGCCCTGTGGCTTAGCGGTTAAGTGCACGCGCTCCGCTGCTGGCGGCCCAGGTTCGGATCCCGGGTTCGGATCCCGGGTGCGCACCGACGCACCGCTTCTACAGCCATGCTGAGGCCGCGTCCCACATACAGCAACTAGAAGGATGTGCAGCTATGACATACAACTATCTACTGGGGCTTTGGGGGGGAAAAATAAATAAATAAAATCTTTGGAAAAAAAAAAAAAAGAAACTTCCTTTCCCTAGGCCCTGGCTCAGAATGCCTCCCATTCCCGTGGCTCCTACTGTGTACCTCCATGAAAGCTGGCTTGAAGGGGTGAGCACCCCGCCATCTGTAAGGCTGGTACGTAGCTTAAGAGATAGTCTGGCCCTTTAACCAACAGTGATGATAACTAACAACCTATCAGATCGCTCTGAGGAAATGTTAATTAAAGATATAGTAGTGGAAGTGAAGCAGAGGCATAAAGACACAAGGAACCCAGAGATAAAACAGCTGAATGAACAGCAGAGGATTAGGTGGGCCAGCCCTGGCTGTTCAGTGCCTTGTGCAGGAAAGGAACAGCTTCCTTCAGTAAAAATTTAAGTTAGTATATTATCGTTCACCCTGAACAACCTCGTGTGGTGGCCCGGCCAGAGAGAGCACGATCACAGACTGATGATGCCAGTTTAGTCACAATCAGTGATCTGCACATAAAGAAGGAAGAGGGGAGGGAAAGAGGAGTGAGGGGGCAAGGGGAACACTGGCTCTGGGTTTCAAAAGGAGCATTCAGTTTAAATTCACCTGAATGATGTTTTCATATAGCAAAGATCTTTTTAAATCAGTGGCCAAATTTAAAAAGCATCGTATTAGGAATCAAGCACAGCTACTCTAGTGAGGATACACCGCCCCAGTGTAACCAGGTTCTGCCCAGGGAGGGAAAAGTTCCCAGAGCCTCCTCGAGCAGCTTCTCTGAATTCATACGTGCAGACACATGCCCACGTTCTCGCCTGCTCACACTCCCCTGAACTGTATTCGGCCCACATAAGTTAAGTGCCACCACCACTCCACCACCCCAGCCCCAGAAGAAGTAAGGGGGTCAGGAACTGGACCTCTGGGACTCTGGAGGACAGGTATAGGTGCCAATGAATGTACATGTATGCTCTGCCGAGTGTGTGTGGGGCATGTGTGAAACAGATTTTTGTAGGAGGGGCTCTCCTGTGCTACTCTGGCACTCTGTCTAGAGATGCTGCATTGCCACGCTTGCTTGCAAGCTCTCTTTCAAGTTAGTCCAAGCCCACAACGTAAATATTGTCCCCTTTAAAGTGGTGTCTATGTGACACACAGCCTGGACGACCATACACAGCCCTGGCACTAGGGTATGGTTCAACAAACTCTTCCTGTTGAGAAGGCAACAAGGTAATCTGGTCGCTAAAGCTGGATGGGATCCATATCATTAACAGTATTCCAGCATCCATGAGGCCAGCAGAACCTGGGGTTCTTGCTCTTCTGTGAGGCCTGACTCTCAAGGGTTATATTTCTGTTGCACTTTTCCCCAATACGTGAAATACCCTAAAAGACTTTCTGTTCCTTGCAACCAAAAATGCCTAACTAAAACCCTTACGAATCACACATATAACTTGCTTAAAATTAAGCCATGACCCATGGCTTCAACTTCTGATGCAAAAGCCCAAGACAAATAGGCTATGAGGATTCCTCAAATACCAAGTGGTCTATGAGTTAGAAGGCACATCATTTTGTAACATAATCTTATAAAGAAAAATTTCACAGTTAAATATATTGCTTATGGTTGCTGATATACTGGCAAATTTTACCAAATAAAAACATCTATTTTACACTGGCACAAACAGGTCATTTTCCAAAAAAAACTCTTATATCAGCAATCCTATCTGACTAGTTACCTAATATACAGACACATATTACATCTTATATTACTTGGCACACCAACAACTTAGTTATACAAATCACAATTCCAATCAAAACTCTAAGCCAGTAAACATATTTAGTATTTGAGCATTTTTCAGTTATTTGTGGTCAAATGTTCATTAAAGTGGCTTAAGCAATCTTAACAATTTTCTAATATAAATGCTCATTTTGCCTCATTATTTAAAAAATGCTATAACTGTTAGACAAGAAACCAAGCACAAGCCAACAGGCTCCAAAATCACTTAAATAGGACAAGCAAAGCTACAAATTTGGAATAATTACCAAGATACTAATAATTAACAATCACTTAACTATGATTCAAGAGGAATTCCCAGTTGTTGAAAAACCCTATGAGCAACCAGAGCACAGCATTATCAGAAACTGATTATGTAAGACAACAGTGTATTATTTAGGGTGTGTGTGTATGTGCAATGAAGTTCACAGCTATGTTACACTAAAGACTCAAACATCTGAATTTTCTGCTATCTTAACCTTTAAATCAACTGCAAAAGAAGCTGCCAAAAGCAGTTAGTAGGAAACCACACAATTCCCAAAAGAACTTGGTATACACAACTTATTTTACTACTTAAATGTTTTTTTGATTACTGAGATTTGAACAAGATGTTAAAGATTCAAAACTAATTTTAAAAGTAATGGCTACTTACTAAATCCATAATAATATTCAACATACACTGGTTTTTAGAAAGGCACAGGTCATATTCCTGTGTGTGTTTTTACAGCACCTGGCATACTTCTGTTCAATACTACATATAATTATTGCAGGACCTGACAGTGATTACTGTCCTACTTTTTAAATACTTTTTGACTGACCGATACGTCAAAGTTGAAAAAGTAACTGGTACATTTATTTCTTGATTTGGATTACCTTTTTCCTATGAATTGGTTCTCAGTTACTCTAGTTACCTTGCAACAAATACTGGCAGAGAATATACTGGATTGAAATTACCTGACTCTATTTCTACTGAAAAATTAACACATTTGAATTGCTCACATTTCACTGTAGAAGATACACAACTTTAGAGATTACACTCTAAATTCCGAAAGCAAAGTGAACCAGAAATCACACTCCCACGAGAAGACAGTGTGGAACAGAAGATGTTTATTCTGTACTGAGACCCCTTTGCCACTGCAAACCTCTCTAATAGTTCACTACAATAAAACAATTGAGATGGGGTAGGATGTGTGATAATAAAAATCCTTCCAGGCATTTATCAAGCAGATTATCCCTGAAACTACACCTTGATTTAGAAGCCTTTGAGCAGGAATTTGGCCTTCTGTGTTAATCTGTGTACAAACTCATTTCACATTTTCTCTCGCCTCTATTTTTTTAATCTAATCTATAGAATAAGTCATCCTATCCCACTTCAATTTTACTTATGTTTATATGACTGTTGAAAACAACACTATTGCAATGCGACACTATTACATATCAAAATCGCTGATTTTAGTGAGCTCCTCTCCTACCCTCCCACCTCCCCACCTCACCTCGCCCTCCATCCCCATTAAATTCTGGAGGAAAACCTCAGGGTCCAGTGCTAAAATTTTTCTTTTCTATTAGGGTAGATCTGTTTGACCTTTTTTACTAATGATACAGAAAACTTTTTTAAAGAGTGCTAATGTTTGTAGTTTCCAACACCAAAAACACAAATAAACCCCCTTATTTTGTTTAATATTTCAAGACAAACTATATTTCTCATAAAAGAAGAGTATCAATTCAAAAGAGTCCTTGGAAGTCACAATGTATAAATACTTGTGATAACAGAACAAATTAATGTCAAGACACAGCCAATAACGTAAAAAGGCTCAATGCAACCGTGCCTGTCAAAGGGCATCTGTATTAGCCGCTCGGGGAAGTGGCATTTGCAGGAAAGCACTACAACTGTGTTCAAAAGAAAATCATTAGGCCTCAGCCGTTAGGAGGCCTCCCCTCCCCCATCCTCTTCGTCTGGCTCCTTCAAAGCAATTAACCAGTAGAAGGTGCTATTCTGCAACCCACACGTATTCACACCAACCTCCATCGGGGCCCAGAGCTGGCTTTAACCCAGGCGGACTCTCTCAGCCTATTTCCTGTCCAGTATTCAAGAAAGCCTCTACACCAGCCCCAAAGCTGACAACCAGATCTTTTCTTATAACCCCTATTTACAAAACAAAACAAAAAAACACTGACAGCTCAACAGCCAGCATACCTGACTATCAAACCATCACACCACTAATATGTCAAAACACACATGCACACTTTGCTAAATATTAACCTCAAATACGATCTTTATAATCTTAACTGAGACAACCTACTTCTGCCTAGAAAAGACGACCTTGGTCACATTCACAACAATAAGTCAACTGAACAAATCACTGTCCCCAACAAAGTCAGGGGCAATGAGGAATATGAAAGCTGCCTGTAAGGCCACGACATATAAAGAGGGATTTTATCTCCACTCACACAAAACAGACAGCAACAGAAACTAAGGCTGCAAAGGGAAGAAAGGGAGGTGGAGATGAAGAGTCTCTGAACGTGTTTTTGAGTGTCCTTTAGTTTCGATGTACTCTTCTGCCTCCTACAAGGTTGCAAAAAGGGCCAGACATGAGATGGGTGAAAGAAAACTGAAAAAGAAAAGCAACCACCCTTCCCCCATCTTCTCTCCTCTCTCCCAAAAAGAACTGTGTTTGTCTGTGCTAACCTAGTCCCAAATATGGGAGAGAGAGAATGAAATGTGTGTATGGAAGAACAATGAGCCCTCAGCGTGGTATTGTGTGTGTGTGCGAATGTGTGTGTGTCTGCCTCTGCCTCTTTTCCCTTCAACCTCAACAACAACAGAGAGAGCTGGAAGCCAGCTTTCCATCCAGCCTAGGCCATCAAAAGCAAAACTGGTTTATAATTTATGGGGGAATTAACTCAGCAAGCAAATCCATGGAAGGAAATAGTTATCCAAAGATGATTTTATTATTGTATAGATCCATCCTCTCTCCCCTCCCCCAACAGACTGAGACTAAAGAAACCAGTGTACACCAGACACAAAGGTCTCTCTTTAAGTGGAAAGCAATTATCAAAACTGTTTCAAATCTAAACATAGGATGCGTTAATTTATGTTACACCAAAATGTTTCCTTTGTAATTCACCAAATTTCCCTTTGATGTAGTTATCTTTTTTGTGTTTAAAATTGTTTTGAAGAAAGCTATTTCAGGATTCATACAAAACTACTTTCTAAATGTACCTTAAAATAGCAACACATTCTGAAACATTTAAAGCATCCACTTTCTCAAGGACACATTTTGCTTAAATCAATGTTTGAAGTCTGTAATCCAGAAAAATCGTAAGCAAATCTTGGAAAAGAGGCAGAGGAAAATGACAATTCAACAATGAATCATTTTGTTTTCCTTTCAACAACTTCTCATGAAACCAGTTTCAAAGGAAACCTGCAATACTTTCCCCCTCCAAACACACACAGACACACAATCTATGTACAACTGCCTCTCTTCTTTCCAAAACCTGAAAAAAAATAAAAATAGAAGCCACTCTCCTTCAGAGAGCAGAACTAAAACGTGAGAGTAAGAATCCAATTCTGCTGCAAGTGATTTTTGGCTTCATAATTTAGTAATCACACAGAGCAGAGAACTAGAGATTTAGAACACAAAGAAGGAATCTTCTAATACGAAAATGATACTTTAAGAAAACTCGTTCCCCAAGACCCCCAAATCCACAAACATCCAAGAAATTTACAGCTTCAGTCCTTGACTTCCTTTCCTCCCCCCCAAGTCAGCCAATAATTTAGTCACACGAAACAGTTTAACCTCAGACAAGTCAAACAGCATGAATAAGCAGCCAAGAAAGACCAGGGGTCAGCAGGCGAGTGGGACAGTGACCTGGCCCGGACAGGGCCAAAGAAGTCCCCGGCCCTTTCTGCTCGGCCGCCCCTTCTTTCCGGCTCGCCCCCGACTAGAGAGTCCACGCCGAGCCCCTGCCCGCCCCACGCCCCGTGCCCAGGACGAGGGGCCAGGAAAGAGAGCGGGCGCCACGCGCGGGCCACTCGGAGACTTACCTTCCCCGGACGCGCTACACCATCAATGGAGGTGTGTTCGGCGGCTCCCGGGAAAGTGGGGGACGGGGCGGGAGGCCCGCGGGGCTGGGGGCCGCGGGGCGCGGGCCGAGGAGGGGCCGGCCGCGGGGACAGCGCCGGGGGCTGCAGGGGCTTCCCTCCTGTGACCTTTAGAGCGGCCTCCGCTCGGCTCCCTGCTCCTCGCTCGGCCGATCCCTCAGGAGCGGGAGCCCAGGCTCATGTCTGGTTTTGTTTTTCCGAGGGCGAGGGGGCTCCCTGAGGAGGACGGTGATTTTTTGTTTTTCCTCAACTAGGAGAGAAAACGAGGCAGAGATGATGTGGGAGGCCAGCGAGGGGCGAGGACGGGGGAGGCGCGGGCGAGACCCGAGCCGGGCGAGCGTCACGGGCGTGCGGGAGGAAGAGGCGGCTGGGAGCGCGGGGGGCAGCTCGCGAGCGTCTGTGGGAGCAGCGGCGCCTCGGCGATGGTGGCCGAGCCGCGGCGGGGCTGCTGCACCGACCCGCCGCCCACTCCGCGCTCGGGCCCGGCCCACCTCGCAGTATCGCGCCTCTCCATTGGCGCATCGTGGAGTGACGCGCGTGGAGGCTGGGCCAATGGCAGGCGGAAGGCGGGCGGATGGGCGGGATTTCTTTTTCTTTTTTTTCTTTCTAATAAAATGAGCAAAGGAGAAGGAGGGGAGCGGCGGGGCTCTGCCGACGCCGTGTCCGGTGTTCGGGCGCGCGCTCCAGGCGGCGGCTGGGCGGTGGGCTGGGCTGCCCGCCGGGGCGCGTCTTTGTGAGGGCCGGGGCCGCCGCGCGGAGCGGGCAGGTCCCGGGGGCGGGATTGGCGCGAGTCCAGTTGCTCCTGTTATACCGGGGTCACAATTTGCCTTTTCTGCCACTTAAGACGTGGATTCATATCCTGGGGGGTCACGGAGTGGTTCGAACTATTCGCTTAAGGACTCTTTCGGTATTCTGATGAGCATTAACGTTTTCAAAAATAAGTCTATGGCAAAAGATTAAGACAGAGCAAAACGAAATTGGCAGATCGCGCTGCATATTTAAAAAGAATAATAAAAATGAAAAGTGTCATTAAAGAATAAAGAAAGGACTATAACCGCAGACACAGAGGAGATTTTAGAGAAGTGTACACAACTCCATGCCGTGTTTGAAAAAAAAAATCTAAAAAAATTAAAAATCCAAATATCACCTTTTTTCTTTCAGAAACGTGGTGTTTTGTCCCACTTCCCGAAAGGCTGATAAATCACAGAGTCTACGACGCTATAAGGGGAGTGAGGGGCAGGGCAAATGCTCATATTCTATTTAATATAATTTATAGGATTGAGGGGTTTGGAAATTTTAATTATGATTAGCACTTTTTGAAATGCATATCATGTTTATTGAGTTCTTTCACAAACCCTGGCATGCATCCAGGATGAATCATCAACCTATTGTTGGTTTGTTAATATACTGTAAGTGCTTATTGGTGTCCTTATCCCATACACTCTTCCTGAAGGAGTTCAGATCTGTACATAATAGAATAATTAAAGGATAGAACATAGTGCAAAATAATTCACTCATCTATTTCAAATAAGGTGATAATTTTCCTCTTTGGAATATCTATTCAGATTATAATTTCTACATCCAATAGTCTCTTTTAAGAATAATTTGGACTAGCAGATATTATTGGACTGTGACCCAAGAGATCTAAAAACAAATTGGTCTTTGCGATTACCTTTCGGAGTAACTTGGAGCATGAAAAATCCTCTCTGCTGCAATTCCTTCAGCTATGACTTGGGGAAACTAGTTAATACCTTCTTATATGTCTAATAATATGAGAACTGAATTTTACAACATAAAAAATTCAATAAACTGCTCTCAACATCCTAGATATGGATGGAACTATTCAGCATCAGTTTGGAAATATGAGGGGTAAAGTGTATTAGTCAGATGGCTTCAGTTTTCATCAAAATCTGCATTTACAGGAGCCACCACTATTTCTAATAAAGGATCAGCTTTGTGGTGGGCAAATGGACCCACACTGTGAATCCTCCACTGCCATTCAGCAGGGAGGAAAGAGGCTCTCAAGATCAGGAAACAACATTTACTGTAGCTTTAGGGATTGGCATCATTTTCATCTATTCATAAAAATGTAGATTTAGAGGTCTTGAAATTCCACATAGTTATAAAGCATAAAATTATGGTATCAGGCCATACTATTAGCAAACTAGACCTATTTAACTATAACAATCCCATACAAGAATTGTGGTCCAGCCATAAAGCCAGTGAGTATGGCCTTCCTTCCAAGGATCTGAGAAGCTGATAATGTAATAACAATATATCGTAATAAGAACAACTATTAAACCATTGATTGAAAGCTTATTATGTCCCAAGTGCCATGCGAAGCATGTTGCATTCCTTAGCCCACTTAGTCCTGACAACAGCTCATGAAGTTGTAGTAGTATTTTCTCAATTTTTTTTTAAAGATTTTATTTATTTATTCCCCCCCCCAAAGCCCCAGTAGATAGTTGTATGTCATAGTTGCACATCCTTCTAGTTGCTGTATGTGGGACACGGCCTCAGCATGGCCAGAGAAGCGGTGCGTCAGTGCGCGCCTGGGATCTGAACCCGGGCCGCCAGCAGCGGAGCACGCGCACTTAACCGCTAAGCCATGGCCGGCCCTATTTTCTCAATTTTAAAGGTCAAGAAACTGGGGCTCAGAGAAGTTAAATAACTTGCTCCAGATGAAAGAGGTCAAAAATATTTAGTGAGTTTTTTTCCCACCATGAAATTGGAAAAAGTTTCCTTATTTTCAGCAGGCTTTAGAAAATGGGGATTACTTTGCTTATTGAATCAGAAAAACATCAAGGACTTTTGTCAGTTATTTTATGCATCTTACTACACGTAGAAGTGATTTTATTTTATTATTTTGTATATGGAGGTCACATGGGAGATGTAATAGCATTATTTAAAAGCTTAGCGGTTAAGTGCACGCACTCCGCTGCTGGCGGCCCAGCTTCGGATCCCGGGGGCGCACGGACGCACCGCTTCTTCGGCCATGCTGAGGCAGCGTCCCACATACAGCAACTAGAAGGATGTGCAGCTATGACATACAACTATCTACTGGGGCTTTGGGGGAAAAAATAAATGAATAAATAAAATTTAAAAAAATAAATAAATAAAATAAAAGAAGCCAGGAGTTGGGGGCGGCCCTGTGGCTTAGTGGTTAAGTGCACGCGCTCCGCTACCACCCGGGTTCGGATCCGGGCGTGCACCGACGCACCACTTCTCCAGCCATGCTGAGGCCACGTCCCACATACGGCAACTAGAAGGATGTGCAACTATGACATACAACTATCTACTGGGGCTTTGGGGGGAAAATAAATAAATAAATAAAATTTAAAAAAAATTAAAAGAAGCCAGGAGAAATCAGGGGTTACTTAAATGATGTTGTGCCAACCAAATAGCTATGTAGGAAAACAAGGCAACACAGAAAAAAAAAAATTAAAAACTAGATTCCTATTACTCCTAAACCCCTCCCCCCAAAATTACAGATGACTATTTTTTTAACATAAAAAAAAATGACGGGCCAGACCCGTGGCTTGGCGGTTGGGTGCGTGCGAGCTGATACTGGCGGCCGGGGTTCAGATCCCGGGCACCACCAACGCACCGCTTCTCCAGCCATGCTGAGGCCGTGTCCCACATACAGCAACTAGAAGGATGTGCAACTATGACATACAACTATTTACTGAGGCTTTGGGGGAAAAAAGGAGGAGGATTGGCAATAGATGTTAGCTCAGAGCCGGTCTTCCTCAGCAAAAAGAGGAGGATTGGCATGGATGTTAGCTCAGGGCTGATCTTCCTCACAAAAAAAAAAATAAAATGAAACCACTTTGGTTTCTTTGGTTGAGTTACTGGTATTTATTTTATTATTGTCCTCTACAACCAACGTATAGATTATGTACATTCTTTTGTATATGTCAGATATTTTATGTTTTTTAAAAAATGAAACCATAGAAGTATTAGAGGAATACTACAACTTTTTCAAATCATGGATTGAGGAAATTCTTTCTAAGCATGACAGGAAACCCAGAAGCCATAAAGGAAAAACACCAATACATTTTACTGCATAAATATTTTACATCTCTATAAGACATAAAAAACAACGCAAGAAACAAGCAAACAGAGGGAAAATGAAAATTTTCAACATCTATAATAAAAGACTAACTTCCTTAATACCAATAATTCTTACAGATTTGTAAGGAAAAGATCAATAGAAAACTGGACAAAATACATGAACAAAAAGTTCACATAAAAACGTATTCAATAAACATATGATACAGTCATAATGAAATAAATGCAAAAATTAAAATCATCTCTCAAATTAGGAAAATTTTTTTTACTCCATAATATCCAGTATTGATGAGGACGTGGGAAAACAGGCACTCTGATGCACTGTTGGCAAAAATGTAATCACTGTATTCTTTAGAACACAGTTTGGCACTATCTGTGAAAACGTTAAATATCCATACCCTTTGACCTAGCAATTCTGCTTCTAGAAAACCATTCTACAAATAATCTTGCATAAGTGTACAAAAATATATACAAAAGGCTTGCAACATTATTTATAATAGTGAAAACCTGGAAGAACTCAAACACCCATCAACAAAGAATGTTTAAATAAATTATGGTACAAACAGACAATGGAATACCTCACAACTTTCAAAAAGAATGTGGTGAATCTGAATTGATAAAGAATGATAGCCAGGATTCAGAGTTAAATGAAAAAAGCCAGTTACAGAACAATTATGTAAAGTATAATTCTATTTGTATTTTTATAAAGACAAATTTATATATGCTTTAAAAATATCTAGAAACACATCCACCAGGAAACTGTTTACAGTGAGTCCACTGAGCATGGAATGAAGACTGGGGAGGGAACAGGAAACTGACTTGACTTCGTTCAACTCTGTTCTGTTTGATTTTTTTCTCTTCATATCAAGCATGTATAATTTTTACAATTAAAAAAAAGAATTCAAGTTCTTTGAACATATGGCTGGTAACTAGCCTTCATAATTCACCAGAAGTACTCAAGCTTTAGAACAAGTAAATTATTTTCCCCTAAAATGCCTTAAGCGGAACTAGGATGCTTTTATCAAGTCTGGTTTCACACTGAAGCTTGTTTCTAGGCATTTTCTTTGAAATTGCCTTCCAAGTTTATGTAGTGCAAATACAAGCCAATAATGAGCTTCAACTATCTCCCATTGCACTTTTGCAGGTTGAGCCATGAGCAGTGCTGGCTACTGGCTTCCCGCTGTGGTACTTCTTTCTGGAGGCACTTGGTGCTCACCTTGCATTTACCCACAGTGGGTATTTGCTTTATAATGTGTTGTAAATCAGATTCGCTCCCTCTTCAGTCTTTTCCCTCAAGCCAAGTAAGTAACCCCTGGAAAACTTTGCAAGTCCCTGCACTGAATTGGAATGGAGAAATGGGTGATTCTTGGGCTTATTATCAGAGGCACATATCAGGCGTGCAAATTCATACAGAGGGGAAACAGCTTTTCAAAAAAAAGGACCAAAAATCAGGAACCCTTTTCCTTTGTTTGGACATGACTGATTGTGAATAGCAATTAAGGTTCTCATTTCAACTCCAGACTCCAGTGAATTTTCTTTGAACTAAAGTCGATGTGGGTCTGTTTACCAACACACTTACAGACAGATCTCAAGGAAACCTTGCTCCACTGAACCACATCAGATCCAGTGGAGTGACGCTCTTCTCTGCCAGCCAATGCCACAGCATGCTGTCCAGGGGAAACAGGATGCCTTTTGGATGAGATCTAAACCCAGCATCTGACTTCTGACCACTTGTGGTTACTGAAAAGTCTCATGGGGCTTTGTGAAAGAATTGAGGGGAGGAGATGCTGATTTTCATTGTCCTGGCCCAATTCCAAGGTTGATCATTAGCAGCGCTCCCCCTTCATCTGCCTGCCATCTCACTGAGACTCGTCCACAGTTCCTGTTATAAACAGCTGTCCACTGTTAACTGAGCGAGCCAAAGAGCCAGCCAATTCCACCCTGGGGGGAGCTGCATTTCAAGATAAACATTTCCTCCGCATCTATTGGTAAATTACTTAGGTTTACCTTGGCAGAAAGGTGTGGTTTTCTGGGGAGAATAAGGGCATAATCATGGAGAGTTAAAAATTATCCACAAACCCTGTTTTGTCTAAATGGTAAACAAAGAAGACTGGCATTGATCACAAAGGGGCCTTTCGAAGAAGGAGTCCAAAGAAAATATATTTTAGATTTTAACTTTTTATTTGGGGGACCCAGAATTTAATCTTATAATATTGATGTGGGAGGTGCTATTTGCCACCAAAATTCATTTCTTCAATCCAAGGGATATATACAAACAGAGCAAACAGGCATGTATCTCTGTAACCCAGAAGAAACAGCGAAATTCACCCTCTGCCATCCAAGCTTTGGTGCCTATGTTGGACATGTCTGGGGCACTCACTTTAATGTCTCCCTCCTTTTCATTCAACATTTAAGGTATCCTAATTTCAAGATATCCACATTCCCGGTCCTTTCAACCCCAATGTCTCCTTTTTATACTCCAACTTCCAGAATAAATTCTGCTATGTTTACTTTTTTTAATCTTAAAAAGAGCGTTTTAAGTTGGAAGCATCCAAGATGTCCTTCAATAAGTGAATGGATAAACCGGTACATCCATTCAATGGTATATTACTCAACACTAAAAAGAAGTGAGCTATCAAGCCACGAAAAAGCATGGGGGAAACTTAAAGGCATTACTAAGTGAAAGAAACCAATCTGAAAAGGCTACATACTGTATAATTCCAACTATATGACATTCTGGAAAAGACAAAACTATGTCTGGAAAAGACATTCTGGGAAAGGAAGAGGAAAGAACAGTGGTTGCCCAAGATGGGAGGATGGAGAGATGAACAGGTGGAATACAGGGGATTTTTAGGGGAGAGAAACTATTGTTTGATACTATAAGGGTGGATACACGTCATTACATTTGTCAAAACTCAAAGAATGTACAACACACAGAGTGAACCCTAGTGTAATCACTGTTGTATCAATGTATCAATATTGGTTCATCAGTTCTAACAAATGGACCACACTAATGCAAGATGTTAATAATAGGGGACACTGGAGTGAGGGTGAAGGGGTATATAGGAACTCTGTACTTTCCACTCAATTTTCCTGTGAACTAAAACTGCTCTAAAAAATACAGTATAGTAATTTTTTTTTAAAGAACATTTTAGTTCTGTTCTTTCCATTGTAAAGAATGGAGACTGGGGGCTGGCCCCGTGGCTTAGCGGTTAAGTGCGCGTGCTCCGCTACTGGCGGCCCGGGTTCGGATCCTGGGTGCGCACCAACGCACCGCTTTGTCCGGCCATGCTGAGGTGGCATCCCACATACAGCAACTAGAAGGGTGTGCAACTATGACATACAACTATCTACTGGGGCTTTGGGGAGAAAAAGAGGAGGATTGGCAATAGATGTTAGCTCAGGGCTGGTTTTCCTCAGCAAAAAGAGGAGGATTGGCATGGATGTTAGCTCAGGGCTGATCTTCCTCACAAAAAAAAAAAAAAGAATGGAGACTCGCTCAACATCTCGAGTAACAGGAGATTTATGTGAGGATGTTCCTATACAGAAGGCCAGGCAAAGCTGAAAACCATGTGACATCAGGAAAAGAAGGGACTAGAAGTGGGGCCACAGGGAGGTCAGGACACCCAGCTCTCTACACCGTGAAATCACTGCCCACTGTTCTCATATTTCCCCCCAGCTGGCCTCACCCTTTACTATAGAGCTTTTCTTCACTTCAAAGCATCTGCTTTCTCATAATTTCAACTCCCTCATAATTGCGGCTTGCGTGTGGCCTCACAGCTTTGCTGGTTTTTCTGTAGCTCATGACTTATCAGCTACAGCTGCTTCTGCTGACTGCCTCATGACTTTAGTATTTCCTACTTAAAATTCCTGAGAGAGAGAAACCTAACTGGCCCAGTTCATCATTTTAGTCCCAGCCCTGTCCTGATCCCTGGCCCCCTGTGTAAGTAGCAGCACAGGGGTGAAGAATGTCTTGTGGTGCAAAACTCCAGTGCTCAGGGCGGCTGCTTCCTCAGGAACCATGGCAGAGCAGCCTCCCTTTAGAAGGCCCGGGGGTGTGTGGCATTCTTGATGTGCCTGACACCAATAGCGTGCTTTTGGAATGGCTTGTATCAAAAAAAATGATAAAAGTAAAATTGAACCTTAGCAACTAAGTATTTCAATACAATTTTTAGTAGTTACTTTTAAAGGGGCGTTTCTTATAGAAAAACTCCAAAAGGAGCAGACCACAAGTTACAGAATGTTCCTGTTCTCTTGATCAATAAAAATTCCATAAGAATCATCCCTGAGACACATCCCCCCAAACCTCCAGAAGAGCCCCATTACCTTCAAAGTAATAGCAAATCTTACTACACTCAAAGAGAGGAAGAGAAAGCAAAGAAAAACTATGATGGATCTTTGCTTTACACTGAAGCACCATCTACCCCATCTCACCAAGTAATATGTGACTAATTTTAATCCCAGAGTGAAAGAAATAGCCTAGAGTTAGTGAGCCAGGGAGAGGTGACAAAGTGACTTTCTCCCAGGACATAAAAAAACTGGGTAAGTTGATTACCACAAATAAAGGAAATGAGTTTCAGTCTTTATAATTAAGAATAAAATGGAGGAATCAAGAAAGTAATAAAAGCAGCAGGCTCATAGATCATGGCCAGGAGAGGTTCAAGACATACAAACACACCCACAGAGCGAGAGACTATGATAGAGAAAACCAAGCTGATAGTTACCCAGTTGTGTTCTACAAAATCTTACATGTCAATTATACCTCAATAAAAAAAATAAATTTTGAAAATTTTTTTTAATCTTACAGATTTTCTTTTAAACTTCTTTTAGCAGCCCATGATAATATACTAATGAAAATGCACTCCCACACTCCATATAGAAATCAAATAGTATGTGAAATGCAAAACTAAAGAAATTTTTTTTTTTTTTGCTGAGGAAGATTTGCCCTGAGCTAACATCTGTTGCCAATCCTCCTCTTTTTTACTGAGGAAGATTTGCCCTGAGCTAACATCTGTTGCCAATCCTCCTCTTTTTTGCTGAGGAAGATTTGCCCTGAGCTAACATCTGTGGCCAATCTTCTCTATTTTGTATGTGAGCTGCCACCACAGCATAGCCACTGACAAGTAGTATAGGTCCATGCCAGGGAAATGAACCCAGGCTGCCAAAGTGGACCGCGCTGAGCTTAATCACTAGGCCACTGGTGCTGGCCCTACACTAAAGAAATTTTACAATAAAATATCTGAGTTGTTGAACAAGACCCAAAAAGCACAAACTGTTCAAAGACACATTTGACTAAAACAATATTAAAGACTTTTTTTTCTAAGATTCACCCTGAACCAACATCTGTTGCCAATCTTCTTCTCTCTCTTTTTTTTTTTTCCTTCCTCCCCAAAACCCCAGTACATAGTTGTGTATTCTAGTTGTAGGTCCTTCTAGTTCTTCTATGTGAGCTGCCACCACAGCATGGCTAGTGACAGATGATTGGTATGGTTCCATGCCCGGGAACCAAACCCAGGCTGCGGAAGCGGAGCACACTGAACTTGAACCACTAGGCTGTCAGGACTGGCTCTAAAGACTTCTTATGATAAGTTATATCAATGTAAGTGAAAGTCACAGACTGGGAATAGATCGTTGTCATTTCCATAACCATGAAAGGATTAGTGATCAGAATATATAAAGAAAGCCTATAAATCTATTTGAAAAAAGACAACCCAATAGAAAAGTGGGCAGAGAATAAGAACAGGTAATCCACAGGAGAATCTGTATGTCCAGTAAACATAAAAAGATGTTCAATTCCTCATGTCTTAATTCTTGACAATTTCAATATATAGATAGAAGATTCTTCTAACAATTTAGCTTCTTTTGTGCACACATGCATATGTGGGTGTGTTTTAATTGTGGTAAAACACACATAACATAAAGTGTACCATCTGAACATTTTTAAGTGTATAGCTCAGAAGTATTAAATATATTCACATTGTTGTGCAACCAATCTCCAAACTTTTTCATCTTGCAAAACTGAAACTCTATATCCATTAATCAACAACTCCCCAATTCCCCCTCCCTACCCACAACCCTGGCAACCACCATTCTCCTTTCTGTCTCTGTGAGTTTGGCTACTCTAGATACCTCGTATAAGTGAAATCAAACAGTATTTGTCTTTTTGTGACTGGCTTGTTTCACTTAACTCGATGTCCTTATATTAATTTTCTGTGGCTGCTATAACAAAATAGCACAGACTGGATGGTTTAACAACAGAAATTTATTTTCTCACAATTCTGGAGGCTGGAAGTCTAAAATCAAGGTGCCAGCAGGGCTAGTTTCTCCTGAGGCCTCTCCCCTTGGCTTGCAGATAGCCATCTTCTTGCTCTGTCCTCACATGGCCTTTTCTCCGTGTGTACACATCTCTCTCTTCCTTTTCTTATAAGGACATAGTTCTATTGGATTAGGGCACCACCCTTATGACCTCACTTAAGCTCAATCAGTTCCTTAAAGGCCCTGTCTACAAATACAGTCACATTGGGGGTTAGGGCTTCAACATATGAATTTGGGGGGAACAAAGTTCAGTTTATAACAGTCCTCAAGGTTCATCCATGTTGTAGCATGTGTCAGAATTTCTTTCCTCTTTAAGGCTGCATAGTATTCCATTATATACATGTATGGAATAAATATATTTATACTCCATTTTGTTTATGCATTCATCCGTCGATGGACATTTGAGTTGCTTCCAACTTTTGGCTATTGTAAATAATGCTGCTATGAACATAGATGTACAAATATCTCTTTTTTTCCCCATATACTTTTGTACAAATATCTCTTTGAGACTCTGCTTTTGATTCTTCTGGGTATATATCCAGAAGTAGTATTGGTGGATCATATGGTAACTCTATTTTTAATTTTTTGAGGAACGGCCATGCTGTTTTCCATGGTAGCTGCACCATTTTACATCCCCACCAACAGTGCACAAAGCTCCCAATTTCTCCATGTCCTTGCCAACACATGAGTGTGAGGTGATATCAACAACTTAGCTCCTTGAACTTGAACTTCTCTCCTCCAATAATCTTACTCTTTACCTTTATTTCCAAAACATTATATTTTGTATTTATATTTCCAAACCTTGTATTTCCAAAATCTGTCACATCTACCTAATTTCCCTGTCAGGCATCCTATTCTCCAAGCACCTCCTTCTAGCTAGTTTGTCTTTTCTCCATTATCCTGGTTCCAACAATACTTTGACCCCAGTGGAATATCTAATCCATTGATCCTACCACCTTTTTACTTTAAGGACTGTCTATGTCCTTAAATTCAGAGGGACTCACCCCTTTGAGAATCTAAAGAAATGACCTACATAAACTGTCTGTGCTCACTTGCATTTCCACTTGTGCATTTCTTTTGCCTTAACAACGTGTTAAACTGCTTAAATTAATATGGCAGAACAAAAAGTAACTACTTAGCTAAACTTATTAAAATACATCAAATTAATTTGTTATCTCACATAGAATAAGTGCTTTGTCCTATAATGTCTACATTATTTAATGTTAATACAGATTAAAATAGACAAATATTAAGTATGCAAAGCTACAGGCATTGTTTTAATTTTAAATATTTTCTGAGAACATGTGGTTAGACCATATATACATAATAGTGTGTCTCTGCGTGTTTGGGAAGAATTCAGATTTTTGTCTTCCTAAAACAAATCTGAATTCCTCCTAATACCAAAACCCCAATGACTTTATCCCCCCCTCCCCTCCATCTCTGTTGACATTCCATCGTCAATCGCTGTATCCTCTCTCTTGCATACACCCTCAGCAACTTTCCCTCCTCATTTCCTAATATTCCCTGGGTGAAACCACAACCCTGCTTGCTGCCTACTAGGCACCTGCACCTGTCCAGCCAAATGAGGCTGGCATCACACTGCCTGGTTTCATTTTAAATTCATGACCACAAACCTCAAGTGGACTCCTAATGCTCTTGGAAATCATACAATACTTACCCAGGTTAATTTCTCTCCCAATTTTCCAGCCAATTATTTCACATCCTCTCCTCTCTCCTCAAACCTCCAACATCTCCTTCCTTCTTTCCAAGGTCATCGTGGATATTGACACAATCAGCAGAGAAACTCCACAGACTGCAGCCTCCCCACATCTATCTATCCATCTCTAAACCCCTATACTCTGGCTTCCTGCCTGCTATTACAGATGAATCATCTGTGGTCCTATCAAAGCCCAGTCCTCTGCTTTACACTCGATCCCATCCCCTTTCATTACTCAAGGATATCGCTCAGCAATTCTCCCCTCTCTCTGCACATCAATTTTTTGCTGTCTGCTGGGTCATTCCCATTAGAATACAAATAAGATGGTTTTTTCATCCACCTTAACCCTTCTGTTGACTACACTTTATGTGTTATCTAGCGCTCCATTTCTTTGCTTCCTTTTGTAGCAAAACATCTTCAAAAGAATGGTCTGTACTTGCTATCTCCAATTCCTTTTTTCCCATTCTCTTTTAAAACTACTCCAATGTCACTTTGATTCAACCTCTCCACCAAAACTTTTCCTATTGAGGTCACCAATGAGCTTCATGTTGCTAAAAAACAAAAGCCACTTCTCAGTCCTCCACTTTCTTGATCTACCGGCACCATTTGATACAACTGATCACTTCCTCTTCCCAGACAGACTCTTTCTACTTTGCTGCCAGGATGCTAAATCCTCTTGGTTACCTGCCGCCTCACTGGTGACTCCTTCTCAGTCTCTTTTAATGATTCTTTCTCTTCTCCCCAGCCTCTGAATGTTCTCCCCAGGTTCAGTCCTTGATCTTTTCTCTACCTACACTCAGTCCCTTGTTGATTTCATTCACTATCATGGCTTCAAAGACCATCCAACTGCTGATGATTTGCAAATGTATGTCTCCAACCCAGACCTCTCTCCTGAACCCCATACTTATATAGCCAACAGCCAACTCAACGTCTCCACTTGGATGTCTAATAGGTATGTCAAATTTAACATGTCTAAAACTAAATACCTGTCCCACCTGAGGTCTCCTCCATCTCAGTCAATGGCAACTCCATCCTTCTTCCAGTGGCTCAGATGAAAACCTTCAGGTCTCCCACACCCATATCCAATCCATCAGAAAAATCCTGTTGGCCCCACCTTCAAACAATGTCCAGAAGCTGACTGTTTCTTACCACCTCCACCAGTACCATCCTAGTCCAAGTCACTATCATCTCTTGCCTGGATTCTTGCAATAGCCTCCTAACTGCTGGCCCCCCAGCTTCTACCCTTGTCCCTGGATGGTCTCTTCTCCACATAGCAGGCAGCGATTCTTTTAAAGAATAGATTAGATCATGTCACTCTTCAGCTCAAAACCTGATGGTGACTCTATGTCAGTCAAGATGACCCAGGCTATGTTGTGGTAGCAAATAACCCCAACATTTCAACACTAAAATAGCAATCATTTCTTTCTCATGCACCAAGTCCTTACAATGGCCTATGGAGCTCTGCATTAGCGGCCCCCACCCACACCTCTTTGACCTCCTGCTCTCTCCCAGGTACAATTGCACCTGGAAGCCTGTTCCTCTGCCTGCACAGCTCTTCCCTTCAAATATCTGCGTGTTTAATTCCCTCACTTCCTACTCGGACTACTTTATTTAAAATTGCAATCTGCTTCTTCTCCATTCCTAAGTCTCACCCCATCCCACTTTCCACACACACACCTGAATGAAAACTTCACTAAGGCAGGGAAGGCAGATGCTTTGTGTGTTTTGTCCCCTGATGTACCCTATGAGTCCAGATTAGGACCTGGCACAAGGTGGGGGCTCAGGAAGTGTTGGTTGAATGAATGAACCTCACTAGTAGTCAGGAAAATACAAACTAAACCCACAAAATATTGTTCCACACCCATCAGATGGTAAAATGTACAAGTCTGACAATAGGAAGCCCTGATGAGGATTTAGGGAAACAGAATTCTCCTGCACTGCTAGAGAGAGTGTACATTGGTACAACCACTTTGGAGAGGAATTTGGCACTCGGTAGTAAAGTCAAAAATAAGCATGAACTTTGGGGGCCGGCCCGGTGGCACAGGCAGTTAAGTGCGCGCGCTCCGCTGCGGTGGCCCGGGGTTCGCTGGTTCGGATCCCGGGCGCGCACCGACGCACTGCTTGGCAAGCCATGCTGTGGCGGCGTCCCATATAAAGTGGAGGAAGATGGGCACAGATGTTAGCCCAGGGCCGTCTTCCTCAGCAAAAAAAAAAAAAGAGGAGGATTGGCGGATGTTAGCACAGGGCTGATCTCCTCACAAAAAAAAAAATAAAAAAAAAATAAGCATGAACTGTTACAATTTAGAAATTTCACTTCCTAGTATATACCTAGAAGAAATTTTTCCACATGTGCCCAAGGAGACATGCACAAAGATGTTCATAAGAGCATTGTTTATCATAGAAAAAAAATTGAAAACAACTGGAATTTTCATCAGCAGGACAATTGAAAAATAATTGTCATATACAAGGGACTATCATATAGCAGTTAAAATGAATGAATTCAATTTATATGTATTGACATCCAGTCTCCAGTCTAGCATGTAAGAAGCTTGGAAGTCACTTTCATTCACACTACAAGAAAATAGCTCAACAAACTGAAAATCAACAACTGTTCTTAGATCCATCAGAGAACTGAGGTCACAGGGCAAACTGCTGACCCAAAATTTGGAGAGGCAGACAGGTGGATACGGAGAATCACAACTTACCTGAGTGTAAACCTCCACGGGAACCAGTCCAGGGTAGGAAAACCTAAATTGTAATTGATAAATTGCTGGAGGCTCAGTATGGACAAGTTTGAGAGTTAAAAACTCCAGGGGAGCCCTGTCATCAGGGGGGACCCCCATACTTTTGGTGAGTTTTACCTCCAGGATCCCTACCAGGTTCTCATAGTGAAGATCTAGGGAAAAATCCCCTCATGCTTCGAGCAGAAAGAGGGGAAAAGGAGCCATTTTCCCCCAGAGATACTCCCAGAGCATTCCGTCCTTTTTAAAAAAACCTGCCCTCAAAAGAAACTATTTCACCTGAGCCTAACTCACCCCAGAGGAAGGGAAACACCCAACAGCAGCCCCCTCTGGCCTTCCTGCCTCACCTAAGGGGGCAAGGGAACTGAGAAGCACTGGTGAAGGCCACAGCCCAGGGGCACAGGCTCGCTAAAGGGCTAAGACCTAATCATCTACATCTACGCATATCATATTCTACCTGCAGAAAATCAAAGACAAAAAAAATCTTGAAAGAAGCCAGAGGAAAAATACCTACCTATAGAGGAGCAAGGAAAGAATTACCTAGAACTTCTCTTCAGAAACCATGCAGGCAAGAACAGGAAGGAATTAAATATTTAAAGTGTTGAGAGAAAAAACCCACCAACCTAGAATTCTGTATGCAGTGAAATTATCCTTCAAAAGTCAAGGAGAAATAAAAGCTTTCTCAGACAAACAAAAAGTGAGGGGAATTTGTTGCCAGTAGACCTGCCTTGTAAGAAATGTTAAAAGAAGTTCAGAGAGAAGGAAAATGACATTGGTCAGAAACTCAGATCTACAAAGAAATCAAGAGCATTAAAGGAATAAAAAGTGAAGGTAAAATAATTTACATGTAGTGATACCAAAGAAGAAAAAAAAAAACCTAAGGAGGGTAATGTTGAAGGAAAAAGGCAATTTGCAAAAGGACATTTATAGAATGTCCTAATTTATATGAATTATAAAAACATACTAAACAATGCCCTATATATTATATGGATATATATGTAGATAGTAAAAATATAAAAACATTCTCTAAAAAGAGTCAAACCAACTTCAGGATAGGGGTGGCAGGAATGTGGCATGAAAATAATATTTTGGCTAGTATTTGTTATATTTTATTTCTTCAAAAAATATCTGAAGCAAATATGAAAAAAAGAACATTTTCAAAATCTATTATCTTCTGTACTTGTTACGAAAAAGTTTTTAAAAATGTTTAAGAAAACAAATTCTAGGGCCAGCCCCATGGCTTAGCGGTTAAGCGCCCCAGCTACTGGTGGCCCGGGTTCGGATCCTGGGTGCGCACTGACGCACCGCTTCTCGGGCCATGCTGAGGCTGCATCCCAGATACAGCAACTAGAAAGATGTGCAACTATGACATACAACTATCTGCTGGGGCTTTGGGGAAAAAAAATGAGGAGGATTGGCGATGGATGTTAGCTCAGAGCTGATCTTCCTCAGCAAAAACAGGAGGATTGGCATAGATGTTAGCTCAGGGCTGATCTTCCTCACAAAAAAAAAAAAAAAAACAAAACAAATGCTAGCCACAGTCTCCTTATAATATGACAAAAAGCCACTTTCTCTTTCTCCTCCATAATTTTAAAGATAAATCCCCTGCACTCAATTTACAAAGACCTTTTCACCAGCAGAGAAAAGTCCAGCAACATCAGAGAAGTGACATGAACCCTTTACCCAGTAAACAAAGCTTCCCTTTGCTTTGCCGAGGATCTCACATCCTCAAAGCTGAATTTAAGCTGAGATTTAAGATCCCATTTAGGAAACAGCCCTTTGAAATATATCCCTGTTCATTATGGAGAAGTTTTCATCTGTCTTCATTCCCTATGAAAAGGCTTTGGTGTTAGTGCTTCTAATCACCCTGGATGGACAGTTGATAGCTAATACCTTCAGTGTATATCACCTTTTTTTAACTGATATTTTAATTCTTTGAAGATAAATATAAACATCTACAAATCAATAAAACGGTATTCAGAGAAGTAAAAAAGAAATGATATAGCAATTGTGGCATTTAGTCAAGGCTATTAGTGCTATTCTAGACCCATAGGATGGTGTAAATATATAAATATCATTAAATGCAAGGTGAGAAAAATACAAAGTTAACATTTTAACTTTGTTAAAAATACAAAGTATTTCAAATCCATTATAATCTATCTTAGAATCTTTTAAAGTTTCATTAGGCTAGAAGCCTCAAAATCACCTAGTCAGACTCTCTGGTCTCGGGATCTTAAATATTATTGGTGACTGTTTTGAGTTGATTTGTGTCCCTCAAAAAAGATATGTTGGGCCGGCTCCATGGCTTAGCGGTTAAGTGCGCACGGTCCGCTACTGGCAGCCTGGGTTCGGATCCCCGGCGCGCACCAATGCATCGCTTCTCCGGCCATGCTGAGGCCGCGTCCCACATACATCAACTAGAAGGATGTGCAACTACGACATACAACTATCTACTGGGGCTTTGGAGGAAAAAATAAAAAAATAAAAACAACAAAAAAAGATATGTTGAAGTCCTAACCCCTACTACCTCATAATGTGACCTTGTTTGGAAATAAGGTCATTGCAGAGGTAATTAGTTCAGTCAGGATGAGGTCATACTGGAATAGGGTGGGTACCTAATCCAATATGACTGGTGTCCTCATGATGGCCATTTGAAGACACAGAGACTCAGGGAGAACGCCATGTGAAGACGGAGGCAGAGATTTGAGTGATGTGCCTATAAGCCAAGGAAGGCCAAGGATTGCTGGCCGTCACTAGGAGATAGGAGAGAGGCAAGGAACAGATTCTCTCTCAGAGCTCTCAAAAGGAACCAACGTTGCCAATACCTCACTTTGGGACTTCTAGCCTCCAGAACTGTGAGATAATACATTTCTGTTGTTTTAAGCCACCCAGTTTGTGGTACTTTGTTACAGCATCCCTAGGAAACTAAGAGAATGACCCAAAGAGCTTATGTTTAGATGGGTTTTACCTTCCGATATTTATTGCATTAGGTGTCTTTGAAACACAAGAATATCTGCACACACATGCCATTAGCTGTCAGAGCAATGACATCATCATAGGTCACGGATCCTCTGGAAAACTCCACCGTACCCTCAACAGGATGAGAGTAAAAAAGGCAAATAATGTCTTAGTTTGTTGTGAGAGTATTTTGACCTCATAGACCCCAAAAAAGGCTCCCTGGACCTCACTTTGAGAACTGCTAATGCAAGTCCCTGCATTTTGACAGATGAGGAGACAGGCCCAAGGATGGGCAGTGGCCTCCCTGGTCTTGGCCTAACTAGAGTCCCAGCTGCCCAAATCCCTTGTAGGGGTGGTTCCTAGGATCACAGAGCTACAGAACAGATGTTTAGGGGAGGAGAAAAGGCAAGTAACTAGTGTGAACCAACTAGTTAGTCTAGACTAGACACTGCTCTAGACTTGGTTACATCACTAAGCACAGGTCCTTTAAACTGGCTTGTGCACGGTGCTCATTTATTTTAAAAAGTGATTTAAAGGGTGTGGTCCACGTTTTAAGAGATGAGTCAGCTCTTCTCCCGAACATCTAAGGCAAGGATTCTGAATGGCAAGGACTCCAAGGGCACCCAAGAATCCCCAAAACTATATGAAGAAAATGTGAGTGCATGTGCGTATGTGCGTGTACCTGTGTGTGAGCACCTGACACATGCATGTTTTTGGGGAGGAGGATTCGTAGCGCTCATCAGGTTTCCAAAGGGGGTCCATGACTCGAAAGAAGTCCACAGCACTGGGAGAGGGAGAGGTCATCCAAGGAGGGCCAACTTAGAGGCTTCTCTCTCCACCGTGTGTGGACTTTGAAATCAAGTTCCTTCTCCCTTTTCTGCCCAGACGACAAGTCTTTCTGCTCTGCTCTCCACTGATGTGTGGATGGGACCTCCCTCAGCCTCGAACCTTTCTCTCCACTGTCTCATGACATGAAAACAGATGTGCATGAAATAGCCAATTCATTAAAAAGTCATGTGAAGGATGACCTCCGCCTGTGGTAGCCGTCAAATACCAGAATAATTCAGAGTTGGAGGGGCAGAGAGGGGGTACCAAGAGGCAGAAACCTGTCCTTTCCTTCTCTCAGTTTGGCCCAGAATGACCAAATGTTCATATAAATACGAACCCTATAACAATAACATTTAAAATGCTAAATATTTTAGTACTCGAACTTATGTTGGATGAATCTTCATGGACTAAATTCAGGTCTAGGTAATTAAAGTAAGATTTTTCAGATTGGAAATAAACAGTAGAAAATATACATATATATTTGATAGAAATAAAATCTGGTCTTTTCTCCTCCAACTGTCTAAAGTTCAGTTTCAGGATAACCAAGTACTTCAGTTATTTGTCTTTACAAGTTCACGTTCATTAATCAGCTGCACTTTCTCAAATCACATTACTTTTGGAGAGAAAAATTAGAAAATTTTTCTGAGCAGAGAAAATTAGTAGATTGATTTCTCATCTAAACACCAAAATAGGCAGCATAAAAACAATCTAAAAAAAAACTTCAATTGAACAAATGTTTGAAATCACTTATTTTGGTATATTTTGTGGCACAACAAAAAGATGTCACAGCCGTTTCTGGAAAAGGAAATTTATCTTCCAGGAAGCATATTGGTTCACCTTCAAATTCACAAATGCAGAAACTGCTTATGGCCAATGAAAGTCTTTCCCCCTGAGTAGGATTTAATGGCATACCCCACAGATCCCTACTTATGTATTCTGTTTATGCTTTGCAGCAGGAAAAAGTAGTTCATTCTTGGTTTTTATCTGGCAAAATATCACAGTTTAATTAGATTATTTTGGTCTGAGTCCAAAACAGTCTCTTCACGATGTCATAGAAGTTATAGGTTTTCTGATGGATGCCAAGACTATTAAGACTGTACATTATGATCATTATGTATCCATGTATTATGGTCACCTCTGTTTTACAGTTCATTATTTAATAGTGCTTATCTAAAAGGTTAAAGTCTTCATAGGATCATTTGGCTCAATATTAACTTGGCTAATTTACAAATAATTTCACAAATATCTTTGTGTCACCATTAATTGTTGACAAAGATCTGATTCAGGATATGGAATCTTTGGATTAAAAATGCTTGGAGCCAGCCGGGTGGCACAAGCGGTTAAGTGTGTGTGCTCCGCTGCGGCGGCCCGGTGTTCACCGGTTCAGATCCCGAGTGCGCACCAACGCACTGCTTGTCAGGCCATGCTGTGGCAGCGTCCCATATAAAGTAGAGGAAGATGGGCACGGATGTTAGCTCAGGGCCAGTCTTCCTCAGGAAAAAAAAAAAAAGAGGAGGATTGGCATCAGATGTTAGCTCAGGGCTGATCTTCCTCACACACACACACAAAAAAATGCTTTGCTGCTTTACCCAGATACTCTTCAGCATTTCCTTAACAAATAATTACCACCTTGTCAGATAAATGCGATATACATTCATGATGTGGCAAACTGATTTTTAAAATCATTCTCCCTTCATTATTAATCTCAGAAATCAGTAATCTAAGTTGTAGTTCCTTGTTATGAATGCACATTAATAAGAGGCTTCATATAAAAAAGGGAAGCTGAAGAAATGGAAAAAA
Source organism: Diceros bicornis minor (assembly GCF_020826845.1). Classification (NCBI taxonomy): domain Eukaryota; kingdom Metazoa; phylum Chordata; class Mammalia; order Perissodactyla; family Rhinocerotidae; genus Diceros; species Diceros bicornis. The sequence continues at coordinate 28,528,648 of NC_080752.1, forward strand.
TAGTAAAAGATATTTTTTGTAATAAAATATTTTGTGTTTCTACTGAAACCAATCAAAAGCACAAAAATTCTAAAGGGATGATATAAATGCAGTAAATCATTCCCAAGAATAAAATGCATTTAATGTCTCCAGGACTGTTCCCTGCACTAAGGAAATGCACCAGGGATACATTAGCCAGATCATTGAGATTCTGGCCCATAGCCCCTTTGTCAACCTGTTTCTTATGGAGGAACATAAGTCGATTTTTGATGCTCATTAAAACAAGCAAAGTGATTCCTTCATTCCCATCTTAACTCAAAATCCAAACCGTTCCATTTATTCACAAAAGATAAGAATGTCAGAGCTATCTATTATAATTGTTCCATCACACAAATATTCCCTTCCTATGTAAGACTTTTTCCTGGGGGCAGAGCATCACTTTGCATCTAGCAAGTACCTTGGAAGCCCCCCTGATGCTTTGCATTTCACTAACTGCATGGCATTCGCTTGAGGCTGGGAAGTAAGCTATGCTGCATTTCTGAGAACAGATTTGAATGGGTCATCGTGAATTACTTTGGTCCAGGACTGCAATTTTGCCAGTGAAGATGTGGATGCGTGGCAGAATGGTTAATCAGGAATTATTGAGCCAGGGATTAGACCAGGAAGGATCCTTCCAGATACAGTAGTTATCTAAAATGACTCTCCAGGGGGAGGGGGAAAATCAACGTAGCATCTTATTTCTCACCATACACAAAATAAAATTTAAATTATTTAAATAATTAAATATAACAAACAAAAATATTTGAACCTGGGGGAAATTTAGGTGACTTCTTACCTTTTCAGTCCTCCGACCTCCAAATGTTGGGCCACCCCAGGGCCCGGAGCTCAGCATTCTTCTCTCTCCGCACTCACAACTCGAGCGCCACATCCGTACTTACAACTTCGAATGAAACTACACCGTGACAGCTCCCAAATGTATATCTCCACACTCGCCCCAGAACCCCAGACTCATGGGTCTACATGCTCACATGGAAGTCTAATGGGCATCTTAAACTTATCAAGGCCCAAACCAAACTCCTGCTTTCTCTCCCTCATCCTCAGAGTTTACTCATCTCAGTGGATGGCAACTCCATCCTTCCAGCTGTTTGAGCCAAAAACCTCAGAATCATCCTTGATTTACTTCTTTTACATACCCCACATCCAATCTGTTGGCAAATCCTACCTTCAAAGTAGACCCACGCTCTGCCCACTTCTAACTACCTCCAGTGATTCAGCCCTGGTCCAGACGCTGCCATCTCTCACCTGGATTGTGGTACAAGCTTCCTCCTTAGTGTCCCCACCTCTGACAGTCTGTTCTCACTAGAGCCGTAGTGGTTGTTTTAAAACTTGTCAGATTTGCTTTCCTCCCCTCAAACTCCTCCACTGGCCTCCTACTCATTCAGAAAAAACCCAGAGGATTTCCCAGAGGCCTACGAAGCCCTACATGAACTGGCCTTGCGTTTTCTCTGTGACCTCACTCCCCACCACTCTTGTCCTGGCCTATTTTGCTCCAGCCACATTGGCATCCTGGTTGTTATTCATACAAACCTAGCCTGCTTGGTCTGGCACCCCACGGCAGTGGCATTTGTCATTTGTCATCTCCTACCTGAGAGGCCCTGTTGTGGGCTGACTTGTGTCTCCCCAAAAGATATGTCCAAGTCCTAGCCCCCAGTACCTGTGAATGTGACTTTATTTGGAAATGGGGTCTTTGCAGATGTAATCAAGATGAGGTCATAACAGATAAGGGTGGGCCTTAAATCTAATGACTGGTGTTCTTAAAAGGAGAGGGACATTCAGAGAGACAGAGGAGACAGACAGAAAGGAGCCCATGTGATGATGACAGAGGCAGAAATTGGGGTGATACAGCTACAAGCCTAGGAACACCAAGGATTGCCAGCAACCATCAGAAACTAGAAAAGGCAAGGAAGGATCCTCCCCTAGAGCCTTCAGAGAGAGCATGGCCCTGCCAACACCTTGATCTCGGACTTCTGGCCTCCAGAACTGTGAGAGGATACACTGTTGTTGTTTTAAGCCACCCAGTTTGTGGTCATTTGTTATGGCCACCCTAGGAAACGAATGCCCCCGCCCCCTCATACCAGATGCTTCACACCATCACTTGGGGCAGGGGTGCTTGCAGGGAGGGCTCCCAGGGCTACCCCATCTGCACCTCTGCTCCACAACCTCTTCTCAGGTTCCCCCAGCCCCCTTCTTCCTCCCTGCCCCAGCCAAGGGGACTCTCACATAGTCCACGCAGGGGCAAGGGGTGATCCTTTTTTCTCCATTCTCTTCCCAGTTCTCTCAGCACGACATAAACTCTGCTGCTTCCCAAAGCTTTCCCTATTGAGTCCCCAAAAAGGGGATATTGCTTGTTCCTTGACCTTTACAGTCTTACTGTACCGCTCATGCTCTTGAAGCCATGTGGATGCCTCTTCCTAAGGGAGGAGTTCAAAAGAATTGGGAAAAAGAAAAGCTCAAATATTAATAGTTCAAGATTTTTCAAGATATTATCTTGTTTCATTAACTAGTGGACAAGCCGAGTTCACCCGAGGGCAGTGCTAGAGAGAACAGAAACTTTAACCCATTCCTAACTAGTTACCTCCTCCCTTGCTCCTTTCTTCCACATTCAACTCCTTCAGCCAATCCTCTGTGATAAAGAAACAAAAATGGTAGGAACCCATGACTCCAGTGGGATAAGTACGAACAGGTAATATAGTGAATGGGCTTTTGCCCTGCAGAGATCTGAACAAATGTGTCACACTTGCTGCTATAATGAGCCCAGAACATCACGATCCTGGCTCTGACATTCACAAGTTGGCGTTTCAGGGGTGGGGCCACTGCCTTGCACCACCACCCCCAACTGGGGGCCGATGACTCAAGTGGCAGAGGGTTGGTGGGAGGCAACAGATGGAAAGCCGTGAAGATAGTCCCAAAGACGAACAGTCAGAGGGACAGAGGGCTGAGTCCGCTGGGGGATGTATTCCAGGACAGACACAGAGAGCTCAGCAGAGTGAGGACCCTTTTAGTGGCGGGAAACAGAGGGTGGTCAGTTTGTTTCTTATTGAAAAATGGTTCACACTGCTGTGCATTTTCTCTTCCATTTGCAATCACAGCAGGGTGGCTCCTGACTGCACAAGAAGGATCACTCTGAGTATACGTTTCGTGTGGGGCTCTGTAGGAAACCGTAAGAAGCACAGGAGCAAAGAAACCCTCAAGTGAGTGTCGCCAGGACGAGAAGGGAGAGGTTGAGAGGAGTAGTTGGAAGGACCCGGGGCTTCATTCATAGCTGGAGGCAAACCAGTTTAGAGTCACTGGCAAACAGAAGGAGCAATGGTCATCCCCCCACCTCCACTGGACCCTGACAAAACCAGCCAAGTCACCGGCAGTGTTGTGATGGAGGAAGGTCACCCATAAATAGGTCAGCTGTCAGCTACACACAGGCTCGCATCCAGGAGTGCACTCAGGGCTCCAAGGGAAAGTGGCCGCCTCATAGAGCTGTGCTTGGGGCCCCCGCTGTGGGTGGTTCCCTGAAATCAACACGCTATTTTGTCCAGATGCTGCAAAAACATGTGAGGACCCCTTTGCTCAGGGCTTCACAGCAAGAACAGAAGACCAGATGGAGGTGCCAGATTCCCTTCTGCACTCAGTCCTGATGGCTCCGAGGCCCCAGAGGGAGAACTTATGCCTCCAACACAAATGTAGACAGGCCGGGACCTTTGACATGGCTGCCTGCTCCTGCCTGTGCCCTTTGCTTATAAGGGCCAAAGCAACTAAATTCTTAATAAATCACCTTAAAATCTATTCTAATAAAAGTTTCAAATACAGTAGGAACCCCAGGACACCTCCATCCTCTTCCTTATAAGAGACCATTAAGACTGAAACAAGTTGTTTCCAGCTGAGGCTCACAGAAGGTCAGTGACTTGGCCAAAGTCACACAGCCAGGAGGTAGCAGGAGTCACAGCTCTGAGAGAGTGTGTGTGGATGCTTTTGCCTGTCTATCAGCCATTCACCCTTTTCCTAGTTGCAGCATCCCATTCTTCCTTTGGGAAAGAGCCTCTTTCCCAATTTCAGTCCATATTGTTGAGTGAGGCTAACCTGTCCCCCGAATCTGGAGGTGAGCATGTGATCCGGGCCTAAGCAATCAGTGATTTCATCTCACTAGGCCACAATGATTGGTTCAAGGATGGGCATGTGACCCAATTTGAGGCAGTGAGAGTCAGGCTTAGGATTTTGGCTGGAACAATTGGGAGAAAGAAGCTAGGGCTGCTGCGATGAACATAAAGAGGTGTTGGGGGCTTCCAAGCCTGGAAAGCCTGCCTGGGGGTAAAACCAACACAGAAAACAGCAGAGCCAAGACACGGAGAGAGACTCAGTCCTGGTGACATTGTTTCAGCCTCTGGATCCAGCCATGCCTGAAGCCACATGCCAATAAATGTCCTTTTTGGTTGAAACCCCTTTGAATTGGTCACTACCACTTGCAAATGAGAAGTCTTGAACCAAGTGGATCCCAAATCCATGCCATCTCCCAACATCATGCTGCCATTGGCCGGGTCCATCATGCCTCCAGATCACCATCCCAACCCTCCCGGGGGTTTCTACTACAGCAATACTTAGCCTCAGCTTGTCTCTGCTCTGTAAAGCTGTGTTCACCTTTAAAATCTGGTCCCTGACAAGTCCTGGCCCAGGATCGGTGCTCAGTAACCAAGAAGGAAGGGAGAGCAGGTGAACCAGAGGGTGCTGCTTTGCTGTTCTTTTCTGCTTTGGGTCAAATTTGCTCCAGGGAGTGTGGGAGCCACAGCAGGGCCCAGGTCGCTCTCTGTGCATTTCCTTCTGCCTCCTCTCCAGTCAGCCTGTTGGTTCTTCACCCTTCTAGGAAGGAGACAGAGACAAGCGAAATGGAATCTTCCATCTACTATCTCAAAGGAGGCAGGAACCGTAGATACAGACCCATATGTAAAACTTTATAAGCTGTATATCTTGTAAACTCTTGTTATTTTTGTTATTCCACAGATGTTTCCTCATAGTGTCTAGGAAAGAAGGAGGAGGAGGGGGAAGGGGTCACTTGAATTGAGGTGACGTGAGTATTAGTTCTGTGTTCATCGGGGGAGTAAGCTGAGCAAGTGGCCATCTTTCGGGGGTGGGCCACAACACACACTGAGAGCCCCCAGGTACACAGCCTCCCCTGAGGTCAGAGAAGGTTCCATCAGGCCTTTGTTTTTTAGCTGGTATCTCTATTTCTGCTGTGGGATTCATATTTCTCCAGTGCTGATATTTCTCCGGCTTATGGAGGTGCTGCCCGGAGACGTACAAGGGTCTTTTAACACCACAGGCTTTTTCTGCCAAATACTTCAAATACTCTTTTCTCTGGAGGCTGCCTGGATCTGATGCTGGTGGATAAGATGAGGCCCAGCATTCCATGAAAGGAGGGGAATGGCACGGACAGGATACCCAGGAGGAGAGACCCAAAGATCTGGTCACTCCGCCACCCCATGCCACCATCCTTCCCCAGACGGGGCAGCCAGGGGCCCGCCATCTGTGCAGCCGCTGATTCTCTGTGGATGGAACCAGAGAGCAGAGACCAGGGCAGAGCCGGACTACAAGGCCAGAAACCCTACCCCAGAGCGGCCCTGGAAACAGGTGATGTCCCTCGGGGGTGACGGAGCCCCGTGGAAATTCTCAGCTCCCTGCGCTGTCTGGCCGCGGGGGCCCTCCAGAGGGCACTTTTGCTGGCCCGCTGGTGTCCTTTAGGGCAGGCATGCAGGACTCGTGGGGGGCTCCTCTCCAGGGCTCACCAGGCTGACCCAGGAGGGGCCGCCCGGCCCTGTTTGCTGCTTTCCTGGGAACGCCAAACTCAGCTGTGCTGGAGGGAGCCTGCTCAGCCCCGCCACACAGCTCTGTGGCCCCGTGAGGCCAGGGCAGGTGGGATGAGGCCCACTGCTCAAGCCCCAGAGTCAGGTTTTAGGGACAGCACAGCAAGGTGGGGAGGCACGTCGTTCTCTCTCTGTCTCTGTTTCCTTCTCATTCCCTTGGTCTCCTGAAAGACTGAACACAAGTCCCCAACATGCAAGAACTTCGAGGGAGGGCGGTGCTCCCTAAAAGGTTCAGCAGTCAACGTGAGCCGGGAAGGGCTCATTCCGACTGAGTCCCCGTGTCCCAATGGCACCGCGGCCGCCTTCACTGTGGCCAGTTCCTCTAAACCTCACCACAGCATCTGCGGTGACAAGGGAGAGAATAGGTGTTGACAAGGCCTTGCTGTCCAGGAATTTTCCTTATCCAATGACAGCTCCATTCATCTCACCCGGCTTTGCCCAGAGCTCTGGGCTGGCTTTGCCCTGGCCCCGAGTCCCCGTGAGCCACAGCGTACAGTCAGCTTGAAGAGCAAACCTGAGCCAGCCAGCTGGGCCTGCAGAGAAGGGCCGGGAGGCCAGCCAGCCCTGCAGAGCCAGCAGGCAGGACCCAGCAGGCAGGGCGAGGCCGGGAGGCCAAGGGGCTCAGGGCAGCTCCCACAGCGCCCCCTGGTGGCAGAGGGAAGCCCTGGCCCACCCACCATCCCACCTCCCGGATGAGCCGGGACCCCAGCTGCTTGCTTACCTACTGCCCGTTAAGGAGCAGCCAGGATGAGATCCCAGACCAGGGCCAGGACTAACGCCTACATTTTGTGCCCTATGGGCCTCTCTTGCCTCCCCCAGCCCTGACTTTTGCCCTAGAATGGGGGGTGGAGGGACACCTCGCTGTCATGCCAGGGGGAGCTGAAGCTGCACCAGCAGAAGGCTGGGGGAGACCTGGGGTCCCTTCTGGCCCCATGGCCCCAGGCATTACACATCTGACCAGGAGTCCTGGTTCCCTGTGGGCAGACAGATGGAAGACTGCATGCTGACCTGGGAGCTTTGTCTTCCCGGTCCTGGGCAGGTGTGAGCTCAGCTAAGGCAGCAGTTTTGACAGCTCTGACTCCACCATGAGGGCTCTTTTCTTAACGATAACAAGAAGCACAGCCGAGGAAGAGGCAGAGTGCTGGGGGTGGCCACGACATCTGAGCACATTCTCTAAAACGCTACCTTTCTAACAGTTTCTAAGGTGATCTGTTGACAGATGTTACGACCTAGATGAAAATGACATCTTTTCAACAGAAAAGGCAACTGGATATCCACACGTAACACTTTATACAAAAATTAACTCAAATGGACCAAAGACCCAAATGTAAAGAGCTAAAATTACTAAACTCTTAGAAGGAAACAAAGTGTAAAACTTCCAGACCTTGGATTAGGCAACGGTTTCTTAAATATGACACCAAAAGCATGAGCAACAAAAGAAAAAACAGTTAAAGTGGACTTCATCAAAATTAAACACTTTTGTGCATCCAAAGACACTATCAAGAAGTGAAAAATAAACTACAGAATGGGAAAAAAAATATTTGCAAATCATATATCTAATAGTATCTAGAGGGCCGGCCCCGTGGCTTAGCGGTTAAGTGCTCGCACTCCGCTACTGGCGGCCCAGGTTCGGATCCCGGGTGCGCACGGACACACTGCTTCTCTGGCCGTGCTGAGGCCGCGTCCCGCATACAGCAACTAGAAGGATGTGCAGCTATGACATACAGCTATCTACTGGGGCTTTGGGAAAAAAAAAAGGAGGAGGATTGGCAATAGATGTTAGCTCAGAGCCGGTCTTCCTCAGCAAAAAGAGAAGGATTAGCACGGATGTTAGCTCAGGGCTGATATTCCTCACACAAAAATAATAATAATAATAATAATAATAGTATCTAGAATATATAAAGATTCTTACATCTCAACAACAAAAAGACAAACAAACCATTTCAAAAATGGGCAAGTGACTTGAATAGATATTTCTCTAAGAAGACATACAAATTGCTAACAAGCACATGAAAAGATGTCCAACATCATTAGTCATTAGGGAAAAGCAAATCAAAACCACAATAAGATACCACTTCATACCCATTACGGTAGCTATAGTAATAAAAGAAAAAAACACACAGAAAATAACAAGTGTTGGTGAGAATGTGGAAAATTCCCACTGTTTTACATTCCCAGCACTATTGCAAATGTACAAAAACCTGTACACAAATGTTCATAGCAGCATTATTCATAATAGCCAAAAAGTGGAAACAACTCTAATGTCCATCCATCAATGATGGGATAAATATCTATATGCCACACCTTATACAAAAATTAACTCAAATGGATCAAAGACCTAAATGTAAGAACTAAAACTATTAAACTCTTAGAAGGAAACACGGGTATAAACCTTTGAGATCTTGGATTAGGTAATGGTGGCATATCCATACAATGGAATATTATTCAGCCATAAAAAGGAATGAAATACCGATACACGCCACAACCTGGATGAACCTTGGAAACATTATGCTTGCCGAGTGAAAGAAGCTAGACACAAAGTATCTCATATTCTATGATGCCATTTATGTGAAATGTTCAGAATAGGTAAATCCATAGAGATGAAGAGTGGGTGAGTGCTACCAGGAGCTGGGAGAGGGAAAGTGGAGAGTGACTGCTAGTGGGTACAGGTTTTCTTTTTGGGGTGATGAAAATGCTCTGGAATTAGATAGTGATGGTGGTTGCTTAACTTTGTGAATATGACCTGAATTTTACATTGTAAACTGGTTAAAATGGTGAATTTTGTGGTATGTGAATTTTATATCAATTAAAAAAAAGACACCAGAGGGAGCAATGAGGCACCTGGAGTAGGTAGACAAAGGGTGACACCTTTTCATGCCCTTGCCCCAGCCCTGGGCTCACACCCTTTGGTGTGAGAGCCTGGCAACACCTCTTGTTACTGGCAGGCGCGAAAAGACAGGTGGGTTGCAGAAGTGCCTGTGGTCCCTTCCCTGGCCTTGCCCTAGTTTTTGCTAAGCAGATGCTCTTGGTCCAGGGAGGCTCAGGCTTCCCCAGGGTCATCCCTGCCCCCTGAGGGTCCCAGCAACCCCGGGTCGACATTTCTCGCCTCACGGCTCAGGGAAGCCCCGGGTTTCGGGATCCATGAGCTAAGTCAGGGCCTCTCAGGTCCAAGGTGATCCCACCTTTTGAAAATGTCTGAAGGCCTGGTTGACCCCATTCTCCAGGTTTTCCCTCTCCTTCAGTTCATTGCTTCTGAGATCCTGCTCTTGGACTTCAACCACTAACGTTTTTTTAAAAATCTCTGCAATTTTTTTTTTAAAGGCTCCCTCTCCCTTTCATCTTGAGCACCAGAACTTTAGAGCTCAAAAGTCCCCCCGGCAGAGATGGCTGTGTGCCTTATGTGTGGTACCCAATGTGGACCATGTGGCCCATCCACGTGCTCATTCATGCCTGGGGCACCTGCTTTGTGTCAGGCACAGTTCTTGCTGCTGGATACACCACATTGAGCAACATAAAGTCTCGTGGGACTTGCGTTCTCGTGAAGGAAGACTGAAAAGCAGATGTGTGACATCTCAGGTGATGTTAAGTGCTTTGAAGAAAAATAGAGCATGGTGGGGGATAGAGTGTCAGCTGGGGTAGGGCTGAGGCTGGGCTGTATGAGTGCACATGTGCATTCTGGGGAGACAGCAACAACACTTACTTTGAAAGTGTTTCTCAATGCATCGAAGCCCCAGCATCCTGATAGTCAGGGAACTCAGGAACAAGCAGACACACCTAGACTGCAGAGCAGGTCAGAGGGAAACTTCCTTGCAAGACCAGCCCAGCACTGTGGTCAGAGACAGGCAAACCCAAACAGCTCCACGGTCTCCTTCTTTTAAGGTCAAGTTTAGCTGGGATATGAAGAGAGTAGCTTCAGCCCTTTGGGGAAAGGGAGTTTGTAAACATTTGTCTCTGGGAGGGGTCTCTGTGGCCTTTTGGGAGAAGGACCTCCTTGTCCTCAACTGGATCAAAGTTGCTCAGGATCACTTTCTTCCTCCTGGAGACCCGTGGCTTTGGGATTCTGATTGCTGGAGGCCTGGCAAGACATCACTTGACTTTGCAGGTTGTTTTTGAGGCAAAGACACCAGAATTCACACCTTTTGTTATGTCTGTCAGCTTGGGAGTGCTTGTAGTGTCACCTTGCAAAGGACAATACACCCAGCAGCTTTGTGACCTACAGTAAGTCACCTAACCTCTTTAGGCCTGACTTTATACATTAAGAATGATTAGAAGGCCCACTTCATAGGGTTTGGTGAGGAGTAAATAATATGATGTATGTAAAAGACTAGAACAGGTTCCACAAAGTTACAGTAATCAAAACAGTGTGGTATTGGCATAAGGACATATAGATCAATAGAATAGAGAGCCCAGAAATAAATCCCCATATATATATACCTATAGTCAATTATATATATATACACACATATAGTCAACTGATTTTTGACAAGGGTGTCAAGACTATTCAATGGGGAAAAGACAGTCTCTTCAACAAATAGCACTGGGACAACTGGATATCCACATGAAAAAGAATGAAGTGGGACCCTTACCTCACACCATATATAAAAATTAACTGAAAATGGATCAGCAACCTAAATATAAGAGTTAAAACTATAAAACTCTTAGGAGAAGACATAGGGGCAAATCTTCATAACCTTGGATTCGGCAATGGTTTCTTAAATACAACACCAACAGCACAAGCAACAAAAGAAAAAACAGATAAATTGGACTTCATCAAAATTAAAAACTTGTGTGCATCAAAAAACACTAACAAGAAACTGAAAAAACAAAATACAGAATGGGAGAAAATATTTGTAAATCATATATCTGATGGTATCCAGAGAATATAAAGCACTCTATAACTCAGCAATAAGACAACAAACTCAATTAAAAAATGGCCAAAGGACTTGAAAAGACATTTTACCAAAGAAGATATACAAATCGCCAATGAGGGGCCGGCCCCGTGGCTTAGCAGTTAAGTGCATGCGCTCCGCTGCTGGCGGCCCGGGTTCGGATCCCAGGCGCGCACTGATGCACCGCTTCTCCGGCCATGCTGAGGCCACGTCCCACATACAGCAACTAGAAGGATGTGCAGCTATGACATACAACTATCTACTGGGGCTTTGTTGGGGGGGGAATAAATAAATAAAATCTTTAAAAAAAAACAAAAACAAATCGCCAATGAGCACATGAAAATATGTTCAACATTATTGGTCATTAAGGAAATGCAAATCCAAACCATGATGAGATTACCACTTCACACCTATGGGATGGCCATAACAAAAAAACGGAAAAGAATGAGTGTTGATAAGAATGTGGAGAAATTTGAACGCTTGTACATTGCTAGTGGGAATGTAAAATGGTGCAGCTGCTGTGGAAAAGTTTGGTAATTTCTCAAAAAGTTAAACAGAGAATTACCATATGATCCAGCAATTCCACTAAGTATATACCCAAAAGAATTGAAAACAGACTCAAACAGATACTTGTACATCTGTGTTCATAACAGCATTATTCACAATAGCCAAAAGATAGAAACAACTCGTGTCTATCAACAGATGAATGGATAAAAAATGTGGTATATACACACAATGGAATAGTATTCAGCCATAAAAAGGAATGAGGTATTGACACATGCTACAACCTGTAAAAACCAGATATAAAAGGACAAATACTGCACAAATCTCTTCATATAAAATATCTAGAATAGGCAAATTCAGAGACAGAATATGGAATAAAGGTTACCAGGGGTTGCGGGCAGACAGAAATGGGGACTTATTGCCTAATGGGTACAGAGTTTCTGTTTGGGATAATGAAAAAGTTCTGGAAATAGATAATGGTGATGGTTACACAACATTTTGGATGTACTTAATGCCACTGAATTGTACACTTGAAAATGGTTAAAATGGTGAATTTTCCTATGTATATGTTACCACAATTGAAAAAAAAACTAGGGGGCCGGCCCGGTGGTGCAAGCGGTTAAGTGCTTGCACTCTGCTGCAGTGGCCTGTTGGTTCCCCGGTTCGGATCCCGGGTGTGCACCAACGCACTGCTTGGCAAGCCATGCTGTGGCGGCGTCCCATATAAAGTAGAGGAAGATGGGCACGGATGTTAGCCCAGGGCCAGTCTTCCTCAGCAAAAAAACAGGCGGATTGGCAGATGTTAGCGCAGGGCTGATCTTCCTCACACACAAAAAAACAAAGCTAGGACATTGTCTTGCACAGTAACTTCTCCACAGTAGCATCAGGGACCCTGAAGAAGGACTGAGAATCTGGGAGAGCTGCCCCCCTCAAAAATGTGCAGTCATGGCGGCAGTCTGGTGGCCAAAAGAAGGAGCTGGAAGGTGACTGCCATCAGTTACAGCCAGTCTCAGAAGTGGGAGCTGTGTGTCGGTGCCATTGGAGGGTTTTAATTGCTCTTGAATTAATGTGCTTACTTCTCACCCCTGGGGCGCCTGGGTTTAATTACTGTCTTAGGTCACATATGCAAATGAGTCTGCTATCATTCGTGGTCCCAGTGGACAGCAGCCCTGATTACCAAGGCCTCACACTCTGCAGCAAGACAAGCAGGAGGACGCAGTGATGCCCTGGCCAGCCTGGCCTCCCATTGGAGCTGACGAGCAGGGTTGGAAGGTGGTGGTGTCTGCTTGAGCCATTTCTGGGTCCAGATGAGCTGGAGAGTTCAAGGTTGTGTCTGGGGTCTTTGCTACCTTAAGGCACGGGAAGATCGGTGGTCAATGGCAGAGAAGCCCTGGAGGATCTGAACTCACAGAACCCTTGGGGATAGAGGATTTTCACAGACAAGGAAAGAATTGGGAAGACAGCCTGCAGAAGAGACTGTGGACCAGGGGTTGCAGATTCAAAAGCCAGGGAGGGCTGGGCAGGGAGGTGAACAAGGGGAGCAGGCAGGTGGGACTGCAGCTGCCATCGGCAGTGAACGGCATTCCTTCTAGGAATGCAGGCACAGTGTGGCCATTTCCAATCCATTAGAACCCAGAAATCGGAATTTTTACATGAAATCATTTTCAATTTTGGCAACTAATTAGAATTTTTACAAAACACTGTAGGTTGCCTGGGGCCAGGGGTGGATGTGGGGATTGACTGGGAAGGGGCTCAGGGAACTTTTGGGGGTGCTGGAAATGTTCTATGTTGTGATTGTGGTGCTGGTTTCCCAGATGTATTTGTGAAAACACATCACACTGTACACTTAAAACTGGGGCCTGTTACTGAATGTAAATTACACCTTGGGAAGCTTGTTAAACTCCAGGTTGGTTCAGCGCGTCCTGATGCTTCTCCCTGGGTTGCTGTGAGCTTTCTACTCCCAACGCTTTCCCTTTTCTGTTGAATCACAACCACAGGGGCTTTATATGCTCTGAAGACCTTCTTCCACCTTCCCTGTGCCCTGGACCTCTAGTTTAACTCATTTTGTTCCGAGCGGGAGCCTAGGGGAATGTGAGCATTCACGGTCCTCCTTCTGTGGAATAACCATGAGGTAGCACTGTTATATTGGCCCCATTTCACAGCTGGGGAAACAAGCACAACCGTTCAGTGGAAGGGGCAGAATCCAAATGTCGCCTGGCTCCATCTGGGCTCTCAGCCACTGCACTGCCTGCACTTGCGGCTGCTGTGCGGGGAACAGGGGGTGGGATCCCCACTGGCTGGAGGAGAGCTGACTTGGCTGCATCTACAAGCCCTAGCATGGACTTCACAGCCAAGAAGCAGGCTCCTGTCACGGCCCCCTCCCTGCGACTTGGCCCAGCTCTGGGGACTATGTTGATGGCGTTCAGCTGCCCTCTTCCAGCCTCAGCTGCATTCGTTAAAAAGAAAAGTACCAGGGCTGGGGTTTTCCAGGGGAAACCTGGCTGCTTCCCAGTCTCCTGGAAAGCCTGGCATCCTAGCCCTGCCTGGTCACCACCAACCCTGCAATCCACTTACTGCACCACAGTGGTTCTCACGCTCGGCCGCACACTGGAGTCAGCTGGGGAGTTTCAGAAACCCCGGACGCTTTGGGTTCCACCCCGAGATTCCAATTCACTTGGTCTGGGCAACTGGGGCTTTAAAAGCTTCCCAGGTGATTCCAATGTGTGGCCACATTTGAGAACCACACTGCTTCACATTTTCAACAGATTTTTGTCCTAGAGATGCAGGAATTTGGAGGTTGGAAGACAACCACAGATGAAAAAGACATGTTTTGTGGGAAAGCGTTTGTAATATGAAGTTAAAGTTAACAAAAAGATAGAAAACATATAAAGCAGGTCCCGAGACCAGGGACGTGTGCTGACAAAGAGGTTTCCTTTAGAAACACTTGCAGTTCCTGTAAACTCCTGACATCTGAAGACATGTTCAACACCCCAGACCATCTTAAAGCCCAGGAACGGCTTTCTGGAAACTGGAATTAATGGTGCCATCCTGCTTCTGACAGGGCCCCAGGAAAAGGTCCTTGGTCTTCAATTCTTCCTGGCTAACTTCTGCCAGCCAAGGTCAGGAATGTGGTGTTTCTGCTGGGTCAGAAGTCCTCAGTCAACTGTCCTCACCTGGGGCCTGGGCATGCCCAGAGCCAGTGTCCAGCCCCAGCTCGCAGCCTTCTTTCAGGGTGGAGCATCTCAAAGAGCTCCCACCTACACTTGCCCTTTAACCCAAGACTGAGAAATGCCTTTATCTGCCAGTCACTGTTTTAAAAACGAAGTCTCAGGCAATGTCGACATTAAATAAAATTTAAAAATACCAAAGCTAACTTGCTGCTTTGAAGTTGGGATAAAGATAAGCCTTCTAATAAGACTGTCAGGCCCAGTTTGATGATTCACTTCCCTCTGGGATCAATTTTCAGATAGAAACCAGTCATTACAACCTGGAAAAGGTTAGTGGTTGTAGTTGTATGAGCGAGAGCTGCACCATGTTATGCAGAAGTAGGACCGTGTCGTCATTATCTGGAGGTTAAGCATGGGTTAAGATGTGTAAGGGTGCAGTTGATGGAGGGTGGACTGTGATGGCTTTATGACACAGCAACTTGACTCGAGAGTCCTGTTATTCAATCAAATGGTAATCCAGGTATTACTGTGAAGCTATTTTGCAGACATAAAGCCATTCATCAGCTAACTTTAAATAAGGAATTCTCCTGCACGGCCTGGGTGGGCCTCACTCAATCAGCTAGAAGGTCTTAAAAGCGGGGCTTGAGGGCTCCTGGAGAGAAATCCCGCCTGCGAAATGGCGCTTCACCTGTGCCTGTGGGGCTCTGTGCTGGACGTCTTCCCTTCTGACTGGCTGCCCGATGGACTTTGGATTTGCTCAGCCACGCCCCACGATCACAGAAGCCAATTCCTTTCAATAAATTTCTTAATATATGTATCTCCTCCTAGTGGTTCTGCTTCTCGGCTTAACTCCTGACTGACAGAGACAAGCAGTGAACAAGAACGTCCACAGGGGGCCTCTGAGTCCCCTGATCGCGTATTAACACACAACTCAATCGACTTGGATCCAATTATTTTAGCAGAAGAAAAATAAAACACTAATAAAACACCAAACTCCCTCAAGGGGCAAACAGCAACCACAGCGTTTTCTCACTTTAAAATAAGCATATTGCCTCATCCCCCAGGCTCACTGCTCTAGAACAGTGCTTTCTGCAGCGCTGATGTTTTCTGTCTGCTCTACAATTGGGCAGCTGCTATGTGTAGCTTCTGAGCACTTGAAATAATGTCAGTGAAAGTGAGGACCAGAATTTAATTTTAATTAATCTAAATAGGGTTCCAAAATCCTCTAGATGCCCTCTGACCTCCCCAGAGCTACCCTGTCACCTACTTTCGCCTGCTCCCCCTAGAAACAGAGAACCCACATCCCCACCATCCCAGAGGGTTAGCTGCACTCTGGCCGTCCTTACGGTCTGGAGAGCAATATGGTCACGTGAGCTAGAAGCCACTGCCCTTGAGATAACCTGGAATAGCTCTGCATTTTTACTTTCTCCCAAATAAGATGTCTGAACTTGAGGCCATGCTCTGCTCCCATCTGACCCAACTTCTGTTGGACCTGGCATGCCTCCTCTCACCTTTTGCCCGAACTGCCTTTCCCAAGGATGCAAACGGCCTGAACAAACTTCTCCTCCCTTTTTGTCATGACACAAAGCCTTGAGGTCTCAAAGGTCTACTGCAACACCCCGTGAACACTTAACACATTAGGACAGACAGGTTCAGACTGTTCCAAACACACATGCACACAGAGTATTCCCTACAGGTCACTGAGGCCTTTTTATTTTGCACACAAAACCATTGGGGCTCTTGGCTATGGACACCTCAGAGATTACACTGTAGATCCACATGGCTCCAGACACTTGGTGGCAAGCGAGGTGAGAAAAACAATGATTTGGGCCAATCACATGATTATAGAGCTAGGGTTTCCAGCAGGGCTCCAGATGGTCAAGCTTGGCTTCTGTAGCAGTTCTAAGGAAGCAGTGAGAACGTTACAAGCATGGGAGAGGGCAGTTAACTACCAGAGGCCCCTCTGAGTATTGGCTGGGGCCTTGAGCTGCCTGTGCAGACATCAGGAGCAGAGGTCTACTTAGCCGACTAGTGACTGCAGGACTCGGGCTTGCCCGCCCAGAGCTTACTTAGCCAGCGGGTTTCTGAAGTTCCTGCCAGCAAACTTAGCCTTGCTGCCCAGTTCCTCTTCAATTCTTGGGAAGCAGAAGGAGAGAGAGAGAGGGAGGGAGAAAGAGAGAAGTCAAATCTCAGTGCAGCTCAGTTCTCCCACCCAGATGTGGTCAAAGACACACCTCCTCCCAGGAAGTAGAGAACCCAGCGGTTTGTCAGACTCACTCCTCCTCCAATCCTCTAAGTCGGAGCTTCTCTGTGATACTGGGAATAGAAGAGCATTTAGCTCCTCCCCACCCAACTCACCTAGCAGGTTGTCCACCTGCAATCCCTTCTCCTTTACTCCCCCACCCCCGCTATGTTTCTGAAGGACAAAGTAGAAATGTCAGGACTGCTATTCTATTTCTTGGAATATAAAAAATTTTTGTTTTTTTCAGTGAGGAAGACTAGCCCTGAGCTAACATCTGTGTCCACCTTCCTCTATTTTATATGTGGGATGCCGCCACAGCATGAGCAGTGTGTAGGTCCACGCCCAGGATCTGAAACTGTAAGCCCCGGGCCGCCAAAGAGGAGCATGCAAACTTATCCACTATGCCACTGGGCCGGCCCCCAAATTTTTATTTTTTTAATGAAAGTTTCTTCAACAAATAAGTGGCATGGGGAAAAAGGAGGGGGAATTTATTAGTGTGAACTGTTCGGATCCTGACACCAAAAAACCAAAAGAACATGCATTTTTGACACAACCAGGGGAGACTGAACAGACTTGGTATTGACATTATGAAATTACTACTAATCTATCACGGTAGAGTGGTGATGTTAAAAAATAAATCTTGGGCCAGCTGGGTGGCACAGCAGTTAAAAGTGCGCACACTCCGCTTTGGTGGCCCGAGGGTTCACAGGTTCAGATCCTGGGTGCACACTGACACCCCGGCTTGTCAAGCCATGCTGCAGCGGCGTCCCATTTAAAGTAGAGAAGGACGGGGCCGGCCCTGTGGCTTAGCGGTTAAGTGTGCGAGCTCCGCTGCTGGTGGCCCCGGGTTCGGATCCCGGACGCACACCAACGCACCACTTCTCCGGCCATGCTGAGGCCGCGTCCCACATACAGCAACTAGAAGGATGTGCAACTATGACATACAACTATCTACTGGGGCTTTGGGGGGAAAAAAAATAAATAAAAAAATAAATAAATAAATAAAATAATAAATAAATAAAGTGGAGGAAGATGGGCACGGATGTTAGCCCAGCGGCAATATTCCTCTGCAAAAAGAGGAGGACTGGCATCAGATGTTAACTCAGGGCTGGTCTTCCACACACAAAAAAGAAGTAAATAAATCTTTTTCTGAAATTGATATACAGCCAAAGAATTTACAGGTGAAGTTATAGGATGTCTTGAATTTGCTTTAAAGTTCTCCAACAAAAATTAACAAGCAGGGTGCAAAGAGACAAACATGGAGAAGTATTGACAGCTGGTGTATCTGGGTGATTGGAAAGAGTGTACATTCTACTGTTCACTGTTTTCTTATGCTTGAAATTTTCCAGGATAAAGTTTTAAAGAAGAGGTCACGTGGGAGGACTCAGGAAACGGATGTTCCTTTTCCCCGCAAGACTGGAAAAAGTAACAACAGCAAAAGGGCAGCCTCTCCAAGTTTGGGAGCTTCCCAAGGACACCCCGAGACAAAGAGGAGGGGACCAAAACACCCGTAGGCACTCAAGAGTGGAAACCCTGCTGTCTGCCCTTTGGCAACGTCCTTCACCTCCCTGAGCCCTGGCTCCCTTGTTCACAAACAAGCGTGCGCACTTAAGACAGTCGCTAAGGCTCTCTTCTGCCTCTAAAAGTTGTGTGACTTAATTGTCCAGAGAGGGCCTGTTCCCTCTTCCACCAGAGGATGGCAGCACGGCACGGAACAGGCTCCTGCTTTGGGGCAATGCTGCAAGGCGCCTTAGGTTCTAGGCCCAATTCACCCCGACCCTAACACTGCTCGGGCTGGGGAGCCTTGCCCCATCTGTACCTCCCCCACAGAGCCAGGAGCTCCTAGCGGAGGGCAGGGCTCACATACTCTGCAGGCCTTCTCTTTACCTGAGGATCTGGTTGTACTTGGCCAAGCGCTCGGATCGGCAAGGTGCGCCAGTCTTGATCTGGAAGGAGAAAACAAGGTTACATTAGCTTGTAGTGGACACCACATCTTCATGGGCATTTTGGGCAAAGGGAGGGTGCCAGGGCAGAGAAACAATTTCTTGAGGAGGATCTCTGACCCTAGGAAGGAAGGGATAAAAGGGGCCTCCGGGACCCCATTCTGCCTCCTCCTCCCGCTGGTTTGGTGTTCCCAGGAAGTTGAGATCAAAGAGAAGAAATAAGAACCATCTTTCATTTCACGGAGCTCCTTACCTGTCCAGTGCAGAGCCCCACCACCAGGTCGGCGATAAAGGTGTCTTCAGTCTCCCCAGAGCGGTGAGACACCATGACGCCCCACCCATTTGACTGGGCCAGCTTGCACCTAGAAGCCAGGACACAACCCAGATGGTGTGATTCCCTTTCCCGGGCCCAGCAGCCCTTTTAGCCCTCTGATGCCATGACTCACTGCTGCTGCTGGAAGACCAGGGGAGGGTCAGGAGTTAGCAGCAGACCTTACGCTCTCAACTCCTGGGGAGGATAATCCTCGCCCTCCCCTGAGGACCTTCTCAGCACCCTAGTTTTGTTTGCAAAACTGGGCTCAGCCTCCCTGAGGGGAGAGTGCGTGTCTCCTCTGACCAAGGTTCTCTGTGTGAAATCCAATCAGGAGTGTAGGGCCACGAAGTGGTCAAGATTAGGCCACAATTGCCAAAGGCCACAACTGCCAAATGCCCCAGCCCCCTGGTGCCACTGCTTACTTTAAAAGCCACCTAGAGGGCCGGCCCTGTGGCTTAGCGGTTAAGTACGTGCGCTCAGCTGCTGGCGCCCCGGGGTTCGGATCCCCGGTGCGCACGGACGCACGGCTTCTCGGGCCATGCTGAGGCCGCGTCCCACATACAGCAACTAGAAGGATGTGCAGCTATGACATACAACTATCTACTGGGGCTTTGGGGGGAAAAAAAAAAAGCCACCTAGAGCTCAAATTTGACACTCCATCACAGTCTGGGGTGCTGGAGGGCTCCGCTGCACCAGAAGGAAGGAGCTCTTTTCGGGTTCCCAGTCCCTTGCCCGAGAGACTGCTCCCCGGGGCACTTACGCCTGGAGAGACTCGGTCACAGAACCGATCTGGTTCACTTTGAGCAGGAGGCAGTTGCAGGATTTCTCGCCCACGGCCTTGGCAATCCGCTTGGGGTTGGTCACGGTGAGATCATCCCCCACCACCTGGATTCCTGCGCTAGCGGTGAACTTCTGCCACGCCTCCCAGTCATCCTGGTCGAAGGGGTCCTCGATAGACACCACTGAGGAAAAGAGTCATGTCTCATCAGTGACCCTTCCGGCCCGCCGAACAGGAACCTCACACAGCCTCATTTCCCCGCCAACTCAATGCCTACCTGGCCTCACCCCTCTCTCACCTATAGGACGGGAATGGCCCCCAGCTCATGCCCTGGAAACCCACTCCTGTAACAGGGCACAAGAGTCACTCGCAATACTGGACCCTGACAGTTATTAAATGGGATCCTCACCTGCCCAGGGTGGTCTGAGTTTAGTGTCATTGAGAACAAGAATGGAGCCGTGGACTCAGAAGGGTGAGGACTCGGGTTTTGTCTTGGCACCACCTTGAGCAAGTTATTTAGCTTAGCAGTTCAACACAGGGACTTCGAGTCCAACTTCCTGGTCTGAATTCTTGCTCCACAATTTGTTGGGTGCCCTCGGGCAAGTAACTGACGGGCTCCTGCCTGTGAAATGCTATTAACAGTCTCCACCTGTGTGCATTAAGTGAGTCACAGAGCTGAGAGGAGCACCCAGCTCACGGTGAGCATAACAAGGCTCACTGTCCTCACCTGTATAATGGAGCCAAGACTGCATTTGCTCAGAGGCTGTTGTGACAGTGACAGGAGGTCATCACACTTTGTAAGCTGATGTCACTACTGACTGACACTGCAGAACCAGCTCCTGACTCCTCTGCTGCACCAACTACTTCTGTGAAGCTCTCCCCACACTTGTGTGTACATCTGAACTGGAAAAGCACTGTGGGGAGGCGTGTGACAGGTGTCTCTCACCCACTCTCATGCTTGTGGCCATCAGCTGCTGGCCGAGTGCTGCAGCTGCCCCACTGCACATCAGTGGCTGGAGAAGGGGCCATGCCCCAGGGGCACTCACCTGGGTAGTCCTTGATGAAGGACTTGTACAGGTTGGCCAGCTCATCAGGTGTGATGTACCTGTTGGGGTCATCGGGTGACTTGAAGTCCAGGTCATACTTCCCTGACCTGAAGAACTCAGAGGCAGCTACGTCCATGCCAATGACAACTTTATCGGTATAGCCGGCTTTCCCAATGGCATTCTTCAGCAGCTCCAGGGCTAGAAAGAGATGGCGGTAACAACTATGGAAACCAGGTAGGTAGAGAGAAAATTTCCCTTAAACAGCTGCCAAATGGCAACCTTCACAGAAAGACCAAGAGGTGCTTGGGCCCCAACCATGAGTCTCAATGATTCCTCTTACTTTTTTCTGCTTTGGGAAAAGAAACCATTGGTTAGGGCCCCCTTGCACATCACCAAGTGGGCAACTCAGTCTTGATTCTAAGAAAAGAGGCCTTCCCACTGACGAATGCTCCCAAATTTAGTGCCCAGAACAGCTGTGCTGGTCAAGACACAGTTACAGTGACCAGCTGAGATCAGCTGTCCCCAGGAATAGGCTTTAAATAGAGCCGAGGCTGGGATCCAAGAGGGAGCGCGCCTAGTGGAAGGGGAGCCTGGGATGGCGAGGCCCTGCCCCCAGGTTCTGCTGTCCAGAGCCCAGGCTCAGGGTCTGCTGCACTTGGCAGCGCTGCCCATAGGGAAACTGATGAAGACTCGTGGCTCCTGCTCCATCCCAAAGGCCCTTGAGCTATTAGATCTTTCTTAAGAAAGGGCCATTTTCATAGGTCAAAATGGCCAAATACCAGCAGTTTCATGAGGCTGACCCAAAGAGCAGCAATGGATTCTTTCTTTCTTTCACTAAATGCCCTTGAAGGCGACAGAACATACTTGAGGCCTACTTTTTCCTTCTAAAACAAAAAGCTTGGCTGTGACTTATTGTCCGAAGACTTTCAGTATCCTCTAAGCAATTCTCACATTTAATTCTGTGCCTAAGGATTCAAAGCAAAACAAAGCTTGTGTGAGCTTTACTGTGGTTGAATGAACTAAATACTTATTGGTCACAGTCCTGAACAGACGGCATCTCCTTGAGCACAGAGCAAATTTCAAACCTCTGCCATTGCAAGGCAGAGCAAGAAGGGCAAGAGGCCTAAACCGCCTCTCTGTACTCCACCCGGCCTAATTTACACAGATCATCTGGCCACTCACAAGTCAAATTAATAAGGAAACTCCTTGTTATTTTTTTAAAAAAAGAGGCGCTAGCTTGCTTCCCTCTTCAAAATTCTGTTTGCAATGTTTTGCATTTTGATACTCGATGAACAAAAGGTGGAAAGACCAACGTTCCCCACGTGGCAGGTGTGGACAATCTGCCCACAGAGTGGGGTGCAGTGCTGCAGAACTCGGGGATCCTTTAAGAGCCTGTACCTTCCTTATTCTCCAGAATGTTAGGAGCAAACCCGCCTTCATCCCCCACGTTGGTGGCGTCTTTCCCATATTTCTCCTTGATAACATTCTTCAGGTTGTGGTAAACCTCTGCTCCAATGCGCATGGCTTCCCGGAAGTTTGCTGCACCGACGGGCAGGATCATGAACTCCTGCATGGCCAGCTTGTTGCCAGCGTGAGAACCACCGTTGATGACATTGAAGGCCTGGGGAGAGACGGAGAGGAGAAGTACAGCCCCTGGCCCAGAGACCCGTCCAGAACAGCAAGCCCCTCCCGTTTGACTGCACGGCTCACAGATACAGCTATGTGTGGCCATGAAATGCTCACCAGGCCTCTCCTGACAACTGCAATAACTACCAACAGAAGTGCTTACTGTTCTAAGCACCGGCTACTATCTCAGCGAATGCACACCATCCAACAAGGTAAGTACAATTTTCACCCTTGAATGAAAAGTCAAGGACTTGGGGTGCAGGGAAGTCCAGTCACCTGCTGGAGGTCACTCTTACCAAGCGGCAGAGGAGTTGGAGTTGTTAGCAGCTGAGGCTTCCAGAGCCTGCTCGTATCCACCATGCTGGGAGAGTCACACGTGGACAAGATCAAGACACGGGAGGTCCCAGGTTCCCATGAGAAAGTGAACGCTCCCAGCTCCTCACGTGGGAAGTTCAGAGAAGCCACTCACCGGCACTGGCAGGATGACCTCGGCATTGCCAGCCAAGTCAGCAATGTGGCGGTACAGCGGCACCCCCTTCTCAACAGCTCCAGCCTTGCAGACAGCCAGGGATACTCCCAGAATGGCGTTTGCACCAAATTTAGCTAGAACACAACAGAACTGAGCTAAATTGAGGTATTTCCTCCCGACCTCTCCTGCTGGCCTGCCCACCTGTGAGTGCCACCACACTGTATTTGCAACCTTTCTCTCTTCATCATATTTACTTTCCTGGTTCAAACTAGAAATGCAAACAGCATTCCATGTGGGCTCATCTGCTTTTTCCCCTAAGAGAAAGCCCTTTCTTTGGTGTAAGGAACCCTGGAAAATTCCATCAATTGCTTGATTTATTGTAAAGGACAGGCGAGCCTCTTTCAAGTAACCCTGCAGACATGCTGCTGCCACCTGGTTATGCTCCTGATATTTAAAAACATGATTTATTACGGTGAGGCGAGGAAACTAGAAGAGACCTCAGACGGTCACGTAGCTCATCATTAGGGACCATATGACCTCTTCCCAAAGGACTTAAAAGGTCTTCAGGAGACGCCTCAATCTTCCCCAGCAAAGCCTCCATCTCAGGCCACTCACATTTATTTTCCGTTCCATCCATCTCTATCATCAGTTTGTCAATCTTCTCCTGCTCCACGACGCTCAGTTTCTACGGGGAGAAGGGAGGGTAAGCCGCTTGGTGTCACTCTATGTTTATGACCTCTGCACTCCTGTCATGGAAGTTATAAAACTTTGCAACTGTGCGAAGTCAAAATGGTTCTGTTATAAGTTTATTTGGTAAAGGAAAAGGGGAAAAATCAAAAGTAAACAGGGAGATGTGAAACTGCCTTTTCCTTGCTTTGACAGCGTCAGGCATTTCTCCAAGCACTGGAGAGCAACAATGAAAAATCTAAGATATAGCCCTTGTGTCATAAGGATTAGTCTAGTCTAAGGGAGTCCCAAGTTACATTATCCATAAGACAGAACTGTCGGGTGCATGCTAAATAAGGTATTACTACAAAGTAGTGTGACTTTTTGGGGCAATAAATAACAAAACTCATTGTTCACTCAAACGAGCTGCGCTCTTCAAAGGCAGGTTATGCTGCTGTCACTCTTGGCTATCCTCAATGATGGCAAACTGTACCATCTGACGGGAGATAGGATTTTTAAGGGTGGTCCAAAATCATTTAGCAATGTTTGATGAATGATCAAAATGACTATTTGTGGTGAGATTATAAAGTAATAAAACTGCTGTCTTGAAAACTGGCTCAAAGTAATTTTTTAATAAAAGTTGGCATTACTTTAAAAACTTAACTGTACCATAACAATGTATTTTATGTATAATGTTCTTTCTACAAAAACTAAAATATGAAAAGAAAATCACTTATAACTCCATCATGCCATGTTAACAACTTGGCATCTTTTGCTTTTTTGACAAAGCATCTTTGGAAAAAGTTAGCAGTCACCCAAGCAGATAGCTTCAGAGGCTGACCCTCACTAAGAGTTAGACCAAAGCATGTTTCTCCCAAGGGGGAGAAAAAAGGTCCAGGAAAGCCCTGCTCATTGCGTTAGTCATGCCAGGTAAGGGCACCACAGCACAAAGAACAGGGCTGTGTGGGTGCCCAGGAGACTGGGACAGAGAGTGTGTGCCAGCAGGGCAGCAACAAGAAACCGCCTGGGGCCCAATTACAGAGGCCACAGGGGCCAGGGCAAAACAAGCAAGCCGGGGAGAGGAACAACAGAGGCGCACTGTGCCACCAGCACACAGGACAAATTCAAGAGGAGGCACTACACCCAAGGGGAACAGAGGAGGTGGCTGTGGCTGGGTGTGGAACTAGCCGGGGGCTTTCACGGCGTTCCCATCTGGGTAAGCACCAAGGGAGTTATGGTGGGAGGGGCCAGAGGGAGGATAAATGAGACAAAAAATTGCTGAGTGGGCTGGGTTGTTGGTCCCCAGCACTACTTCACCTACAGCAGCTCTGCTTTTATCTGCTTGACATATTGAGACTCCATGTAAGATTTTATTTAATAAGAGTTCCACTGTTTTTAAAGTCAGTAGAAATATAGTAAATAATTCCATAGTTCATGAAAAATAAGTCAGTCACCATGGATACTACCTCCACCACCCCTAAGAGCTGCTTTTAAAATCTGGATCTTTATTTCCCAAAGGTCACGATAGTTGGAAGGAAAAATCAAGGCCCTAAGTCTCCCATCTTTGATCCAATTCCATGCACAGTTAGGCATGTACACCAAGGCAGAGGGCATGTTAGAAAAGGTGTAATTATTCTCATGCAAGACAGGGAATCCAACTGGCTTCTTTAGCTCTCAGAATAAGCTCTTCCATAAAGTGGAAAGCCCACTGGCCCAGGAGACGCTCTGGTGGCATTATTATATATTAGTTATCAGGAGGCAGGTCCTACCTTGCTAATCAGGGCAGGTGCAATAGTTTTATTGATGTGCTCAACAGCCTTTGAGACACCTAGAAGGAACAATCAAATCAAATTACTGACATTAATGAAAAACAGGCTTGAGCAGCATTGCTGGCAAGAACCACTGCTATTAACCCAGATATTCAGAGCCCACCAAAAGACCTTCCATGGGACCTCCTTCAAACCCGCTGCCGCCCCCCAGAATCGGAGGACTTTCTGGCCCAGTCTGAGCGCTCTTACCTAGGACCCCAAGGGTTAGAGCCACACACAGAGCAACCACCTCAGAATGTCTCAAGGGAGGTTAGTTTGCAAGATCATGCACTGGAAACACCAGCTGCGGAAACTACAGGATGTCCAGTGTATTACCTGGGTGCACAAGGCTGGTGCCAGGAACTCATTAATATACTTAATGGGTCTGGAGACACCTGACCAGTAGAGATTGACAGAGAAGGAAAAAAGAAAGACTCAGAAGAGAACAGGCTGTGAAGAACACTGAGTGAGAGAAAGAAGAAACAGGAAGGCAGGAGAATACTGCAGGGGCCAGCAGGTCATCCTCACTACAATCAAGGCACAGCGCTGGCTGGCTTCAGACCAGCACCCGTCTGGGCGATAAGCGATGCTGGGGAGCTATTCGTAGTTCCTCGAGTGTGGCCTCCCCACGGCACAATCGCTGCAACTCTGGCCCATGTCTCCCAACTTTACTCCATCACTGCGCCTCTCCTGCAGCCCTTAACACCTTTCTCCAAGACGTCCTCCCTGGCCCCTTGGAGGCCACAAACCATGGTCATATTGTGAGATTTTTCTGCCTCTCCCTGCTGAGAATGCATGTCTAGTCCCCCTGCTGTTCTGTAATCTGGCCACACAAGCTCTATCTACAGGAAGGTGAATGTTACCACACTCAAAGTCAATGCATACAGCCCACCAGAGGCTGGCTAGGCCACAGAGGGGGACTTCTGTGACTCAATCAACAGAAGAACAGACTACAACTGACCTGCAGGTCACCATTAATGGGAGCCATTGGCCAGACCTTCTCTGAGACCAGACCCTTAAGGAAAGCTGATGGTCTGGAAGGCCCACAGAGCCATCCTGGGAGAATGGCAAAGCTTTTCGTTAGTATTAGCTAACACGTCTTCTTATCCTTAGGTTCCCTGGCCTAACCAGGAGTCTTTCACAGGTTAGACCACAACAGAACTAAGCATTACCACTCTTGCCCGAGTTTACAGGTTTAGGAAGGCTGGAATCAGTAAGCCAGCTCTCCCAGCTCTTCCAGGTGCGGTGCACTTGCTCACCATTAACACTGTGGGCCAATCAGAGCTTTCCCACCCTCACACACAGGCCACAGGCAGGGCGGGAGGGAGGCCGTGACGGGCCAGGAGCAGGGCTGGAGGCGTGGAATACGCGCTGGCTGCAGCCCCGCTCCACAGAGGCAGGCTGTGGGTTCCGAACCTTACCTTTCCCCATATAGCGGGTCTTGTCATTGTCCCGGAGCTCCAGTGCCTCATAGATACCAGTTGAGGCGCCACTGGGCACAGCAGCTCTGAAGAGACCTGGATGTTGAGGGAGAGAGGAAAAACAATAACGGTTAAGAAATACAGTTACAGCACTCGCTCAAGGTCCCTCCCCACTCACAGATGGCATCTGCCATTAGGAAACACCGTTACTTCCCTCTACCAACTGGGAGAGTCCGATGGTCTCTTCTACCCGTCTCATGTTTTGATTCTGCAATGCAGACTCAACAGCAAAGCTGACAGATTTCTCTAGTTTAGAGCAGGGCTTCTCCAACTTTAATGCACACACATATCACCTGGGATCTTGTTAAAATGCAGATTCTGAAATGGGAGGTTCATGAGTTTGTGTCTCTAACAAGCTCCCAACTGGTGCCCTGCAGCTGGTCTGTGGACCACCCCCAGCAGCGCTGCCCAACAGGAATGTAATGTGAGCCACTTACGGGATTTAAGATTTTCTAACAGCTATGCTGAAGTTAAAGAGTAAAAACAGAGAAAATTAATCTTATTTAACCCAATATATCTAAAGCATTACCATTTCAACATATAATCAATAAAAACATTATGAGGTATTTCAGACAGTCAGCTCCAGAGCACTGTTGCTAAGTCACCCTCAGACCACTCTGAGATCGGGTTGCTGGCTTTCAAGTCTTGAAAGCGTTGGCTCAAGACCAATCTCTTTAGTTCATTTGCTTCAGTTTAGGCACCGATAAATGCTATTTTGGGGGTTCTCTGCAGGATAGGAAACCAGAAAACAGGATGGGTTGGTGGGGGAGAATAAAGACAATAAATGCACAGAGCTTAATAACACTAGACAACAAAAAAGCATTGAAGCGTGCAGTCTTGCAGATACAGAAACCAGCCACCTGGCTAAACCTACACGTGGAGCATAAAATGGCAGATCCTGGAGAAGGACAGCACCAAGAAGGGTACTGCAGACATCTGGTTATGGGGGTGGGCAGGTTCGGGGAGCAGGAAGTGTAGTCAGCCTACCGAATCTACTTGAGACTGTAAGGAACTCCCCATCTGAGACACGTGAAGAACCAGTGGGTGTGTGGGGATGTGAAGGCAAATGAACAAAGAGCAAAATCAACCAGGTGTTATAATCAAATGACCTGCCAGTATGCCGGTGTCACTGCCGAGACTACATGTGAGCAGCAGCAGGACATGACACAGGCCCTAGCTTTCTACACATCCTTCAGGCTCCAGACTAGGTGAAGAGAAGAAAGCAAGACAGATCCTAATGTTAACTACAGACCCAGGGTGACAATGATGTGTCAATGTGGTTCAGCTGCAACACATGTACCATTCTGGTGGGGGTGTTGACAGTGGGGACGCTGTGCATGTGTGAGGACAGGAGCTATATGGGAACTCTCTGTACCTTCTCTTCAACTTTACTGGGAACCTAAAACTGCTCCAAAAAACAAATTCTAAGAAAGAAAGCAAAAAGTTACGACAAGCTCTTAACAAATCCAGGATTTCCTGATTTTTGAAAAGGATTAAGATACACAAGAGAAAGTTCCATTCATTTAAATTTCAAAAAATATTAATTTTAGTCATTTTAAAGTGTTTCAAACAAAATGCCCCCCTCCCAACAATCTTCTAGTGTCTTGGGTCTTTTTTCGTTTTTGTTGAAAGTCCATTAATTTCCAAGTGGAAAGTTCCACCCGCTGACTAAGCAAACCAATCTAAGATGAAAGGAAATTTTCAGCATCCTCTGAGAACCCATGGTATTCGCCCAAAAGCACATGCTCAGAAGAAATTTGGCTCTCAGAGCGCCCGCCACAGCGAGTAACCACAGGCAGAAGGTAGGTAGACTTTTGCCGAATGCTGTCTAGACTTGAGGGGCCTTTTCCCGGGGAAGGGTGAGAGGAGGAGAGAGGGGGAAGGGCAGGAAGGGCAGGGCTGGAGGTCTCACAGCCAGGACTGTGATTCACAGACGTGACTCAGCTCTAACTGGCAGGTCTCCGCCATGTGCTCAGCACCATTGGGTGATTCTGCCTGAAGCTCCTTTTCCAACCCCACCCATTACGTCCATTTGGAAAAAAGCTGAGATATTGCTAGAGGGAAGACCAGGCTCTGAAGCACTAGATTTTTCTCAAAGTCAAAGTGGGGGGGAGCTTTTAAGCGTCCCCATTCTCTTCTTTTTTCACATGGGCAAACCCCTCCTTGGGGCACTTACAGCCAGGTAGAAATAAGAGCCTCTGGAACGTCCCAACACCCAAAGGTAAGAACTATCCCAGATCCCTGGTTTAAGAGTGATTCCTGGAAACAAAGATAAGAGTGCTATAATTACACTCGCACTTGCTTATCTCTTTCCTTTTCAAGAGAGAAAGATCCATCCTATCACACCATATCAGCTTAACTGGTCACAGCAAGCTGTGAAGCAAACCAGTGATGGGCCCTTTTAGGGACAAGGTATCGCCTTACTCCCCTACCTCACTGACCTAGGAGCCAACCTGGCTTGTTTTAAATACCAAGAAGCAGCAAGATAAGGACTCCCATGCCCTACAGCACCCCCACACTCCCCCAGCCAGGAAGCACAACCTACCAGCATGTGCCGATCAGAAAGAAAGGCTTTTACAGTAAGACTTTTCTTTGCCTAAGGCCGTCATTTTTAAAAAGTTTTAAAAAAATGGCATGTGGTGGAAGGAACTATAGTAACAAAGGTGGCACATACCTTTTGAGGTACAGAGATCAACCTCAACAGTGGGATTCCCACGAGAGTCGAAGATCTCTCTGGCATGGATCTTGAGGATAGACATGGCGAATTTCTGTGGGGAAACACAGATCATATTTTCCACAAACCATAATGCAGCCTCAGCTCATTCATTCAAGGCATCACTTCTGAGAACTCCTAGACTTGAAAGAATCTGCATTGGACTAAATACTGGATGTAGGAAGGCTAACTAGAGTGGGAGAGGGCCTGCTGGAAAGCAGGAGGAATTGCTCCTAAAAAAGTAGGTTGGGCCCAGCTCTACAAGGCCTTAATCCCCAGCAGTTCAGGTCTCGTCCTATAAGCAAAGCCTGAACATATATGACTGTACTGGGGAGCAATCAAATACAACGGGAAAGATTAACGTGTTGATGGCATACAGAATGGCTGAAGAGGAGGCAGTCTGAAAACCGGTTATTGTCATTAGTTAACAATGAGGGTTGGCATGGCAATGGAAAAAGACCAAGGGGACATGAAGGTCCCAGGCAAACCCATCTAAGATAAAAAAGGTGGGGTGGGGAGGGAACCAGGAGGAAAATTTGGTTTGTAGTGAAATAGTGAATTAAAAGATGGGGACATAATTCATCAAGTTAAACTTGAGGTAGCAGTAGGATGTTCAACTGGTAGATATTAGATAATTAGAAATTTTCAGTTTGGAGGCCAGGAGTGAGCTCCTTGGTCTGTGCACTGTGATCTTTGCCACTGCCAATTTCCAGGGCTTTCCAACCGCACAGTACTTGAGTCTTTAGCAAGACAGGACACGTTAATAATGACATCTAATTAGTATTTCTTTCAAAGGGCATTTTACTCCATTAAAAAACTCAACTATGAAATGTCATGATTTGTAACTAGAGGAAAGATTCTATTTTTGAAAATACTCCAAGGAAAGAAGCTTCCTTTGAAAACATCTCAAAAAAAAAAAAAAAAAAAAAAAAAAAGGTTTGCAGCTACAAAGTGCAAACAGCAAATTCTCAAAGAAAGGCCTTTTCCTTCCTTCTCCCACCGGCTCTCCAAGGAAGAAATGAATTGAACAACGTGTAGGACTGAAGTGGATGAGAGGAATTGAATTAGTGTTCAGAAGCCATTATCTAACTGGGCTCCCCCCCAATATCTTCTCTGGAATGTTCTGAAGCAGAAAATGGCATCATTTTTTTTTCTTTTTAAGTTTCAAAATTAGATGCTGAAGTCACTTTTGTGGCTTTATTTTCTATGTAACAATGGAGTTTTATTCATTAGCCAATAAAAAAATATCTAGTTTTTATCTACTATCTTACAAAAAGGCAAATTCAGTCAAACGTGTTTTTTAATTTTAGTTACCTTTGAGTTTTGGCAAATTATATACCTGTGTAACACATTTGTCACCCCAAGAAGTCCCCTCAGCCAGTTTCCAGTCAACCTCCCCCGCCCCAAACCAACTGTACTTGATGGATTTCAGATGCGCTTTAAAGCGCATCTTGATTACACTACCTCAGCATACAGCTATAGGAACTCATCTTTTATCTCATTTTAGTGACATAAGACAAAGTAATTAACTTATTTCATGATGTGAAAATAAAATCCAACTGATCTTTATATTGGATAGAAAAACTATTCTCCGAAGTCATTAAGGGTCAGGGAGAGGCTGGTCTGACCACACGGCTTCACCGCTTTTTGTGTGTCTGGACGGAACCCCGGACCACGAGCAGCATGAGTGGACCGGGCGGCCCGGGCCTAGGTGTGCCCTGGAGGCAAGTCAACCGACGGGCCACACAGCCCAGACCACGCTGCAGAGAGAGAGGTGAACAGGAAGTTTCCTCAAAGTACACCTTTTTTAGGTCAGATCAGGGGCCGACTGCTGGCGGCCAGCCAGGGGCGCCGGGAGCAGCTCGTGCCCGACCAGGGCGAGGTCGCCTGGACCGCTTCCCAGCGATCCCCTGGCTCAGCTGCAGCCACTCAAGAGTAAGCATCTTCTGGAGTTGTAGCCACTGCCCATGTCGGAGCAGCAGCTTCCTGGGCATCTCTCCTTTCCCTGCCCCTGCCTCGACTTTAGGGAGGGCCTGGCTTGCATGAGCACCGGGGTCAGGCCTGGACTGCTCCCCAGAACCTTCCCCTCTCCACGCCTGCTCTCTTAAGTGGCCTGCGCCTTCTGGTCCTGACCTCCCAGCACAGTTACGCGGCCCTGCAACTCCGTAGTCACTTGTTGAGCAGCACCCTCCCCTCCGGGAAAAGCAGGCGCCGCGCCCCGCCTCGGGCCGGGGTGCGCGACTCCGGCCGGGGACTCGGCTCGCACGCGCCGGCCCGCCCCTTCCACGTCCCCGCCGAAGCTCCGGGCACGCCGTCCGGGGAGCAGGAACCCCCAGAGGACCCCGCGCCGCCTGCCTGGGTGCGGGCTCGGCAGCCCTTCCCCGAGCACTCACCTAGCCGCCGGATGTCGCGCCCGGGAAGAAGCAGAGAGTGCTGCAGACACCGAGAGAAGCGTTAAGCCAAAAGGCCTGCGCGCTCCCAGTCCCCTGAGCTCGTCTCCGCGCCGCCCCTCCCGACTTCCTGCCCAGCTCGGGAGACCCCGCCCACTTCCCGCCCCCTGCGCGACGCCTCGCCATTGGCTCCCCGCGCCGTCACTCAGGGCCTCGCCTATGGCCGTCACGGCGGCGGGGACGGGGGGACGATGACCTGGGGGGATGGGGCGGGGCTGGGGGGCACCTACTGCACCGCGGCTGTGTGGGGGTGCGGGCGAGCCCCCTCCCCGCGGGGACTCCCTGGCCAAGCAGCGTCTGCGGCGCCGGGGCCCGGGGGCGGGGCGGGCTGGCCCGGCCGGCATGAGGGCTCGGGGCTTCGTCACGTACTCCGAGTCTTGCACGCACACAGCGTCGCTCCGCCGGCGCACGCCCGGCCCACGACCTTGGTGACGACCTTCGCGGCCCGCCCTGCCGGCCCTTCGCCCCCCTGCCCCGCAGCGTGGTGCCGGAGACCCCGTCGGCCTAGAGACGTTGGCGGCCGCGCGCCGCGACCCCGCTCCCGGGCCGCAGAGCCGCGTGCTGGGGGCCACGTGCGCCTTCCCGCGCCTGCGCGCTGCGCCCCGCCGCGCCCCCGGCCGCCCGCCGAGGTGACCCCGACCCTTTGTCCTTGTGCGCCGGTCAGACATGAGAGCCAGGTGGCTGAGAGGCAGTTCACTTTCCTTTAGTTACAGCTAATACTTTTTGAGCGCGGCCTGCGTGCCAGGCACATCTCCACGTGCGCCCCAGAGTTAATTCATTCAATAGCTCTTGTTAATGTTGCTTTTTGCAAGGAGGCTTAATATCCCTCGCTTTGCCCCCGGGGTAGATCAGATGTGCCTGGATGCATGTGAACCATCGTGTATAATGATTTGGACAGGAATTTCACACAGACCCGGGAGATTTCTCAAAGTTCAAACCAGATAATATTCCATGGTAGTCTGGCAAATGAAAACCAGGAAGGGGCGGCTGCAGTGATTTACCTTTCTGTTCAGGAGTTGATACTCATTTAAAATCAGTCCTGCAGCACATCCCCCGATCGCTTCCATTTCTATGACAGTTATATTTCTCAGCATTCGTCTTGGTCTGTAAGTCTGAGAGCTAAAACAGTGTCAGACATTGTTTTACATCTCCATATTTTCCACATTGCCTTGCATAGAGAGATTCAAATGTGTATTTGAATTTAATTCCTATTTCTTCTGGCTAGCTGCAAAAACTGTTTTTCTTCCTTCCCTCCTGGCATTTTTATCTCCCCACCTACTGGCTTAGGTTTCCAAGGCCTTGGGTAAAGGTGATGGTCTGTTGAGCCCACGGTATTTGTTCTCCGTTGACTAAGAAGCAGGAACTTTAGGATTAAATTCAGCAAAAAAGCAATAAGGAAATTGTAAAATATTTCACTGAAGAATTAGATGAATTTTGCAAGCAGAGTTGATGATTTCACCAGCAAGATGCTAATGTTTCAGACTGCTTAAAACCAAGATCCCAGCCCCATGACTCAGCAGCTAAACCAACAGCCAACATTTCCTAAACCTTAAGAACTTTACAGAAATCAGACACTTAGAGCTCTTATTTTCAGAGCAATTCTAAGGCGTGGCCCTGAAAGGGCTCCAAAACAATCTCTTTTATTTTACATTAAAAGGGTTAGAGAGATAAAGATAGAAAGACACGACTCTTCTAACTGCTCTCTGGCCAGAACCAGTGAATCGAGCAGGAAATCAGATGCAGAACATGATCTCAGACAGCTGCTGTCGCAAGATTCTGGGAGGCCACAGCACAGTGTTCTGCGCACTTTGACCTCAAATTGTAGCTCAAATGTTAATGATTGGTAGAGATGCCCTCAGGTCTTTCCCCAAATCCACAGGCTGCCAAATGCTTTTCCTGTCTCCACAGCTCCTGAGGCTTTGTTAACAGGTGTGGGGCTCACATTTGCCTGCACTCCAGTGCAGGGGCATTTACCTTGTTACAGCTGTTTTGTTATTATTTGTCACTCACAGTACAATTGTTGAGCAATTTCACCGCAGTGGCATACCAAAGGCACTTGCCTTGCTGGTGGGCAGGAAGAGGAAGTGAGTGTCCAAGGCTACTATCAGAAGACCACCTGGGGAAGCACTGCAGGTAGCGCCTGCAACACATTTGCAGGTGGGCACCAGGGTTGAGGGAAGGAGAATCTGCAGCATCCTCTGACCCGCCTGGGTTACAGATTCTGTCTGTGGGATGTGCACCCCTGGTTGAAAACTGCTGGTCGACTGAAAAAGTGACATGCCTCTTTGGAAGGTGGGTCTCTAGCCAGATAGGAAACTTCAGGGTTGAATAAGTGGCCCAAGGGAGGAAAGAGATCCTCTGAGAGCCGAAGGCCCTCAGGGGATGCAGGTGGATGGCCCCTCCTTGTGATCGTGAGGTTTGTGTTTGTCTGTCATCATTTCACATATGCCAAAGACTACATAAAGTGTATCTGGTGTAAAGAATAATAAATGAACGTCCGTGTACCCACCACCAGCTTAAGAAATGGGACACTGGCAATGCCAGTAAGGTCCCTTGTGTATTCTTAGGCCACAGAGGTGATCACTACCCTAAATTTTGTGTTTATTATTCCCTTGCTTTTCTTTATGGTTTTTAAATACAAATTTTGAACTTTGTATAAATGGCATCATGTTGTTTGTAGCCTTTTGCTAGAATTCTTTTTTTTGCTCAACTTGACATTTGTGAGCTCCATCCCTCTAGCTGTGGATGGTTGGTTTTCAGTGCTATATAGTATTCCATTGTGTGAATATCACACGTTTTCCTGTCAGTATACATTTGGATTGTTTCCTGGTTCTTTTTTTCTTGTTACCAACAATGCTGCTATGAACTTTGTTGCAAATGTCTTCTGAGCACAGGCAAGAGTTTCTCTAAGGCATATACCTAAATCATACACCTAGATGTGGAATTTCTAGGTCATGGGTATAAACATCTTCAACTTTGTTTTCTTTTTTTTTTTTTAATTTTTTAATTTTTTATTTTTTCCCCCGAAGCCCCAGTAGATAGTTGTATGTCACAGCTGCACATGCTTCCAGTTGCCGCATGTGGGACGCGGCCCCAGCATGGCCGGAGAAGCAGTGCATCGGTGCGCGCCCAGGATCTGAACCCGGGCCGCCAGCAGCGGAGCCCGCGCACCTAACCGCTAAGCCACGGGGCCGGCCCTCAACTTTGTTTTCTAAAGTATCTGTACCTCTATGCGCTTCCCCCAGCAGCCTATATGAGTTCTGACCCAGCTTTAAAAAGAATCAAATTCAGGGCTGGCCCCGTGGCTTAGCGGTTAAGTGCGCGTGCTCTGCTGCTGGCGGCCCGGGTTCGGATCCCGGTTGTGCACCGAGACACTGCTTCTCCGGCCATGCTGAGGCCGTGTCCCACATACAGCAACTAGAAGGATGTGCAGCTATGACATACAACTATCTACTGGGGCTTTGGGGGAGAAAAATTAATTAATTAAAAAAAAAATCAAATTCAGCTCTTCCCTTGCATTTTTTTCTAGAAATTTGATGGCTTCTCAATTTACCACCAAGTCCTTCACTTAAAGAAACCCACGTGTCCTCTCTGTAAACTGCAGTCAGCATTGTGCCTTTATGATGGCTTTGAGGGCACCTCTTAGGGCCTCCCACTGTCAACAGCCCCCTCCCCGCCATCTTCAAAGCTGACCTCACAAAGTCAGGAAGTAGGGATTGGGCAAGGCACACGTTTGGGAAGACAGAAGGGAGGCAGCACAGTATGGTTTTTAAACAAAGTCATTGCTAGAAGGGCATGTATCAGGGGTGCCCAAATGGGAGGAGTAAGTAGTAGGGGGATTAAAGAAAAAAAAAACCCAAGGAAGTCAGGGAAGCAAGGAGCAGGCACCCAGCGAGCAGAGATCTCCTTGGAGGAGCTAATGAATGAGGGAGCCAAGTGGAGACTGAGTGGGGCTCTGAACCAACAGGAGAAAATCAGAGGAAAGAGTCTGTATCTTGTGTCAAAGAGCTCTGCGTGGATCCTCTTGTGCCTGAGCTCATTTATCTTTGAAATGGGTGCAATAATACCAACCCCAGGAGGCAGTCTTGAGCTGTAACACCCCAGGTGGCTCCTATCATCAGTTTGGGAGTCATTACTGAATGCTAGAATGGAGGCCTGGAAGGCACTGATGTCTCTAAAATAGCAGGGGCAGTAGGTCCCCAGAGCAGTTTTCTTTTCATCTCTGTCTGTTCCCACCCATTCTGTCTCACAGTTCTTATGGTTGTCATTTGAAGAGGACCAGGGCGGCTGCAGCCGTGGGCCCAAGAAACCCTGATCTGCAGCCAAGAGAGGGCTCCCCCTGCCTGTCCGCTAGGCCGGCAGCACTGCTAGAGCAGGAGTGCAGGACCCTGCGATGGCCCCACTGCAAAATGCGGGTCACTGGAAGGAAGGAGCCGTCAGATGACACAGTGCGTGAGCTCCAGATGGAAAAGCAAGAGCCAAGTTCTCCTTTCAGAAGGCACTGGCCCCTTGTGATTCACTGAGAGTAGGGTTTTTGCAGAGGCTTTGCGTGGACCACAGTTAATGAGAAAATTCTCCCTCCACCTATCACAGAGATGTTACTGAGGCCTTATCGCCTGCCAGGTATAACTCGTTGAATCCTCATGACAAGTCCATGAATAGGTTCCATGTGATCTTCTCCACTTCTCAAGGCACAGAGAGGCTGGCTGACTTGGCCAAGCCTGCAGCTAGTGAATGGAGGCACCGGGGGACCAACCCAGGCAGCCTGGCTCCCCGCCCTCGCCCCCAACCACTTGGCATTGGCTCCTCCAAGATGAAGTTCACCTCGTCTGTGGATTTGAATGAGAGGCCACAACACTAAACTTAGTCCAAGGAGCCTTCCCTTAGTTTGCATGTCTACCCTAGGACCATAACCATACACAGAATTGAACTGTAGCAGCTTCAAGATTTGAGAAACATTGCTCAGGAAGCCTTCATATCTGCTTGATACTATATTCTCTCTAGACCAGGCTTGTAGCTGGAAAGAGAAAGCAGCTTGCAGAGGCAGAGTGGCAGTTACATTGTATCGCAATTCAAGTTCCAATTACAAAATGTCCCCAACCCCATACTGGTGATGGAATTTTCTGGTGTTTCCTAAACAAATGGTACAAACTTTCTCTGATTTCCCACAAAAAGTTTTCCACAAACTTCACGGTTCCCATGAGGTGAGCTCCCTGGACCTCCTGTGTTGGAATTCCCTGATTGATCTTGTGTCTTGTTTGTTCGTGTGTGAACTGATGGTCGGGAGGATGCTGAGGAGAGAATGGATTTCAGCACAGCAGTTGTCAGAGCCTGTTAGGATATTCTTTTGGCCCGAAGAGAAATGCAGACTGGGCAGATTTATAACTGGCTGAATGGGTCTCCTAAGGGGCTGATCTCAAACTGAAGGCTCGCTCCTAGATGAGGGTAGTGAGGACATGCTGCTAAAAATTTGCAGATCGCCAGAGCCAGGCAGGACAGCTGCGCTCAAGATTGGCTGACTCAGGATTTGCACCAGACAGGCCAAGCAAGGAGCCACATTGATAAACTGCCCCCTTGTGAGGGGCTTCTGCCACACCCACAGCCACTGTGGAAGAGTTTCTCAGACTGGGCCTTTACCACCGAACACAGCTGACTGGACCCAGGATCAGCACTAGAGGTGGCCTGGCCCGACATGTCTGCCCAGTAGGAGCATGTCACAAAGAACTGTGGGTGACTGGCCAACCAAGTTTGGATTCAGGATCTACGAAGAGACTGATCTGCTGGTGGAAAAGTGCAGATGTAGAGAGACGTGGAACAGGTGGTAAGCAGAAGCCATGAGGCTGAAAAACGAGGAAGCAGACTCGGTGGGGCGGCAGGAAGCAGCGCAGTGTCTGTGGTTGAGGGCTGTAGGGAGAGTGGGTGTGGCTCTGCACCGCTGCCTTATGAAG
Organism: Diceros bicornis minor; assembly: GCF_020826845.1. NCBI lineage: Eukaryota > Metazoa > Chordata > Mammalia > Perissodactyla > Rhinocerotidae > Diceros > Diceros bicornis. The sequence continues at coordinate 28,566,576 of NC_080752.1, forward strand.
CTGCCAGATCCAGAGCTGTAGTGACGTGTCGTTCTCAGGAGGAGGCATGTCCAGCTGCTCCGCTTCCTGCCGCCCTGCTTTCCTGGGGTCCCTCCAGGGAGCCCCCATGGCTGAGGAACCCATGTGGGTCTCGTGCTTTGCGATCTGAGAGATCCCAACAGACTCCTCCCAACCAGTTGCAGTGAAGGCCCAAATCTGATTCAATGAAAAGAGAGAGTCCACAAATGGGAGGAGTGATTTAAATGTGTCACTACGGTAACTGTTTATGGAGCCCCTACTGTGTGCCAGGCACTGGGGATAGCAAGGAAAAAACTAAACAAAACAGGCCCTTAACCTCAAGGAACTTACCTTCTAATGGGTGGGTGCAGGAAGGCAGACAGTATTGAAGAGTACATGTGGATATATACGTGGCCGGTGTCAGAGGGACGTTCGAGCAGAGACGTGAGGAAACGAGTCACTGGGAAGAGTGTTCTCATCAGATGGAACCTAGTATGTGTGAGGAATTGAAAGAGACCATGGGCCAGGGCTGGGGGCTGGGGGAGAGTGTAGGACCGGATGCCATGGGCAGGTGGGTGGGATCTTGTGGACAACTCGAAGGCCTGTGGACTTCACCCTGAGCAAGAGGAGGTTCCAGTAGGTTTTGAGCAGAGGAACGGCATGCTCTGACTTCTGTTTTTGAAGGATCACTCCAGCTGCTGCTGAAGAAAGACTAGAGCGCATGTGTCAGTTAGCTGGTGCTCCATGACAAGCCCTCCCAAAACTTAGTGTCTTAAAACAACAGCTGTTTTCTTTGCTCTCAATTCTGTGGGTTGACTGGGGCTCAGCTGGCAGTTCTTCTGTTGATCTCACTTGGAGGGTCTCACATGGTGCTTTTAGGTAGAGCTAGCACATGCAAGATAGCCTCTGCTTTAGTTTCGTAGGACTGCCTTAACAAATTATCACAAATTGGGTGGCTTAACACAACAGAAATGTATTCTCTCACAGTTCTGGAGGCCAGAAGTCTGAAATCAAAGTGTTGGCAGGGTTGGCTCCTTCTGGAGGCTCTGAGGGGGAATCTGGTTCTTATCTCTCTCCAGCTTTGGGCGGTGGCCGCCAATCCTTGGCGTTAGTTGCCTTTGCAGCTGCGTCACTCCAGTCTGACTCTGTGGTCACATGGCATTCTCCTTTTGTATTTCTGTGTCTCTGTGTCCACATTTCTCTCTCTTTGTATGAGTGCCGGTCACACTGGATATAAGGTGCACCCTAATCCAGTATGACCTCCTCTTAATTTGAGTACACGTGCAAAGACTCTATTTCCAAATAAGGTCATTCACAGGTTCTGAATGGACATGAAGTTTTAGAGGACACTATTCAACACAGTACAGCCCTCTGTTTTGCAGGATATCTCCCTGCAGCCTCTCATCATTCAGTAGTCTAGCCCAGGAGTTGACAGACTATGACCCATGGGCCAAATCTGTTTTTGTAAATAAAGTTTTATTGGAACACAGCCACACTCCTTTATTTACATATTGTCTATGGCTGCTTTCAAGCTGCGATGACAAAGTTGAGTAGTTGCAACAGGGATCGTAAGGCCCACAAAGCCTAACCTAACCCTTTATAGAGAAAGTTTGCCCATGCCTAGTCTGTCCTAGCTCCTCACGTGGCAGCCCAAGAAGCAGCCATCCAAGAGGACAAGACCCAGTGTGCACGAGCTGATGGAGATGCCTCTTGCTGATGTCCCATTGGCCAGTGAAGGTCACGTGGTCAAGGCCAGAGTCAGTGGGGGAGGGGTTACCCATAGGTATGGATACCAGGAGGTGGGCTCATTGGGGCTACCAAAGAAACCGTCTACCAAAGCAGGCAGGGCTGGAAATAGGAGGCCCAGGGAGGAGACTCACCTTCTAGGGGAGAGAACGCGGTGGCTCCATGGGTCTCTGGGGTGGTAGCAGTGGATGCGTGAGAAGTGATGGGATTCCAGGTGTATTTGCAAGCAAAGCTGATGGTTTTTGCAGATGGACTGGTTGTGGGCAAAGCACACAATTATTTATTTCCACCCCACTTACTTCCAAAAAGGATCTGAAATTCCTTGAAGAAAGTTGTGTGCAATAAAATCAATACATATGAAATGAAGACCAGAAAGATAAGCACGAAGTGATCAAGGGAGAGGGGCAAACAGGCACAGGTGGGGGAAAAACATGGCAACAGGGCTGCCCTTGGCCCAGAGGGCAACTGTGTGGGGATAAGATAAAGGAACCTCTTCCTCAAGACATTTTTCTTCCACCTTAGGAGTCTATAGTTACAATAAAAATACAACAGTGTTAAAATGAGAAAGACGTCCGTGATGGGACCGGTGCTTCTTTAGAGGCAGTACCCTTGGGTGATGCATGCCCTGACCACATGTCTGCAACGGCCCTGTTTGGGGGCTTAGTTCACTGTAAGCGCTGGGGGTGTGATTGGCCAGCGTGATGTTGAGTATGTCAAAGAGGATTTTGGAAGGACTATTGATGAGTTTGCTTCCATTAAAGCCAGGAAAGTAAAATTCTAATCGATTATTTTTTTGGTATAAGTAAAATATTTAAACTTAAAATAATGTTGTGAGTTTTAATACACCAACTTTTCAATTTTTAAATATTTTTTCAACCACTTTAATGTTCTGGAAAAAATCAATTATTAAAAAAATACAAAAAAACATGTATTTGGGGGCATATCCTCTTGTGTCAGCTTCCAATATTACAGGTCTTCTTATTTAAAATTTTGATATTTTGCTCATTGTGGGGTTTTGGTGTTAATTTTGATGTTTTAAAGTATAATTTTTCTTGATTCCTGGGTTTTTGGTGCCCGCCTGAATTTGCGCCCCAGGTAAGTGCCTCACCTGGCTCACCCTAACTCTGGGCCCAGGGTGATGGGGCAGCTGATACGTAAGTGGCATTAACAGAAGATTCCCATCCAGCATGAAGGTCGTGCTCAGTTCTGAGTAACAAGCCCACATAGGACCCCTCTAGGGAGGCAGGATGGGGGGACGCAGGATCCCACCCCACTCCTCTCCCCCCCAGAGGAGAGCAGACTTTGGGGGACCTGAGAACTGAATAAGAGCTATTGAAGGATTACTGCGCAGCAAAGGGCATAGATTTAGTCTCTGTGGCTCCAGAAATGAGGACAAGGACTGCAGAGAGAAGGTCCCAGGGAGGTGAGAGCAACTCAAAAGAAAGTAGAAGAGACCATTTCCAAAATGAATGCGGTTCCCACCACTGGGAGCTGTTCAGGGAGTCTGGGGCCTGCAGCTGCTCCCTCTGTGTCAGAAGGGTTTTGTAGTATGTATATATACTTAAGGTGAGTCAAAATTAATTTACTTCCAATCCTTTTGAGATTTTTGAAATATCTTTAAGATCGTTTGTGAAACCCTGGGATTAAAAAAAAAGAAAACAAACAAAACCCCAAGGCTAATCTCAATTAAAAAAAAAAAAAGACATACAACATAAAAACCGTAAAAAAACCCCAAAAAAACCCCAAAACCCAAGCCTGAGAATTAACATCCCAGGCTCCCGCCTCTTTTTCCATTCATCACAAATAGATTTTTGGATCCAGCAAAGACAAAGATGCTTCTGTTACTTTCCAATTAAAGTCTGTCCCATTTGGACACAATCCCAGGCTTCAATAATGCAGTGCTTATGCACAGACTCCTGGCGGGAGAGAGCCCGTCCTGGGCCAGTGCCAACGTCCCTGACTTGGTCCCATCCTAATGGTGTCCTTATCACTCTAGATAGAAGCGTTTACTCCTCATGCCAGATCCACAGATACCAGCTCCCCAGGCAGGAGCTTCCATCTTGGCAGTGCCTCTTATATTGTGAGTTTAATTTATTCTCAGTCATCAGAAGAGTCAATATACCTTGTTCCTTTTTTGGGAAGCACATTTTCTTAATCTGGGCAGGAGTCCCATGAACGAGTTGTTAGAGGCACAAGGAATGCCCAAAACTGTGTGCAAATGTGGTGTGTCTGCGCATGTTTTCTGTGGTGAGGGGTTCTACTTTAAATTCCTGCAGGGATCTATGGCCCCAAAAGATTAAGAACCACTGCTCCAGAGAGTGCCCTGAATAATTTTGTCGTTGCATATTTATATCCCTGGAGGAAATGAATTAACTTTTCTATAAATTCTGTAAAATGTCGCTCTATTTTCTGAGCTCAGATCATCACAGCTTTCCACTTGAAGCTCAGGGACTCTGTAGTGAGCTGCAAAGCTCTCAGCACTTGCAGAAGGAACTCATTCATTTTCTCCCCTCCCCTCCCAGCTCTTCAGGAGATGTCCTTGGAAACAAGAGGCGAGAGACTCCTCATGTGTGTTGTCCTGGTTCCTAGTCCTTTCTTGTGCAGATCCTTCCGATGCAGGGCCAGGCAAGTGCTCCCTTGCATGTGTGTTGGGTGTAGGGTACGTATAGGGTACTAGTGTACATCAAAGTCAGAGAACATGGCCCTCTCCTTCACTAGAAGCCTCTTTAATTCTGGCATTTACTCCCCAGAAAAACAGTCAGGAGCCTAGCTGGGCATCTTCTGGAGGGAGGCGGGGAGGGGGTCCCCCTCCTTAGTAGGCAGCATTACCTCCTGCCAATTTAATTTGGAGCAATGCCTTGGGCCAGAATCTATGGAAACTATGCCCGGAGAAGGTAATCAAAAAGGAAAAAAAAAACACATCAACTTCTACCAGCCATACCAGCAGTTTATACCTTTCAGAGAGGGTTACATACCCTTTTGAATTTGGGGTTCTCGCCCAATAAAATAATGTTCATTCCTGTGTAGATCCACACAGAGTTTGGGGGTGTTCTTAGTCATAGACAAGGGAAAGCGCACCCCCCTCACGTTTGCTTTCCGCATGAGCTATTCAGAAAAGTTCTGCCTGCCGCAACGTTTATTGAATACCTTCCACCCACCAGCTCAGTGCTGGGGATTCCAAGATGAGCCAGATGCAGTTCCTGACTTCACGGCACCTGGGCTGGCTGAGTGGACAAAAGCATACACAGCTATGATGCAAAATTAAACATTGAAGGGGTCCGGAATGTGCCATCGTGGTATGAGAATTATTTTGAGCTGAAGGCATTTGAGAATAGAATTTTTTTTTTTTTTCTGAACTTCCTTACCTATGTAAAAGCAGAACATCCCCAAATAACTCAATTGTCATAAATCCCTTCCCTGGAAGCAATCAGGGAAGATTGGCTCTTATAAACAGACATTGCCACGAAACTATCATATCTCCCATCTGTTCTCCTAAGGACCCTTCTCCCCCTCCCTTGCCCTATTAAGATGGTATATAAGCCCCAAATTCTAATTACTTCCTTGAATCACATTTTTATGTAAACTGTCCTACGTACGTGAATAAAAATCCGTCCTTTCTCTTGCTAATCTGTTTAATTTGCAGGCCCCTAAAGAGTGAACATAAGAGAGTAGAGGAAAAGTTTTTCCTCTCTGACAATGTCTTAACTGGGGTAGCAATGCCTCTGGTTTCTAATTTGTGTTGAAATATGATTCAAGCTACACACTCTAAAGTTACCTTGCTATTCGTCTGCTGGTCAAGGCTCATTCAACAAATATTTATTGAGGGCCCACTATATGCTAGGCACTGTTTTTAGGAGCTGAAGCAAGAACAGAGAACAAGGTAAAATTCTTGCTCCCATGGCACTTACACTCTGATGCAGAAAATAGACAATAAGAAAGTAAATAGATAGCTTGTCAGTTGGTGGTAAATGCTATGGAGATCATTAATGCAGGTCTCGGGGAAACGGGGTGCTGGTGGGGCGTGTAGCAACAGTGTGTTATGTGATCCATGTAAATCAATTTCTCCATATAAAATTCCAGCAGTGTATATCTTTAGAGACTCTCCCAGGTTTTTTTTTTTTAATAGGGCAGAAAAGAAGTTGAGTTTTTTACTACTTCCTTTTAAAATTACAAAAGTACTCTATGCTGGTTATTATATAATTCAAACAAAACAGAAATATACTCCTTTCCTATCTCTCCCTATTTCACTACCCACTGTTAACAGTCCGGTGTGTGACCCTCCAGATTTTTTCTATGCCTATTCCCAGAAACATATACATATTCATATAGAGATGGATACATACTTAAAAAAAAACTCAAATAGAATAATGCTCGATATATTGTTCTGCAATTTGATCTCCCCCCACCCCATTATATATATATGTATCTTTCCAGGAACACCACGGCAGTTCATCTGCCCTCGCTCTTCTTACGGCTGCATTGAATGTCATAGTTTAAATATCACACATGATTTAATTAGTGTCCTGCTGCTGGACGTTTAGGTTGCTTCCAAATTTTCACTCTTACATGTAGGTCTGCAACAAACATCCTGAGTGTACGAGTATTTCTGTAGGACAGATTTCTAGAATTTGAACTGCTCGGTCAAATGGTACCAATGTGTAACATTGTCACAGATATTGCTAAAATGACTGTACCCATTTACCATTGCCACCCTGTCAGCAAAAGAGAGCTCGTGTCTCTGCATCTTTTCCAACATTTGATAATACTGGTCTTTTAATTTTTGCTAGTCTGTGAGATGAAAAGCATTATTTTGCTTTAATTTGTATTTTTATAAGTGTTGGTTAAATTAAGCTTCTTTTCCTGTTTGTTTCTTAGCCCCTCCAGTTCTGTAAGCAGAAGGAGTGGGGAAGGGGTCAAGAAATTTGAGACTTGCTCTTCTGTTGGCTTCACCCAAGCCGGGAGTTCTGTGGAAGTGGGGCAGACTTCTCTTTCACAGGCTTGGGGACTCCTTTGCACTTTAATTGAGATTAGCTTGAAAATGCAAACAAACTCTGTAGGAAATAGAGATCATCTACATTTATAAGCAAAAAACTCCAAAACAAAAAACAAGGGCCACCAAATCGTTAGATCACCATCAGTTGACACGATTAAGCTTGCATACATTTTTAGAATTAGCTAGGATAATGTTGTGTAAATTTCATACTTAAAAAAAAAATACCATCAAGCCATCTATTTAAGCCTTTAAGCTTGCGTCTCCCCAGTCGACTACAGATGCAGGTGGCGACTTATGTCCTCGTGAGCCTTAGGACAAGTAGCAAGGAGAATTAGTGGCTAGTAGGGTATATAGTAGGACCCAGTAGGACCTTAAAAAGTGTTTATTGACTGTATTAAATGAAAAAAAAAATTCCCTTGTTTTCTGAAAGCAGTCTGAAGTTCGTGAACCAAGATCAGAACAAAAGGACAAAACCACTGGGAAACAGTCTTTTAAAAATAGCCCTTTTCCTTTTACAAAAGTAGTCAGAAATTGAGAAAATACAGACAAATGAAAAAAAGCAAAGAAAACCCACTCATCATTCCACAAACAATCCTATTAACAATTTGGAGATTGTCTTTATTTTTTGTGTAACATCTTTATTGAGACAGAATTCATATAATATAGAATTCACCCATTTAAAGTACAGGATTCAATTTTTTAAAGTATATTCACAGGGTTTTGCAACCATCCCCACAATCTAATTTTAGAATATTTTTGTCCTCCCTAAAAGAGACCCCTACCCATTAGCAGATAATTCGTTTCCTCCCCAGCCCTAAGCAACCACTAATCTATTTTCTGTCTCTGGAGAGACAAAAATTTGCCTATTTTGGATACTTTAGGCAAGTGGAATCATACAATATGTGACATTTTGTGTCTGGCTTCTTTCATTTACCATAATCTTTTCAAAGTTCATCCATGCTGTAGTCTGTGTCAATACTTCATTTCTTTTTTTTTTTTTCCTAATAACAAAACATCACTTTTATTTTATTTTTTTATTTTTTGTTTATTGCAGTAACATTGGTTTACAACATTGTATAAATTTCAGGTGTACATCGTTATACTTCTATTTCTGCATAGATTACATCATGTTCAACACCCAAATACTAATTACAACCCATCACCACACACGTGTGCCGAATTATCCCTTTCACCCTCCTCACTCCCCCCTTCCCCTCTGGTAACCACCAATCCAATCTGGCTCTATGTGTTTGTTTATTGTTGTTATTATCTACTACTTAATGAAGGAAATCATACGGTATTTGACCTTCTCCCTCTGACTTATTTCACTTTGCATAATACCCTCAATGTCCATCCATGTTGTCACAAATGGCTGGATTTCATTGTTTCTTATGGCTGAGTAGTATTCCATTGTGTATATATACCACATCTTCTTTATCCATTCGTCCCTTGATGGGCACTTAGGTTGCTTCCAAGTCTTGGCTATTGTGAATAACACTGCAATGACCACAGGGGTGCACGTATCTTTACGCGTTGGTGTTTTCAAGTTCTTTGGATAAATACCCAGCAGTGGAATAGCTGGATCATATGGTAGTTCTAGCCTTGATTTTTTGAGGAATCTCCATACTGTTTTCCATAGTGACTGCACCAGTTTGCACTCCCACCAGCAGTGTATGAGAGTTCCCTTCTCTCCACATCCTCTCCAACACATGTTGTTTCCTGTCTTGTTAATTACAGCCATTCTGACGGGCGTCAGGTGATATCTCATTGTAGTTTTGATTTGCATTTCCCTGTTAGTTAATGATTTTGAACATCTTTTCATGTGTCTGTTGGCCATCTGTATATCTTCTTTGGAGAAATGTCTGTTCAGGTCTTTTGCCCATTTTTTAATTGGGTTGTTAGTTTTTTTGATGTTGAGATGCATGAGTTCTTTATATATTTTGGAGATTAACCCCTTATCAGATGTATGGTTTGCAAATATCTTCTCCCAGTTGTTAGGTTGTCTTTTCGTTTTGTTGATAGTTTCCTTTGCTGTGCAGAAGCTTTTTAGTTTGATGTAGTCCCATTTGTTTATTTTTTCTATTGTTTCTCTTGCCCGGTCAGACATGGTGCTTGAAAATATGTTGCTAAGACCTATGTCGAAGAGCGTACTGCCTATGTTTTCTTCTAGAAGTTTCATAGTTTCAGGTCTTACATTCAAGCCTTTAATCCATTTTGAGTTAATTTTTGTGTATGGTGTAAGGTAAGGGTCTACTTTCATTTTTTTGCATATGGCTATCCAGTTTTCCCAACACCATTTGTTGAAGAGACTTTCTTTTCTCCATTGTATGTTCTTGGCTCCTTTGTCAAAGATTAGCTGTCCATAGATGCGTGGGTTTATTTCTGGGCTTTCGATTCTATTCCATTGATCTGTGTGTCTGTTTTTGTGCCAGTACCATGCTGTTTTGGTTACTATAGCTTTGTAGTATATTTTGAAATCAGGGAGTGTGATACCTCCAGCTTTGTTCTTTTTTCTCAGGATTCATTTAGCTATTCGGGGTCTTTTGTTGTTCCATAGAAATTTTAGGATTCTTTGTTCTATTTCTGTGAAAAATGTTGTTGGAACTTTGATAGAGATTGCATTGAATCTATAGATGGCTTTAGGAAGTATGGACATCTTAACTATGTGAATTCTTCCAGTCCAAGAGGACAGAATATCTTTCCATTTCTTTGTGTCTTCTTCAATTTCTTTCAGCAATGTTTTATAGTTTTTGGTGTACAGATCTTTCACCTCTTTGGTTAAGTTTATTCCTGGGTATTTTATTCTTTTTGTTGCAATTGTAAATAGGATTGTATTCTTAATTTCTCTTTCTGCTACTTCGTTGTTAGTGTATAGAAATGCAACTGATTTTTGTATGTTGATTTTGTATCCTGCAACTTTACCATAGACGTTTATTACTTCTAAAAGTTTTCTGGTGGATTCTTTAGGGTTTTCTATATATAAAATCATGTCATCTGCAAATAGTGACAGTTTCACTTCTTCCTTTCCAATTTGGATCCCTTTTATTTCTTTTTCTTGCCTGATTGCTCTGGCTAGGACTTCCAGTACTATGTTAAATAGGAGTGACAGTGGGCATCCTTGTCTGGTTCCTGTTCTTAGAGGTATAGCTTTCAGTTTTTCACCATTGAGGATGATATTAGCTGTGGGTTTGTCATATATGGCCTTTATTATGTTGAGGTACTTTCCTTCTATACCCATTTTATTCAGAGTTTTTATCATAAATGGATGCTGTATCTTGTCAAATGCTTTCTCTGCATCTATTGAGATAATCATGTGATTTTTATCCTTCATTTTATTAATGTGGTGTATTACGTTGATTGATTTGCGAATGTTGAACCATCCCTGCATACCTGGAATAAATCCCACTTGATCATGGTGTATAATCTTTTTAATGTATTGTTGTATGCGACTTGCTAGTATTTTGTTGAGGATTTTTGCATCGATGTTCATCAGTGATATTGGCCTGTAATTTTCTTTTTTTGTGTTGTCCTTGTCTGGTTTTGGTATCAGGGTAATGTCGGCTTCGTAGAATGAGTTAGGGAGCTTCCCCCCTCCTCAATTTTTTGGAAGAGTTTGAGAAGGATAGGTATTAAGTCTTCTTTGAATGTTTGGTAGAATTCCCCAGGGAAGCAGTCTGGTCCTTGACTTTTATTTTTGGGGAGGTTTGTGATTACTGTTTCGATCTCCTTACTGGTGATTGGTCTATTCAAATTCTCTACTTCTTCTTGACCCAGTTTTGGAAGGTTGTATGATTCTAAGAATTTATCCATTTCTTCCAGATTGTCGAATTTGTTGGCATATAGCTTTTTATAGTATTCTCTTATAATCTTTTGTAATTCTGAGGTGTCTGTTGTAATTTCTCCTCTTTCATTTCTGATTTTACTTATTTGTGCCTTCTTTCTTTTTTTCTTGGTGAGTCTAGCTAAAGGTTTGTCAATTTTGTTGATCTTTTCAAAGGACCAGCTCTTGGTTGTATTAATTTTTTCTATTGTTTTTTTAGTCTCATTTATTTCTGCTTTGATTTTTATTATTTCCCTTCTTCTACTGATTTTGGGCTTTGTTTGTTCTTCTTTTTCCTTTAGGTGCATTGTTAGATTGTTTATTTGAGATTTTTCTTGTTTGTTGAGATAGGCCTGTATTGCTATAAACTTCCCTCTTAGAACCGCTTTTGCTGTATCCCATAAATTCTGGCATGTTGTATTTTCATTTTCATTTGTCTCCAGGTATTTTTTGATTTCTTCTTTGATTTCTTCGTTGACCCAGTCATTGTTCAGTAGCATTTTGTTTAATCTCCATTTATTTGTGGCTTTTCTGATTTTCTTCCTATAGTTGATTTCCAGTTTCATACCGTTGTGGTCAGAAAAGATGCTTGGTATTATTTCAATCTTCTTAAATTTATGGAGACTCGTTTTGTGGCCTAATATGTGATCAATCCTGGAGAATGTTCCATGTGCATTTGAAAAGAACATGTATTCTTCGGTTTTTGGATGGAATGCTCTGTAAATATCTACTAGGTCCATCTGTTCTAGTGTGTCATTTAAGGCCAATGTTTCCTTATTGATCTTCTGTTTGGCTGATCTATCCATTGGTGTAAGTGGAGTGTTCAAGTCCCCTACTATTATTGTGTTACTGTCTATTTCTCTTTTTATGTCTGTTAATAATTGCTTTATATATTTAGGTGCCCCTACATTGGGTGCGTAGATATTTACAAGTGTTATATCCTCTTGTTGGATTGTTCCCTTGGTCATTATGTAATGCCCTTCTTTGTCTCTTTTTACAGTTTTTGTTTTAAAGTCTATTTTGTCTGATATGAGTACTGCTACCCAAGCTTTCTTTTCATTGCCATTTGCATGGAGTATCTTTTTCCATCCCTTCACTTTCAGTTTGTGAGTGTCTGTAGGTCTGAAGTGTGTCTCTTGTATGCAGCATATATATGGGTCTTCGTGTTTTATCCAATCAGCCACCCTATGCCTTTTAATTGGGGCATTTAGTCCATTGACGTTTAAAGTAGCTATTGATAAGTATGTACTTACTGCCATTTTTTAACTTTTTTTCTCAGTGTTTTAGTAGTCCTTCTCTGTTCCTTTCTCCTTCTATACAGAATTGATAGTCTCTTTAGTTTGACCTCTGTCTGAAAGCTCTACTCTTTAACTCCCCTCTTCCCTCATTTTATGTTTTTGATATCATATCTAACCTCTTTTTTGTGCATTTGTATCCATTGCCCTCTTATCCTGGAATTAGATAATTTTTCCTATTTGTGGTCTTCTCTGTTCCCCTTAAATCAGTCCCTTTAACATTTCTTGTAGCACTGGTTTCTTGGTGACAAACTCCTTTAATTTTTGCTTGTCTGGGAAATTTTTGGTCTCTCCTTCCATTTTCAATGATAATCTTGCTGGGTAGAGTATTCTTGGCTGTAAGTTGTTTCCTTTTAGCACTTTAAATATATTGTGCCACTCTCTTATAGCCTGTAAGGGTTCTGCTGAGAAGTCAGCTGATAGCCTTATGGGGTTTCCTTTGTATGTAACTTGTCTTTCTCTGGCAGCTTTTAGGATTCTCTCTTTATCTTTATTTATTTATTTATTTATTTATTTTTTTAATTTTATTTATTTTTCTTCCCCCAAAGCCCTAGTAGATAGTTGTACGTCATAGTTGCACATCCTTCTAGTTGCTGCATGTGGGATGCGGCCCCAGCATGGCCAGGGAAGCGGTGTGTCAGTGCGCGCCCAGATCCGAACCCGGGCCACCAGCAGTGGAGCGCGCGCACTTAACCGCTAAGCCACGGGGCCAGCCCTCTTTATCTTTAATTCTAGACATTTTGACTATGATGTGTCTTGGTGTGGGCCTCTTTGGGTTTATCTTGTTTGGGGCTCTCTGTGCTTCCTGTACCTGGATGTCTGCTTCCTTCCTTAGGGAAGTTTTCATCTATTATTTCTTGAAATAGATTCTCTGCCCCTTTCTCTCGCTCTTCTCCTTCTGAGACACCTATAACACGGACGTTAGTGTGCTTGATGTTGTCCCAGAGGTCCCTTAGACTGTCCTCACTCTTTTTAGTTCTTTTTTCTTTTACCTGTTCAGCATGGGTAATTTCTTCTAGTCTTTCGTCCAGCTCGCAGATCCGTTCTTCTGTATCCTCTACTCTGCTTTTGAGTCCCTTTAGCGAATTTTTCATTTCCAGTATTGTATTCTTCATTTCTGATTGGTTCTTTTTCATATCTTCCATTTCTTTGTTGACATTCTCACTGAGTTCATCTATTCTTCTCCCCACATCAGTGAGCAACCTTAACACTCTTAGTTTGAACTCTCTGTCGGGTAGGTTGCTCATTTCTGTTTCACTTAGTTCCTTTTCTGGAGTTTTATCCTGTTCCCTTACTTGGAATGTATTCCTTTGCCTCCTCATTTTGCCTCTTGCCCTGTGCTTGTGTCTACGTATTAGGTAGGTCAGCTACGTCTCCTGCTCTTGGATAGGTGACCTTATACAAGTGATGTCTTAGGAGGCCTGCCGTGTGCTTCCTTCAGTTCTCAATGTTCCAGGGGTGACCCCTATGTGGGCTACGTGTGTCCTTCTGTTGTGGCCTGTTTGCTCTCCCTGTATGCACCCAGATAGGCCGAGTTATCCTCCTGGTCAGCTGTTGTAATGCTCAGCTGTTTGTAGTTGTTGTGGGCCCTTCAGTCTCTTTATCAGGTGTGGGGAGCCCCAGCACAGTTGGCTGCATGTTCTAATACCACATTTGTGTCGCAGTATTTCTTTTAAGTGAGTAGGCCCCCACCGTGGCAGGTTGTTAGGCTCAGGGCCTCCAGCCTTTAGGTCTCTTGTCAGCTCTCTGAGGATTGCAGCTGGGTGGGGCTGGCCTCAGGCACGGGAGCACCCAATTGTTTCAGACTTTGGAAGGTGGGGCAAACCCTTCCAAAGGGCTTTTGTGGGTCTTTGAGAAGCACAAGTCTTCTGCAGCTGACAAGCCCTGCCGCCCACAGGTCCACACACACAGTCAACACAGTCCTGCCCCGTGTGTGCGCCTCGACCTCCCGACGTGGACCCAGTCTCTCCACGGCGGGAGCCCCACACACTCCACCACTGCCCCACACTCTCCACCCGCTCCTTGTGCACGCCCTGCCCCACTGAAGTCAGCTCAGTTGCCAGGCTGCAGAGAATCCAGTCACCAATCTATGCAGGCCCACAAGTTGCCTGAGGGCTAGTTGTTGGGTGGGGACAGTCTCTAGGGTGGGCTGCCCCCCCTGGCTGAGCTGGATTAAATTGGTGCTCTAGTGGGTGGGGCAGACCTGGGTTAGCAGGCCCCAGGGAGAACTCCAATGGCGTCTGTGTCAGCACGCCCGTGCCAGGCCACAACAATGGCCACCACCAATGTCCCAGTCCCTGGAGAGGTCTCACTTCTCACCGAGATGCACTCAGGGCCTATCAGGTGAGTCTCTTTTCACCAAAGCACTATGCATCTTTCTTTCTGGTGATTTTAGGATGCTTTCTGAAACGGGTGAGTTTGCGTGTGGGCCCTTTAAGAGCCGGTTTTAATTTCTTTGTGAGCCAGGTTTTCTGGGGGTACTCTCCAATGTTTTAGTAGCAGGCAAAGTCAGATATTATGCCGCTGGTCTCGATTGTGCTGGGTCCACAAAATGCTCACTGGCTCAGGGCCCCTCTCCTCCAGGGAGGCTGCGTACCTGTGGGCTGCTCCTGGGCGGCTGCGAAGCTGGCGGCTTGTGAAGGCGGCAGTTTTTCTCTCCAGAAGGGAGCCTCTGCCTCTTCCACCTCAATCAGGATTGTCCCTTGTTGCAGGAGTTCCTCTTATCCAGCTTTTAGTTCTGTCTCGGGGCAATTTTTCCACAAGTAGTTGTAAATTGGCTGTGTCTGCCGGAGGAGGTGAATTCAGAGTCTGCCTACGCCCCCATCTTGACTTCCCCCTCCTCATTTCTTTTCATTGCTGAATAATATTCTCCCGTGCAGATAGACCACATTTTATTTATCCATTCATCAGTTGTGGACATTTGGGTTATTTCCACTTCTTGGCTGTTGCTAATAATGCTGCTGTGAGCATTCACATACATGCTTTTGTGCGGACATATGTTTTCATTTCTCTTGGGTATATACCTAGAAGTGGAATTCTTGGGTCATATTCATCTTTTTTCCTTTGCTTATATATTGATATAGGGGTTCCCCTCCCCCAAATGGACTCATTTTGAACATACTGTTAAGTAGCTTGCTTTTTTTTTTTACTTAAAAACATACTCTGAAACATCTTTTCATATCATTAAGTATTTCTAACCTATAATCTCAAAAATAAATTAGTGTTTTGGACAAAATACAGCCTAAGTCTGGAGAATGATATTTAGGAGGTGGAATTGTGGGCAGTTCTCCAAGTGCCCCTGCTCCAAACTTTCTGAAGGTTCTGGTGGTATTTTAATAATAAAGTCAAATAAACACAAACTGCCTGTTTGCATGGAGTGATGTGTAATTTTTAAATATAAACCAACCGATAATAAGAAATAACAAGGATGCCTTATTATTGGGAGTTTGGGCCACTTATTTCCACTTGGATGCCTTCAGCCCGGGGTGGGGGGGATTCTTCCCCAACAGAGGCCTGCAGGAAAGAGCAGGGGCCCTTTCTCCTGGCAGGGAGCGGTTACTTGCGTGGCTATGAGGGCCAAGAGCCCCTTGGGGTTTCATACTGTCCTCGGCTCCTTTATGACCGTCTGACCCTGAACTGGCAACAGAGCAGACTTCCCCAGAAAGATTTTGGGGATTTTTTCAATTCTATTTTTAAAACTTTGGGTATAAAAAGGTCTAACACTAAGTACTTAAAATGTACCTAAAATGAAGTTCTGGGATTAAAAACTATTAAAAATGGTTCATTGGGGCGTAATACAGAGCACATGTGGCATGAACTTTCAAACCAGCCTATTTGATCATGTCGTAGGTGAGGAGACAAAGGTGAGGGATGAAGAGAAAGAGGCAGGAGCAGGAGAAAGTCGTTTGCAAAGAGACACAGAGACACAGGCTCACGTCTCTTATTTATTTATTTATTTTTTGTGAGGAAGATCAGCCCTGAGCTAACATCTGTGCTAATCCTCCTCTTTTTGCTGAGGAAGACCAGCTCTGAGCTAACAACTATTGCCAATCCTCCTCCTTTTTTTTTCCCCAAAGCCCCCCCGTAGATAGTTGTACGTCATAGTTGCACATCCTTCTAGTTGCTGCATGTGGGACACGGCCTCAGCATGGCTGGAGAAGCGGTGCGTCGGTGCGCACCCGGGATCCGAACCCGGGCCGCCAGTAGCGGAGTGCGTGCACTTAACCGCTAAGCCATGGGGCCGGCCCACGTCTCTTATTTTTAATCATTTTGAGTAAATTTTGATAGACACAAAATCATATTTTAAAAGTCAGTTATAGAGGATTGTGATACATTGAATACTGGGTACCACCCCCCCGCCCCGGCTGGAAAGAAAGAACACAGGGTTCTCTGTAAAGACCCCTGGGCCCTCCATTCTACCCCCTGCCACCCCTGCAGAGGATCCCATCGTCCTGAGTTGTCTTTATTGTTATCTTGCCTTTCTTCTTCTTCTTCTTCCTTTTTTTTTTTTTTTTTGCTGAGGAAGATTCGCCCTGAGCTAACGTCTGTGCTGATCTTCCTCTATTTTGTACGTGGGTCGTCGCCACCGCATGGCCACTGACGAGTGGTGTAGGTCTGCCCCTGGCAACCAAACCCAGCTGCCAAAGCAGAGTGCACTGAACTTAACCACTAGGCCATGGGGCCAGCCCCCTCTGGCCTTTCCTAAAGTTTTATTACATACACTTGTATCCCTACATCATAGATTGTATAGTTACATGTCTTTGAGCTTGATGGGAATGGAATTATACTCTATGTTTTTGTCTCACCCCATTCCCCCCTCCCTGTCCCATGCCTCTAATATTCTGTCCCTGAGATCACTGTGTGTAGTGCTAACCCCACACTACACAATAGGCCCTATTGTAGGAATAGTCCAACTAAATGTTTCTAGTCTACTGACGATGGATAATTTGTTGTTATCAACAGAGCTGCAATGAACCTTGAACGTTCTTGTTCGAGTGTCCGGTCCATGTGCTTGTCCCTTTATTTCTTATGATGGCAACCCCTCCCATTCTCCCCCTCACCACGTACTGCTGCCCACCTGCACCCAGGTGTCATGGCAGAGTGCTGGGCGAATCCACCCGAGTAAGTTTTCCATGTGCCTTTGCTGTATGTCTGGTTTCTATGGAGGTCTGCACTGGCCTTTCTGGAACTAGCTGGAAATACAGGACCCTTTGAACAGCTCTTGGCTAGTGACTTGATTTTCCTTCTGGAAACTAGCAGATGCTTCTTGTCAGGGGATGAACCCCTGAGACTGGGGCTCTGGCCCTCCTGGGACACACCTTTGACTTTCCATACCTCAGGTTCCCTGACTGTTAAATGGGGAGAGAAACACCTGTCCTGCCTAGGTCAGAAGGTTGTCACAAAAAGAAACTGTTAAGAATTGGCTCCCCAAATATCACCAACACAATCTGTTGATAAGACAAAGCTGAGTTCATAGCTTACCATAGTATGGGGGACACCACTTGGCAAAGGTTCAGCAGGGTAAGATCAGAGTTTATTGAGAATTGGAAGTTTGGTGTAAGGTGGATTTTTCAATGAGAGAGTTGAGTAGGTTTGGGTTAAAATCATGATACAATGGTCCAGGACTGGTGGGAAAAGCAGGGCAAGGATTTTGAAATTAGCTGGAAATTCAAGGATTCAAAGAATCTTAGGGCACAAACTGTTGGTGCTTTCCATTGAAGAGTTGATGGGTCTTTCAGGAAGTTCTTGTAATGAACAAACCATTTTCCTGGGCAGGAGATGCTGGGAAGCATAAAGACATGCTAAGGAAGACAGGGAAGGGCAAAGTCGCCTTAGTGCAGATAATCAGGTGTGGTTCTGGTTCTCAGCATCCAGCTGGGTGTTGGAGCAGATCGTTTACATTCTCAAAACCAAAGCATGGCCTGGAAAGTATAAAGCTCTCTACAAGTCAGGGAATTAGTGATATTAATAAATATGTCTTTAGCTTTCTGGAAAGCACTGATAGCTAGCTATGGAAAGAGATGATCTTAGTTTTGTATAACCCAGAAATACAGTAGCTGGAGATGTGAAATCCCGGGTGCTGGGCCAGGGAGCCTGAGACTCGAGGATAAGGATGCACATTGCTCCCAACCCCTCTGCTCTGGTCACCCCTCGTGCCATTTGTTGGGTGGGGGACATGTGTGGAGGGGTCTGCAACAATGTGTGTTTCTGTTTGTGGGGCTCCTCCACCTGGGATACAGACCCTCTTCCTCTTTGACTGGCTGATCAAAACAACAAAGCCCCTTACGATGCCTTATATAGTGCCGTATAGAGAACATTGTAAACCAGCTGCCTCTTCCTCATCATTCCGTCTCCGCGCTGCGCCTGACCCCTGGTCTGTGGACCGGCGCTGCCTCCTCTGGGCTCTCTGTGCCCTGTGCGTCCTGTACCCTACAACGGTTGTTTCACCCATCAGACTGGGAAGCCTAGGCTGAGACTCATCATATTCGCCCCTGTAGCCACACGTCCAACCCAAAGCAGGTGCTTGATGCATTTTTGCTGGATGGATGAAGTGCTTCTCTGTAGGCCATATTGGAGTCCATTTTCTAGCTTCCTAAACCCACTGCCTGAGTCTCAGATCCTCTCACTATCCTTATCTGTCCATGCTGAGATTTGGTGGTGACCTTCTTCAGGAGGCCATCTGCACCTGTGGAAGGAGAAATGGAATCAGCCTTTGCAGGCGTCCAAATCCTCTTCCCAGTGGGGACCGGCTGTAGGGATCACAGAGGACACCTGCGTCTTCCTGCGGCTTGAGCAGGATCTGTCTGGGCTCTGGCAGCTACGAGGATTACGGGGCCATGTCTCTCCCCAGCTTCATGGGACCAGCGGGATGAACCTAGTTAGGAGCTCAGCAAGCTGCCCAAGGCAACAGGAGCCAGGCATCTGCGCTATGCAGGCTTTGGCACTGGTCTGCTGTTTGGACGGCATTTTTCTTGTGTAATCAGCAGTTTACAAACACTCACACTCCAAATTCCATTTCGGAGAGGGCGAGAGGAGCAAGCTGTGAAAAGGCAGCTTCGGGCAGGGCTCAGTATCTCCTGATACTGAGGGGTGGGGAAAGGTGCTGATTTCTCTGCCGCTTATGGACAGACCTTCAATCCAGTCACCAAGAGAGGGTCTTCAGCGCCCCTTTAATCTCCATCAGCGCCTCCCCCAACACAGCTCCCCAGACATGATCTAGGTAAACATATGCACAAAGGCGGTGTCAAGGCAGGGCTCCTAACTCTCTCTTCCCATCCAGTTGCTGTGTTATACAGAAATTCTGGAGCTCACCTTGTGTCAGTGTCCTCGATATCAAAGTTCCTTTTCCTGGCTAATCTTGCCCAGCCAAGTCAGCAGGGATTCCAGAGTGTCCGTATTTGGTAAAATTCCTGTGAGTGTGTGACTGTGAGAATACATTTTTTTCCTAAAGAGAAAGATATAACTTGACTTCATCACATAACTACCCCTTTCTCTCACCACCTTAATAACCCGTTTCAGATCTCACCTCTCTTCTCACCTGCTGTGGTGCTTGTTGCTTTCACAGTGTCAGACTACTTGGTGTTTTATTATATTTCTTTCACTGCTTTTGCATTTCGTACTTGACTATGTCACAGATCACTCCTGTCTGGAGGAAAGCATCCCCAACTTAGCCTCAGGATTACATGTATTAAGTTCAACTAAATACAAGCTCATGCTACACGATTTCCAAACACATAAGAAAAGCCATCACGAGTGAGAATCAGCAGGAACTACGAACAGACTTAGACCACCGAAAGATTTGAGATTGTGGAGCAATCAGATACAGATCACTAATAACTATATATGAAATTTAAAAAAAAGAGTTGAAAAAACAAGCAATAAGAAGAGACTTCCAAAAATGACGAGGTCTATTTTTAACAGAACCAAACAGAACTTTTAGAAATGAAAATGAATGGTTAAAAAGCCAATTATTAGATGCAATTGAAGACAGAATTTGTCACCAGAAGGACTGAGTGGAGGGGCCATCCCTGTGGCGTAGTGGTTAAGTTTGGTGTGCTCCACTTTGGCAGCCCAGGTTTGTGGGTTTGGATCCCAGGTGTGGACCTACACCACTCATCAGCCATCCTGTGGTGGCATCCCACATACAAAATAGAGGAAGGTTGGCACAGATGTTAGCTCAGGGCTAATCTTCCTCAAGCCAAAAAAAGAGGAAGATTGGCAACAGATGTTAGCTCAGGGTGAATCTTCCTCAGCAAAAAAAAAAAAAGAAGGACTGAGTGGAAAATGTTAGCCAGAATGTACCACAGAGAGAAAAAGAGAGAAACTGTGAGATGGAATGACAAAGTCTAACATAGATTTAATTGGAGTTCCACAGCGAAAGATAGAATGGGGAGAGGCTGAGAATAATCCAGAACATATATAGGTTCAAGGGAAAAATCCATATGATGATCTCAGTAGACAGAGAAAAGTCAACAATCATTTATGGTAAGAATGCTTAGCAAGCTAGGAATAGGAAAATTCCTTAATCTGAGTGTATTAGTTTGCTAGGCCTGCCATAACAAAGTACCACAGACTAGGTAACTTACATAACAGAAAATTGTTTTCTCACAGT
This sequence comes from Diceros bicornis minor, assembly GCF_020826845.1. Lineage (NCBI taxonomy): Eukaryota > Metazoa > Chordata > Mammalia > Perissodactyla > Rhinocerotidae > Diceros > Diceros bicornis. Next base: position 28,587,038 of record NC_080752.1, read on the forward strand.
TCCAAAGGCTGAAGTCTGAGATCAAGGTGTCGGCAGGTTTCTTCTGAGGCCTCTCTCCCTGGCTTGTAGATGGCCATCTACACTCTGTATCTTCACATGATCTTCTTTCTATGTGGTTAATTTCCCCTTTTTATAAGGCCACCAGTCATAGTGGATTTGGGCCCACTCTAGAGACCTCATTTTAACTTAATTATCTCTGTGAAGATCCTGTTGTCAAATACAGTCACATTATGAGGTACTGGGGGCGGTTAGGACTTCAACATATGAATTTAGGGGGACATAATTCACCCCATAACATGAGCTAATTCTTTAGTCTGAGCATCCTTTTTTTTTTTCCTCTTTATTGTGAAATTTTTGTCGTACATTATTGTTTGTCAGTCACCGTATAAATGAGCATCCTTTTAAGTTGGGAACATAACAAGGATGCTCACCATTACTGATTCTATTTAATATTAAATAAGAGGTCTTAGCTAATGTGGTAAGACAAGAAAAAGAAAATGTAGAACAATTAGAAAGAAACCAAACTGTCATCATTTGAAGATGATGTTACTGTCTATATCCATGCTGTCCAATAAAAATATAATGTGAGCCACATATATAATTAAAACATTTTAGTAGCCACATTACACAAAGTAAAAAGAAGCAGGTGAAATTAATTTTAATACTGTATATATATATATTTTTTTTTTTTTTTCTTTTTTGTGAGGAAGATTAGCCCTGAGCTAATATCTGTTGCCAATCCTCCTCTTTTTGCTGAGGAAGATTGTCCCTGAGCTAACATCCATGCCCATCTTTCTCTGCTTTATATGTGGGACACCACCACAGCATGGCTTGATGAGTGGTGTGTTGTTCTGTGCCTGGGATCTGAACCTGCAAACCCTGGGCTGCTGGAGCGGAGCATGCGAACTTAACCACTACACCACCGGGCCAGCCCCTTTAATACTATATTTTATTTAACCCAGTATATCCAAATGTCATTTCAATATGTAATTAGTATAAAAATTTATTAATGAGATATTTTTATTCTTTTTCTTGGGCTAAGTCTTTGAAACCCAGTGTATATCCTAAACGTACAGCACGTCTCACTTTACACTATGCACATTTCTGGTGCTCAGTAGCCAAGTGTGGCTCACTGGACAGCCACACACACCTTCAGGGGTGAAGCAGCCACCATGTTTCTGTTGGGAGGTCTGTGTTATGTCAGGCGCTGTTGCAGCTCACACATGTTGCTCACTGCAGGCTCATCTTGTTGGTGTGGTGCCACAGGCCAGCCAAGGCAATCCCAGCTCTTGCCAGATTTCCACTAGCCAGGGTTGTGTGGTTGCAGGATGCCAAATCTTCACCCTTGCAGACTGCTTTCTGGCTCTGGGAGAGGGATCAGGCTCGCACCATCTTCATCTTGTGAACAATCTTCAGAGTACAATACTGGGATCAGCAGACATGTCCTCATGACAATGTGATAGGAGGTACTGAGGACAACCTTGGAAGGAGTCTTGCTTAAAAAAACTGGACTTGGGGCCAGCCCGATGGCCTAGTGGTTAAGTTCAGTGCACTCCACTTCAGCTGCCCAGGTTCGGATCCTGGGTACAGACCTACACCGCTCATCAGTCATGCTGTGGCAGCAACCCACATACAAAATAGAGGAAGATTGGCACAGACATTAGTTCAGCGTGGATCTTCCTCAGCAAAAAAACAAAAAAAAACAAAACTAGACCTGGATTTAGAGCTGCCCTTTCACAGAAGATACGGGAGACAGAGGAACAAGTTAAATTACACCACAAGGAAGCAATCCACACATTCTATAGGACAAACGACCCAGTTTCTCCAGCAAATCCAAGTCATAAAAAGAGAAATAGGAAGGAAAGAGTGACCTGTATGAAAATGCAGACATAAGAGACGTAACAACTTGACACAATGTGGATCCAGATCTAAACAAATTAAATGTAAAAAACACTTTTGAAAAAAAACCAGAGAAATTTAAATATAGGCTGGATATTAGATGATATTCAGGAATTACTCTAAATTTTGTTAATTGTGAGAATGGCATGGTGGTTCTGGCAGGCTGAATATTAGCCCCCAAAGATATGTCCATGTCCTAATCCAGAACGTGTGGATATGTGACCTTACATGGCAAAAGGGACTTTGCCAATGTGATTAAATTAAGGACTTTGAGATGGGTGATTATTTTGGATTATCCATGTAGGTCCAATGCACTCACAAGGGTCTTTATAAAAGGGAGGCAGGAAGGTCAAAAGCAGGGAGGAAATGTAACATAGAGGCTGGAGTGTAAGCCCTACTTTACAGGGCCGTAAGCCAAGGAGTGTAAGAGGTCTCTGGAAGCTGGAAAAGGCAAAGAAAAGCGTTATCCCCTAGAGGCTCCTGAAGGAATGCAGCCCTGCCAACACCTTGATTTTAGATCCATTTTGGATTTCTGACCTCCAGAACTGTAAGATAATAAATACGTACGGTTTTAAGCCACTAAGTTTGTGGTAATTTGTTACAGCAGCAATGAGAAACTAATACAGTGGTTATGTTTTTTTTCTTTTAAAAGACCTTGTCAATTAGAGATGTACAATGAAGCGTTTAAGGGTGGAATGACACAGACTTTACTTTAAAATACTCCCAAAAGAAAAAAGTGTGCGTGATGGGAGATAAAACAAAAATGGAAAAATGTTGATAATGGTTGAAACTGAATGATGAGCATAAACAGGCTCGTTATACAATTATCTCTACTGTTATGCATGGCTGAAAATTTCTAGAGCAAAAATTTAAAAAATATATTGTGTCGGGGCAGGCTTAGTGGTGTAGTGGTTAAATTCGCTCACTCTGCTTCGGCAGCCCAGGGCTTGTGGGTTCGGATCCCATATGTGGACCTACACACTGCTCATCAAGCCATGCTGTGGTGGCATCCAAAACAGAGAAAGAGGGGCAGGCCCGGTGGCATAGTGGTTAGGTTTGCGTGTTCTGCTCTGGCGGCCCAGAGTTCACAGGTTCAGATCCTGGGCACGGACCTACGCACTACTCATCAAGCCATGCTGAGGCAGTGTCCAACACAGAGCAACTAGGATGAGCAACTATAACATACAACTATCTACTGGGGCTTTGGGGAGAAAAAGGGAAAAAAGGAGGAAGATTGGCAACAGATGTTTGCTCAGAGCCAATCTCCCCCCCAACCAAAAACAAGAAAAAGAAAATCAATTTAAAAAAATGGAGATAGATTGGCACAGATGTTAGCTCAGGGCCAGTCTTCCTCACCAAAAATAAGTAAGTAAGTAAGTAAGTAAGTAAGTAAGTAAATAAATAAATAAATAAATAAAGGTGCACCTCAGACTCTGTCTCCAGACCACTTCTGGATCTATACTCAGGCCCTGGGTGGTCTCACTTGTCTCCCAACTTTATTGCTTCAGCTGGACCCTCCTGTGAGCTCCAGACATGCACATCCAACAGCCAACTTCCCTCTCCCTTGGGGGCTAATGGACATCCAAACATAGCATTCCACGGAGAGACTGCCAGGATATATTGTAAAGTGCACAAAGCAAGGCGAATATCAGAGTTTGTAGTATGCTAGCTTTTAAGTAAAAAAGGAGGAAATACATATACACGTGTGTGTCTGCATGTTTATTTATGTATTTAAGGAGAAACAAGACATGATGTGGGAATTAATGAAACAAACCTTAACTAAACCGGAGTCAGGAAGGCCTGTAGGGGGGGCTCTCACGCCCTAGCGCACATCATCAATTACACCAAACAGGAAGAGACAGAGGCTTCCATCTCGGCCAGGAAGTAAACCTACTTTACTCGGAAGGAAGACTTTTCTCCCTCTGGGACAGCAGCCCAGCCAATGAGAAGCTGTAGCCGCCTGAACTGTTACTTTCTCCCAGTGGACTTTCCTTTATTTATTTATTTAAATTTTATTTATTTATTTTTTTTTCCCCAAAGCCCCAGTAGATAGCTGTATGTCATAGCTGCACATCCTTCTAGTTGCTGTATGTGGGACGCGGCCTCAGCATGGCCGGAGAAGGGGTGCGTCGGTGTGCACCCGGGATCCGAACCCCGGGCCGCCAGCAGCGGAGCACTTGCACTTAACCGCTAAGCCACGGGGCGGCCCTGGACTTTCCTTTAGAACGGCCCCTCCCTACTCCCCCTTTTTCTCTACAAAGGCAGCTCCCCTTCTTGGTTTGTTGGATTTGCCTGTGGTTTGCCGTAGGATGCACATCCGGAATTGCAGTTCTTTGGGCTATTCCTGAATAACTTGTTTTGAGGCTTTTCAAGTAAACAATGGTCACAGGAGTATTATTCTTAACTTGTCTCGCTCTCCCTGCTCCCTTCTTCTGCCTACTTGGGTCACTCCCTCGAGTGAACACCTGCCCCCAAGTACTTGCTGCAGTTTTGTCTTTGGGGGACCTACACTAAGACGTTTGTCATGTCTAAAACCTCTCCTCCGCTGTTTTTCCTGTCTCAGTAAATGGCAGCTGAATCTTCCAGGTGTGCAGGTCAAAACTTGAGGTCAATTTGACTTTTTCTCTCACTCCCCACATCCAATTCATCAGCAATTCCTGTTGAAATATAGTAAGTGGAAAAAAATCAAACCTCTAAGCCTTATGTGTACTATGAACCCAGCGGTGTGTGTGCATGTGTGTCTGTGTGTGCATGTGTGCGTGTGTCTAGAGAATATCTAGAAGGACACAGACCATAGAGTTAATAGTGGCTACCTCTGAGGAGTGGGCCAAGGCGAGGTAGTGAAATGGCAGGATTTACTTTTGTTCCTCTACACACTGCTTAGATATTTTATTTCATTTTTTATGACAAGCATGTATTACTTGTACGTTTTTGGAGCCCACATGTTTGTCTGTGGCTGGGACTCAGATCAGGTACAATAAGGGGTGGCCAGGAAGGAGGGGGCTACATCCTGCCCCTGGGGCAGATTTGAGAAGGGGAGAGTGAGTCACAGGGTGGGTGCAGGAAGGTGGGGGCAAAGCAACCATTGGTTAGATCCATCTGGGTTTTCATCTTCACTTCCTTGCCCGGCACTGGGTTTTGAGCCACAAACTAGGTGGACCCCTTGGTGAGGTCTGACCCTCGGCTATTTCCTCCTTTGTAGGGAAGCTTTGTTTTGAGATTAGTTTTCTTGCCGTGCAGAGTTGCACCGGGGCTCCAGAGGTAAATAACAGGGATCCATTTTCTTCAGTTTCTTTTTGCTTTGTCTTCCCGGTAGGGTGTTCAGGACGGGCCAGGGCATGTTTCCAAAGGTTCCTTTGATTATTTAGAAAAAGCCTTACATAATTTAATTAGAGGGACCCCAGGAATTAGATGCACAGTGGCTGCAGGATTGGCTGAACAGAAAGTTGAAATTCAGTGAATAGGGTTGTTCTGAGTAATTAACCGCCTCGATCTCCCCAGTAAGGAGTCTCAAGAGATGGTAGTGTCTTTGCTGGTCCTGGAGGGCCCCTTGGGTTAATTTCTACTTGAACACGGGAACACGAGTCCACAGTGCTAAGCCAGGGGCTGGAGAGGACGGCTGACTGGGTCAGGGGTGACTCCCAGGTGACCCTAACCCGCTTGTTGGCCAATCTGAGAATTTTGCTGTTGCCATCTCTGAGGCTGGGCTGATTGAAAATGACGCAAAGATCCAGGGTGACTAAGCCCTCTTAAAGATTCTTGCCATTTTCAATGAGTATTTTATAGAAACATTTTATTACTTGGGGAACTCCTCAGAAATCATTGCGATGTTTTCTTGTTGATTGCTGTGCATATGTGTTTGTGTGTGTGTGTCTGTGTTTTGTAAAAATGCAAGTAACTTGCCCCCAAGTTTGTTTTCTTAATGAGCTCATATTGTCTAGCTTCTAAAGACCAAAGGGTCAGTAATGCAGGGCGCCATCCCTTTTTGGTAAACACGTGGTGTGAGACTGGTTTCCACAGGAGAAACGACCACTCTGCTTGTTACCTAGCCTGGTAGGGAGATGCTGTGTTGCAAAGACTGCAGAGGATTAGCCCGTAAAGAGGGAGAGGTTCCTAAGAAAGGGCTTTGGGGGCTGACTTCCTAGTGTCTTAGGCGGGGTGCCCTTGAAACGCTGCCGAGTCTGCCTGGGGAGCCTCTGGGGAGAGATGTCCCAAGGCAGTGAGGATAGGACTGGGCACAGGGAGAACGTGGCCCCAATGTGGTTGCAACTGAGGCCCAGCCTGGGGGAAAGCTCTGGTCCCAAATCGAGACAAGAGGGCTGGGCCTTTGCATCCCTGCATCAGCAGGTGGAGGATGGGTACCTGCTACGAAGAGGGCATCCCTGGTGTGACAATATTATTCACTATACCTGGCTGACACTGGCTGACTGGCTGCCACTGATGCCTGTATGTCACCTGAGAAAGTTACTTAATACTTTCGAACCTCAGTTTGCTCATCTGTAAAATGGGTCCAAAATACCCTACCTTTCAGGATTGTTTTAAGGATTAGAGACATAAAATGCACACAAAGCTCCCGGCACAGTGCCAGTGTGGCTAGTAATATGCAAAATACACACTGGATTGCCAAAACTTAGTACAAGAAAAATAATATAAAATAGCTCATAAATATTTTTAATATCAATTACATGCTGAAATGATAATATTTTGGATATGTTAGATTAAATAAAGTTTATTATTCAAATTAATTTCACCTGTTTCTTTTTACTTTTTTAAATGTGGCTACTAGAAAATTAAAATTACATAGGGGCTTATTAGATTAATATACGCTGCTCGTTCATCGGCAGGAGTGTCTAGAGTCTAGATTCTAGACAATAATGTTCTTGGCTATTCCAAGCCTTTTGCTCTTGAGAAGACCACTGTGTTGTAGCTCAAACTGGGTCCCACAAAAATGTTCACAATCATGTTCAGAATCTTCTGTTTAAGAAGACAGGAAATGGAGCGCTCAGTTTTAGAAAGCATTTCATCCAAAATGGTTAACATATTTATAATGAGGGCTTCAAGGGGACATCCATTTATGCCGAGCAGCTCCTTCTCCATTGACGTTAAATCAAGAATATTTTACCGTGGAGGGCACCAAATACACCCCTCATTGTTTTCTCCTTTTAAAGACAACATGACAAATTAGTGACCTGGAAGGTTTGAATAAAAAACCCATCAGGGCAATCATTGTTTTCAGAGTTCTTTTCAGCTTAACTAATTCACTTTGGCTGTCCAAATTCATTCCAGGTCTGCCGGCAAATATCAAACACAGTGTTATGACAGAGCTCATACCAAAGATTTGGGGCAAGGATTGCTGTTTGCTGAGCTGTCATCTCAAGCCAAACAAACGTCAACAGAGAATCCTTAGGCAAATGAACTTCCCCCTGAATGGGTTCTTTCATCTCCTCCCCCTGCACTCATTCCCGTGGGTACTTGCAGACTGGGCTAACAAGTTAGATACACATGAATGGTGGAGACTGGTTAAAAAAAATCAGTGAGTCATTTGGGAAAAGTTGGGCCTAGTCTAAATAAAACTCTTCCTCTATCAATTTCAAAGAGGCTAAAAATCTAGTTCAATTTTCTCTATCAATTTCAAGGAATCCAAAAGTTTTTTCTTCAAAAAGTTAAATGGAATTACCATCTGACCTAGCAATTCCACTCCTAGATATATGCCCAGAAGAACTGAAATTAGGTACTCAAGCAAGTACTTACAAGCAAATGTTCATAGCAGCACCGTTAACAATAGCCCAACAGCAGAAACAGCAGCAATGTCCATCAACAGGTGAGTGGATACACAAAATGTGGTATATCCATACAATGGAGTATTACTCAGGCATGAAAATACTGATACAGTGCTACAAATGGATGAACCTCAAAAAATTATGGTATGTAAAAGAAGCCAGACATAAAAGTCACATAGAGTACGATTCCATTGATATGAAATATCCAGAATAGGTAAATCCGTGGAGACAGAAAGCAGATTAGTTGTTGCCAAGGACTAGAGGAAGGAGGGAATGGGGAGTGAGTGCTTAATGGGTACGGGATTTTCTTTTAGGTTATGAAAAATTTTGGAACTAGATAAAGGTAGTGGTTGCATAACATTGTGAATATACTAAATGCCACTGAACTGTACTCTTTAAAAAGGTTGATTTTATGTTATATAAATTTCATCTCAATTAAAAAATTCTTTCACCTTCTCTATAACCAAGTATTTGATGGTCTGGGAAATGGGATTTTCTGAATATCCAAACAGCCGTTTATGGGCATCTTCCCAACCATCAGATGGGTTTCCAGGGCCAGCCTGGTCTCTCCTGGACATTGCAGCAGAGAGACACCAAACTCCTTCCTCTTTTGTGTGGCTCTCTTATCCCTCTACAGACCAGCTGTTGGCAATTACACCTTGGCTCTTGTATTAAAAAAACAACTCTGCACAGTATTTTTCTGACCACTGGATGTCATGAGCGCACAATATATGCTTCGGCTAGAAACCCTGCATACTTCGAGGAAGGCCACTTCCTTCAACATGGCGATGGTCCTCTGTGTGACTGCACAGAGGGCTCGGGGCAAGTAGTGAGGCGCTGGAAAGATGCTTTGTTTTTGCAAGCATGACATTTGGAAACAAACAGAGTGCAGCTGATGGAAGATAAGCAAAAATACCGCACTGGCTGCTGCTTTGTGGTTTCCAGAATATTTCAATGGATCACCAGCTATGGGAGGAAAATCAAAATCTAACATAAGGTGTTCTTGGGGCCACTTCTCAAGTAGTATGACCAAGAAAGGTGAGTGACCTTGACCCCTTTGGCCTCAGACAGCACAGGGCTCCACTCATTTAGCAAATTAAAGTAAGGACGAGTAGATGCTCACTATCTCCTTTTCCATTGACTCGTCTTTTAATTTCACTGGAGAGCAACTTCCTTGTGCATCGTCCTTAATACATTTGATTCCGCTTCAGAATCGTTTGATTATGGGATTTTTGGCTCTGCCCAGTTTTGCATCAGCACGTCTTCGTTGATAAAAATGCTCTTGGTTTCCTCTCTAAGCTGGGGCAGTTGAGGGAGGTCTGACCGTGCAAAGCAGCACCTTTAATTATTCCTCTTGTCTGTGGGAAATCGCCTGTGTTAATAACATCGTTAACATTTTTGTAATTAGGAAGGAAGGTCAGTGAATTAAGCAGGAAGTAAATTGGGGCTCTTGATAGGTTGAAGCTCATATGAGGACATCAGGGTCATTTACCTCCACGCGTGGGTCTATCTGCAAGTTGTAAGGATTTTAGTGGTTTGTTAAAAGCCTATTCCTGTTCATGAAGGTGGAGCTGTTGAAATCTGGGCTTAGAGAAATTGGAACCAGGAGGCTGAAAAAAGAGAAAATATCCATATTTAGATAAGACTTCTAAAAAAAGATATTTTTATTTCTATGAGCTGTTCAACAACGGGTGACTTAAAGCAGCAGCCCAGCATCTGAGCAAAACCAGAAGCGAAGACGGAGGATGCTTTTACTTTGGGTCGCACCCAAGTTCTCCCCATCCTTAACACTAACGACTTCTGGTATGGAAAAAAGGTCAGACTCAGAACTCAAAAAGAAGATTTGGCCATTCTTCAGAACTATCCCACAGGAAGAAGAAGGAAGGACGGAGAGTGACAGGTGGGTGTTTTAGGATGGCTGGTCAGAGAAAGCTTCTCTTGAGAGTCATGTCCCCTGAGCAGCGACTGAATGGGGTGAGGGAAGAGCCCTGTGAATATCTGGGGGAAGAGCATTCCAAGCAGGGGAATAGCAAGTGCAAAGGCCCCGTGCTGAGAGCACGTTTGGTAGGTTTAAGGAACAGCTGGAGAGGGGGCTGGAGTGGTAGGGTATGGTGTTGCAGAGAGAGCGGGGCAGGTGGTGTAGGGCCTTGAAGCCATGGTGAGGATTCAGTGTTACCCTGAGTGAGACCCAAGCCATTGGATGGCTTTGAGGGAGGACTGCCTTGAGCTGACTCATGTTTTGGAAGGATCTCTGTGGCCACTTGGAGAATAAACTATAGGGACCAAAGTAGAAGCAGAAGACCAGGCGGAGGCCACTGCAGGTGTCCAAGCAAGGGAGCTGGTGACTTAGATCAGGCTGGTAGCGTGTGGAGGGGAGACAAGGTGGTCAGAGGTATTCTGAAGGTAGACCTGACAGGTCTGTTAGTGGACTGGGTGTGGGGTGACCCTCACACTTACCGTGTTTCTTCCTGCCTTCAGGTTTTTGCTGATTGCTCTCCCAGGAACACCCGTCCCCTCAGATCTTCACCTGGCTCCTTCTTCTCAGTCAGCCTTCAGCTCAAATGTCACCTCGAGAGGCCTTCCCTGACCACCCTGTCTGCCTCCTCCTCCCCTCCCCTCATCCTCTACCCCACTATCCTGCTTTATCTTCTTTTTTTTTTTTGTGAGGAAGATCGGCCCTGAGCTAACATCTGCCAATCCTCCTCTTTCTGCTGAGGAAGACTGGCCCTGGGCTAACATCCATGCTCATCTTCCTCCCCTTTATATGGGATGCCGCCACAGCATGGCCTGACAAGCGGTGCGTCAGTGCACGCCCGGGATCCGAACCGGCGAGCCCCGGGCCGCCGCAGCAGAGCGCGCGCACCTAAGCGCCTCCACCACTGGGCCGGCCCCATGCTTTATCTTCTTAATGTATTTATCACTATTTGAAATAATCTTATTTATTTTTAATATTTGTTTCCTCCAACCAGAATGTAAGCTCTGTGAAAGCATAGCTTAGAAAAGTGACAGAAATGTATATTTGTGGATGTATCACTTAGGAATGCTTTCAGATGCAAGTGACAGAACCCCAACTACCAGAGACTCATAAAAAAAGGGGTTATTTTTCTTGGACAACAAGAAGTCTGGTGGCACAGCTTCAGCTGCTCTGTGAAGCCACCGAGGACCCAAACTCTTCCTCTCATTCTGCTCTGCCATCATGCATGCTGGCTTTTTTTTTTTTTTGTGAGGAAGATTAGCCCTGAGCTAACATTGGATGCCAATCCTCCTCTTTTTGCTGAGGAAGATTGGCCCTGGGCTAACATCTGTGCTCATCTTCCTCTACTTTATATGGGACGCCGCCACAGCATGGCCTGACAAGCGGTGAGTCAGTCTGCGCCCAGGATCTGAATCTGAGAACCCTGGGCGACCAAAGCAGAGCGCCTGAACTTCACTGCTATGCCACAGGTCTGGCCCCAGCATGCTGGCTTTTGATCTTCATGGTCACAAGATAGCTGCCTCAGCTCCAGACATCAGACCTGATTTTAGTGTCAAAGAAAGGGGGAAAATGTTGGCAAGCTCTCCTCCTCTCCTATTGCCTCTTTTCATAAGAACACCAAAGATTTCCCAGAAGTCTCCCCAGCTGATTTCCCTTTATGTCTCATTCATGAGACATGAGACTCACGAGAGTGAGTGATGTGACTGCTATTAGCTACAAGAGGGGCTGGGAAGTGGGCAAGGGAGAGGGGATGGATTAGCCAGCAATGGTGCCTTCCTCAGCTGAATAAATGAACTGGGAGAGATTGATCAATAAAAAGGTGACACTCATATAAGGGACCCAAAAAGTCCAGCGAATATAGACTGAAAACTAGGAAAGTCTTAGGAAGACCATTCATTCATTCATTCATTCCCGTTTCATTTAGGATTTTTGTATCCAAGTTCATGAGTGACATTGGCTTATAATTTTTCTTCTTCATGCTGTCCTTGTTAGATTTCAGTGCCAAAGATATACCAGCCTCATAAAATGAGTTGGAGAGGGTTCTCTATTTTTGGCGAATTTTTTTCTGTAAAGGGCCAGATAGTAAACATTACATAGTAAATACCAGGCTTTGCAGATCCTATGGTCTCTGACACAGCTCTCAGCACAGCCATGAGAGTGTGAAGCAGCCCCAGACGATACGTAAAGGAATAGGCGTGGCCGAGTTTGGCCACACGCTGTGGTCTCCCTATCCTGCCCTGGGCTATGTTTTCTGTAAGTTTGGAATTATTTGTTTCTTAAATGTTTGGGAAAACTCGCCTGTAATACCTCATGGGCCTGTTTTTGTTTTGTGAAAATATTTTTAAATTGTTGATTCAGTTTCTTTAATAATTATAGGACTATTCTCGTTGTCTCTTCCTAGGAGACATTACATTATGTTATATTCTTGTAGGAATTTGTCCATTTGATCTATGTTTTCAAACTAATGGACAAAGAATTTTTCATTATTAACTTTTTTGTTGTGTTAAAACATATATGTGTGTGTATATGTATACACACATATATGATAAAGCTTACCATTCTAACTATAAAAATGTAAAAAAAATTTTTAATTGAGGTAAAATATACATAATATAAAATTTACCACCTTAGCCATTTTTAAGTATACAGTTCAGTAGTATTGAATACATTCGCATTGTTACACGAATCTCCAGAACTTTTCATGTTGCAAAATGGAACATTTTAACCATTTTTAAGTACATAATTTGTTGGCCTTAAGTACATTCACAGTGTTGTGCAACCATCACCACCATCCGTCTCCAGAACTTTTTCATCATCCCAAATAGAAACTCTGTCCCCAGTCAGACAGAGTTAACAACAACTCCCCAGTCCCCTCTCACCCCAGGCCCTGGTAACCTCTATTCTACTTTCTGTCTCTATGAATTTGCCTATTCCAGGTACCTCATATAAATGGAATCGGACAATATTCATCCTCATGTGTCTGGCTTATTTCACTTAGCATAATGTTTCCAAGGTTCACCCTTGTTATGGCATGTATCTGTCAGAATTTCGTTCCTAGCTAACACTATGGTGCTAATCATTTTGCAATATATAAGTGTAACAAATCCACACATTGGTGACCTTAAACTTACACTATGTTATATGTCAATTATATCTCAATAAAGCTGGAAAAAAATAAAAATTACACAAATAAAAGAATTTTATTCCTTTTCAAGGCTGAACAATACTCCATTGTATGGATATACCACATTTTGCTTACCCATTCACCTGTTGATGGACATTTGGGTTCACCTTTTGGCTATTGTGCAATAATGCTGCTGTGGACATGGGTGTGTAAGTAGCTGTTTGAATCCCTGCTTTCAATTCTTTTGGGTGTACATTGAGCAGAGGAGTTGCTGGATCATATGGTAATTCTATGTTTAACTTCTTGAGGAATTGCCAAACTTTTCCTTCAATATTAACTTTTTAATTAAAGTTTTACATATTGAAAATTGCCCAAATTATAAATGTACTGTTCACTAAATCACCTCAGATCAACCCCCCTGTGTAAACTGTCACCAGGTCAAAATCATGACCACTCTTCAGGAGATCCCTTGTGTTTCCTTCCATTAACTTCTAACGCCATAGGTGAGTTTTGCCTGTTTTGGAACTTTATATAAATAGAATCATATTTTATTTCTTCTTCTATATTAGGCTTCTTTCATTCAACATAATGTGAGATTCATCCATGTTGTTGCCTGTAGCAGTAGCTAATTAATTCCATTTTATAAATATGCCACCATTTATTTACCCATTCTGCTGTTAATGGATATTTGGGTTGCTTCCAGTTTGGGGCTATAATGAACAGGATAGTGATGAACATTTGTGTAAAAGTCTTTTAGTACCTAAATGTACAGACTCCTGTTGGGAATATACCTCTGAGCAGAATTGTTAGGTCACAGAGTTTGTGTACATTCAGCCTCCGTAGATACAGTCAGTTTTCCAAAGTGGCTGAATCAATTTCATGTACTCCCACTAGAAATGGATGAGAGTTTGGATTGTTCTGTAATCTTGCAGACATTTGGTATTATCAGCCTTTAAAATGTTTGCCGTCAGAGTGAGGGTGACTGTGTACTGGTGGTTTTAATTTTCACTGTGGTTTTAATTTTCATTTCTTTTGTCACTAAAGAGGTTAAACCTTTTCTGATGTTAATTGGCCACCTGGAAATTCTCTCTTGTAAAGTGTCTCAAGTCTATTTGTCTATGAGCTGTTGGATGTTTTTCTTATGGATTTGTAAGGGTTCTTTATATATTCTGGACAAGAGTCCTTTGTTGGTTATATGTATTGAAAATACCTTCTCCCACTATGGGGCTTGACTTTTCACTTGGTATGGTGGGTTTTGATGAACTAAAGTTTCTAATATTAATGTTGCTCAAGTAATCTTTTGCTTTATATCCTACTTAAGAAATTCTTACCTATCCTCCTATTTATTGAGGTATTTAATTTCTCTCAATAATCTTTTATTAGAAGGATTTATGGGCATTTGATGTTGTCTGATGCCATTGTAAATGATATAATTTTTTAAAAATAGACTTCTTATTTTAGAACAGTTTTAGATTTATGAAAAAGTTACAAAGATAGTGCAGAGAGTTCATGTAGTGGAATCATTTTTTATTTCCTAATTGTCTGTTGCTGTTATATAGAAATACATTTAGTATACTGACCTTGTATATATCAAATTTGTATACTTGCTTATTAATAGTAATAATTTATTTGTTGATGTTTTTGGATTTTCTATGTATCTAATTATTTTATCTGTGAGTAAGACAGTTTTATTTCTTCCTTTCTAATCCCCAAACTTTCCCCCTTTATTGCACTGGCCTGGACCTCCAGGAAAGCTTTAATACAAGTTGGGGTAGCAAGCACCCTACTCTCTTTCCCAGTCTCAGAGGAAAACTTTGAAAATTTCACCATCAAGTATGATGTTTGCTGTAGAATATTTTGTAGATATTCTTTACCAGATTGAGAAAATTCTCCCTTTTCCCCTAGTTTCCTAAGTTTTTTTTTTTTTTTTAATCATAAGTGGATTTTGATTTTCTCTTTTGGATGGTGAATTTTACCAATTGATTTTTCTGCATATGTTGAAATGCTTTCAATATCTTTTTCTCCTTTATTTTTGTTACATTAATGTTTCAATTTTCAAATGTTAAACCAACCTTGCATCCCTGGGACAAACCCAACCTCTGGTACTTTATTATCATGTTTATATATCTCTGCCTTGGTGATCTCTGATGCTTCAAAGAGATTTTTCGAAAAAAAATTAATTCGATCAGCATTTCTAGTTTTCTTGGGAGGAGTGTTCACGTAAAATAAGTTAGATTTCCTTTGCTGAAGTGGAAAAATTTTAAAGATTTTTAATCTCAGTGTATCTGTTATATCCTCCTTTTCACTTTCAGATCAATACTGCACAGGTTTGTGTGGGCACAAAGCAAAGGATTCTGTATCCCACGCAGAGGCTCGCCCTGCATGCCAGACTGTGACACAGCCAAGAGCTGACTTCTGTCTCCTGCACGCACATGCAAAGGCTGTTGGTCCTGCCCACTCCTGGTAGATTGACCACATTGGGTCTTTGACCCCCTCTCTTCAGTGTTATTGACATTTTTTCAGGTCACCAGGTTGCTGTTCCAGTCCGACCAGCTGACTCTGTTCTTACCATTGTGGCCACTAAGAGCCCAGAGAAGTGCCTGGCAATTGTGCACTCTCCCAACAGATGGCTGTTGTCCATCTTGTTCCTCCACGGCCCTCTCCGTTCCTGGTGTGTTTCGTGACATTGATGATTTATCACTCTGTTGTTGAAAGTCTAAATCCAATTTTCAGCAACTCTTTGGTTTAATTTAGCTTGGTGGTTCCCTACATCCTTGTGGTAGGCTGAATAATGGCCCCCCCAAAATGTCCACATCCTAATGCCTGGAACCTGTGAATGTTACAAAAGAGATTTGCAAATGTGATTAAGTTAAGGATCTTGAGATGAGGAGATTATCCTGGATTATCTGGGTGGGCCCTAAATGTAATCACAAGGATCCTTATAAGAGGGAGGCAAGAAGATCAAAGGAGGAAGTAGAAGGTGTGATGACTGAAGCAAGAAATTGGAGGTCGTGAGCCAAGGAGTGCAGGAGCTGAAGAAGACAAGGGAACGGATTCTCCCTCAGAGCCTCCAGAAGGAACCAGCCCTGCTGATACCTTGACTTTAGTCCAGTGAAGCTGATTTTGGATTTCTGACCTCCAGATCTGTAAGAGAACAAATTTGTGTTGTTTTAAGCAGAGTTTGTGGCAATTTGTTACAGCAGTGACAGAAAACTAATACAGTTGCATACAGTCCCTTAGGTATAAGGGAAGAGATAGGACTCAATATAGGTTTGGATTTGCTTATTGGCCAGTTAAGGGTGGAGCTGAAAGACACACAAACCTGTCCTACAGAAGTAAACTGGGGGTGGAGTACATAAAAGGGATTTAAGCAATACTCTAGCAGACTCCAAGACATAGAAGACACAGCAGCAGGAGATACAAGTGGAACGTCCAATTCTAACAGCAGGTCCTGTGGTGAGTTTGCACAGAGAGGGGGCACGGAATGTTGATGGCAAGCTGAGCTATAAATATTTTTAGGTATTTGGCTCCTACTTTGCTAAAACCTAAATTAATAATAGACAAGAGAATTTCCACCAAAGTTTTGGTTTGGGTGTTTTTTGATGTGGGCTACTGGAAGAAGGATAGATATGATGGAGGAAAATGCCTGCTGGTAGACACCCCTAAGTGATAGATGCTGAATTCTAGGAGGACAGATGAGACTGGAGATAGGCTCCAAGATTGGGAAATTCATCAACAGGGAGGCTGGTGAGAGAAAGCATGGGCGACCCCACTGGGTTGGGGCTGGATACGGCTGACTATTCTGCAAGTAAGTTATTTAATGTGACAGTTTACTTATGCTTCACTTATAAGGACATAACTAAAAGTCAGAAAGGAAGTACAATTTTTTGAGAAGTCAAAAAGGATGTTTCAGGGGTTGCCAACGTTGGTTTTAGTACAGCCTCTGGGCTCTCAGTTCAGCTCTATCCATTCTTCTTGTGCATGTAATTCTATGAAGTGTAGTCATCTGATTTCTGGCCAAACAGATAAAAAAACAGCAAAAAGAAGCCAGGAGATGAGGGCAGGCAAACAGATAACCCTGAGGCAACAGCTTGCAGCCTATGTTAGCAATGCTAAACACAAAAAATGAACACAAACACACTGGTACCTCTGGGAGCCCCTGCCGCCCAGCCCTGCTCCAGGATCTCCCACTCTCCCTACAATCCACCAACTGAAGGGTTAACTCCTGGCAGAGCAGGGGGCTTCTGGACCCCTCTACAGCACCAAGTCTCTCTTCTGTTCCGATTGGTCATGCCCTGGCCTCACGGATGTTAATAATTTGAATATCACCCCTGAACATAGGTGTACATTGCTTTAATAATTGAGTAAGCTAGCTAACTTTTCCCCCTCAATATCTGATGTAAGAAATCCAAAAATATAACAGGGGTTGTTTCATGTAAGGAGAATAGTCATATATAGTTATAGGCCCAGTGGGCATCAATATATTATGTGCAGGATAATAACTCATTTTCATATTAGTGGGCCTCAGTCATTAAAAAAAGGTTAATTATATTCAGCTTAATCTATTTAAGAAAACAGGCAAAAGTGTGATACATTTTAGAAGTTTTAATCCAAAATGGACTAAATGTCTTGGTACTTTTGTAGAATTGAGGCTTTAACCATCTAGAAAACTCATTTGTTTGGAATGACGCATTCTTCAGGATTCTAGAGCTGGAACTCCTGAATGGAACACAACAATGGCCTGTCTGTATTACATACAGCCAAAATGTGCATATTCTTGTGTAGTCAGATTCATTCTTCTATGCCAGTCCTGTGCAAACCTGAGCATTGGCTCACTGGGCTGAGGGTGCCTCCACGTCACCTGGGCCCATTACCCCTCCCTGCTCACCTGGGCTAATGGTGGCTCTATGCTCACCTGGGCTGATGGTGCCTCCATGCTCACCTGGGCCCATCACCCCTCCCTGCTCACCTGGGCTGATGGTGCCTCCATGCTCACCTGGGCCCATCACCCCTCCCTGCTCACCTGGGCTGATGGTGCCTCCATGCTTATCTGGGCCCATCACCCTCTCTGTTCACATGGGCTGACCATGCCTCCCTGTTCACCTGGGGTGATGGTGCTTCCCTGTTTATCTGGGCTGATAGTACTTCCCTGCTCACGTTGACTGACCACACCTTCCAGCTCTCTTTTTCTTTGCCTCAGTGGGCCTCCGTCACAGAGCTGTGGTGGCACCAAGGAAGAACAAAACTCCTTTCTCATTTTTGATGCTATGTTGTGGTGAAAATGGCATACATGTCAACTCATCTCAGCCACTCAAACCACAGGCACTAGAAAAACAGTTGAGAGTAAGATGTCTTGATGAGCTGGAGATGGGGTTGGATAGAGGCAGAAGCAAGTTCAGAGTGTATTGTGACGCACTAAAAAAAAAAAACAAAAAACCAAACGAAAACAAAACGAACAATGTGCTTCACAAATACAAAAAGGAGGAAACTCGTGTTGAAAGTTAATGGAAAATTTCAGGGTCAAAGAAGACAGTGAGTTAGAAAGAAGGCAGCAAAAGTGACCTTGCCGAATTCTGGGTGGATTATGTCACTTGAGTTTGCTACACAGCCGAGGGAGGGGACCCTCTTGCTCTAGTGACTTGCCCTCATTAGAAGGTGAGTCTTATGCTTTAAAAGCCTGGCTGGTCTGATTGCTTTATTAACTTAGTTACTCACTCGAACCACCTATTCTCAACACTAGCCAGCTGTACAGGTTACCAGCCAGCACTGAGCCAAAGATACAGAGAAACCAGGGCGAAGCGGCAGGTTGCAGGAGGGCTCCATGGTGGGCTTGCTAAAATCACAGACTCACAACAGTGACCGTGCACTCACTGTGAGGATTTCGGGGGCGCAATAACAGTACCCGGACTCCCTGGGCATCCCACAGCACTGACCGCCAGATAGCAGAACCCAGTGGGAAATGGAGCTGGGAGCCATCGGTAGTGGCAGACACTCACCATTTCCTCAGCACAGGCGTGGGGTCCCCGCTCCCGGAGCCCCCCTTTCTCTGAGTGGCTGTTCCCATCTCCTCTCACTCTCCACAGCCTCTTCCTTCCTCCTTCTCTCTGCAGTTTTCCCCGAGCCCACGGCTCAGGCTTCCGCAGAGCTCCGTCTCGCTCCAGCCTCCCTTTGCACCGCTGACCCATCCTCCCTGGCTGCCACCACACCCTAACCTCTCAGGCTCCATCTGCAGCTCCCTAGTTCTTTCCCTGATTCCCGAGAAAAAACTCAGATGGCTCAATTTGTGTTTTCTTGCCAGTTGGATGTCAGGGGTCCCTGGCCTGTCTAAAGGTCGATGCCCATCCTTGCCATCCTCAGCAGAGGTGGGGTCTCACGGGACTTACAAGGTGGCCCTTTCAGCAGGGCCGAGGCCCAGCAGTCAGGGTGTGACTTACTTGCAAAGACTGGAGAGTGGGTTTCTAATTTCTGAAAACGTGGAAAAGAATCTCATGAGTTGGAGAATGAGTCCTTCATTTTTGCCTTTAGTTCCCTCACTCACAGGCTGGCTGACAATGGTAAGTCACTTCCTCTCCCCATAGAACGAGGGGTCTGAATAGATAATACTGCCGTTTGCCACACACCAGGTGCCACCCCACGTTCTACACACAAATTTGTCATTGAATCCCCAAGAGGGAGGTAGTATCATCAAATCCTGTTAAAGATGGGGAAACTGAGGCACAGAGCAGTTGAGTAACTTGGCCAAGGTCACACAGCTAGTAAGAGGCAGAGCAGGGATCTGAAGCCTGTCAGTATGGCTTCAGAATCCTTGCTCTTAACCATGTTTAATTCATGCTGCCATATTGCCATTCAAGCATCCCTCAGACCCCAGGGAAAAGTGGCAATGAGATAAATGAGGCTGGGGGGGCGGAGGAGGGGGTTAGCTCTGTTCTCCAGAACAGATCGGTCCTTTGTATCCAGCAGCGTGGCCAGCACTCTGCAGGAATGCTGCTGCCCTTGGCCTGTGCCCTCTCTGAAGGGCATGGGAAATGCTGGCCTGTCAGCGGGTATAAACTCAAAGGTTTCTCCCTCAGCTAATTTCAAGGACTGTTTACCCAAGCAGATGCAGGAGGATTAGGCAGTCCATTGATCTGATGTGTTTGGTTTGGGCGTGAGTGAGCGTACTGCAGCTGTCGGAACAAATGAATCTCGTGGAGAAACACGGATGGATGCCCTTGCTAGCTTGGAGGGCCGAAGGGATGTGGCTCATGAGCTGGGAATCCGGGGTCAACCAGTGATTTAAGAATGAAGATAAGAACGTGCCTCTAGTCAGGATTCTCCATCCACACCCTACGTGGGGAGCCAGGCCATTTCCCAAGACGCCTGCTGAGCGCTGCCATCACTGCCTCAGTGGCTTGGGTCGATTGCTGAGACAGGCAGGAAATACCAAGCAGAGTCCAGCCAGGGTTTTCAGGGACGGTGATGCCCTCACCAGGTCCCAAAGCTCCTTGCCGGGAGCAAGGTTGCAGGAAGTGCCACCGTTCTGGAAAGCTTCCCCATCCTGCTTCTTCCTGCCTTGGGCTTTTGTCTTTCCTGTGGTGGCTCCTGCACAAAGGCTGCACTGTGTGGCCCTTCAAGTGAGTCTTCATAAGTTAGGACATTGAACAACCAAACCTGTGGGCTAAGTGGACATGGTAATGACACTGGAGGAGATTAGGAAAGTGCATGTCTCCTGGCCAAGTGACCCAAGTCAGAAAGGCGATTGTGGGGAAGGTGTTATTGTTTTAGTGGGCGTAGCAAAGGGTGGATTAGGCAGCCAGACTTGGTAAATTGTTATTTACAGTTTCTGAGCTTTTAAAAGAAGAGCATCCCCAGAATCGGTCCTGATTCCAGACCTTCAGCACCATGGTGGCTCTGGGAGCACTGCTGTCCCTGCTCCTCCTCGGGGCCCAGGCCCAGCACAGGTCCGAGTGGACCTACTCAGGTAAGCCCCTCACTGTGAGGAAGGTGACAGCGCAGCCTGGCATCTTGGGGTGGTGGGGCCCACCGCACACGATTGTGTGTGCTTCCTCTGTTGGGGTCTGCTCGTTGTGGGCTCAGCATCTCGGGGTGTTTGGAGAACAAGCTGAACTCAGAGCTCCATTAAGAAAAGAGGAAATAGTCTCTCCCTTCACAGGTCCGTGAGGTTCACCCAGGATGTCTTGACTTGCCCAGAAGCCGGGGACCTTTAGATAGCCTCCAGATGCCCTCTCTCGGCTGCCATGTCCTGCTGAGACCCAAATTTTATTACTGAAACCCGACTTTTAAAATGTGAAATTGAAAACCCTGGCATTTAGCATGGGTTCTGGCCCATGTGTGAGCCAAAGAAAGGAAGACTGCATCTGTGGAGTTTGGACGCGAAACACCCCTTCTGTGTGGCGGTGAAGAGAGCTCCTGCCCACGTCGCCTCTTTTCTGTACTGGCCTGAGGGATGGGGGCTCAGAAGATGCTCACAGCCGCTGCAGGAGCAAACATGGCGTTGAGCCTGCTCTCTGCACAGTCCCCCAGCTTCAGACATCGGGGGACGCGTACATTCAGGGTGGGTGTATGTCCTGTTAAATCAAGGGCAACGGAGTTAGGGACATGGTGGGGAGGCTCAGAAAGTCCAACTTCAGAGGGCAGAACGGCCAACTCTGACCAACGGCTCTGTTCTAGAGCAGAGGGATCCCACAGCCGGCCAGCGTCTCGGAGACCCTGGGGCTCTGACCCATTGGGACTGGGGGTGGTTCAGAGGGTGAGGAAGAGAGAGAATTCCAACAGCACAGGTCTTGTCCTCCCTAGGCTCAGCCCAGCCTCTGAGACTGTGGGCCTTGGAAAGCCACCAGGGGCCCAGGAAGACATGGGGGCAGCTACTGCAAATGCCTTTCGGGAATACTTGAGAAACTGCCCCCAACACTGTTGGGGCAGGGACCAAAGCCTTTTGATCCATGAAGGGG
Source organism: Diceros bicornis minor (assembly GCF_020826845.1). Lineage (NCBI taxonomy): Eukaryota > Metazoa > Chordata > Mammalia > Perissodactyla > Rhinocerotidae > Diceros > Diceros bicornis. The sequence goes on from NC_080752.1 coordinate 28,608,767, forward strand.
CTGGGCTCGAGACCTCAGGGCTTGATCCTGGCATCCTGCCTCTAGGAAATAATTGTTTAAAAATTGGGTTGTAGTATTAGAGAAGAGCAGAGAAACAAAGAATTGACTTTTCCATTGGTTGCAAAACCAAGAAGGTGTGAGACACCCCAGTATAAACATCTTCCTTAAAGCAAACTCTGCACTCACCATGCAGACTACCCCCCCACCGCCCCAAGGGGAAAGAGCTCGGAGTCCCAGCTGCAGATGGTGAGACCAGGACCCATAGTGTTGGGAAGCCCAGTCCCCCCCGATTAATGACTTGCTTTCATCACTCTGTCCCCTATGATTAGTAACCACCTTAAAAACAGATAGATTTCCTTACTTTGATATTTCCTTAACTAATCATTCTAGGTCATCTTTGAATCAGATGCTTCCTTTCTTGTCCTGAATCTGTAGGTGTAGGCGCCCAGTGGGCCTTACCACACTGGGAACGGATGAAAGGGGTGAAGCGAGAAAATAGGTGGGAGGTCCTGCCCCAGGGGGCTGAGGAGGCCGTCTTATTGTTGGGGGCTGAGAAGGAGAATTGTGCCAGTCAGAGGAAACAGGAAAGGCCCCGAGGGTAACACAGTAAGGCCAAGCACAGGGACAGTAATTCACAGGCAAGACTAAAGCTGCATATTAAAGACTTGCACCACTTTCAAAACACTAAGTCACGTTCTCAGGGCCAGAGGTTGCAACAGGAAAGTCAGGAATTGGCACCAAAGCCCCCCAGCCACCGGGGTCCGTGGAGTTGATTTAAATGCCCCTCCTGCCTCCTTCTGGAGACCCTGCTTCTGCTTTTTAGAAGGCAGACCTCTGGCCTTGATCCTGGCAGCCCGCCTGGCCCCTGCGGGCCTCCCACTGGGCAGGGCCTGCTGGGAGCTGCAGCCTCTGGCCTCTGCCTTGAGTGAGGCGCCCGCAGGGAGGGCTTGGCCGGGCAGCCCCTCAAACTGCGACCACCTGGGCTCTCTCCTATCTCAGAGGGGGCGCTGGATGAAGCGCACTGGTCGACCGAGTACCCCACCTGCGGCGGGCAGAGACAGTCGCCCATCGACCTGCAGAGGAAGAAGGTGCAGTACAACCCCTCCCTGACGGCTCTGACCCTGGTGGGCTACGACGACCAGGCGAGCGAGTTCCCCATGACCAACAACGGCCACACAGGTAAGGGGTGGGCGCCAGGCTCCAGTCCACGGGGGTCAGCAGGGGAAGGCAGGTGACAGCTGCCAGGAGCAGGACGCACAGAGATCCAGAGTGCAGCCTGGGCTCTGGAGGCCTCAGACGTGAGGGCTGACAGGCGTTGAAACTGGGCGGCTCTTCCAAAGTTGCGCAGCATCTGTCTTTAGACTCAATTCCCAGCTGGCTCCTTCATTCCGCTTTAGCCTCTGCCCAAGCTCACTCGGACCCAGCCAGCAGGAAATTCAAGGACAGATAGGTGATGCTGCTGAAGCCACGAGTGCCCCGTGTGCTCCGTTGATCTGTGCCCTGATTTCCCATGTTTTCTGTAGAGTCTGATTAGCTCAAAGCACCCAACAGGCAGGCCCAGCATTTCTCAGAGGTTTAAAAAGAAGCTCTTGTTTTCCGTTCCCTCCTAGAAAGGGGGTGAAGGTCAGACAGGAAAAGCTGGGTCTTGACCCCCATTGCAGAAGCCTGGACTGGACAACTGTAAATTCGTGCTTTATGTCTGCAGAACATCCTTCTGATTATCCGTGGGCTCATCTCCTCTGAGCCTCATGACAACCCCAGGAGGGGGCATTTTTTAGGCTGGAAACCAGAGACCTTGGGTGGCCAAGGGACTTACTCAAGGCCACACAGTCTCTCGTGGCCAAGCCAGACCCCGACCCTGGATGTCTGATTTCTTGGCCATGTCCTCCTCTCCCACTCTGGCCCGCAGTGGGTCAGTTTATTGCCCACCCACATAGGTGTATGGGGGGGTCACAGGACTTAGATTTCCTTTTGGCACAATTGAGAAAATAAAACCAATTGCCCTTCATGGAGCTGGTGAACGTAGCACATTGCAGAATGATGGAAGATCTGTAAAATCCTCAGGACACGTGGCCTGGATCACTGAACTCCACAAATAATTCACGAAAGCCTCATTTATCATTAATGTCAAGCTCCTGTTTCCAAAGTTACTTTCTGAAGCTTCCAGGGGGCTGGCAGTTTGGAGCTTCTCCCCTTTCCTTGCCCTTGGTGGAGAGGGGCTGATGCCAAAGGGCCCAAGGCTGCAGCTAACTGCAGGAGGGAAGCTTGGCTGACCCCACCAGGACAGGTGGCCAGGACTGACAGATGATTGACAACCCCTGTGGGTTTGTGGGCTGAGTTTCTGCTGCCTGCCTCTGCATGGAGGGCTTTGTGCTGAGGAACCAGGAGAGGGGAGGTGTTAGGAAGACCCCAGCTTCCCAGGGGCTTGCAGCAGCTGCCTCTACCAACTCTGTGGAGTGCCCTGGACCTTCCTCATAGAGGACTGTGCTGGCATTTCTGGAGACCAGAAGCTTGTTCCTTTAGGGTCCCCAACCCACCCTACAGCATCTTAAACATATTAGAATGCACTCACAGCTCACATTATTAATATTTTTTGATGTATTTTGAAAGATTTTTATAATTTAGCTTTTGAGATTATTTGGCTATATTCTTTACAATTGCCTATACCTTTCCAGCAAGCTCTGAGCACATTCAAGAATTCTACTGAAGGGAAAAAAAAAAGTGCTAATCTACAAATTTTCAAATCTAATGAAATTTTGATCAATACTGTTTAACAAAAAAGTTGACATGATGTAACTAAACATTTATTAATTTTGATCTTACAGGGTTCTTTTTATATCTTGGAACCTAGGATATATATATATTTATATGTGTATGTTTAGTAGACTTCATTTTTTAGAGCAGTTTTAGCAGTCATAGCAAAATTGAGCGAAAAGTACAGAGATTTCTCGTATACCTCCTGCCCCACTACATGCATAGCCTCCCACATTATCAACATCACTCACCTGAGTGGTACACTTTTTACCAAGGATGAACCTACATTGACACATCATAATCACCCAAAGTCCATAGTTTACCTTAGGGTTCACTCTTGGTGTTGGACATTGTATGGGTTTGGACAAGTGTATAATGACGTGTATTCATCATTATAAGAGCATACAGAGTATTTGCACTGTCCTAATTATCCTCTGTACTCTGCCTGTTCATCCCTTCCCACCCCCTAAACCCCTAGCAACCACTGATCTTTTCACTGTCTCCATAGTTTTACCTTTTCCAGAATGTCATATAGTTGGAATCATACAGTATGCAGCCTTTCACATTGGCTTCTTTCACTTAGTAATATGCATTTAAGGTTCCTCCATGTCTTTTCATGACTTGACTGCTCATTTCTTTTTAGTGTTGAATAATATTCCATTGCCTGGATGTACCACAGTTTATTTATCCATTCACCTACTAAAAGACATCTTGGCTGCTTCCAAGTTTCAGCAATTATGAATACAGCTGCTATAAACATCCATGTGCAGATTTTTGTGTGGACATAAGTTTTCAACTCCATTCGGTAAATACCAAGGAACGTGATTGCTGGATTGTGTGGTAAAAGTATGTTTAATTTTGTAAGAAACTGCCAAACGGTCTCCCAAAGTGGCTGCACCACGTTGCGTTCCACCAGCAATGAATGCGAGTCCCTGTTGCTCCACACCCTCCCCAGCCTTTGATGGTGTCAGTGCTCTGGATTTTGGCCATTGTCATAGGTGTGTAGTGGTATCTCACTGTTGTTTTAATTTGCATTTCCCTGATGACATACGATGTGGAGCATCTTTTCAAAGGCTTATTTTCCATCTGTGTATCTTGTAGGATGAGGTGTCTGTTAAGGTCTTTGGCCCATTTTTTAATCGGGTTGTTTGTTTTTTTATTGTTGAGTTTTAAGAGTTCTTTGTATATTTTGGATAGCAGTTCCTTATCAGATGTACCTTTTGCGAGTATTTTCTCCCAGTCTGTGGCTTCTAAATTCTCTTGATATTGTCTTTTGCAGAACAGAAGTTTTTAATTTTAATGAAGTCCAGCTTATCAATTATTTCTTTCATGGATTGTGTCTTTGATGTATCTAAAAGGCATCAACATACCCAAGGTCATCTAGGTTTTCTCTTATGTTATCTCTTAGGAATTTTATAGTTTTGCATTTTACATTTAGGTCTGTGATCCATTTTGAGTTACTTTTGGGGAAGGGTGTAAGGTCTGTGTCTAGATTCATTTTTTTGCACGTGGATGTCCAGTTGTGCCAGCATTGTTTGTTGAAGAGACTCCATTGTATTGCCTTTGCTCCTTTGTTAAAGTTGAGTGTATTTATGGGGGTCTATTTCTGGGCTCTCTATTCTGTTCCACTGATCTATTTTCTATTCTTTCACCAATACCACACTGCCTTGATTACTATTAGTTAAGTCTTGAAGTTGGGTAAGATCAGTCCTCCAAATTGGTTTTTCACCTTCAACATTGTGTTGGCTATTCTGGGTCTTTTGCCTCTCCGTATAAACTTCAGAATCAGTTTGTTGATAGCCACAAAATAACTTGTTGGGATTTTGATTGGGATTGCATTGAATCTATAGATCAAGTTGAGAAGAACTGACATCTTGACTATATCAAATCTTCTTATCCAGGAACATGGACTATCTCAACATTCATTTAGTTTTTCTTTGATTTCTTTCATCACAGTTTTGTAGTTTTCCTCATATAGATCTTATACATGTTTTGTTAGATTTATACGTAGATATTTTTGGGGTTCTAATGTAAATGGTATTTTTTTTTAATTTCAAATTCTACTTTATATTTTTATGTGCCCCAATTTTTATTACTAGATTCAACAGACATAAAATTACATTTCAATAAGAAGAAATTGAAAACACACTTGGATGTTGAGACAAATTTAAATTGCTACAAAAGTTTCTAAAACTTTTTCTCAATTTCTCTATTTTGTTGTAGGCTAGTAACAGTTGGTGGACCAGTAATTATTTTTTAATATATATATTTTTTCATTTCCCAAACTACATATTCATAGGCTCCAGAAAAGCTTAAAGGCCTGAGGTACTGGGCTTCTAGTGTTCAGTGGGAAAAACAACACTGTTCTCTTAACAGGTGCTATCAGCAACTTTGTTAGGCTCCTTGAAAGGAGGGATGATCTCTCATTCATCTTTCTATTCTGGAACATAGATTAGATGCATTTGAGGGGAAAAGACTCATACATGAAAGGATAAATCCCCAAATACATGCCTATGAGTGATGCAGGATTCTGAGCAGGTTTTGATTTTTGAAGGCTGTAGGAGCAAGCTGGTTTTGTCTTTTTTTTTTTTTAAAGATTTTATTTATTTATTTATTTTCCCCCCAAAGCCCCAGTAGATAGTTGTATGTCATAGCTGCACATCCTTCCAGCTGCTGCATGTGGGACACGGACTCAGCATGGCTGGAGAAGCGGTGCGTCGGTGCGTGCCCAGGTTCCGAACCCGGGCCGCCAGCAGCGGAGCGCACGCACCTAACCGCTAAGCCACGGGGCCGGCCCTTGTCTTTTTTTTTTAACTTTTATTTTGAGATAGTTTTAGACTAGAAAAATTGCAAAATAGTAAGAGAATTCCCATATACCCTTCTCCCACTTCCCTTAATAGTAACATCTTACAACCATACTACGTTGATATGGTTAACTGCTCTGTAGACCTCATTTGAATTTCATCTCTTTCCCATTAATGTCCTTTGTCTGGTCCGAGATCTCATCTAGGATGCCACGTTGCATTAAGTCATCGTATCTCCTTAGTCTCCTCCAGTTGGGGGCAGTTCCTCAGTCTTTCTTTGACTTTGACAACCTTGACACTTTGCTGTTGTTTCTTGAGCACAGAAAATGCTCAGATCACGTGGTTTTTTTGGTCTGATAAGAACTTGGTTAAATTAGTTTCAAACAAGGGGGAGGACCTTCTTCTGGAAATTACATCAATTTTCAGAATCTGGAAGGTTCAGCAGGTTGATTTTTGGAGACAGATATTTGGCCTCACCTTTTCGAAAGCACAGAGACAAGCTCAGAATTGTTGCCATTTTTCAATCTGGCCTATGCAGTCCTGTTGATAAAACTTGAGAATTGAGACATTCTGTCTGCAGGTAATTGTGTTGTGGGGAAACGTGCTTGTCAGGATCTCTGGTTTTGCTCATGTGGTGCTATCTGTCAATTTAGAAAGCTCTGGCCTGGTCCTCAGCTCTCCATTCTCTTGGCACAGATGACTGCACATCTCCTTCTAAAGGCTCTTCCGTTTTTTTCACACGAGCATTGATTTGGAGGCTGGCCACATTTTAAGCACTAATACAAAGCACCTGTTCTGCCAAAGGGCATGTTAAAATCTTTGAGGCCGGATTCCTGCCTTACAGCATATTACGTTATGAATTTAATCACAGCTCCCTGCTGCTTTAGACAATTGGGAAGGGAAGAAGGGGACATTTGACAGATATCAAATACCTAATATTTGCTCTTTAAGAAAACTTACTTGTTTATAATCATCTTTGAAGACTTTAAATAGACTTTGCTAACAGGTCAGATGCCACCTGTCCCTTTGCAAGTCCTAAATTGTATCCTCAGAGGTATTTTTCTTAGTCACTCTCTGGTGTCACTCTCCATAACTTTCTTTTGTCTGGCTAATTCCAAAATATCGAGATTACTCTAAGGCCTGCGCCAGTGAAATGAACTACTGCAGTTGTGTGACTGGAGACTTCTCTGTAGGAAGTCTGTAGGGCCTGAGGCAGGAGAAAGCTGGAAGAGTGATCCATTTTCTCCTCAGCAAGAACTTAACATTTGAATACGTCCATTGATAATCACATCAGATTAAACCCCTAGCCGAGAGTCCGTGTGTTCCCTCACTTGCTGCGGAATCTGGTCTCTTGTCTTCTGAAGACAAGTTGAGGCCTGTAATGGTGACATCCCGTCCTGTCTACACCCAGTTCTGGCCCAGCTCTGCCCCGACTCTTGAACCGTGTGACTCTGATAAGTCTTTCCACCTCCCTGGGTTGGTTTCTTTGTCCATAAAATGAAAGCGTTGAAGCTCCACTGGAAGGCTCCCTTATAGAGAGTGGAGTGGGTTGTTAGTTGGGCTAGTTCTAGAAGGCTACGTGGGCTGAGGATTTTAACCACATCACAAAGAAGATAACCTCAACTTGGCCTTACAAACAGTACTCACTCTGGGGAGTAAAAGTAATTAAAATAGTCCCAAGAGGCCCCACTTCTTATTCCTACATCATGGGCAAATTCCAAAATTAGCCAGATGTGGAGAGTGCAATTCTGGTTTCCACACCCATTGGCCATATCTTTTCAGGGCATCCCCCTTTCCAACAAGCTGGATCTGCCACCTCGTGGTCGCGCCCCTGACCTTCTGTTTCTAGTGGGACTGTGTGTGTGCGTGGGAGAGGCACCTGCCCCAACCAGCTTACTCAGTGCCTGGTCCTCATCCTGTCCTGTGCCAGTCGCTTCCTCCCCACTGGAAACCCTGCTCATGGCATTCTAACCCAGTCTATAGGACCAGCTTGCCCCCCAGAGTGGGCAGGTGACCAGGGAAGCTGCCTAACCAGTAGGCCTGACCCATCCACACTCACTTGCCCTACTCTCTGCCCCCGTCTTCTCTTCCAGTGCAGATCAGCCTGCCCCACACCATGTACATGACGGCCCCTGATGGCACCAAGTACATAGCGGAGCAGATGCACTTCCACTGGGGCGGCGCGTCCTCGGAGATCAGTGGCTCTGAGCACACCATTGACGGGATCAGATATGGGACTGAGGTACCTTGGGGACCCTGACCAGGTCCTCTTTCCTTCAAACCCCATAGTCACTTTTTTAAAATTAAAACAGCCAAAAAGACTTTGTGCAATGGTGACAGTCAAGTCACCCTGAGGTTGAGTTTATTTTTTATTCATTCACAACTATTCACTGATCACTGCCATGTGCTGGGGCTTCAGGCCGAGTTCCCGCCCTCCCAGAAGTCACAGTGAGGCAGGAGTTTATAGCCTACACAGTGGGGCAAGCCCTCTTCAGTTTCAGCTGGATTTCTATGTGTTAGATTTTCTGGGTTCCCTCTCTTGCTTAGATCTGTCCTTGGGTGACCACAGGTATATAGTGGTTTATAGGGGCAAGGGGGGGTCATGCCCACACTACAGAGACCTCAGGAGAACTCAGTGGCCTCCCTCTAGATTCTGCCAGCATGTCTGCCTGGAGGGAGGTGGGGTCAGGGAAATGCTCTTGAATTGCCATCTTTCCAGAATCCCACTTGTGCTTTTTCCATTCTTGGAGAACTTTCTGGTCTTGATAGTTCTCCTAGCCTAGATGGAAGGAGATGGAGGTCAGAGTTGTTTGTGGAAGACAGTCTGAGGCCTGGATGGAACATTTTTCCTTCTTTTCTTCTTCTCCTGAAAACCTGAAGCATTTGAAGTCTGTATCAACTGCCCTTGACTTACTCTTTCTTGCTCCCACAGATTCACGTTGTTCACTACAATTCTAAATACGAGAGCTATGATATAGCCCAGAATGAACCAGATGGTTTGGCTGTGCTGGCAGCCCTCATTGAGGTAGGCTGAAACTATGCATGTGAAGTTATAGGTTGGTGTCCAAACAAGGTGTTAAGTATAAATGAAAGCTCTTCCTTCCTGTCCCTCCTCATCTGTTCCTGAGCTCGCAATTCTTGGAAACACTGACTCAATGGAAGATATACCCTTTATCCAGCCCTTGCTCACAGTCACCGTGTTCCTTCTGTGTTATCAACCTCCAGGACCTTGGATAACTTGCACAAGCTACTTAAAACAGCTGGGATCACAGAGGGTTGACTGGATATAAACTGGTCTGAGGGCAAGGGGAAGCCTGCAACCTGACAGACAAAGGCAACACCTCTGCCATTCTAAGAAAGTCTGGAGGGTGGGACTTATGGGTAGGTAGGAAGAAGTGGTCAGTGAATCCACTCCCTCCCAAAACAAGTATTAAATTGGATAAAATTGCCACAAACAACTATATCAGTGCTCTGGGAATGGACCAAAGGCAAATAATGATTAAGGCATTTATTTGTGAGAAATGGCTAGAATTTTGAGTAAGAATAATGGGAGTCTGTGGACTTCTTGCCTGGGGATGTTCCCATCTCCACCACCTAACATGGTCAGCAATGTAGGTTTATCAGGGCAGAGTGGACAGGAAAACCAGCAGCTTCACTGCCTGTCTTGAGGAACTGTCTTGATTTGGGATGTAAATTGAAAACCATGCCCAGGGGCACTGTCAGTAAAAGTAGCAAACTTGACATAAAAGACAGAAAACAAAGAGAGAAAACGTGAGCTCTGATAGTCTGAGGTTGCAGTCCCAATGGGGCGAGTGGCAAGTGGCAGACCAATGAGAAATTTAACAGCAAGATCCTGGAAATGAGAAGGCCACAGCGGGCTATGTAAACTTCCCAAGAGGTGGAAAGTAAAAGCTGAGGCCGAGTTGACAACTGGCCAAATTTTGATCCATCAGCTGAGGGTGCAAATCTCATGGGGTTGAGGGGTTTAAGCACAACCTCTGCTAAAATCATTGGCTGACCACAAATTTATGCTGACCCTAGGTGGTCTCTAGGAATCCAGGCTAAAAAATAAAACAAAGACTTAAGAACTGAGCAGAGACATCAGTTTTTGCACATTGCTGGGGAGACATATCCTGCAGATAAAGTCCAGCCAAGTTCCTAAACAGACATACGAACAAGAAAATCCCTCAGGACAATTTTAAAAAATCATAATTCAGATTTGCTACTATGTATTATATAAAATGTCCAGTTTTCAACAAAAAGTTGGGCATATAAAGAAATAGGAAAATATCCATATTTAGGAGAAAATAAAACAGTCAATAGAAACTGACTCTGAGTGGACCCAGAGTGATTTAGCAGACAGTACCTTAGAAACAACTATCATAAATATGTTCAAAGAATGAAAAGAAACTGTTAAAAGAATTAAAGGAAAATATGATGACAATGATTCAAAAAAGAAAATCTCAATAGAGAAACAGAAACAATAAAAATGCACCAAAATGGAAAGTCGAGAGTTGAAAAATAGAATGAACAAGATGAAAAATACACTACATGGGCTCAAAGCATATTTGAAGCAGCAGAAGAAAGAATCAGTGCATTTGAATATAGAGCAAAGAAATTATTCAATCTGAAGAACAAAGAAAAAAGATTGAAGAAAAATGAACAGAGCCTTAGACTCATCGGGACAAGATCACACATCCTGAAATATATGTAATGGGAGTCCCAGAAGGAGAGGAGAGAGAGAAAGTGGCAGAAAAAATGTTGAAGAAACAATGGCCAAAAATTTCCCAAATTTGATGAAAAACATTCCTTTACCAGTCCAAGAAACTCAACAAACCCAAAGTCTGATAAACACCTAGGCACATCAAAGGCAAACTGCTGAAAGCAACAAGAGAAAAAGGATTCATTACACGTAGGGGAATGACAGTACAATTAATGGCTGACTTCTCATTAGAAACAAGTCATCAGAAGGCAGTGGAATGACTGTGAACTAGAAATTCTATCCAACTAAACCACTCTTCAAAAATGAGGCAAAATAAAGACATTCCCAGATAAAAAAAAAACCAAGATAATTGCTAGCAGATGTGTCTTAGAAGAAATATTAAAGGAAGTCCTTCTGGCTGAAAGGAAATGATACCAGATGGTAACTCAAATGCACAGAAAGAATTGAAGAGTGCTGGAAATGGTAACTGTAGAAGACTATATTCATGTATTTTTGGTCTTTTCTTCTTTTAATTTCTTTAAGAAAATCCCATAAGATTGTTTAAAGCAGTAATGATACCACTGTGTTGTTGGGTTTATAATGTATGTAGATGTAATAGATAAGAAAAATAGAAGAAAGAGTAGGGAAGAACTAGAGCTATACTGGAGCAAAGTTGCTATATTTTCCTGGAATTAGGTTAACATTAACCTGATGTAGATTGTGATAAGTTAAGTTGTATATTGTAATCACTAGAGCACCAGTAATAACTGAAAGTGATTAAATAGTACACTAAAAGTATTTGTTAAACACAGAAGGTGGAACAGAGGAACAAAAAAGACGTGAGACATTTAGAAAACAAATAACAAATGGCACTCATGGATCTCAGAAATCTGAATTTATACCCAGGGGAAACAGAATTGGATCGACACCACTGATGGAGAAGAACCATTGAAAATAGACCTTTTTCACCAAAAGCAACTTTTCTGACTTTGAAAAAGTCAACCCTCAGACAAAAAATAAAGAGCAATGTGGCAGTGGGCAGAATTGAGCAGTTTTGCCTAGAACATCTGGCTCTCTTCTGCTCAGTCAAAAGTCCTGAGGATGAAGAAGTTAGTGCATGAGACCAAGCCCCCTCAACCCAATGAATCCGATTGTGGCTGACACTGCCCCAAATGGGGTCACTGGGGATATTTTAACAGTGACATTTAGCCATTCCCTGAGGGCATCCCCAGTCACCACGGAGAAGCTCTTTTCCCTGGAAGCTGCCAAAATGCTTCAGATTTCGTCTCCCTAGAAGAGACTGGTGAGCCCAGGCAGTTGGTGGCAAAGAACAGCCAGATTGTCTCCCCAACACAACTGGGGCATGGATGGGCCGCCACCTCCTTGCCCTTGTGGCTCTGCCCAATCAGCCAGAACACCAAACAGCTGGATTAGTGGAGACAGTGCTGGACGGACGTCCCTTATCCTTTCGGTTAACTTCTCTGTGTTTCTCCTACAGGTCAGTGATTACGCTGAGAACACTTATTACAGCAAGTTCATGTCCCACTTGGATGAGATCAGATATGCAGGTAAGGGAAGCCAACAGCAACTGCAGGAGGGCAGAGGAATGAGCATGAGTGTGAGGTGGGACAGGAGGGCAGGGAAGGCTGACGCTGGTGAGGAAGGTGGCAGATAAGCCCTGCCGGGAGAGCACACCCCTCTCTGCGCAAGGTCTCTTGTTCCAGCAATTTCTGCTGTTGGCTCAGGCTGTGAACACCTCTGAGAAACCTGTTTGTAAACTCGACCTGTTGATTCCCATGACTGGAACTTCTGGATGGCCAGAGTTCCACTAACTAGGGATAGCTTCACTTAAGTGACTCTCACCTCTGGCCCCAGCTAGCAGTGACGATCCTGGTCACTAGAGAGAGACGTTCTTAGCTTCAACTGAGAAGACTCTCAAGACTGAAGCCTCTCATCAACGTGCCTAGACACGAAGACACAGGGGGCTGTTCTCCCATCTCTCTGCTCTCAGAAGGCAGAGTTCTTGTCTGAGTGATTGGCCACTCCCATGGCCAACCCTTGACCTTGAGCACCATCCACGTCAACTGTGAAGCCTTGGTTTTGTGCATCCCCCTCTGGCCACATCTCCCAGACTCCAGCTCCCTGACATCAGTCCTCGCCCCTCCAGCAATTCTCCCCACCTCCATTCCATGGCCTCCACGTTCTCACTACTAGTAATACCTCAGGCCTTTCATCTCTCTTTACCTAGCTGAGGTTCCACTGGCCATCATTCTGACACTTCCAGGCAAATGCCCTCCATACCCTTGCCCCTCCATCCTTCCCCAAGCTCACCTGGCAAAGCCCCAGACTGACTCCCACCTACTCAGAGCCTGTAACCACATGACTGAATGTGGCTGGACAGAAACACACAGACATCTAACTGGTATTATTTTTATTCATAGCTACAAATATGAATAGGTACTAACACTGCCCAGAAATCCTGAAAAGCAAACTCTGGGCGTTTGCTTTTCTCCTCTCCGAAATAACTACTTCACACTTTTGCCTGTCTCCTGAAGCCCCTGCGCCTTGGCCCCAGCTTCGCCCTTGGAGCAGATGCCTTGCCTCCCACTTCATCGAGAAGGTAGTCGGAAACTCACTCATCTTCTGAACCCACCTGCACCTGACCAAACTCCATGTCCCCTCCTCTGTTACAATGGGTGAAATATCTCTGCTCTTGTCCAAGACCACCGTCCATGTGAGCACCGACCCCTACGCCCCCATTCTCAGGGCCTGGTCTCCTGCTGGTCTCTCCCCTCTCTCTTGCACCATTGATTTCTTACCTTTCATCAGATCATGCTGCTCAGCACACAATTCTGTGCTCTAACACCTCCCACCTCAAAAGACAAATGAAAGTATCTCTTGACCCCACCATTACCCCATCTTCCACCTCATTTTCAGCTCCCCTTGAAAGAATTGTCTAACAGTCCTGTTCTCTTTTCTCACTCACCCTAAGCTGGTCCCACCACTCCATTGAGCCTTCAAGGTCACCCCTGTTGTCAGATCTCCTGGCCACTTTTCTCCTCTTCTCTTAACTGACCTTGAAACATCCATCCATTACAGCAGGCTCTCATTCTCGCCACGCCTCAACCCCTGCCCCCACCTCCAGCTCTGCTCTCTTCTTCTGGCTCCTGCCCTAATGTTGGAGAGTGCCACGACTTTGTCTTCCCTCATTCAGTCCCACGGCCTGAAGTGCCATTCCTAGACTGTGGAACCCAAAAATCTAAATCTGGTCCTCCATGTAGGGATGGCATCGGGCAGGACAGGTGAGGCAAAGTAGATGTAAGAACAGCCTGGGTAATTTACTGACCATGAACAAAGCCAGCGGGAGAAACCACAGGCCTGTGGTGTAACTAAGACATTTCCTCAAATTCACCAACCTCAGACATTTTATTTCTACAACTGACCCTGACGCATTTCCTTCTCCAATTCAATAAATTCCTCTTCTGATCAATCCTGCCCACAACACTAGCCTCTCTCTCTGAACTTGGGATTCGTTTATCTAACTGTTGACTTGATATTGCCATATGGATATAAAACTTTACATGGCCTATGCTTAACTATATTCCCTTCCCCTTCCAGGCTTGTCACTAAACTGACTTTCTCATCCCTGCAACAATTGTCATTATCCATCCCATTGTTTAAGCCAAAAATCCTGGAATCATTCTTGATTTTCTCTTTCCATTACCCCCCACATCCAAACCATCAGCAGGTCCTGTTGTTTTCCCTCCCTGCATTCATTTCTTTTGGATATATACCTAGAAATGGAATTGCTGGATATATGTTCATTCTATGTTTAATTTTTTAAGGCACCACCATATTGTTTTCCAGCAGCTGCACCATGGTTCTGGAATTCTTGACTCACTTAAATATATTAGAGTTATGAAACTAAATCTATGCAATGGAGCTCTTTAGAAGGTTATACCTTGAAATCTTTCCAATGACAATAAAGCTTAGAAATCTTTTGCCTACTTATCGGATTATACACTACTAGACTTCATGGCCTTGGTTAAACAAGCGTATTTAAATTCATATCAAAATGATGTCCTCTTTGCCATTAAAAAATGCAAAAGCACTCAGGGAAAGTGAAGCAAAATTCAACTCCACTCCACGTTGCTTTGACAGTCTCATGCTCTGCTCAGGGGCCCAGTGTCATTGATGTGAACAAAAGAGGAATTCTCTAGATGCAGCAATGGGTGCAGGTGCTGTGGAGGCTTCAGACACCCTGCAGAAGTCCCTCTCCCTACACCCCACCTGTGGCTGAGCTTGGTTCCCAACGGGCGTGGCAGGAGGAGCTCAGGAAAGGAGGCCTGCCCCTGGACCCCCACTTGGTTCTGATTCTGCCTTTCTAATCTTGATCCAACCATTTCTAAATCAGCCCAAACCAAAGAATTTTGTTCTTTCTTTGAGAGCACTTACACAGAAGCCCCTAGGAGTCATGATTAATTCTTTTATTTATCATAAAACATATACTCTGCCTAACAATGATGACGATGATGACGACACTTACACTCATGAGTATTTCCTCTGTGCCAATTCGAAGCCAGCACTTTATAAACACATCCACCTGTACCCTTACAGCAATCCTACTGAATATTCCCTTCTTACAGATGAGGGAGCAGCCTTAGAGGAGTGAGCACTCAGCCAGGGCCACTCAGCCAGCAGGAGGTATCTGAGTGGGTCTCTCCCCAAAGTCTTTGCTCTTAACCCCTTCCAGGGAGCAGCAAACGGGAGAATTGTTTCCCAATGATCAGCTTCTATGTTCTTCTGCTTAAATCAGGAGATTCGAACTGGTGGTGAGGTCTGAGCCTGAGCTGTCCTCCCAAGGGGCAGCAGTGGTCCCTAACATCCTTTATCTCTTGTCCGCTCCATTAGGACAAAGCACAGTTCTGAGTGGCCTTGACGTTAAGGACATGCTACCCAGGAACCTCCACTACTACTACAGCTACCAGGGGTCACTCACCACTCCTCCCTGTACCGAGAATGTCCACTGGTTCGTGCTGGCAGATCATGTCAAGCTCTCCGAGGCACAGGTAATGCATGGCCTCGCTTCACCAAAGTCTCCCCTTTCAACTGCTTGGTTAACAAGAGTGCTCCCCCAAATCTCACCTAATGCCAGCACCTGGGCTCCTATGGTGTTTTCCATGCACAAGGCTGCTGTGCCTCACCTATATTGCCATGGGCAATCCTACTAGTGCTGTGGCAGAGATAGGAAAACAGGCATCAGGGAATGCAAGAAACTTACAGTTGATGCAGCAAAAGGATTAGAGCCTGATCCAAGTCTTAGGAGAAAGGTTGCATAGTGAAGGTAAATATTTACTGAGTACTGCTCTCGCCAGGCACTTTTCTAGGCCTTTGACATACAAAATCCCTGTCCTCCTGGAGCTATACAAAATCCCTGTCCTCCTGGAGCTTACGTTTTAACTTCAGACATGGCTTTATGCAAGAAGAGTGGCTTCATATTTAGCTCTTACCATGCTAAAATGCCTGTAGGTTGGAGGAGAAGAGCTGTATCAGTCATCTTTTGTCTTCCAGCATACCACGAGCACATAATATATGTTTGTTGAGTTGAATGAAGGACAAATGTTACTGGGGTTGCAAAGCAAAGCTGACATTTCCTTTTGGGTGATGTTCTTCCTCAGAAACGAATATTTCTTTTTCTTAAACTTTTCATTTCCCTACTCCAGGAAAAGTTGGAAAGACCCTTATTCAAGGATACCCACACATAAAAATGTTGCCAACCAGGTTGGAAGTGTCCCTAGATGCCTAACAGAAGCAAATGTAAATTACCTCTGAAAAAACGCACCTTAAATCCAGATCTAGGAGAATTTCCACAAATAAAGTTACCTGAAATGAGCTCAATTAAAGAAAAAAATGGAGAAAGACACTACCTATGAGTGAGTGTCAGCAGAATCAGACCTACAAAATTTCAGATAGTGGAATTATAAGACAATTAATATAAAATAAGAATGTTTAATATGTATAAAGAATGTATAAAATGTATAATTTAACATATTTAGTATGTTTAATATGAGTTTTAAATATGAGGAAAGAACAAAAATGATGGGGCCTGCCCGGTGGTGTAGTGGTTAAGTTCACGTGCTCTGCTTCAGTGGCCTGGGCTTCACTGGTTCAGATCCTGGGCGTGGACCTATGCACCGTTCATCAAGCCATGCTGAGGCGGCATCCCACATAGAGCAACTAGAAGGATGTACAACTATGACATACAACTATCTACTGGGGAGAAAAAAGGAAAGAGGAAGAAGATTGGCAACAAGTGTTAGCTCAGGGCCAATCTTCCTCAAAAGAAAAAGGTATAAAAATGACCAAGTAGACTTGATTTCTAGAAATGAAAAGATAGTAACAGAAATTAAAAACCCAATGAATGGGTTTAATAGCATGTTAGACACAGTTCAAGAAAGAATTAGGAAACTGGAAGACAGAGCTGAGAAATTATCTAAAATGCAGCACACACAGAAAAGGAGATGGAAATATGAAAAAGAAGTATAGAGACAGAGAAAATATACTGGAAAGGTCTAACAAATGTCTATTTGAAATTCTAGAAGGAGAAGGGAGGTAGCATAGACAAGAGGCATGATTTGAGAAATAGTGGCTGACAATTTTCCAAAGGAGATAAAAGATACCAAGTCATATATTCAGGAAGCCCAATGAGTCAATGTTAAGTACAAAGAAACCTACACTAAACACATCACAGTGAAACCACAAAATATCAAAGACAAAGAAAAGATTTAAAAATCAGCCAGAGAGAAAAAGCAGATTATCATGAAAGGAGTACTATTAGACTGAGAGTTGATTCAACACAGCAACAATAAATGTCAGAAAGCAGTGGAATCTTATTTTCATATTCCATGATTCTCATTCATTTCATGCTGAGAGAAATGAATAGCCAAGCTAGAATTGTCCATGCAGCAAAAATGTCTTTTAAGGATGTAGACAAAATATAGACATTTTCAGGAAAACAAAAATCGAGTTTGCCACTTGATATATCTCTGTTGACTTCTTTCTCTCCTTTATACTGGTAACCAAATACTCATAGGGAAAGATTGAAAGAGATTGTTGGAAGAATGAATACTGGATAAATGGATGCTATGCCTGCCATATAGCACCTAGAACCTCCTTTGGACTTGAGATCTTCTCACAACTGCTTTATCAGGGTTATATAAACCCAAGCTCTAGTTCAATTGCTAACTAAACTCTTTTAAATCACTCAGTGTCTCTTCTCTTCCATAATTCACTTCATGTTGCCTGCAGATTTTGAAGCTAGAGAACTCTTTATTGGATCATCAGAACAAGACCCTCAACAATGATTACCGCAGTACCCAGGCCCTGAATGACAGAGTGGTGGAAACCAACTTCATGTATCTCTCTAATCAGGGTGAGTGAGATCAACTCTTGTTTATTCTTTGCAATTTGTTGACTTCTGTTTTCTTCCTTCTCTGGGTGGACCCATCTCTTCTGGCAATAGTAAGGGAAGGACAGTCATCTAAATAGCAGGAGGCTCAGATGGGCCAATCTGTACAGGGCATGGGCAAAGGGGATGACTCATTCTCTCAGTCTATGCAGTGATGTAGAACAGAGGAGACAATGAGGAAGAGTAGCTACATGATTTATTACCTACCTGGTCTTGGCCAGAGACAGTAGGAGAAGCAAGATGGCAGCAACATCCAGATGCTTCATAAGAGTGTAGGCTCAAGGTAACCTCATCAAACCCAACTCAGATTATTTCCTGCACACTTTTATCTTGGTCTGTTTTACAAGCCCATCCCCAACTCCTCCTATACGTTCCCCCAAGGTGGGGTTAACTAGACCATACATTGTTTACTGGATTTTCTTGGGGATCAAGCCCCAGATACCAGGATACTGGAAGTAGGCATAAGCAGTCCAGCTTCTCCCGGACCCTCTAATCCATTGGGTCAGGCTTCAACTATGTTCTTGGCTCACCTCACTTCTGTGGTTGCAAGAATATAAATATCCTGCAATCTTCCCATCTTTATTTTGTCTGCTTCTCTGTAAAGCTGTGGTGAACTATACACATTCCCTGAATTCATTGTCTTTACAATCTGTTTCTATTAACCATTCCTGATACCTTTACATCCTCTAATACAATAGAATTGGTCTCCAATCAATATTACCCTGCCTTTATAAGTATCTTTCCAGATTTTAAATCTCCGTACATACACACACCCCCCTCCCAATGAAGGCCTGTGTGTGATTTTCTCCTCATCGTTCCTTCCTGGTTCCTTTATTGTTGTTCCTTGCATCAGTTTGCGCCTCCAATACAATGCTAACAGAGGAAAAATGACACCAGCTAGAATTCCCATTTCCTCATATTATACTATATATGATATTAAGAGTAACAATTCCTTTTTCCAAAGGGTGGCATCCTCCTAAGCAGGTCCAATTGCTCAGAGGCTGACCAAAGGGAGCTTAGACCCACTGATCAGTCTCCTTGTTCTAATTTTGCCATGTTCTCTGGTTTTCCCTATAAAATTTTACACTATTCTTGCAAGAGGCACAAACAGATTGTATAGTTTCCCATATATCACATGCTCTTTCCATGAGGGTGGCCATTCCAGTTTATCCTCATGAGGGAGCTCAGATGGTCTAGATACCCACTTCTTAGACAAAGATGCGCCACGTAGTGGTTTGCCTGTGTGTCCGTTGTGGCCCCCTCTTCTGAGACTCACTGTTTAGAATTATCACTTCAACAGCCGGTAGGTAGTAAGAGGGCTTCTTCCCTCACCTCCAACTGGGGATCCACATCGCGGCCTGCCTTTGCTGACAATAGAACAGACAACTGGGCATTATCTTGCTCCACCTGCCCTCAGGCCCAGACTTCTACGTAGCAGCGATTGTCTCCAGTCAACCCAGTTGTATGGCCCACGTGATCTCTAATAACTCTATAGAATTCCACCCCAGATGGGTTAATGTGATCAAACCCCCAATGAGGAATGACCTGAGAAACCAAAGTCAGTTGGAAAAACAAGACCTCTTACAATTTATTTTATAGAAAATACCCCCTAAGGTAAGGGCTACTGAGCATCGCATGAGAAACCAAGGTTCAAGGGTGGAACGACTTTCGACACATCATCCCTGGAGTTCTGGCAACTTTCAAGCCTAAATTCAGACATAGCTATGATGCTTGAAGCCAATGGGATGGGAACATGGAGGGCATCCTAAGGAATCAAAAATACTTCCCTAAAGGACATGTGTGGAGAGTGGCATCTGGCTGTCCCACAGAATCTGTTTTCATGAGGACCTCCAGAGTTCTGACCTTTTCCTATTAACTCTTCTTTTTATAGAGTCTGTTCTAGGCTCTGAACTCCAGTCTTACCTAAGCAAGATCAACAATAACCTTGAATACTTTAGAAGATTAATTGAACAGAAGAAGGGGAAGAGAAAGAGCAAATATTAACGAGCTTGAAGCATGAGCTAGGACAGGAAGTGGCTGCCCCCCTGAGCCCACGCCCTGCCCTGTCGCCAATAAATCCTTTGTCCAGATGGCTATACTCCCCCTGAAGCACCTGTTGAATTTCTGACTACACCAAGGGGAAACCATCATCCATGAAAGGAAGTGAGAGGGTTTAAATGTATGAGAAGAGAAATGTATGAGTTAGAAAACACCAGTGGAAATTGACTGGAATAGAAATTTAAAAGGCTAACTCCTCTCTCCTTTCTTTTTTTTTTTTTTTGTAAGGCAGATCAGCCCTGAGCTAACATCCATGCTAATCCTCCTCTTTTTGCTGAGGAAGACCGGCTCTGAGCTAACATCTATTGCCAATCCTCCTTCTTTTTTTTTCCCCAAAGTCCCAGTAGGTAGTTGTATGTCATAGTTGCACATTCTTCTAGTTGCTGTATGTGGGACACAGCCTCAGCATGGCCGGAGAAGCAGTGCGTCGGTGCGTGCCCGAGATCCGAACCCTGGGCCAGCAGTAGTGGAGCACGCGCACTTAACCGCTAAGCCACGGGGCCAGCCCAAACTCCTCTCCTTTCAAATCATGCACGTTGATCTTCCTAAACTATAAACCAGCCCAAACTTCCCTGTAGCATTTAGATGTAATGAACAACTTTGAAAATTTGTCATTAAAAATTTTTTCTGAGCCAGCCCTGTCGGCCTAGCGGTTAAAGTTCAGCGCACTCTGCTGTGGTGGCCGAGGTTCAGTTCCTGGACGCGGACCACAGCACTCATCTGTCAGTAGCCATGCTTTGGTGGCGGCTCACATAGAAGAACTAAAAGGACTCACAACCAGAATACACAACTGTGTACTGGGGCTTTGGGAAGGGGGAAAAAAAAAGAGGAAGATTGGCAACAGAAAAAAAAAATTTCTCTTTTCTATTCCTTTGTCCCACTTAACATCCCTTTTTTTGCCCTACCCCAAGGGACCCAAGTGATGGGATAGAGATCAAAGTGGGAGGGATTTCCAGGACCAAGATTAAGGAAAAGGAAAGAGATTCTTTCATCGGGAACTTGTTGATGGGGAGGTTTGCAGCAGTGATCATGTCCTGTGAGTGCAGGGAGAGGTGGCGGGGGGAGGGCTCCCTGCAGATCTCCTATGGTGCCTGGGCCTTCTTGCCACTAGACCTGGGATCAAGTGCTAGTTCTACCACTGACTAGCCATGTGGGATAGTAAAATAATCTGTCTTTTAGAGCTGTGGTTTGATTAAATGAGACAAGGTTGGGGGCCGGCCGGGTGGCGTAGTGGTTAATTCCTGAGCTCTGCTTTGGCGGCCTGGAGTTCACAGGTTTGAATCCCAGGCGCGGACCTACGCACCGCTTGTCAGGCCATGCTATGGCAGGCATCCCACATATAAAGTAGAGGAAGATGGGCACGGATGTTAGCCTGGGGCCAATACTAGGCTAAGTACTGGGGTACAGAGATGGGGAGGGACGTTTCCTATGCTTGGAGCTCAAGTCTGGTGAACAGGACAGACATTTAAATAACCAATCTCCCTACCATGGGGAGAACAACTGTGTAAAATCTCCACAGAGGAGCTGTGCTGGCCTGGGTTTTGAAGGCTGCGAAGGAGCTCACCTGGCGAGCCAAGCGGGGGAGGGGCGGGGCACTGCAGGCTGAGGGAATAGCACGTGCTGATGGGAAAACAGGGGACGTGAGAGTAGGTTGGTGTGACCAGAGGACCAGGTTCAAGGGAGCTGGCAGGGAAAGGGGGGTGCAGCTGGGGGAGGTTAGGCTTCCCTGGTACCTTCTGTGCCACTAAAGGGCGTTGCATTTCATCTGTGGGTGACGGGCAGCTCTGGCAGGGTTTTCAGCAGGGTAACGACATGATGACATAAGATTCATTCTTTCAACCAGAAATGAGAGTCTATGATGAACTGGAGATGACACAGGGAACAGTACAGCCAAGCAGCTTACATTCCTATGGGGCGAGAGACACTATAAACAAGTAAACGAAGACGTAAACAAACAGGATTACACACGCCTGTTTGTGCTTGCAAACAAGGGGAAAAGGAACCAAAAATTAACTGTAATAGTTACCTAAAAGAAGGAGACAGGGGAAAGGGTGGAGGATGGGGCTGGAAGATGGACTTATCTGGATACACCCAGTTTGGCAGTTTTGACTTTGGAACCTTGGATTTCACATAATTATAAAACAAAATTAAAAGATTTTAAAAAAATCCCTAAAATTTAGCTTAAAATGCAAAAACATAGTAAAATGATTGAACAATTGTACATTGAGTTGGGAGCATACACAGACAGAGATGAACGTTTCCAAGTTATTTTATTTTTTTATTTTATTTTTTTTCCCCAAAGCCCCAGTAGATAGTTGTATGTCATAGTTGCACAGCCTTCTAGTTGCTGTATGTGGGACGCAGCCTCAGCATCGCTGGAGAAGCGGTGCGTCGGTGTGTGCCTGGGATCCGAACCCGGGCCACCAGTAGCGGAGCACGAACACTTAACTGCTAAGCCATGGGGCCGGCCCCCAAGTTATTTTAAAAGCAGTATTTTTACTCACACCTAGTGGGTTATGTCCTAAGCACAAGAAGAAGTGCAAAGAAATCCTCAACCATCCACAGGAGTCTTGTCAGGAATAATACTGGTATCGTTATTTTGAAGCTATGTGTGTGTAATTACTATATATTACTTATATACATAAATAATTATGCTTATGTCCTTAGTAAGAAGATTTTCAGCATAAGAAAACAGAGATCCAAATATAACATCAAAAAAGCTAAGTAAAAACCCTATAATCGTAACTCTGAACTAGAAATATCAGTATGAATTTATAAATTCTTTTTCTATTTCTAAGAAGCACATGTTTCCTAGCTCTGTCCACGTTTCAGGTCTGGAAACAACGGTGCCCCCGAGGCAATGAACACCCTTCTACCCAGACAGCAGTCTCTCAATTCTCCTTCCCACCATGAGGAAGCAGGGCTCCTTGGAGAAGTGGCCCCTTCCAGATCTGGGGCAAGGACATACAAGTGAGCCTGGGATATCTTTTTAGGCCAGAAAACAAGAAATCCATCTAAGACCACTGGAGTCATGCCCCAAAGACACAGGGGCCATCTTGAAGGGGCTCCTGGGACAACTTAAGCATCGAAAAGAATAATATCAGAAAGAGAATAATAACTGCAATAGATTGAAACATATCAAATACATAGAAATACGTGAGCTCATAATGGTACTAAAAAAATGAAAGAAAGCTCATTGGTCAACTTGGGAAGTTGCTAGGGAAACCATTTACTATTCTGTAAATTGGCAAATAGAAGGGAGAATCAAGTACGTGTCCTGCCTTTCCTGTCCAAACTGTATTTCAGAGTAATCTCACAGTTGGTCGTATTAGTTTCCTGGGGCTGCTGTAGCAACTCACCACAAACTGCGTGGCTTAAAGGAAGAGAAATGTATTTTTTCACAGCGCTGGAAGCCATAAATCTGAAATCAAGGTGTTGGCAGGGCCAGGCTCCCTCCAAATCCTCCTTCCTGGCTTCTTCCAGCTTCTGGTGGCTCCAGGCCTTCCCGGGCTTGTGGCTGCATCACTCCAATCTTTGGAGTGGATGGAGTGGAGTGGAAAATTCTCTCTTTTCACATCACCTTCTCCACTTCATGTCTGTGTCCACCTGTCTTTCTCTTATAAACTTGTCATTGGATTTAGGGCTCACCCAGTTAATCCAGGACAATCTCATCTCAAAAATCCTTAACTTAATTACATCTGCAAAGATCCTTTTTTCAAATAAGTTCACATTCACAGTTTCTGGGTGGACATATCTTTTTGGAGGGCCGCCATTCTACCCACTACAGCTGGTGAACGGAAGTTCTTTTTGGAGCAATTCTAGCTAGTAAATTCAAAAGGAATCATTTTGCAACCTAAATGAAATAATGGACCCAGATGATGATCATCATTGGTTCCTAACACCAGTAGACGGAAGATCAATGGGGTCTTTACACAATGGGCGGACTAGGCTGACCACCTTTAGAGATGCTAAGCAGTGTTAACATTCCTTGACGTGGAACAAGCTGGCATTTTGTGCCTTTTGGAGTACAAAGCACTGCCAATGAAGACTAGTTGCAAAAGAGAATTTTTTTCTGAACCTGAATCTAATTAAGCCTTTAGCTCCAATGAGTAGTTTTCAGGAAATTCAAGGGATAGAAGAACACGTATTCACCAAGAAGATATAAGCTCCGTGAGGAGTCTTTTTCACAATGAACTCCAAGTACCTAAGAAGAGTATTCGGCACATAAAGGTGTTCAATGAGAATGTGCTGAATGAATGAATCCAGATTGCATAAAGAAATTCTAAAAATCAACAAGAACAGAACTAGCAACCCAAGAGAAAAATGATAGAAAGGGAAGAACTGGTGATTTACAGGAGAGTAAATGGGAATGATCAATAGATAAGTGAAAAGTCTCCATTTCACTGGCAATTAAGATCATGAAAATTAAAACCACAATGAGATACGATTTCACACCCCCAAATCGGCAAAAACTTTAAAGTCTGACAATACCAAGCACTGCTGAGGATGTGGAGCAGTCTTCCTCCACTGCCAGTGGGAACGTCAGCTGCAACAACCACTGTGAACACAGTTGGGTAACACTGCGTAGATGGGACACGTGCACATCCCACGACCCAGAAACTCCACTCCCAGCTACTTACCTTAGAGAAACTTGCATACGTGCATGACACTAAAATGTTCACAACAGCATTACTTGTAATTGAGAACATGGGAAACAACCTAAATGTCTGTCGAGAGGATAATGTAAAATAACCATACTAGGTAGTAGTAAAGAATGAATGAACCAGAACTACACAAACCCACATGGTAGAAATTCACAAGTATGATGTTGAGCATCGAAAGCAAGCAGCAGGAAAAATCTATAGTGTAATATTATTTTAAAAAGTTGAATAGTAACAAAATAATTATAAAAATATATAGTTTTAAGGTGGCATAATACATAGTAAAGGTGATTCACAAGAAAAACCAAATTCAGAATAGTGGCTGCATCTATTACAGGGAGAGAGGGAGGGGAACGCAGGGCCTTCGATTGTGTCTGTGATGACTTACTGCTTAAAGTGGGTGCTGGATCCATAGGTGTTCATTACTCTTTAGTAATTACTATTTATTTCTTTAAAAATAGGAATCTGATTGTATCACTTCCATACTCAAAACCCTCCAATGGTTTTCCATTGCACTGTGAATACATTTCAGAGCCCTAATTGTGGTCTACATCATTTGGCCCCTGAATGCTTCCTGGGCACATCTGTTACCACTCTCCCTTTTGCTCCCTGAGCTCCAGCCATATTGTTCTTCAGATATACCAAATATGTTGCAGCCTCAGGGCCTTTGCACATGCTGTTCTCGCTGCACTGAATGTAGGGCACAGGCTTCTACTCTTTCTTGCTATGCTTCTCCACACACTTCACCACGAAAGCCACCAGACTGCCTTCTGTTTTACCGTAGAGATTGACAATGAGCTGAGATGACCCTGCTTTCTCAGGTAATGTTGTGGTGGGCCGCGTCTTCACCGTTTTGCCCTGAACTGTGATCCCAGGGCTGGGCCCGTTGCTGTGTGATCCTATTCAGAGCAGGCTCATCTGTGGATTGGGGGAAGAGGTTGCAGAATGGCTCTAGAAAGGATGTGTCGTGTAGGAGGGAGAGACTGTCATCCCAAGTAGAATCATGGTGATCTCCAGAATCCTCTCCAGTGGATTCCTGGGCTGGGTGAGCCCCCTGCTCACTGCCACCTCCCTGGGCACCGGCAGATTCAGACGCTGGCTGGCGCAGGAGCACAGCTCCAAGCGCAGGGAGCCGGGCTGGCAGGGCCCTTGGATGAGCCAGGTGGCAGTCAGGTTCTGCGAGGATTCAGCTTCCAGCGACGTTTTAATTACTACAAGTGCGCTCACATTTACGCTGTACTTCACAAGTTGCTGCAAGTTCCCATGGGCCTCCTCTCATCTTGAGCCTCACAGCAGTGCCATGAGGTGAGGACTCTGCATCCCAAATTAGAGATGGGGAAGCTGAGCCCAGAGTTCCCCAGGGATAGGACTGGGATTTGAACTCAGCTCTTGGACTCTAAGTCTTTCCACTGTCCTGGGACACCTCCCTTCGGGGTGGGGAGGAGGGCCAGACAGTGCTCCACCGATCCGACCAAGGGGTCCGAAAAAGCATCACCATCAGCATTTATGAAACAACTACGTGGACAAAAAGCCTGAGTTTCTTTTTCTTTTGGCTTAACATGCCAGAAATGTATCCTCGCCCAGTTCTGGAGGTCAGAAGTCCACAGCCAAGGTGTCGGCAGGGCCGCGTTCCCTCTGCAGTCTCCAGGGAAGGCTCCTTCTCTCCTCTTTCAGCTCCTGAGCGCTCCAGGCGTTCCTCGGCTCCATGTCTCTGCCTCTGTCTTCACATGGCTTTTTTCCTCAAGAGCCCGAGTTTCTGAAGCAGCACCTCTCATCCTGGGCAGACTGTTATTTCCCCCTGCACTTCGTACCCGTGAGCACACTTATTCCGATATTTTCAGTTCACAGGTGTTCATTAGCGCTAAGTGTGGTTCTGTCACCGACTAGGGGCCTGGAGAAACTCAAAGGCGGGTTTGGAAGCAATTACCTGTTTTTCCAAGTTGTTTCTTTTCCTTTTGTATGTTAAGGAGATGTAACCAGCAGCCATCCTGAAACTGACCAAGAGAGAAACTCAAGGGAGATATAACCACCAACGTCCTGAAACTGACCGAGCCTCGCCACAAGAGCTGTGCCCATGACCTTTGCCTTACTTTTAATAAGGCAAGATGTCTCCAGGAGGAGCTTAGGCCTCATTGCGTGGAAGCATGTTCTCCAAATGAGCCTGTGCAAGCGAATACCTGCCTCTCCCTTTTGAATATTCATTCCCCAATCAAATAAAATTTCCTGCTTCCCTTTTCTCGGGACGGCATGCCTTTGGAAATGATTCCTCATGGCCTCCTACTTGCAGCAAATACACTTTACTTTGTGAGACAACTTCCACTGGTGTAGAGTCTTATTTAACTCACCCGGAGGCAAGTCCACTTGGTTCGGTAACAGTTCTTCACCCAGGACCCAGGGCTGGGGAGGGAGCTTGAGGAAGGCTGTTCTCTGGAAAGGGGGCTGCAGCCAGGAAGCCACCGCTGTGACCAGAAACTCATTCGCACCGTGTTTTCTGAGGCCTCGCCACGCCCAGGGCCACTAGGGCAGGCTCCCTGCTCCTGGAGGTCATGGTGGTGGGCAGGAGGCAGGGGCCCCTGTTCTGGCCATGTGAGCCTGTGGGGGTCAGGAGCTTGCTGGGCATGGAGGCTGGAAGGGCAGGAGCTGGGGCAGGTGGGGAGGCAGGAGTGAGTCAAGGGCCTGAGAAGGAGAACTGTCTCTTTAGGGAGGTATCCCCAGCTGCCGAGTCCCGGCCACCCTGCCCACCAGTCTGGCTCAGAGGTTTGGCCTCCATCACTGTCCAGAGCCTGCCAGGGGCCCCTGGGGGAGCGGAGACCTGGGGCCTGCTACTGTCCTCCTCTGCCTTGGAGACAGTGGAAATGAAAGGAAGAGAGTCCCCCCACTGGGAGGGACGATGAAGACAGGTACTCAGGAAGGTGACCGAAGAAGTGACTGTCCAACCTGCAACACTTCAGGGAAAAAAATTTCTATTTTGTAAGTTTTTAAAAGTTTTAGTAAATTTTAGTTCATTATGCTTGCTCAGTTTTGAAGCAGCAAAAAGTTGGAAATTTTGTAAATATCTAACTCTAGAAAATTAGTTTGGAGATGAGGATAGGCATAAAATGTGTGTGTGTGTACAAAAGAATCTGGAAATTTCCACACCAAGGGTTTAAATGATAGAATCTTCTAGGTGGGTTAGATTATGATTTTTTCTTTCCTGATGAACAACGATTGCTTCTGTAATAAGAAAAAATATAGGGCCGGCCCCGTGGCTTAGCGGTTAAGTGCACTCGCTCCACTACTGGCGGCCTGGGTTCGGATACCCAGCGCGCACCGCCGCACCACTTCTCCGGCCATGCTGAGGCCGTGTCCCACATACAGCAACTAGAAGGATGTGCAGCTATGACATACAACTGTCTACTGGGGCTTTGGGGAAAACAAGGAGGAGGATTGGCAATAGATGTTAGCTCAGGGCCGGTCTTCCTCAGCAAAAAGAGGAGGATTAGCACGGATGTTAGCTCAGGGCCGGTCTTCCTCACAAAAAAGAAAAAGAAAAAAAAAACAAAAAATATAAAGCAAATATAACAAAAGAATGAAGGAAAATGATCTAGAATCTTTTAGCACTTCAAATATTCAATTTTTTTGTAGTCAATTATATTCTGTTTGTTTTAATTTTGTTGAAAATGCAAGTTTCCAATCACCAATTGTAACTTTTATGGAAACTATTATTATTTAATTGTATTATTACTTATTGTTAATTTATGATTTCAACTTTTCACTATTACAAATGACACAGAGTAGGAATTTGGCTGAATTTAGTTTAAAAACTAAAACAAACAGACACCCAAGAAAAAAATAAAAAGGCTTCAGGTGATATTAACTTGGGGCTAATGTTATCTCCCTCAGACTGTCATCGTGAACACTTCTAAACTAAATTGCTGAGGTGTCCCGGGAGCTGCAGAGGACAGGGAGATACCCTCTCCCAGCCATAGCACAAAGAATCTGCTCCTTAAACAGCCACAAAACCAGCTTCCCCTCGTCGGCGGGAAGAAAGTCACGTGGCCAACCGCCCCCTCAAGGGCAAGGCTGCTGGGTCTCTCTTGGCGGAGAGCTGGGAAGACGCCTTAGCAGGCCCCGGAACTTCAATGTTCCAGTATTGGTTTCTGTAAGTTCATGGTGCTGGAGCAAAGTTTTAAGAAACAAAATATCCCTTAGAAACAGCCCTTCAGCTGTTCCATGGCGCCCTAGGCGGGTGTTCCCCCCACCAGCGCCAGAAATTTTCCAAAGGCCCTCTGTGTTGGTGCGGTTTGGTGAGAAACTAAAGCAGAGGAGGTTTTGCAGAGGAAGGATTAGAGGGCTGAGGGGCAGGCTGCGTTTGTGGAGGTGCTGCCGCGTTTGTGGAGGTGCTGCCCTCCAGTGGCCACAGTGAGGATGACGGGGCCTGTGCCCAGGGGACCTTAGAGATCTTCTAGGCCACCCACTGCCATTTGTCATGTTTGTAAACTGAGGTACACAGGCCCTGTAAAAGTCTCATGGTAAGTCACAGGCGTATCAGGACAAACAGCACAGTGCGTGTCCCTGGACTGCTGCTCTTTCTCACCCAGTAAATGCAGGATTGCGTTCCCTATGGCCCCTCTTGCCTCCATGTCCTGCTTTTGGAATTTCAAAGCAGCATCACAGCTGGATGATAGATGCCCAACCTTTCCCATCCACCCTCTTGTCACCCAGAGGCTGCTCCCCCCCACCCCAGCTGAATGGACACGCTGGCCACTCAGATGACCCCTCTTGAGCCCAGCTGACTCTGAGGCCAGTGCTGTGCAGAGGGGACCAGGCCTGGCACCTGGCAACCCTGAGCCTCACACAAGGGGACGTTGGGGGAACAGATGCCAAGTCCTTCCAGAGACAGCTGCTGTCCAGAGAGAAGGCGGCAGGTGCCGGAGAGAAGCAGAGAAGGACCTCTGGACCTCAGAGAGGGAGGGGTCAGTGTGGCTGAGGGTGGCAGGCGATGACCTGCTTTATCATCAGAGGTTAAAAATCCTTTATGGTCAACAAGCTTCTCTTTGAAAATGAAAACACTACAGGAAAGTGCGTAGATGAGGCCATTGTCAGTTATTTAAATCTGGGTGTGAATTAAATGGCATAAGCAAGTGCCCACTAAATATTTGCAGAGTGATATATCACAATATCTTTCCTCTGGGTTTAGAATGACGGTTTTGATGTGGGGGAAAAGGTAGGAATAATTTGGAGTATCACAGGCCAGTGGAGGGCTAGGATAGGGTGAGGGCCTGAGGTTGCTGGCTTGAGGGCTCAGGTGTAGAGTGATAAAAGAGGGTCTGGAAGCTGAGAAGGTACTGGAAACTATTTTATCTGCGATGGGCCATGAACTCTTGACCAAGCCAAGGGTTTAGAGGGCTTCAGAACTGAGCCGAAGGGACCTCCAACGGAGCCTGGGTGGGCTGTGTGGCCACCATACTGAGCCTCATCTCCTTATGGGCTCTGGATCTGAATTTAGGAACCTCTGGGAGCCCCAGAAGATTTGCTAGGGCATCAGCTTGGCTGTCCCTGAAAGGATGGTGGGGGTGGGAGAGGCATGAGTGCAATGTCCCTGGATGTAGGTGAAGATGTGGAGGATGCCACAGTAAGACATCTCAGAGACCAGGCTCTGCGGGCAGAGGCACGGCTGCCTGTGGCTGAGAGGGGCTGGCCTGGGACCTCTGAGAGCCCGGAGTGCATGGATCACCCTTCTGTCACAGGAAGAAGGAGCCACGCCTGGGATCTCGGAGCACCTATTAGGGCGTCAAGGGCTCTGTGGGCATTATTAGTAAAATAAAAATCAGATGTAAGACTTCCAAATCATGGATACAAATAATGAAGCAAAGTTAATCAAGATAGCAAAAGAATGGAGAATTGAACAAAGAAAATAGCAAGAACATATAAGAAACACAGTATAAAATAAGATGCAGAAGAACAACATATCAATTATAACAAATATAAATGGATTAAACTCTGATATTTAAAGGCAAAGACTTCAGATTTGATCAAAGAACAAAAAAATCTAGGGTGTATCTAAAACATAAGACACAGAAAGGTTGAAAATACGGGGTGAGCAGATACATACCAGGCAAATGCAAACAAAAAGAAAGTCAATATAAATATTAATGTAGAATCCAAGGCTGAAAGTATTAAATATAAGTTGAAAGAGTAGCTATAGCATACATTTGGGATACTGCGGTATGGTCAATAGCATTGGGTGAGGGTGCCAAGAATACTCAAATCCTGACCTTGAGCACCCTTCCTTAGAGATCTCTGTGAGGCAGAGCTAATTCTCTTTGTCCTCCCCAACACTCAGTCCATGTGCTCTGGGTGGGGTGATCAGTCAGTATGCCCCATCCTGTTGGCCACGAGGATTGTTTTCAGGGATAGATGTGACCCAAGTGGCCCAACCAGAGCCCATCCCAGAATTGGTGAGAACCCAACCACAACGTGCACAAAACTGAACTCATGGTTTCCCCCACAAAACCCAGTGCTCTTCTTGTGACCTCAGTCTCAGTAAATGGCACCACCATCCATCCAATGAAGGATGTCACAAAACCAGCAAACATTTGTAACATCTCCCTCTTCCTCACCCACTATCCAATCCATTACTAAGTCCCATTGATTGTTTCTTCTAAATATCCCTTAATTCTCTCTAGTTTCCTCCGTTTTTCACGGACGCCTCCCAAGTTCAGGATACCATCCTCTCTTTCCCGGACTAAAATAGCCTCCTGACTAGTCTCCCTACTTCCACACCCGCTTCTCCATACACTTGTTCGATTCTAATCCATGCTGCAGTCCAAACCATCTTCCTCAAATGGAAAGCTGACAGGGTCATAGGGTGAAATTTGAGTGAGGCCATTGGCTCTAGGTTCCAAAATGTTAAGGTAGAGGAGTGGTTCTCAAACCACAGATTGTGTTAGAACCATCCAGAAGGCTTGTTAAAACATGATCACTGGGCTCCACCCCAGAGTTTCTCATCCAGCAGGTCTGGGGGTTAAGGAGAGAATTTGTATTTCTAGGGCGTGCTGACACTCGCTCAAGAGCCACTGGTGTAGCCTATTTTCGTTTACTGGAAGTCTGCACAGGGGCATGGGTCTAAATCTCTACCAGCTGTGGAGTGTTCCTCTCACTTGCTTTACTCTTGAAGGAGCTATTTTATTCAAGACTTTTTGTTTTCAGAGACACAAAACCCAGATCAAACAGGTTTTAGCAACAAAGGGAATCTACTGGTTCACCTAACTGAAAAATTCAGGAGAAGTCTGGCTTCAGGAGCAGCCAGATCCCAGCTCACACCGTGTCATCAGAACTGAGTCCGTCCTCTCTCAGCTCTGCTCTCTTTTTTTTTCTTCGTGAGAAAGATTGTCCCTGAGCTAACATCTGTTGCCAATCTTCTTTTTGCTTGAGGAAGATTGTCCGTGAGCTAACATCTGTGCCAATCTTCCTCTATTTTGTCTATGGGATGCCTGCCACAGCGTGGCTTGACAAGCGATGTGTAGGTCTGTGTCCGGGATCTGAACCTGTGAACCCTGGGCTGCCAAAGTGCAGTGCGTGAACATAACCACTACGCCACTGGGCGGCCCCTGTTCTCACATAAGCATTTCCTTACGGTGGGTGCCAGCAGCTCCAGGACTCCATCCTCTCAGCTCAGCAACCAAGGGGGGAGAATTGGAATAGACACCCCTATCTACAGTGGGACCCTGGAGAGAATTCCTTCAGCAGAAAAGAGAGTAGGGAAGAAGTCCTGATGGAGGGAGATGGTGAGCGAACCTGACCGTCCAGGACTCGGAGCTGGGTGGAGAGGAAGAAAAGCGGGCCTTGAGTATCCACAGGCACCAGCTGGCCCTTCTCTGGCTTTAGGGTTCAAATTCACATAACCTGCGTGTTAAAGGAACACAAAAATAAAAACAATAGGGGAAAAAAACCAAAAACTAAACCAGAAACTCAATGGCACTTCCTGGCGCCTGACAGGAACAAACATATTTTGGGGGTAATTGTAGATATTTGAATATGGCAGCAATACTAGATGATATTAAAGAATTCTTTTCAATTTTGGTATGTGAAATAAAGGTATTATGTAAAAACAAGACTGTATTTGTAAATGATCTATAATAAGGTATGTAGGGATGAAATGTCATGATGTCTGTAATTTACTTTAAAATATTTCAGCAGAGGAGGAGGAGGAGAGGGAATATAGCACATTTATAAGTTTTTTTTTTTTAAAGAATCATCACTGGGAAGTGTCCGAGCGTTTGAGGCGCTGGAGCTGCTCAAGACCTGAGAATGCAGAGCAAGGGGGGCGACAGGTGGGAAGAGGAACAAGAAAAGGAGTCGAGGACCCTCATGGCTGGCCACATCCTGTCCCCACATAGGGAAGCAGAGGATAATTGCAAGTCAAGAGAATCGATAGGATCCCCGACCCCGTCCACTCCTGCTTGCAACCCGCCCCTCTCAGAGTCCAAAGCACCCAGATCCTTCGCCCCTGAGCACAGGGCCGGCCCAGCACCCAGCAGCCTGTGCAGACCCAGCGTCACCCAAGGAAAGATTTTCAGCTCAAACGCCTTGACTGCTCTGAGGCTCCCTTCAGGATGACGGAAGATGGCAAAGACGTTATTGACCAGGGGGCTCCCTTTCTGCAGCAAGGGCACGGCTAGGGTCAGACTCTGGGGACAGAAGCTGGCTGAGATGGAAGTGTGTCTTTGGACATAAAAAGAACAAGAAGCTAAATGACAACAGGGGAGGTAACCTCCGAGCCCATCCTTACGGAGCTGCCGGGAAGGGGTCCGAGGACAGAACAACCGGATGGGACGAATGCAGAAGTGAAGACCGAAGGGCAGAGTTCCGCGGAGGAAGGTTTGGGATCCACGTAGGAAAAACGCTTTATCAGATGAAGGTGCCTGACAACAGTTGCTAACACTGGGTACACGCACTTTACACGGGACGGTCGCACAGGGTGTCTTAGGTTGGGTTCCCCAGGAGCAGACGCTGAGCCAAGGATTTCAGGGTAAGGAGTTCACTCGGAAGGAAATACTGGTAGGAGAGTGGACAAATGAGACCAGGCAGAGAAAGCAGCCCATAAAGGGGTGGGTTATCCAGCCAGCTACCAACAGGTACCACGAGGCATCTGGAGCTTTATCCCCAAAAGTCACTCGAGGAAATGTGTAGAACATGCTCAGATTGAGCCCACTTGAGGGACGAGGAACCGGGGCGTCCACACACCACCTCCATCAGCCAGCGGTGTGTCACCCCCCCAGCTCCTCTGCCCACCCTTGGGCTCAGGCAGGCAGCCTTCAGCAGCCTCAGAAAAATGCCTCAGGTGAAGAGGAGGGCAGACATCGGTATACAAAGAGCCAGCCACACAGAAAAGTGTCTGCCCCACACCCATTGACACATTTCATCCTCTCGACAGTCCTACGAGGTAGATGTGAATACTCTTATCCTCATTTTTGAGATTGGAAAATGAGACAGAGAAGTTGAGTAACTTACCCAAGTGGCAGAGCCAGGATTCTAAGCCAGGCAGTCTGGCTCCAGTGCCGGAATGGGCTGTCTTCGGAGGTGATGGACTGCCTGTCAATGGAGGCATTCAAGCAGAGGCCTGATAACAACTGTAGGAATGCTGAATGAGGGACTCCTACTGGGGACAGGTACTAAGAGACAGCTAAAGTCTCTCGCAATGTTGAAATCCATGATCTTATGAAGAGGCAAGGGGAATATCTGAAAAACTGGTCCAGGTTGCCAACCTAGGAGGCTCTGATGCCAGAAGATGTAGGGGGGACCCTAAAAGAAACCCCTGCTGAGTGGGCTGCAAGAGTTCCATGAACATGGCCCCCTGAGCTCCACCCAGGTCTCACCAGGCAGTTAACTGATACGCAGGCTAGTTTTCTAGTGGACTGGCCACCAAGCAGACAGTGAGGGTCTGCCTGGGGGACACCTGGCCCCACACTTTGAACCAGTTTTCTCTCCCTGGGAGGCTGCTCATCAGAACCCAAACCTTGCTAGCCATGCAATCAGCCAGCCCTGAGGCCCCTCCCCCAGCCCTTCCTGATGACCGGGAGCCGTGTTAGCCTCAGGGAAGCTCGGGGCTGTCCGGACTGCACTTGCACGAGGCCGGCTCCCCCACACCTCCTGGGTCCTCATCTGCAAAATGAGGGCAGTGATGGGACCATCTTTGAGGTCCCAGCTTCTGTGACTGGGGGGTTCAGGCAAGGAAGTGGAGGCCAAGCCTGAGCTTCCACAACAGTCCAGTCATTCTTGATCTAGCTAACAGCACAGTTTGAATCACAAAAAAACCTGAGTTATGGCATAATTACAGTACATTGAATATTTTCTTTATGCAATGTGTTGCATGGCAATTTAACTGTTAATCAATTTAATACCTAGAAGAAAGGTCCTACGGGTCTTGCTGTAATAAATAATCTTCAATTAGTCATGTTTTCTTTTATGCATGAAAACTGAATTGCTATGGTTCTTTAAAAGTTAATTTTCTTTAGAGGACACTCCGCTCACTCCTGCAAACTGCCACCCTTGGCACATCAGGTCCAGGTGTGACAGTGAATGGCAGAGTGGAACCTGGCCAAATGGAGTTCCACAGTGCTGTACTCTGAGATGCCCTTCCTTCCCGGGAAGCTTGACCTGGGCATCCTTCCTTATCTGTGGAGTCCTATCCAGGCAAAGTACAAAGAACTATTCCTCATTCTCAAACAAGACATGAGACAGGCACATGGGGTGACTCAGTCTGAACCCCAAACCTCAGAACAACAACATGGATGAGGCTGCCCAGGGAGAGCTGCAGCTGTTACAACTTGGAGCCACGGGCCACCTGACCACAAATTAAACCGAATAACGGACATTTATTGAACACCCACTAGAAGTGCTGACACAAGGCACTATGCTAAGTTCCATCAAGATCTTTGCTCTCAAGGCTGTACCACCTCCACGGGGCACGGAGGTGCCTCCCATGGAGGGACTGCTGCTCCCATGCGACTGATGAGGGGAAGAAATCCCAAGAAATTCAAGGACTTACTTCAGGGTCATGATGTCTATGGCCAAGTGGGGACTAGACTTCAGGCCTCCTGATTTTCAAGGTCACACCAGCTCCCCACCACATGCACAATCGCCAGGAGAGTGTGGTTTACTAACATGCATTTTAAAAATATTTTTGTTAATCATCTCTCTTATTATTTAAAATATACAATTGGGGCCGGCCCCGTGGCTTGGCGGTTGAGTGCGCACGCTCTGCTACTGGCGGCCCGGGTTCGGATCCCGGGCGCGCACCGACACACCGCTTCTCCAGCCATGCTGAGGCTGTGTCCCACATACAGCAACTGGAAGGATGTGCAACTATGACATACAACTATCTACTGGGGCTTTGGGGAACTAAAAAAAAAAGGAGGAGGATTGGCAATAGATGTTAGCCCAGAGCCGGTCTTCCTCAGCAAAAGGAGGAGGATTAGCATGGATGTTAGCTCAGGGCTGATCTTCCTCACACACAAAAAAATATATACAATTGGATGTTTTGACACATGTACACATCCATGATATTATCATAATTAAGATAACGAACGTTTCCATCATTCCAAGATTTTCCCCCAGGCAACCACTGATCTGGTTTCTGTCACTATAGACTAGTTTGTATTTTCTATAATTTTATATAATTGAAATAATACAGTATGTACTTTTTTTTGGTCTGGCTTCTTTCACTCAGCAGAATTACTTTGAGATTCATGCATATTGTAGCACGTGTCAATAGTTCATATCTTTTTATTGCTGAATGGTATTCTATTGTACCGATATACCTCAATTTGTTTATCTGTTCACCTGGAGATGCACTTTTGTATTGTTTCCAGATTTTGGCCATTACCAATAAAGCTGCTATGAACATTTGCAGACAAGCCTTTGTATGGACATAAGTTTTATTTCTTTGGGTAGATACCTAGGAGTGGAATACTGGATCACATGGTAGATGTATGTTTAACTTTTTAAGAGACGGGCAAACTGTTTTTGAAAGTGGTTGTACCATTTTACATTCCTACCAGCAGAGAATGAGAGTTCCAGTTTCTCTGTGTCCTTGTCAATACTTGATGTAGTCCGTCTTTTAAATTTTAGGCATTCTAACAGGTGTATGGTGGTATCTTATTGTCGTTTTAATTTAATAATTTCCCCAATTACCAATAATATTGAGCATCTTTTCATATGTTTATTTATTATCATATATTTTCTTTGGTGAAATATCTATTCAAATCTTTTGCCCATTTTTTAAATGAGTTGTTTGTTTTCTTATTGAGTTTTGAGAGTTCTTTATACATTATACATTTATACATCTAGATACAAATGTTTCTCAGATATGTGATTTGCAAATATTTTGTACAAGTTTTTTAATTCTTGTAACAGTGTCTTACAAATAGCAGAAGTTCCTAATTTTGTCAAAGTCCAATATATCAATATTTTCCTTTATGGATTGTGTTTTGTTGTTGTTTTTGTGTAACCCAAGCTCACAAATATTTATCTCTTATATTCTATTCTAGAAGTTTTATAGTTTAAGGTTTTAATTTAGGCCTATGATCCATTTTGAGTTAATTTTTATACATGGTTAAGGTATGATAAAAGTTAATTTATTTTTGCATATAGATATGATTGCCCCAGCACATTTACTAGAAATACTATCCTGTCACCATTCAATTGCTTTTGTTAAAAGTCATTTATCTATATATGTGTGGGTCTGTTTCTGGATTCTTTATTGTGTTCCATTGACCTTTTTGCTATCTTTCATTAATACCACACTGCTTTGATTACTGTAGCTTTAGTATAAGTCTCAGGTAACAATGTCTAACTTCATCTTACTCAAAGTTGTTTTGGTTATTCTAGGTTCTTTGCATTTCCACATAAATCACAGAATCAGCTTGTCAATTGCTATCCCCTCAAAAAGGCTGCTGGGATTTTGATTGGAATTATGTTGAATCTATAGATCAATTTGGGGAGGATTAAGCCGACCTTGCATTCCTAGAGTAAACCCCACTTGGTCAGGATATATTATTATCCATATATTATTAGATTCTATTTGCTAAAATTTGGCTAATAATTTTTGTATCTCTCTTAAGACATGAGGGATATTGGTTGGTAGTTTTCTTGTAATGCCTTTAGTCTGGTTTTGGTATCAGAATAATTCTGGCTTCACAGAATGAGTTGAGAAATATTCCTTCCTCTTTAATTTTCCAGAAGAGTTTGTGTCAAATTGGTATTATTTCATCCTTAAGTGTTTGGTAGCATTCACCAGTGAATCCATTTGGGCCTGGAAATGTTTTTAAACTACAAATTCAATTTCTTGAATTGATGTAGGACTATTAGATTATTTATTTCTTATTGAGGGAGCTTTGGTACTTTGTGTCTTTCAAGGAGTTTGTCCATTTCATCTATGTTGTCAAATTTATTGGAATAAAATTGTTCATAATATCCCTTTATTATTCTGTCACCTTGCTGTATTCTACGGGGTAGAAGCAAGTCAGCTTTGTCCATGCCCAGACTATACTTCCACTCACACCAACCACAAATGCACCAGACCATCTTCTGTTTTACTCCAGAGAGCAGCCAATGTGTTTGGATGACCCTGGCTTTACCTGGCCAGGGTAAAGGTTTACTGGTGGGTGGCTCCTTCATTGTTTTGCTCTTGAACCACTAACTGGCCCCAGCACTCTGAGACCTGGGCTTCCCCTTCAGGGCAGGCCTAGCTGCAGATCATGGGAAAGACCTCTATAAGGGGTATGTGATCTAGGAGGGAGGAAGCTTCATTCTGGGCAAGAATCACAGTGGACTCTTGGAATTTCTGAATGAAATATGTGACTAAATGAGTCACATGACCTACTGGGGCCACATCTCAATCTCCTGAAGATTCAGTCTCTGCCACAGGGCGCTGCACAGGTCCAGATAAAGAGAACGAGGCCTGGTGGGGACTCTGGGATGAGCATGCTGGGGGACTCGGCTATCAGATATGTTTCAATTGTAATCATAAAAATAACCCCTGACATGTGTAAAATGCTTCCTAACTTAACTTACCAAGCATTTTCACCTGGTTTATATGAGCCAAGTATTTTTTTATTTATTTTTCCCCCAAAGCCTCAGTAGATAGATGTATGTCATAGCTGTACATCCTTCTAGTTGCTGTATGTGGGATGCGGCCTCAACGTGGCTGGAGAAGCAGTGTGTTGGTGCGCGCCGGGGATCCAAACCCAGGCCGCCAGCAGCGGAGCACGTGCACCTAACTGCTAAGCCACAGGGCCGGCCCAAGAGCCAAGTATTATCAGCCTCAATTTAGAGATGCAGAAACTGAAGCTAAAAGAGATTAAGTAATTTCCGTGCCTAACGATCAGCATAGGTGAAAAAGTTGGGACCAAAAGAAAGATCTTATACTGGTTTTGAACTATTTCTGCAAATTCTTTGACACAACTCTGTTCAAAAGCTGCAGTCTAATTCCCCTCACTCTCAGCATGGGCTGGAGTTAATGATTAGCTTCTAACAAACAGAATGTAGCAGAAATGATGCTATTTATGTGACTTCTAAAGCTAGTGGTGTGTGTGCGTGAGATTCTGTCTGTTTCTCTCTCTCCCAAGAATCCAGCCACCCAGGTATGAGGCGGCCCAGGGCACACGTCAGTTTCAGCCGCCCTCCAGCATCAACCACTAGAAATGCAAGTGAAGGAGCCTTCAGCTGATCTTGGTCCCACCTTTGGGTCTCCCAGCTGATGTCCCAGATGTCAAGGTGCAGAGGTAAGCTGTTCCCACCGAGCCGGGTCTGAATTCCTGACCCTCAGAAACCACAAGAGACAATGACTGTTGTTGTTTTCAGTCACTGTTTTGGGGTAATTTGTTACATGGCAATAGGTTAACTAATGATTAATGCACAAAGCGATAAGTGCTCCCGTGGAAAAAGGCACCGGGTGTTTGAGGAGCCCAGGGGGGAGAGGGCCTCCCCTGGACGGGAGAGCGAGGTTACAAAGGCACATTTAAGTGGAGTTTTGAAGGCTGGGTAGGGCTTTGATAGTTTGGGTGTGGGAAGCAAGAAAGCACCCAAGGAAGAAAGGCCCAGAAGTCTGGAAGTGCTTGGGGGTGGTGGCAGGAAAGCCATGCCATGTCAAGGGTGTGACAGAGAGCCATCCAAGGACTTTAGCAGGGAGGTGGCAAGGTCAGGCCAGATTACAGGTGTTGAAAGGTGATACAGTGCTCTCCCTGTTTCCAATGCAGATATCAATCGACCCAACCCAGGGAGGGTATTTTCTTGGGATTGTTTAGAAAAACAATTTTTCTAAAGAATCCCAAGAATACATCTCTTGCCCAACTGCCCCTGCGAGCTGTGAACTCTGGATTAGCTGTGCAACCCACAACCAGAGAGAGGAAGCCTCCCCAGGAAGGCAATGAATCCAGAGTCTTGGCCTCTAGTTCCTTCAATTCTCTAACCAACACAGTGATCGGGACTGGGGCCCCCACATCAATTGCTGAACTTGAAAAGTTTTACTTTAAAAAAGTGTGTCCACACATCATGGCAGTTTTGCCACTGATGTCGAATCAGAGAATAGAGCCCTGCCAAGCAACACTCACCCACCTCCCCACGTTCCTACGTCACCCTCCCAGCTGCTGGAGATGGAAGCTAACCACTTCTCAACAAAATCAGGGACTAAACTTTCCAAAGTCTTCCAGTTGCCACTGGGGGGCACAAAAACCTCACAGCTGTCACCTCCTTCGAGACCTGGGGCAGGGAGTCCCCTTCTCAGAGAAGGAGGCCTTGAATGTGGTGCCTGGGCTACATGCAGAGCCGTTGAGAGGCAGTTTCCTTGGTAGGCAGAGACGGTATGCGAGGCCCGACATTTGTGATTTCTTTCTTCTCTGGAATTTTCACTGTGTTTGTCTTGGCAAAAATTCAGTTTATCTCCACAAATGTTTGGCCCTTCGTCTCAGGAATAACCATATAGATGTAAACAGCAGTGAGGAGCAGATTCCAGCAAAGACGATGAAGCTGTAGACACTGATGACCTCCTAGGCCGAGACAAGAAATTGGGGAATGGAGGCAGAACGAAATGACAGGGACAATTCTGGGTGAGGCTTGTGTGAGTCACAAAGGATTTTCTTGGTGGCCAGTTTTACTCTATTCCTGGAGGAGTGAAATAGCTGAAAACTGGGTCCTGCCCTCCTGTCAAAAAGGACTCCTTGGCCTTTTAACAATAGGGACGTTATGTCCTCTGGCCCTTGAGGGGTGGAGAAGGGAGAGTTGATGAGCACACCTTCAGAAAGAGGGGAAGGAGGGGGTGGCAGGGGACCTGCTCCCCCACGCTGGCTCCAGCTTGCTTTCTGTTGCCTTTGAATCTGGCAGACCAGAGCCCCCAGTAATTTGAGTGAGGGAGCTCCCTTCGGTAAGTGGGAAACTGGCCTATTGACAGAGTTTTGCTGAAGCAGTGAACTCGTGTTTTATGGACCTTGAAAGTGTCTGAGAGCAGCCCCCCTTGTCGAATTAGATGTTCTTAGTAGAAGGGGAACCACTGCTTATTTCCTGGGGCCCCCTCTGCCTCGGGGGTGGGCAGGGTACAACAGGGAATGAGGACAAGGGGCTGCCCACCTGTGCTTTCCTCTGGGACATCCCCACTCACCTGGACTGAAGAGAACACGAAGCCCCCAATGAAGTTGGAGAGCCCCTTCCACCAGGAAGGCGGCCGGCGGAGAGGACTACAGGAAGATCCCGGTCCTCACCACGGAGGGGATGGGACCTTGAGGGCAGACAGCACAGGACGAATGGAGCGCAGAGGGCCTCAGAGGCCCTCCAGGGCTAGTGGTCCACGCTGGCCCCAGCCCCACGCCCAGACCCCTCGGAGCACAGTCTGTTCCAGATGGCCAAGGGCACACGCTCACGGCTCTCAGCCAGTGCGCCCTGCTTCTCCTCCCCTCTGGCTCCACCGGGGTGCACCCAGAGCTGCGCGGGGCGGGGAGGGGACAACCTCCCTCCGAAGGCCCAGAGCCACACCGAGCCCACTCTCCCCCGGTGTCACGTCATTTTGAAATTCGCAGTGAAGGGGCGCAGAGCTCAACGCGTGCTCGTGCCTGGGGCGTGCTGCCCCCTCTGTGGTAGGTCTGGGGAATGGCAGGCGCCTTGCACCCCTGCTTTGGGTCTGTCTCAACCTTTT
This sequence comes from Diceros bicornis minor, assembly GCF_020826845.1. Classification (NCBI taxonomy): domain Eukaryota; kingdom Metazoa; phylum Chordata; class Mammalia; order Perissodactyla; family Rhinocerotidae; genus Diceros; species Diceros bicornis. The sequence continues at coordinate 28,650,384 of NC_080752.1, forward strand.
TACGTTAGGAGACTTATCTAAAATGTCTAAAGCCATTTTTTTCTTCCTAATCACCATAGCTTATGAAAATTTAACACCACAGATACACTGTATATCTGTTTATGTACTGTATGTCTATCTATGGCTTTATACATGAAAAGAATAAGGTTCCGTCCCTCCCTCCAACCAATTTCCGACCCTTGGGGGTGACATGGCCACGTTGAAAACGCGCAGCCCCGGGCCGGCCCCGTGGCTTAGTGGTTAAGTGCGTGCGCTCTGCTGCTGGCGACCCGGGTTCGGATCCCGGGCGCGCACTAACGCACCTCTTCTCCAGCCCTGCTGAGGCCGCGTCCCATATACAGCAACTAGAAGGATGTGCAGCTATGACATGCAGCTATCTACTGGGGCTTTGAGGAATAAAGATAAATAAATAAATAAAAATTAAAAAAAAAAAAAAAGAAAACGCGCAGCCCCAGTGGATGGAGAGGGAGAGGCATTCACAGCCCCCCAGTGAGCTGCCCTTGGGACCGCAAATGAGAAACTCCTGCAATCCAGTGAGGAGGGCACTGGTGAGGGAGTGACCTCTGCTGCCCACCCTGTCCTGCCTCCCCTCGCCCCTCCAGGGGCCGGCAGTGCAGCAGCCCCTTAGGCCCTGGCTCACGTGTCACATGAGTCCACCGTCTGATCCCGAATCTGCCATCTGATGACCCACGTCCTTCAAGCAGGAGCCCGAGGCCCGGAGAGGCACAGCGGCTTGCTCCAGGCAACACATAGGCAGTATGGGGCAGAACAGCCTAGAACCCGGGCGTCGTGACACAAACACCAGCACTTTTCCCACTAGGCCCTCTGGCCTCCACGTTGGAGTTGCACCAGGAAGGCTCACGCTGAAAATCCACTTAAATATCCTTAAACATGACTGTGTCCGTGTGGTTCACGGCTGTATCCCCAGGGCCTGGCACAGCACTGACTAAGCAGGATTCCATCAGTGTATGTTGAATGAATCAACACCTTTATTTTGGTTTATGGACAGTTCTTTCAAAACCAAGATTCCCCAGGGAATGTTCTAGTCTTAGAAGTCAGAGATGCCTTTCCCCAGACAGTGAGAGTGGGGCTCCATTCTCAGGAGGACACACAGGGGAGGGAGCCTGGGGTTTGGAGGCTCCCGAGAGGCAGGCCGAGGTGCAGGCCCAAAGCTGCCAGCAGGTGCACCTGGGGATAAGGCAATGAGGGACTGTAACTGGAGGAGAGGGGCCTCTGGTGGGCTGCGGGCTTGGAGGCTAAAGTGAGTGTGTAGAGGGTCCGGACGTGAACCGAAGTGCCCCCAGAAGGGTCTGGCTGGCACGAGCTCCCTCTTTGCAGAGGCTCATCTCCCTGTTGGGTGATGGACCTGAGGCTGGGCACCTCTGGGAGCCACAGGAGATTGGTGGGGCCTCGGCCTGGCTGTGGCACTGGTTGGCACTTAGAAAATGTTTGTTGAATGAGTGAGTGTGAACTGGAATGGCCTTCAAGGAAAAGGTAAACTGAGCTGAGCTTTCTAGTACGGGTGGGGTTTGCAGAGGAACAGAGGAAAAGGTGGAGAGAACATCATGAGCATCACGATCAAGGACACCCACTCCCTTAGCAAATATTTACTGAGCACCTACATGCGCTGGGCCCTGGAAGGCTGGTGGGTGTGCAGGTATCACTGGCCCCAATGGAATGTCCGAGATACAGGTGAAGACACAGAGGACACCAAGGCGAGACAGCTCAGGGGCCCTGCTCGCTGGGGAGAGGCAGGGCAGTCTGTGCCCGAGGGCCTCGCTTGGGCCTCTGACAGCTTGAGGCCAAGAGCCCCACGTGCATATGAGTCCCCCTGGGGGGTCCCACCTTCCTGCCACAGGAAGGAGCCACAACTGGATTTCTGAGCACCTACGTGGGCCTCAGGGGCTCTGTGGGCAGGAGGGAGGAAAAGGAGAACAGGGACTGACTTCTAGAGTTCTGATTTACAGACGGCTTCCATAAGCCTTCCGTAACTGAGAGAAATGTAACAGGAGGAACACCTCCCGCTCATTTAGTCTCTGCCCTTCACAATTGTTAACCTACTTGATCTTCATGACGCCCCTGTGAGTTAGGATATTATTGTTTCAACCCCGCAAATGTGGAATCAGAACACAGAGAGCCTGAGCAAAGACCATGAGAACACGGTCCCTCAGGGATCAAGCAATAGCCCGAGTCAGATGATCAGCAGGGGACAGAGCTGGGACCCGGACTCTACACTACTTGACAGAATCCTTCTAGAAGCCATGGGACCAGGAGAGCTGGCAGACCACCATCTCTGCTCCCATAGCTGGGGCAATGGCTGCCACAAAACCAGGGAACAGACTTCAACCAAACTAAACGGGGACCCCAAACTAACTACGCAGGTCACTATGTCGCTACAATGAAGAAAAACGCTGCAAAGGAGGAGTTTGCGTGGGGCTGGCGGTGGAGGGGGGCTGGGAAAGCCTCCTTCAGTGAAGTTGTCTCCAAGCTGTGAGGTGAAAGATGAGCCAGGGGACCAGCCTCCCAGAATGGAAGGGAGGGACATGGATGACATGGGACGAAGAGCCAGCAGAGGCTTCTGAGCAGTGAGTGACAAACTCTGATTCACTTTTTGACAGAGAAAATTGTGGGCAGTGGGGCAGAAGCAGCAGGAAGGTTGGGGTCCGTTTCAATACTTGAAGCAAAAGAGGAGATGGCTGAGGCTGAGGGGCTCTCCTGGACTTGGTGCCAGGTGGCAGCTGCTGGGTTTGCTTTCAGGCAAAGCCAACAGGACTGGTATTGGTTGGACAGAGGAAGTGACAGAAAAAGAGGGGCCGGGGACGCCACCAAGGTTTCCAATGTCATTGCAAATAATCCATAAACAATCTGTAAATCAAAATTGGGGTGAGTTTATTATGAGCCAATCCAGAGGGCCATACAGCCCGGGAGAGTCCTTTCACAAAGGAAGGGAGCACTCCAAAGAAGTGGGGTGTGCAGAGTGGTCATATACCATCAAGAGCATGCATCACATATGGTTGGAATGTCCCTTTTACAATAGTCATGAGATTGTTTTGCCAGCACAGCAATTTGGTGAGCACAGCAGGTCAGTGATCACAAGGTGGGCAGTCACAAGGCGAGCACAGCAGGTCAGCAACCAATCCTGAGTTTAGGGAGAGATGCTTATCCTTAAGGAAATGCCATTGTGGAGGAAATTACATCCTTATCTTTAAGGGCATTGTTCTTGTCTTTGGGATACAGTAAATACTTAAAGCAGCTATACAATGCATGCTCACCGGCCATGTCAGGCCCTTTTGGAAAAACAAGTTCAGGCCAAATTAGTTTTACACAAAATGGCTTCCTTGTATACTCCAATATACCTGATTGCTTGTCGTTTATTTGTTATTTTCCCCTTTTTGATCTATAATCTTTCAATGGAAAGCATCGATGATCAAAATATTGTCCCTCAGTGCCAGGGTGGTTGCTGCCTGCCCTGGGTCCATCATGTCCCTCACTGCCAGGCTTTTATCTCATTTATTTGCCCAGGTGTCCACATTGGGGGGAAATAATCAGATATCGTGGACAAGCATAGACGTATATATATTAACAGAGGAAGCGTTTCATAGTTTTTTTGATTAATTTTAGGTTGTTGCACAAACATTGTACATGTGCTTTTGTCACCAACTAGGTGCCCCGAGGAACTCAAGGGTGGGTTTGGAAGCATTTAACTGTTTTTCCTGTTGTTTTTTTCCCCTTTTGTTATGTTAAGGAGATGCAACCATCAACCACTCTGAAACTGATCAAGTCTCAACACAAGAGCTACGCCCATGACCTTTGCCTTATTTTTCATGCTCAGATCTCTCCAGGAGGAGCTTAGGCCTCGTTACCATAATCTGCAGTGTATGTGGAAGCATGTTTTCCAACTGAGCCTGCACAGGCGAATACCCACCTTTCCCTTTTGAATATTCATTCCCCATCCAAAATAAAAGTTCCTGCTTCCCTGTGTTCAAGGACGCCATGACTTTGGAAATGATTCCTCATGGTCTCCTATTTGCAGCAAATACACTTTACTTTGTGAGACAACTTCCACTGGTGTAGAGTCTTATTTAACTCACTGGAGGCGAGCCCACTTGGTTCGGTAACACTTTTCTATGACTTCTTATGTTTACATTGTTCACAATTATAGAACAAGTACAGTAACAACGATAATAATTCAATATTTGAAAAGGTTAGTTTAAAATGAGTTCTTAGGCATAGTCCTTATCAGAAAAAGAAATTTGTCCAGGGTTATAAGATCAATGGACCATCTCAAGTCACTGAGCAATCATTACTCTATCTTGCATGCCAATCTTACAACACTGAGTAAACAAAACAGCAATTAGTTTGAAGATTATGACTAGTACAAGAATTATCCATCCCAAATTTGTATGAAACCTTCCATAGTTCTACTGTAATATCTGGTTTCTTTTGTTTATTTGCAAATTGTTGGGATAACTGGATGGTCTGAGTAACAGAAAAAGAGTAGCCGTGCCCTGTATCATTAATAATACAGGCTATTGGCCATGTTTCAGGACCATAATTAGTAATATCAGACAAACTGCGAACATTGGAACTAGATCTTTCCATCATAATAAATTGTTTTAGAGCTTTCCAATCCATGCCTTGAAAGGGAGAGACCCACCAAGGCAACCCAGAGGTGCTAGAAAGTGGAAGTTGGCTACATATCTAACAATTGGACAGATTTTCGTGTCTAGCAAAGGAATGTGCCCATTGCAGAAAAACATTGCCATCAGAGGCCCATTTGGATGTGGATTAGAAAAACAAACATAGTATTAGGAAAATCTTAGATGGCACTTTTGTAATTAGGTTCTAATCTACCTTATAAAGTTGAGTGGGTAAAGTATTGGGGTAGGAAAAAGGTAAGGCAATCTAGAAATTGATTTTTTTAGCAATTACATAAAGTTTAAACATTACAAGGGTTTAAATGAGGTGATATAAGCTTAGGAGTACAGGCCTGGTCTGGAGTCTTGGGACAGCTGTCTATGACAGATGTCATTTTCTTCTCATCCTGGTTGAGAGATACTCATCTTGGTCAGTTGAAGTCGGGTGTCAGAGACTGGAGGTGAAGCCCACTCTGGTGGAGAAGCCTTTTTTAAATGAGAAATATGAATCCATGAGTCTATGCCTTGTAGTTTTGCCGCAAATGGGTTGGTTAAAAGTACCTGATATGGTCCTTTCCAATGGGGCTGCAAAGAGTCCTTTATCTGGTGTCTTTTCCAATAAACAAAATCTCCAGGTTGTAATCCATGATCCCTAAGGTCTTCGTCTCCTAGGAACTCACTGTAAAAAGAATCAGCTGCCAATCTCTCGTTTCTTTTAAGTGCTTCAATGAGACCTTGACAATAATGTAAAATATCTCCTTTAAGTAAAGTTCGTTCACACACTCCTCCATCTAATTGCATAGGCTGTCCAGTTATTATCTTGAAAGGAGACAGCCGATGCTTACCAAAGGGTGTCGATCTAAGACTGAGGAGCACTAGCGGAAGAGCTTTTGGCCACGAGAGATTAAATGCTCCTGAAAGCTTTGCCAACTGAGTTCTGATTGTGCCATTAGTTCTTTTCACCAGTCCTGAGGACTGGGGATGGTAAGCGCAGTGGAAATGCTACATTATTGGCCAAATGTTACAAATGGATTTAATTATTTCTTCAGTGAAATGAGTTCCCTGGTCACTATGTTACTTGGTAGGAATTCCCCAAACAGGAATTATTCTTTCCAACAGTAATTTACCTACGGTTACAGCCGTTGCTCTTCTGCAAGGAAAGGACTCAACCCAATGTGAGAACATACAAATCATTACAAGATATATTTATATCCTTGAGATGAAGGCATTTGGACAAAGTCCAACTGCCACACCTCAAAGGGTCCTTTAGGAAGGGGAAAGTGGCCTTATGACCCATGAACTGGTTTCCCTGGGTTATACTTTGGGCATATAACACAACAAGTATAGGCTTTATGGGCCACTGAGGGAGAAAGTTTCCCAAAGTACTGTTTTCCCCATAAAATCATCTTCTCAGGTGCCCCATGGATTACTTGGTGTATATGCTGGAGCAGTGGCAACTGTGCTCCAATAGGCACTGTGGGTTTCTTATTGGGCCGGAACCACATCTGTGAGGGGATGTCAGAAATTCCCCCATTTGACTGCCATATCTGTTTCTCTTCTTCTGTGGCAATTTGTTGTGCCTGTAGAAGGAAATCTTTTACTGGGTTAGCAGAGTTAACAGGAAAGCAGCAGGCATTCTCCAGGCTGGGTAGGGCAAGGCTTCAAGGTTGCTTATTGAGCAGTTGCATCAGCAAGTCGGTTTCCTTGAGCTTCCAAAGTATCAGATTTGGACTGCCCTGGTATTTACAAGGGCCTTTGAAGTTTCCCCTCTGATAGTTATCTCAGTTTCCCCTAAGGTATTTGTGAGGATGAGGGGAAATGTCCCCTCGTAACCCTCAGAGCATCCTTATTCCTGTTTATCGTTGTCATGCCCTGAATCCCATTTGAGTTCACAGCAATCTCCTTTGAAATGACCAGGCTTTTTACAATAGTAACAGGCACTGTCATTTCATTTCTGGTTAGATTTTAAATTTATTTATTTATTTTTCCCCCAAAGCCCCAGTAGATAGTTGTATGTCATAGTTGCACATCCTTCTAGTTGCTGTATGTGGGACGCGGCCTCAGCATGGCCGGAGAAGCGGTGCATCGGTGCGCGCCCGGGATCCAAACCCGGGCCGCCAGCAGCGGAGCTTGTGCACTTAACCGCTAAGCCACGGGGCTGGCCCTCTGGTTAGATTTTTAAAAGGATGGCTTTTGTTGGGCCACTAAGCTGTTGTAGTTGTATACTCATAACCTGAGTGGCTTTTTCTTTTTTCTGTAAGGTTTTAGATAGTTTATCCTCAGTAGTGACAAGAGCACAAGTGTGCATTAAGTCCAATCCAGTCCATGTCTCTTAATTAACTTTGCTAATTCCTCATGTAATCCTTCTAAGAAAACTGAATTTAAAATTCCATCATTTTGGGGCTGGCCCGGTGGCGCAAGCGGTTAAGTGCGTGCGCTCCGCTGCGGTGGCCCAGGGTTCGCTGGTTCGGATCCCGGGCGCGCACCGACGCACTGCTTGGCAAGCCATGCTGTGGCGGCGTCCCATATAAAGTGGAGGAAGATGGGCGCAGATGTTAGCCCAGGGCCGTCTTCCTCAGCAAAAGAAGAGGAGGATTGGCGGATGTTAGCACAGGGCTGATCTCCTCACAAAAAAAAAAAAAAAATTCCATCATTTTGATGATCCTGAAATCTTTCATGAGCCATCCCAGAGAGCTGTTTGAAGGTTCTCTCAAGCCTTTTAAAATTATCAGAGATAGATTCTTTGGGTCTATGCTTGCATTGATGGACTTTAGCCCAATCTATTTTCCTGGGAAAAATTACAGGAATGACTTTACATAAGTCTCAAGCAATATTTCTACACTCCTTAAGGTCATGAGGCTCATGTTTATGGAAATCCTCCAGGGGGTCTCTCCAATTTGCTTCTTTTATCCATTCCTTTGCTTTGCTCTCAGACACTAGCAAATGCACAAGCTGATATAAATCTGAATATCCTGGTTCATATGTTCCAACGATTATATCAAATTCTCAAGCCAATCCTAAAGGATCTTGCAAAGGGTCTGGGAAGTCCTTAGTTAAATTCTTAAGTTCAGTTCTAGTCCAGGGAGTATACACAAGAGCAGGTTTCTCCTTAGAGGGAGCCACTATAACTTTAGGACTTTCAGTATCTGCTCCCTGAGAGTTACTCCTCATTTCCTCTAGAGGTGGAGGAGGAGCAGGAGGGGAAGGAGGAGCAGGAGGGGAAGGAAGAGCAGGAGGAGATAGAGTGGACAGGTCGGGGTCTGGAAGTTCAGAAAGGAAAGGCTATAAGGATGCTGAGGGAGAAGAAGGAGATGAGCTCTGACGTGCCGAAAGTGGGGGCAGACGAGATGGAAGAGATAAAGGGAATGGGACAGCTTCTGACTTCTTATTGCTCTTTAATTCAAATACAGTTTCTGCCAATTTACGGTTAGTCTCCTATAAGGAAGTCATTTTATCATTATTACGTTTTAAATTTTATTTATTTATTTTTTCCCCCAAAGCCCCAGTAGATAGTTGTATGTCATAGTTGCACATCCTTCTAGTTGCTGTATTTGGGACGCGGCCTCAGCATGGCCGGAGAAGCGGTGCATCGGTGTGCGCCCGGGATCCGAACCCTGCCAGCAGCGGAGCGGGCGCACCCAACTGCTAAGCCACGGGGCCGGCCCTATCATTATTATGTTTTGAAGCCTTTAAATGCCGATCCTAATAGGCTTCCCATTCTTTTGTTTTGGTTTTATAGCTGGCCTTTTCAACTTGTGGGTGCAAATGCAGTAGTTTTGACAGTATTCAGACTTAAGTCATCCTTGGTTAATCTTTCCCATTTTGTTAAATACTTGCAAGCATCGTTTCAGTACACATTATACACGAAACCAGCTGGAGTCTCAGCGGGGGGTTGTCTGTCTGGGAGCTGGCCAGCTTTAGAAGCAGGATTTCCCATTTTCTTTTACTTTTTTTTTTTTCATCAAGTCTGAGCAATTTCTAAGGATAGTGTAGTGGGTCAGAAGTGTGCTGCTTGTGAGTGTTACTCCCTAAAGGAAGGTCATAAATACTCTCTTACATGTCTTGGTTTCTCCTGCCTGCTGTCTAAAACCACTGTGGGGACTCGGAGCACAGGCGACCAACCCTCATATTCGCTTCTCCAGATGAGCCTTTAATTAATTAACGTGAATGATAGTGGAGTTCCCTATGCGATGGCTACATGTCACAAGGGTTTGATCCTCTGACACTCCCACTAAGGTTCTCAGTCACCTGAGAACACCTTTCGGCTGGGAGGAGGGGGTGTCCCTTTTCTTCAGAGCTGAACACATTCAGACTCTCATTTCTCTATCAAGCAGTTTGTTCAGAAATTATAACTGCAATTCTTTCTAATTTTAAGGCCAAATTAAAAGGACAACCAATCCAGTTCACTCCAAGCTTCCCCTAAGCTCCCCTGGCCTAGGAAATTCCCCCTAGGTTTCTCTCCATCTAGGAAATGTACCAGTATCCTTCAAATTCTCTAGTCTCAAGACCTTAAATAGCTCATATAAACTCTTGGACTGTCAACTTAAAATAAGAAGGTCCAGGTTTCAGGAGAACTCACTGGGTCACCTGAAGAATGCAATGTTCTGGGGGAGCTCAATGGGCCCCTGTGGTACTAAGCACAGTGTAGATTCCAGGTGGTCTCCAGTGGGTTTTTCTGAAATCCTGCCAACTGTGCCACGAAATGTCGATGCAAATAATCCATAAACAATTTATAAATCAAAATTGGAGTGAATTTATTATGAGCCAATCTTGAAGACCGTACAGCCTGGGAGAGTCCTTTCACAGAGGAATGGAGCACTCCAAAGAAGTGGGGTGTACCGAGTGGTCATATACGGTCAAGAGCAAGCATCACATATGATTGGAATGTCCCTTTTACAAAAGTCACGAGATTGCTTTGCCGGCACGGCAATTTGGTGAACACAGCAGGTCAGTGGTCACAAGGGGGGTGGTCACAAGGCGAGCACAGCAGGTCAGCAATCAATCCTGAGTTTAGGGAGAGATGCTTATCCTTAAGGAAATGCCAATGTGGGGGAAGTTACATCCTTATCTTTAAGGGCATTGTTCTTGTCTTTGGGACACAGTAAATACTTAAAGCAGCTATACAATGCATGCTCAACAGACCACATCAGGCCCTTTTGGAAAAACAAGTTCAGGCCAAATTAGTTTTACACCAAATGGCTTCCTTGTATACTCCAATATATCCTGTTGCTTGTCATTTATTTATCACCAAAATGTAACTAGTAACTATTTCTGTAGATAATGTCCAATTTTATTTACTTCTTTTCTCTTGCCTAAAGTCTCTAAATGGTCTACTAAGAACTTAGATTAGTTTTAAAATAAGAAAATAAGGTCTTTAAAAAGGAAACTTTAATTGAAGAAAACAGGCATTTTCCTCACCAGCTTCATCCATCACTCTCCACCACACCTGTTCCTCCACACACTGTCCAAACACCTGTTCCCTGAACACAACCAGCTCTCTCTACCTGAAGGTCTTTGCACTCGCCCATAATTAATGAGCAAGTCATTATGGAGAGGACGGCTTGGAAAAGAAGGCAAGGCATGGAGACATTGTCTCTGAATTATAGAATAATCTCTTCACCACTCTCATCCTCATGTATGATTGCATATTTCCAACTATATAGCTTTACTTGAAAAGGTTTTCTGTCTGCTGGAGCAGTTACTGCAAGGACATGCAAAATGCTGGCTGTTTTCAGAATATTTCACATTATGGCCGTCCTATAATTCTCAAAACCTTTGTAGAACACAGATAATAAACACATGCTGAGAAAATTACAAATTAAAATGATGTGTTTCTTGTTTGGGTGCCTATTGTGTTTTCATCTTACTCAGATACTCTTCCCAATTACTTTACAGCCTCTCCTATCACTGTTTCTTGTCCCACTTCATCCTGATCTAGTCTCCAGGATGTTTTCATATTAGAGACTGAGATACATCCTAACATGTGGTAGGGTTTCAACCTGAGAGCTCTGCCCCATTTTATGACCTGGGGGATTATTTTGACATGCTTATAAATCAGACCAAGCTCATCGGCCAGAACATCACATTCCTTCTTCATGTCCTCCACCCTGAGTTGCCTTGTGTGTTGTTGTTATTTTCCTCTTTCTCTTATCAAATCCAAATACGTTCAGTTATTAATCCCAACACTAGTTTATTCTGCCGACCATGCCGACCTCTGTTTTCTTCCACTTCTTGAATGGAATGAAAGCCCCCACGTGCTGTTGCCCATTCGCTGGCTCCAGCCTGGACTGCCTACCACGCCTCACATCACTTGTTAAAATCCATCAGTCCTTTCCTGCCTGGTGGCGCAAGCGGTTAAGTGCGTGCGCACCGTTGCAGCGGCCCGGGGTTTGCCGGTTCGGATCCCGGGCGCACACCGACGCACTGCTTGGCAAGCCATGCTGTGGCGGCGTCCCATATAAAGTAGAGGAAGATGGGCACGGATGTTAGCCCAGGGGCAGTCTTCCTCAGCAAAAAAGGAGGAGGATTGGCAGATGTTAGCACAGGGCTAATCTCCTCACACACACACACACAAATCCATGGGTCCTTGAAGGCCCGATGCCACCTCTTCCTGACTCTTTCCTTGAGCACCAACTGGGTTACCCACCCAAACTCCAAAGTTTCCAGAAGCGACCTCCCCCTCTCCATTTTTTCGGATCTCCACCCTTCTCTCCACATCATCGATAGATACAGTTAGAGCAAAATAATCGCATTCACAGAAAGTGATGCCACCAGTAGTCATGGCTGAGTGAGTCCAAGGCAAGCTCCTGACCCAAGCTTCAACTGTCCGTTCCCCACTGGGAACCTGAAATCGGCTCCAGGAGATCACCAGCTCATCTGTCTAGCTGGTCTCTTGTAGAGAGGGGAAAGGACTACTGGCAGGAGACACTTTTTCCTGGGGACTGGGAAGCAGAGGAAAAGGTTTTGTAGGAAGAGAGGAGTAAGGTGGGCATGTGGGCAAAGGCAGAGCTGGAGACAGAGAAAGCCTCCTCGGTTCCCTCACGACATTCTGTCCCTGCTTCTGGGCTGTTCCTGACGCCCAGCTGCATCTCTGGCCTTCTGCCAGTTGAGCTGTTTCTGTAAATTAAGTCGGTTTTGCTTAAGCTATTTCCAGGGGTGCCTCATTCCTTGCAAAGAAAAGCATCCTGGGCACCAGAGTGCAAGTACCCCTGGCAGCCCCCTGTTCAGGACCCCGGCTTCTCCCTCCCACTGAGCAGCTGATTCGTGTCCACCAGCTTTTCACTCTCCTTCCTCCTGGATGCAGAAGTCAGATTTGCACACTTTGAACTTTGCAATAGTATGAACAATATAGCACTAATACGAATACCATTCATCATAGTTCAGTAAATGTTTGTCAGGTTTAATTAAATCAAATGGCTTTCCAGCGGACCAGAAGTTATGAGAGAACCTTGCATGGACACCTCAGAAGCCCCCACTGTGGGGCTAATGACCTCCTCCCGGCCGACATTCCGCCAGCTGCTGGGCACACAGGCCACCCCCCCCATGGCCCCGCATACCACGTTGACCCCGGAAAGCTGCTGGCCGCCCATGAGCATGATGATGGAGATAAGCTGCCGTGGAGAGGCTGAAATGTGAAGAGGCTGAGCCTGGATAGGTGGCCCTCAGCCTTCTGGGCCTGGTCCTCCACGCACATTTCTTCAGTCTCATCCTCTACATCAGCCCAGCCTCGCATTTCCTCAGAGCTGCGGGGAGCAGAGCGGCCCCATGTCCTGGCTGACAGTGGCCTACCCAAGGCTTAGGGAAGCAGGGGGCTAGCTCTCCAAGAGCTCGGCCCACTTCTGGCCACAGCCTAACCATTTCCCCGTGCAGAGTGCTCATTTGACCCAACTAGGTCCCCAGTACTGTGATGATGTCCCCAATCACAACCACATCCCCACCTTGGGAAAACTCGCAGCTCTCTACACCGATCAACCATGACGCCGACTCTGACCTGGACCATGTTCCCTGCTGAACCATACCCCAGAGCTGCCCTGGACTCACCAGCACGAACAGCCCCTCTATCCTATGCCATTGGCACCTGCATCTTGGAACGCATCTCCCCATCTTGTCACCTGCCCGTTCTCTGCTCTGGGCACTAGAGGGGGAGGTTTTGGCAGGCCTGGGAGGTGGCAGGGAAGTGAATGGGGTGAGAGGGTCTGGACAGAGCAGCCTGTGTCTTCAGTACTTGTCGAGCTGATTCATCTCTTTTCTGAATAAGGTACACAGCGGGCTCTTGGGGAAGAAGGGCAGAGAGAGAGGCTGAGGCAGCATGGGGACCCCTGTCAGTGCCAGGAGCACGGGCCAATCTAGAAGGAAGCAACACTAAGAACTTGAGACTGACCGGCCAGGGATTCTTGGGGCTCTGGGCACCCTCCAGCTGACCTTCTCTGTGTCCCGACTCTCTCCTTTTACAAGGTCACTTGCCCATGGTGTTCCAGCCCTCGGTGAGAGCCTAGGACAGCAGGAATCTAGTCCTTGTCAAGATGTGGCTGCCCAGGACCCACCCACAAGGGGGTTCCACATTTAAAAGTGGAGAAAATAATTATAATTTTAAAAAGATACATTAATTCATTTTGCAGGAAGAGTGCGGCTTTGCTTAGGAATAGGATAAGAATTAAAAGTGAGAGCCTTAGAGAAAATGAAGCCGTGTCTTGTTCCTAATTTTACAGCTGGAAATGGCATAATCGCTACCTCACTAGAGGCTGGGGTTGGGGAGGGGGATGGACCCAGCACTGTAGCTGTGTGAGCTCCTTCTGGAAGGTCTGGGTTAAGACAGCAGTGCTGAGATTCAGCTCACTCTGCTACCTATGATGGGAACTGGCCGAGTTATTTAACTTCTCTCAGTCTCAGTCTTCTCATCAGTCAAATAAAGATGAGGATGAGGATGATGATGAAGTGTCACACAGAGAGTGGTGAGGGTTGAGAGAGACAGCACACGCCCAGCATCAGGACAAGGGGGCTCCTGGCAGTGGCAGGCCAGCATGGCTTCCGTTCCATCCCCTTCGGTGACTGAAGTGTTGAATGTTCAGCTGCCGGGGGGAGACTGGGAATCGTTAACTCCAATGACCTTTCACTGAGCACCTGCTGGGTTCTGAGTCTCTTACTGTGGGGAATCCAAAGACACAAATCTACCCGTGAAAGAATTTGTGTGGAATTGGGGTAATTTGGAAATGTTTACAAAAAGAACCAAACCAAACCCCACTGTGTTCTTGTGGGCCTTTCACAGGGCATACATTCAAGCCCCACTTCCCCGTCCCTCCTCTGGCCCACTCCCCTAGATGAAATTTTGCCCTTTCTCCTCTCTCCTAAACCTCCACTCCCACCCGCCCATTCTCAGGCAATGGCTTTGCCTCCTATGTCACTGAGAAAATAGAAGCAACCAGAAGAAAACATCAAGTGCCACATCCCCAGCACATGACCGTGGCTGTACCCGCTCGCTCCTGTGACGACTTCCTTCCCTACTGGACCACTCCTATTGTAGCCAAGTAAGCACACTGTTGTTTTCCCAGCTGAAAACCTCTTCTCCCCAGCCTACCTCCCCTTCCAGCTTCCAACTAACTTCTCTCCTTCCCTTCACAGCAAAACTCCCGAGAGTTGTGTATGCCTCTTGTCTCCCAGTCTTCCCCTTCCATTCCCAAGCACAATTTGTCCCCATCACTCACCAACACTGTCCTTGTCAAGGTCACTCATGTGCACCAAGCTGCACATTGCACAACTCAAAGGTCACCTCTCGGCCTCATCTGACTTGATCCGCCAGGAAGATGGGCACAGCTGAGTGAAAGACTGGCCCCAGCGCCCACGGCTCCTATGTGGTCCCCAGAGACCCTCTTCCCCTTTGACCTCGGGGTGCTGCCGGTACCTGTAGGATGGCCCAGGATGGCCTGCAGACTGGAGATCTGTGCTAGGAAGATTCCCACGATGACAGAAACCTCAGTCATTGCTCCCAGAGTGCCCCTAAGGTTCTTGGGAGCCAACTCTCCTGGGTACATGGTGGGGGTACTGTAGGAGATGCCTGGTTCTGGCAGAACAGAAACCAGGGGAGGAGAGAAACAGCTCCAGGCTCCTGTGACCCGGAAGCCTGAGATTTAATTCAGTTCCGCTCATCGGCCCCGAGCTTCTCCGTGGTGTCAGCTGCCACTGACAGGCAGCTTGCCCAGCCCCCGCCCCACTCTGTGGAGATGGAAATAGACCACATGGACTGTTTAGTTTGCACTTATAAGGAAACCCTTCCAGAATCCTCAGACCCATGACGAGGACATCATCTCCCTCCTAGTTTCAGAGCTGGGGCCACTCATTACAGACGAGGAGTGTGTCCCTGGGTAGCGGGGCTTAAAGACAACTCCTTTGCTTTGACTTATTTTCTGATTTTTCTAAAGCATAGGTTACCTGTATCACTTTTTTTAAAAAATAGAAGAAACCACCATAGTTAAGAAACCTTGCTTCCCTGCTGACCAAGTCCCCAAATTCTGTATTCCTTTTGCTTGAAGCCCCTCATTCTCAGTGTAAACTGTACATCCTCCTTGGAAGATACCTTGTAAAACCTTATCACTTATTTATACTTCAAAGTAAAAGTGTATTTTTAAAGATCCTTCCTTGATAGAAGATTTTATTAAATAAGGGGAAGGGGAGAGAGGAGCATGAGGTTTGTAAGGGCCTAGGAATGGAGACAAGAAGATGGCCCCAAAGGGAAAAGGGCCAGGCAGAGCCAGAAAGACCCTCGTCTTTCTGCTTCCAGCGTTGGCAAGTGGTACCGGCCATGTCTGACTCAGACCCTTCCCCACATCAGGGAACCTGAGCACGGGCTTGGGGCTTCAGCTGTCACTCCGGGTACCTGTGCAGACTCCCAGCACCACTGGAGAAAAGACGATCAGCTCAAAAGCCTTGGCCACTTTGCTGACCCCCCTCAGGATGGCGGGGATGAGGGTGAAGATATTGCTGATCAGCAGGGTTCCCTTTCTGCAAGGGCAGCAGAGCCCAGAGGGCAGGGGGACTGAGGCAGCAGCTCTCCCGACACCAACTCCTGTTCTCCGGGCCAGCCATTACAGAGGTGCCAGGAACATGCCTGAGAAAGGTGGAGGGCTAGGTGGAATGGGAAAGCGGGGGCCAATGGGCGGAAGTCCCAGGAAGGAAGGTTTGGGGTCAGGGGGGTGGGGTGAGTGTGGCAGCATGCTAACAATTGGAGCTGACTGAAAACAGTAGGGAAGGGAAAAGGAATGGGCTGCCTCTACAGGTAGAGAGCTTCCTGTCACTGGTGGTATTCAAGCAGAGACTAGACTAGACGAAGATTGTCGGGAATGTTGAACAGGGGATTCCCACAACAGGTGGGATACAGAATTGGACTGATGATCTCTAAGATCCCTTCCAAGGCTGAAAACCATGAGTCTATGAAGGAGAGGGAGGGGGGGGTGTCTGAAAAACAGAACTATGCTGGATGTCCCCTGCCTGCCCCCCAGGATCCACCCCAACCTTCCAGACCATGCTCAAGGCCCCGTGCGGACTTGCACCAAGGGCTCCCATGTCCCTCCCTCCCCTACCTTGGGCTTGGATCAGGAAGGAAGAGAGAGCCCTAGCTGTGGGGCGGCTGCCGGCTGCACCGCCCTTTGTAATTTCCCACACTCTGCCCACCTTGGAGGACCATCGGGACCCTGACTGACACAGGTGCGCTGAGCCAGTCCACCAGGGGGTTGGGGGCTCTGATGCCAGGAGCAGAGAATGGGGGTTTCTAAACAGAAACCCAGAAACCCCTCCTGAGGAGTAGCCATAGGGGTTCTATGAAAACCCCTGCTAGGCAACACTGAGGACTCACCAGATACGCAGACTGGTTTTCTCAGGCTGCTTTTCTCTCCCTGGGGCCGCCGTACCCCTGAGAGAGCTGCCATCAGAGCCTGAACTCAGAGCAGAGGATCAGCCAGCCCTGAGGCCCTGAGAACACATAGCTCGCATGTGCCTGTCCCTCCTCCAGCCCTTCCTGCTGACCAGGAAGTCTTAGCTTGGCTCTGGGCTGTCGGGACCCCACCAGGACAGGGCCAGCACCACACACCAGCAGGTCTCAGGTTGTCATCCGAGAATGAGGGCAGTGATGGGACCATCTCTGACGTCCCTAATTCTGTGACTGTGGGGTTCAGGCAAGGAGTGGAGGCCAAGCCTAGGCTTCTAGAACAGTCCAGTCACTCTTGATCAAGCTGAGAACAGCACAGTCTAAATTACAAAAAAACCTGAATTAAGGCATAATTACAATATATTGAGTGTTCTCTTCATTCAAGTACACAACGTATGGCAAATTAATTGTTAATCAAGTATTTAAAAGAAGAGGTCCGGGGGCCGGCCCCGTGGCTTAGTGGTTAAGTGTGCGTGCTCCGCTGCTGGCGGCCTGGGTTCAGATCCCGGGCGCGCACCGACGCACTGCTTCTCCGGCCATGCTGAGGCCGCATCCCACATACAGCAACTAGAAGGATGTGCAACTATGACAGACAACTATCTACTGGGGCTTTGGGGGAAAAAATAAATAAATAAATAAATAAAATTTAAAAGAAGAGGTCCTATGGATCATGCTTTAATAAATAACTTTCAATTGGCCATCTTTTCTTTTATGCATGAAAACTGAATTGCTATGGTTCTTTAAAAGTTAGTTTTCCTTAGAGGGCTTTCTGCTCACTCCTGCAAACTTCCACCCTTGGCACATCAGGTCCAGGTGTGACAGTGAATCGAAGAAGGAGACCTGGCCAAATGGAGTTCCACGGCGCTGCACCCTGAGACCTTGGGTCACGCCCCTCCTTCCCGGGAACCTTGACCTGGGCATCCTTCCTTATCTGTGGAGTCCTATCCTTGGAGCACCTGGGGTTAGGCATAAAGATTAGTGAGTCTGTGTAAGCCAGGCAAAGTACAAAGAACTATTCCTCATTCTCAAACAAGACATGAGATGGGCATGTGGGGTGAGTCAGTCTGAACCCCAAACCTCAGATCAATAACGCTGATGAGGCTGCGCAGGGAGAGGCTGCAGCTGTTACAACTTGGAGCCACAGGCCACCTGACTACCAATTAAACCCAATCAACGAGCATTTATTGAACACCCGCTAGAAGTGCTAACAAGGCACTATGCTAAGTTCCATCAAGAACTTTGCTCTCAAGGCTGTACCACCTCCACAGGTTAGATGATGGATGCACTGCTGTTCCTGTGCAACTGACGAGGGGAAGAAATCCGAAGAAAATCAGGGACTTACTTTAAGGTCATGATGTCTATGGTGAAGTGGGGACTAGACTTCAGGCCTCCTGATTTTCAAGGTCACACCAGCTCCCCACCACATGCACAATCACCAGGAGACAGTGTGGTTTATTAACGTGCATTTAACCTCCTCTTTACCTGCTGCATTTGTCAACCAGCAGGCCAACCATCAGTGACCCCAACAAACTCCCCAGAGGAAACACGGATACGGTACATGACCACAGGAGCACCATGGCCTTCTCATCCCTGAATGTTCCGTGTCACTCGAAGTAGATTTCATTATAAAATGACTTCAAGACCTGGAAAACACTGCCCCATCCACAGCCAAGAATATTGGGCAACTCATGAGAGAGGATGAAGTAATGCTCTCAGTGCCTCTTGTCATTGTACTGAAGGATGTTTCTGCCAGTGCCCCAGGACACAATTGATTCTCTGCTGTTACCTGAGAATAAAAAAGCCTATTGTATGATGGTGTGAGACGAGGAACCAGACTGCATAAAAAGTTCCTAAAAATTCATTGTTAAAAAATTCACTTTGCAAAGCCTTACTCTGCAAGAGGCAACATAAGAGATATTGTTTGTGACTTTGGGCAAGTTACATTCCCTCTATAAGCCTTAGTTTCCTCATCGGTTGTAGAAAATAATATACATCTAGTAGAGAATTTGTGAGCATTCAATGTGCTATAGTGATGGTACATTGCTTGACTGAGAAAAGATGTTCCATCAATGGTAATAGTTATAAGCATATTAATACGTGCCAAGAGCAAGTAGTGCAGAACCTCCTATAAAGCAGATGCTGAATAAAGTGTAGCTATAAACTGATGACATTGATTTTAAAAGTACAGCAGAACTCACGTACCCCAATGAATGCCAGTAGACACTGCGTCCTGTCCTTGCCCTTTCAAGGACATTCTCTCTACAGTTGTCCCCTGTCTGTCCTGCATCACTGGTTCTTCCTTCTTTATTGCATCCTCTGGTCAGTATAGAACATGACTCCTGCCCTATAAAAACCTAACACAACTCCCTCCTCTCCCTTTACTAAGCCTCATTTCTTCCCTCCCTGTGCATCAGACCTCCTGCAGAAAGCTGTCTGTCTCTCCTCCATCCCACCCGTCCTCCCGTGAACCCACTCCACTGTAATCAAGCTTTTGCGTCCGGTTCGCACCTCAGCTGCTCTTGTCAAGGCCACTCATGCCCTCCATGAGGTCAAAGCCAGTGGTCAGTCCTCAGCCCTCAGCTTGACTCATGGGCAGGGGCTGTCCCTCTCTCCTGACTCATGTCTGTTACTAGGCCTTGGGGACACTGTGCCCTCAGGTCTTCCCCACCTGACAAGGGCCCTTTCTCTTTTTTCTTTGATTCCCCTCACCCCAATCCCAATCCCTAAATGCCCCAGCCTTCAGTCCTTGACCTCATTCTCTTTACCTTCTGCAAGCGGCCTTTCCAGGGGAAGGGCAGTGCCACTGAGGCCCAAAGCGACTGGGCAGGGAATCCAGGTCCTCCTCTCATCTCCCTCCCATGTCCCAGTGTGCCCGGAAACGGTGACACTCCGGGGAGAAACAACCCTAGTGGTCCCCTGGTCTCCGGAGGCGGGCATCGAGGGGAGTACTAGCGGAAGACGGTGGCTTCCGGAAAGAAGACGGCGGCCTCCAGGGAGGAAGGTGGCCGCCACCTCGCACCCACCTGCGCCCACCGTGTGCGGCGTGTTGACCACGGCGATGTCGTAGCCGTGCTGGAAAGCCGAGCCGAAGGCTGCGCTCGGCGTCCCGGCTCCAGCGCGGGCTGGAGCTGCTGCGGGAATGAGGCCTGTGGCCGGGGCCTCTGGCGGCTGGGGCCTCAGGACCTCCGGAAGTGGGGCCGAGGCCCGGCCGGGACTGGGGAGAAGGGGACCCCAAGCCACACCGGGGGAAGGTGGAGGCAGTGGCTGGACGGGGAAGGCAGCCCAGGGCGGGGCGCGTGGATGGCGTCGTTTCCTGTTCCTTGCGCGCATTCATTCCCTCCTTGAAGGTGTACAAATCCGACATCTCCTATGTGCCTGGTCCCCGTCTGGCCCTGGAGGAAGCAGGTCAACGCCTCAGGGGAAAGGTCCAGCATCGCTGCTCTTGTGAAGCTTTCGTTCTAGTGAGGGGGAGACCAAAAAAAAAAAAAAAAAAAAGACAAACAAATACAAGAATTCCAAACAAGGATAACACTGTGAGGACAATAAAACAGGGTGACGGGATGGAAGCCAATGGGGGGTAGGGGAGTGGGAGGCCGTGTTCAGTGGAGTGGACAGAGAGGGCCTCTCTGAGGAGGTGCCTTTGAGCTGAGACCTGAATGCATGCGATGGAGCAGCCTGTGAGCATCTGGGGCAGAGAATTCCAGACAGAGAGCAACAAACAGAGGTCCCAGAGGACCCACACGGCCTTTCACTCCAGGGCAGGCCCTGAGGGACACCAAGGCAATCTTGTTTCCATGAGACCACAGCACCCAGGGCGGCTCAGGGGAGTCGGCCAAGGGCCAAAGTCTGAGGAGGTGGGGTCTGCGGCTGCCTAAGTCGGTGCCTCCTGGAGCCTCAAGAAACCAGCTGGTCTATGGCCATGACCCCTGGACCATCCCCCCACCCCCTCTGCTTGCCTGTTAACTGCACCCCTGACGCCCCCTCACCACCACCACAGCCCCCAGCCCCGCACACCCAGGAATCAGCCTGGCAGAGAGGGGCAGGATCTGCGCACCTTCGGAGGCTGAGGGAACAGGAGGGGGCGGTGGCTGGAGTGAGGGTGGCCGTCTTCAACATCCTGCAGCCTCCTACACTTCACTAGCGCTGCACTCAACCTGCCTCTCTTGTGTCTGAGCTGTGATGTTTGGGGAAGCTGCTTTCTCCCCCACTGCTGTCGCAGGGTTGGCAACAGGAAAGGCCGGGGCAGTACTGTCCTCTCCTTGCTAGAAGCATTTCAGGAGCCTTCGCCTCCCTCCACAGGTCCCCTCTCCTGGTGGACAGTGACAGGGACAGTTTCCTAGACTTGGCATTTACCCCCTCCCTGGGTGGGGTGGGCCGAGGAGTCCCTGGCTCTTTTCTTTGCATCCTTGTTCAGGTGAGAAGGAGGTGTGCTCTGCCTCCCAGGTGACACCTGGGTCTGCTTTGCACTGAGCGCTTGCAGGACCAGCCGTTTCTACCCTGGGCCTGCGTGGCTTTAGTACCCTTTTGGCCTCTGGACCCTGTCGACTTTCCCCAGGAGCACATTTTCCTTGGATGCATTGATGAGATAAGATTCACACACAGCATGAATTTTGTCTTTGCCTCCACCAAGCCCCAAACCAGGAGCTCCCCAATTGCACAAGGAGGGGAGAAACACTGTCTGCCAATGGCTCCCGGGAATAAGGATTCTCGGAAACCAAGTGGGGCCTCACTGCCTGACCCGTTATGCTTCTCCTGTGATACTTCTCCATCTGTGCTTCCTCTTACGAATTGGGACTAATTGTCCACTTGGGACAAAGAGCAAACTAAATACTTTTAAAGAAATACAGGGCCGGCCCGGTGGCTTAGTGGTTAAGCGTGCGTGCTCCACTATTGGCGGCCCAGGTTTGGATCCCGGGTGCGCACCGATGCACCGCTTCCCCAGCCATGCTGAGGCCGCGTCCCACATACAGCAACTAGAAGGATGTGCAGCTATGACATACAACTCTCTACTGGGGCTTTGGGGGAAAAATAAATAAATAAAATTATAAAAAAAAAAAATACAACTGAATTATTGCTAATCACACATTAGTATTGTCAATAAAATGTTGAACAAAGGTGCTCATTTCAGAATCATCTCTGTTAGCAACAACAACAACAAAATAGGGAGTGACTGAATAAATTATGACAGATCAACTGATTGGAATGCCAGGCTGCTGTGTCAAAGGATAATGATGAAAATTACATAGGAAAATGGGAACATGTTATGATCATTATGTTACGTGACCGAAGCAAAATACACTAGTGTGCCTGGGTAAAAGTGTGTTGGCACGTGGACGTGTGATGGTGCCCCACAGAAATAAGAGAACAAGAGGTCCTTATTTCTCCTAACAGTCTGCAAGTGACAATGTAAGTATTCTCTCAAGTGCTGAAGGGGAGGAAGACTCTACCCACTGCGTGCTTTCTGGCTGGGCTACAAATTAAAGTGACATGAGACCGAATAGCAGGAGAAAATCAAACAAAGCTTTGTAATACGCATACATGGGAAAGACCAGGGAAGCCGAGTTTCCCAACAAATGGTGGAAGTTCTCTTCTTAAATAGATTCAGGTAAAAACAAAGGAGGATGTTGGGGGTGGGGGGAGTCGGCTATGGGAGATTACCAGAAAAGTATAGTAAACAAGAGTAAGGTTATTATGCAGATTTAAGGCCTCGCCTTCTGCATTGATAAGTTTCTAGAGATGAGGTCATCCCCCCTTCTTCCTGGTACACAGAGGGAGATACATTTACAAATGGAGATTTCCTTTGTAAATGTAAATATCTCTTTCAAAGGATAACTTCTACTTTTACTTGGAATGGGGTCCTTAACAAGGACCCCCCCAGTCTATCCACATCCAGAGTTAAATTCTTTTAGGCGATTAGTGTGTGTGTGGGAGGGAGGTCAAAGTTTCTTTCAGAGAAAATAATCAAGGTAAAGAGACATATTTTCAGGTGGCCAATTTTGATCTCCTGTAGTGCTATTTTTTTTCTCTGCTGGGCCCCTCACTCTTTCTGAGGCCTCGCTAGCAGAATCGCTAGCTGTTAGGTAAGGCACGTGTCTTTCACTCCTGCTAGCTCGGCCGGGTAAGAATGCCCCCTAGGCCCCGGACACTTTTGTATCAAGACATAAAGAGCCCTCACAGCCTGGGCTGGCTTGGCGCCCTGTGAGGGAATGAATATGTTTCCCTGGGTCAGGCTCGATGTGTGCTCCTGTTTTCTGCTTAAAGCGCATGTGGCAATGGCCCACAGGCATGCCGCCAGCTTTCTGTTTTTCAGATCCCACGGGGAGGAGCTGGGGTCCTTCCACGCAGGATGAAGTGGGTGTGTGCAGCCACATTGCCCTCCAAGGCTGTGGAGTGGATCCACTGGCCATGGGGGATGGACACATTGCAAGAGGCCAGATTTTGTGCATTCTCTCTCTCTCCTCTTCTGTGAGTAGACGCCACATCTCTCGAGCCTGAGCCTGACATGCAAGTTGTCTGTTCTCAGCGACCTTGAATCCTGCACTGGTCTCTCGCCTGGGGGGCACTTACCTGCCTTTTAACCTTGGCTGCACAGCCTGGCCAACCAGTGAACAGTGAAATATTAACATTCATATTTCTCCTAGCAATCTGTTCAAGGCAGTCTAGGCTTTTTCTATCGTGCCTCTCAAAATTCTTCCAGCCTCTTCCCGCTGCCTGGTGCCAAAGCCATTTCCATATTTGTAGGTATTTCTTACAGCTTCCCCCACTTCCCAGTACCAAGATCTGCATTAGTTTCCAGTGGCTGTGGTAACAAATTGCCACAAACTGAGTGGCTTGAAACTACACAAATTTATTACCTTATGGTTCTGGAGGTCATAAGTCTGACATGAGTCTAAAAATCAAGGTGTCAGCATATTACTGACTAGGTGCCCCAAGAAACTTAAGGGTGGGTTTGGAAGCATTTAACTACTTTTCCAAGTTGTTTTTTTCCCTTTTGTTATGTTAAGGAGATGCAACCACCAACCACCCTGACGCTGATCAAGCCTCGCCACAAAAGCTAGGCTCATGACCTTTGCCTTATTTTTCATGCTCAGATCTCTCCAGGAGGAGCTTAGGCCTCATTACTATAACCTGCAGTGTATGTGGAAGCATGTTTTCTGACTGAGCCTGCACAAGCGAATACCCACCTCTGCCTTTGAATATTCATTCCTCATCCACAATAAAAATTCCTGCTTCCCTGTGTTCAAGGGCGCCATGACTTCGGAAATGATTCCTCATGGCCTCCTATTTGCTGCAAATACACTTTACTTTGTGAGACAACTTTCACTGGTGTAGAGTCTTATTTAATTCATCAGGAGGCAAGCCCACTTGGTTCGGTAACCTAAGCAGAGCTGCATTCCTCTGGAGGCTCTGATGGAGAATCCATTTCCTTGCCTTTTCCCACTTCTAGAAGCCACCTGCACTCCTTGCTCATGGCCCCTTCCTCCATCTGCAAAGCCAACATCCGACTGAGTCTTTCGCATGCTGCTACCTTTCTGGTTCTTCCTCTTCCCTGTGAATACATTGGGTCCACTTGAATAATCCAGAACAATCTCCCACCTCAGGGCCAGCTGAGTAGCAGCCTTAATTCCACCTGCAATTTTAATTCCCCTTTGCCATGTAACCTCACACAGTCACAGGTTCTGGGAATTAGGACCTGGACACGTTTGGGGGGCATTATTCTGCCGACCACAATCATCTTTCAGATTCTTCCTAAAAACTCTTGAATGCTAGTCCGCCAGATCTTTCGGCTTTATCAGCTGCCTGAATTCTGTATTCTTCCAGCATGCCTCCTGTCTGGCTAGTCACAATGCTCAGAGTCTAATGGCACTGATTAAACTCTGTCTTCCCCGCTTTGCTCTGAGTTGACCATGACAACAGGTCAAGCTGATGGCAAAACCAACTCTTCTTGCTGTTCCTTCTGCTGCAAACATTCCTCCCCAGGTCTCAGGTCAAATATCACCTCCTTGGGGAGCTCCTCCCTAGGAGCACCCTTTGTAAAGGAGCTCCCACCCCTTGCCTGTCACTCTCCACACTTTGCCCTGAGTACATCAGAAATGACATTAAGTGTTTGTTTACCGTTATTTTTGACCATTAGATCCAATATATCCACTGCCTGGCACAATAAATATTTGTTGAATGAATGAATGTCCTTGGTTGATGATGTTCCCTCCTCCCCTACCCCCCTAAAACACTTTATCCTCCATTCCTATACAAATCCCACTCATTCTTGAAGGCTCAGCTCACAGTTTACCTTTTCCTTGAAGACCATTCCAGTTCACATTCATTCAGTCAACGTTTAAGTGCCAGCAAGTGCCAAGCTCCCCGCGAGGGATTGGAGCTGTTCAGGTGATTAAGACCATGCTCACGGCAGACTCAAAATTAGTTACAACAGTCTTACATCTTGTCAATTCTCGTTGCCCCCTGGTTCCTTTTTGCGTGTGGTTTTCTTCTTCCTGGCTAGACTGTAAATTCCTTGAAGACAGAGATGCCACGTGTGCATCACGGCTGTGTCCTCATGCTGAGCCCAATGTCGGATGACAGGAACAGCCTCAACAAGCACTCAATCAGCTGGCTGAGGAACAGTAGGAGAGGGGAAGAAGAGGAAATGTTCATGGCTCAGAGAACTAAAGCTCACTTATTTTTACAATGAAACCCATGCAAATGTGGGAGTCAGGATGGCAGCTACCTGCCTCCTCACTCTTCCTCCAGGACCTGAGGAATCAGCCTTTGAGGAAGCAGCTTTAAGATGGTAAGACTCTGGGGCCGGCCCCGTGGCTTAGTGGTTAAGTGCGTGCGCTCCGCTGCTGGCGGCCTGGGTTCGGATCCCAGGCGTGCACCGACGCACAGCTTCTCCGGCCATGCTGAGGCCGCATCCCACATACAGCAACTAGAAGGATGTGCAGCTATGACATACAGCTATCTACTGGGGCTTTGGGGAAAAAAAATAAAAAATAAAAAAAATAAATAAATAAATAAAAAGATGGTAAGACTCTGGGGCCGGCCCGGTGGCGCAAGCGGTTAAGTGCACACGCTCTGCGGCAGCGGTCCCAGCGTTCACTGGCTCGGATCCCGGGCGTGCACCGATGCTCACTCATCAAGCCATGCTGTGGCGGTGTCCCATACAAAGTGGAGGAAGATGGGCAATGGATGTTAGCCCAGGGCCAGTCTTCCTCAGCAAAAAGAGAGGAGGATTGGCAGATGTTAGCTCAGGGCCGATCTTCTTCACCAAAAAAAAAAAGATGGTAAGACTCTGCCTCACTCACATTCCAGAGTGGGACTTCAGACTGTCCCACAAGCCCTTCCATAATGAAAACAGTCAATGTCACCGCCCTCCCGTTCCTGAATCCTGGCTCCCAGTGGTTAAGTGACACCAGGAGAGCAGGCAGGGTAGTGAGGTTTGCACAAAGAAAAATCTATTCAATTTAAAGGACTGAAATTTATTGTGTGATCACATCATTCCTATGTAGTAAAATGCCCTTTCTTTTAAATTGTGTATTTCTCATTATGATGGTAGTCAGGAGTTATTGTTATTTTTTTAGTGTTTTTGCTTGCAAAATAAAAAGTAGGCAGCCCAATGTTGGTCCACCAGACTTTGGTCTGTGAAATCCAGAAGTGTGGAAACCGCTGGTGAGAGCTACCTTCTGCCCACCTAATAGGGTTACAAACAGTTGCTTGGGGCTGACAGCTCCTGCCCAGCTATGCTCCTTCCCAGGTCAGCTCAGCTCACTCTGCTCTGCCTGCATGACTTAAAATCCTCCCTGCCAAGACTCATCCATTTGCAAAAACATTCAATGAGCCCCTGCTGTGAGCTGGCTCCAGCTCTTGGCCTGTGGATTCAAACAGGGTGTGTAGCCCCTCCTTGTCTCCGTCTCTCTCACTTGCTAACTGCCTTGATCTTGACTCACCTTCATCAGCATCCAAGAGACCTCTTATCTCCTGACATTTTTACAAGCCTCCCAAAGCGTCATTTCCCCTCTGCCTTCACTTATCTTTGTAGCCAGCTTGGCCCGCAATGGTCTTCAAATCTTTTCCATTATACTACTCCATCAGTAACAAAATTTTGAACACAAACCTCCAGTTTGTGTGTATTTATTTTTATAAGTTATGTACATGTGCATGTGTGTGATAAAACAAACACCCAAACAGGAATTGCAAAGGGAGGGAAGAAGAAATACAAACAAATTTAGGTTCTAATGTGTTTTTCTCTGCCTCCCATGCAGCCCTCACCCCAGCGTTCTCCTTCCTGCCCTCACTCTCCTCAGACTGAGTCCTAGAACCCGATGGGTACTTCCTTTCTGGTCCCAACAAATGGCAGAGCTGGCAGCTCAGTCTTCTTTGATGGCTCCTCTGTGTCCCTTATTTGATGGTGTTCCATCTCCCACTTTTTATCCTCTCAGTCTGTCTACCAGGGCAATCCTATGCAAATTTGAGGCTTTAACCTGTTTGGGGATCTTTTGGAAAGGATTTGATCTTCTCCAGGGCAGCTGGAATGACTCTTTAAATTGCAAATCAGATTAGGACACTCTGGCTCAAATCAGCCAGTGGCTTCCCATCACATTCAGAAGAAAATCCCAAATCCTCCTGGTGGCTTACTAAGTCTCTGCACATACCTCCTTCCCCCCACCTTTCTGCTCCAGCTCTGCTGACCTCTCTTCACTCCCAGAACTGCGGCCAGCCCTCTCTTGCTTCAAGACATTTGCACCTGCTGTTCCCTCAGCCAGGCCCATGCTTGTGCAGCTTCTCTCATGGCTGGCCCTCTCCCTCATTTGGAGAGACCTTCTTCTTCCTCCCTTCAAAATAGAAGTTCCTCATCTGTCACCCCTTATGCTGCGCTGCTCTATTTTTCTTTATTTTCTTTCTTTATTTTTTTGTGAGGAAGAGTGGCCATGAGCTAATATCCAATGCCAATCCTCCTCTTTTTGCTGAGGAAGATTGGCCCTCGGCTAACATCCATGCCCATCTTCCTCTGCTTTATGTGGGACGCCACCACAGCATGGCTTGACAAGCAGTGCATGGTGCGCGCCCGGGATCCGAACCCGCGAACCCCGGGCCGCCACAGCGGAGCACGCGCACTTAACCACTACACCACCGGGCCGGCCCCTCTATCTTTCTTTATCACACTTCTCTCTATAAAACACAGTTTTCTTCATTGCTGTAGACCCAGTGCCTGGGACACAGTAAGTGCTCAACAAATATGTGTTGTTTCTCCCTAATCTATATTCCTGCTCTCCTGAGCTCCAGCTCCATATGGCCAACTTCCTTCTAGACATCTTTTTCATGTTCCATGAACTCCTCTATCTCAACATGTCCAAAATTTTACTATCTTCTCCCAAAACCCGCCACCCAGCTCCTCAAACCATTCACCATCGGCCCACGTCAGAAACCTGGCAGGGATGCCAGACGCCTCACCCGTGATGGTTGAGTCGTCCCTAAATCCCTCTGAATCTCTCTGAATTCTCCCTCACATCTTGGCCCAACCACTGATGGCTTTGCAGGGCCCTCATTGTCTCTTACCAACTGGTCTCCCTACCCAAGTCCCACCCCATCCTCATTACTGCCTCGGCACTCTCTGAAACTTGGTGATCACATAATGCCAGGATTACCTTGAGGACAAAGTTCAGACTCAGCTTGGCTCACAAAGACCCACAGGATCTAGTTCAGCCTTTCTGGCTTCACTTTCAGACCAAACTACCTGAAGTTCTCCTAAACACCTCCACATCTCTCTGTTCTATTCTCTTACCTGGAATGTCCCTCCTTCACTTTCCTACTGCATCTGCTCCATCTGGAGAAATCTTTTTTGTCTTTCCTAATTCCACATCTTCCTCTGTGCTTCCATAGCACCAGGCCCATACCTCTCTCCTCTTGTTGTATTTTACTAACCCATGTAAATACACACATCTATAAATATTTCTTTATGTAGCAATCTGTGTCTATATTAAGCTGACCATGAGCTCATACCAATATCTCCAACTCTAATCTGTTACCACATGGATCATTCTAGACTCCCTCTCTTGGCTAATCTGTAATTTCCTACTGCAACAATGAGATAGTTCCCACCATCTGCCATCCATTCACTTAACTGTTCAATCCCAGTATATGTGTATAGTGGTCTGTCACTGTATCTTACCTGTGGGTTTATTTGTCCTCAAGATCAGTGCTCATTCCCAAGCACTTAAAACTAAGTACTTAATACATGCCAGGCATTGATCTACACACTATAACGCATTATATGATTCTCATAACCAACCATGTGAGACATTTATTAACTCCATTTAACAGAAGAGGAAACTGAGGTACAGAAAAGCCAAGTAAGTTTCCCAAGTTGCACAATTACTAAGTGGCAGAACCAAGGTTGACCCCAGGAAGTAGATCTCCAGATTCATGAAATCCAAGCTTCCCCTGTGTTAGAGGTGCTGTGGGTAATGTGAGGTGAATTAATAATGCCACAGTCCCCTGACTTCTGACATTCTGGGCATATTGCTCCTCAGCATTGAGAGCTTTCATTTTTGGCTGTTTTCCGTGCCACCTTCCACACTGCAGACCCCTGCTGCAGAAGGTCAAGGATGGTTCAATCACAGCATTGTACTATTTACTTCATCAGGGCCCTCATTACTCTTGTAAGTTATTTAACTCATCACCTGGAGAATCCCATTCCACTCCCACAAAAGCTGCTCCCAATCCCACCTCTGTCCTGTCTGGCCCCTGGCCTCTGCCTCCCTAACTCCCAGAAGATTTCATATCTTGCAGAGGACTTTCAGCAGGTGGTCCCTCCACTTTCCTTTCCCACGGTTCAGCTTTCTCCACCTTTTTATACACACTCACACACACACACACGTCTCTAAGAAAAGCCTCTCGCTCTGCTGTATGTGTGTGGGGCACTCCCTCCTTCTCCCAACGCCCCTCCCTGTCTCACTTTCAGGACCCCTCAGTGTTCACTATGCACCTGAAGACATGCAGAGGCCTCACCAATCTTAAATTTTAAAAATCACAACTTTGCAACCACCTCATCACTCACTTCTCCCCCTCTTTCAGCAAATCTTGCCTCCTCCATGCCAGGTCCTGTTCTAGGCAGTGAGGATTCCAGGACAAACAAAACTAGCCAAACCCGTGCCTTCAAGGGGCTGACACCCCAGCACAGTTAAACTGCTTGAAGGAGCAGGGAATGCCCTCGCCTTTTACCTGCTCACAGAAAAGAAGCACGTCTTGGTGAAAAGTGATCATTATTTGTTTTATTGAGTATACAGATGCAATTCCATTGTCCCCTAACCATATAATTCAGGATTGATCATCTCTGACTAAGTTAAAGTCTCCACAGGGACCTGTTCCCCAGCTTCTCAGACATCATTACTTATGACATCACACTTTCCAAGACTGGTGTTTCTGGAGATGGATCTGACAAGAGGATGAATTCCACTCTGAACACATGCCCGAGGCCCCCAGAAGACCCATGGGATTGAAGAAGAGTTAGTTTCTCTGGCCAGATTTGATTCCTTCCATCTCACCACCCTAGTAATGATTTTTACTGTAAGAGCTGGTGTTACCAGGAGCCACACAATGGCTAACCCAGCATGGCTCAGGGACAGCTGCTCGCTGTGATTCGGGGTTGGTGATGGGTCAATCTGGAGAGAGACAGCTTGGCTTTTAGAGCAGCACACAAGCCTTTCAGACAGTCCCAGTGGGGCCTGCATTCCATGCTGGACTTGTCCTAGTTCTGGATATTCATAGACAACTATTAATCAGAAAAAAATGCCCAAGAGGGAAGCTACAGTCGGATCCGCTTAACAGGTGCCTCCTCATCCTTCCCCACAACAGAGAGCGGAAGGTCCTTCAGGTCCTCCTTTTCTGGGTGCACCTCTGACACCTTATTCATCTTGGTGAAAATCTGATTGATCTCCACGAACGTCTTGCCCTTGGTCTCAGGGACAACCAGGAAGATGTAGATGGTGGTGAGGAGACATATCACGGCAAAAATGATGAAGCTGTAAGGTCCGAGGCCCACCTGCGGGAAGGGGAGCCAGGTTCACTTTCTTGCAAAGGTCCTCGCTTTACTCAATGCGTGTGGATTTTGTGAATTCGGGGCCCGTGGGATGCACTTACTTGAATAAACGGGAAGAGCAAGCCCACAGCGAAGTTGGAGAGCCAGTGGACACTGCCCCCCACCATGAAGGCAGACGGCCGGGAGGACTGCAGGAAGATCTCGGTGATGAGCAGCGCCGGGATGGGACCTTGGGGAGGAAGAAGAAGAGCTGGCTTCCCTGCGGGCAGAGCCAGCCCACAAAGGGTCCTGGCACCCTCACTGTGTGCAGGGTGCCCTCGGCATCTGGCCCAGGCGGGAGGGGTGTCTCCAGGACTCCTGGTCTTGTGGAGAAGCAGTGTGAGAAGGCACATAGCAAGAGTTCAGCACAACAGGTGACGTCCTATGACGTCCCTAAAAAGAGCCCGTGACTGCCTGTAAGGCTTTCTATGCCAATCACACAGGGTACCCACACAGGCGGCTTTCTGTTTTCGCTCTAATTATACTCCACCCAAACCCTGCTGCAATAGAAAGATGAGGAGAGAAGCCATGTTGGGGCTGCATCTGGCCCTCCCTGGAGCCTCTCTAAGGAGCTCAAGCCAGAAGTTCTAGGGCTGACGGAGGAGAGGGGTCAGTGAAACCATAGAACCAGCTCTGGGTACATACTGGGCCCAAGGGCATGTCCTATGACGTAGCAGATGACACAGGCGATGCTGATGTAAGGCATCCAGGATACTGTGTCCTGTGGGGGGAAAACAGAGTTGGATCAACCCTGGCAAAGCAGAGACAAAGCTGAGATGGGGACGTCAGGAACCGTGGTGCCCAGAGGGCCAGCTGCTCCTCTCGGGCTGGGGAAAGGTGGCACCCGGCTCCTCCTTCAACAGGCAGCACCACCTGGATGCCACTGGAAAATCAGCTGGAAGTGGGCAAGGGGCTACTGGGTGTGGGGAGCACGGCCGCACACGGTCCGCAGACATCTGACTCATTGTAACTGCTAAAACAACGTCATTTTGGTCTTTTTTCCTTATAACGTGTGTGCGGGCAGGATGAGAAGGAGACTGCTCTCGCCTCTGGGCGCCTCTACCCGGGGCCCCACCGTCCTCACCTGCAGAGCCAGAGCCAGCGTCAGCACACAGCAGGAGGTGAAGCAGATGGTGAAGCCCAGGAGGAGCAGGAATCGCCTCCCCAAGTACTCCACCACGAACACCTGGAGGGAACGGGCGAAGGAAAAGCAGGGAGCTCAGGAGCCCCACGCCTGCCAGTGGGAGGCTGGGTGGGCCCTGGCAGTCCAGTCGCACCCCTGCCCAGAGCTGCCCTCACGGGAAGCCCCTCGCCCGTCCTGCACATCCCCTTCTGAAGAGGCAGCTGTGAGGAGCGCCTGCTGGGCTGTGTGCCCATCTGCCCATGTATGTGTGTCCCCCCAAGAGTGTGCCCTTGAATGGCCAGCGCCAGTCCAGGCGCCCTATTAGTTCCTGACACACTGTGGCCCTGGCTCCAAGTGTAAGATGTTGAAGAAGAGTCACCTCACACAGTGGAAGCTTCTGGAGTAGGGGGCGGGAGTCTCCATATTTGAGGAGGCCTCAGCTACCCCCCACAAGAGACAGGCTATCTGAGAAGAGCCCAGAGGCTGGAGATGAGGGGACCAAGAAGCATGTTGCCACCTTAGATCCAGGCTCCTCCCTTGACCAAGACCCCCACTCTCAAGATTCCCTCCATCCTTGGCGGTGGACAGACACTCAGCTCCCCGGGACACTCACAGCGCAGATGGTCATCAACACGTTGACAGCCCCCGTGCCCACCGTCACATACTGGACATCCTGGTCTTTCACCCCAGCGCTCAGGTAGATCTGGTCTGCGTAGTAGTAGATCTGGAAGGCAACCCCAGAGGCTGGTGGGGCTGGCCAGGCCGCAGCCTGGCCCCGGGGCAACCCTGCACCTGGACATTGTCCACTGCTCCCGGCCCCGGGCTGCCCCGTACCGCATTCACTCCCGACAGCTGCTGGCCACCCATGAGGACGATGATGGAGATGACCTGCCACCGCAGGGACTTCATCCCGAACAGCTTCAGCACGGAGATGAAGCCCGCGGCCTTCTCGGCCTCGTCCTCCAGCCGGATCTCCTCTATATCGGCGCCCACGTCGTCCCAGCCACGTAGCCTCTTCAGCGCTAAGGGAGGGGAGCAGAGGGTGCTCTGGGGGTGGACCACGGCTTCCCCAGAGCGAGATGCTGCGACTTCCATCACTTTTCCTCCTCTCACAGGGAAGCCTTACCGTTTCTGGCAGCTGCTTCATCTTTCTTCTGAATCAGCAGGTACCTGGGGCTCTCGGGGAAGAGGGGCAGTAGAAGGAGCTGCAGGGCTGCCGGGATGCCGGTCACCCCAAGGAGGATCGGCCAGCCTACAGGGAAGCCAGTGTCTTACGTGAGAGCTGGCTCCAACGCCACCTCTCGGAGAGGCCCACCCAGATCAGCATCCTGCCTCCCGCCCCCACGGCGCCCAGCCGGCCACTCTGCCCCATTACCCAGGTCGGTTTTCTTTGGAGCTGGAACACAGGCTCTGAGGGGCAGGGCCTTGTCTTTCTTACCCCTGTATCCCATCACTTAGGATGGTGCCTAACGAATAGCAGACCCTCTAAATACTTGCCGAATGGATAATGATGAATAACCACTACCCACCTACCAGAAGGAGAAAACGAAAAATTCTGAAAATAACAAGGGCTGGCGAGAATGTGGGCAAATAGGAAGTCTCCACACTGTCATTGTGTGGACACGTGGCATCTTTAGAGGACAGTCTGGCAGGAGCTAGTGATGCTGGACACTCTCACACACTCTGACCCAGCAGTCCTGCTCAGGTATATGCCCAGGCCACCAGGACACCTGAACTAGAATGGTCAGAGCAGCAGTGATTATAGAAACGAAGACCAGAAACAAGGCAAATGTCTATAATGGTAAATGGATACATAAATCGTGGTGTATTCATAAAATGGAATTTTATACTGTAATGAAAATGAAAGAAGCCAGGACAGGAGCCAATCCCACAAACATGATGTTTGGTGCAATAATCTACACAATGTGGTTCCCTTGTA
This sequence comes from Diceros bicornis minor, assembly GCF_020826845.1. Taxonomy (NCBI): domain Eukaryota; kingdom Metazoa; phylum Chordata; class Mammalia; order Perissodactyla; family Rhinocerotidae; genus Diceros; species Diceros bicornis. The sequence goes on from NC_080752.1 coordinate 28,684,074, forward strand.
TAAAGTCCAGAAACATTAACTCTACCTTTGCCAAAGGTAGTGAAACTCTAGGGAAAAGCAAGGATGCAGTGATCACAAATAAAGTGTCAACACAGTGGCTCCCTTTTGGGGCTGGAAGGCCATGGCTGAGGGGACACAGTGGACTTCTGGTGTGCTGGTGTAATTCTAGTTCTGGACCGGGGTAGTGGTCACACAGGTGTTTGATTTCTGTTTGACTAAATGTACACTTATGTTTTATGTACTCTTCCTTACACATGTTATATCTCACAATAAAAATGGGAAAATAAGTGAGTGAGTGGGTCAGGCTCCTTCTAGGAGTGATTTGTGCCTGACTCGCCCCTTTTCTCCTAGGGCTCGCGATAGGCCATAACCGTGGACATCTGCGCGCCAGGCCCTGTCTAACGGCTCTTCACCCCCCCTTCACAGCAAGGTCATGAGGCAGGTACCAGGATCAACCCACTTGACACCTGCAAACGCTGAGGCTGCAGGGTGTAGGCCTCTTGCCCAAGATCAGGATTTAGGAGCAAAGCTGGCATTCAACCCCAGGCACGTTGAACTCTGGGTATTCTTAACCACATATTATACAGACTCTTAGTCAAACTTAAGGCTATGACCACCTGACAACCTGTGATTTACCACCGGTCTCTTCTAAAATGGAGTCCAACTACTGAAAGGGAAGAAAAATCAATGAACACCCTCATTTAGACATCTCTTTTTCAAGTCATATTTCAACCTCTGAAGCTTCTCCCATCCCATAACCTCATCGCTCTTCACCAAGAAAACAAGCGCCGTGCAATCTTAAGTTTAACTTCTGTCCTGCCCACCATTGTACTGGCTGGATCATCATCTTCCCGACCTCCTCCTGCCCCCTGGCTCTGAATCCAGGGCCTAGCTAATCCCTGGTCCTGCTTCAATCACCCAGCACAGCTGATAGCAACTGTGGACATACCTGCCATCCAGGCCATTGCTGTCTGGCCTCTGGCCCCCACCCCCACCCCTCCACTGAAACCCTTCTCAGGAGGTCTCAGAGACCTCTAACTGCCAGATCCAGACACCGTGTTCCAATCTTGACCCCCTGACTTCTTTGCAGTCTTTGCACTGTGACTGCCCGCCTCCTGTGCCACTCTTTTCCGGAGGCTTCTCTGACACTATTCTCTTCTAGTTTTCCTTCCTTCCTTGTTCTTTGAGCGCCTATTATGTGGCAGAAATTATGCTGGAGATTCAAAAATGAATAAGGCCAAGCCCTGCCCTCCACACACTCTGTCTAGAAGAAGAGTACTGATGGTCGAATCGTCACAGTAAAGGATGGAGGGACGAATGCAGCCCACCACGACATGTGCAGTTCCCTGAATGGGGAAAGAACAGTACACTTCTGCCCCCTCTGCCCACCTCTGAAACGCCGGTCCTACTCCCCTCAGTCCAGGCCCTCTCTGAGGCCCCCTCCCTGGGCAGAACCATTGCTCCCTCCCACACACCATAGAGCACTTCACAGATGCCAGGGCTCTGCACACTGCTCTGGGTACTGCTGGGAGCGTGCCATCACTGGGAGACAGGAACCTCACTCCCCAACTCCTGGTCCCAGCTCCTTACAAGGGTGATTGAAAGGCGGGAGAGAATGGTAGTGAAACACAGACCTGGGCCTGAGCTGCCTGGGTTTGTGTCCTAATGAGACCTTGGACATGTCATCCTACCTCTCCGTGCCTCAGGTTCTGCATCTGTAAAATGGGTATAATAACAGTACATGCTTCGTAGTGTTGTTTGGGGGATTAAATGGATTAATATGAAAGCCTTAGTGCCTGGCCTATGATGAACACTTCATACATCTCGACTGATGTTATTATTAATGGTGATTTCCCTTTCAGAGGTTTGAGACCCAAGACAAAGAGAGGTAAGGTCTCATAAACACGACGACAGTTGTGAGCTACACTGCATCCACTGTGTGCCAGGCCCCGGGGCTCTTGGGGAGGGGGGTGCCGCTCCAGAGTCAGGGTCTGGGGTGAGACTCACCACCTCACCCCCAAGGGCCAGGTCTCTCTTTCCTGGCTGTGAAATGGGATCACCCCCTGGGCAGTAGCGTCCCTGGGAGGCTTAAGTGAAGCGGTGACACTGGTGGCCATTATTACCATGCCCCAAGCCCTTGTACAGACAGCCATCAGGCAGGCCTAGAGAAAGTCAGCCTATGGCACTTCCTGCTCACGCAAGGCCACCTCATCCGCGTCCTCGGAGGGACTAGGAAGCATTAGCCAATCCATCCCCACCAACTTGTTCAGGTCTGCTCTGTGCTGACACCACACCAGCACTGTGGGGTCGGGGCAGCATGGGGGCACACAAGGACAGCCGGTCGATTAGACAGAAAAGACCAGCCCACAGAAATGTGCAGTGGGAGCAGGGGGTGGGGTCCGGAGGTGGCCTGAGCTTACCTTCCTCGTTTGCAAGGATACCCCGAAGGCCAAAGATCTGGGCCACGAGGATGCCGATGGTGATGAAGAGCTGGGGCACCACCCCGAGAGCCCCCCTCAGGTTCTTAGGGGCCAGCTCGCCTAAGTACATAGGCACAACATTGGAAGACAGACCTGGGAGGGGGGTTGGAATAAAAACACGACCAGGAAACATTAGTCCGGCAGGGACAAGCTGTGTCTTCAAATACATTTATTCTTACTCAGCAATCACATTAGTTGGGCTCAAACTTTCTCAACGGTGCAGGAGTAAGCAGACATCTCTTTTAATTCTTAGTCCTTTGAACTTTTAAGGAAAGAGAAAATAGTCTGACCAAAGAAGTTTAAGAAGAGGCACCCTTGCTTCTGGCCTGGTGTCACGTGGGGACAGAGGCCAGCCTGACCTCAGATCTCCCCTCCTGACTAGATTGGCTTCAGAGAGGAAAAGCCCAGCAATGGTCTAGACACTCTCTCCTCCCTTGCTCCCTGGGGGAATCTGTTAATAAAAGACCAAGGACCTCTGCCCACCAGCTTTACCTTCTGAGACAGTATATTACATGATAATCCAATGCATAGATACCTTCATAGACATTGAAGAACCAGCTATATTTATCATAAGCTTTAAAAACTTAAATACTTGTTGTGGAACAACTGCCATCTGGGATGTATGTAATGCCTGACTACTTTTGAATCCCCAATATTTAAACTTGTAAGTTTTCCTCTCTGACTGGAATCTGACCCCCTTAACGACAGGTGGAACTTAATTCTCATGTTCTGAAGCATTTTCACATATATTATCCCATTTACTTCTCCTAAAAGCCCAGTGAGAGGCTGGGAATCTTGGAGGAAGTTCAGGTGGGTTGTCATGAGGTGGGCTGTTAGTCCAAGTATCCTACACCCAGTCATGAGTAAGCTGAGGCTCAGAAAGACATGGGGGTCTGCGGGAGGCTCTGGCCATGGGGAGACCGAGAGGAAACAGAGCTGGGGTGAGTGGAGGTGAGGGCTGCTGGTAATGCGAGGGTACTAGGATAACGTTGAGATGGGAGGGAACTGCAGGCCAAGTTTTCAAGCTTTGCAATTCTGCCCAAAGATGTCTCTGCTTAGTATTTTTAAAGAGCCATCACAGTTGATTAATATTGGTTCTTTCTGCTTTTCAGAGCACATGAGGCAGTCTTTAGAACAGCTCTTAGAGGTCTTGGTGGGGAGGCACCCCACAGGCCCAGTGCCTCCCGTGGTCACCACTCAGGCTGCTTCTTCATGGTGAGTGCTTCTGAACCTGACTGAGAACAATATTGTGGAGTCAGGCATCAGGAGGTTTGTGAAGAGATGAGATTCCCTTCACGTGGGTGGAAGCAATCTCTATTTTGTCTTAAAAAGGACTCTGCGGGGCAACCCCAGCCAGCCTGTTCCGACACCAGAGTCGGAGAAAGCGGCTCCTAATGTCTCAAGTCCTTCAGTGAAAGCCTTCAGCCTTCTTGCCAAAGCCGACTAGTAGCAAACCAGTAAACCGTGAGCATCCTGAAGTCCAGCTCATATCTGTCTCCACACCTCCTGCTCAGAGGAGCTGTTTACTTCATCGTCAGCAGGCTTGAGTCTACACTTTCCTGACTTTTTCAAGAATTACTTGAAATTAAATGAATTATGCTTCTGCTGGTGTTCTCTAAGCATGATCTGAGGACAAAGAGAGCTCCTGACACCTTTCCGGGGGGTCGGTGAGATCAGAACTACTTTCATAAAAATCCTGAGATGCTATTTTTCCCTTTCATTCTTGCTCTCTCATGAGCATACAGTGGACTTTTCCAGAGGCTACATGCCACGAGATATCAGAACCGCAGAATACTGAAGCAGGTCTGAGGATGGGGCTGTCTTCTGTTAAGTCGGTCATGAAAGAGGTTTGCAAAAATGTGAAGCAATGCCACTCTCCTCGCTAAATTTTTTGTTTTAGAATATATAGCTATTTTCGTAAAGACATGGGCTTATTATTGCTATTTTTAAATGAGTTAATACATTTCTTGGTTGCAATTTCTAATATGGTAAATATTAATCAATAAAACCCATATGAGCAAAAGCTCTTTGGAGCCCTCAATAATTTTAAGAATGCAAAGGGGTCCTGAGGCCAAAAAGTTTGAGAACCGCTGACTTAAAGGAATGCTTACTTAGGAGTAAAGGTTGGGATTTTTAACTATGCTTTGTTATCTATTGGATCCTAATATTCCTCTGTTGGAACCAACTGTGAATTGTTGGATGGTCAACAGAAAAGTGACTGCATCTGCTCACTGCTGACAACTTTCAGGAATCATCTATTTTTCATAAAGCTGGGCCCCCTGCAGGGAAAACCCGAAGGCAGGGGCAGGGCCAGGTGCCCTCGGGGCTCCGGCCAAGCTGGCAGAGACTTGGCCAGGTGCTCTCAGGGAACCCAGTATGAAGTGAAGTTTGCCAGGGGCCCACCATTCTCTCCTTGAAATGACCTCTTCTCTCTTCAGGAATCTTGTTTTCCTCTTTTCTCCCCAGCCCTGCAATTCCTCACCATTTCCCCCAACACCAGGCTCCTTGACACCTCCCCTATTGTCAACGAACTTGAGCTAAGGGGTTTGCTGATATCAGGCCAAATCATCCCTTTGTCTCTATCCTCCTGTTTGGAAGGAGAAAATGAGAGTTACTTGGCAATGTCAGAGCCGGGTAGAGGGGGGCAAGTGAGGTGCCCAGGGTGCAGCATTTCCAAGGGCGCTCCCCTTGGAGCCCACCCTAAAGGTGCATGGCCCCGAGAGCGGGTGCCTCCTTACTTTACACCCAGGCGCCTCACTCACCTCCACTGACCCTGGGAAACACTGCCTACAAAAGAGAGCCAACTTGGGGGAAGGCCACGGGCACAGCTTTACCCATGTCTCCTCAGTCTGAAGCAACTATGGGGGAGTTTTCTATAACCACTGGAGAACGGCCCGGGCAGCACAGCTTCGGAGAGTTTGCAAACCAGCTCCGTGGTGTATGAGGGGAGAGACCTCAGACAGGTCAGCACCCTCCTCAGCAGGTGGGCGTTGAAGGAATAAGTGAACTAGAACCCGTGAAAAGCCCTTTGTACACTTTAAATTCTCCTATAAATGTTGCGAGTTGCTATCCTTAACTCTTTTCTAGTAGAGGGATTCCTACATTAGATTGTTTCTCAAGCTTTTTTGACCACGATTCACAATAGAAAATACAGAAATACATTTTACATGGCAAGCTGGTTCTCACATATATACACCGATGAGTAACTGAAACAAAAGTTTCAAAAGATAGTCCTGACCTTTACTATGTATGACATGGTCTGCTCTAGTTAGAAAATCCTGCTCACTAAACAGATGTCACCACCCACTAACCGGTCCCGAGCTGCAGTTTAGAAAACACTGAGATGAAGGATTGGATTGGAAGGACCCTTCTGAACCTAAGATTCCGTATTTCATTCTTTTAAAGAACAGCTTTCTTTGCAGGAAACATCACAGTGAAGAGCTGCCCGCTGTCCACACCTGAGACTAAGGTAGGGGCCTGAGCATCCTCAGGGCAGAAGCATAGGGACAGCTTCAATCTACGTGCTTCAGAACCAGGTGCCTCTTCCCCTCCTCTTGATCATCTTAAGTCACAGAATGGTGGCACAGTGTAGCATTGTTACCTGCACATATTCCCACCAAAAGTCTGGCCAAAATTATCATCTCAAACGACCTGGCAGTTTTGCTGGATCCCATTAAGACGGCGGGCACGATGGAAAATACGTTGTTAAACAGCAACGTCCCTTTTCTGCAGAGGACAAATATTAATCAGTCTGGTTTAAGGATTCACTCATTCGTTTAACAAACGTGCACCGAGTGTCTACTCGGTTACAGCAGTGGCCTTTGTTGCTGTGTTTAAGCTTTGCTGTTGACCGAAGACCAATACAGATCAAGTGCATGGCCTGGTGTGGAATAGTCTCTGTGGGAGCAAATGGAAATGACCACAGCGGAGAGGGTTGGGGTAGAGGGAAAGGATCACAAATTACAAGACAATAGAGGGTTTTTGCAATCATAAACCAACATGATTTTAGTGTAATCTTGAAACTCAAACTAGGTAAGGATATTAGAAGTATGGGCTTGGGGCCGGCCCCGTGGCTTAGCGGTTAAGTGCGTGCGCTCTGCTGCTGGCGGCCCGGGTTTGGATCCCGGGCGCGCACCAACGCACCGCTTCTCCGGCCGTGCTGAGGCTGCGTCCCACATACAGCAACTAGAAGGATGTGCAGCTATGACATACAACTATCTACTGGGGCTTTGGGGGGGGGGGGCGGAAAGAAGTATGGGCTAACCTCACTTATCAATATAGAGGCAAAAATCCTAAATGAAATATCAGCAGATTGAATTCAACAGCATATATGACAAATATTTCAATGTTAAAAACACCATATTAAAGATTATACTGGGGAAAAATAAGGATTATCAATTGAAGCAGCAAAAGAAGTCAATAACATTTGATACCCATTGTGATTTTTAAAAAAACAACCTTAGAAAAACTATAAAAATAAGGGAATTTATGTAAGCTGACAAAGAGTGTCTCGTAAAAACCTGTAACAAACATCAAACTTAATAGAACTTAAAAAGCACTCCCATTTAAGTCAAGACTGGAGGTGAACTTGGGCCCTGGAGAGCCTGACACAGGCGAAGGGAAAACTTTTCTGGAGAGGACACTTCCCAGGAGTCCCCCGGTCAGGCTCACGAGTGATGGAGCCCCACCACCACAAAACACACTCAACACTCCACAATATGCAAGAGGCTGCACGTTCAAACAGCACAGCTTCAGACAACAGGATTAGACAGAGGCTATAAAATGTTTTAAATGCTTAGTGTCACAAAATAAGGAATCAAAATGGTACTAAAGGAAGAACAAGAAACTATATAAAATAAAAACTATCCAAAACAATAGCAAAAAAAAGAGAGACAAATTTAGAAACAAATAAATAGAACTTCTTGAAATGCAAAATATAGTCATTGAAATAAAACACTTGGTAGGTGAATTACAGCTGAGGCGAGAATTAATAAATAGGAAGGTAGACCTGAGGACGTTACATAGAAAGCAGCAGACAGACAGAGATAAGAAGATGGGAAATATGACGGAGCCGGCCAAGTGGCGTGGCGGTTAAGTTTGCATGCTCTGCTTCGGTGGTCCGGGGTTCACTGGTTCGGATCCTGGGCATGGACCTACGCACGGCTCATCAAGCCATGCTGTGGCAGCGTCCCACATAGAGCAACTAGAAGCATGTACAACTATGACCTACAACTATCTACTGGGGCTTTGGGGAGGAAAAAAGGAGGAAGATTGGCAACAGATGTTAGCTCAGGTCCAATCTTCCTCAAAAAAGAAGAAGATGGGAAGTATGAGAGATTAAGATGTGGAGGATTATAGTATCATTATTCACAATAGCCAAAAGGTGGAAGCAACCCAAATGCCCATTGATGAATGAATGGATAAACAAACTTTTACGTATTTATACAACAGAATGTTATTCAGCCTTGAAAAGGAAGGAAATTCTGACACGTGCTACAACATGGAGGCACCTTGAGGACATTATGCTAAGTGAAATAACCCAGTCACAAAAGGACAAATCTTATATGATTCCACTCATATGAGGTCCCTAAAGGAGTCAAATTTACAGAGACAGAAAGTCAAATGGTGGGTGCCAGGGGTTGGGTTTGGGGGGAATGAGGAGTTATTGTTTAATGGCGACAGAGTTTCAGTTTTGTAAGATGAAAAGTTCTGGAGATGGATGGTGGTGATGGCTGCACAACAATGTGGATGTACTTAATGCCAACAGCCTGCACTCTGAAAAAATGGTGAAACCTCAGACAAGGAACCACAGTGAATTCCAGGATAAATAAATTAGCCTTTGCTTGCTCATGAAGGGGAAGATTCAACAGTGTAAGGATGTCAGTTTTCCTCAAATTAAATGCTAAATCCAAAGCAATTCCAAGCAGAATCCTTTTTCAGGGATTTTGATAAACTGATTTAAAAATTAACACAGAGCAGTAAAGGAACACGAATAACTAAGATAAATCTGAGAGCAACTGACTTTTCACATGGAAAAAAAATAAAATAGAATTAGCTTTCTCTCACCACTCACTATATATGAAATAAAATTCCAGATCTATTTGGGAAAAACAAAGTTGTTTAAAAATTATAGAAAACTATCCTTATGACTCCAGGTAAGGTAAGCTGCCTTAAGACACGAAAAACAGAAACCATAAATGAGAGTTAAATTTGACCACTTGAACATTTAAAAATTTTGTATAAAAAAGATACTATATGTCTGATTAGAAAAGAAAGCAACAGATTGAGAAGATATCTGCCCAGTATAACAGAGCACAATGCTCAAAAGTGAAATTTCCTCCCAGCTGTGTAATCTTGGGTACGTTACAGCGTCTCTCTGTGTCTCGTTTTCCTATCTTTGAAAAGGGGATGGGGCTTTTGTAAGGATGAGAGGAATTAATAACCCTAAAAGCACTCAGGATAGATTCTGGCACATAGGAACCCATCAATAAATTGTTAGTCGCTACTGTTATTTAAGGAACACCTACAAATCTTTAAGAAAACCACAAGCAACTGAATAGCATTTATCACATTCTCAAGCAGACGGTTAGACAAGCAACTGTCGGCTCCATCTGCACGCCAGACGGCAAGTCCTTCACTCAAGGAGAAGCGTCCTGCAGATCTCACTGTGACTTGATTGATGTCCTGCCCCCTGAGGGCCTAAGGGAAAATTGTGAGTTCAACACCAACCTTCCAGGAAGACCTCAAGATCTTAGGTCCCAAACCAGAGGTTGTGTGTTTCTATTCTCAGACTCTTTTTGAAAAATACTGGAGAAGGAACCAAAGTCTGGGTTCTGGCCTTGACTCCTGAGCTAGCTAGATCTGTGGCCGAGAACAGGAACTTGACCTCCCCCGCCTTTCTGTGCTCATCTGAGACGGGGCAGGGTTGGAGGAGAGGAGCTTGGAAATGCTGTTTATAACGAGGCTGCTCTCTCCTGTGGAATTTAAACGGGGAAGTGGGACATCTTAAGGACATTTTTTGGAGTCAAATACAGAATTTCTAATGCTTCTAGAATTAGGGGCAAAGATATAAGCTCTGCCCTTGGCGTTCATGACACTCACAGTGAGAGTCGTTCTGGGACCACACAGTTTCACACTGACATTGATTTCAGCCATTTCAGAGTTTTACATGAATTTAATTTGGGCTAAATTTTGCATATTACTTGATCCCAAGGTAAAAGAACAGAGCAGTTAGTTTGTGTTCCTTTAAGAGGCCGAGTTCAAGGACACTGTGCTATGTTCTCTGTTGGGACTGACACCTTGGCCACATCATCTGGTGTTTGACTCTTCTAAAGGTAAAAAAACAGGAGAGAACTTGTTTTCGGTTTTGGTAAGGAAACTATCTTCAAAGCAAGAGAGCAGAGACAGTGGGAGTGAGTCCTGGTCTCTGAAGCACACTCTGCTCTTTCCATAACCACCCCAGAGCCTGAGCCCCATTACCCCACTTCCAGCCCTCAGGCCTTGCCGAGGTCCCCAAACGCTTGGTCAGTGTCTAGTCTTCTTCTCAAGACCATGTCAGAAAACAGAAATGATCACAACGGTTATTACCTAGTTTTCCAAGAACAATTTCAAGCTTTAGGCCTAGGGATCAAACTCTGAGGGGGTCTATGAGTTTCGGGGAATTGAAAATTCACCTTCCCTTACCTGCCCAATTTATTCACCAAGGGGCCAACCATGAGGGATCCGAGAAAGCCTCCGAAGGGAAACATGGACACAGAAATGGACCACAGCAATGTCAAGGAAAACTCGCTTATGTATTCACCGGCTCTACTGTAGTAGGTATTGTTATAAAATTCTTTCATGAGCTGGAGAACAAAGCAAAACAGAACATCCAAATCACTTGGCCTGGTTTTGCAGAAAGAACCACTTAAGTTGTTGTGCCACCCATTGGGATGACCTGGGCACAGAGATATCAACATTATTAAGCGGAGGAAAGGGAGTAAGGACAAAGGTGTACTAACAGCAATTAGCAGGGGGCACCCATGGGGAGCGCTATGAGGCCTCTGAGAGGCTAATTGCCTGGGATGTTTCTAACACGGGAAAGGACTGACTCTAGTCTTCCAATCCGTTGGATGATCCCTGCCCCTCCAGACTCCTCTATAGATTGCAAACCTGCAGAGGATCAGACCCCCACCACCCGGAGGCCAGCCCACCGTGTGTCCAGCTGGCCAGCTCTCCATGAGAAGCTGAAGGAGGCCTGGGGACTTGGTTCATACCCACAGCCCTGTGCCTGCAAGTCCCCAAGGCCCTGCGCTGTCACTTGGGTGTTTCCCCCTCCCTTCACTTGAGGACCCACTGTGTGCCTTCAGTGTGTGTGCGGTCCCACTCTGGCGACCATGCTGGGCACGGGCTGCTCCAAACCCACCTCCTTGTTTACTGGGGGCTGCGTCTCACTCACCACAGCCACCTACCTCGGCGGGGGAGTTGACGGCAGCCACGTTGTACCCATACTGGAAGGATGACCCAAAGGCAGCTATCAGCGTTGCCAGGGCAAGGACAAGTGTCAGCCTCTGTAGGAAGAGAGATCACGGCTTACTTCAGGAAGCAGCCCAGGGTCCGAGGGAACTCCTGATTTACTGCAACATCTTCTAGAAAGACGTAATAGCATCTGCGGATCCGTAGTCTTTCAACCACTCCCTATCTTGAAACCTACCCGCTACCCACCTTGGGTGAGAAGAGGTTTTCTTAACTGTAGCACTTAGGGCCGGATAACTCTTTTGTTATGGGGGGCTGTCCTGTAGGAACACCCCTCCCCCATCTGTGACAACCTAAATGTCTCCAGGCACTGCTAAATGTCCCCCCGGTGGGTGGGGAATTGCCCCTGGTTGAGAACCACTGGGTCAGAAGCAAACCGAAGGGTCACCTACTCCAATGCTCCATCTAATGTCCAAATAGCTTCCGTGACACTCCTGCCACGGGGCTGCATTTGCCGACTGTAGCAAATGCGCTCAAGTGCCGTCTTAAACGCAAATGCCCCTAAAAATCAAAGAGGAAAAAATGCAAAAAATTTTAATTATTTAGGGCCACTGATTAATTTCCTTTAGCCCCTGGACTTTTGCTGTAACAGGCAGAAGGTGCAGTGAAAAAATATTTAAATATAGATTTCTGGGGACTCTTAAACACAGACATTCTGTGATAATATCTCCCTTTGACATAGGAGGAACTGAACACTCATTTAAGACAATCTTAAACGACAAGCGGGGATTCATCAGTAAAGTAATGACAAGAGGGAGAAAAATAAAAGTGGAAAGAGCTTTGCTCTTAGAATCTACAGATCTCATTTTGAACTTGCCCACTGCCACTTTCTAGCTTAATTTCTACGATCTTCAGTTTCCTTATCTTTAAAATGAAGACAATAACACTCCCTCAGAGTTATTGCAAGGACTAATTATGAAAGCATCCAGTGTAGAGGGAATCCACGGACCGGGCTGGGCCAGGACACGGCTCTGAACCCACCACTGAAGCACTTTCATTCAGGTCCTCTGACGGAGGTCCCCTTTCACATGGGACACGTGCTCCTCTGGTGGCAAGCTGAGATCCTCATGTCTTCCTCTGGACAGCATCCCTCCTAATCTAAAGAGGACCTCTTGAGAGAGTAAGTGAGGAGCAGGACAGGCAGAGAAACAACGGTCACTCTTGCCTTGTTGTGGTGCCCCCGAGAGGAGAGATGAGTCAGTTACCCTCCGCAGAGAACGAGCAGGACCTGCCAGGAGCCCTGGTAGGAGCAAAACCACTAGCGAAACTTCACCCTTCTCCTCCTCCCTCCACCAAATGAATTAGCAAATGGTTAGTTCAGTAGGAAGTTTCTGGCAAGGAAGATAAGAGCCTCAGACCAGGCAGCCTCTCAAGGAGCAGGGGGCTCTGTTTCCAGTCTCTCCTCAGCCCTCACCATCCTCTGGGGCCAGCGGGGGAAGTGGGTGACAAGACTGGCAGGAGCAGGTGACAGTGTCCAGGAGGGAAGGCAGGGTCCAGGCCTGTTGCTGCACGGCCCTGTATTTTCTAAAGGTGGGAGTGCACAAGTAGGCACCCCACACACCCCACCCGAGATGCAGGGCATGGCAGACTTAGCTCCCCTCCCACCTGAAGTGCTCTGGGTATGTATTCATTCATTCACTCACTCATTCATTCAAGATATTGAGCACCCACTGTGAGCCAGGCATTGTTCTAAGTGCTGGGCATATAGTGGAGAACAAAACAAAGATTCCTCCCCTACAGCTGTCTATTGCTTGATTTTGTGGAAAGAAGGAAGGAAGGAAAGAATGGAAGGAGGAAGGAAAGAACAGAAAATGATGATAAAAATTTCTCCTCTTTTAATTCTCTTCCCAGTAAACGATTAACTATAAATGCATTTACACTGCCAGGTGTAATTCCTGATCACGCTCTGCTTCGATGGGTCCTAAGGTTTGAAGTCCTTGGCAAAGCTCAGCTGGTGAGCTGGCTGGTGCCCCAGACTGGGGGACACCCCGCCAGGCACCATGGACAGCCAGCTCCCTGACTGCTTTTATGGGATCTCAGCAAAAATGACCAGAAAGACCCCAGGCTCTAGAGTCGCTAAACATAGAGCACACAATTCAGCTTCTCTTCTTTGGCTTCCTCCGTGAATTCAAGCCACAAGCACATTCTACGGACCCGCAGGAATCAGGGCTTACCCTCTGTGGAAATAGCAAAGACACTCTGGGTAGGTTCTCACTGACCTGGCTGGTCCAAATGCCTTCATTCATTAAATAAATATTTATTGACAGCTCACTATATGTTCTAGGTACCACACTACCATCTGGGGAGCAAAACAGCTGCCCTCAAGAGGATTATGGTTCAATGGGGAAGCAGACATTTAAAAAACTACATAGGTCCAGCCCAGTGGCATAGTGGTTAAGTTCTCGAGCTCTGCTTCAGTGGCCCAGGGTTCATGGGTTTGGATCCTGGGCAAAGACCTACACACCACTCATCAAGCCATGCTGTGGTGGCATCCCATATACAAAGTAGAGGAAGACTGGTACAGATGTTAGCTCAGGGACCATCTTCCTCAAGCAAAAAGAGGAAGATTGGCAACAGATGTTAGCTCAGGGCCAATCTTCTTCTCCAAAATAAATAAATAAATAAATAATAAAAAACTACATAATTTAGCAATTAAACTATATCTGTAGTATGTTCTATGACGAAAGACCACAGAAGTGGTTAAAAAGAGGAATTAGGAAAAGTGAGAGAGGATGGGGACTTGGGTAAGGGTAGTGGCTGTGGCAGGGGCAAGAAGTGTCAGCTTTCAGGACCATTTAGAAACTGAAATCAAAGGACTTGGCACACCATCAGGAAAATGCAAATAAAAACCACAACGAGACAGCACTTCTCACCCACGAGGATGGTTAAAATCAACAAGACGGATAATAATAAGTGTTGGCGAGGACATGGAGAAAATTGGATCCCTCTTACAGTCTGGAAGTTCCAAAGTTAAACATGGAGTAACCATATGACCCAGCAATCTCAGTCCTAAGTGTATACCCAAGAGAAATGAAAACATATGTTCACACAAACTTTAACACAAATGTTCACAGCAGCATTATTCATAATAGCCAAAAAGTGGAAACAACTCAAACACCCATCAACTGATGAATGGATAAACAAAATGTGGACTATTCATATAATGGAATATTATTTGGCCATAAAAAGGCATGAAACACTGATACCAGCTACAATGTGGATGAACCTTGAAAACATTATAAGTGAAAGAAGCCAGTCACAAAAGACCACCATCTATGTGAAATGTCTAGAATAGGCAAATCCATGAAGACAGAAGATAAATTAGTGGTTGCCTAGGGCTGGGGAAGAAGAGGAGGGGATGGGGGGAAATTTGGAGTGACTGCCAGTGGGTATGGGTTTCTTTCAGGGGTGATAAAAATGTTCTAAAATTGATTGTGGTGATGGTTGCACAATTCTGTGAATATACATTGAATTGTATACTTTAAATGGTGAATGGTATAGCGTATGAGTTATATTCTCAATAAAGATACTACAGTCATGCACCACATAATGACGTTTCTGTCGACTACAAACCCCATGTATGACGGTGGTCTCATAGGATTAGTACCATATGGCCTGGGTGTGTAGTGGGCTATACCACCTAGGTTTGTGTAAGTACACTCTAGGATGTTCGCACAACGCTGATGTCACCCAATGACCCAGTTCTCAGAACATATCCCCATTGTTAAGCGACACACGAATGTATATAAAAAAGGCATGTAAAAGAAAGCCAGCCTTAAGCTTTCTTTTTTCTTTTCTTTCCTTTTTTTTTTTCCACTTTCCAGGAGAGGAAAAAAAAAGAGATTTGGTACAGGGCTGAATTAGGGCATGAGGGAGAGGAAGAGGCCAAAGAGGACGTAAGGTCTCCAACCCGCCTGTTAAAATGACAAGTGGCCCAGTGGCCTGGAGACATGAATGGGAGGGGGCTCTCCTCAGAGACCAAGGCGAGCCGAGACTCTCCCTTGAGAGAAACCGGGAACCACATCCCTCATGCCCACAGTCAACTGGCTTCCTGTTTTTCATAACGCTGAGGACATTTGAGACTCTAGTAAAAGAACTACCTCAGGGCTGGCTGTCTGACAGTGTGATTCAAGGACGGTGGGAGGGAAGCCCTGCCCACACCATCTCCCTTAGGAATCTGTCTCCACAGCCCACTTCCACCGTCAGAGAGACACTCTCAGCATAAGACCTGTCTTTGTCAGGAATCTCCAGGCAGAATGCAAATATCCCTGGAAAAGTGAGTTCTTACAAATTAGTAACAATTTAAGTCACTTTATCACACTATGGAATGAAAATTTTCACCAGCAGACACTGAAGTTTAAGAGGTGAGGGAGAGAGAGACCAACATCACAACATTTTAGAGCTGGGGTGCCTTGCCTCGTTGCTGTGGGGTTCAGAGCACGACCCCTGCAGCCCGACAGTGTGGGATCGAATCCAGCTCTCCCGCTGCTGGCTGTGCGGCCTTGGGCCAGTCACTGACCTTCTCTGTCTCTGTTCCTTCATCTGTAAAGTGGGGACAACTAGACTACCTTCCTCATAGGATTGAAACTGGTGGACACGTAGCCATTAATGATTAGGTAGCTAGTAACTGAAGTTTTTTCAGGCAGTTATGAATTGTAGCCTTTAGTTGTTCGCCTGCCCATTGTTAGCTGTGTTGCTTACTTTTCAAGTCATGTAGATAGCATTGATCCGACTCCCACTAGTTTCCTCATAGATAACATCTCTGATGCTTGTGTCACCATAGTAATGGTGCTTAAGTCCTTTCAGGAACTGAGACTCCTTGTCCAGTTCAGGCCGGTTAAGACCACTGACTCATCAACTGGGCAACCTCCTGACGTCAGGGAGCCAAAAACTCCACCCTCAGATGATGCCAACACCACCATATTGTGAACACACGTCCTAGGAAAGGCCATGAAGCTACGCTTGCGCAGATCATCAATTACCTCACTCCTCCTTGCCTCCAATCATCTATTCCCACACTTCAGACCACCGCGCCCCCTCATCCCATAACTATCCCTAATCCCTATTTTTCGGGGAGGTGGGTTTGAGATTTGTTTGTGTGACAGGCAAAATGAACCTGTTTCGATAACAGGATTGACACGAGGAATGAGTGAGTTCATACATGTAAAACGCTTAGAACCACACCTGGCCTGTAGTAAGTGTTACAGGTGGGTTTGCTATTATTATTAATTATTAATAAGGAGGACCCAGAGGGGAAGTTACTTGTTCCACAACACTGAACGAGTTGGTGGTGGAGGCACTCCACAAGAAAATACGTGTTTTTATTTTCCAAAGCACTTTGACTTTTTTTTTTCCTAATCTATTTTATTTTTTTCTTTTAGGCCAAGCGTCCTTTTTCCTGGCAGAATGTCCTTGATGCACATCAGACAGATTCTGGTCTTTTCTCTTTACATATGAGGAAAGCAAAAGCCAGCGAGGCCGAAGTCACACAGCCACTAGTGGACAGAGAGTCGGGCCCTCCCCACTGCTGGTGCCCTCTCCACCAGCCCACGCAGCCCCTGGCAGCCCAGCCCCGACTCTGTATAGCCTTCGCCAGCCTCTTCACTCCTCCTCGGCTCCTAAACCATCCTTCAGCTTCATTTAATTATTTCCCAGATTTTTATAAGCAGTCACCGCTGGAATAGTTTAGTTTTGAGGCGTCTCAAGGAAGCCCCGTATATGCCCTGGTTTTTGTCCAAAGGGGCAGGTCTGCCCTCAGGTGGCCGGCAGGGGGAACCTGTCATCCCACCTGGCACTTGGAGAATGGACAGGGCAGGTAGCTATGATTTGTGACCATTTTAATTATTTCCTTTCAAAATGTCTCACTCATTTTCAGGGACCACCACTCAGGGGCATTTCCATTCTTCTGCAGCCACACCTGGGGGGCACAGCTGGACGGTCCATTTCTCTTTGAAGTAGGGGCACAGACCAGACCAGGGCCTCCCCTGACTTCAAAACCCCTAAGTTCTTGTTAAAATAAAGGGGATAACATTTGACTTGTCTAACACTCTCTTAGGTGTTGCGAAAGCCAAACAAGATAATCCACATGAAGGTACTCAGTAATCTCTAAAGCAGAGATTCTCATTGGGATCTAGTGAGTAGAGACCAGGGATGCTGCTCAACATCCTACAACACACAGATCAGCCCCCCAGAGGGAAGAATTATCCAGCTCCAAATTTCAACGGTGCCCTGCTCTGAAGGATGATCAAAAAGTAATAACATTTATGGGGGACTCACTATGTTCCAAGAAATTTACATGCAATCTCTCATCTAATTGTACCAGCAGCCCCATGGGGTGGTATGGTTATTATTCCCACTTCAGAGATGAGAAAACTGAGGCACAGAGCAGTTAAATAACTTGCTCACATTCCCAAAGCTAGAATAGGAAAGAACAGGAATGAATCCCAGGTATTTCTACTTCCCAAACCCACTCTTAATCTATAAGCTACAGAGCATGTTCCCAACCTCACTACAGCAAGGGGCTCACATCCATGATGGAATAAATAATAAATTGCACAAATATGTACCTCTCCCCCCATAAATATAAGCAGATACTGTTGTAATGAATAAAATGCAAATTTCTTAAAAGTATTAATAAATTCATATTATCTTTCTGTCATTATGCATTTTCCTCAATCGAGGGACTCTAAAAGTACAACCACAATTATATGGTGGTGGGAGGTCCAGAAAAATCTTTTGCCTTTAAAAAAAAGAGTCTTATCATCTAAAAGGTAGGGAATCTCTGCTACAAATTTAAATTAAATTCAAATCTCGTAACGTCTTTTCTGAGTCTATCTGCTTTTCATGCTGGCTTAGCTATGTTACTTGCTGAAAAGAGTAATTGAAATGCTCTGAAGCCAACACCAAAACAAAACAAAACAAAATCTCACAAACAATGTATAAGGATTTTGTTGCTGGTTTTGCAATCCCTTCACCTCAGGTTCTTACGGGTAAGGAAGTTGAGATAAATTAATCCTTTGAGTCTCTTCAATTCGGTTACACGTACTTTTAAAGGCTGGTCCAGTGGAAGAATTCCCAAAGAATCTCTAAATCTACAAGTCTCTAAATCCCTCCTCTGCCTAGTCCCTGTGCAAGTCCAGCTGCTGGGTGAACTCTGAGGGGCAGGTCCCCCCAGAGGTCCTCCTCAGCACAGAGCTCCCCAGAACATCCCCTAGCAACGCGGAACAGGCCCAGCAGTGGGGCTGCTCCCTGCTCCATCCCTGAACGGTACACTTACCCCTTCCTTCTTAATCGGGTCCTGCTGCGGCATCTTTGCTCTGCAAGTGCAGAGTGCTGCTTACCTTCTCTCAGCCAAAATAACAAATGCACTGAATGGAGAGAGAAGACATTCTGGCTGCACTTTGGTCGTGCCAAGTAACAGCCAATAGTATTTTTATGGCCAGGCTAAGGCAGAATAACCCTTTCAGGAACCCAGAGGTTTGTCTTCCTTTCGCTTCTTTTAAATTAGATGTCTGGGGTTTAGCTCAGCAAGTGGCCTCTCCCCTGGGACTGCAGGCACAGCGCCTTCCTGATTGGGACAGTCTGGGATATTTCCTCACTGCGAACGCTACCATTAGTCAGGCTAATGGTGAGTGACTGGAAGGATTATTTCTGTCACCAACACATGGAAAGCAAGAGCTGCCACAGACCGTACAGCATACCAGGTAATGTGGGGGCAAGAGACAGGGTCACCAGAGGCTTCTCAGAAGCGGTCTCTGCTAGGGGGCCTGCAGCCAAGTCTTTCTACTAGAGAGTCAGCTTTTGCCTAGATACCCATGCAACACTTTCTTGGAAAGTTTCCTTTTTAAGGAACTCAGAGCGGCCTAGAGATGTTATTTTCTGTGTATTCATCACTATTGCAAAGGCAGTAAATACTTCAAAGCCCTTTATCTGCAGGGCAGGGAAAATCAGTCACAGCTGCTGGTCTGAGTCCTCCACTCACCATCAGGATACTGCCAGCCCCCTGTGCTCCACATGTGTTCAGCCACCACGGGCACAGCAGGGCAAGTGGCCAAAATCCAGAGCAAAGTCCCACAGTCCTATGGGCTTTCATCTTCACAGGACATATTCCCTGTTTTATTTGCTGTGGCACAAATCCAGTTAATTTAGTCTTTCCTTCCCCTCATTCATTTTCAAATTCACAGTTACCTGGGAGCCCCCTATGTGTCGGGCACTGTTCCCGGCATCAGCAGCAAACTAGGGAATTGTGCCCAGGCTCCTCTGTGCAGGAGACTGTGAGGAGGGTGACAGTGTAATAGCCCATGTGTGTGTGTGTGTGTGTGTGTGTGTGTGTGTGTGTGTGTGTTGGGGGGAGGTCCCTATGTCCCCATTCGCCAACGAGGACTGACCATTTTCTTTCACTACCTTCACTTACTGTATTTTCCCTTCTGTGTCACAGACCTAATACAATGATTTCCAACTAAGGTTTGGCAAGACCAGAGGTTTCCAATTATTTCAAAGAGTTTTGAAAAATTCTCCAAAGAAAATGCACTTTAGTTGGGGCTGGGGGGTCGGGGGGGAAACAACTGCTGAGGAGTGAAGGGGAGGGTTCAGGTTGTACAAACAAAAAGAAATGTCAAAAGTTTGCAATCATCAGTCATTGTCAGGCGCAGAGGAAATCAAGAGACTTCCTGCCTGGCGGAGATCTCCCACCTCGCTCCCCGTGTGCCCCGGGCCAGTGGCGAGCTGAAAACTGAGGGGCGATGGCGGACACAGACAATCCCCACCCCTGCCTCGACTTCCCCAACTGGAGCGGGGAGGGCGGTGGTCCAGGCCACAGGCCCGGAGGGGACTGTCTGGGCAGGGTGGGCCGCAGTGCCTGGCTCCCGGGGGTCCCAGGGCAGCGCAGGCACGGCTGCGGCGTGACCGCCGCCCCGGCGGCGGAGGGAGAGGAGCGCGAGGAGGCGAGGGCGCGCGGGGAGGCCGCCCGGTGCCGGCCGCGGGGCGTGGGCTCCCAGCTGGCCCCCGCGCCGTCCTCAGCCCCTGCCCGAGTCCTCCGGGCCCAGGACCCCGACCCCCGCAGTGGGCGGAGCGGCCTGCAGCCCCTCACCTCGGGCCGCCGTTAGCCCTGGCAGAGGCCTGTGGGCTCCGAGGGCACCTGGGGACTCCGGGGGGCCTGGAACAGTCGGGAATGGGCCCAAGTGTCCTGGAACTGCCCCTACTCTCGTCCTGTGCGCCCCCTGCCGGGTCCTTCCCGGCCCCTGGACAGGGCACAGCAGCCTCCGGCCCAGCACCTCAGGCCACCATTAGGCCTGTTGGGGGTCCTCTGGGCTCCCAGGGATCTGGGGGCGCAGACGAGGGAATGGCCCACTGATTGGGCGCGGGCACTGCCCCTGCCCAGGACCCTGCTGGGCTTCCGCCTCAGGCTGACCTGAGCTGTGTGGCCTTGGCTTACCCACTACAAGCGGTCTTTCTTTTTGTTTTTCTGAACTTGTGTTAATTTTTACCCATGGGAGCTGAAAACTGGGGGGTGGGTCTCAGATTCCCGCGCACTGGGCCTTGGCCTCCCCACCCTGCCTTGTCTCTGTCCCGTCTGAACTAGGAAGGGAACCTGACAATTGAAGCCTATTTTAGCCTTAGAGTTTGAAATGACAATGATAAACAACACTGATTAACTCAAGGACGTTTGCAGATAACAGGCGGAGGCATGTTGCAGAACACGTCTTAGTATTTCCAAGAAATTCCAAGACTTGTGTTTTGAAACTACCTCTCACCTCTGGTGAGAGCCAAAGAAGCAAAGGGAAGGCAGACATTTGCAGGGCCATACCCGGGTACTGGCAGGGCCTTCCTGACTTTCTCTTCCCCACCTTCAATACTGTTTGATGCTTTGCGGAGAAGTTATATAAGGATTTTTATCACTGAGGGAGAAAAGCACCCAAAGCCAATTTTCTTCTCAGAGGCCGGTGTGTTAGGCCCTCTCTAACCTCTTGCAGTGGGGAAAGGAATCCTTGCTTGCCAAGGATTCTGACATGAGTATTTGGGGTCCAGAACTCAATTCCCAAGTTGTTATTACTGACATAAAATGTAAATATGTTAGCACAAAATTTTAAAAGATTTAGCAGAATCTGAAAACAGCGGTTATTCTGGGATGTGAGATTATGGATGATTTTAATCCTAGAATATGTTTTTTTTTTTTTAATTTTATTTATTTATTTTTTCCCCCAAAGCCCCAGTAGATAGTTGTATGTCATAGCTGCACATCCTACTAGTTGCTGTATGTGAGATTCGGCCTCAGCATGGCCGGAGAAGCAGTGCGTCAGTTCGCGCCCGGGATCCGAACCAGGGCCGCCAGTAGCGGAGCACGTTCACCTAACCGCTAAGCCACAGGGCGGGCCCCTAATCCTAGAATATGTTTATGTTTATATTTACTACTGTACTACTACTGTACTGGGGAGGGTACAACAGGGTGCAAAAATGAAAATAGCCTTGGCCTCATGGGGCTTAGACTCTAGTTGAGGAAACAATTTAGTCAAATAAGCATATTGATGAGTTTATAACTATAAAAGGGCTCTAAAGATGGGGGTAGGGAGGCAGTCCTGGTCAGAGACGGCTTCCCTTAAAAAGTGAGCTGGGGCTTGATACCAGCTCCACACAAGGTTGACATAAGGGAAGCCATATTATAGAAAAGAAATCATATTGTAACTTTGAATGATCTCTGATTAACTAGCCCAGACACGCTCTGTGGATTTATGGCCTCTCCCAGCTGCAATAAGTGGATAACTTTATTCTCTTGAGTTCTTTGGGAATGTGATGACCCTCGGGGCAGAGAGTCTTTGTGGATAGCCGTCATCAAGGACAACTGAAAGTCCTGGGTAGAGGATGTTGCTCCAGTGGCTGATGCATATCCAGTAAAACAAAAGACTATCAGGAACTAAGACCAGATGTCTGCCCCCACCTGGAGATCAGACGGATGTCCTCACCCAGAGACCAGCTGCCTCCCCCACCTGGAGACCAGCCCTCTATATAACTGGCCTGTAGTCTTTGTTCTGTAAGGTGGTTCTTTTGGACACAAGTCGGTCATCTTCCCTCTTGCTAGTAAGCTATAAATAAAAAGTCTTTTCCCTCCAACACCTTGCCTCTTGACTATTGGGATGTCTTGTGGTGGGCAGATGGGTGTTTGGACGGTAACAAGCTGAGATGGAAAGGAAGGATGGCTAGAGTTTACCTAGGTAAAGGGGGATGGGGATGGGGTGGTGGAGAGAGACTTCCGACAGGGAACAGTACGTGCGAAGGCCCTGTGGTAGAAGAGAGTGTGATGCCATCAAGAAATTGCCAGGTCAGCGTAGCTGAAGAGCACAAAGCAGAGAGGAAGAGGGAAGGGAGAAGGAGGCTGGTGAGGTGGGCAGGGCCAGACTACATTTAGCTCTTGTAGACCATGTTAAGGAGCTTGATTTTTGTTCTAGAAGCAGAGAGAAGGCAGTAAGAGTTTTGAAGAGTGATCAGATTTGTGTTTTTAAAAGTTCACTTGGGCTGCTGAGAGGAGAACTGGTGAGAGTGTCCCCGACTAATTGCCCTGAGGAACTCAAGGGAGGTTTTGGAAGCATTTAACTGTTTCTCCAAATTATTTTTTTCTTTTTATTATGGTAAGAGATGCAATCACCAACCACCATGAACCAGACTAAGCCCAACACAAGAGCTACGCCTACGACCTTCACCTCATTTTTAATGCTAAGATCATCTTTCTGGGAGGAGCTTAGGCCTCATTACCGTAACCTGCAGTGTATGTGGAAGCATGTTTTCCAGCTGAGCCTGCACAAGCAAATGCCCACCTCCTCCCACCTTTTTGTTTTTTGAGGAAGATCGGTCCTGAGCTAACATCTGCCAATGCTCCTCTTTTTTCCCTGA
This sequence comes from Diceros bicornis minor, assembly GCF_020826845.1. Taxonomy (NCBI): domain Eukaryota; kingdom Metazoa; phylum Chordata; class Mammalia; order Perissodactyla; family Rhinocerotidae; genus Diceros; species Diceros bicornis. Next base: position 28,706,951 of record NC_080752.1, read on the forward strand.
GGAAGACTGGCCCTGGGCTAACATCCGTGCCCATCTTCCTCCACTTTATATGGGATGCTGCCTCAGCATGTCTTGACAAGCGGTGTGTCGGTGTGCGCCTGGGATCTGAACTGGCAAACCCTGGGCCGCCACAGCAGAGCGCACGCACTTAACCGCTTGCGCCACCGGGCCGGCCCCCTACCTCCCCCTTTTGAATGTTCATTGCCCGTCGAAATAAAAGGCCCCTGCTGTCCTGCGCTTGGGGGACCACCATGACTTTGGAAATGATTCCTCATGGCCTTGTATTTGCTGCGAGTATACTTTACTTTGTGTGACTACTTCTGGCTGAGAGTCTGATTTTAACTCGCCAGGAGGTGAGCCCACTTTTGGTTCAGTGACAAGGGGACAAAAGACCAATGGGTTTGAGGAAGGCAAGAGGGGCAGTAGATCTTTGCCACAGGGCAGGTGAAAGATGACAGGGACTTGGACCAGAGTGGTGGTAGAGATGAGAGAAGTGGATACTTTTGAGAGATATTTAGGAGGAAAAATTGATAAACCTTGGTGATCAAAAGGATGTGGGGAGGGGAAATAAGAGAATTTCTGTATTACTGTTGTAATAAAACAAAAAGTAAAAATGGTCTTTATGAAAATCAAACTTTTCAGAATTTAAAAAAGAAAAAAAAGCTTATATAGGAAAATTTAACCAGGACATAAAATGTTGAAATAACACCACAAAGCAGGCTGGCAAATCCCTAGGCTGTTCTGAGACCAGACAACGATACCAAGACTTCAGGTCACTGCTGGTCTCACCTCCTCTAGGAATGTTCTAGAATTTTAAAGTTCTGCCATGGGCCTCTATTGTACAGTCTGAGGTGACTCCTCCTACCCCTCCCCAAATCCTTTTGATCAGTTCTTCCGCAATAGTGATAGAATTTTGGGCAGGACCTGTGGCTGCCCCAAAATAAAGACAATGTTTCCCCATTGTCCTTGCAGTTGGCACGGACATACGACAAAGTTCTGTCGAATGCAGAGTACACAAAGGTGTCATGTGGTGGCTTTCAGGAACCTTGCTCTCTTCTTTGTCCCTTTCTCCATTCTGCTGCCAGGAATGTGGGTGCTACCAGCTTGGACCATGATGTTGAGGCCACACAGGACAGAGTAACAAGATGGATCCCTTACCCTGCTGAGGGCTCCTCCAGTGCTGGACCACCCGCCTGGACTTAACATGAAAGTAAAATACTCCTCTAACCTAATTATCACTGACATAACCATTAAACACATGCCCCAGTCAGTGGAGACATTTTCATATATACGTTTTAATAGACTACAGCCTAAATCAGATTTTAAATTTCGATGCAACGGCTCTCTACTGGAAGTGAACGGCCTAAGGACCCTCGTCTTAAAGGAGAAAGCCTGGGCCTCTGTGCTGCTGGGTGCAAATGTCAGTGCAAATCTACCCAGGAGGCTGTTTTCATTAGGACTGCACTTGCTTTTGTTTGTGTTCAGATTAAAAAGTTGCCCGGGATTCGAGTGGTCTGCCCCAACCCTACTTTTCCCTTAAGCCCTGTTATTTCTATGTGCCGCAAGGTAGAGTGGGGTTCTTTAGAAACCTGCGTATTGAATTATAGCAGATAGGCCTGCCTTTGCCTCAGAGCGCACAAAATAAGGCTGCTACCAAGGTGCAGTGTGTATTCGGATTGCTTGATTGGAGGGAGGGGCAGGAAGGGAGGAGCTCTGGGTCATCCACATTCCTAGTTTAGATAAGGAAGGAGTAATTAACAGGTCCCCGTGTGAATCCAACTATCCAACAGTGCCCTCGCTTTGCACAGGCAGCACTCAGAGGAGTCCAGTAGGTTGACATAAGACTTCCAAAGCCCAGTGCCCAGTGGGGCCAACCACACTCCATCCAGGCCTGCCACCTTGTCACCAACTAGTGCCCTGAGGAACTCAAGGGTGGGTTTGGAAGCATTTAACTGTGTTTCCAAGTTGTGTGTGGTTTTTTTGTGTGTGTGTGTGAGGAAGACCAGCCCCGAGCTAACATCCGATGCCAATCCTCCTTTTTTGCTGAGGAAGACTGGCCCTGGGCTAACATCCATGCCCATCTTCCTCTACTTTATATGGGACGCCGCCACAGGATGGCTTAACAAGCGGTGCGTTGGTGAGCGCTGGGGATCTGGACTGGTGAACACCGAGCCGCCGCAGCAGAGCGCGCGCACTCAACCGCTCGCACCACGGGGCCGCCCCGCAAATTGTGTTTTTATATTGAAACACAACCAGCAACCACCCTGAAGCTAACCAAGCCTCCCTACAAGAGCTATGCCCATGACCTTAACTTGTTTTTAATGCAAAGATCTCTTCCGGAGATTAAGCCTCATTACCATAATCTGCAGTGTACCCGCCTCTCCCTTTTGAATATTCATTCCCCAATTGAAATAAAAGTTCCTGCTTCCCTTTGTTCGGAGACACCATGCCTTTGGAAATGATTCTTCATGGCCTCCTATTTGCTGCAAATGCACTTTACTTTGTGAGACAACTTCCACCAGTGTAGAGTCTCATTTAACTGACCAGGAGGCAAGGCCACTTGGTTCCATATCATGAACCTGGCGGTCAGAACCCAACTCTGCAATGTAGGTAGAAGGAGGAGGGAGATTACATGCTAGATCCAAGTTAACTTTCTTGCTCTACAGGCCATTTCCATGTTCTGCTGTCACAGAATCTTGCCCAAGATTCTTTTTTTTTTTTTCCTTGTTTTTGTGAGGAAGATCAGCCCTGAGCTAACATCCATGCCAATCCTCCTCTTTTTGCTGAGGAAGACTGGCGCTGGGCTAATATCTGTGCCTCTCTTCCACCACTTTATATGGGATGCCACCACAGCATGGCCTGACAATTAGTGCCTCGGTGCGCTCCCAGGATCCGAACCCGAGCCTCCAGCAGCAGAGCGTGCGCACTTAACCACTACGCCACAGGGCGGCCCCTTGCCCAAGATTCTATCAGATGTCCCCAAGGCCAGGAGGCTGGCTGCTGATTATGTTCTGACATGCCTGGTGAGTAAACTTCAGAGACATTACAAGGTTTCTATGTTTTCTTACTGAGAACAGAATTTGACCTCTCCTGTCAGTGCTTATACGAAAAGGGGTGTGTCCCTCAGGAATCATGGAGAGAAAGCATGAAAGTCAGGGAGTCACGAGGCTCCTCAGGGACTCAGGTGGCTTCTGTTGGTTACACATTACCCTGGGTAGACAACTTTTTTTTTTAATAATAATTTTATTTTATTTATTTTTCCCCAAAGCCCCAGTAGATAGTTGTATGTCATAGCTGCACATCCTTCTAGTTGCTGTATGTGGGACGCGGCCTCAGCATGGCCAGAGAAGCGGTGCATTGGTGTGCGCCCGGGATCCGAACCCCGGGCCGCCAGCAGCGGAGCGCGTGCACCCAACCGGTAAGCCACGGGGCCGGCCCTTTTTTTTTTAAAATTTGGTAAAAAACACATAACAAAATTTACCATTTTTAAGTGCATAGTTCAGTGGTGTTAAGTATATTCACATTCTCTACTGATCTCCAGAACTTTATCTTGCAAAATTGAGGTTCTATATCCACTAAACAATTCCCCATTTCTCCCTCCCTTCAGCTCTGGCAACCTCCATTCTACTTTTTGTTTCTATGAATTTGACTACTTTAGTTACCTCACGTAAGTGGAATCATACAGTATTTGTCTTTTGGTGACTGACTTATTTCACTTAGCATAATGCCCTCAAGTTTCATCCATGTTGTAGGCAAGGATGTGGAGAAATTGGAACCCTTGTACATTCCTGGTGGGAACGTAAAAGGGTGCAGCTGCTGTGGAAAACAGTTTGGTGGTTCCTCAAAAAGTTAAACATAGAATTACCATATGATCCAGCAATTCTACTCCTAGATATATACCCAAAAGAATTAAAAACAGGTACTCAAACAAATATATATATACATATATATATGCATGTTCATGACAACACTATTCACAATAACCAGAAAGAAGGTGGAAACAGCCCAAATGTCCACCAATGGATGAATGGATAAACAAATTGTGATATATACACGCAACAGATTATGCAGCTATAAAAAGGATTGAGGTACTGATACACGCTACATGAGCCTCGAAAACATTATGCTAAGTGAAAGAGGCCAGGCACAAAAAGGTCACATATTGTATGATTCTATTTATATGAGAAATCCAGAATAGGTAAATCCATAGAGACAGAGCAGATTGGTGGTGGCCAGGAACTGGGGGGAGAGGGAATGGGGAGTGACTGCTTAATGGTTATGGGTTTTCCTTTGAGAGTGATGAAAATGTTTCGGAAGACAGAGTTGGTGGTTACATGGTGAATGTACTATATGCCAATGAATTGTACACTTTGAAAAGGTTAATTTTATGTTATGTGAATTTCACCTTAATAAAAGAAAGAGAATACTGAAATGCTCTATGATGGTATGCTACTGCCCATCTCTTTCTGACTCTGTGTTTAGTGACCTCACGTTAATAGTGTTGGAGGATAATTTTCAAAAAAAGGTAAAAATTATGACTCGTGTACAAATAAAAACTAAGCATGTGTTTATTATAGATTTTATTTAACTCATTGGTGAGAGACCCAGGCAGATGTTGTAACTGGTTCAAAAGAGAATCCGAAGAGCAGACACATTTATAGATGAAGAATGTTGAAATGAGTTTGCAAATGGATCTAAACAGGGTTCTTGGGAGGGAGGGAAGTCAGAGGGAACCTCCTCTGACAGAATTCAGTTGCATGTCTGTAGACAATTATTTTGCCATAGCATCGGTTATCTACAACCTGCAGAACTGTAAACTCAAAGGCAGTACGAGGGCAGAGCCCTGTGGAATCGGGAAGTGCGCTGTCAGCAATGCCTGGTTTTCCACTGAAACACACACTTTTCCCTACAGTTGTTTGAAATCGGCCTCGGTGGGAGCATCACAGATATCAGCAAGGGCCCCCCACCTCTCGTCCAGCCCTTGTTGAACACTTCCAGCACCCCGGGGAATCTAGCACTACATGATGCCCCAGGACCAGATAACACACCTTACATTTCCAACCTGGGATCTTAGGAACACGTTATGTGTCAATGCAAAATAACCAAGAACTATTCTATAGATAAGAGAGATAAATTGAGTTTTACTTGAGCCAGGATGAGGATTATAATCTGGGAAGGCAGTTTCCAGAAAGGAAGAAAGCCTTCTGGAGAAGCATCGCTTTAAATACAGTCTTATACCTTTTTAGAACAATGAACATATATTAAATACACCCAGGATACATATTCATCAAAGTTTCAAAGAGGTATTCAGTCGCAAACTAGCAGGCCAACGTGACCTTGATGTTGAGAAAGGGACTAATAACCTTACCAACAGGGCGTTACCAATAGGGCGTAGGAGGGGAAGTATGCATTCTTATCTTAAGAGAGTGCGTTCTTTACTTTAATGGTTATAGCAGATGTACAACATATGTTTGATAGGCCATAAGTCAGGCTTCTTTAGTTCAAGCCGAATCAGTTTTTGAACCCGAATAGTTACCCCGTATACCTCAGTATATGAAAATCTCTTATCATATGGAAGCCAGCAGCCCTACAGAGGCTGCCCAGCCACTCAAGTTCCCCTCGAAGCCAAAGCATGCGAGTATGCCCACACCCTTGAAGCCACTGGAACTGGAGTTCCTGCAGGCCTCGCTGGTGTGTGGACCAGCGGAAGCCACATCACCTGGGAGCTTGTTAGAAATGCAGATTCCAGGTGCTGGCCCGGTGGCGCAGTGGTTAAGTGTGTGCGCTCCGCTGCGGTGGCCGAGGGTTCGCTGGCTCGAATCCCGGGCGTATACCGACACACTGCTTGTCAAGCCACGCTGTGGCGGCGTCCCATATAAAGTAGAGGAAGATGGGCGCAGATGTTAGCCCAGGGCCAATCTTCCTTGGTGAAAAGAGGAGGATTGGCATCGGATGTTAGCTCAGGGCTGATCTTCCTCACAAAAAAGAAAAAAAAAGAAAAAAGAAATGCTGATTCCTGGGCTCCACCCCAGACCTGCTCAATCAGACTTGCGTTTTAACCAGATCCCCAGGTGGTTCCGGCTCTCAAGAAAGTCTGAGAAGCACTACTGTGCTCTTCCTGAATGTGGCATCAATGATTCCTTCGTGGATACCCAGCCCCAAGGCCTCCCAGATCTGTGCCCCACTGAGGCAGACTCACCCCTGGGACTGACACAAAGTCCGCAATGCTCTCCTCGTCGTCGATCATCTGGGCGCTGGTAGGCTAACCTCAGACAGCACTCAGCACCTGCCCTCAGACTCTCACCTCCTGCTTCTCCTCCGGGAGTGGTGGTGCGAGAGGCAGGGAGAGACAAATACGGGTGGCAGGCAGGGTTTCTCTGCTGGCATTTGAGAAGCTCTCCCCGATGCAATGGGCCCAGGCAAATCCAGGGATTCGCTGTCTGCCAGGGAGAAGAAAACCTACAGAAAGGATTAGAGGAAGGGAGCGTCTGCTCCCGTCTCTGGCACAATGGTCATGAGAAACTCCCCAAATGCTTGGGAAACAGCGGCCGCCCAACGAGAATAAATTTCTTCCCTCCCAGGGCCACCATGGCCTGCTGGGGCTGGGCCTGGGGCACTGAAAACAGACTGGTGGAACTGGCTGTGGGCTGGGACAGGGAGTGGAATCTTTCATGTCACTGAGATAACACAGGAAAGGCCAGCAGTTATAATGACGACAGCTGGAGTGTACTGAGCTCTTCCTCTGGCTCAGGTGGTTGAGCATGGGCTCTCATTTCCGTCTCATGATTATCCCCATTTTAAATGAAACCAAGGTCACGATTATTTGCCCAGTGCGATACAATTATAAATGGCGGAGCTGTGGGTGAGCCAGTATCTCTCTTTTCAGAGCCTCATCACTCACAAACCTGGCTGTTGGGTTCACCTGTTTCTGCTGATCCCTTTCCTTGGACCATGGCTTGTCTGCCATGACATGACCTGAGGCAGACATGGCTGCCTTCAGCAAGCTTGCTTTACTATTCCCAGGAAACTCTGGCCCAGAAAGATACAAATTGCAAATAACTTTATTGTTCACTCAAAGAACTACACAGAAAGACTCCACAGCTCTTCAGTAGAAAGCATCAAATAACAGATTACACCCAAAACTCTTTAAACTCTTGAAGGGGTTCAGAACAAGCCTCCCCAAGATGTGTCACTTTGGCATGTGGAATAGTACGAGCTAAAGGCAATCGAGACCCTGCAGGCTCAAGAGAAACTTTTACCTCTCCCTTAAAGAATTTAAATTGGGGGCCTTGCCCATAATAAGAGTTATTACCAGAAATAACTTTTTATCACCTAGCTGTATGGCACAGCAAGCCTCTAATTACTGAACATCTGCTCTTCTTATCGTCCCGTGAATTACTCTCCTCTCCTCTGAAGCCTCAGGCCCCTATCTCATTCCTTAGCTCAAGATGGTATCTGTACCTCATTTTACCTTTTTGTCTCTGACCCTCTCATGTATGTGGGGTTCCTGTATGTACAAAATTAATTAAATTTTATTTTCTCCTATTAATCTGTCTCATGTTGATTTAATTTTTTAGACTAGCTGGAAGAACCTAGAAAGGTAGAAGAAAATTTCTTGCTCCCCCACACTCTTCATCTTCACCCTCTCGTCTCACTGTGGCCACTAATCTGAAACTATGATATCATGACTGTTGCCAATCCAAGCGCATTGGAAGACCCACCTTAAACCACACTTCAAAATGATCACTAAATATCCCAGTGTTGCCCCCTCCGGCTCTGAGACCCCGCCGAGGCCCTGTTGCAGAAGTGCTTTTCCTGATCCTGGCAACAAGGAGCAGCTTTGTCTTATCAACAGGCACAGCCAGCTCCATGGGTCTGCACCCGTGCAGTCTCCCAGGGCTCTGCACTGAGAAAGGCTACCTCATTTGGCCCCACACATATTAAGAGATTAGCTATTAGCTACTAACAATGTCCTGACCCCATAGCATTGGGCAAACCCTTTCTTCATGGAGCCTGGATTCTGGACTCTGCTCCAGTAAGTGATTCTGAGTATTTCTGAGGGGGGGACCCACATGCTTCATTCAGAAAGTGGTTCACCTCTTCCCCAAAGCTTCTAACTTCAGATGTGAAAGGCCTAAGCCCCAGGTGCATGCTGGGCTGGTCCTGATAGGGTCTCACTCTGTGCTGGGAACTGGGTAGGCTGTGGAGGACAGGCCAGTAGAGTGGTCCCTGGATCTTCTGGTTTCTGCGGACACCATGCCATCCCAGAGGCCTGCTTAGGAGGCTGAAGAGCAGAGGGAGGTGCCCTTTGGGGTGTCAGCTGGTTACCAGCAAAAGCAAGAGGTGGGCAAGAAAGGGAAAGGAGGGCTTTCCAGGGAGAGGGAACACCATGGGACAGCAGGAATGGCATTGTGATATATAATAAGAAATATATATTTGGTCTTCCTCCCAATCCTAGCACATAGACCCTAAAATCCTTGGAATTTCCTAAGGGTTGAGAGGACAAATGTGTCTTCATTATATTAGGTTTTTGTTATGTTATATTATGTTATGTTAATGAGGCGCCTTTTGGAAAAGCCCCTAGGTAAGCTAAGGATGGCGCTGGTGGCCAGGGGAACAAAACATGGGATCAGAGGGTCGGAACTTTCAGTCCCACCCCCCAACCTTGTGGGAGGGAGAGGGGCTGGAGATTGAGTTCAATCACCAATAGCCAATGATTTAATCGATCACACCTCTATAATGAAGCCTCCATAAATACCCAAAAGGACGGGGTCTGGAGAGCTTCCAGGGTGGTGAACACAGAGGTTAGGGGAGAGTGGCGCTCAGAGAGGGCGCGGAAGCTCCATGCTCTTTTCCCAGATCTCGCCTTGTGCATCCCTTCCATCTGGCTGTTTCTGAGTTACTTCCTTTTATAACAAACCAGTGATCTGGTGAGTAAAATGTTTCTCTGAGCCAATCTAGCAAATTAATCAAACCCTAAGAGGAGGTCGTGGGCACCTCCAATCTATAGATGGTTGGTCAGAAGCACAGGTGACAACCTGGAGTTGCAGTTGGCTTCTGAAGAGGGCGGGCAGTCTTGTGGGACTGAGCTGGTAGCCTGTGGGCTCTGATGCTCTCTCCAGGTACACAGTGTCAGAGTCGAATTGAATTGTAGGACACCCAGCTGGTGTCAGAGAATTGCTTGTTGGTGTTGGAAAAAACACCACACAAGTATGTAATAGTGCGCTGTTTGCCGGGGTAACGAGGGTGGAGAGAACTCCGGAGAGGGAGCCAGGTGCCGGGTCAGAGGCAGCCTGAGGGCAGGCCAGGGGCAGGCATCTCCGCAGTTCTTCAGGCCGGGGTCTGACTGTGTGGTCTGGCCAGACTGTGCTTTGGGTGGCGCGCAGGACCTCCCCCAGCGGGAGGAGGAGGCCAGAAGGAAGGTCAGGGAAGAGGTGATGAAAGGTCACTGAGGGAGACAGGATGGACAGGGGAGAGGCACACGGCACCTAATGAGGAGTGGAGGGTCACGGGAAGGTTTCTCAGCACCGGCCAGAGAGGCTTCTTCCCTTTTCTCACAGATAGGCACACAGCATCTAGTTCAGAGAGATGGAGGCAAATGCAAGAGAGAATAGCTAAAAGACCACCAAAGCGGTCGCCTGGAAGAAGCCGGCCAGGGCACGGCTGTTTCAGCGTTATTTAGGTTCGTGCGCCCGCTGGCTGCCCTGAAAAGCCATCTGGCCTTGTTCCCGGGCCGGCTCCCCGCTCGCGGCACTGCCGCGGACTCCGGCAGCTTTGTGGCCAGAGTGCTCGAGCTCTCGCTGCCTTTTCAAGGCGCTGCCTCGGATCCCCGGCGTGCCCCATCCGGTCAGACGCGGCCGCGGACACCAGCTCCGAGATCACCACCAAGGATTTCAAGGAGAAGAAGGAAGTTGTGGAGGAGGCGGAGAATGGAAGAGACGCACCTGCTAATGGGAACGCTAATGAGGAAAATGGGGAGCAGGAGGCTGACAACCAGGTAGATGAAGAGGAGGAAGAAGATGGGGGGGGAGGAGAAGGAGGAGGAAGGCGGCGGTGAGGAAGAGGATGGAGACGAAGATGATGAGGATGATGATGTTGACACCAAGAAGCAGAAGACGATGAGGATGACTAGACAGCAAAAAGGAAAAGTTAAACTAAAAAAAAAGGCCACCGTGACCTAGTCACCCTCCACTTCCCGTCTCAGAATCTACACGTGGTCACCTTCGAGTAGAGAGTGCGCCGGCCTGCCACCCGCAGATGACACAGGCTCTTCACCACCCAACCAAAACCACAACTGAATTTGCAACAGGGGAGGACAAAAACCCAAAACTTCCAAGGCCCTGCCTTTTTTCTTAAGAGTACTTTAAAAAGGAAAATTTGTTTGTATTTTTTATTTACATTTCATTTCTTTGTACATATCGTTAGGGAGTCAGCCATTTTTAATGATCTCAGATGACCAAACCAGCCTTCAGAGCATTCTCTGTCCTACTTCTGACTATACTTGTGGTGTGACCGTGTTCGTTATAATCTAAAAGGAGAAAAAAACCTTGTAAAGAAAGCAAAAACAGCAACAACAAAACGATCTTATTCCGAGCATTGCAGTAACTTTTTTGTGTATGTACTTAGCTGTACTATAAGTAGTTGGTTTGTGTGAGATGGTTAAAAAGGCCAAAGATAAAAGATTTCTTTTTTTTTTCGTTTTTTTGTCTATGAAGTTGCTGTTTATTTTTTTTGGCCTGTTTGATGAATGTGTGAAACAACGTTGTCCAACAATAAACTGGAATTTTATTTTGCTGAGTTGTTCTAACAATAACAAAAAAATTTGTGCATGTTGCATCTTAATAACAAAATTAATATAAAAAAGATGCAAGCCGTTTCTAGGAGCTAGTCAATGTACTTTTAATTAATTAATTTTATTAAGACTTTATTTTTTCAGAGCAGTTTCAGGATCATAGCAAATTTGAGGGGAAAGTGCAGAGATTTCCCATACACCCCCTGCTCCCACACACGCAGAGCCTTCCCCATTGTCAACAACCCCCTCCAGAGTGGTACATTTGTTACCTATGATGAACCTACTTTGGCACAACATGACCACCCAAAGTTCATAGTTTACATCAGAGTTCACTCTTGGTGTTGAACATTCTATGAATTTTGACAAATGTGTATTGACAAGTACACATCTTCGTAGTGTCATACAAAGTGGTTTCACTGCCCTAAAAATCCTCCGTGCTCTGCCTATTAATCCTGTACTCCTCCCCCTGGCAACCACTGATCTCTTTACTGTCTCCATATTTGGCCTTTTCCAGAATGTCGTGTAGTTGGAATCACAGTGTGTAGTCTTTTCACATTGGCTTCTTTCACTTCGTAATATGCATTTAAGTTTCCTCCATGTCTTTTCACATCTTGACAGCTCATTTCTTTTTAGTGCTGAATAATACTCCACTGTCTGGGTGTACCACAGTTTATTTATCCATTCACCTACTGAGGGACATCTTGGTTGCTTCCAAGTTTTGGCAATTACGAATAAAGCTGCTATAAACATGTGTGTGCAGGTTTTTGTGTGGACATAAGTTTCCAACTTTAGGTAAATACCAAGGAGCATGAGTGCTGAATCATATGGTAAAAGTATGTTTAGTTTTGTAAGAAACTGCCGAACTGTCTTCCAGAGTGGTGGCACTGTGTCGCATTCCCACCAGCAATGAATGAGAGTCCCTGTTGCTTCACACTCTCGCCAGCATCTGGTGTTGTCAGTGTTCTGGATTTTGGCCTAATAGGTGTGTAGTGGTATTTCATTGTTTTAATTTGTACTTTCCATGATGTGGAGTGTCTTTGCATCTGCTTACTTGCCATCTGTATATCTTCTTTGGTGTGGTGTCTAAGGTCTTTGGCCCATTTCTTAATTGGGTTTGTTTTTTTTTTTTTGGTGAGGAAGACTGGCCCTGAGCTAACATCTGTGCCAATCTTCCTCTATCTTATATGTGGGACACCTGCCACAGCATGGCTTGATGAACAGTGCACTGATCTGCGCCCAGGATTCAAACCTGTGAACCCCAGGCCGCCAAAGCGGAGTGCATGAACTTAACCACTACGCCACCGGACCAGCCCCAATTGGGTTGTTTTCTTATTGTTAGGTGTTACGAGTTCATTGTATATTTTGGATAACAGTCCTTTATTAGATGTCTTCCCCCCACTCCCGTTTTATTGAGAAATAATTGACATACATCACTGTTTTACGGTGTACAGCATGATGGTTTGCTTTACAGATATTGTGAAATGACTACCACAATAGGTTTAGTTAAGATCCATTATCTCATATAGATACACAGATGTGTCTTTTGCAAATATTTTCTCCCAGTCTGTGGCTTGTCTTCTCATTCTCTTGAGAGTTAATGTATCTTTAACTTCACAAAATCCAGAAAGCGGAACAAACAAACAAGCAGCACTTTTGGGAGCAAAGTTCCCAAGATTTAGCTGTTTAAAAAAAAAAAAATGACTTGAAGGTGGGGCTGCATGGGCTGTGCAGGCCCCACAAAACGAGGCAGCCATCTCCAATGGCTGGTTTTGGAAGGCTGCTCCTTTCAGAGAAGAGCCCTCGTGTTCCAGCGTCTGCGACCACCAGGAAGCCTGTAGCTGCCACTGCAGTAGGTCGCGGTGTGTCGTGATAAAACAATGCAGAGCAGGCCATGGAGCTGGTGGCTCAGTGCTGGACCGTCTCACTCACAAGTTTAGCCTCAAGCCATGGGTCCTTGGAACTTGGAGCTGTTGAGTCTCATATGGGACAGGGCCTGGGAATGTGTATCCTAAAGTCCCCCCACAACCCCACCTGTGATCCTATCAGGCAAACTCAGGAGAAGCTGGCTATGCCAACGGGGCGGCCGCCTACCTGACTATATTTGCCCCCAGAGAAGGGCCCAGATGTCCTCTGTCTCCAGGTCTCAGCCGTGTGGAAGGCTCTGGAGCCTCCCCGACAGCATAGGCCAGTCTGAGGCACCTTGCCACCCCCCACCCCGGCCCTACATCACAGGCAATCAGTTTACCACACATACAAAAGAAAAATAATTATTTTATTTAAAATAGCAAGACTTTGGCCTTGACCCAGACAGTCAGGCTTTTTATTACAATTCTGCAGGTGCAAAGAAAACCTCACGCTATGTCATTATGCCATGACGGGCAGTTTGTAAATACGTTTTTTCTTGTCATGGACATGTGAGGAGCCCTGTCTGCACCCTCAGACTATTTTTATTAAAAAACAACACAAACAAAAGCAAGTCAGAAGCACAAAGAGGCAGAAAGTACCTGGTAAACCCGATAGAAAGACCAAGGTTTGGAAAGCGCCCAAGAGGAGGGGGCTCTGAGCTGAGTACACACTGTAATGGGACCATAGCACCTGTTCAGGCTGAGGTTACACATCCCTAACCGAGGGATGAAGGTGGATAAACATGAACGACACTGAGAAGTGAAAGAAACCCACTGGCGCCAAGCAAAGTATAAAAGGAACACATCTTTGTCTCGCCGTGATCAGAAGCAAGAGCCCTTTCTAGACTTTGAGGATGCGACTTCATTCCCATACATCCTTCAGTTCTGAACTCTACCCACCCAGCTAGACTGATCCAAGAAAGAGGGGATGTTGTTGTTTTCAAGGTTGGTGAGCCAGACATTTGGCCCGTCAGCACTGGACCTGGCCCCTGGCCTCAGGCCCAGGCACTGGACGAGCCCCTCCCCTGCCCCACGGTCTCCACCACTCCTAGTAACACATTGACCTGTCTGCAGAGGAAGCTGAAATGGAAATACCCAGGTGTAACTTAGGGGTTTAACTTTTGGGAGGTTTCTACAAAAGCAGACAGCACAGCAGCAGCATCGAACAAGTGGAATGAGAACTTGAGGGAGCCCCGGGCAGCCAGAGATGCTCTTCTCTGAGCCCCCGACTCCCTCTGCAGGCCTTTCCCGACTGCGGCCCGTGGAGCAAACCCAGGTCTCGCTGGGCCCTGGGGAGGCCACGCCCAGCAGGCAGCTGGCACTGCACATCAGAGCCAAGGCCTCTGGGGCCCCCTTCTGAGCAGGACTTACTCTAGCATCACACGCACACACCCCCGCCCATACTCCAACTCAGCTGTGAATCATTTTTTCTTGCAGCAAGCAACTTCCTGAATTTCTGCTGCATTCTAGAAGCTAACGTGAGGGTTTTTACCAGCTATGTGCCCACGATCTGCTGTAACATCTTTAGGGGAACCCCAGATTCTCCTAGATTCCCCCAACAGAGGCCATTTCTGTAAGGAGATTGCCCTTCTGACAGGAGCTCTCTGTAGGGCAGCCCAGAGCTTTCTGTGAATCCTAAGGGGATGTTCACCTCTTGCTCGTTTTCATAAAGAAAGCTTTTTTTAAAGGAAACCAAAAACGAGCGTTTTGGACCCACTTCTGTAGATGACTATTCCTTTCAGATTCTCTTCCTGTTACAGATTTAGCTTTTTAAAGTAAAACAGGAATCAACAGTACAGTGTGGCTTTGGTTTTAATTCAGAACCGTTTTTACGGGTTCAGAAAACCATTTCAGTTTTGCAGCGTTCTCATGGAACCCCAGGGAGGGACAGCTGTCAGGTCAAGTTGTGCTGTTCCTCCCCGAGCCTCCCGCAGTGGCCTTTACACCTCCCGTTCTCAGCCAATGGCTTCTGTGACTTCACAGAGAGATCGTTCTGAACTAAGAGGAAAGTGCTGGTGGAAGGGCCACAGAACACAGAGACAGGTGCTTCTTTCAAATCCCTTTAAAGGTAAATAATCACCCCATGACGCATGTGTCACTTCTCCCAACCAACTCCCAAAACCTTCCCCCTCAGGGAGGAATCAGCATTTGGATCATTCACTAACTCTCTGGTCACCTTGCCTATAAAACATAAATTAGGAAGTGAATGAGCCAGGTCCCCTCCCAACTGACCCTCCTTTCAGTCTCCACACGCAGACCCAAGAGACAGTGGGGCGTCCGCAGGGACTCCCCGCAGCGGCCTCCTCTTGTCCTTGCTCCAGCCTTGCACTGGGGGAGGGAGCGTGAATTTTAACTGACCGGCCTGGGCTTGAAACTCAAACACAATTTCTGTCCAGGGTTGACACCCCACAGGGGATGGGGAGGCTCCACTGGCGGCCCTGAGCAGCTGTGTTGGGCTGTGCTCACGGTGGTCACCAGAAAACCGTGAGGGAACCTTCTGCCTGGTTCTTTTGTTGACCAGCAAAGCTATCCAAGGAAAGCCTGGCTCTCCAGGGAATCTCAATGCCCTGACAAGCCAGGAATCTGCTCCATGGTTTCTAGGTGGGGGATACTCTGGTACCCTGACATTTTATTTAGGATGGGGGCACAGCGTATGTCTCTCTTCATGCTTTTCCCACAGGAGTGGGTCCCTCAAATTGTAAACAGTGCTGTGTGGTCAAGAGGCCAACGACCACTGGACCATGAGGCAACCTGGCAGTGACCACAGACCCCTGGTTTCCCTGACTCTCACTGCCAACCCTCACGCAAACAAACACCCCAAGTGCAGTGGGACGCGGCTGTGAGGAGACGGGCCGCCGGAGGCTCTAGGAGGTAGAAGAAGCTGAGTTTGCGGCTGCCCCCGCCAGGGGGCAAGAGCCTCCATGGCGGGAGGTTACAGTGCAGCAGACATCCAGCCGCTCTGGCGGCAGGGACTCAGAGACCGCCTGTCCCCAGGTAGGCAGCACCTATGCAAGAACTAGGAAGAGAAGAGCTCAGGTGCTCGGAAGTTCATCTGGGGTCCGTCTGGGGCCCTGCGGTTCTCCCGTCTTGGAGGGCGCAGGAGCCTGGGGCGGGCCAGCCGAGCTCTCAGCGGAAGGCTGGGAAGAGCAGCGGCAGCAGAGAGAGAAGAGCCGAGTTCGGACGGCGCGGGTGCAGAGGACGAACATGATGCAGTTGGCGCCTCCCTGAAATGTGTTCCCGATACCCTGTGAAGGAGAAAAGAAGAGGCATGGGTGCCGGGGCTGGGGTGCTCCTACCAACACAAGCAAGGAGGCTAGGAAGTGCTGCGCACCCCACAGACTTGTCCTTCTCCCCTTGAGCCTGGTCTGCAATGACCTTGGCCACGTGGGCCTTTGGCAGAGCTCTGGGCAGGCCTGAACTTGCATGCCTGGCACAGACCTGTCTCTAGGTCTTCCAGGTTGGGAAGGACCCAGGATCAGTCAACTCTCCTGGGGCTACTCCTAGGCCACTGGAGAGCACCTCGATGCCCCTGGGTTGTGCTAGAGCCACAGTGACCCTCCACCTGTCTTGGGTAGGGAGGAAGGCAGAGGGGAGCTGAGTGGATCCCCAGTTGGGATGCACCCACGCTGCTGGGGGAAGGGATCTCTCCCTGCCGCTGGCAACAGCAAGGGCCAGGGAGGGCAGACCTACATGCAGAACGACCAGCACTGGCGTCCGCACCGCCGGGGAGCCACAGAGGGTCAGGACGAATCGCACGGTGCTCCAGACCCGGAGGAAAATGAAGATGAGTGGGATGAGGACCAGCTTCTTATCGGCTACAGAGGTGTGGCGCTGAAGCTGGTGTGCCTCGGAGACGATGGGCCGGTACTCAGAGAGCGCCTCGTGCTGTGCAGGGAACACGGAGAACAGACAACAGACGTGAGCCAAGGGGCTGCCTGTCTTCCCAGGGACTTGGACTAGCTGGAGGAGGAGGAGGTGACGTGTGCAGTGCCTTTCGACCTGGACACCGGAGCCCCAGGTTCCCACCTGGAGCCCGGATCCTTCTCCTGAACTCCCGTCTCCCTGATCCATGCCTGCTCCACGTCTCCACACGGATGTCTACAACACGTCTGAAATTTCTCATGTCAAAAACGGAACGCCCTGGGCCGGCCCTGTGGCTTGGTGGTTAAGTGCGCGCGCTGCGATGCTGGTGGCCCCGGTTCGGATCCCAGTTGCGCATCGAGGCACCACTTCTCCGTCCATCCTGGGGCTGAGTCCCACATACAGCAACTAGAAGGATGTGCAGCTGTGACATACAACTATCTACTGGGGCTTTGGGGGGAAAAAATAAAATAAATAAAATCTTTAAAAAAAAAAAAAAAAAAAAACGGAACGCCCAATCTCAACCCCCAAGCCTACTGCCCTTCCTGATCTCAGCTAATGGAAATGCCATCCTCCCAGCTGTCCAGGCCAAAACCTTGGGAGTCGCCTCTGATTCCCCTCTTTTTGCTACAGCCCCATGCACAGGCTAGTTCTCCGGACTCTACCTTCAACAGAGATCCAGAGTCTGGATGTTCTGTCCACTGCCGCTGCCACCAGCTCGCGCCAAGCACCATCACCACTTCTCTGGGTAGCGGCAACTGCCTCTTAACTGGTCTCCCCCCGCCGCCTTACCACCCAACCCCCTCCCCACTACAGTTTTACTCTCAGCACAAAAGCAGCATGGCTCCGGTTAAGTGCACATGCTCCGCTACTGGGGGCCTGGGTTCGGATCCCGGTTGCGCACCGAGGCATCGCTTGTCAGGCCATGCTGTGGCGGCATCGCATATAAAGTAGAGGAAGATAGGCACGGATGTTAGCCCAGGGCCAGTCTTCCTCAGCAAAATAGAGGAGGATTGGCACGGATGTTAGCTCAGGGCTGATCTTCCTCACAAAAAAAAAAAAAAAAGCAGCCCGGCTCCTGGAAGACCTAAGTCGGATCAAGCCAGTCTTCTACTCAAAGCTCCCGGTGGCTCCCCTTCCACCATCCCGTACAACGTCCCCAACCCCGGTCAGCTCTGACCTCCTTCCTCCTGCTTTCCTCCTTGTTTACTTCCGCCACACAGGCCTCCTCATTATGCCCCAAACATGCCAGGCACACCCCACCCCAGGGCCTTTACACGACGAGCTGGTCCCTCTCTTTGGAGTGCTCTTCTCTGTGCATCTACGTGGCTCACTCACTCACCCTCTTCAAGTCTTTGTCGCCTTCTGGATAAAGCCTATCCTGACAACCCTAGTTAAACTGCAAAGGCGTTTCCCAGGTAGTCCCATCCCCATATCCAGCTCTCTATTTTTGTCTGTTTTTCTTAGCTCTTATCATTCTTCCTAGACATCATTCATCCTTGTTTATCAGGCCTATTGCTCGTGATGCCCCTCCCCCTCCAGAGTACAAGCTGCCCCGGGGCAAAGGCCTGCTGTGTCCCCACCGGCCTGCCCCACAGGAGGGGCTCCATCCAAAGCTGGGGCAGGAAGAAAAGGCCAGCAGACACCAGCTTTGGCTTCCCTGCCCCTGGGGATGCCCTGCAGTGAGAGGAAGGGGGACGCCCCACTCTCAGAAAGCAACTGAGTTTGTAAAAATAGATGAAACTACTCATAACAGATGCGTTTTTGAGCCTGGTCCTGTGTCAGAGACACTGAAGGCCCAGAGGAGGGGAGAGGCCACACACATCTTGGCATCTCTGGGCCCCAAAGCTGCTGCAACTCACCTGCTCAGAGCACCCGCCCCCTCCCCGGAGCCTTCAGCAGCAGCCCAGCGAGCCGTGCGCCCACCACCCCTCCAGAACCCAGTGGGAGCCATGCAGGGTGGGGGTAAAGCTGGACGCCAGCTAGGGCTCCTGGCCGGCTGCTCTTCAGAAGGAAGCTCCTCCAGCTCACTAAATTTTAGCTCTCCTTCTGAGCTAGAGGCAGGGAACACTGTCTTCAGCCCCTGCCCACCCTTCTTTCTTTTTTCTGGTAACACTTGTGGAGCTGTAAAAGAGAACCCATGCTTCCTGCCCGGCTACAGGAAGGAAGCAGACAGACACACAGAAGGGCGGCTCCAGAGGGGCATCCTGGGCAGAGCCTGGTGGAGTTCAGGGAGCCCAGGACCTTCCCAGGGCAGTGGGAAGAGGAGGAGGTGAAAAGGTGCTCCGGCCCAGGCAGGAGACCAACTAGAAGAACAGAAGCAGACAAAGAGGGCTTCAGACCAAGTGTGAGCCCTGGGGGCTCTGGGCCCACGATGCCAGCTGATCCAGAAGGGGCGGCGGGGAGGGGTGAGCATTAGTTGAATTTCTGAGTAAAAGGGGAACCAGAAGTCTCTACTGAGAAGACACAGATGGGAGCACACGGTGGGGATCAGGCGTCACAGCTGTGCGGAGTACCTGACAAACCCGGAAACGGCTGCTGAGCCAACAGGATGCCCTGAAAGATGGGGACACACTCTCCTACAATCTCAGCGTTGCAACTCAGGGCCCTAGCCACCCTCAGGATAAGCTTGGTAGTCTGTTTTCAGAGCTTTCCTGTGAACCTACCTGACTGCTCCAGCCACTGGTCCAGTCTGAGTTCTCACCATCGCCACACAGAGCTTTGTGTGTGCAGAGGCTCAACAAAAGTGTACTGACTAAACGACCGAGTGGCTCAACGATGGGTTAATCCGAGGCTTGCTTGTAGCAGTTTGCAGCTGGGGAAAGCCCATACTTTACATTTGCATAACTGCTAGTCAAGAACAAGAAAAAAACTGGCCAGATTGGTGGAGGAAAACCATTCTTTCCTAGAATTTCTGGCCAGCCCAGCCTATTGGTTTATGAATTCCTGAGAGCCTGAAAAATCTATCGTTTAGATATAATTTTAATCATCAAGGACAATGAGGAGAGTTATTGGTATCACTGATTATGAAATTCCCTGGCCTCCCCTCCCAGCAGCAGCCCAGGTCAGTTCCATTGGGACTCTGCTCAAATTCCTCTTGAGGCTGAGCGACCACAGCGGTCTGTCCAGGAGGGGGCAGCAGAGGGCTGTGGCCGGGACACAGGCTGAGCCCGCAGCTTCCTGGATTCCACAGCAGATCCCTCCTCAGGAGCTAGGCGAGTTTGGGGAGCCCCTTAGGCTCTGTGAGCCCCCGTTTCCTCATCCACAATCAGAGGGGTAACAGGACCCACCCCTGACAGGGCTGCGTGATTAAACCAGACAACCTATGATGCGTGTGTTCTATCTACGGCACTGTGCCTGACACATTTGCAAGCCCTCGGTCACTCTGGCCTGTTACTAGTTCTGCCCCCAGAGTGACAGCCTAAGGTGGCCGACCCCGAGGCCGGGACACCGGCACAGTGGCCACACAGAGCTCTGGGCTGGGGCCTGAGGGTGGCTGTGGCACCTACCGCTCTGTTTATGTGCTTCCGGATGAGCAGGTAGAGCACGGGCAGCGTGATGTAGGCCAGCATCTCCCACAGCTTCCCGGTCAGCAGCATCCACAGGACGCGGTCCTCCGCCTCCAGGTCGATCCAGCACCAGCCCACGGACACGTCCGAGAAGTCGTAGCCGATCTTCTTTAGAAAGACAGCTGCCACGGTGATGGCCAGCGGAACCCCCCAGCTGAGGAATTAGGAGCAAATAGGAGCAGAGAGGTCAGGCCCCGACTCCCAGCAAAGCCAGCATGGGTGCGATGAGCGGGCCACCCGGTAGACAAGGAGAGCAGTGCTGTCCGAAACCTGGATCAGAGGGTGTCCCTGGAGAAAAAGGGGCAGAGTCCTCAACTCCCCCAACACAGCCCTGCTCTGCCCGAACCCCGCCAAGCCCACCCTAACCCCTCGGAGCCCGAGTAAGAGGACACAGGGGACGTCCTGGCCTCCTGCCTGGACAGACACACCCTTCCAATGCCCAGAAGTTGGGTTCTTTTTTTTTTGGGGGGGGGGTGAGGAAGATCGGCCTTGAGCCAACATCTGTTGCCAATCCTCCCCATTTTGCTTGAGGAAGATTGTTGCTGACCTAACATCTGTGCCCATCTTCCTCTACTTTTTATATATGGGACGCTGCCGCAGCATGGCTTGACAAGTGGTGCATAAGTCCACGCCCGGGATCTGAACCTGCGAACCCCAGGCCACTGAAGTGGAGCGTGCAAACTTAACCACCATGCCACTGGGCCGGCCCCAAGAGGCCGGGTCCTAATTCAGAATTGCTGAGCTCCTTGGAGACTGGTGCTGGAACACTGGGGCACAGAGAGGGCCGCTCCTTCCTGCCCCGAGGGGCCTGTGTGCCAGCGCGCAAACACCGGCCCCCTATCCATGCCTCATCCACACACCCTGCAGTCAGTCCCCCATGACCAGGCAAGGTCTAGGGGTGCATACACTGGTGGCTTGGGGTTGTCGGGGCAGAGAATTCCAGGAGCCCACGTGCCAGGAAAAGGATCTAGAAGAGGGAACACGGGCTTTGGGTGGACACATCTCCTTGGTCCTGAGGCTTCCTTGCTCCGGGGGTCGGGGTTGTCCCCTGGCAAGGGTCAAAGGGGGCCCTCTAAAGCATACAGCCCAAAGCAGGGGCCCTCCCTCAGGGCAGTGCTGGGCTGACTTTTCTAGAGTTTACCCTGACAGCAACACAGTCATGACTAGAGCCGAGCCCCAAGGCCCCTCCCAGTGGTCCCTGCCCAGTCTCCCTGCAAGGCATTTTAAATCGGTCAGGGGGACACAGAGAAGCTACGTGGTGGCACAGCAGGGTGATGAAGAGCTGGGACTGAGATGCACGGGCAGGGTCCAAGCCTCGCTCTCCCCAACCTGGCCTGAGGACATCAGTGTTTCTCTCTGCAAAGTGGGGGTGATAAGAGTGCCTACAGCGGAACATGATCGTCGGTCATCAGGAGAATAAGGTGATTAGTGTACGTCCAGTGCCCAGGACTGGGCGTGTCAGTGTCTGCGACCCCTGCTGTCCTGCCGTCCCAGGATTTGGGCCTGTGGTGCAGGCACCAGACACGCGTGAGGCCCGTGCAGTTTCTGCTCCAGGAACAGGACACACGGGCCTGTGTCCTAGGTCAGTCGCCTGGAAGACAAGCAGTATGTAAACAGGGCAGTGTCGTCAGTGAAATATTTAGCTCAGAAATCAGTGGTACTTGGAGGGTCCTGTGTAAGGGAGGTCAGCTCTTTCTGAAGACAGTCGTGGAGCAGGGATGAGAGCACTGTCACACATCAGTCTGTTGTCAAAACGAGGCCAGAAGTGCTGTTTCTCCCAGGGCTGCTGGGCTGTGGAGGATGCAGGGTGGGGATGGCGGGGAAGGGAGAAAGCCAAGCCCCTGGCCTGGACGCTCTCGGGGCAACCTGCCCCTCGCCCCTTGCCGGCCTCCACAGGGATGGACAGGAGGGCAAGGGGACAGTCACCCGCGCCCTCAGTGTCTGCTTCCCCGACAGCTGGGAGGTGGAGGCAGCATGTCCTCCTCAAAGTCACAAGGGCACAGAAGGGGCAAAACCCCGCCAAAGCTAAAGAGTTACAAGAAAGGCACCAAGTTACACTCAGGAGTGTGTCCATTTTAAACGCTTGTTCTAGGCAAAGTTATTTATCTGGTAAGTTAATATATATTAGTGTCAAACTGTTTTGTTGTAACAAAGGGTCATCGTTTTAAAACCTATGCCATCCTGAGATTTTAGGACAAGGTACGTCACAGCTCTGAACTTCACAAGGGCGAGGCCATGTGGGTTCACGCTCTATCTCGGCATCTAGAACAGCACCCGGCACGCGCTGGGGGCAAAACAAGGGCCTGCTGAATGAATGAATGAAGTTTGAGCCATTCTGAGACTGAGACAGCTTTCTCCAACTTACTCCTTAAATTTTCACCACAGGGAAAAGCAGGTAAAAGGCTTTTGTGTGTGTGTGTGTGAGGAAGACCAGCCCTGAGCTAACATCCATGCCAATCCTCCTCTTTTATTTATTTATTTTTTTTTCCCCCAAAGCCCCAGTAGATAGTTGTATGTCATAGTTGCACATTCTTCTAGTTGCTGTATGTGGGACGCGGTCTCAGCATGGCCGGAGAAGCGGTGCATCGGTGCGAACTCGGGATCCGAACCCGGGCCGCCAGCAGTGGAGCGCACGCACTTAACCGCTAAGCCATGGGACTGGCCCCCAATCCTCCTCTTTTTGCTGAGGAAGACTGGCCCTGGGCTAACATCCGTGCCCATCTTCCTCCACTTTATATGGGATGCTGCCACAGCATGGCCTGACAAGCAGTCCATCGGTGCACACCTGGGATCCGAACCTGGGCCGCCAGCAGTGGAGCGCGTGCATTTAACTGCTACGCCACAGGGCCAGCCCCAGCAAAAGGCTTTTAAAGTGCTGACACTGCCATCCTGAAGATATATGTGTTTTCTCACCACTTTATGGTTTACAAGGTTCCTCCAAGGACTTGTGGGAAGCGGGAAAGCAGTGTGTGGGGACAGTGCCCCTGAAGGAGGCTGGACTGGAGCTGAGGACTCCCATTCAGGCTGGAAGGCAGGACCAGGCAGGGCGCGGTGGGAGGAAGGCACCCGAGTACGGGCAGCGCCCCGCCCCTTGCCCTCCTCAGCATCCCACGGCCCTTCCAGGAAACCTGGGACCACACAGCGACAGACCCACGCTCTGTAACTTTAGGTTTGTTGTACTAAAGTTACAAAGTGATGTATCTCCTCTGTATTACTGGGGTGTGCCCCGCGCTGAGTTTGTGTTGAGAAATACCCAGAAAGAAGACCAAACAGGAAGAGGGCTTTGAAAGAATTAAGAATGTGGGTTTGATCAATCCGAGTCACTGAACTTAAGCACAGAAGGCAGGTATGGTGGGGAGGTGTTCAAATGGGAGGTGGCAAGAAGAGATAATATCAGGGAGCCGGTGGGAATGGAGTGGGAGGGACAGTCTAATAATCCCACAAAGCAGGCTCAGCCAGACTCATAACTCATGGACACGGGCCCTGGTGTGCTGGTAATGGCTAACAACTGGCTCTCTGGAAAAAATGTGTTATGTATGTATACACACACATATAAAGTGATTATAAATTTTACTGATATAAAAGATGTGAAGCACACAATTTGTAAATAATAATACATAATACTCCTCATTGTAAATTGCATATAGCCAATTAATTCTCACAGAATGGTTGTGTTGATTGTTGCTAAACTTTGGCACCTGCAGCCAATCTATGGTTGCAATTAGCAAATGAGGGTAGTTCTATGACATGGGGTTGGTTGACATTTTCATTTTCCTTAACAAGTCAGATGAAAGTGAAATAAGGAAGACACAGGGGACAAGACGAATGCTGGAACTGCACTGGCTCGACAGTGACATGAGCAACTTCTCTGGGGGATCACGTAATTTTCCAACACCAGAAGAATATTTCTCTTCTTTTTCTTTTGCTCCGTGAAACTTCTCATCACCTGCTCCTCAAATACCTGGCTTCCTGCCTGCCCCTATGGCTGCCACCTCAGCTTAAGTTCAGAGACAAGTAACACTTGTCTCATCTTTACTATTAACATTTTCTCCATCACTTTTTGAAGTCTAGATCAGGGGTCCAGCAAACTATGGCCCTCAGGCCAAATCCGGCCCAAGGTCTGTTTTTTAAAATAAAGTTTTATTGCAACACAGCCACACTTGTTCATTTATATATTGTCTGTGGCTGCTTTCAAGTTACAACAGCAGAGCTAGGCAGTTACAACAGAGATCATATGGCCTGCAAAGGTGAAAATACTTACTATCTGGTTCTTTACAGGAAAAGTTTGCTGACTTCTGCTCTACAATCAACAAACCAATGAATCAAGCCCCCATTTGTAGTGTCTGCCAATTTCCATGGTGTAAATATTCCCACCATCGCCAATTTCAAGCCACCAACATTTGGGAAGCAATGCACAGTAGCACACCATCAAATAGTATTTCCATCACACAGACACAACAAATGCAAATGACCTCAAGTGCACAGATGATAGTAAAATAATTAGGACGTAATAATTTTGAGTATTTTTACTACTTTTGTTTTTAATATAACTGTAAGTTTATATACTGTAATTTTCATTAATGGTTGTATTTAACAATCAGCTCACAAAATGCCCTAAAATTTAACAATCTGGTCTTACAAGTTGGCTCCAGAACACCGCTGGACAGAGGACGAAAAGGATAGGGAGCTGAAGATCCCCCAGGTTCTGATCTACAGAGTGAGGAGAAGGCAGGTATTCTGGGCAACCGCAGACAAGCCGAGCTGTTCTCTGGTCAGGTGGCCAACTTTGGCTGTAGGTGGTGTGAATTTGGAATGACATGTGTGCCCTAATTCCTGCTTTCCAGAAATGTATACTTCCAATTTCTGACATGTATCACGTAATAGTTTTTTATCCCTCCAAAAAAATAAGCCATCCAAAACTAAACAAAATCAGAACAAATTAGACATAGCTTAATAACAGCACATGTGAAAAAGACCAAGGGCTTTAGTCGATTGTGACCTAGAAACTCGTGTGGTCAGAGGGGTCGCCCTGATGCCCAGATGTGGGCGGTTCAGAACTGCCAGTGAACTGTCCTGCCTCCGTGTGGCCACCTGCAATCCACATCCTAAACCTGAGATTGTGTGGAATACTACTCAGCCATAAAACAAACAAGATCGTGTCATTTGCAACAACACAGATGGACCCTGAGGGTATTTTTCTGAGTGAAATAAATCAGACAAAGACAAATACCGTATGATTTCACTCATATGTGGAAGATAAACACACAGATAAGGAGAACAGATTAGTGGTTACGAGAGGAGAAAGGGGTGGGAGGAGGGCGAAAGGGGTAATGGGGCACAGGTGTATGGTGACAGATAAAAACTGGACCGTTGGTGAACACAATGCAGTCTATAAAGAAACCGAAATACAGTGATGTACACCTGAAATTTACACAGTGTTGTAAGCCAATATGAACCCCCCCAAAAAAAGCCCCTAAAATTGCGAAGTTGGCACCAGAGCTGGGCACGTAAGGAGACGCTGGGTCTTAAGCTATCCTCGAATGTTTACAGACTCTTGATGAGGTCCTGCTGGCAGAGAAGGGGTTAGGCGGCCGGAGGAAAGGGCAGGGTGTCCTGCTCAATCCTAAAACTGAGAGCTGACCTGGCAGCTTCCCCGGAGACACCACATGACCATGTGCAGGGGATGCTCTGAAAGGCTCTGGGGGAGGGACGTGACCAAGGAAGGTGACCGATAAGGTCCCTTCTCTCCAAATCTGGGACTCTGAGGCTGAGGTGAAGCAGAGTTGGGGTCTCCTAGCTGGAGGGAGCCTGAAGACCACACTCTGAGCAGAATCCCCCACTTGGAGGGGCACCAACAGCTTCTCCCAGCAGTGCCCGGGCCCAGCTCCCATGTGGGTTTGCCTGGAAACCGAGACCAGATTCCAAGTTGGCTTCTTCCCCACCTGGAGGCTGTTACAGGTTGAGTTGTGTCTCCCAAAACTCATATGTTTAAGTTCTAACCCCCAGTAACTCAGAATGTGACTGTATTTAGAGAGAAGGCCTTTAAAGAGGTGATTAAGGTAAAATGAGGCCGTTAGGGTGGGCCCTAATCCAATATGACTGGTGTCCTAAGAGGAGGAAATTAGGACAAACACACACAGCGAGATGACCATGTGAAGACACACAGTGTAGACAGCCATCTACACACCAAGAAGAGAGGACTCAGAAGAAACCAACCCTGCCAACACCTTGATCTCAGACTTCCAGCCTCCAGGGCTGTGAGAAAATCGATTTCTGTTGTTTAAGCCACCCTGTCTGTGGCACTTGGTTAGGGCAGACCCAGGAAACTAACACAGAGGTTTTCTACAAACTATGGGAGGAGGGACAAGCTCTGGGCAAGGGATCATAGGCCAGGCCCTGGGGCCCCCTCCCAGAGGAGAAGGGATGAATGGGAAATGCCCCCCTACCCGACCCAGGACTGGCAGAGCTGGGCAGGGGAGCTTAGGGGAGGGGTAAACTAACCAAAAGCCATTCGGATTTGTCATAAGTTTAGCTGTTCTCTGAACCTGGCATCCTTTTTCTTTTTAAATCTCCTCCAGAGAAGTGGAACTAGAAGTGGCACAGGATTAGCCAGGAGGTGAGTAAGCCATCTCTGACACCCGAATTCCCTGGCATTTGTCAGACGACCGCGAGCAGGCGGCCTGTGCCCAGAACAGCGATGCTCTGGGTTTCCCTTGGAATTCCCTGCTCCGCCCAACTGGGCATCTTCTGAAACCTCTCCCACCAGATCAGGGAGGGGGACACCTGCTGACGAGAGCCACCTCCACTTCACACACCAACGGGAATACCCTCCCCACCACTGCACCCAGGGGTGCACGCTCTGCTCAGTCATTTGCCCGCACCATTGGATTCCTGCACTTTCCCTCCCCCAAAACCTCAGCGTTCCCACAGATTTGTGGCGGGGAAACTGGCACCTACTGGGAAGGAAACAAAGAGGTCTTCTCCCTCTTCTGCTGGCAGGACAGCAGTGCCTGGTCCATGTGTCATGCGGCCTATGAAAACCTTGAATGTGAACATAACTCAAAAAACGCTCTGAGAACAAAACTATCAGGCAACAATGTGCCGATTTAGAAAGCTCCTGGGAGCAGGACAGAGCGCCGGAGGGAGGTGCAGCTGCAGAGGGCTCAGCCTGGTGGAAGAATCACAAGGCCACGGCCGCCTGGAGGTCCCCTCTAGGAACAATGGCCACTTATTGTTAGGTGGGGGGCAGAGGGGCCGGCCGTGGGAGGAGTGCAGGGAGTCAGCCACTGGCCAGGCCACGACGAGGTCACTCTGCAGCTCTGGCCACAGAAGGGGGAGGTGTCCAAAAGCACTTTTGAACACACAAAGCCGAGCACGCTTGCTGCAGCCCCGGTTCTGGTGGGCACCGAGGAGCCATCCTGCAGCGCTCAGAGATGCTCTCTGCACCCCTGGGGCTGGGCCAAGGGGGCCCAGGGTGAGGACGGGCAGAATCTGACCTTGCCCTGGCACAAGGGTCAAGGGGCAGCCACTGCTCTCAGCCCCTGGGGCTACAGCCGGCTTCCCGTGAACACCCAAATGCAGAGAACTGGCTCCACGGCACTGCCCTCAAAACTTTTGGGGGAACAAATGAAAGTTCACCTCGTGATATTTTGGGGAGCACTGACCAACGTGGGGTGCTGTTCATGCAGCCACCGCGCCCACCCCTCATTCAGAGGGGCCTGTCCAGGGACCGTCAGTTCTGCCTGCAGCCGCGTCACTAGGCCCCACAGTGAGCTGCTTTCTGATGAGAGAGCTCAGAGGACCTTCTCTTTCAGGGTCACGGTTCCCCTTTTCTCTACGTTGGAACTCCCCACTCCCCACAGCAGGGTGACCCTGCGATGCCACAGACCCTCCTCCTCGGGAACTCCCAAGCCAACTCTAGAGGGTGGGAGTGCCCATGGGCCGGGGCACAGGACCCATCCCTGCCAGGGGTCATGCCCACACCCACTCCCACCTCAGCAGAGTCGGAGGAAATCCTAAGACTTCCAGACGTGGTCAGCTTGGCCAGGACCCTTACTTCTGACAGGCGAGATGACGCACCCCTCAGCCCGGCCTTCCCCCCATACTCACAGGACACATTGGCTGATGCCTGGCACAGCAGTGGCCCGGGGTGTGCAGGTGGGGGGATGGTTCTGCCCTGCCCTGGCTTCCCCCAGAAGAAGTCCATCAGCCTGGGGCGGAAGAGGGGCTGACAACTGCTTATGAAAGGCAGGTCACCTCCTGCAGGTGCACAGGGATGGTTTCAGGCCAACTTGGCTTATGTGATCAGAAGGGAACTGACCCTACCCACAGCAGCGCTGGGCCCGAGCTTATCAGACCCTTCCTACATGTGTATTGTAAATAGACAGTCAGGCACACATCCACACGGATGTGAAATAGGGGCCTCTGCATCCTGCTGCCTCAACAGCTAGGATACAGTAGAAACGGACTTCTTAATACAGGGCTGAACACTGAATACTCGCACACAACCTTAAACATGCAACCACCACCAGGAAATTCACATTAGAACACTGTCAGACTCAGTGATGCTCAACTCTTGGGTGAAAGTCTGAAGAGTAACAGGATATTTATCTCAACAAAATATGTATTAACTACAAAAGAAAAAATCGTAACTGCAGTGGAGAACTGGCAGATAATGCCTTAACCAGGTGATCAACGTTATCACCATGAGACAAATCCAAGTCATGGGGAGGAAGCAAGGAGAAAAACACGCTGCTGTGACATTCCTGCCAGAAGTGCAGAACCTGAACCCACCCATGAGGAAGCATCAGACAACCCGAGCAGAGGTCATTCCACCAAATAACAGGCTGCACTTTTCCAAAAAGTCAGTGTCATGAAATACCAAGAAAGACAGGAGAACTCTTCCAGATTGAAGAAGAATAAGGAGACATGAAAAGTAAGTCAATACATAAGCCAAGATCTTCCTTTGCTACCAAGAACGTTATTAGAAGACTGACAAATCTCAATGACGTCCACAGTCAGATAACAGCACGGCTCCATGCTCATCTCCTGCTTTTGGAAGGTGTATGTGGTTATATAAGAGACTCTTGGAAATACGCACTAAAGGATTAGGGGTTCGGGGGCACGAGGTCTGCAACTTACTCTTAAATGGGTCCAAAACAAATAACTGGAGATGATAAAGCTTACACGATAAAATGTTAATAATGGGCGGAATCTGGAAAGTTAAAATTAAATTACGGTCTAATTTTATCTCAATTTAAAAAATTATTGTCAAGGCCAAGAGTCAAGATGGAATTATAAAAGACTGGAGTTCTAACCCTGAGCCTCCCACCTGGCTATGCGGCCAGTCTGGAGGGTAATTGTCCTGCCCACTCCCTTGGGTTACTGGTGATCAAGGAGCTAAGGAATGCGCCTTAGCAAGACCTCAGGAGCCAGACCAGCTTGTGATGAAATAGGGTTTCCCTGAGGATAAAGTCTAAGCTGCCCTCCTCCTCCAGTGGAAAAAAACACCTTTCTGTAAAGGGAACCATGCCCGGCATTTCGAGGGGGCTCCTGGGGGCCCAGCAGGCACTTTCTGGGAACTTGTGTCACTGCACTTTCTCTCCAGCCTCCTGCCCTACATGGTTGCATTCAGTGTTACAGAAGGCTCTTTTCACTTAACATTGTATCGTACCATTTAAAATAGATTTACAAAGTTCACAGCCAGTATTCTATGCCTGCATAACATTTCCGGGTGGGGTGTAGTCTACAACTTACTGTTCCCCTATTTTTTGGACATTGAGGTTGCTTTCAAATTCTCACCATGAAAATAGTGCCACACAAACTCCTCTGCACACCCAGCTCTGCATGTATTTTGGATTATCTTCTCAGTCTAGGGCCCTATAAATAGGATTACTGGATCAAGGGGTATGAACCAAATACTTTTTATGTGGATTATTCCAATTTACATTGACAATAATTATGTAGGAAAATACCAGTTTCACTGGCATTTTTCATGTTAGTATTCGGCCTTACTATTTTTTTCTTCTAAATTAATGAGAATATGGTACCTCGTTATAACTTGTATTGTTTTGAGTATTAATGGGGCTAAACTTTTTCCCATATATATTCATCAACTGCTTGTACTATTTTGTCTGAATGTATCCTTTGTCCATTTATCAGGATATCTGTCAGTTTTTTAAATAATCAATTCATAAAAACTCTTTACAGAATACAGATATCAACTTTTTGTGAAAATGCGTTCCAAGACTGGAAGGTCGGAAGAAGAGGACTGATTATCAGTAGAGTGAAATAGTTAACAAGCGGATGACCGTGTAGCCTATGTCTGAAGATGAGATTTCTCACGCCAAACAGGTCCTTCAGCAACAATAACTAATACTTCCAAGAAAGACGCTGAAGAGTCCTGAGCAAGGTCATTAGCAACATAGTCTGGGAGGATCTCGGTCAATAGATGAACCTGTTAGACGGGTTTTACCAACTCTCTTAGAAAAGCAAAGTGAGTGCTAACTTCTGAAAGGGAATAAATTGTCCAAGTCCCTTTCTAGCTCAGATACAGGTAATTTTCTTTCAAGAGGCAGGTGGATCACACTCAAGAGACAAGATGAACAATTTGCTTCTTTTTTATGGCCAGAAGGGGACACAGACTTTCTTAGGAGGCCTTTCCTAAGCATCACAGAAAACAGCCTTAGCAGTGAACAGAAAGAACACCCAGCTTAGGCTTCTTAGGAAATTTGTCTTTTCTATAGGAGCTGCACCAGGTTCTCTTTATCACTTAAAAAATATATGGTACTCAATATTTTAAAAAAGAGAGGGAAAAAGAGAAGAGATTCTCTCAAAGAAAGTTTTGGGCTCCTTCTCCAGTACACATGAACTCGGTGTACACACTGCCCACACCCAACCAGCCAGCCAAGGAAGTCTCTGAAATGGACACAGAGGTTAAGAGGGATGTTGCCAGGGGAGGAAAGGCAGGCCCCTTTCTGCGGGTCTCTACAGCATCTGAAGCACTGTCCAAATGGCTCCTTGCAAAAATTTTGTCTTGAACAGCTGAGAAGCAGGCCATTTAGTTTTCCTGGGACCAGCTGGCCTCCATCCAACAGTTCTGAGACCTGGAGGTCAACTGAATCTTGCAGGCTTGTGACCTCACCGTTGTGACACCCAGGTGATCTGTCTCTACCAAAGTGCTGACTGTCCTAGTCCCCTGGAAAGCACTCAAGTATGTAACAGAGAGGACCTATAATTAGGGCAGCATTTGGTGCTCTTATCTGGGGGAGGGAGAAGAGGCAACAAGCCCTATAAGATTCACCCTACAAGCCTTGGGTTCAGCACAGGACACCACCAGATGTTCCAATGGTGAAATTACACCAGGAAAGGGCCAACCTTCTTCCTTAGGTGAGGAAGGAAGTCTCTACTCTCAGAGACTCCAGGCAGCTGGTGGCCCTCTTCCAACCAGCCTCTTCCACTGACCTCAACTTCAGAGATGCTGAACTCCAGAAAGAAAGTCAAGATCGTCTAGAACAGAGATAACAAGAGACTGAGGCCTAAGGTCTAGAGATGAGAAAAGATTAAAAAAGAAGACAGTCCTTTGTAAATTTTACAGCTGAGGCACTGCATTCGGCAGAGGGCTGGACGGACCGGCAGCCTGGGAGTGGCCGAATGCACCACATCTGCTGTGCCCTGGGATAGGGAGCTGCCTGCTCTCCAGCCTGGGGCAGCCACCTAACTCATCTCCCAGCCTGGGAACCAGGCGCTTCTTCCCACGGGCAGCCGAGACAGCCAGAACGCAGTAAGCAGGAGGCGAGGGGCCCAGCAGCTCTCCAGGTGCTTCTAAGCTACCAGGGCCGGCCTCCGATGGGTGAGCTCTGGCCCACCCTCCAACCGGCTGTGCTGAGGCGCCCACCTCGCTGAGGTTAGGGCTGGGGCAGGCACAAAGGGGTGCCCTCTGCGGCGATGCTCAGGACAGGTCCATGTCCCACAAAAGCCTAGCATCTTCCGCCTGGCCCAGGGCTGCCCCGGGGCATGACACTGCCCGCCTGCCGCTCATCCGGGGATCCGACCAAGGCGCGGGCGCCGCAGGGGCGCGAGGGCCACAGGGGCAGTAGGCAGGGCCCAGACGGGACTCGGGGATGGGGGCTCGAGGGGAAGCAGCGCCGCCGCCACCCACCTGACGATGTGGAAGGCCCAGAGCAGGCGGCCGGCCCGGGGCCCACGCGCAGCGCGGACGATGCTGAGGTACAGGTAGAGGGCGATGGCCACCGTCCAGAAGAAGGAGCTGGTGTTGGCGAAGGTGGAGAGCGCGCCCTGCAGCACGCAGTCCCACGAGGGGCCCGTGAAGTCCTGCAGCACCCCGTAGAAGTAGGCGGCGGCCGAGAGCAGGTCGGCCAGCGACAGGAAGAGCAGCAGGCGCCGCGCCTGGCTGCGCAGGTCGGGCCACAGGGCGTGCGTGGCCACCAGCAGGCCCGAGCCGAGCGCGGAGAGCGCGCACGACAGCAGCACCACGGCGCGCTCCGACGGCACCAGCTCGGTGGGCGGCACGGGCGCCGGCATGGCCGGGCGGGGAGGGGGCCGGGGCCGGGGCGCGCGGGCGCCGTGAGCACAGAGCCCGGGCCGCCCGTGCGGCCGGCGCCGTCTGGGCACCCACTCGCCCGCGGCTCGGCGGCCCGCCCCTGCCCCCGGGCCCCGCCCCACGCCCCGCCCACCCCTCACACCCCGCCCCTGCTCCCGCCACGCTCCACCCGGAGGCACCCACGTCCAGTCGGCGGCCCTGCGCCCCGCCCACGCGCCCACGCCCTCCACGCTCCACCCCGCGGCCTCCACGCCCTGTCCGGGGCCCCGAGCCCCGCCCACGCGCCCCACGCCCGCCCTGACCCGCCCACGCATCCCCCGCGCGCCCCCCACACTCCCTACAATAAGCTCCTCGTCCTGTCTCTGGTCCTGCCCCCCCCCCCCCCCCCCCCCCCGCCCGTGCCTGCTTCCCAACCTGGGCTACCCCTGTTCTTGCCGGATGGCCAGGACGTCCTGTCCTCGAGAGAGAAGGACTGGCAGTTTTAGGGCTAACATTACCTTCCTTCCTTTCAGCCAGCTTGTGTGTGGGGTGGGGTGGAGGGGGGAGGCGGACGAAAGCATTCTTTCCGCTGGTAACAAAAACAACTGTAGAGTGTGAGCCTCATTAGTTAGGCAGTGGTACCTGAAGTGTTCACAGGGTGGTGGTGGTTACTTTGGGAAGGGGGTGTTTCTAATTTTTCCTACAAGGAGCACACTTTTTTAAAATTAAGCTTATTAGGTGTGATTTTTTTATTTTTTATTATTTTTTTATTTTATTTACTTATTTATTTTTCCCCCCAAAGCCCCAGGAGATAGTTGTATGTCATAGATGCACATCCTTCTAGTTGCTGTATGTGGGATGCCGCCTCAGCATGGCCGGACAAGCAGTGCGTTGGTGCGCGCCCAGGATCCGAACCCAGGCCGCCAGCAGCGCAGCGCGCACACTTAACTGCTAAGCCAGGGGGGCGGCCTAGGTGTGATTTTTTTTAAATGAAACATTAATTCCCAATTTATTGTTTTGTTCTTTTTTGAAAAGTTCATACTTCTTTAATTGAAATCTAATTTACATACCATAAAATTGGCTCTTTTAAGTGTACAATTCAATGAATTTTAGCATACTCACAAGTTTCTGCAACCATCATCATTGTCTAATTCCACATTTGCATCACCCCAAAAAGAAACCAGGTTAGCAGTCCTTCCCCATTTCTCCCTCTCCCACCCCTTGCTTTTGGCAATCACTAATCCACCTTCTGTGTCTACCGATTTGCCTATTCTGGACAGTTCACATAGATGGAATGGACAGTAGGTGGTCTTTTGTGACTGGCTTCTTTCAATGAGCATGTTTTCGAGGTTCATCCACATTGTAGCTTGTATCAGAATTGCATTTCTTTTTATGGCCAAATAATATTCCGTGTAGGGATATACCACATTTGTTTTTCCGTTCATCAGTTGATGGACATTTGGATTGTTCCTGCTTTTTGGCTATTATGAATAATGCTGCTATGAACATTCATTTACAAGTTTTTGTGTGGACATATGTTTTGAATTCTCTTGGGTGTATACCTAGGAGTGGGATTGCTGGGTCACATGGTTACACTATGTTTAACTTTTTGTGAAACTGCCAGACTGTTTTCCAAAGTGGCTGCACCATTTTGTATCGCTACAGCAATATAGGAGGGTTCCACTTTCTCCACATTCTCCTAACACTTGGTTATGTCTTTTTGATTCTAGCCATCCTAGTGGATGTGAAGTGGTGTTTTGTGGTTTTGATTTGCATTTCTCTAATAATGATATGTAACATCTTGTCATGTGCTTATTGGCCATTTACATATCTGCTTTGGAGAAACATCTATTCAATTCTCTTACCTATTTTTTAACTGAGTCGTTTGTCTTTTTGTTATTGAGTTGTAAGAGTTTTTTTAACATATTTTGGATACTAGAATCTTATCAGATATATGACTTACAAAAATTTTCTCCATTCTATGGGTTGTCTGTTCACTTTCTTGATAGTGTACTTTAAAGCACAAAAGTTTTTATTTTCACAATGTCCAAATTACCTGTTTTTTTTACTTTGGCTACTGTGCTTTTGGTGTCATATCTAAACCATTGCCTAAGCCAAGTTCATGAAGATTTACTCCTACGTTTCCTTTCTTGCCAGTACCACACTATTTTGGTTACTGTAACTTTGTAGTAAGTCTTGAAATGAGGAAGTGTGAGTCCGCCAACATTATTTTTCTTTTTCAATATTGTTTTGGCTGTTTGGAGCCCCTTGCATTTCTGTATCAGTTTGGGGATCAGCTTTTCCACTTCTGAAAAAAAAGGCCAGGACTGGTCCCATGGCCCATTAAGTTTGGTGTGCTCCACTTCAGTGGCCTGGGTTCGGTTCCCGGGTGCAGACCTACGCCACTCGTCTGTCAGTGGCTAAGCTGTGACAGTGGCTCACATACAAAACAGAGGAAGACTGGCACAGATGTTAGCTCAGGGGGAATCTTCCTCAGCAGAAAAAAAAAAAAAAGCCAGCTGGGATTTTAATAGGGATTGCATCAACTGTAGATAAATTGGGGGAATAATGCTATCTTAATAATACTAAACCTTCTTATCCATGTACATGGGATGTCTTTCCATTTATTTAGGTCATCAATTTCTTTCAATGATGTTTTGTAGTTTTCAGTCTACATTAGATTTGATTTTGCATTTGGTTCATAAAAGGCAAAGGTTATCATAGGCGTAGATTATCTTTTTGTGTCCAACTTTTAAAATCATTGTATTATGAAATATGCATTCTGCAAAGTGCCTAAAATACAAATGTACAATTTAATAAATAATTATAAAATAAATACTCAACCAGAGCAAGAAATATAATAATTCCAGCACGCCAGGAGCCTCTCCCCAAACTTCTTTATTCCCCCTCAGTCATTTTCTTTCTTTTTTTTTTTAACCATTCATGTATGCATCCCTAAAGAAAATACTACAGTTTGCCTGTCATTGAACTTTATATAAATGGAATCATACTCTATGTTCCCTTTTGTGTCTTCCATTTTTTGCTCAACATTATATTTGTGAGATTGATCCATGTTTTTGCATGAAGCTGCAGTCCATTCATTTTCAATGCTGTATAGTATTCCATTATAGAAATAATATATCCATTCTCCCATTTTTGGACATTTGGGTTGTTTCCAGGTTTTGACTATTACAAGCAATGCTGGAATGAGCATATATTCTATTTTAATCAGAAAAAAAGTTACTAAAAACCATTCTCTTGAACTTGAGCAAGCACATTCACAGACTTTGCTCTGCAGAGAGCTGAAGAGCAGCTGTTTTCCTTCTGAGTCACTACAGAAGCCCCTGACCTCCTCCTGAGAGGACCCCAGACCATAAACAGACCGTGGCTGAGAGTGCTGTCAGTGAAGCCTCTCAGCTTTTTACTGGCATGAATAGTTTCAAGCCTGGATTGTGCAACCGGCCCTGGGCTTTGGCACATGGCCGGGCAAGAATGGACTGGAATGGACTCCCTCCCCGGATCATAGTCATTTAATCCTTAGAGTATTTTGCAGGGGAAAGAAGGGCAGGAGAGGTCTTCTGGGAAGTGGCCCTGTCGACAGCTCAAGGCTGACTATGTCCTTCCTGCTTTGTTGAGATGAAAGCGCTTTGCCCACTTCCCCAGGTGAGCGGTTGGCTATTTTACAGGTAGGTTTGATCAGGAGATTTCTTGGTTTTCTTTGCACTGGAAAATAACATTCAAAGAACTTTCATACTTCCCACTACTAGGGAAAAAATGGGAAATACATGCAATGATAGAGCTTCAAATCACTTAGGTCTGAGTTTGAAGGTAATTTCCCGCTGCCCGAGCTCACTGATGTTGCCCGGATGGGTCCAGGTATTAAGCAGCAGGTGAAATCATGGCTCCCAAGTTGCCCGGTGATCTTAAGCCACCCCGTGTGGCCGCTACCAAAGGGAGCCAGCGACTCCTGACCCCTAGCCTCTCAACAGAGTTCCTGGGCTCTGCTTCTCTCATCCCAGGGGCTGCTGGTCCTCTGAGGAGGCCTGACCAAGAACAGCAGACCCAGAGAAACACCAGGCCCCCAGCTGCTTCTGAGGGTGCGCACGCCATATGGAATGCGATGGCCTATTGGCCACATTTTTTATTTCCGGCCTTCCAGTCACCCCCTCCCTCCTCATCCTTGGGGGAATTGGTAAGAAACTCAGAGGGATTCTTCTTTTGACTCTGAGTCATCTCTCTAGCATCTGTGTCAAGCCAGCTGGCAGTTGTCTGTTGCTCCATGTCCAGTGTCCAGAGGAGCCATGTCCAAGGTCCTGACACATCGTGACAACCTCCCCTGCACCCCTATTGTCTGGCTGCAGAACTAGGGGCCCAGACCCAGAGAGGCCCCATAACCATGGCCAGTGTCCCCAGGAGGAGATTGGCTTCAGTTTGCTCTTTCCTTCCTCCCCCCGCCCCAGAAACAAGATTTCCTCCTCTGACAACTGCAGACGGGTGACAGTGTGAGTCTAAATTGGAGGAGCCCTAGATGATTTTCTGAGCTCAACTCCAGTCTAAGTAAAAAGCCACATATCTGATTTTTAAAACTGGAAGAGAAGAGAAACTTTCTTCCTGTTGTTGGTAGAAATGTAGGCTTTCTCATTCCCCTGTTTGAAGGTGAGTAGGGCTCATCTTCCTACCCAGGTACCATGACAAGCAGTGGCTGTGGAAGAGGAACCCCGCCCCCGTGGGCCCCTCTCTGTGCTCCCCACCCCCAGCATCGCCAAAGGAGGTTGTGCAACCCCTGGTGTCTCATGTGACTGTTAGGCCACACAGAGGAAAGACTAGGACAAGCCTGAACAGCCACGTTTCTGCAGTCAGAGGCCTCCTCTTCAAGGGGCACCATCTGGTGCATGTATTTTCCTTCAGGAGAAGCCCTCAGGTCTCAGTGGGATGTGTTTAAACTCTCCGCCATCCCCGCGAGCCTGTCCCCTCCCCACTCCAAACTCTGAAGGCTGTTGCCTCACTTTGCTGTGCATGCAGCCTCCTGCCTGCAGAAACCCCGAAGACCCTGGTTCTGATGGGCTCTTACGTTGCAGCAGCTCCCAGGGTGGCCACCACACTCCACTTCTCAGCTGCTCAGGTCGATAAAGAACAGCAAAGCCACTAAAGGGAAAGGCTATTTTCCTCTCTACCTCTACCCGGACTCACTCTACAGGTAGGGCTGGCCTACAGTACACGCTGGCACCAGAAGAGAGGTCTTACGATCAGTGGAAGACCCAGCTTCTAGTCCTGCCTCTCTGTCCTGGCCACGTCTGGTGAGCATAACTCTAGAGATCCCCCCGCTCAAGATTCCTGTCCCCTGGTTATTTAATCAAACACCAATCTAGGTACTGCTGTGAGGGGATTTTGAAGATGTAATTAAAGGCCTGTTGTGGACTGAATGTTTGTGTCCACCCCCAAAATCCGTATGTTGAAGCCCCAACGCTCAATATGATGGTGTTAGGAGGTGGGGCCTTTGGAAGGTAATTAGGGTTAGATGAGGTCATGAGGGTGGGCCCCCCACGATGGGATTGGTGTCTTCGTAAGAAGAGGAAGACACACTAGAGCGTCTTCTCTCCCCGCCATGAGAGGATACAGCAAGAAGCTGGCGTCCACAAGCCAGGAAGCGGGCTCTCTCCAGGAACCAAATCAGCTGGCATTTTGATCTTGGACTTTCAGCTTACAGAACTGTGGGAAATAAATGTCTATTGTTTAAGCTGCCCAGGATATGGTATTTTGTGATAGCAGCCCAAGCTGACTAAGTCAGGTCCCATGTCGGTGGACCTTAAGATACAAAGATTATCCAGGTTGGCCTGGCCCCATCAGGAGAACCCTTTATTTTTATTTATTTGTTTATTTGTGAGGAAGATCAGGGCTGAGTTAACATCCATGCTAATCCTCCTCTTTTTTTTTTTTTTTTTGCTGAGGAAGACCGCCTCTGAGCTAACATCTTTTGCCAATCCTCCTCCTTTTTTTTCCCCCCCAAAGACCCAGTAGATAGTTGTATGTCATAGTTGCACATCCTTCTAGTTGCTGTATGCGGGATGCGGCCTCAGCATGGCCAGAGAAGCGGTGCGTTGGTGAGCACCCGAGATCCGAACCCGGGCCGCCAGTAGCGGAGGGCGCGCACTTAACCGCTAAGCCACGGGGCCGGCCCAGGAGAACCCTTTAAAAGTGGAAAGTTTTCTTTGGCCAGGAGCAAAAGCAGAAGTCAGAGAAATCTGAAGAGTGAGGGGGATTCCATGTGAGGGGGATTCAGCGTGAGGATCCAGCTGCGATGTTGAGAGAGGGCCTGTGAACGTGGGAAGGAAACACGAGTGGCTGCCAGGAGATGAGAGCGGCCTGAATCCTGCCAACCACCTGAACGAACTCAGAGCGCAGCTGGCCAACACATGGAGTGTGAGAGACCCCGAGCAGAAGACCCAGCTGAGCTACGACAGACTTCTGCCCACGGAAACCGTGAGATAACAAATGGGTGTTGTTTTATAAGCCACCATGTTTGTGTAATTTGTTACACAGCAATAGGAAACTAATATACCACGTGACCTAAAAGGGGCCACGTAACATTTCTAAGCCTCCAGTGCCTCATCCAGAACATAAGGGCAGAAAATTCACAGGGTGGTTGGGAATAAGGGGCCTTTGGGCTTGTAGACAGAGCCCTGGACTTGTGGCCAGAAGGCCAAAATTTGCTAATTGTGTCACCTTAAGCAAGTTACTTAACTTCTCTTACTCTCAGTTTCCTCACCTCTAAAATGGAGCCAACAGCAGCTGTTTCCTTGGTAATTGAGTAGCAGCTAGGCACCTGGCCACCCAGCCAGAAACTACATTTCCCAGAGCCCCTTGCAAATAGGTGTGGCCGAATGAGTAGGCCTCACCAGTAAAATGTGAGTGGAGGCACCTGGGCTGTTTCTAGGCCTGGGCCTTAAAATGGCACCTGCCCTCCACCTCCTGCCCCTTCCTGTGACTGGAATACTGAGGTGCCAGCCACACGGCCTCAACACACTGACAAGACACGTGACCCACAGGACGGTGGAGAAAGACGACGGAAAGAACTCAGGTTCCTGAATGCTGGGGGCTGCTGTGTCACCTACTAACCTGGCATGCTCTTCTTTGCCGGTGTGTGAGGGAGAAATAAACACTCAGGTCCTCAGGGCCGTTGGATACTGGGGGCTCTTTGTTTCAGCCTCCTGGTCTCTGCCTTAACCAATACAAGCAACTAATGCGGGGACAGTAGGACCAAGGGTCGCAGTGAAGACTTGGAGATGCCGTGTAAGCATCAGCCCAGGGCTCCCTTTGAGACCAGGGTTTTGTTTCGTAAAATGGAGATATTATACATATGTCAAGTAATTTATTAGTGCTTATAAATATTATTTGAAGAATATTCTAGAATTTCAGTGGCTCAAGGGGTTCTAGTAATTTATTCATTCCACAAATATCTATTGAGCCCCTACTAATTGTCTGAAGACATGACATTGAACAAAAAATCCCTGCCTTTGAGGAGTTTACCTTCTGGTCAGGAGAGAGACAATAAACAATCAACGAACATATACTGTGTCAAATGGCAATAAATGTGGGAGAGAAGAGTAAAGCCAGGTCGTAGGGCTAAGGTGTGCTGGGAGTGCTTTATATAAGTGTGCAGACTCTGGTGGGACAGCATTTGAGCAAGATCCTGAAATGAGGGAGTGAGTCCTGTGGACATCTGGAGGAAGAACATTCTAGACAGAGGAAATAGCACGTGCAAAGGCCCTGAGGGTGAGCGTGGCCAATGTGTTCAGGGAACAGCAAGGAGGCACTGTGGCTGGAGTAGTGTCAGAGGGGGAGAGGCAGGCAGAGAGGCAGGGAGATCTCTCGGGGCCCACAGGCAACATGAGGACTTTAGCTTTTACACCTTGAGTGATACTGGAGGGCTGAGCAGAGGCGTGCTGTGAAAAGAATAAAGCCTGGCTTACAGGCTGCTGCGTCATCTAGGTGAGGGGTCTGTTCTAGAAGCAGAGATGACAGGATTTACTGAAGGGCCAGATGTGAGTGTGAGCCAATGAGGAGTCAAGGGAGAGTCTAGACTTCTAAGATTAAAGGAGAGAGTTGCTCTTCACTGGGGGGAGCAGGTTTAGGGGGAGGCAGCAGCAGGAGCTCGGTTCTGGGTGTGTTCGATTCCTAGTAGATAAGCCAAGTTCGGGGGGGTGTCGGAGTTCTGGGGGAGTCCTACCTGGAGACAGAAATTTGGAGGCAGTCAGCATGCAGACGGCGTTTCTGATGTGAGATGCGAGAGTTCCTGGGGAGAGAGCGTGGAGAGAGACGTCTGTGGAGGGAGCCCGGGCACCGCAATGCCTAGGGATGGGGGATGAGCGAGAGTAACCAGAAAGCTGTCTTAAGCAGTGGCTCTTTGTTTTCCATTGTTGTAAAATATATCACATAAAAAACTACCATTTTAACGATTTTTAAGTATACAATTCAGTGGCATTGATGACACTCATAAGATTGTTAACTATCACCACTATTTCCAAAACTTTTTTTCTCACCCCAAATAGAAACTCTGTACCCCTTAGGTGATAACTCGCCGTTGCCTCCTCTCCCCAGGCCCTGGCAATCATTAATCTGCTTTCTCCATAGAGTTGCCTGTTCTGGACATTTCACAGCCATGGAATCAGACAATAGGTAGTCTTTTGTGTCTGGCTTCTTGCACTAACCATAATGTCTTCAAGGTTTATCCACATTGTAGCATGTATGGGCATTTCATTTATTTTTATGACCAACATTTCATTGTATGGATATACCACATTTTGCTTACTCATTCGTTGATGGACAGCTGGGTTATTTCCACCTTTTGGCCATTGTGAATAATCCTGCTATGAATGAGCAGTGACTCTTAATATAGGTTTGGGGAGGAGATAAAAGGCATGAGCATCCTTGGGGCCATCCCAATGGTGTAGTGGTTAAGTTTGCTCCGCTTCGGTGGCCCAGTGTTCGTGGGTTTGGATCCCAGGTGCAGACCTACACACCACTCATCAAGCCATGCTATGGTGGCATCCCATATACAAAATAGAGGAAGAAGGGCACAGCTGTTAGCTCAGTTCTAACCTTCCTCAGCAAAAAGAGGAAGATTGGCAGCGTATGTTAGCTCAGGGCGAATCTTCCTCACACACACACACACACACACACACAAACAAAAAGGCACGAGCATCCCTCCTTCCCAGAACCTTCTAAAGGATGTGAGATTTCTTTTGCTTTATAAAAGAGACAATGGGCTAAACTAGGTTGAAAAATTTGGGTTTAAAGCAATTGAGATTAAAAGAAAACTTTCAATAAGAATTATATATCAATTATGCAAGAAACGTTGTTATATATTATATAATATATTCAGTAGGAACATGGGACCTAAGTGCTGAGCACGGAGAATCTGTTCTTTGCACTGTTTGTTTATAGTCTGTCTCTCTGCAGGATGCACTCTTGTGCATGGTGTCGGCCAGTGTTCGTGGAACAGATGATGGGAACATAGAGCAGCTGCGGTGAGGGAAGCACAGTGGACCTGACTACCTTTCTGCAGCAGGGTTCTTACCTGTGGGCCAGTCACCTAGAGGGCGACCAGATGCATCTGTTGTCACCAGCTTCCCACAGGAATCTAGCATTTCCTTTATTTACGAATGTGGGCAACAAGTGCCTGTGATTCTGTCAACAGTAGAAATTTCAGATATTTTCATATCATTGCAGCTTTTTCAAAATACCATTCATGCTCATCACT
This sequence comes from Diceros bicornis minor, assembly GCF_020826845.1. Lineage (NCBI taxonomy): Eukaryota > Metazoa > Chordata > Mammalia > Perissodactyla > Rhinocerotidae > Diceros > Diceros bicornis. Next base: position 28,749,378 of record NC_080752.1, read on the forward strand.
ACTTTTAAAGATTTTATTTCTTTATTTTTTCCCCCCAAAGCCCCAGCAGATTGTTGTATGTCATAGTTGCACATCCCTCCAGTCGCTGCATGTGGGACGCGGCCTCAGCGTGGCCAGAGAAGTGGTGCATCGGTGCGCGCCCGGGATCCGAACCCGGGCCGCCAGCAGCGGAGTGTAAGCACTTAACCGCTAAGCCACGGGGCCGGCCCTCATCACTACTTTTAAATTATAGTCGTTATTAGACCAGTTGCTGCTGGATCTTGTTTAATGTGCTAAGAAGGGGCACATATACTACTCTATAACAAATTTGGTTTTATCAACTAATTTGACAATCATATTACCCTATAATTGTTCTGCTTTGTAATCCTATGTATTTATTTTTTGCCTTTATCCTTTGGGTCCATAGACATCGCTAGACTGGCAGAGGGGTCCGTGGTATATCCAAGGTTAAGAGCCTGCTCCGAGGGCTTGCTCCGCTGCCCCCTCTAGGGCCATCCCTGGGACACACACTATTCTGGTCCCAGATTATCACGGAGACTCCTGGTCACGACCTGTCTGTGTGTGTAGTGCCACCTGCTCACCACCAGGAGGAGCTGCTCCACCCAGGGGCGGGTTCAGGGCTTCCTCCCTCCCATCTTTGTCCTAACCAGGGCTGGCATCCCAACCTCCTGGGAGCTCGTTTTCCTTTTTTCTCTCTCTTTCCCTATTTTTTATCTTTTTGTTACAGAAAACTGCAAACATGAACAAAAGTATATGAACCCCCAGGGAGCCGTCAGCCAGCTTAAATAATTAGGGCCTCATGACCAGCCTTGTTTCATCCACACCCGGCCTGGGGAGGCTTTCTAAGGGCACAGATGCCGGGCCCTGCCTCAGATCGGGGAATCAGAGTCTTATGGCTTACAAAGCTCCCAGATGTTTGGTAACCACTGTTATGAACCTGGACCGCCTCCTGGACACCCCAGGTGACTGAGCGTGGGTCTCCAGACATCACTCTGGCTCTCAGGACCTCGACCTCCGACCCCCACCAGCCTGAGGGTCTTTTCCCATCTCTGACCCACATCCTCCCGCTCACACTCATTTCCTCTCACTCAGGCCCCATAGGACTCGGGGAACAGCTGGCTCTCGTCCTCTGTGCAGTCACTCTTCCTGTGTCTATTCTGAAAGCTCGTATTAAGTAACCCATGCCTCACGCCCTTGAGCAACCACCCACAGCCACATTCTGCTGGCGGCCAAGCCTGACATTGCCTCTTCCTGTAGATGGAGAACAGACCCTGGAGTTGACAATTTCTCGGCTTTTCAGACTGGAAAGATATTGTTAAGCTATTAAATCTTGATTTTGAAGTGTCTGGAAAAATCCCCCAGCCCCAAATTCTTATGTTGAAGTCCTAACCCCCAGTACCTCAAAAGTGACTATATTTGGAGACAGGGTCTTTAAAGAGGTAATTAAGTTAAAATGAGGTCATTAAGGTAGGCCCTAATCCAATATGACTGGTGTCCTTACAAAAAGGGGAAATTTGGACACAGACAAGTTCAAAGGGATGACCATGTAAAGACACAGGGAAAGGATGACCATCTGCAAGCCAAGGAGAGAGGCCTCAGAAGGAACCAACCCTGCCGACATTTTGATCTTGGACTTCCAGCCTCCAGAACTGTGAGAAAACAAATTTCTGTTGTTCAAGCCACCCAGTCTGTGGTACTTTGTTAAGGTAGCCCGAGCAAATTATGCAATACCCAAATGGGTACAATTCACAAAACCAACAAAATCCCCCCCTGAATTCTGATGAACCCGTTTCTGATTACTGCCAGAGGCAGCCTCATCCACAGGACCAGGGTTCTCTATTTCTGTGTGTCCCCTGGGTGGCCCTCGGTTCAGTTGGAGGGAGAATTCTGGTCCCATTCAGCCTCACTCATCCCGACTCTCCGGGTGAGTCAGTCACCATCTTTTACCAGAGCGCCTGCTCTGTGCCAGGCCTACTTGGGGGAAGTGGGCACCAAGTCCTGATCCCATACCAGATTATGAGTTTTATGTGAGATGAGAGTCCTCGTGACCTGCAGCCTGAAGGCCTATGGAAGGCTGTTTGGAAGAAGCGGCTACACAGTTCATGGGGCCCAGTGCAAAATGAAAATGTGCTGTTCAAAAATCATTAGAAATTTCAGTTTGGCGACAGCCCACATGCAGGGTCCCGGGTGACTGTACAGGTTGCACACCCATGAAGCTGGCTCTGCTGTTGGGGAACAACAAAGGGAGGAGTGAGAAGGCCAGAAAGTCCAGGACACGGGGATGTCACTGGGAGCCACTGACTTATCACGAGGACCTCGAATCAGCTGTCTGCCCTCTCTGATCTGAGCCTCGTGGAAACTTCCAGATCATGAGATGGGGAGACAGTTTCTACCCTGCTCCTACATTGTTTCGTCTCTCCTCTCCTCTCTGGATTCCATATTTCAGGAGTGACTTCAAATAGAAAAAGACAACTCCTCAAAGTTACTCATTTAGAGACAAGATCATCTGATTTCCATGAGTTAAGAAACCTAGACTAAGACATGATGTTTGCTGTAGAATGATGCAACATCAAGGATCCTGGGAAGGCGAGAGATGGTACCAGCCTGAACAACTGCTACGGAAATACTTCTCGGCTAAAGAGTAAAAGGCCTTCACACTTGGTAGTTTACTTTGACATTTCCAGTTCCAACAAAGAAGGATGAAGGGGCTTGTCCAAAGTGGCCCCAGGTAACATCCAGCCCTAGGAGATGGACACAAATGAGAGGCACATGGGATGAAGAGTGAGAGTCCCTTTTCCTCCTTCTTCTCCTCTGTGGTAGGTGTATCAGTTAGAGTTTGTGAGTTTCAAACAACAGATGGGACTCTGGTGAGCTCAAGCAAAAAGACGTCTAGTGGAAAACAAGGCAGCTCCTAGGATGGCAGGAACACTACGGCAAGAACGGGGACCAGGGAGCTGGGAGGACCCACATGGCCAGTGACAAGATCCTACTTTGAAGGCATGGGGGCAGTGGGACCGCGAGCATATTTCATCTGCACCCCGAGCTCACAAGACTCACACGGCCCAGGGGAGGGCAGGCAGATTGGAGGGAGCCCCCCAGACTGCATCTAGTGGGGTGAGAGGTTCCCCCAAGGACTAGGCAGGTGCTTCTAGGAGAGGATGCCAAGCAGCAAAAATACCCGATGCCCACTAGTCCTCGGGCATCCCTCGTAGCAGCCTGCCAAGTACAAGGCACAGACTAGGTGCTGAATTATTCCTTTCATTTTGACTGGATTCCCCACCACATCCATCAATTTTAACCACTGACCATGAGGAGAGCCCCAGAAAAGAGCAGCAAAGGTCATATCCTTTTTTTTTCTTAAACATATAACAGCTACAGTTTATAGATTATTTTGTACGTTTGCAAGCACAACCTTGGAAAACAGAAAAGAATTTGGTTTTAAATATTCCAAGAAATCTCATTCTAATTACATCAGTTCTCATCTGTGCCTGTTTCTGATCTGAAAAATGGGATTGTATTACAACGGACTCTCCCTAACGGGTGATTCAGAGAGGGAAGAATTCAGGGCTCCTATTGGGTTTTAAGAGCTCTGTCGGGTTCCCTCTGGCCACTCAGCCAAATTAGGGAGCAAAATGATCCTGCAGCTCATTTACCAAAACGGCCCTTAATTACTGACCCACCTCAGGGGCACCATTTGGTGCCTCATCCAAAGAGTATTTTTTAAGGGCATTGGGTGCCTAGATGTGTTCAAACATAAATATAATACATACATAAATATGTATATATACACACTTTTGTTTTTAATAAACTTTTTATTTTGGAATAATTTTAGATTTACAGAAAAGTTGCAAAGGATAGTACAGAGAATTCCATTATACCCTTCACCCAGTTTCTTTTTTTTTTTTTTGCTGAGGAAGACGGCCCTGGGCTAACATCTGTGCCCATCTTCCTCCACTTTATATGGGACGCCGCCACAGCATGGCTTGCCAAGCAGTGCGTCGGTGCGCGCCTGGGATCCGAACCAGCGAACCCCAGGCCGCCGCAGCGGAGCGCGCGCACTTAACCGCTTGCGCCACCGGGCCGGCCCCCACCCAGTTTCTTTTAATGTTAACATCTTACACAACCATGGGACATTTGTCAAAACTAAGAAATTAACATTAGTATATTACTTTTAACTAAGCCAAAGACCTTTTTTGTGTTTTACCAGATTTTCTACTCATGTCCCTTTTCAGTCAGGATCCAATCCAGGATACCACACTAGCATTCAGGCAAATATAAATATATATGTTTTAACTTTTTATTTTGAAATAATCATAGATTTACAGGAAATTGCGAAAAAAAAGGTACAGAGAGATCCTGTGTCCCCTTCACTCAGTTTCTCCCAGTGGTAACATCTTGTGTAACTACAGAACAACATCAAAACCAGGAAATTGATATTAGTACAATCTGCAGAGCTTATTAAATATATATGTATATATATATATTTTTTAATCAAATATATCTTTTATTTTATTTATTTTTTGGTGAGGAAGATTGGTCCTGAGCTAACATCTGTGCCAATCTTCCTCTATGTTGAATGTGGGACGCCGCCACAGCATGGCTTGATGAGCAGTGTGTAGGTCCACGCCCAGGATCCGAACCCACAAACCCCAGGCCACCAAAGCAGAGCATGTGAACTTAACCACTATGCCACCAGGCCGGCCCCCAAATATATATTTTAATCTATTTGCCTCATAGTCAAGAAGATCAAATACTTTCCCCCAAAACATAAAATCTGCGCCTAATTCCACCTGCCTCCAAACTCAAGTCCAATTGTGAAATTCTTGACTCCTCTCTCCCACCCACCAGCTATTGACTGGAATGTGCCCGCACAGTCCCAAAAGCAGAAGTGCCCTCTGCCAAGGGTCAGCGTATCCTCAACTTGCTGGACCTCGAACTCCCCAAACTCATGGCCAGTGGGCACGCGTGTGCGAGCGCGTGTGTGTGTGTGTGAGAGAGAGAGAGAGAGAGAGAGACAAACAGCCCCTCTTTGTCCCAATCCATTCTAAACTCACTCCCATGGAGCCAACACTGCTCCTCCCATCTCCCCAGGAGTGATAGAAAGATAAAGAGCTGGAAATATACCCCAATACATTTCTTCTACCACTGTCAGATACAAAGATGACAGAATCTATCCTACACATCTGCTCTAAAGACTGCAGAAGTAAATTAAATTGCCACAAAGACATCAGTTTTATCAAAGACCTGAACCGAAGCAAAGCCTGCCTGCTGTTTCCGTTTCCTTACTTATTACCCAAGAACTTCTGCGGGGGAACTCTGTCTGGGAAGGACCATTTCTCTTGTTTCTTGTTGGCATAACTGAAAGCAAAGGTAGATAGGAAAAGAGGTTATTTGCAAATGATTCTACCTGAACTACAATAATAGGTTCATTAGATCATAATCCACGAGTGTGGTCCCTTTAATTCAAAAGTTCAAGACCCTGAACCAACTGGTGGCTGGGAGAAGGCAGGCATTCTTTACTTCTGCCTAAAACTGGGAAAAATGTAAAGACTTCGGCTCAGAAGCCATCCCAAATGCTGCCCTGGTCAAAACTCCCCTGAGGGATCTGAGTGTTGGTCTGTCACAGCAGCCAGCATTCCAGGCATTCCTTCGGCCCCACTCCAGCCCACGCCCCGCTCCACGGGCCTGGGGAGCAGAGGGGAACTTGTGGCCAACTGGGCATGGGCGTGGCCAATCCAATGGCGTCACAAAGGGACCCTCTCTGCAGCAAGCCCTCCGAGCTCTGAGGAGAACCAGAACAATTCCCACAGGAATCCAGTTTGCTAAAGGGAGCCTGGCTGCCCGCTTTGCTCTCCAGCATTGAGAGCAAGAGGGCTGGCTTAGACTGGACGAGGGACCTATCAGCCGGACAGTGTCAAGGCCAAGGTCAGCCTCCGAATCCCAGAAAACCTCTGGAAGGGACCTCTGACTTTCATCAAGTGGTCAGAAAGGAAATGGGCTCCTCTCCCCTCAGAGCCAGGAAGCACCGAGATAGCAAGACAGAGCCAAAAGATGGGGTCCAGGCAGGTGGGCATGAGCAGGGGAGGTACCCTGTGCAGTGGCTGGAAGGGGAGCAGAGGGAGCACTCAAAGGCTGTCCTTGGCCTGCATCAGAGGTGCCGGAAGCCCCATCACCTCATGGACGCTGGAGGCTTGTCTTAGTCAATGGGGTCAGAGGAGCAAGCCACCAACATTTGGCTTCACCTTTCAGATCTGGGTGAATTCCTATAAGCACTAGTTTGGAGAACAATGGAAAAAATCAGTGGGACAGAGAACTGGAGTACTCATAGCTCAACATTAAAGGATACAAAGACACCAACGGGACAAAGGCAAGGACCAAAGGCTGGTTTAGTGGGTTCTGTCAACGTGCAGAGCCCGCTAACAGGTTATCCCAGGCTCATTGGAGGCCATGGATGTGCCCTGTGGTCCAAGACCTGGAGAAGCCACCACTGTGTCTTCGCTCTCCCTTCTCTGCTGGCTTGGGTCTGGTTCCTGTTGCCATGGCAATCCAGCTGGCCTCGCAGTTCACTGGACCCCAAGCTGGCACCTGTAGGTGGAGCTGGTGGGATCCAGAGAACTGAACTCTCTTCCCAACTGAGCTCCCTTTGGGAGGAACCTTTCCCATCAGCCACTGCAGCAGAAAACACCACCAAATTCTCATTCCCGTCAACATCCTGGGCCCGGCTTCAGCCGAAAAGAAAAATCCCCCCAAGGCAGACACATCTTCCAGTGCCCACAAAGGCGCATTCTCCAAAGCTAATGATTGCATTCGAAATTCGTCTCATGGGGGGAGAGAGAACGCATGTGTGTCCACGTTCAAGTCTCGCCACAAAGCAGGTCCACAGGGCAGCCATACTGCCCTAGGCCCATCTCTAAGGACAGGAGCCAGTGGGTAGGGCACAGATTCTCAAGCCAGACTGCTTGGGTTCAAAGGTCGCCCCCCTTTCTATCAGTTGCATCCTTAGTTACTTTTGCTCTTTGCACCTCTGTCTTCTTCTAAGATGGTGAGAACGACAGACTCTTGCTCACGAGATAACACATTTAGAATGCTTAGAACAGGGCTTCCTACCTAGTAAGTGCTCCGTAAGTGCTGGCTATTACTATGGCTGTGTGCAAACCCTTCCCAGCCCGGAGCCGCCCACACGCAAGCCTGCATGTCTTTTTCCTTCAACATCTGTGAGCAGGCCGCTCCCAGGGCCTACAGCTTGCTTCCCCAGCAGCCCTCACCAACCGACATGGCGGAGCAGAGCTGCCAACATCCTGGCCCAGGCGTCTCTCGCTGGCTCGCGTCTCCCGTCTGTTTCTTCCTCTCGGCCCAACAACGTGCAGCACTTCTAGGGCAGTATACTTGCTGATTGCTTCCTTCACTATTACTCACAACAACCAGCTAAGACACTGCCAAAGAAACACTCACAGCTGGCCCTGCCGACGACTTGGGGCAGGCCTGTCCTGCCTCTCCCCAGGACCTGTGGAGAAGAAGGAAATCCAGGGAGGAAAGAGAGGATGGAGGAGAAAGTTGAGACTGGCAACAGATCCCAACAGGGCTGGCCCACCACTAGCTGAGAAGGAGGGAAAAACCAGCCAGCGCTTCCCTGGAAGACAAAAAGTTAGACAATGACGATAGTTTAAAATCCACGTGTCTATATGAAAAGGAAACAATAGAACAAAGCAGCAGTGATTTCTGTCCCATCCAGGGCACCATTTAGAGAGTGTGTCAGTCAGAGTTCTGCCAGAGAAACAGAACCAGAAGGAGATACAGACTAAGAGATTTATTTCAAGGAATTGGCTCACGTGATTGTGTCAGCTGGGTAGGCCAGGCTGGAAACTCTGAGGCAGAGCTGACACTGCAGTCCGCAGGCGGAATTTCTTCTTCCTCAGGGAAACCCCAGCTCTGCTCTTAAGGCCTTCGACTGATTGGATGAGGCCCACCACATTATCAAGGATAATCTTTACTTAAACTCAACTGATTGTAGACGTTACCCATATCTGCAAAACGCCTTCCCAGCAGCACCTAGATTAGCGCTTGGTTGAATTACTGGGTACTCCAGCCTGGCCAAGCTGATACCTCATGCTGACCATCACAGAGGCTGCTTGAGGATCCAGGGACTAACCGCTTTGGATGTAGACCACCGACGGGACAGTTCCTCTTCCGTGTGGGTGTGGGGACGTACAGAGGTGTTCTCGGGAGGGTCAATGTGACCTCTACCCCAGCAGGGGAGGTCCGACAAACCGGAGTCACAGGCGAGGTGGTGCAGATAAAAGCAGCTCAGGAGTCAGCACAACCTCTCTGCCCAAGAGGAGGAAGTCCCCACGGCCTTCCCACATGCCCAGCAGGCAGGCACAAGGCTCCCCTCCCAGGGCTACTGAATGTCCAGTGGGTGTAGATGGGAGTTCACTCTTACCTTAGTCCTTTGCCCCCGAACAGCTGAACCTGAAATGCTCTGCCAAAAAGCAAGCCAGACTGGACTTGAATTACGATTTTTTAGTGTGGGAAAAATGCTCCTAATATGTCCAATTTTCTCCCAAAGGTGTGTTCCAGCAAAGCACATTTATCAGATTAGAGCTTTATCGTGTGGAAGAATCACCTGGAAGCTTGGTAAAGTGCAGTTTCCCAGCTCCACTCCGGAGCTTCTGATCCGGCAGGTCTGGGACGGGGCCAAAGGCACTTTCTGCAGGGACCATGTCCTCAAAAAGCACAGGGAGAAGCAGGAGCCTGAATCAAGTTCCCCCCATCTCAACGCCCAGATGGGGACCCCCGAATACTGACAACAGAAAGACTTCCCGAGGTAAAGACAGAGACACAGTGGAAATAAAGCAACAGTGGCACACATGGTCTCTGTGAGCACAGAACAGCATTTGGGACCGGCTGGCCCACCCAAAGATGGGGTGTGAGGGGCGGGAGTGGGCTCACGAGCTCTCACTGATTTGGGACCCAGCACATGGCACTGCTGCTGCAGAGAACAAAGGTCGGGTCGGGAAGGTGGAAGGGCCTGTGCGTTTCTTGGGGATGGGGCTTGCTCTGAACCCCAGCAGAAGTCTCAACAAGCACTAACAGAGCGTGAGAAGACAAGGGAACTGCCACAGCCTTGATCCAGCCCACCCTCCGGCTCAGAAACAGTCCCAAAGGAGAAGACGGCTCAGAAAAGCAAGACCAGATGCACCTTCTGCTAAGCAGCCCGGCCCCTGATTTCCACGCAGAACCACATTTTCTGAATCCGGGCAGTGACCTGAGTGAAGAGTCTGTCTATGGAGGCTGCGCCCCAGGCACCAGGGCTGGTCTTGCAGTTCTGGTCAGACAGAGAGACAATCTTCCCAGTCAGAGAGAGGAGGCCTGGACTTCAGGGATAATCTTCTAGTCAGACAGAAGAGGCAGGACTTCAGGAAAAGGTGAATAATCAGTCAGTGCCTGAAATTTCACTGTTCCATGAAACACAAAATACACCAAATCAGCAGTCTTTAACCCAGTCAGACTTTCCTGGAGAGTCACACCGAGGTCAGAGGGAACACACTTAGACTGAAACGTACATTCCTTTCTACGGAAAGGCCTTTGGTCCAGTTACCAGGCGAGCTTCTGCTGCATGGACACAAGATGCTTAAAAGGCGTGGAGCTCAGCTCAGAGCCCTGATTCTGCCTTCACCTCACTTCTCCTTACAGCGGCCCTTTGAGCCCCAGGCCCGAGGCGTCTTGCTGCAGAGCCAGCGCTGCTGGCCCAGGAACCAGCAGGAATGCGAGAAAACCAGAAGTCATTTTTACCAGGAGAGTTTTAAGTTCCTAGCACTTAACTTTTAAGTGCTGAAGAGAAAGTAGACTGTCATAACAAGCCTCTTGGATGCTATGATTCCTGGGAAAGCAGAAGCCCTCCCTCTCCAGGAGATGTGGAAATTCTCTCTGGAAGCCTCCTAATCCCACAGCACGTCTTTCAGAAAGCATGACCGGACCTTCACGCACCCATTACCTACCAACCGAGCGCCTGAGATGGGCTGAAGCTGCGCTGGGTGTTGAGGACTGGACAGGGAGGACGGCGGCCGTCCTGGCCCTTGGGGGATCCATGGGGAGAGATGCGCAGAAATCACAGACATGCAAAATTACAACCACAAGCAGTTCTGAACCAGGAGAACAGGTGTTCTTGAAGCACCCGCCTGTGGAAGAAGCACTGTACTGAGAAGTATCCTCCTGCGTTTCACGACGACGTCGAAAGCTCGAAGGAATTCTTCTGCCCTTGCGTTGATCTCATCCGGAAAACCTGACCCAGCTGCAGGAAGCTGATGGTGGCTCAGAGGAGCTTCGGAGACCGTCCAGGTTGGAGCCAGGGCAGAGAGAAACCTGCCTTAAGAATGGGGGTCCCAGGGACGGGGCCAAGAAAGAGCGACTTGGATATTTTCAGCCTCAAAAATTACCATCAGGTCTGTGTCCACTGGAACCAGCTTTCCCGGCAGGGCAGCCACTACTCTCGTTGCTCCCGAGTTTCAGGAGCCACCTGTGCCTGTCCTGGAGAAAACAGAAAACTCCAGCAAACCCTCAGTGGGTGACGCTGGTGCATGCCTGTCCCTCGCTGATCCTGCAGTGTCCCGGGTGAATGGCGGGCGTGCTTGCCGGCTCTTGGGAGCTGCCAGCCAGAAGCATGTTGCCTCTCCCTCTGCAGAGCTGGGAGACTTGTTCGTGTAACACCTCAATATTTAGAACTCTCATTTTTTCCTATTCTAGTTCTTGGGGATGGAGCCTTGAGCAGCCAACTCTGGGAGGCAGCAGGTTCACCAAGAGGGAAAAGAGCTCAAACACTTGAAAACCACCAGTTCAGATGCTTTCTGGGAAGAGGGCCTCCCTGGGAAGCAAAAGGCTGAGTAGACACCACGATTATCTAAAACTACCCTTTGCATTAACAATTGAGTATAAAATATATGTATTTTAGGAGTAAGAGTTACTGTATTACCCCCAAGTCAGTTAGAAATCTGAACACATATAAATTTTCTGATGTAGCAGATACTGTCCATTGCCTGCCCCAAATACACGCCCCTTCTTCTCCCGATCACAGGCCCTGATTTGGTTCGGATGATCTACCCTCTTCTCCCTAGTTATGTGCCGCGTGAATTCCATCACCATAACCCCTTCCGTTGCCACTGAGTGCCTGGGGCTGGGCAGGAGACATAATTCTGGCCAATGAGATTCTTGGGAAAGTCAGCAGGGGCTTCGGGAAAGGTTTCCTCATTCATAGCAAGAGACCCCCAGGAAGAGAATGGGAGCTGGTGGGAGACGAAGTCAGTATGTGGAGGATGAGAGAGCAGACACACGGAGCGAACCTTACTCCTGGACATCGCTGGGCCACTGGATATTACCCATCACGAAGCTGCCTGACCTCTGGACTTAACGTTTTATAACATTTTTAATGTTCTGATTATTTAAGTCATTCTCTTACTTGCAGAGGAAGGAATCCTAACTGATATATCCCATAGTCTAAGCAATTTGGGCTCGGAATTAAAAAAAAAAAAATCAAACCACTTAACAAAAAGCAATGTCTCTGTCACGAAAGGTTCAACGACAGCAGAATCAGCTTCCCTGTCCTCTCACTGCAACGGATAACGTGCAAGGGCAGTTTTAGACAATCATGGTGTCTGCCCTCAGCCTCTCACTCCCAGGGAGGCCCTCTTCTCAGGAAGCATCCGGGCGACATTCCATGACGGCAGCAGGTAGGAGAGAGCACCGATTGGACTGCTGAGACGAAGACGGTAAATACCTTTTCAACAATGTCACATAAGACAAAACCAGTCCTTGCTTCAGGCGGGGAGTCCTGGGTTTGTTCTTCAGACCTGGGCTCCTTCCCTTCCTGTCCTCAGGCCAGAAATCCCCCAAAAGGCAGACTAAGGGAAGATTCACTGGCTAAATACAGTGGGAATGAAAATGCTGGAGCCTGGCATTCACAAGTCTCGTCTTCTTAACGGGAGAGGTGATTTCAAAACTTCAAACAATTTCAAAATACAATCCAGCCCAAGGGGCTGTAATATAAATTTGAGTTTTGGAAGAAGCCCCACATGCCCCATGTTTCTCTGAGTAGGCATTGAGGGTGCTGCCCCGAAAAAGCCAAGCCCTGGTGCTGAGCAGAGGCAGCCCCCACCCCAACCTCTCCTTATGGAAATGGAAGACAGACAGCCACCTAACCACAACAAAGCCTTCCACAGGCTTGCCATTTGCAGTTACAAAAAGAATCTCATCGTTTCTGGACCCTGTCTTCCCAATTTGCCATTAAGCATCCAGGCTCCATAAAAAATTTACTTTTCAGAACAAAGGACCAGACAATTAGAAATGTTTCTCTAATGCCAAGGCCAGATTTCATACACACAAACACAACAAATCCCTCTCCAAACAAATTCACGACTTCCCCTGCTAATCCCAAAGGCCTTCTTCTCAAGCTGTAAGTGTTCCCTGATTGACAGCGAACCAAACCGGCAGAAAAAATGAAAAGGTGGGTTACCTGCTTTGTGGGCTGAGGGAGGACCAGGGATCGGACCTTCAGCTGTGGACCCGCAACCGCGGGGCTGGCTCCACCTGTCCGACCTGTCGGGCGTGCTGCTGCCTCCGGGCCTGGCAAGGCTGCCAGGGGCTGGACTCAGACTCGAGGCCAGCGCCTGGGCCCCTCCATGGATGTGCACTCACCTGCAGAGAGGTGCCGGCACACAGGTCCCCTCCCCTCTCTGCTCCCCCCACTGTGACCTGCCCCCCGCCCCCCCAGCCAATCAGGCACTGGAACATCTCTCCTAAGTCATTTGGATTCTAAACCTAAAGCTGGTGGAAAGAAAGAACAAAAGGGAAGAGGAAGGAGGAAGACAGTGAGAGGAAAAACCCTGACCCCCACATCTACCATCAGTCCCTTGGTGATGGTCAGGGAGGTGGGGCCAGGTGGGACCAGGAGCCTGGGCAAGGCCATCACGGTGATCAGCAGGGTCAGATTCCAGAGCTGCTCTTTCCCTCTGGGTGGCTATTTTGGGAAAGTAGCTTTACTCCAGCCGTCAACAGACTGGCTACCGCAGACACTGGAATCCGGAAGACTCTGAGCTCTGCCAGGCCCAGCGCAGGTAAAGGCAGAACAGCCCCAGGGAGCAAAGGGCAAGTTCCAGGCACCCCAAAACTCTGAGCACACACAGGCCCAGCCATCCCTCTTGTCCCAGCCCTTCGATAGGATCACCGAGTACCTGGGGCACTGTCTAGTCTGTAAGAGGAGGACCTGGCTTGATGTATTAACCAGATGCTGGTGGGCACAGCTGATAGTGCTGGTGGCGTGGGGTCCAGCGGCATCACCGGTTATTTTCCCGCCATTCAGGACTAGGAGCCCTTGGCAGCCAGATCTAGCTTCTCCTCCCTTTCACTCCCTGGCCCCTGACACCCGTCAACTGCAAGTCGACAGTGAGCAGGGGAGCTCACAGCCGTCTGAACATAAGGTCACAGATGGTACGTGGGAAGGGGCGGGCCTGGGCATCCCAACCACCGCTCAAGTTCAGTCGCATGCTTCGGAGGCTGCCAATTAAGCCAAGCCTCTGGAAGCCAGCGAAGAACAGAAACGGCGACGCCCGAGAGGAGAGCTGAGGGCACAACGATCTTATAACTAGGTTTTCAAGTGCAAGGCAGATGCTAAGATCTGAAGCCCCTACTAGGAAAGCAGGAAGGAGACAGTGAGGCAGGAAAGGAGCCACGAGAGGACCAGTGAGGGAATTCAGACAGAACCCAACCTCTTTCCTCTGGGGTTACAGCCCCACTCACAGAAGGCGGGAAGCAGAAGGCTGCTGTCGCTGGGCGTGGCCTCCGACCTCAGGGCTGAGTCGGCCCTCAGAGCACCACTGCTTTGTGAAGCCCCATCTCCAAGCCAGCGGCTCGCTCTGTGGCCCCAAGAAGGGCCAGCGAACAGGCTGGGTCTTACTCAAGGGGCCTGATAAACAGCAGCGGGGTGTGACCCTGCGGGTCCATCCTGGGACCTGGTTCTCCCCTTCTCGCTCTCAAGCAGCCCGTCCGTTGCCTTCCTACCCCCCCAGGCCTGGGTCAGAGGCCTTAAGAAAATCCCCCAAGCACTAGCCAACTTCAGACTGCCCTGGCCCTTAGATCATCTGTAGTCACTGGGCTAAGACCCAAACTAAGAGGAGAGAAATGCTTAGCGATTTCGGAAAACTGAACCGCGAAGGTGCTCACAATACAATCCTGGGCGGCAGCTCGGCGTGCCCTTAAATATTTTGGGGAAGTTATTTACCAAGTGGAGCTAAAAAAGAAGTGCCTCCAATTTAGTAGACAAGAATCTTTTAAATTTACATACAAAGTCCCATGATAAGTCATTTGGGATCCCCCAAAGTAGGAAGGCTGCTTGTGGTTAGAGCTGGGTGAGTCAACGAAACAAACAAATGAACCCGATGAGGTCAGCCTTTTGGAAAAGGAACAAAGAAAATTGCACCCGAGCAAGGGGCAGCTTACGATGCCAAAGCAGGGGTCACAGAAAGCCCAGTCCTGAATCCTCGAATCCAGTGGTTCTCAATGGGGGCGATTTTGCCCCCTTGGGGACACTTGGCAAAGTCTGGAGGCATTTCTGGTTGTCACAACTGGGGGTGGGGGATGCTACTGGCATCCAGTGGGTACAGGCCAGGAATGCTGCTGAACATCTCAGTGCACAGGACAGCCCCCACAACAGAGAATCACCCTGCCTCAAATGTCACTAATACTGCGACTGAGGAACAGCTCTAAAACCATGAAAAATATTTTTCTCTCTTCTTTAAAAGTCCCGGCAAATGGTCACCTTTAGTCACTGGACAGACATGTCCCTCAGCCCAGAGGGCCACTGGTGGGGACACCTCCTATCTGTGGCAAGGCCAGGCGATCACGGGGTCGGTATCTTTGGTTGGGCCTCTGGGAAAAGACCTCAGCTTGGGCGAGCTGCCCGGCTGCTCCAGGACTGCACTCGCCCTGGCCAAGGGTTCCAGTCCTCAGTACTTAGCCCCCTGCCGCTCGGCTCTGAAGAGCTCACAGTGAAGCTATGGAGAAAGTGGTGAGAGCCTTGTCAGAGCAGACAACCTCCCCTGTGGCAGGTGCTTCACAGGCATCGAGGACCTTTCACACACTTTGTCTCGCCTGAATAAATAAGAGCCTCGCCCATTAAAGCTTTCTTTCTGCGTTCCTGACCTGCCAGGCCAGTGGAACATGCAGTGGCCACACAGCCAAGTGCGCAGGGGGATGGGGAGGGGGAGAAGGGGAAGTGTCCACCTTCATATCACAGGAAGGCAAGGCACAGAGGGAAGCTGAGAGCTGACTGAGAGCCCGAGCTGAGTCCAGCCGGACCCCACCCCGGACCTCCAGAGACAAGCCGTGTGGGGGGAACCTGAGTAGGAAGATTCGCAGTCACTCCTGCCTGGTGAGCCCCCAGGGTCCAGAGCTGAGCTGATGACAGCTGGGGTTACCCTAGCTCTTACCTCCAGGCCCCTGCAATCGAAGGTCTGGATGTGAGTCTCGCAGAGCCTGAGGCTCCGGAAATATAAGGAGCAGATCACACTCCTGGAGATTTTTCTGGTCTGCCGTAAGGCTTAGCGAACAGTTAACAAAAGCGACCCCAGGGAGCTGGGTGGGCGGGAAGGACACACACCCAGGGCAGACAGTGGCCGCCTTTGGGGAGCTGGGAGTTGGGTGGAGAGGCAGGCCAGAAACGGACCCAACCCATTAACTTCATCTATCTCTGGACTGTGACTTTTTATGGGTATTATTACTAATTTTATAATTTTATTTATTTATTTTTGTGAGGAAGATTGTCACTGAGCTAACATCTGTGCCCATCTTCTTCTATTTTGTATATGGGATGCCACCATAGCACGGCTTGATGAGTGGTGCGAAGGTCTGCGCCCAGGATCCGAACCTGCAAACCCCGGGCCACTGAAGCGGAGCGTGCAAACTTAACCGCTACACCACCGGGCCAGCCCCTAATTTTATAATTTTAAAAGAACATTAAAAAAAAAAGAAGGAGGGCAGAATATCTCGTATCCATGCCCACTTTCCTGGGAATACACCTCACCTGCTCAGGACACTCTCCATGGCAGTCTTGCACTGGCTGCTGATCCAGGTCACCAGACTCCAGAAACCGCCCCAAGTGAGATTCTGCAAAGGCCAAAGAGAAAGGGCAGAGGCGGTGAGAGTGGGCACCTGGTGCTGAACGAGCATCTCTCTCCAGCTAATCTCAGGAAATGAGAAAAACAAGCCCATGCACAGGCCAGGAGCCGGGCGGGGAGGGAGGCTGCGGGCCTGACACCCCTACATCTCCTGCCAGCACCTCCTGAGCAGGTACCCCGTCACCACCAATGGTCCCCTCAGACCAAGACAAGGTTCTGGATCCATCGCTCACCCCTGAAGGTCACGATGAAGAGGAAACTCATGCGCGGCTGAAAGGCTTTGCCCCCCACTCTCCACCCCCCACCTTTAAGCTCGGCACCTTCTCAATTCCAACAAGGCACAGCCTCCTTGAACCGCCCATGCTGACCTCCATCGCGCCCCACCTCCCTACCCCCGGAACCTGAGCTCTGGTTTTCCATCTACAGTCTTGCCTCAGCCTCAGGCCTGAGGCTTGGCATTGTCACTACTGCTTAACCTCTTACTTCTCTCACCATGAGAGCTCTGGGCTCCCCTCCGCTGGCTCTGTCCCCCACAGCCTGGTGAACAACTCTCACATGCGTCCCCAAGACCTTCCACCTTCCCAGCTTCTCCCCCTTGCAAGAGAGGCCCAGACACCCAGAGACAGGGCAGAGCTGGGTAGACAGGGCCGACCCGACGGGACAACTCACGTGCTCTGACATTCTTAAGGGCATCTACTTCCCCACTAACATCAATGGCAAGACTAGAAATGGAAGGTTTGGCCATGACGACATCACATTTTAACAATATAGTATACATTGTAAAATGTTGTAAAGAGAAATAGATAAGTTGACAAAATAACGTTCAAAGTAATAATCTAAAGTTTATGTGTGTGTTTGTGTCTTTAGCTTAAGAATATACAGGAACAAAGGCAACAAAAGCAATATTCCCAGTGGGCTAGACAGAGAAGTCACTTTGCTGCCATGGAGGTGCTGCCCCCCTGGGTCACCCAAGAGGGGAGCAGCGCTCTGTAGCTGCAGTCCGGGCACTCTGTGCAGGGCTGCTGGCTCTGGAGGTTAACTGGTGATCTGGGATGCGGAGGGGAAGAGAGTCAGAAGCCAAGCAGATATGAATTCACTGCACTGGGTGGTAAATTAACGGGGGAACCTACTTTCTGCCCTCCAATGGGAAGGGCTCAAGCATCAAGTCTGTTTATAAGGAAGAGCATCAGGACCCAATGTCCAAACGTGGTCGGACAGCTCAAGGCTGGCCCGAGAGAAATTATAAAGGAGGGATGTTTGTGGACCCCCAGGTGCTGTGCCTTCTGCTCCTGTCCCCACATACTGATGGCCACTTTCCACCGACACTCTCAAGTATTCATCATCCTCAGACCTTGCCTGACCCCTGGTTCACTGAGCAAAACCTGCCCTCAGAAGGACACCAGGGTATTGGAACTAGGCATGCCATGCCCCAAAGCAACAACACCATACAGGTGGGCAGGCACGCACACTCAGCCAGGAAGTCCACTTAACCGAGTGCCTGTGCTCAGAGCAGACCTCAGACATCCGGAAACACGGCTGGTGCCTCCTCGAGGGCAGGGCCACGCCTCACTTCACTTTTGTATCCCTGGCACCCAGCATGGTGGTGGGCCAGAGTAGAAACCCAGACACTCAGTGAATGAGTAAAAGAAGGTGTAATACAGAAACAGCAGCTGCAGAAATATCAAGCAGCCCCACTATGCACTAAGCACCTTCTAAACTCTTTAGCTGCATCCCTCATCATGGTAGGCTGAAAAACAGCCCCACAAAGGACATCCACGTCAAATCCCTGGAACCTGTGAATATGACCATATTTGGAAAAAAGGTCTTTGCAGACGTGATTAACTAAGGATTTTGAGATCATCCCAGATAATGCGGGTGGGGCCTAAATCCAATGACAAGCGTCCTTCCAAACTGAGGCAGAAGGAGATTTGAGAAGCAGAAGACACAGATACAGAGGTGATGTGAAGACAGAGGCAGAGATTGGAGTGATACAGCCACAAGTCCAGGAGTGCCAGGGCGGCCACCAGCAGCTGGAAGGGACCGGAAGGATTCTTCCCCAGAGCCTCCAGAGGGAGTGCAGTCCTGCTGAATTTGGGACTTCTGGCCTCCAGAAGGGTGAGAGAAGAAATTTCTGTTGTTTTAAGCCACACAGTTTGTGGTAATTTGTTATAGCAGCTGCAGGAAACTAATACTCTCCTGGCGTCATCAATTAACTCATTAAACTACTGGGGGTGGGAGATAAGGAGTTTGGAGGGGGTAGGGGAGGGAGGAGTAAGACGGAGGCCTCTGAGCAGCCCAAACTCCTGTGACTAAGCTCATGCCCTCCCTGAGAATGTATTGTTACCCCCGCAGAAATTAATAAAGGAACCTTAACTAAATTGGAGTCGGGAAGGCCAGTAGAGGGAGCCCTCATCCCCATCACACATCCTCAATTACACCAACAGGAAGAGACATGCCCTTCCATCTCTGAGGGGAAGTAAAATTATTTTACTACTGAAGGAAGATTTCTCTTCCCAACCACAACAGCCCAGCCAATGAGAAATGCTGCAGCTCAGCCAATGAGAAGCCGTTGCCACCCTGAACTCTTACTTTCCTCCAATGGATTTTCTTTAGAACAGCCCCTCCCTACTCCCCCCTTTTCTCTATAAAAGCAGCTCCCCTCCTTTGTTTGTTGGATTTGCCTATGGTTGGCCATAGCATGCACATCCCAAACTGCAATTCTTTTGGCTATTCCCGAATAAACTCATTTTGAGGGTAAAATAAGAGGCGAGTTCGCTTTTTAAGTTGACACTCCCAATATTGTGTTCTGTTAATATTCTCACATCTGTTAATCAATATCTCCTTGAATAAACATAGTCACCCCAACTGTACAGTTCGCTAAGATTCAAAATCAAGTAAATGAATGACTAATAGTAAACAAAAGCAATGAATCAAAGTAACACTTTTGTTTTCAAATGACACCCACTTCCTTATTCTGATACTGGGGTGGGGGCAGGCTTGCCCCTGAAATCCACTTATTAACTCTTACTTACACACAATGCTAACCTGATACAGGGATGGGGGTTTCTGACGCCACAGTAATTTAGAAGCAGCAACTCAGAAGGGAGGAAAAGGTTTGCTGAAATCAGATTCACTAACAAAACCAAGGAGACACAAGTGAGGGGCAGAGGACAACAGAAGAAATGAAAATGCTGTAAAACACACTTGCCAATACTAAAAAGACCTGAACTCTGAGGCTGGGGCCTTCAGGCCATTGTTCCACACTACACAGCCCAGCCACAAATGTTCAAAGTGATAATCTGGCTCAGCAGGAAAAGGTAAATTGTCTTTATTCTGTTTTAAGAAGCATACTGTTCCCTTTGTCTGCCTGTCCCTGCAGTGAACTCCAGCGTGGTCCCCCGCCCAGGAGGAGTGAAGCCGCCCATGATGTCCCAGGCAGAGGATGTCCCACCCTCTCCTCTCTGTTAACTCTGCCCTGGATGCGGTGGAAGGACATGGCCACGTCTGTGTCAGTGCCCAGAACAGTACTGGACACACAACACAGAGGGACTCACCAGAGTGTGCCGGACACGTGAACACAGGAATGAATGAATAATTGAATAAATAAATGAATGGATGAATTTTAGTTTTGATGTCTGAATGTTTTATAATTTTATTTGTTTATTTATATTTTTCCCCCAAAGCCCCAGTAGATAGTTGTATGTCATAGCTGCACATCCTTCTAGTTGCTGTATGTGGGACGCGGCCTCAGCATGGCCGGAGAAGCGGTGCGTCGGTGCGCGCCCGGGATCCGAACCCAGGCCGCCAGCAGCGGAGCGCGCACTTAACCGCTAAGCCACGGGGCCGGCCCGATGTCTGAATGTTTTAAATGTCTGAATTCTTCACTGGGCTCTCCCTTCTCTCTGCTGACTCCTCCTCCAGTTCCTGGGGCTCCATTTCTCTTTCATAAAATTCCTAGGACCATTTAACCATGGAAACAGCCACAACTGCATTAATTCCCTGGAGGGCAGGTCCTTGAAATCCAGGGGGATCAGGAAAAAATGTAAGAAATGCTGCAGGTGTCCTGACTTTTTTTTTTAAGTTGTAAATTGCTGACATGATAAGAAATTAGGAGGACAAAAGATCCACAGATAGAATTAGAAACTGTGGTGGACAGACCCTTGGGTGGTCCCTGTGATGGTGGCCTCCTGGTGTTCACACTCTTGTGCAATCTACCCCCTTGAGCATGGGCAGGACCCAGGACTTACTTCTAACCAACAGAATACGGCTAAGGTGGCGGGACGTCGCTCCAGTGACTGCAGTTCTCAAAGTGCCTTCACACCCGTTTCGGTTCCCATGGCCCCGGGCAGTCACTCTCCACCTTGGTGGCAACAGAGTGCCTACGACTGCAGACTGTGAGCCACACTACATGCATTCAAGCTGGGGTTCTGCCATAACCACACGGTGTCCCGCGATGTGATCCTCCAAGCCTCAGTTTCCTCACACATAAAATGGGGACAACAGTAGCTACCTCACAGCGTTGTTATAAGGATTAAATAAGGAAAGATTTGAAAAGCGCTTAGCACAGTGCACACAGCAAGAGCTCAGTAAATGTCTGTTATTTATGCATTCACTATTTACCTTCTGTTGTCCTGACTGGACTTTAAAGTCCGTGAGGGCAGCGATGCTGTCTTACCCGCTGTTGCAGAGCCTTGAACAGGGCGTGGATCCAGGAGTAAAAGTTGTGAACGAATGAGGCGTCTCCTGCCATCCTCCTAGCGTCTCTGCGAGGAAGGCAGGACAAGGATGATTTATTCCAAGACAAGAAAATAGGTTGAGAGATGTTAAATTCTTGTCCAGTACCACCGAGGAGATGAGAGATAAAACGAGGACTATCTTACTCCCAAACAACGTTCTTTACCTTTATTTCTCCTCTGCCTTAACTACAACTTGAACAAAGTTAATTTGACACATATTAAGGATAAGTGTAAGTGTTAGCCTCCAGTACAGTAATTAGGCTTAAATGGAAACAATTCACATAAATGAACATAATTAGTGCTATGTGTACACAATCGAAGCTTGCGTTTCTGGAAGCATTTGGGAGAAGGTGTGATTCTTTGGTGAAGGGGAGGGAATGAGAGAGGCGGGAAAGTGTTTGCTTTTTTTTCTTGAGTTCAGCATGGCCTGATGTGGCTTGAGTGGCTCTAAGGGAATGGAAGTTTTGAAGTGTTCTGGGGCTAAATGGCTTTTGAGGGGATAGGACAGTCCTCAGTGGGTGCCAAAGTGGGGCACCCCAGGCTCAGAATTGTGGGACAGTGGGCGAGGGACATTATGCTTGAGACCGAAAGGGAAGGGGTGAAAAGCAAATTCTACCTGGTTTGAAGTATTACTCTGGGCCTGTCCCATCTTCTCTCCTGCTAAAAGGCCAACGCAGCAGTCCTCTCACCCTTGCTGAGTCTCTACGTCCCAGCCCACATCCCTCGCCTGGTTCTGCCCTGATCAGGGAGGTGGGTGTTCAGGGCAGGCAGATGGCTGGGTGGTACCCAGGGTGAGCAAATTCAACACAGGCCCTCGAGCAGCTGTTTCTCAGCAGATTATCAGGAACTGTTTCTCTGTCTCTTGGGGTTGGAGGTGAGAGATCTGAATGTGCTTGGGGTTTGAGGAGACAATTCTGAGAACCACTACCTGCCTTGTGGTGATCCTGGAGGAGAGACTGTAGAGATCAGTGGTCAATCACATGGTCTAGGATTTTAAACTTGCTTCACCCCATCCCTGGTGGTGGGTTTCATAATAAAAGGGGTTATAGCGACAGTAGCCTTATCCACTTTCATTTCAAGTCCATTTTAATTAATTTTGTTGCGAGATGATGTGACAGCCTCAGAATATGTTTAATGCCAGGATCAGGAATCAATTTGGTTCAAGTCAACTGACACTCGCCCCCCGCCCCCAACTGTCAGGTCAGCTCTTTCTCCTCTGGATGGAACCTCCCTTCCTCCGCCCACTCTCCCTTCTACTGAGTGTTGAAACTCCACTTTCCTCAGAGGGAGCTGAGGCACACCCAGCCTGCAGCCACTCTGGCAAGAGGAGAAGGAGCTTTCTGTCCAGAGGAGGCGATGGGAACCAGGCAGGAGCTGCCCACTGGGTGCTAGGTGAGGTGGGGAGGCTGAGGGGAGTGAGTCAGCTCCGTTCTCAGGAAGGGACAAGACAAGCATCAAACGACAGTGCAGTTAGAGGTCCCGTGGTACCACAGGGGTCAGGGTGGGGCCCCAGGGCAAGACTGGTCAGCCATGGGCTCCATACATGGGAACTCCCCGAAAGCACTGGGATCAGTTACCATCTGCCCACAGCCAGGGACACAAGAGCAGGGTGTATTCTCTTTGCATCAACCCAAGGCATTTTACTCCATTTAAATATGTGCAAAACTAGTTAAAAACAAAAAATGAAAGCATCAATTTTTAGGAAGGGGAAGATAGGGATATTTGCAATGCAAAAATCAAACAAACCAAAAACTCCAAAAACTTCACTAGATTATATCAGTGTAGAGAAAGGTTCTTCTGATTTAGTGAAGGTATTAAATATCTGTGAAAGCAAAGCTTTTTATGACTGATGATACCTAATAGCTGCCAGAGTGCCTGCTCCATGTTTCTGCACATTAGCTAATTGATTTTATACTGTGACTCTACGAAGTGAGTCCCAACATAAGCCCAATTTTACAGATGAGGAACCAAACCCAGGCAGCCACACTCTCTTCCTCAAGGTGTGATATGAGCAGGTGTTTCTGTCCCCTGTCCTAACACAAGAGATGCAGGCAACTCCTCCAGCGATGGCCACAAGTGCGAGCTCAGCAAGAACTGCTCAACAGCTCTGGGGTGAGCCTGCGTCAACATCACCTCCTAAGGAGGGGAGTCCCACGGCCCCCCTGAACCTCACTTCTCATCTATCAAGAACGAAGATCATAATCCCCGCACTTGACTTGGTGGCGTCACACAAAATCTGACAGGGTGAAGGTCAGGGCATGAAAACAAGGCCTCTGGGGCAGGTTCTCTCACTCTTCTGCCTCTCCCCCTGCCCTCTGGCCCCTGGGAGCCCTCAGCCATTTCACTCCACCAACACCCCCTTCATAAGAACCCTCCACCCAGTCCAACTCTGCTATCCGTAACAGACTGCTAAACATGCCTTGCGCGTTCCTAATTTGGCTAATGCCATTCCCTTCAACTTACCTTTACTTTCTCTACAAATGTCTCAGAATCTTGGCTGCTCTCCCAAGCTCAGATCGAATCCATTCTACTTCTATAAAACTGTCTTGTCCTCTCTCCAGCCCTATGAGCCCCTGAAATCCCAGAACATTTACTATCCTATTACATTCCCCACTTGGCCTTTAGGTATTCTGCACTGCATAGCAGTCCTACAACATTTCAGGTATGCGTGCATCCACCCATCCATCCATGCATCCACCCATCCATCCATGCATCTACTCATCCATCCATGCGTCCACTCAATAAACATTATCAATCACCTGCCATATGCCAGGCACTGTTCCATCACTTCCCTTGTCCATTCTCTTTCCATCTCAAAGGTGACTATTTCCCACTTTCTGCTCTCCCTCAAACTTCCACCACCCACTCCCTTGCCTCACCCAGTCTCATGGCACTAGGTATCATCTTAGTCACTGAGACCCCTCCTGCCCTGACCTCTCTCCTACACTCCAGGTTCCAACACCCACTGCCATCTCCACTTGGGAGTCAAATGGGCAACTTTTGGTAGCCAAATCAGAACTCCAGATCACCCATAAAACCCTGCAGCCTGCTCCTCCAAGTTCTTCACATCTCAATAAATGACTCCCCCATCTGTGCAAGCCACAAACTTTAGATAGTCATCTTTGTCTCCTCTTTGTTTTGCCCCATCCCCATGTCCATTCAGCAACAGACTCTATTGGCTCTACCTTCAAAACCTGCTGCCTCTATGCCCTCCACGCCACAGCCCTAGTCCAAGCCCCTGTGGTTTCTAGTGGGACCAAAGAACAGCCTCCAGCAGGTCGACCTGCTGCCACTCTTAGCTCTGTATATTCTTTACACAACAGCCAGAGTGATAGTTTTAAAACATAGGATCACGACAAAACCCTCCAAAGGCTGCTGAACATCACCCTTTGGATTTCATGCTAAGTCCTCAGGGAATACAAAGCCTCCCATGATCTGGCCCCTGCCTGACTTCACCTGTTACCGCTCACCTCTAGCCTCACTGGCTTTCTTGTAAATTTCTCAAATGCACCAAACACAGGACCTCTGCCCTTGCTGGCCCTTCTGCCTGAAAAGCCCTCCCTTCCCCTCAGGGACTTAACCCCCTCCCTGGCACTCTTTATCCTCCTACCCCTTCAAAGCATTTATTACAACCTAACATCGTTTTAAATATTTATTTTGTTCATTTATTGCCTGTTTCCTCCATCAGAAGATGAGCTCCACAAAAGCAAGAATTTGCGTATTGGTTCGATGCTGTATTCCCAATGATAAAATAATGTTGGCACATAGCAAGGACTCGATAAATATCTGTTGAATGAATGAATGAGTCCTGCCTCGTTATTTTCTTATTAGATACGTCTGACCTCCTCTAACCCGAGGTTGAGCAGCCTATAACCAGGGGCAGCATCTTGTTCATCCTTTCATCTTCCTACACCTCTTGGCCCAGGGGCCAGTTACAAGGGCAGGTGCAGGCCTGGGAATGGCAATCAGGTTACACGATCAATGGGAAGTACTGCCTGGCATGATGTGATGAGAAGGACCCGGAGGCCAGTCTAGGTGTAGCGTTACTGATTTGTGATGTGTCTCAGAGACCCAAAGGAGGAAATAAAAGTGCAGTCTGTGGGGCCGCCAAGCCTGTTAACCAGGAGATCCTCGAGGCTGGAGAGAAAGCTGAATTGGCAGGACACAGCAGGATAGTCCTGGCCAGTCCTCAGGTTTGGGAAGCTAAGGAGATAGGCCACTAGCCCTACAGGGCAGCAGATGCCAATTGGCCCCAGGGTACCAGCTGATGCTGCCCCATCAGCCCTCTGCCCCTGGATAGACCCTCAAGGGGAATGGAACCCTCAAGCCCACCATCTCAGCCATTACTCCACAGCACTTGTGGTTCATGCAGGACACAGAGGCTCAGAGAAGGGGCCATTGTCCTGAATATCTCTCAGACCTGGGGGCCGAGACCCATAACTTAGAGTGGGCCATTTGGGCCTCTTGACATGACTCTTGACATCTGCTAAAGAGTTCCACAGGCACTTATCCAGGAAGTCCAGCCACTCCTTCCTGCAGGAGACCAGCGTGAAACCGTATCAGACCGGCGCAGGCCCTGAGGCTTTCTGCACACCCATGCTGTCCTCTCGCTCCCTGCGCCCCACCAGGCACAGAAACAGTCAAGGTGTTGGGGCATGTGCCCCACATCCACCTAACCTGGGGGAGGAGCCTCCACCGCACTGCTGCTTGCCATGCGGTGAACTCCCCTCCCTTGCAGCCTCCATCCTGACCTGCAGCTCCCAGGCTGGACAGTGCTCCGGCCAGCAGGGGTGCTCATGTTCACCTTGGGGACACGAAGGCTGACACTCCTTTTCCTGTTCTTCTCTTTGAAAGACTAGGTGGCAGACCCGACCTCTTATAACACTACTTTAGCCACCGAAGCACTTGCACGTCTGAGATGTTGCACCGTTTTGGGGAGCTAGTCTCAGCCAAAGGCTCACTTTCAGGAAATGGAGGTATTTGCTCCCATCTCCTGTGGGTCAGCAGCAGCAGTAAAGCCAGAGTCCCCATTTCCACTCCTAGACCAGAGAGCCCTCCTGCACCCACGATGGAGAGTGAGGAAGAAAGAAATAACCAGCCGTGCAAAAACCAAAAAAAAAGGAACCCTTTCTCTTCAGAGATTATGAAATCAAAGAGCATTTTGTTGCTTCTTGGAAATTCTTCTCCTTGTGACTCGGGGGCGACACAATTCAACAGAGTTTCCATTATTATTATTATTAAAGCACTTGGTCTAGTTGCTGCCTCCTTCTTTTCGAACTTTCACACAGACTGAGAACACAAGCGTTTACCTGCTCTCACCCCAGAACGCGGCGAGCAGGTCGCGCGGGCTTCCAGCTCCCTCCTTCCCGGGGCTTGGCTCCAAGACTCCAGAAAATCGCGAAATCCCCCCAGCTCTGTACGGTCACTGAGGGAAGCAGCCCGGCTCTGAACAAGCCCAGGCAAGCCCAGGCAGAGCCCGCTTCTGGGTCCTCCCTCCTGCGCTCACCACCCGGCCCCGAGGAGGGAGACGCCTCTCCCCTGCCCCAGATCCGGGGAGTCGGCTCGCCCCCGGGATGGGGCGCCGGCGTCTCCTCCACCTGAAAAAGAAAAGGGCCAGGCGGAGAAAGGAGGGGCGGGTAGGGGCGGCGCCAGCCCGCGAGGGATTGGGGCGGGGGCGCAGCGGGCACTCGGGTCACGTCGGGCGATAGGGTGTGCGCGCTGCCCAAGGCCCGGGGCGCCGCGGCGGGGCGCACTGCAAGGGGACGGCGCGCGCTGGGCCGTGGGGCGGGTTCCCCCGGGCACGGGGTCCGGGCCCCGGGCCCCTCCACCGCTGCCGCCGCCTGGGCTGGCCCTTCCCTGGCGAGAGCGCCGGTTCTGCGCAGCGCTCCTCGCCTCCGCCCGCCGTGGGGTCCCGGGGCGCGCCTCCCAGAGCCGATGTCCCGGGCTCCACGGCCATCGCGACCCTTCCGCGGGCTTCTGGCCCCTCCGCGGCGGGTCCGAAGCCCGGGAGGGCCGGGGGCGGGGTGTGGCTGTAAGAAAGCAAACAGAAACCACAGGGGCGCTAGCCGCGATGCCCAGCCCGCGGGCCTCTCCCGGGGAAGAGGGAAGAAGAAACTTGCGTCCCGGGCGTGGGTGAGGGAGGTGTCCTTGGTCTGGACCTGTAGTCTCCGAGACATTGCCAGCCTAAAGAGCTCGAAGGTCCCACGCAGCCCCAGACTCAAGGAGACGGGAAAGGACTTTTTAGTGCCAGGAACCGGCACCCCGCCGCGGCCACCGTCTGCCGGCCTGGCTCCCCGCCCCCACTCACCGCGCCCCCAAGTTCCGGCGCTGCCGGCCGCTGGGGTGACACGGCTCCGCGCGTCCCGGGGCGCAGAAGCAGGCGGGGGTGGGGGTGTCACGGCCGAGGCGCGGCGCTTGGGAGCCGGGTGCACCGGGCGGGGGACCGTGTGCGGGGCAGGGCCCGGCTCAGCTGAGGGACCAGGCGGAGCCCCCCGCACCCACCTAAAAGTTCCCAGAGACACAAACGCGGACGTGGGTCCTGAGCGCGGATCTGCGAGGAGAGGCCCCGGCAGCCCGTGAGATGCGCGCCTCCCATACCTCGCCGTTTCCACGCTGCCCTGCGCGTAGAGCGGGATGCCCTGGGTTTGGTGGGGACGCACGTGCAGGGGCGGTCCTGAAGACCCCCCTCTGCTGTGCCGAAGGGGATCCCCAGCCACCATCCCGCCCCCAACCATCGTAGATCCCACCCAGTCCGACCTGGTCCGGACTTCGAGGCCTTTGGGAGACAAGCTGTCCCGCGCCCGCCGCGCCCAGGTATGAAGGGGCAAGGGAGTCCCCCGGGCCTTCTTCTGCAAGTGTTTCTGCCCTCGGGCTTGTTGTAGGACAGAAACCGCTTCATCAAAAGCAAACCCTCCTTGCAGACTCACACTCACGCACACTTGCAGGACTCTGCCATGCGCCCGTGACCTGGCAGGCTGAAGGGCGAAGGTCTCCTTGGCCTCAGCAGGCAAGGGCTCCCTGATGGGAGAGCTGGAAACTCATTTGCACTGAGAGAAAATGGTCCTGGGGGGAGGACAGGAAAGCGGCTGCTGCCAGATGTGTACTCACATTTGGGCACACTGGAGGGAGCACGTGCAGGCCAGGTGTGAGCTGCTCCTATTTGAGGCATTAGGGTCGAGAGACTCACAGGGATGAGTCTGCATGGAGCCCGTGTTTCCTAGACTTTTCCAGGGATTCTAGAACAGTCCTAGGGAAGGAGAGACCCAGCCAGCAGGTGAGAATGTCCAGGTGTCGGTGGATGGCTGCAGGTCAGGCCTCCCTTTCCCCACACCAGCAGTGCAGGGGAAGGGACAGTTCCCCACCCATCCTCACCTCCTGGGGTGGCCATCACCATGAGATAGATGGAGTGAAGAAAGCCTCAGGAGATCCTCAAAGACTCGGGCGGATGAAGTGAGGCAGATGGCTCTGGAGGCAGCGCATGGCGATGGAAGGAAACAGCGGGCACTAATCCTGACTCACTGTACGACCTTGGGCAATAATAATAATAAAGCTTACTTGCATTGAGTGCTCAGTGTGCCAGGCATCATCGTAAACCCTGCCCAGGGAATCTCAATCCTCACAACAGTCCGGTGAGATAGGTCCTGGCACTGCTCCACTTACAGGTGAAGAAACGGAGGATCAGAAAGGTAAAACTTGGCCACTATCACAAGGTGGGGTGGGGAACCAGGACCAAATCTATGCTTTTCAGATGCCCAAGCCTCGCTCTTTAAGCACCTGCCGTCTTGCCTCAATTTGGCAAACTGCTTAGCCTCTCCAAGCCGCGGTGTCCTCCTGTGTACAAAGAGCGTCAGGCTCATGGTATGGGTTCAGTAAATAACATAGAACGAATGAGTGAATGAATGAATGAGCCCCCTGCCCCTCAGGGCAACTGTGAGGACTGCACTGGAGAGAGTGTCTGCACACGGCGGGCACTTTCATGCATTCAGCAGCTCATGCAATGAACCTCTGGAGTGCTGGCCCTGAGGAAGCTTTGGTTCTCTGCTCCATGCGTGTACACCTGGGAGCGTTCCTGTCTGAGACCCTCTGCCCTCCTTGGTCCTTTCTTCCCGCTTCCCTTTTAGAGCCACCAAAACGCCTTGACCTGGACAGCTAACAGATGAATGACTACACTTTGGAGACACCAGACTCTGGCAAACAGAGGACTGAAATAACCAGATTTGTATCCACTTTTCCATCCAGAGAGGCCAAACCACATCCAGGTCTCATTTTTTTTCCTTTAAGCATTTTTGTGTAAGTGAGGACTATTTTACTGTTTTACCAGGCCTCTATGCTGAAGTCTGTCTCATCTCTTCCCAGCCCCGCCAGGTGCAGAGCCCATTTGTATTTCCTCTAGAACCCTCCAGCACTTGGACATACACACTCTGCTAACTTACAAGCCAGAGGGCTACAGAGGTAGCATGGACAAGCCTCAACTTATGCCCCCAGGTGCGCTGCGCCCACATCCCCAGACACAGTTGTGAAACAGTGCACTCAGGAGGCATTCAGGTCTTAAATTTAACCACAGAGGCCCGAGGAGTCCTGCTCCCCAGTTGACCTACAGATTGATCTTGTCCAAAAATGTGAATTAAAAAAAGGAAAACAATGTCCTGAGATTAGATCATGGTGATGATTGCATGATTTTGTGAATATACTAAATCCCACTGAATTGTACACTTTTAAATGGTGGAATTTATGGCATGTAAGTCGTATCTCAGTAGAGAAAAAAGGAGCCACCATTCTTCCTTACTGGCTAGAAATACCTGGCATGAACCCAGCAGGACGGAAAGCCTGGCACTCTTGATCAGTGCTAACTCCCCTGACTCAGAAGATCGAATCATGGTTGTAGGTAACACAGGAGGCTCAGGCATCCCGTGGCTGCAGCCCTTCTCTTCCAGGGCCCTGGCTGTGGCCGCCATGGGGGCAAGTGGCCAGGAGGCCGAGGCAGCCTGTCTCTTCCGCCCCCAAAGATAGGACTACAGGGACACAGGGCCCCGTACTGGACCCCACAGAAGAAAGGGGTCTTGTGGAGAGGGGCTTTCTTCATTGTGGCCCTGACATCAGAGAATCGCTCGGGGGGATGACGGTGGACTGGCCAGTGTGTGTGTGTGTGGCATGTGGGGGTGCTCCAGGGAACCCAGCTCCCACTTAGAAAGCCCTGTGCCAGCAAGTGCAATTTTCAAGGCCCCATCTCTGAAGAAGGAAGCCCGACTTGGTGAAGAAATCACCACCAGATTAAAAATAGCAAATAAATGTAAAAAGTCAAAATGCTGTACAAAGGGGAGAATTGCTTTGAACTGTTTACTCATTGCTATGCTGACTGGGCATTTTAACTAAACATAGCTTTAAGGTTCTGTTTGTTTTCCAGCTCCTAAAGTCACTCTTTGGCTTATGCATCAAATCAACCTTTTCCTAACTGAGGACAGAGAGAGATCAACTTATTCTTAGGAGTTAGCTATATATGGATCGATTGATCTACAGAAATTTCATACATATGCATACATATATTATTTAGCTACCATTTGTCAAGTCCTTAGTATGTATGTTACACACTTATGGGTTTTACAGACTTGCTCTCAGTTGATCCCCAGCAGCTCTATGAAATCCCTAGTGTTAGGCCCATTTAGCAAGTGATAAACTGAGTCTCAGAGAAGCTTCAGTCGCCGTCCTTGTACAAGGTCCTATAGCTTGTAAGTGACAGCCCTGGGATTTGGACCTCTGTTGAATCCCAAAGGCAGGGCGGTTAACTTCAGAACACAGGAGCATGATTTGACAAGGTGGCCCACACAGGGAAACTCCTCCGTTGTTACTGGAACGAGTGAAAACTCCCCGACCTTGAGTACAGAGAAGGCAGACTTGCCCAGGTCTGTTGGCTGCTGCAGCTTTCATAAATACACATGATGGTACCTCCCATTTCTCCAGCTTAAAGTGGAAGATAGGGCCAGTTTCCCATTAATGTCCAAACTGATGATGGCCCCAAGCTCTCACCCTAAGGATTGTGGGAAGGACAAGGATCCCATGCTCCAAAGAAACCTGGGAGCAACAGCTCACCCTAAGGCTGCAGGTCCTGGTTACCACCCCCACAGTTCCTTGGGAACAGATCCGGGACGGTCAGGTTGCCACTCTACTGGTTTCCCCAGGTGCAGTTGGGTGGGGTGACAGAGGAGGATGTCCCCCTCTCCCAGACAAGGCCAACCCACAGCCCTCAATGTCACAGCTCTTTGGAGACATGAGTCTTGCCAATCCACACATTGGATTATTCAACAAATACTTCCATTAGGGGTCTCCCTTGGCCAGGCTCGGGCCCAAGTGCTTTACAGATAGTACCTCGTTTAACCCTCATAGTAACCCTGGGCTTTTATTATCCCCATCTTACAGATGAAGAAACTGAGGCACAGAGAGGGTAGACAATTTGCCCAAGGTCATGCTGCTAGGTGGCAGCAGAGCTGGGACGTGAGCCAGGCGGTCTGGCTCCAGCGTCTGTCGTCAACCCCTATGTATGCTGCCAGGGCGCTGAGTCCACCCTCTTCTCTAGGACTTCCTAGTCCCTGGGGTTGGCTTCAGATGACTTGTTCCCCAGACACCTCGCCCTTTGAGGTGCCTTCCTTCCTTCGGCTGACCTCATCAGGGCCATCTCAGTCTATCCCACACCATCCAAGTTCTGGACTCCACCCTCTCCTTCCCCAAGGCTTATTGGCCCCACTGCAGATTTCCAGTCACCTTTTCCCTGGGGGAGGGAACACAGCTCAACCTGGCTACAGCCCTTCCTCAGCCAAACATTTCCAATCTTATCCTGTCCTCAGAACCCAGTGTCAAAGGGACTCTTGGGTGGTTCTTCCCAGGACAAGGACAATTGCTCCAAGACAGCTGTATGACGCCCCTGCCAGAAACAGAAGCAGCACATAACTTTGAAAGGGCAGTTTCATTAAATAAAAAGGGATGTTCTGTCTCACCAGGTGCTACCCCACAACGTATATGATCATGTATATTATATAATGTATATAATACATGTCATATTACATATATGTTTTATTATATATAATCTGTTGCTCAAGATCAAAAAAGGTTCTTAACCTTTTTTGGGTCACATAATCTTTTGAGAATCTGATGAAAGCTATGAACTCTTTCCAAAAAAAAAAAAAAATACCAACTTGCATCACACAAAATTTTACTTACAACTTCAGAAGATTCCTCAACTGTCTCCTCCCTACTCCCCCCTCCCAACAAATTTAAAAGGTTAAAAATATTGTGGTGCTGTCCAATAGAACTTCTGTAATGGTGGAAAAGTTCTGTCTTTGCTGTCCAATATGGTAGCCACTAGCTACATGTGACTATTGGAATTAATTGATTAAATAAAATGTAACATCTAGTTCCTCATCGCATTAGCACATGTGGCTGACAGCCACTAAAGTGGACAACGCAGCTCTAATGTCTATCTTGAATCAAGGTAGAGCATCAGAAGATTGCAAATCTGGGCTGTGTCACACATTGGCTTGTTGTCACTGGCTTATAGTGAGGGGCCTTGTGAGAAAGAGCCCTAGGACGCAGGCTCCCACCCATTATGCTTACTCTAAGACACTGTTCATTATACAAAGTGTAATAGGTATTGACAAGAGTCTCTTCATGACGATGCACTTTTGGGGTCTGGGATCCCCAAATGCCACATGGTAAGGAGACTTTTTTTTGGTCACCAAATTGTCCTTCAACTAATCGTTGAAGGCTGAAGGCCTTTCAGTATCAGGCCAGCCAATGTGCTTTGATTATAGTGCAGCTGTCTGAATATGAACACAGAGACCGTGTTTGAAAGGTAGTAGTGTGACTGTGTTTGGCAAAATATTTTGAAAAGTCTGATGGGTCACTTGTGCTGGGCGGCCCGGTGCTGAATGCCTGGCAGCTCACAATAGGACCAGAACTAGATCTGGTTGGCCCCACAGACTAATGGCCTGGAGGTCGTCGCTCTGCAATCACTGGAGACAAGAGGACAGGCCCCTGGCCCTGCAGCTGCAGCTGCACCTGCTGAGACCTATGGCAGAAGGGATGGGCTTCCCCAGAGCCAGTGAGGCCTTCAGAACCTGGAGGCTGCTAGGCCAGTGCCCATCCACTTTTTGCTGCCATGAGCCCAAGTCTGACAGATTCTCCTTCTTGCCCACTGGGTCTGGGGAGGCAGCATTAAAGCTTGCTTTTGTTCTACTCATACCTTGTCAAGGTCGCTGATGGCCTCCACGTTGCTAAACCCAACGGTCAATTCCAAGTCTTCATTTTGCTTGACCCATCAGCATTATTTGATACAACTGATCTCTCCCTGATCTTTGAAACTCTTCTTTCCTTTTCCACTTGGATTTTTGGATACCACCCACTCTTGGTTCTCACCTACTTCACCAACCACTCCTTCTCAGTCTCCTCTGCTGGTTCTTCCCCTTGCCTCCCCCTTCTTTGGGTTGGAGGACCCCAGGACTCTGTCCATCCACATCCCGTCCCTGGGTGAACTCATCCAGCCTCATGGCTAATCAATTACATCTGTACGCTGATGACTCCTAAATTAACATCTGCAGCCATAACCTCTCTGCTGACCTCCAGACTCTGACGGCCAATCGCCAATTCAAAACCTTGGGGATGTGGACTAAGAATCCGAAAATGTGATACATCCCAAGCTAAAGTCCTGATTGCACCCTGACTCCCCAAACACTCCTCTGAAGTCTCTCCCATCTCCACACACGGCAACTTCATCTTTCCTTTTGCTCTGGCAAAAATACTTGTAGTTCATCCCCGACCTCTGTCTCTTTTCCCCTACATTCAGTCCATCAGCAAAGCCTGCCGGTTCCACCTTCAAAATACAGCCTTTCTCTGCTTTTTCTAATCATATCGTTTCTTCTACTCATGTCCAAGCCACTCTCACTCTCGCCTGGATGATTGATGTCCAAGCCACTATCATTCTTGCCTGAATGGTTGTCATGGCCTCCCAACAGGTCTTACCTGGCCCTTGCTCCCCAAAATCCGTCCTCAGTGCAGCATCCAGGGGTGATCTATTTAGAATGAAGTTTGATCACATCACTCCTCTACTCAAAACCCTCCAGTGGCTCTCCGCTTAGCTCAGCCTCAAAGCCAAAGTCCCTTCTGTGGCCTAAAAAGCTCAAATGAACTGACCCCCAACTGACTTGATGTCATTTCTCACTACTCTCTCTCGCTTACTCTGTTGCAGCCACACTGGCCTCCTTGCTGATCTTGGAGCATACCAAGAAGTCTTATCCCTCTCCCTGAGGCCAAAGGGACAAGACTAGGGCCCTGGGGGCCAACGTTCACCATCTTTAGTCACCACCTCATCGTCACCCATGGGCAATGAGAACCAGATGCTGTAACCATTAAGCAAGTTTCCATCCTGGGCCCCCAGGGAGACATCAAAGGTAATAGTACAAAGGAGGTCCTTGGGCCCATGGTTACAATACTAACTTCTTATAGCCAAACGGCCATGGAAGCAAAAAAGTAACAATTCTCTCCTGATTCAGAAAATATTAACATAAGCACTTTATTTCTCTTGCAGATAACCACATTATTCTATTGACTAATCAGAAAGAAGAAAAAAAAGGAGAAAACCTCATGCCAGTAGGAAATGTGGATGGTTCTATGAAAGAGAGGGTCATCTATTGGAGGATGGGTTGAAGAGAATTCCACACCTGGGCTTTGAGACGGTGGAGCAGGGAATGCTATTGAAACGCCAAGGACAGGTGGGGCCCTCGTGAAACGGGGCAGATGTTAGAGACACAGTAATTGGTGGACTGGGCCATCCACCTAAGATAAGTCTACTCTAAAGGATAGCTGAGGTCAACAGAGAAAGAGCCAGAAAGAAAGGCATCCAGATCCTAGAATATATAATATTTCCACCACGAGGACCACAGGGATGATTCTCATGAATGATGCAGGTCATAGTTCTTGGTGGAACCCCTTTTTCTCTACCCAGCCACATCAACACTCATCCTCAATCCTTTTGGCGGATACTACCAAGTTATGTATCTGTAGTCATCGCCCCTCCCATTGTAGTTAGCCGCAGATTAGCACCAGCCAGGTCTTTCTATAAATAGGAAGAATGCTTAGCACAGCCCTCAGAAAACTGTGAGTTGCAAGCATCCAGGTCCCTGGCTGAAAGATATAAGGGGCACTCACAGGACTTCTCTGCTGGAGCCGTGTCTCTCCCACTTGTCTAGAAGGAACGCCTTGGGAGGGCAGCCACTTTTGGCCTTCGGGGACCTGAAGAAGCCAAGAAGCAAAGCAGTTATGAAAACCAAACCAATTCCAGGGCCAGGTGCACACAGAGGTGGCTTGTGGGTACCTGGAAAGTCTGCGCAAGTATCCCTCACCAACCTTCACTCCAAAGGGGCATTTTGCTGACAGGAACCTGTCCTTTGAGTGAAGGCATTGCAGTCCCTGGGAAATGCCTGAGAGAGCTCTTGCCTTCCAGAGGCTTATATGTGCTGGTATCCCCCACAAAATTGGTGAAATTCTAAGGTGGAAGAGAGGGCCGGCTCAGATACAACACAGATGTGGTGCTCAGGCTGAGCAGAGGCACTAAGCAGAGGCTCCTTGGTGTCCTGGGGTCCCTTTGAGCCTACAGGGTAGCCTGGGAGGCCAGCCGGGGGAAGGCAGTAGGGGAGCATCAGAGACAGGCTTGGCCCATTTCACAATTTTATCATGAACCAGCCCTCTCTTACTCCTGTTTTGAAGAAAAAACAAATTTGTACTTTACTTAAAAACCACTTATGCCTGGTCCCCTCCCTGTTGTGAAATAAGCACATTTATTACACAGAAGAAAGCCTGGTATCTCTGAGACCTTGAATGCACTATTGACAGCATTTGCTGCAGGGCAAGGTGACCGTCAGACCACAGAGGGGCAATGCCTTGCATGTGGCAGGGCCTTTCAGGGGACATGACATACCCAGGCCACTGCCACGTCTTAGGGGACCTGGAAGTTTACAAAATGAAGAAATATCAAAACAGAGTTAGAAAAACACGTATTTTAAATATTTAAAATTTACAAACAGAATGCTTTTAACACACACACAAACCCAAATACAACACAATTGTGCTGTTTACTAGAAATGATATAAAAAGTCTGAAAGCCCTTTTTGAACATGAAGCTCAGGCCAAACGCCCCATGCCCAACAGATAGACCCTGAAGCAAGATGCATTGAGACCGCAAGCAATGGGCACTGACCGGGCTCTGCAATAGGAACCTGAGCCCCAGGACTGGACGGGTCAGCTAGCTGTGCTTCTAAACTCAAGTGATCTAGCACACTGGCCAGATGTCCAAGTGTCCACTCTTGACCAGGACTTGGCTCAAAGAGGAAGGAGGAAAACATGGAACCGGGACCATCAACTCTATCACTGAGGAGTGTCCCCCATCCCTTGGTGCTTTGCCACACAATTGTCATACAGTGAAATGCTGTTGACTTTTAAAGGCAGGGACCATACCTCATACTGTTTATACCTACTCACAGCCCCGATTCTCATGTCAGTGGACGCCCAATAAATACTTGCTGGGTTGAACCGAATTATTGAGAAGGTACTATCAAGAATTCTTTGGGAAATCTAATGATTTTACACTGTCAGAGAGTCAAAAAGCTATGGGTTGCTGCCTATTGGTCCCATTTGAGACAGACCTTGTCAGATTTCTTGGTTAACTTTCTCCACTTCTGTTAAGTCAACCTAAACACCACCTACATCTCAACAAGGGGTCTGACGGCTCTCCTGCTCTGCAGCAATTACCTCGACAGGCATGTGCTGTGTACACGAGAACACTTACAACACAGCCTTGTACTTGCCCTAAACTAGAGAACCAAGAAGTTAGCACCTGGGTATGATCTATACAATCCGTAAAACAATAGCAATCGCTAAAACATATTTTACCATGGAGAAGAGAGGTAATCTCATGATATAGGAAAACAGGCTGTCTTGTAGATAATCGCAGAAATTCACCTCCGAGTAGCTGAAGGATGCTAGTATGCAGCATTTTAGCTTCAAGGGTAGTCAAATTTGTTCTACTCACAACACCAAATCTGTATTAAACAAGAGAAACTGTTTGGGAGGAAAGAAGGAACTCATTGGGCACCAAAGTAAGCTAAGATTCCGAACAGAAACCCCGAAATAAGGACAGAGAGACAGACCATCAGGGGAGATGCTGGTGAGAAAAGAAGGGGACCAAATGCAGTGGCTGATCCACGTGGACTCCCATCTGGGCTTGCTACCGTCCTTCTGTAACATTCCCCAAGCAAGGGGTGGGCACAAGGAAACCCAAGGGTGGCCTGAAGATCTTGCAAATGGACCAGAATGCTCAGGTCAGTGCTGCTGGTGGGCTGTCCCAACTGTCTTTTGCCACCCTGTTCAAGGATGGCCAGCCCTCCCTGGGGATATTGTTAAATTTCCTCAGATAACAGATATACAAACAACGAATTAAGCCTACTCGAAGGAATGAGGACAACGAAAGCCACAGATCCCCCCTCTGTAGTGTGTTCAACAAGAGCTTTATAAGAGGCCAAAACGAAATGTGGGGTGACCTAGGAGATGACACAGATCCTGGACGGCAGGGAAATTTCTAAGTAAACTTTCTGTTTTTATCAGCTGAAAAACTCTTCTGCCTGAACACAGGGAACCAAATAAAACTAAAAACCCCATTCCGCAAACCACCCGGCCCGGCGGTGAGCCCTGGGTTTCCTTCCCAAGTCCTTGGGAGCCCTCTGCTGGAGGAATCCTGAATTATAGCACTAATAACCCACCAGAGAGCCACCAGACTCAAGGGGCCCTGATTTTCCAGAATTGAAAAGAGGAACAACTATAAAGAAGCCTCATGTTTTCTCCCCCCGGGCACTTTGCCCAGTGAGAGTTGTAAACCAGAGGTGCTACAAACCTGCTCAAGGTCAGTGTTCAGATCTCGGAGCAGAACTACCTGATGTCCGGTAAATTTTGCCTCTGGTTCTTAGGACCCCAGGTCTGTGGCACTTCCAGGTTCCCAATTTCCTTACCTTGTCCTATGTCACCTGAGTTGGGGCGCCGGATGGGTCCACGGCTGATGATTTCATCCTTGTCCCACATGCCAGGTGGGAACATGTCCCACGACTCCTGAGCTTTCCATGTCTTTGCGCAAGTCTGTTAATCTCTGGGCCTCACTGTCCTCATCTCTGGGCCCAGGGCTTGGACCAGATGATTTCTAAGTTATCTCCCATTTGCGAGGTTCAAGTTTACATGCATAAAAGATCTTATCCTTAATCAGATCTCCAGAGAATGAGAATAGCAGAGAAATCGCTGACTCTGCATTGGGTAAAAAGCAAAAAATGGTCTGGGGGAAGAGTCATGGGTCAGGAGCTGGCCCTGGAGCCCTGGGATCCAGCAGCACCCAGCGCCTTTCCCTGCCATCCCCCACCTGCCTCCGTGGTACTCCCTGTCTTCGGGATTCAGGGTGCTGCCGCCTTGCCAGGAGAGCACCACCAGCGGCCCATTTCCAGTTGATGGCCAGGCCCACCATTTGTTCTCACGGCCCTCACCTTTTCTTAGGCCTTAGTCCCTGGAGGAGCCGCAGGGACTCGGCTGGCCAGTTGGCTCTGCCTGGAGGGTGCAGGCGGTCCCCTGGAGAGCCACCTGTCCCCGTGTCCTTGGTGGGAAGACTGGCAGCCGCAGTGCTGCGCCTGTCCCAGGCTGAGCAGGAGGGCTCCTGGTGTCATTCTGGAGGGGCCTAAAAAACTGATGGCATCAGCACAGAGCAGAGTCTGCAGGCCCCACGACCCCTGCCATCCCCTCCTCCTCCCCTGCTCCCCTCTCCTTCCCCTTCCCAGCGCAATGCAGGCTCTCAGGGCAGCCTCCAAGGTGGAGACACTAAAGCAAGTGACAGGAAGAAGCAGCCACCAGCACCCAGGCTCTTCCCACGGAAGTCCGAGGTCCAGGACAGTGAGAGGCAACAGTCTCTGAACTGTCTCACAACCGTGAACAGCCCCAGAAAAGCAGGCTTGTGTGCGCAGCGTGACATCACTTCCCATCTCGCCAGGAGACAGTGCTTCTGCCAGGAACGGGCCCCTGGGGACGAGTCGGGCAGCGTTTTCATGCTGCTGGCATAATTGAGACCTGCACCAGAGGCTGCTAGTCAGGGCAGAAGGTGGCTGTCTGGACCCCCTGGGGCTGCTCTCTCTGTCCCTAGGCCCCTGGCTCCTGCCACCTAAGCCCCTCACATCACCCAGGAGGGTCAGTAGCTACTGCACCCCACCCCCATTTGCTGGCTCAGCTTCCTTCTGCAGGGGAAGCTGGACTTCCTCCGTATCCAACCTTAACCTTCTGCAACTAACTCTACAACACGGGAAAAAAACCTTCTCCCACTGCCTTTGTGCCCAAACTGTCTCCATAGACTTTCCCAGAAATTGCAAGTAGGAGCATTCAAGGACGTGGTCGGAGAAGGTCCCTTTGCCCTCTCCCAAGAGGATGCCTGAGTTGGGAATCCTTTCCTTACCCCCCAATTGGAAAGGCAGCCTCGCTTTCCAAACTGGCATCCACGAGTCACAGTAGGAAGTCCAAAGCCAGGGCCCTGGACACAGCTTCCCTTGGCTCATCTTAAAGCGTTCACCCTCCTAACCCTTCCGAGGTGCTGCACATCTTGTTCTTCTACCGAGGTTCCCAAAAATCAAGCCCCACCCTTGGTGAGTGCTCAATACGGAAGCATTGTGCAAATGGCCCGTCCAAGGATGCACTAAGCCAGTCGGTACAAGAACCCTGTTTCTCATCCTTCCCACCCAGGAAGGCTTCCTCCTGCCCCAGCCCTCAACTCCGAAGTAGTAGAGTCGTGAAGAAAACGTTGTATAAATAAAGCCGGAGACTCACTCACGCACCAATCAGGGACCGGGTCCTGTCTGGGCGCTGGCTGCGCGCAGCCGCCGGGAGGTGGCCGTCGGGACGCGAGCGCAGCAGAGGCGCGCCGCCCGGCAGCCCGGAGCAGTGGTGCAGGGCCTCTGCACCGCCCGCTGCTGCAGCCCCGCAGCCGCCAGCACTGCTGACTTGGCCCGAGAGGGCGGGGAGGGCGGGGAGGGCGGGGGAGGGCCCGTGACAGCTTGGGTTCCAACTGTCCCTGCGCAAGGAGACCGAAGAGCCAGCGGCACGGGCTCGGCTGGCCAAGGCTGGGGCAGTTAATGGGGTGGGAGAGGAGAGAGCTGGAGAAGCTCTGAGTCAGCACTGGTGCATTGCCAGGTGCCCAGGTGTCCGGGAGCCTCGGACCAAGTCATATATCCCCTCTGTGCCCCTCCAGGCGCATCCCTCACCTAATGCAGGGACCAGGTCTGCCTCGTTTCCCCCCCTTCAGCAATTACTGATAGTAATAACGCACCTTGCCCTAAGTACTCTGGGGGATGGAAAGACAGAATTCTTTTTAAAGAACTGTCACCCCTTAGGTGTTACTCTGGGGTAAGGCACAAGGCGATGGGAATCTGGTCCGAGGACAGGGCAGGGGAGAATCTTTTCCTCACTCCCACCCTCCAGTACCCTGCGGCTAGTGGGTCTGACATGGGAATGGGAGTATGCAGTGGTGGTCAGCAATGAGTTGGATTTTCTGCCTGACACAACCTGGGAAACGATGGCCCCTCACTGTCCCGGGCCACCTCTTGCCTTACCAGCTCCTGGGCAGCTGGCTTCCCTGTTCTGTTGCCTGAGAGATGAAGGCATCCAGAGGCCTGCAAGGGCTAAAGCCCCCGACCCCCTACCCTGGTCCAACCCTGAGGGTCTGGTGTCACCTTGGCTGCTTCTTCCCTGACTGCCTTGATGTGGTCACTTTGGCCCAGAGAGCGCCTGCCTGAGGGAAGGAGGCCTCTCTCAATGAGAAGCTTTTAGAAGCCCCTCGTTCAGCTCATACTGGCAGTGTGTGTAGTTCATTTCACAAGCCCAGCGATATCACAGCGCTAGGCTCAGGGTTCACCTGCTCCCCCTCACAGCACATTTGTGAAGTTCCTGTCTCACCTGACCTCCCCATAGGGGACCAGAGACTAGTGGACATGGACAGGATGCTGGGGCCAACAGTGGCATTTGCTTTGCAGCCATTGACAAGAGGTCTTTTTCGTGGCTAATTCCAGATATAAAGGATGCTCATTTGTCATCCAGGCTGGGCAGGGAGGTACCAAGTAGGAGAGGAGTTTGCCTTGGCCTGCCGGCTCTCTCCTCTGGCTCCCTAGGTGGCGAGGCCACCGACACCTCCATCCCATTGATGGGAAAGACTCATCAACGTTTGCCCAAACGGCGCATCCTAGCAGCTTCCTGGGGTGGTGGGGGCAAGCTCTGCCTGACGCACAAATGAGGCTTCATCTTCAGCGCCACACGAGGCTGACCTCAAAAGACCCTGGCGTGAGGGACCCTGATGACTCATCTGGGTGCACCAGGCATGAAATCTTTCACGTCCAAGGATGGTAGTCTGGAAAATTAAAGCTCCGTATATCACTCAGGGGGTTCTGCAAACACACCACAGATTTATGAGCAGAGGTCAAAGATGGTTTTAAATATACAGGGAATGTATAAAAAATGGGTGGATCAAGACAAAGGGCTGTGAGGGACAGAATGGGGACTGCAAAAGTAGAGAAGGAGAAAGACACTCCCAATTAGGGAGATGGGGCTTGCCTCTCCTAAATCCTGCGGAGTGCTTTTCCGGTCTAGGTGACTATGAGGGCTAAGACCCTATGAAATATTCGTCTACGAGCCCACGTTTCCCCAAATGGCTACAGAGGGTTTGATCAGAGCACCTCTCACGTCCCAAGGAGCTGTAACCCCAGCAGCCCCTGGCGGAGTGCAGGCAGGGTTCTTTAAGGAAGAGCCTGTAAGCCCGGCTCCAGTCTACAGCAAGAACCAGAACACAGCGCAGGAGCCCAAGGAGGTCATGGCACATCGCCAGCCTCTGCCCAGTTGCTGTTTCAGGGGCTTGCCTGGATAACTCATCTGAGAGGTTTGCTGCACATGCTTTGAGCTGAGGTATTGCAAGACCTAAAGTTTTTTTTCATAAAAAGACACCTTTTTGCTTTAGGAGGAACTTTGAGGAGCTCAGCCCTTCCAGTGCCTGGGACCACCTGAGTAGATGCCACTGTTGGCCCTGCATGACATCACCCCCAATTCGGACCCGGATCTGAGCACCGCGTGTCTGGGAATGCCATGCCAGCAGTGCCAGACTGGGAGCTCCTCCAGGAGGCACCTACTGAGGCAGCAGCTGGCTTTGGGGCGGCCCTTTTGCCAGGTGGGGAGGAGTCTGGTCCTGGAGACCAGGGCTCAGGGGTCTCGGGCTGCTTGTGCCTTTCCCCAAAAAGAGCCGCTACCCAAAGTGGGCTTTTTGCTGCCCCTGTGCAATCTCCATCTGAACGAACCCCTTATGGAGCCCCCCACCCCAACTGCCTGGCACCCTGGGCACCATCATTCAACACCTACTACGAACACAGAGGAAATTCATCCCTTCCTAAATGCTACAGCCTCTGCCCCCGTGGTCACAAAGCATTGTTTTGAGTTTCCCTCCAAAGCTCATCTCATTAAACCCAAAAGAAGAAAACCTCCATCCCCAATTAAAAAGGCAGTGAAGGCTGCGTCTGTGTTCCCGGAGTTCAAGCCAAACTGGAAAGATCACAATAGAGATCAGACCTGAATTCCCCAGCCCGATTCCATGGGGCTTAAAAGAGCCAGTTAACCAGACAACGCACGCACCAAGGCAAGGACCAAGCGTCAACTCATCAGTAAGTCTGTGGAGTCCCCCGCCCCAAGCATGTGGGAGAGGGAAACCAACCCAAAGTAAGGTCCTGATTGCGTTTGGATTTTGCCGGAGGCTAAGAGCTCTCCAGTGCGAGGTACCTAACGGGCTGACCCCCGAGAGTGGGTATCCCTTTCTCTCTCCTCCTCCTCTTCCTCCTCCTCCACCTCCTCCTCCTCCTCCTCCTGCCTCCTCCCGATGCTGTTGCTGCGGTTCTGCAGTCACTTGAAGGAGAAAGATTTCGCAGTACGGCATTCTTAAAGCTGCAGTGTCCAAATTCTCCTTCAAACCCCAAGTGTCACCGACATCAGCTCACTTACCAGGGTCCTTGGCAGTGGGTGGGTGGGCAAGGAGATGGGGGATGGGGAGTTGGAGAAGCCAGGCGAGTGGGAGTCAGAGACTGAGACTCCAGCAAGGGTAAAGAGGAGAAGCAGACCGCACCGTGATAGCCTCTGCAGTTAGCCAGGTTGCTGGGACTGCAGCAGGACTGCAATGGAGGAGAATTGTTTTTCAAATCAGAAAACACCCACCGGAATTTCCTCCACAAACTTATATTCATTGTAGCTTAATTAAAACAAAGTGCAAACACGAAACCAGCATGAGAAAGAAACCAATTAAAAAATAATTTGAACAGCATTTAAAAATTATTTTGAAAAATGTACTCCTGTGAGCAACTGACTCAGCTTTCCCTACACTGCTCGGCTGGAAAGCCATGCGGAGAAGGACCTGGATGAACTTCATGGAGCCCAGAGTTTCTGCAAAGTGCAGGGAGAGGGCTATAGCTTCTTAGAGGAGAAAGCTTCTCAAAAACCCCAAGAAAAGAGGATCTTTCTGCCATCTACCTAAGGAGCGTGTAAAATGAGCTGATCTAGCATGGAGAAATCAACACACCCCTCCCTGAAAGTTACCTCTCTCCTCTGCTCAGTGGCTGCGGTCCTGCCTGGATGCCGGCAAGTTGCAGACTGCTGCTGGGGAGGCAGGACCCGAAATAAGAAGTGTCAGCTGGGTCCCTGCACCGAAATGATGCCGGGAGACAACGCTGCAGGCGGCGGGATGGTCTCTCCCCCTCCCCCCAGTTTAATTTAAACCCCTGACACTGCAAGATGCCTGCTCCTACAGACACATCTCCAAGGAACCTCCTCCCTCCCCACACTTCCTCACAACCAGGTCCAACGCCTTGCTCCACCTCCCACAGTTTGTTCACCTGAAGATGCTTTTCTTGCAAAAAAAAAAGAAGACCGGGATTGCAGAATTCTTAATTCCATCCTTTCTGGGACCACATTTTGGAGATGGTGCGACTTGTTCAGAAGTTTGAGAATTGCAGCCTGATGCCCAGGAAGGAGCAGAGGCAACGAGCGACGGTCTGCTTTGCTTCAGACAAATCCATACCGTCACTTTACTAAAAAAGGACAGAGGTAGACCCAGGGTGCAAAGAATAGGAAAATTCCTCTCTGTCCGCTGGCAAATTTTCACCAGTTCG
The DNA here is from genome assembly GCF_020826845.1 of Diceros bicornis minor. Classification (NCBI taxonomy): domain Eukaryota; kingdom Metazoa; phylum Chordata; class Mammalia; order Perissodactyla; family Rhinocerotidae; genus Diceros; species Diceros bicornis. The sequence goes on from NC_080752.1 coordinate 28,793,526, forward strand.
GGAAATCTCTAGTTTTGCTTTCCTTCAAGAAAATCTCATTTAAAAGATCTGCGTGCTCGTGAAATGTACAAGATGGCCACAAAGTGTAAATTTTGTCCTGATGTGTCTGTGATTCCTAAAGTTTTTGCTCTTGCCTCCATGTGACTTAATATCTTGTAAGATTGAGACAGGGATTTAATTAGGAAAATTCCAGGAGAAAGGAGCACTTTAAATGCAGACATGGTTAAAATAGTGCATCCTAATATAATCCACAAAAGATAATGCAGAATAGATAAACCAGGAAGTAGAGCTGGTGAGGAGAGAAGAAGGTATTCCCAGATTTTGAATTTAATGCAAATTCAGAGTCTGAGAAAGGACAACAAGGGAGACAGTAGGGGGACAGCGACTAAGACTCCTCTTGTAAATAAATTGGTCAGAAGGACCAATTGCATCAATTTCATGTACATTTCATTACTGAAGTAAGAGGTGGTGTGTGACTTGTTTCTAAACAGACTGGGAGGGAAGACTCTGCTGCCTGGGTCCTGCCTGGGACACACACGGCCACGCTGCTGCAGTGCACCACGGCCAATATGGGCACCGCATCTCACCGGCCGCCCTCACTGCCTTCCTCGCTCTCCGGCTTTGGCAGACAGGTAAGGCTGTGCGGCACAGGCTATGCTGGCGCACAGAGCCAGGGACCAGCCACAGTCAGGCTGTCGGCACTCTCCTCTGCACTGCACCCCGGCTGCGGTGGGGGGCAGCCACAGACTCACGGAGTATCACAGTGGAAGGGACCTCAGAGGGCACCACCCATCCCTCCATTTCACAGACAGGAAACCTGAGACCCAAGAAATGGCAGGGCCTCACCCAAGGTCACCTGGCCAGTAAGATGCAGAAACCGGATTAGAATTTGGGTCTTCAGATTCTTCGTCTTATGATCTTCTTGCCGTACCTGTCATTACCCCCTCTTAGGTGAGCCCTCTGTCTCTGCCGCTTCCTCACCTGACCATGAGGATCACCTCTCTGCTCTTTGACTCAATGTCCCCTCCCTAGATGATATGCAGACTTAGGCCAAGGAATTTCAACTCTTGAAAGTGGGAAAAATACCATGTCAGTTTTCTTGTTGCCTGAGGCAAGACCATCCATAACGCTTAGAACCCAAAGCAAGCTTTCTTCAGTCTCCTCCAATTTTGAGACCCAGAATATCACCTGCATTAGTCTCCTAGGGCTGCTGCAAGAAATTGCTAGAAACTTCGTGGCTTAAAACAACAGAAATTTATTGTCTCACAGGTCTGGAGGCCAAAAGTCTGAAATCAGTGTGTCAGCGGGGTTCATTCCTTCTGGAGGCTCTGAGAGAGGATCCAGTCCACACCTCTCTCCTGGCTGCTGGTGGCTGCTGGCAATTCTTGGCCTTCCTTGGCTAGCAGACGCATCACTCCAATCTCTGTCTCTGTCTTCACATGGCCTTCTCCTCTGTGTGTCTTCTTCCCTCCTCTGTCTCTTCTCTTGTAAGGACACGTGTCATTGGCTTTAGGGCTCACCCTAATCCAGCATGATCTCATCCCAGAGATCCTTAACTTAATTACATCTGCAAAGACCTTTTTTCCAAATAAGGTCACATTCCAGCTAGACATATCTTTTAGGGGGGAACATCATTCAACCCACTACATCATCCAGTGAAAGTTTTCACATGAGAACCAACGGCAAAGAAATGTGATGGCCACCAGTCCCATCTCAGTCTTTAAATATGCCATAACCCGGGCCCCTTCGGTTAGATGAGGTTAATAGTTAGGTCTACAGAACGCTTGGCCTCTTTCTAAGTACTTTACTTGCGTTGACATTTCATTCTTACCACAACCCTCTGAGGCAGACACTGTCATTATCACCCCCATTTTATAGTCAAAGAAACCAAGGCACAAAGAGGTTTAGGTCACACAGCTACGAAGTGGCAGGATTTCGACCATCTGGCTCCAGAATTCGTGCTCTTAACCATACGCTCAATCGTGCTGGGGTTGCAGATTCTTCTCTCTCTCAGCTTGACACCATTGATTTTCTATCCAACCTGCCTCTCTGATTTGTGTCTTTTATAGATATTTATTGGGCATTTTTGGACATGTGCTCTGTGCTGATCTAACTTCGGGCATCGTCCTTTGCCCTCCCTACTAGGGATGGCTTCTCTAGCCTTTAGACACACGGGGGGGGACTCAGCAAAGTTAATTGTGCAGCTAAGCGCTCAAGGTCATCCTAAGGACGGAGGGAGATGTCACCGCACATCTAACTCTGTCACTAGTGATTAACAAAACACCTGTCAGGTCAATAATTAACACGAAACAAGCATTCATTTTGTTTTTGTTTCAGATTAAGAAAGTTCCTTCTTATTTCTGCTTTACTGAGTTTTTAACATGAATTTAGGCTGAATTTTAGGTAGAGTTTTTTTTAATTGATGTCTTAATAGTTTATAACATTGTGAAATTTTAGTTGTACATTATTGTTTGTCAGTCACCATATAAAGGCCTCCCTTCACCCCTTGCGCCCACCTCCCAACCCCTTGCCCCTGTGACCACCAAACAGTTCTCTCTGTCCGTGTGTTGGTTTATCTTCGACATATGAGTGAAATCAAAGCACTCATTTTTAAATCAATAAGAAAGAAGAAACCTAGAAACACGGTGGTCTTTTGGACCTGCCAACATTATGGGTCCTTGTTTTTTACCTGCCCTTTCCCATGCCGTTCTAGCAAATCTGAAATCTTTTCTGCTTCTTCAAGAACAAGTTCTAACACGTTAGATTTCTTCTTAGCCCCTAAATCCTCATAGCTTTGGCATGCAAATAACCCTGTCAACTTAGACCTTGAAAAAAACGCATGCCGTCTGGGTCTCCTCCACTGGCACTGAGCAGCTGGTACGCACGGAGGGGTGGAAGGCAGATACGGTCCCAGTTTTCTCCACTGGCTGCCTTACATGGAGTTAATAGGCAACAATCCCACTGTCTCTTATGTTCAGCAACAGCAGGAGAAAACTAGGTTAAACCTAGGGAAAGTGTTCTATCTGGAATTGTTCTAAAATATGACTACACAGTTGATTTTAGGGTCTTTCTCTTTTGAGGATGAGGCAAACCGCTGAAGGGCCAGGAGCAGTGTTGCCTGGAGATGAGCTCTCGATGGCCATCTGCCTCGGGAGATTCCCTGCCTCTTAAATCATAAAAAGTCCCTCGACCTTTAGATAGCAAACATCTGGGTTGGGACTGGAGAACGTTGAATGCATCACAGTGGTTTTTCTTTCCGGATGAGTAAAGCTTTCTGTGATGACTTCCATGTGCTTAGCCTTTTCTCTCCCAACACAAAACCACTGTCACCAGGGAGGGGTACAAGAGGGAGGCTTTCGTCCTCAACAGAAGATAGAGACTTCTCTCGCCTTGAAGCTCCAACGTTGCTTATGGTGATAAGTGCGCCATGAGGAGTTCATTCTGCTCTGAGCAACACATGTGAGAGCACAGGGAAGACAGAGCCACAGGCACGTTATAATTAGTACAGGCCCTCTAAGACCAGTTCAACTGACCCCATCTTATCATCAGAGTAGGTAAGAGTTGTCTTTCAGGAACTGAGAGGCCGCCACTGTCCAGTTCAGGCCAGTTGAGACCACCAGCCCATCCACTGGGCCTGTGCAAATGCTCCATAAGTGACCTTTTTGACTTCAAGAAGCTAAAAACTCCACTCTCAGATCATGATAGCACCGCCATTTTGTGAGCATGTGTCCCACGAAGAGCCATGAAGCTTGACTACGCTTGCGCAGATCATCAGCTGCCTCACTTCTCCTTACCTCCGATCAACCGTCTCCACACTTCAGACTGCCCCGCCCTTCATCCCATAAATTGCGCCCCAAGCCCTGGATAGGGGAGACAGATCTGAGAGCATATGCCTCTGTCTCCTTGCAGATCTATCTGGCCATAAAGCTGTGTTCTTTTCCCAAAAGCTGATGCCATAATAATCGGCTTTTTTTATGTGCATCAGGCAAGAGAACCCCAATTTTGTGTGGCAACAGAGTCTTTCCACCCAAAACAGTCTCATTGTTTCTTCCTTCTGCTTCTTCGTCGTCAGCTATGGGATAGCAATCTCCTACCATCCCAATCTGCCTCTCTGTATATTTAAATGGAATCATAAATGTTCGAATATTAGATCTGCCAGCTGACATATGCACTCTGTGGATTTTCTCACTTGTTCATTTTATTTTATTTTTTTTCCCCCAAAGCCCCAGTAGATAGTTGTATGTCATAGTTGCACATCCTTCTAGTTGCTGTATGTGGGACGCGGCCTCAGCATGGCTGGAGAAGCGGTGTGTAGGTGCTCGCCTGGGATCCGAACCCGGGCCGCCAGCAGCGGAGCGCACGCACTTAACCGCTAAGCCACGGGGCCGGCCCTCACTTGTTCTTTTAAAAAGTGTTCATTGAGCACCTACTAAGTGCAGAGCAGTGGAGAGAGACAAATTCTGTCCACACTGCACTAAAGGTGAGCTTGCCCTCCATGGATTGTTACTGTGTCTCTGCTAAGATGCTGGAGGTTCACTGGCTTAAGCTGAGATTCTTTCCAGAGCTGTCTGTGTTTAACAGAAGAATGAAGACACTAACTGTGAAGGATGAGGGGGGCATCTTCAGGCCCTGGCAGTCAGATGAAAAATATTTTCAGTGCAGGGAAGCCTTCCTGGGATCCTTGAAATTACCACCTTGGACATGAGCACCTTTCACTCTGCCCATGGAACCCATATCTCTTGGTCTGTGCCCAAATGTCCCCTTGTCAGAGTCCCTCCCTTCTTAAAAACAACACATCAGCCCTCTCTATTCCTTACCTGGCTTTATCTCTCTTCTGAGCAGGCATATCAATATCTGACTTATTTGTTTATTTGTTTATTTGTTGTTATTTGTCTCCCTGCACTGGAATGCAACCTCCCCCAAAGCAAAGAGTTGGCTGTTTCATTCACTGCTGTGTCTCCAGCACCAGAACAGGGAACTGGACTCCTCCTACCTTTCTCTCCTGTCATTCTTAGCATGTGACTTTCAATCTCACAGTTGCCTCATGAGCCAAGAGAGTTGCTGGAGCTCCAGCTGTCATATCAGCATTCCAGGCAAGAAGCAAGGAACAGCTGGAGGAAGAATATGAAGAAAGCACATACCAGCCATTTATCATCCCCCTTTTCATAAATTCTACTTGCCAACTTCTGCTTAGACCTCATTGGCCAAAACTTAGTCATGTGGCCATATTTAGCTGCAAGAAAAGCTTGGAAATGTAGTGTTACAGCTGTGTACATTGGCACACTGAATAAAATCAAGGGTCTGTTACTAGAAAAAGGGGAGAAAGGATATTGGGTAGGCAGGTAGACTCAATAGAACACCCTGTCTTCTTTCCTTGTATATTTAGGACACCCAGACGTTTCTGCAGGAGGATGTTAAGGGCCCACTTTCTAAAAATATAGGCAAGTTTAACATACCTGCTCTTTTGTTTTGTAGACTTCACTCATTATATTTCTAAGCCACCAAGGGCACAATTTAATATGAGTGATAAAATAAAGCAGCAGATTGACGTTTTTATATCTAAAATCTAATTTAAAAGAATGTTTTTGAGGAGTAGAGTAAACTTGAGAATAAATTCCTGGTCTCTGTGGGTCTTCCCACTTTATCCTGAGATTGTAATTCAATTCAGGCTTTGTCTAGACCCTACTATGTGCCAGGCAGCGTGCAGGACCCGGGGGGTAGAATGGCCTCCAACGGAGAATTCCGGTTCGTTGATGCTCCGAGTGGGCCATGAAGCCCTCCGTTAGCTGCTGGAGCTGTTACCAGGGACATGGTTTTGAGCACTTTCCTGGGTGTCTTGAAGTCACTCAATGATTTGCATAGGTCTGTTGAGTTCTGCTGAGAGTTTTTGACCTTTTAGATTTAGTATTAAGCAAAACTTTTAAAAGATGAAAAAAAGAAATCCTGGCTTTGCCCTCAATCTGGTCATTAAAAGCACGTGTTATGGGACATTAAAATGGGGCTTGGACTTGATTTCTGTTTCGGGCCCACCCTTTAGAGGCCACCATTCCCATTCCAGAGGGAGTGTGGACGACTGGACAAACATGCAAAGGAAGGGTCAAGTGACAGTTTGCATCCATTAGCTCAATAACCATTTTGAGGAAGAAAAAAGATGCAGCACATTTGAGATTGGGGAAAGAATGTTTTTCAGCAGTCAGTGTCTTGCGAGCATTGCCCCTGTGGGGAGGAGCCAGGGCTTGCCTCCCTGTTACCTCCAGCCGACTGGAAGGGTCTTTATGGAGAGAATGCAGGGGGCAGGCACTTGTCCCCCAGGGCCAGGGCAATGGCCTGGGGTGCGGCTCCCACCTGAGAAATCTAAAGGTGGGGAGGGGGCGCCTGGCGAAAGCGGCCCCTGGCAGTGACATCCTTTCCCTGACAGCGGGCCCAAGGAGCTTCCGGGGACCAGGTGTGGGTCTGGGAGAGTCTTAGATCTTCCCAACAGGACTGCCTGGAGGAGGAAGGCGACCTCGGAGGAAGAGGTCTGATCTCCGGGGGCTGGGGGTGGAATTACAAATAACAAAAGACCAGCCGGAGGAGGTGTTTTCCTGGAATCAAAAGATCACCAGGTGCGAGCTCTTCTCTGTTGGAGTCTCCCAAGACCCTCTGAAGTGCCTGGCGGGATAAGCCTTAAATACCTGCTGAACCTGGGGAGCAGAGACGCCAGCCCACAGTCTCCCAGTCCAGGTGAAACTCAGCTGTCCCCATCTTGTGTCTTCCTCCAGCCCCACTGCAATCCTGAAGGCGGCAGAGACTACAGCAGCAAGCAGAGGGGCACACCAGCGGAGAAACAGGGTCCCAGCCCCTCCCCACCAGGAGCTGGCGGGATGGGGAGAAGCTGTAACTTTGGGGTTTTGACTGTTATATGAGATTAGACATTTTAAATCCCGGCTGGAGAGAGAGGCTGGGAAAGTCAGATTTCATCCTTAGATTCCATCCGAGGGTGGAGCGAGAGCATCCCACGGGTCTGAAGCAGCAGCAGGGGAAGATGAAGTGGTTTTCTTTTGTACCCAATGAGTCTTCCTTGTTCACCAACTACACACAAAAGCTTTAAAAAAAAGTCAGAGTTAATCTCCCAATTGCAGAAAAGCACAATTAGCATGTGCATTAATTAGGGCTCCATTTACACATCCTTCCTCACCTCTAAATACCTTTTTGTGTGGGGCTAGTTCTTCCAATGCCTGCACTCATTAGAGTTCTATTTGTAATTTGGATTTCTTCAAGTACCTGGGATCCTGGCTCTAACATTACACGGCATCCTGGAACTTAATACAGATAAGCTCATTCTGGGCCTCATCCATGAGGCGCCTAATTCTAGAAGAGTTGGGAGAACATGATTGTCGTGTTACACAATTGCACGGGTTCTGGGAATGCAGAGTTTCAGAGACCCTGACGCGTGTTTGAATTTCATATGCCTTTTATTTTGTAACAGGGACTCACAGGTACTCAGCATTCTCCCTTACTGGACCGGTAATCAAGGCAAAGTGTCTGACTTAAGCTAACGCACAATTATCCTTTACAATAAAACTGCAGCTGGACAGGCGTGGTTGAGGTGTCTAGAGGGACACAGGAGAAGTGGAGACAAGATCTGGGGCCTCGAAGAGGTTCCTGTTTTTGCTGCGTGGACGTTGATGCTGTCCCACCTCTGACAGGTGTCAGCCTCGGGGATAAACCTCTATGTGTCTAACCCTCCCCATACACACGTAAAGGGATGACTGGCTTGTCCTAACCCCAGGACACAGGGGAGACAGGCCAGCATCCTGGGTTAAGTGATACCACACAAGCCAGCTCCTCAAACACAGGATGCTGTCCCAATGTGACTGTTTTTTTCTTTTTAGTGATTTTTTTTATTGTGATAAAGTATATATAACATAACATTTATCATTTTAATCATTTTTAAGTGTATAATTTGTTAGGTATTCACAATGTTGAGTGACCATCACCACTGTCCATCTCCAGAACTTTTCACATCTTCCCAAACAGAAACTCAGTACCTAACAAACACCAACTCCCCTCTTCCCCCTCCCTCTGCCTCTGGCAACCACCATTCTGCTTTCTGTCTCCATGAATGTGCCTATTTTAGGTATTGCATATAAATGGAATCATACAACATCTGTCTTTTTGTGTCTGGCTTCTTTCACTTAGCATAATGTTTTCAAAGTTCATCCATGTTATAGCATGTATTAGAATTTCATTCCTTTTTGCAGCTGAATAATATTTCATTGTGTGGATACACCACATTTTGTTTATCTGTCCATCTGTTGGCTGACACTTGGGTTGGTTCCACCTTTTCACTCTTGTGAATAATGCTGCTGTGAATGTTGGTGTACAAGGATCTGAGTCCCAGCTTTCAATTCTTCCGGGTACGTACCTAGGAATGGAACTGCTGCATCACACAGTAATTCTGTGTTTAATTTTTTGAGGCACCTCTGAACTGTTTTCCACCGCAGCTGCACCATTTTACATTCCCACAACCAATGCATGAGGGTTCCAATCTCTCCACATCCTCCCCAACACTTATTACTTTCCTTTTTTTGTCTGTGTGGTGGATCATAGCCATTCTAGTGAGTGTCAAGTGGTGTCTCATTGTGGTTTTGACTTGCATTTCTCTAATGACTAATGATGCTGAGCGTCTTTTCATGTGCTTGTTGGCCATTTGTATGTCTTCTTTGGAAAAATGTCTAAGTCTTGTGCCCATTTTTGAATTGGGTTGTTTGGGCTTTTTTTTTGTTGAGTTGTAGGAGTTCTTTATATATTCTGAAAACTAATTGCTTATCAGACATATGATTTGTGAATATTTCCTCCTATTCTGGGTGGGTTGTCTCTTCAGTATCTTGATAGTGTCCTTTGATGTACAACCAAATGTGACTTTTTGCATATGTAATAAATAACAGTTGATCTGACAAAGATCTGCCAACTGACATCTATGCTATATTAATTAACTCACCCATTTAACCAACAAGTATTAAGGAGAGCCTCGTGCTGGGTGCTGGGGAGGGGTTTATGTTCATAAGGTATAATAGCCACCAGACAGCTCACCTTCAAAGCGTCTATAGTCTAGTTGACTAGACACTTCCCACAAAAACAGAGAGGCTGAAAAACAACAATGATGTGTGTTTGCAGAGGCCATATGATCATTTCAAACGTGTGAATTCCAGTTGATGGGACCAGAGGGCTCCAGCATCAAGGGAGGTTGGTCAGGGAAAACCACACAAGTTGGTCATCACCTGCCCCCAACCACACAATCAAATTTCTTGCTGGTGATCAATGTTTCCACCCTCACAGCAGATGCCGTGTGACATCTGAATTCACAAGAACTCCAGAACGTTCACTCTAGCCGTTATAACATCCCGGCTCACTTAGTCCCTTACCAGGTCAAGGTTATATTCTAGGGGGAGAGCTTCTTTGTAGCTTTGCGACCGATATAACTACATCACCAGTCCCACCTTTCGTGGAGGCTACACCATCAAATCTAATCACAGAAAAATTTGTTATTGAGCACCTATTTTAGGTCACAGGTGCTTGTTTCCTTAATCTTGATTTTAAAATAATAATGAGTTATTTACTGTTATATATAATTGAATTTAACGAAACTAGATCTTACCAAACAAAAAAGTTAAAAGGCAATTGTTTACATGGTCAAAAGAGTCTATATATATATTTATGTGTGTGTATGAGGAAGATTAGCCCCGAGCTAACGACCGTTGCCAATCTTCCTCTTTCTGCTGAGTACACTGGCCCCTGGCTAACATCCATGCCCATCTTCCTCCACTTTATATGGGACGCCGCCACAGCATGGCTTGATAAGCGGCACGTAGGTCTGCGCCTGGGATCTGAACCCACGAACCTGGGCTGCTGAAGCGGAGTGCACAAACTTAAACCGCTGTGCCACCAGCCCAGCCCCAAAAGTCTATATTTTTGAAAGCCTTCATCTTACATTCTTACGAAGAGATTTTCTAACAGATAAGATGGGTTTATAGAAGCATTAAATTCCTGGACTGTGGCAGCAGAGACCCTCATCACAGAAGGGTCCTGGGCCTTGGACAAGGGAAAGCCAATCAGAAATCATGGTTGTGGGGCCGGCCCCGTGGCTTAGTGGTTAAGTGGGCACGCTCCGCTACTGGCGGCCCGGGTTCGGATCCCGGGTGCACACCGACACACCACTTGTCCTGCCATGCTGAGGCGGCGTCCCATATACAGCAACTAGAAGGATGTGCAACTATGACATACAACTATCTACTGGGGCTTTGGGGAGAAAAAGGGAAAAAAAAAAGAGGAGGACTGGCAATAGATGTTAGCTCAGGGCCGGTCTTCCTCAGCAAAAAGAGGAGGATTGGCATAAGTGTTAGCTCAGGGCTGATCTTCCTCACAAAAAAAAAAAAATCATGGTTGCTAAAATAATAATGTAAGTGCATGGGGGACATATGATTTTTAAATGATTAATATAAGTTTTTGCATTTTGTATTGCTTTTTAGCAACAATTCTGTTATTTAAGGCAAGCTACACTCATACTTCAGGGAGCCTAATGCCACTGACTTGACTTGCTGACTGTCCCTACTTGAACCCTTCCTCCCCTACAGGAGCGTAAGGTCCCCAAGGGTAGCTACGTCTCCCGGGTCCTCAAAGACTTGCCTCGAGAGTGAGGGGACCCATTTGCTTAAGCGAAAAGGCCAGGCAAGATCCTTTTTTTTTTTTTCTTTGTGGGGAAGATCAGCCCTGAGCTAACATCCATGCTAATCCTCCTCTTTTTGCTGAGGAAGACCGGCTCTGAGCTAACATCTATTGCCAATCCTCCTCCTTTTTTTCCCCAAAGCCCCAGTAGACAGTTGTATGTCATAGTTGTGCACCCTTCTAGTTGCTGTACGTGGGACGCGGCCTCAGCATGGCCGGAGAAGCGGTGCGTCGGTGCGCACCCGGGATCCGAACCCGGGCCGCCAGTAGCGGAGCCCGCGCACTTAACCGCTAAGCCACGGGGCCCGCCCCTGGGCAAGATCCTTGATCTTCCTCCTCCCTGTCACCTACATGTAACCCCTCAGCACATCCTGTCAATTTCCTCTCCCCAGCCTCTCTCCAGAGAATACAGGTGCCCCTGTATATGAACCATGTGTTTCTGATGCTTTGGCATCTGGGGCCTTGCTGACCCTGGAGGGACTGCCCCTCCCAGGGCTAGCCAACTCCTAGAGATAGTAAACGATTCACCCTGCAGTGTGCCTTTCAGATGCAAACCAACCAATCCAGAGCCCAGACCCCAACCCCCTCCTCTGTCGGGCTCTCACACTCAGGGCCACTGTCTGCCTGCGCTCATCACCAGGGACCAGACAGCCCAGGGGTAGCCCCTATGCCCTGGAGCCTGGTGGAACTATTCACACTAGCCAATGCTAAGCCTGCTTACCCTCCTTGCTTGTGCCTTCCCACGGGAACCACAATAAAGGCCCTTCCCCACATTTCCCGTCGCTCCTTCTGCCTCCTGACTGACGCTGGTGCCTCCCCTCGTGGCCCTGTGTGGGCGGCATGGCATGCCCCTTCTTGGGAACTGTGAGAATTTCAAAACACCCTGGAGTTGTGCCACTAGCTGGGCTGGACCCTTTGATAACCCCCACCCACTCGGAGCCCCGGGGCGGGGGACTTCTCCAAAATGAAAACTGATCTTGTCGCTCTCTTATTTAAAATTCCCCAGAGCCTTCCGCTACAAATTAGAATCAGATCCACATTCCTCGCTGTGGCCTACAAGGCCCTGGTGTCCCAGCTCTGCAACCTGCTCCCGGGCCACTTCACGCTCAGAGCTCCAGCCGCACTGGGCTCCTTTCAGTTCCTCAGAGACGCCAAGCTATTTCCTGCCTCGGGGCCTTAGCATGCGCTGTTCTCTCTGCTGGGAACATCCTTCCCCGAGCTCTTGCACAACTGGCCTCTCTCCCTCTAGTCTCAGTCAAAGGTGGCCCCTTGGGGGCCACCTTTGGAAGAATAATGGAAGAAGGGGGCCTTCTTCCATTATTCTGTTTTATCTTCTTCATCGCACTTGTCACTCTGTAATTATTCTTTTACTTGTTTATTGTCCGTCTCCCCCACACTGCCCCTCTGACTTGGCGTAGACTCTAAGCTCATTGAGAACAAGGGCCTTGTTCATGGCTGTGTCCCCTGGGCCCAGCACAGCCTGGCCTGTACTATTGGACGAGTGAGTGAGGGGTACCTTACCTGTACTTCCAGGACTGGGGAAGGGAGGAGTGGAAGGGGCTGATGAGTGCCCAGTTGTCCCCTGCTGTGACCCTGCAGCCACCTGGGAGCTGCTGGCTCACCAGAGGCTCCCAAACTCCTGGCCCCAGACCAGGCTACTGCAGTGTCAGAGCTTGGAAAGACAGACAGTGTCTGCCTCCTGGAGAAGCCAAGGAGAAGCCGGCCTCTGTCTCGTGAGGTCCTGCTGACCGTCACATTTCCCCTGCAAGGGTACCCCATCCTTCCCCCAGACCCCGGGCTCATCCGCCACCTGCTCCAGGAGCTTGGCTGTCCCCAGCTGCATCTCCACCTGGCCCAGAGGATCTGATGCAGCTTCTGCTGGTGCAGAGATGTCTGGGGTGGCTGCCAGCACTTCTGTCTTTTCATTTCATCTGCCAGCCAAGAGCTTTTCCCTGCTTTCGCCTCTTGAAGCTTAAGGCAAGAAACGTTGACTTTGAGTACAGGTGCCTCTTGCTTCATTGCTCAAGGTCTCCTATCCTGGTTCACGTCCAGGCCAGCTGCTCCCCAGTCTCCTCTCTTCTTTTTGCTTGACCCCTCGGCCCCTGGGCAGACTTAAAACAAAATTTGGGACTTTTTCTGAGATCTGGCTCAGGCAGCAGTAGCCCTGCCAGTTTGCTCATTTTACCCAAGGGCACCAACGCACCTCTTCAGACTGTAAGTGGCCACTTGGAGAAAACATTCCCAGAGTCACTCATAGCCACATGCAGAGTGCAGGGGACTCCAGCACTTGAACTTGGTAGCTCTGGCTCCCCACCTTGCACCACATTCACTTGACAAACATGTTTTGAGGGTCTATTGTTTGCCAGGCATTGGTCTTCTAGAGTTTGTCTTACTGGACTGCCTAGGGACTTTGGTCACGTCCAGGTAGATGTTTTTGCAGCACATTTTGTGACAGTTCAACAAAGTATCCTGGGACAACTGGATACCCACGTGCAAAAGAACGAAGTTGGATTCCCTACCTTTCACGTCATATGCCAAAATTAACCAAAAATGGATCAAAAGCCTAAATGTAAGAGCTAAAACTATTAAACTCTTAGAAGAAAACACAAGCATAAATTTTCATGACACTGGGTGAGGCAAAGCCTTCTTAGATATGACACCAAAAGCACAAGCAACAAAAGAAAAAATGGATAAATTGGACATCATCAGAATTAAAAACTTATCCTTCAAAGGACACCATCAAGAAAGTGAAAAGACAACCCACAGAATGGGAGAAAATTTTTGCAAATCATAGATCTGGTAAGGGACTTGTATCTAGAATACACAAAGAATTCTAACAACTCAATAACAAAAAGACAACCCAATCAAAAAATGGGCAAAGACTCTGGCTGGACATTTCTCCCAAGAAGATACACAAATGGCCAATAAGCACACAAGACGCTCAGTGTCATGAGCCTTCAGGAAAAAGCAAATCAAATCACAGCTAGATCCTACCACCCCCAAGAGAATGGCTATAATCAAAAAGCCAGACAATAACAAGTATTGGCAAGGACGTGGAGAAATAGGAACCCTCACACATTGTTGGTGGGAATGTAAAATGGTGCAGCCGCTGTAGAAAATAGTCTGGCAGTTCCTCAAAAGGTTAAACATAGAGTTACCATATGACCCAGCAATTCCCTCCAAGGGAAATGAAAACATGCCCACACAAAACACATACACATATATTTGTAGTAGCATTATTCATAATAGCCCAAAACTGGAAACAACCCAAATGTCCGTGAACTGATGAGTGGATAAGTAAAATGTGGTATATCCATACAATCAAATATTAGTTAGCAATAAAAAGGAATGAAGCACTGATACATGCTACAATATGGATAAACCTTGAAAACATCGTTTATGTAACAAACGTATGTCTATATAACACATATGTAACATATGTGTCTATATAACATATATATAAGCAAAGGCCACATATTGTATGATTCCACTTACATGAAAGGTCCAGAGACATTTGGACATGTCAAATCTACAGAGATAGAAAGCAGACTGGTGGCCGAGGGTTAGGAGGGTTGGGAGGAAATGGGGAGTGACTGCTAATAGGTACAGGGCTTTTTGGTGGAGTGATGAAAATGTTCTAGATTGATTGTGATGATGGTTGCACAACTCTGTGACTATGCTAAAAATCATTGAATTGTACACTTTAAATGGGTGAATTGAATAGTAAGGGAATTATATCTCAGTAAAGCTGTTATTAAAAATTCATGTGATACAAAAAACAACAAACGTTGGAGAGGATGTGGAGAAACAGGAACCCTCATACACAGCTGGTGGGAATGCAAATTGGTGCAGCCTCTATGGAAAACGGTATGGAGATTCCTCAAAGAATTAAAAATAGAGATGCCCTATGATCCAGCCATCCCACTACTGGGAATCTATCCAACGCACCTGAAATCAACAATCCAAAGAGGCTTATGCACCCCTATGTTCATTGCAGCATTATTCACCATAGCCAAGAAGTGGAAGCAACCTAAGTGTCCCTCGACTGACGATTGGATTAAGAAAATGTGGTATATATATACAATGGAATACTACTCAACCATAAAAAAAGACAAAATCGTCCCATTTGCAACAACATGGATGGGCCTGGAGCGTATTATGTTAAGTGAAATAAGCCAGAAAGAGAAAGACAAACACTGTATGATCTCACTCATATGTGGAATATAAACCAACACATGGACAGAGAAAACTGGACTGTGGTTACCCGGGAAGTGGGGGTGGGGGGTGGGCACAAGGGGTGAAGGGAGTCATATATGGGGTGATGGACAAACAAAAATGTACAACCCAAAATTTCACAATGTTAGAAACCATTAAAATATCAATAAAAAAAAAAAAGTGAAAAGTGAAAAGTGAAAAAAACAAAAAAATTCATGTGATAAAGATCCTAGACAATCAAGAGAGTTTGAGAAGCTACAAACTTATAATTTGTGGCAAGCAGAATAATGACTTCCTAAAGATGTCTAGGCTCTAATGTCCAGAACCTGTGAATATGTCACCTTACCTGGCAAAAGGGACTTTGCGGGTATGATGAAGGGTATGGACTCTGAGATAGTGAGATTATCCTGGATTTTATGAGTGTGCCCAACCTAATCACACGAGGCCCTTTCCAGCTGGGTCAGAGAGTTGAACTTGAAAAAGAAGGAGGAGAGATTCAAAGCATTCTGCCTCCCATTGGTGGCTCTGAAGACGGAGGAAAGGGGCCACAAGCCAAGGAATGTGGTAGCCTCTGGAAGCTGGGAATGGCCCTCAGCTGACAGCCAGCAAGGAAACAGGGATCTCAGTCCTAAAACCACAAGGAACTGAATTCTGCCAACATCCAAATGAGCAAGAAAAGGGCTCCCCTAGAAAGGACTGCAGCCCTGCGACCCCTTTATTTAGCCCAGTGAGACCCATGTGGGACTTCCGACCTACAGGACTATAACACATCTGCATTGTTTAAGCCACTAAAAGGTGGTAGATTGTTACGGCAGCAACAGAAAACTAATACATAGCTACCTTATGTCGACTTTGTGAAGCCTATCTTAAAAAAAAAAAAAAGGAATTCTGAGCTTTCTCACATCTGGGGATGAAAAGATCTACTTGTAGCTGAAATCCAGGGCACCTGTTCTCTCCCTCCTCACCCCGAGCAAGAAGCAAAGAGTGAACAAGTAGTAGAGCTGACAGTGAGTGGTGCCTGAAAATAGAAACTGCGACGTGATTTTATTTCTAACTCCGCAGACATGTCTGTGAGTCATTCATCTCGATGGGTCTCACTTTCCATGTCTGTGCCTCAGGCTGAGGTAACCCTGACTTCTGCCTATCCTGCAGTTTAGGAAGAGGAAAAACATTAGCTTCACAAAGAGCTCCAGGGCGCTCCTTGACAAGTGTGGGATAAGCCACAGACACAGCTCGGGTCACAGGACCCCCCACGGGGCATCATTCCTTTCTTCCGGCTTCCCTCAGAGGGTTTTGGGCATACCTGGACCCTCGTGATGTGGCCTGGCATGTCTTGTAGCTGCCGTTAGCGCAGAAATGAGAAAAGCTTCAGGTAGGCAAATGTGCTGAAGCCACTCACGAGGCCTAAACGCACAAGGTTTTAGATTTTCGGTTTTTGGGGGCAATACTCTCACATCTGGATGAGACCAAATTGCTTTCATGTTGGAAAGAAAGCAAAGCAATGGTCCGGATCATACTAGAAGGTACAGAGTCAAGGGGGGGACTGAGATACGCACTAAGGTAAGGGAGGAGGGCAGAGAAATGAAAACATCTTGACAATGTGTGGGCACGGAAGAACCAGTGGGGACAACAGTGTGACACCTAGGCTCATTTCATGTCAGTCCTCAGACCCCACCCCACTTAAGTGACACCTAGGGGACACACATTTTCTTAATAAGCTGGTTACAGCTGACTTGGCTTTGGGATATTTTAAAAGGTGGCCTTGTGATGGCTGCATAGGGATGGAGGGAAAGTCCCCTTGGCTCACCTCAGTCTCTGGGCACCTGCCTTCTCCCATCTGTGCCTCCCTTGGCGCTGGTTTACATAGATGTGTGGGTGCACGGTGCATCCAGGGTTATGGAGCATGGGAAGGGCTCTCAGCCAAGAGCCCTGGCATGGCCCAGTCCGGTTCTACTGGCCCCTGCCCTAGACCCTCCTACCCACTTCCAGCTGTGCAGGCAGCCCAGCGGGTACCTAGCTCCTTGACCCTCTGCACAGGTCCCACCCAGTATGGCCCAAATCCTTCTGGAGGCCCGGCAGCCCACTGCAGGCCCCTGATGGCCCCTGGCCTTGGTGACAGAGGGACCCAGCCCCCCTTGGCTCCCCAGCCTTCCTAGAACCCTCTTGCCCAACATCCTGTGTGGTAATCATGCCTGTTGGCCCTACTTAGTCCTGCTGGCCACTGCCAAGTTCCCTCTGCTGGTTCCTCACGCTCCTACCTCTGGTGGAACCTTCCTGAAATAAAAAGCTGCTATAAGTTTTGTCTCTCTGGTGAGAATCCCCTCTCTTGGGTGGCCCAGTGTTCTTTAGCATAGGCGGCCATGCATTCATTCTCCTGGCTCTGGGGTGGGAGGAAGGTGGGTCTGGAGAAGGGACAGAGCTAAGGTCCTCTAGGAGTAGGGATGTCCAGGAGGTGGCCCTGGGTGGTCTTGCTGGCCAGTGCAGCAGTGGCCCTGCCTTAATAAACCCAAAGTCACTCAAGGTCTCCTGAGAGAAAGGGCCACAGCAGGAAGGAACAGCTGTCTCTCTGATGGCTGGGGCCCCAGTGGGGGCACTAACAGCATTGTATGGCTGGGAGAAAAGTGGGCAAGGGGTTGCTGCAAGGTGAGGGTCACATACTGCGTGATAATGGTGAGGAGTAGGGTAGAGGACTGGCCTGCCATCTACCGAGTGCCCCGAGAGGCAGCTGACCACATTATCTCATTTATACACCTCACCAGCACCCTGCAGAGGTCTTATTCCCATTTACTCTCATTCTAATAAAGCCACACAGGTGCAAGCCACCGCTTCCTGAGCACTTATCACAGGCCAGATAGCCTCTGAGGGTAGTACTCCCATTGTCCCCATTGTACAGATGAAGAGACAGAGTCTCAGGTTAGTGTCTTCAAGGTAACAGGGTGTAGGCAGAGATTTGAAGCTCTCTGGTGGAGGCGTGGCAATAGTGTGCTCCTGGATGCCACAATCACTACTTGTGAGCGTTGAAAATGGGATGAAGTAAGCCGCTCACTCTACAGATGGAGAAAAGCGAGGCCTGGGGAGGTCACGTAACCTGTTTTAGTCCCACCGCTGGTGCCAGGTCCTGGGGAGGAGACAGCAACGCGGCTCCCAGGCTTCCTCCACGACACAACCACTTCCCTTGGCCACTTCTGGGGCCCTCGTGTGTCTCAGAAGACAGCCCCTACGATGCACAGCAGAACCCAGGACAGGAGAGAAGGGCTGAGGCTGGGAGGGAGGGAAGGCGCGCCGACTGCCCGCCCACTTCACTCTGAAGTCCTGCAAATCCACGAGAAACAAGGAAACGTTCGGCAGGCCCCGCCTACTACCCCGGCGACCCCGAGCTAGGGGGCGTGGTCTCGCCTGCGCCTCCGCCTCCGCCGCGCGCGGCTGGGCCCACTGCACGCGCGCCCCCCGCTCAGGGCTCCACTGCGCGCGCGCGCGCCGAGGCGGCGGTGGTCTGAGGCCGGGGTCGCGGAGCTCCGGACAGCGACGCATCTCGGGTTGGGCAGGGAAGGGGCAAGGGGGCTGGCCTTGGCCTCGCGCCTTCCCCCCTCGCGCCCCCGGCTGCGCTGGAGAGACCCCAGCGCGCGTGCGGCGCGGGGCCGCGTGACGCGCACCTGTGGAGCGGGAGGAGGATGCGCGGGGCCCGCGCCTGGCCCGCGCCCGGCCCGCAGCGCCGCACGGCCGGCGCCGCCCGCAGCGTTCCCCGGAGAAGCGGCCGGCTCTGACGGGCGAGACGAAGTAAGCTGCCTGCCCTTTCTCTGCGGCTCCTTCGGCCACAGGCGTCGTTTCTAGCCCGACAGCGGCCGCGCGCTCGCGCTGGGCCGACGCGAGGTCGGGGGGTCGGCCGCGGGCCCGGGAGGCTGGCCGCGCCCGGCTGTAAAACCCTCGGGCGTTTGTTGGGAGGAGTCACCGCCGCCGCCACCCAGCTGCCGCCGCTGCTCGGACGCAGGCGGGGCAGAGCCTGCCCGAATTCCCAAAATGAGCTGATTATTCGCTTCCTCCGCTGCAGATTCTGGGCGGCAGGAGGCAGCCAGGCCCCTTCGAGGCTGGCCCGGAGGGGCCAGCGGCCTCCCTTTTCCCGGCTTTCTGGAATTCAGTTCAGTGAGAGGAGGAGCTCAGGGCTTTTTTCCTGGGATCTGCTTCATCTTTGGCCTTAGCCTTCAGGTTTCGATCAGCCTTTCCAATACACGCATCTGGTGAATGGTTTTCCAGAAATAAGCCCATCTGGATCTCGGAAAGTCGGCTCACTCAAATTCCAGTGTTTAGCCGGAAATGAACTTGTGGACACGTCATAAGCCTAAATCCCTTGCCCACCCATCCCCCTACTGCCCCCTCCCAGGCCCGCGGCTCGTGAGAGGTAGCAAATGAGGGAAAACTGGTGTAAAGTGGGCATATTTTAAATTACGCTCTACGCTCTCTGCAGCCGTGGATGGCTGATGGAATTTTGAGCTCATGAGGCTAACTAATCCTTTGGTAAGTTTTACGAGCATCTGAGATAAAAACGCACGGTGTTTGGCATGAACAGAGCTCGCTTTTCAGACAGTATTTTGTGCAACTCTCTTTGAGGTGCCTGACTGCTTAACAAATAGCCACTCTAGGCAAATGTTAACGTTATTTTTATCCAAAGACTAGAGTTCTGCTAAGTGACTCTGACAGTAAGATGTTTTTTAGGCCATTTAAAAGGTAAACTAAGTGGGACCTTTGGTCACCTGTGGCCTAGTCACTTCTCACTTTATTGATGGAATTTGAATGACGCAAAGTGTTGTTGCTTGTTGCCAAACTTCACAGTAGTTCGGCCAGGCCCTAACCCAGGGGCAGAGCCGGAAGTTTGGTTTTGCTTTTTGCTGCCCTGAGTTGGGAGCCCGGTGACTATTTGTCCGAGAGAACTCTGACCACCATAGCCTCCCGAAGTGTTCTCACAGCCATGATCTGGGTTTTTTGGCCAAACGTTACAGTGAGGTGGATGATCCCCATTTTACTGCTGGAGAAAAGGCCCTGAGCAGTAAAGGCCTGGGCCTACAGAGTTAGAGGTCTGCTCTGTAACCCGGATTCTTTGGCTACGTGGTAAACCCCTCAAGGGCTGGGGTGGGGATTCTTGAACCAGCTCAGCATTATAGCCCTCTGATTTCTCATCACTGTGACTGGAAGGTCGTGAAACTGTTGATGAGCTACTCCTCGGCGTTTTTTCTGTTGTGGTGTGGTTCACTGGTTTTGCAGCAGTTCCAAGAAGCTAGCAAGAAAAGTCCCTTCACTCATGATGCTATTGGGTTAATAATGATGAAAGCGCATACTTCTTGGGTGCTTACTGTTTGCCAAGCATCGTGCCAAGTGGTTTAGATGGATTGTCTCATTTTGTGCTTCTTATCGACTTGTTTTCCCACTCTGTGGTTGAGGTACGGAGAAGTTAAATAACTTGTGTAAGGTCACACAGCTCCTAAATGGGAGAGCAAAGATTTGAACTCAAAGTTCTCACGCTTAAACAGTTCTCCAGAAGCTAGCCCCCCTGTCCCCCCATCAACCCCCCCCCGAGGGGCCTTCCAATTTTAACAAAGCAACTCAGGCTTAAACACAGGTCTTGATGACGTCAGAAGGAAGGAGAGTGAGTCACTGTTAGGCAAAGTGGACATGTGACGTCAGGGCCATTTACTGCAGTGAGTGTTCAGGGCAGCTTGACCTCAGGGAGCAGAGCTGCCGACCAGCTTGGGTAACTTATGTGAGAGAGATAGCCTATCTGTTTAAACCACTGTTGTTCTAGTCTTTTGGAGGAGCAGAATCAGTGTCCGCACTAATACAGGGTTTTAGATTTTGCCATTTGGGGGTGTAGTCACCCGTTTTACAGGTAGGCGGGAGGTAAACGTTGGAGCTGGTCTGCCTCTATTCACATCCTGTCACCTCTAAGCTGCCTCCCTTTCGGGAAGTTATTTTACCTCTCTGCCCCTTAGTTTCCTCTCTACTCATTCTAAAAATGAGGATCATAATAGGACCTGCCTCGTAGGTTGTGGCAAGAATTAAATGGTATGGTGCATGTCAAGCTCTTAGCCTTGCATTTGGCATATAGTTAAATACTCTATAAATATCTCTTTTATTATTAATGGTATTGTTACAAGTAGCAAGCTGCTGCTATTGTGTGCTGTGTCACAGTGCTTGAAGTCGCCATTAGAGATTTATTCCTTTGTGCCATCTTTCACATCCAGATAGTTCATACACAAGTGACAGTGGTCTTATGCACGTGGGGTTAATTTGTTCATTCAGCACATATTTATAGTGCACCTTCTGTGTGCCGGGCCCTGTTTTGGATACTGGAGACATGCAGTGAACAAAACACAAAGACCGCTGTCCTCATTGGCACTTACATTCTAGAGGGGAGAGGTGACAGACAATAAACAAAATAAATATACTTATTACATACAGTATATTAGAAAGTGATATGTACCATGGAGAAAGATAAAGCAGGGGATGAGATGAGAGTGGGAGGTTTACAATTTTACAGAGTCAGCTGAGAAAGCCTCACTGAGAAGGTGACATTTCGGCAAAGAACTGAAGTTACTGAGGCAGTGAACCACGTGGACATCTGTGGGGTAAAGTAGGTCAGGCAGAGAGAACAGCAAGTACAAAGGCCCTGAGGCAGGAGGATGGGTAGCTGGAACCCAGACAGGGCCAGAGTAGCAGGAGAAGAAGTCAAAGAGGTAACAGGCCAGAATGTGTATACCCTGCAGGCCACCGAACAGAGGAATGGCGTGATCCGACTGATGCTATGAAAAGATCCCTTTCACTGCTGTGTTCAGGCAAAGATAGAAACGGGGGGGCCAATGAGGTGGTCCCTACAGTAATTCAGACAGAGGTGATGGTGGCTAGGACTGGAGTGGAGTGCTGGAAGGTGGTGAGAAGTAGTTGTAGTCTAGATAAATTTTGAAGATAGAAACCATAGGGTTTGTTGACAGATCGAGTGACTCCAGGGTTTCTGGCCTGAGCACCTGGAAGGACAGAATTACTGTTTACTGAGGAGGGGGAAATCTGCCTTTGGAGCAGCTTGGGAGATGTCAGTTCAATTTTGAACACGGAAGCCTTGTAGACATCCAACTAATGGTGTCAGAATAGTAGTTGCTTGTATGAGGCTGGAGTTTAGAAGGAGAAAGTCCAGACTGGAAATAAAGACTTGGTGTGTAGGCAGTTGTGTGCTGGTAAATGTTTAACCACTAACTCTGCAGGGGGTGGGGAGCATTTGCCAATATCTGAGATAAATATTCCCGTGCTGGTCCGTTTCAAGCACACCATTGTAGAATATCTTCACCTTACAGATATAATAGATGTAAATAATGTCAAGAGAAGAGATAATAGCAAAATGTAGTGAAATAATTAGGAATTGCTGAGTTTTGAGTATTTACTACCTTTGTTTTTAATATAATTTATTTGATGATAAATTTGTGTAATTTAAATTTGAATAATGTCATTGTTTAACAACTGGCTTGCAAAATTCCCAAAAATTTAGTAATTGAATCTTGTGTGTAGGTACGAGATGGTTCCAGCACACCATTTAGGTCATAGGGACCCAAGACTGGTACCTAAAGAGGTGATGGAAATAAGGACTCTCTGAGATTGGGGAGGAAGAAGGGCCCCAGGGCCCAAGGTCTCGCAGCTTTTGTGTCCAGTCTAGCCCTGGGGGGAAAGAACGCAGATCACAGTTCTCTGAGGAAGGAAGGGTTTGACTGAATCTGCATGGCTGTGTTTGGCACAGATGGGCCAGAACAAGAAGGAAAGAGTGCAGGAAAACTACTTGAGTTTGTGATTGTAGAAGGGACTGGGCACATCCCCTTGCACTTTAGCTAGAGACGATCTTAGTCTGAACTCTTGTTTTACTCTCACGTATTCTTTTAAAAATTCCAAGCTTATGGCCTGTCATTTGAAGAAAATGTCCCTTCCTCCTGCCTAGCACACACAAGGTAGAGGTCAAAAGTGTTAATGCGGCATTGGGAAAGGAAACAGGGTAGCCCCAGCCACTGACCTTTACCTGCCAGCTCCTTTCTCCTGCCCCCTGTCTGCTGGGAATAGAGGACCAGAGCTGCTTCCTCCTGTGGTTTACCAGAAACCACTCTGCCACTAGAGCGCCAGCACGAGCTGGGTCTGCTAGGACAGGCACAGCTGCCTGGGTGCTCCACATCTGCCTCTTTCACTTGGGCAGAAACAGAGACTGGAACCCCGATTCTGATCCAGACCCTCTGGCTGGCTAAGTCAGTATTCAGAGCTTTGGGGATGTTAGCAGAGCCGTACTTTAAAAGGTGAGTCTCCCAGGATACCTGGTAGCAACCCCTCAGACTGGAGTTGGAGGCAGTGAAAGGTGCCCTGGATGTGGACCAGTGCCCAGTCAGTCCTGACCCTGAGATGAGCCTGTCAGAAGAAGGTCTTTTGCACCTCCCTAGAGGATGCCCCTGCAGCACCGTGTGTTTCTGGCAAGTATCTTGAATAAGAATTGTTGTAAATGAAATTGCATCCTCCATGCACTTAAGTTATAGTTTCAAAGAGTTTTGCCTTAACTTCTGAATAACACTCAGTCATTGGCTCATTGCTTCGTGTTTTAGTCCTCTATTTCCAGCCCTGTTGCTTTGGTCTAAGGTTCTAAGCACTTAACTGCCCTTATAGAAAGGTGGCGGGCATCTCCCTGAAGTAGAGAGGTTATCTCCTTTCCTTGGAACGCATGGGCCTCAGGGGCAGTAAAGTATTGTGGAGATGCTTTAGTTCAGTGCCGTCATTTCCTAGATGAGAAACTGAGGCCCAGCTAGGGTAAATGATTGTTCAAGGTTATGCGGCTGTTCAGCGGCAGGGCCTGGAGAAGAATCACCACACGTTCCAGTTCATAGTCTCGTGCACTGTCCTTTGGTCCAAGAGCTTCTCAGACTTTTCACTAGGGGTTTCATTATTTATTTATTAAAAATAGAAGCGATTTATAGCAGGATCAGCCATTGGAATGCCACTTCCATGCTTTTTGGCTAACTTCAGGTATGTAATTTTAGAAGATTTATTTCACCGGCCCATTCTACTCAGAG
Source organism: Diceros bicornis minor (assembly GCF_020826845.1). Lineage (NCBI taxonomy): Eukaryota > Metazoa > Chordata > Mammalia > Perissodactyla > Rhinocerotidae > Diceros > Diceros bicornis. The sequence goes on from NC_080752.1 coordinate 28,817,528, forward strand.
CAGGCAAGGAGACAGGAGGAAGTGCTTCAGAAAAACCTTCAGAAGTAGAGGCTCGCAGCAAGAGAGAGGTTTAGACCACAGATAGGGTGTTGGAGCCAGCTGGTTTCCCTGTAGCCTCGTCTTGGCTCCAGAGGCGGGACCCTGGTCTTGTCTTGGACGTAATTAGGCTTCTCTGAGCCTGTTTATTTCCCTGTTGGGACAGCAGGGAGGATAACCATGCGGTCTTCTCCTCTCAGGGCAGGTGTGAGGACTAGTTGGGGGGTGTTGTGGAAATACCAGGGTGCTGTCTGCGGGCTGGGCTTGGGGGCCCCTGAGAGGAGGGAGCTGCAGTTTTTCCTACAGCAATGGCATTAGGCCATGCTTGGGGGCCAGGAGCCACTTTACATTTGGTTAACATAGTTAGGGAGCATTCGTATACGGTTTTTGTCACATGTATTGTCTCAGCTAATATTCACACCCCCCCATTTAGTTTGGTGGTATTAGCCCATTTATAAATGAGGACAGGTGCACTCAGACTGACTAGGTGACTTAATTAGGTCATACAGCTGGGAGGTGGCCCTCAGCCTGGGGCCTCTGACCCAAATGCCACATTCCTCCTCTTGACTAAGGAAGCTACAGTGACTGGGGGCTCTGGCTTTGTGACTCAACAGTTGACTTCACCTACCAATTTCCTCATCTGTAAAATGGGCATCATCGCAGAACCTCCTTCGCAAAACTGTTTTGAGGAAAGATTCAGATAGTGCCTTTAAATTGTCTGGCACACACTGACGACTTGGTAAATGTTAGATATTTTTATTAGGCTCTCAGTAGTTAGTAGTCAGTTTGTGCAGGGGGATGGGCAGATCTAAAGCATTCGAGGCTGTTGTTACATACCCATGTTTGGGCCTACCCTGGACCTACCGAGTCAGAAGTTCAGTGCCTGCTGAAGGGGGTGGGAGGCTAGGTGTATGTATTTGGAAAAGTTGATCTGATGCTCCCTCTGGTGAGAGCCGTTGCTCTAGACCTCACTGCTCAGTATTCCAGTCTCGCGACTCTACTTGTGCTCTTTGGAGGAGCTGTCAGCACCTCAGGCCCCTCCCACACCCTCTGCATCAGAATCTGCATTTTAAGAAGATCCGCAAGAGATTCGTATGCACATTCAAGTTTGAGAAACACTGTTAAGGTTAAAAAACATGGTCATAAAAAACCAAACACACACACACACACACACGCGCGCGCACACACACACAAACACAAACACACCATCCACAGTGGTTTAGGAAAGAGTTGTTCCCTGGTTGTTGAGCAACCACAGAGTAAGCAGCCGTGTTGCAATAACTGATATCTCTCGGATTTGTCCTTGCTTAAAGGAGTGATGGAGACATAAGCAAGAGATAAGGGCGGCTAACCTGAGAACTGGGAACCTGGAACAGGGCTGGTCAGGGAAGACTGCAGCAGACTTCCGAGTCAGAACAGGATTAAATAGAGGGCGGGAGTCGGTTCAGGCCAGGCGGCCATCCATCACGGCTGTCTGCAGTCTTCTGGGGTGGGGGTAGAGGTGCCGGCCCCTGGGCTCCCTCACCACCCCCAAGCACTCTGAGGTTCCTGAGCTCCTCCCCTTGTGCCAGGCTGTCCGGAGCCCTGGCTACAGTGTCCGACCAGGAGCTCTGAAATGCAGCTTGCCAGCTGGCGGCTCCTCCTTCTCCAGGCTGTTCTCTGGGCTTCAGATTTCTCCTGCTTCTCTCCCACACTGACCTTGAGGCGTTTCCTGCCCTCCCGACGGGGCACTTGCCGCTTGGGGAAGAAATGCTTGAAGGGCCAAGAACAGGGATTGGAAAGCAGGAGAACAAAGTAGAATGGTCCTGTGGGCCATCTGTGGTTTTGGGGGTGAGTGCAGATAACGGGAGAGTGGAAGAAGGACGCTGGCAGGCCACTCAAGTGGGCCCTTGACCCTCCAGTTAAAGCTCCAGTCATGGAAATGTCTGGTGACTTGTAGATTCTGGTGCAAACACTGTTGGATCCTCTTCTTGGTCTGGCCACTAACTGGGGCCATTTTAGGGATGGACCTGGAGAGAGATGAGGAAGAGGCAAAGGGAAAGTGGGCGGAGGGAGTCTGATGTTAGAGTCAGGGGCAGCTCTAGTCCCTCGATATAGGGCATGATACAGGGATGCAAGAAGGAAACCTGGCCAGGTCTGCAGGGCCCTTTGTAAATTCCTGTTATCTCTTTAAGCCCCAGTTACCCTATCTGTATAACCAGAGTACCGCCTCATTGTTAGGATTTCGTTAATTCTTTATCTGGTAGAATGCCTGCCATTAAATAAGTGCCAAATAGGTAATCTTAGTTTCTTCTTCACTACTCCCATGCCGCGGGCTGGGCCCCACTCCCCCCATCATTTTCTGAGAGCCCAGTTCCTGACCATGATTACTTTCCTCCTCACTTCCTCTACCTTCCCCTCAAAGGACTGGCCTTGGTGGGAAATGGGAGAACGGGAGAGCCGTGGGGTAAGCATGGAGCACATTAAGCCCTACACCCTTGGTCAGAATGGAAGGCCAGACAAAGCAAATCCTATGTGCGTTTGTGACAGGTCAGAGGCCTCGCGCCTTTCAGCCATGTCAGCTGCTTCAGATTAGGCTGAAAACCAGCCAAGGTGTTAGGCTTACCAGCATGCAATTGCTGCGTGTCCGCTTGGAGGCAGGGAGCCTGGGGCCTGTCCGGCTCCCGCATCTTCTCACCGTGGGACCCTCACCTACCTGAACCTCAGCTTTTCTGTCTGCAAAAGGGGGACCGTAATAGTACCCACTCCACTGGTTCTTTTCAGGGTTCTTGTCTGGATTCAGGGAGATCTAGTGCACAGAAGTACTTGATTCCGTGTTTGGCACGTGCTAGCATTCAGTGTTCACTGCTATTATTAATATCCCATAATAATAGCCACCACTTATATAGTGCTTCCTAGGCGTTAGGCACTGTCCTAAGTATATTATAAATAGTAACTCATTTTATGCTTATAACATCCCTAAGATGTAGGTACCACTATCACCCCTGTTTCAGATGGGGAAACTGAGGTACAGAGGAGTGAAATAATTGTCCAAAGTCAAACAGCTAGTAAAGGGTTGAGCTGGGATTCAGACTCAATCAGTTGGTTCCACAGTCTGTGTTTTTAATTATTGTGCTGTGGCAATTATTAGTAATAATTTTGTGATTGGAGTCCAGTAGACATAGGAAAAGCAAAGAGAGAAGTGAGAGGAAGTGGTCATGTCTTCTCACAGTTCCAGCCGTCATCTAAGGGCCCGCTGCCATTCCTGAGCTGCCCTGATGGTCCAGGTGACCTGTGCTCATGGATGCGGCCCTTAGATCGTAAAGTGGACAGCTCCAATCCCATGACAGCCTCGTGGGCCTCCCTGGTGGCTTCTGCCACTTTCCCATGCTTCTGCAGCAAAATAGACCATTTCTAGGAAGTGGCCTACCCCCTTCCTGGGCATAGTCCCTGTTTACAGGGCAGGCTCCCTACCCACCGGCTTCCTGGCACAGAAGCCAAGCTATTGGGGAAGGAGGGGGAAGCTGTGGGACTATAACGTTTTTCTGAGAAACATGTGGTGGTTTCTTGCCAGGCAGAAAATGTTTGATAGCCTGGAAATGTGTTTACCCCCATCATAGCCGCCTCAGCCATCCCTGATCCTTCTTTCTTCCTTGTCTGTCTTTCCCAGGCACCCAGGCTTTTGGAAGATGCTCATGGTGGCAGTGTGCATGGCCCTTCTGGGCTGCCTGCAGGCCCAGGAGCTCCAGGGACATGTCTCCATAATCCTGCTGGGGGCAACTGGGGACCTCGCCAAAAAATACTTGTGGCAGGGACTATTCCAGCTCTACCTGGATGAGGCAGGGAAGGGCCACAGTTTCAGCTTCCATGGGAGTGCTCTGACGACCAGCAAGAAGGGCCAAGAGTTCATGGCCAGGGTCCTGGAGTCCCTCTCCTGCCCCAAGGACATGGCACCCGGTCGCTGTGCTGAGCTCAAGGATCAGTTCCAGCAGCTGAGCCAGTACCGCCAGCTGAAGACGAGTGAGGACTATTTGGCTCTGAACAAGGACATTGAGGCACGAGTCCAACATGAAGGCCTCCGGGAGGCTGGCAGGATTTTCTACTTCTCGGTGCCGCCCTTCGCCTACGCAGACATTGCCCGCAACATCAACAGCAGCTGCCGTCCAGGCCCAGGCGCCTGGCTGCGGGTTGTCCTTGAGAAACCCTTTGGCCATGACCACCTCTCAGCCCAGCAGCTGGCCACAGAACTTGGTAGCTTTTTCCAAGAGGAGGAGATGTACCGGGTGGACCATTACCTGGGCAAGCAGGTGAGCTTCAGCTAGGAGCCTGCCAGGTTGAAGTGAGCTGGGTGCAGGTAGACCCCATCGACAGGGCCACCCCACTAATTGTGGAATTAGGCCCGAAGGCATTGTGAAGTCTAAGCTCGCATGGTCATCTGGATGGTGGGCAGGAGGTGAGAGGGCAAAGGAAAAGCGGAGAGCAGCAAGGGCCAGACTGCTTGCCCCTTGTCCCCGTGTCCAGCCACTTGTTCTCTTGTGCATCCCATCCTCTTTGTTTCCAGCCAGGGTCTGGGCCCTGCATCCTCTGCAGAGGTAGCCCCGAGACTCTGGTGTCTGGGCCTGGCTTCCAGTTGGGCATGCTCTGGGAATTGCAATTAACCTTCCTATTCCACACCCACCTGCCTTTTTTCAATATCTTTTTTTTCCTGAGTTCTGTTTTGAGCCAGAAGGCTGGTATCAAGATCCTAAACCTGAATAGGGACACTAAGTCCGTGCTTCTCAGCCAGGCCATGTGACAGAGCATGGGGCTGACCTCCTGGGGGATGCAGGTCAGCTGGCCAGTTCACTCTGAACGTGCCCTCGAAGCCCCTCGGGACAACTATCCCGAGAAACCCCAGCAGGAGCACGCACCTGTGTTCTTGGGCCTGACCAGGCTCTTGAGCCAGGGCCGTGTGTGTGGGCAGCACCTAATCGTCTAGGACAGAGGCATCGCTTTCAATCCAGCCCCATGTGGAGTTGCAGTATTCCCAGAGAGTGGTCCTCAGACCAGTGCCTCTCCTGGTGAGGTTTTTCACTTGTTTTGGGGAGATGAGAAGAAAATACTGAATATATTCAATTTGATGCTTTTCTTGCTCTCTTTTTGGTGTTAAAATGTCTGTCTTTTATTAAAAGTTGATGGCAATAGACGATAAATAATAAATATTTTCTTTCTTGACAACGTAAAAAGCTGGTAACCCTGTGGAGGTCACTTAAAAGGTTCTGGAGTCCTTAGTGGGCTGTGAAGCCCCAGCGTCCAGGGACTTGTTCCAGAGAGCATCTTCTCTGAGCAGTGAAGAGAGAGGTTTGGGGCCCTTCTGTGGAGTCAGGATTCCTTCTTCGTCCTGAGAATAGCCTGCAGCACAACCAGTCTCCTTTCCTGGCAGGCTGTGGCTCAGATCCTGCCTTTCCGAGACCAGAACCGCAAGGCCTTGGACGGCCTCTGGAACCGGCACCACGTGGAGCGGGTGGAGATCATCATGAAAGAGACGGTAGATGCAGAAGGTACGTGAGTGGCCCTCACTCCGAGGCTCCTCGACCTCCCCCTGCCCCGGGTCTGGTGAGGTGTTGGGTCCCACAGGGCTGGAGGATCAGCACGCCTTCTGTGCCTTGGCCAGTGCTTCTCAGAGGGATGTTTTTGCTGATGGGTGGTCTCCCTCCAGGGCCTGGTGTGTGCAGCTCTGGACCGTGCTAAATTGCGGGTGCCTGCAGGTACCCCCCGATAGTCACTGCTGCCTTTTGTGAGTGTGGTAGAGGTGGTCAGAGCAGTGTGAGGGCTCCTCAGACTTTCATACTTACGCAAGCGGCCCTCTGCCTCAAATGCTTCTCCTCGTCTCCTCCTCACCTGCCGGTCCCTCTCATTCGTTAGTTCCCAGTCCATTGTCACTTTCTCCGGGAGCCTCTGCTGACCGTCCTGACAGGGTCCACTCCTGTTACAGTCTCAGAGCGCCCCATGCCTCCTTTTGTTGCCCCTCCACTGCCTTTTCCTCGTCTTATCCCTGCCCAGCCTCTCTCTCCCTCAGACTGTAGGTTCCAGGCCACCTGCGCTCTGACACCTGGCACCCAGCTCGGAAGTGCTGAATAAGTACCGAATGAATGAGCAGCATTGGCCTGGGAGTCAGGACACCTGAGTGTTAGGCCCATCTCTGCCTTCACCTGGGTGACCTAAGCACATCACTTCCCTCATTTGTCAGATGAGCAAGTTACGTACATGAGAACAGCTAAGGTCCCTTTGAGCTCTGACATTCTGTGATTTCACATTTTTTGAGCATTGACTGTATGTGTTCAAAGCATTTGTTCTTACCTGAAATAATAACAGCTAATTCTTACTGTGTTCTAGTAGCCGTATGAGATGGGTACTATTATTAGCCTCCGCTTAACAGATAAGGTTTGGTGATGTGCCCAAGGTCACATGGCAGGAAGGGGTGGGGCCGGGTCCTGGGGGCAGGCAGTCTGGCTCCAGCAGCAGGCTCTGCACCGCTTCATCCAGTTCATCCCTGCCACTGCCTTCGCAGCTGGGGCAGGAGTGCCGAGGCCACCGTCCCTACTGCGCAGTGTGTACCTGGGTGGAGTAGGGCCCAGACCCCTCTGGCCTGAGTAGGGGACCAGGAGGACTGTTTCTTTCTCTTTGCCTTTTCCTCTTTTTCTTTCTCTTGGTTACTCTCTTCAGCTTTCTCTCCTTTCCTCTTTGAATGTGTATTTAGTGTTAGAAGCTCTGTGCGGGGGCTGTGGTGACGTAGAAAGGTATGAGACCCAGCCTCTGTGCCCTAACACCTTGCAGATTCATTGTGGGAGATAACAGGACAAACTCCAGAATGAATGATGCAGGCAGGTGGTGCTGTGGGAGGTCACGGAGGGGAGGAATGCTGGGCGGGGGGGTCAGGCAGGACCTCGTGAGCCAGGCCTCAAAGGGCATTGCTATTCTTGAGAGGAGCTAGGTTTCTCCAGTCTGGAACCCATATCAGAAAAGAGGTCTCTCTCCACTGCAGTGAGCCTTCGTGGCCTTGGCCATCCTCCCAAGCCTTCCAAGCCCTCCTCCCATCCTCAGCACGGACTCAGGCCCTGGTTTCCTCCTCGTGCCTGTGTGTGTCTGACATCCTGGGGGAGCGAGTGCTGGGCCTTGCCCTTCATCTGCAGGGAGATGAACTTCAGATCTAGCGCTGAGAGTGAGTGGGGGTGCCAAATGGGAGGGTGCCGCTGCCACCCCTGCTGCAGGCCAGAGTGGGAGCCAGCCCCTCTGTCTGCCTGGACTTGGCCCAGTCCCCGGCAGGCCGAGGACATCGGGACTCCTCTCCTCCCTCGTTTCTGGCAGGTCCTTCCTCTGCCTGTCCTGGGTTGGGGAAGAGCTGTGTTGTTACTAGTGGGCACTGTTGCCTCTTATTTCTTCTAACCCTCACACCCCATTTCCTTCTTGGTATCTGATGCTATTTGTGGGTTTATTTGCAGGATCCCTATGGAGCCAGGGGCTAGGCCTGCTTATCCTAGCAAAGGTACTTTTGGGTTTTGGAGAAAGGAAAACAGAAGGCAAGACTGAAAGGCAGGTGGAGGCCTGGGCAGGTCTGTTTGCCAAGGCAAGCCTGAGGTAGGGAGAATCTCGGGTTTGAGCAGCAACATGATGGCCCAGGTCCAGGAGGGAGGGCACCGTGGCTCTGCCTTCAAGGCTGCTGTGTGGGACCAAGCACAGGCCAGCTGCAGGTACCGTGTGGGTTCTGAGGGGAGGGTCACTGCTGCCAAGCCCCAGACAGAGCGCAATGCTTTTCACTCAGCTGGGGGCAGATGAGTGAGCTGGGTGCAGGTAGGCCCCATCGACAGGGTCATACCACTAATTGTGGACTTAGGGTGAAGGCATTGTGAGATCTTGAAGGTGGGCAGGAGGTGAGAGGGCAAAGGAAATGCAGTGAGCAGCTTTCCCTTCAGCCCAGAGGCAAAGGGAGACACAGAGTCGGGCAGGCCGCCAGGGACCCACCAGCCCTGAAGGGCTTGCACGTAGTCTGGGTGTGGCCAGAGGGTCCAGCAGAACTGCAGCTGTCCTGGGGTTGAGTTTCCCTGGTTGGCCTGTTCACTTGCCAGTTGCATACACAGGCCCAGAACAGTGTATAACAGGATGACTTCCTGCTACTGTGTGCATCCCTCAGCAAGGGGGGCCTCTGGACCTGGGGCTTTTGGCAGCAGAGTGAGTTCTCTCTCTCTCCTGGGCCTCGGGGACCTAGAACAACGAACATTCTCTGCATCCTGAGAAAGGGGCCTGGTGCAGCTCTGGTGGCCCAAGCGCTAATCCTCGCTGTCCCCTCCGAGTCCAGCTTTGGAGCCCGTCCCACAGGAGGCCCCTGATAGACTCTAGTTCAGGCTGGAGAAAAAGGACAGCCGGGGACCCTGCAGCCACCCCACTATGGCCAGTAAGCCCTGTGCCCAGCACATCAGGGCCTCAGCCACACCTTCTCCTGGGGTTGGGGTCACAATGCCTTGTTGTAGTTTGGTGAGCTTAGCAAGCATGCTGTTGCGGTGGGACTGAGCACGGCCAGGAAGTGTCCGAGGCAGGATTCAGAGCCCAGCAGTCTGACTTTTAAGCAGAAAGGCAGTGTGGCCAGCATCCTCCCTCCACCTCATCCCCCACCCCTGCTGGGTCCTGCCCGTGCCCTCACTGACTCCAATGTGGGGCGCACTGGAGTGACCCAACTCCTGGTGGCAGCCTATACGCCACCCTGAGTGCTGGAAAGGGAAGGGCTGCAAGCCAGGCCTGGGAAATGGAGCTTTCCTCGTCCAAACTGCTGCAGGCCCTGAGAAAGGGACTCCTGAGCTGCGAGGTCCTTGGAATGTCTCCCCACCCCCACTCACACACATCCAGATGGGTGGAGGCCAGCTTCCCCAGCTCCTTCACTCTACTACTGTGTGAGTGGTTTTTTCTCCTTTTCTGCCGCAGCCTCTGGCCCAGAGGAGTTTGCTGCAGAGTCCAGGCTGCTGCATAGGCAGGAGGGAGAGAAAGAAGGGAGGAGGAAAGGAACAAGCAACCTCTTGCAGCCCCAGTACCCAGCTCCCTCTCAGTCTCATCTGGGGTGCCCCTCTGGGGAGTCCCCATCCAGTGAGCCCCTGAGAGTCACAGAAACCTGGGTACCTGGGCCAGGGTCTCCTGAAGTGGCACCATGGGCCATACAAGAAGTGACTTTGGCTGGGCCACTTAGCCTGCCTCTGGGTGGAGATGACCCCAGCTGGCCCTCATCATGGCTGTTGGGAAAGGCTCTGCTGGAAAGAGGGCTGTGTCATTAATGGACTAAGGTTCAGTGGTCTAAGTTGGGCTGCCGTTTCCTCTGGGAGTGCTGGAGTGTGATCCAAGGTGTGTCGCATCTCAGAACCCAAGCTTCTAACCACTGCACCTACAGCTTCAAAGTCTGTCCAGGCCCTCAGGAGTTGGCCTTCCTGCCAGAATGTGCTTAGGGCCGTCTTGCTGCTGCCCTAGTTTCCCCTCTGGGTGGAAGGCGTGTTTTTTGGCAGGAGGAGGAAGGGAGACTTCCTGGGGAAGTGTAGCCGTCCCTGCTTGGGAGGGTCCCTGTTCCGACATTGGGGAAAGGAGCATGATGCACATTGACCTCTGAGGGTTGGAGTGACCGTTCCATGCCTCTCACCAAGGGACCAAGGCAGCCAGGGTCCTCCAGGTACACAGCAGCTGTCCTGCCCTCCAACCTGGTGTGCCAGAAGGGCTGGGAGCTCACTCAGCAGGGCCAGCTCCTCTTCCCGCGTCTACAGGGCTGTCTGCAGGGCTGTCTGCAGGGCTGTCTGCAGGGTGAGCTCAGGGCAGCTGCCAGGCCTCCTGACGGGGAGAGCACCAGCCAGCCAGCAGACCCGCTCTCTCCTTGGCCCTGCTCCCTTTTTATTTTTAGTGATCCCAGGAGGTACTGGAAGGGATACAGCTAGCTTTCAGTTTTTTTGTTTTTAAATCTTGTGTTTTTGTGGGGAAAATCCAGATCTCTCACAATGTGGAGGCAAGAGGGAGGGGGTTTCTGGTCCCAGTTCTGAAGGCTGCGACCTTCAGCACAATTTCTATATAATGATGATAACCCGTTACCTCTCTCGAGGTTGTTTTAAGGATTAAATCAGATAATGTACACGGAAGTACTTTACAAATGGAAATGCTGTTCTTCTTCCAAGTTGGCAAGAAGAGGAAGCGACAGCGTTCTCAGTCTTTCTGGGCTCCGCGTGACTTATATGTGACTTGTGTTGGGTTATAAAAGCCCTGTAATTGGTTTGTAATACTCTTTTATGTCCATTCTTCCCCTAATATTATGTCTCTCTCTCTCACTTATATACGTATTTAAATTTCCATGTATTGACAATCTGCGTAATACATACCTTTTAGTAGTGCTATATTTCTGCTCAATTCTGTTTATGCCACAGAATATGAATTGTTCTATTATTAGGCATTTTGGTTGTTTCCAGTTTTTGCTATTTTAAATAGTACTTTGAAAGCTTTAAATAAAATTAAGATATAATTCACATACCATAAAATTTACCCTTTTAAAGTGTATAATTCAGTAGTTTTTAATATATTCACAGATTTGTGTGATCACTGTCTAACTGTAGAATATTTATGAGCATTTAAAAAAATATTTTTCCTTTAAGTATACTTCCAAAGTGGAATTACTAGGCCAAAGGGTAAAAACTACTTTATAGCTGTTATTATGTCTTATCAGACTGTTTTCCAGAAAATTTGCAGTAGCAGTGTCCATGCCTAATGGTCTTACTACAGTTCTGCCCACATGGGGTGCTGCTGTCTTCCTTGTTCTAGCTGGTGTAGTAGGCTTGTGCAGCTCTTTCCAGGCATGTGGGTCGCAACTAAGGGGCAGCATGACCAAGGGGCAAAGCGATGGGTCTCCCCTGCTTGTGACCTTGTGATTTTGGACTAGCTCTGGACTTAAACAGTTTGGAGGGCAAGTTTATGGGGGTCTTTCTTCCAGTTGTCCAACCTAGTTGTGCTTTTTTTAATCCTTGTTCGTACATCAATGGGTTTTTAACCCTCAACTTTAAACCTAGGAAAGGATACTAAGAGTCAATATAGATTATTTTCAGGAAAAATCAGTCCACAATAACTGGTGGTAACTAGAAAAAATCAAGTTGTTGGGTGTTGTCAGGAGGGCTAGCCCCCAGCTTCCTATCCTTGTAGTTAGCCACACGGCCTCTTCCCCGGAGGTGCCAGGCCTGGTCACTGCACTTGAACTCTGAAAAGACAGAGCTAACCAGGAAAGGATCCAAGTCCACAATCTATGGGCTGTGCTGAACACGGGAGCACCCCCTGAAGCTTGAAATTAAGGAATAATGGAAGCTCTCTTTATGCAGTGGGTAGTAAACCTATGAAATGCATTCTCCCCATGGATGGCGAGAGGATAAAAATAGGAAAAGTAGAAAAGGGCCACTAAGGGATTTGCTGAACTAATGAATAGTAAGCAGATAGCAGGGCTTTTAAGGACTCCACTGTGTTCTCGCCATCAAAAATTCATCTGTTCTCAAAGCTTTAACTATCCTCTTTGTACTCTTAACTCTACTGTAATTCATTGGTTCTAAAACACAGTTTTTTCTTATTTGAATGTCTCTGAAGTTGGGTTTACCATTGATGGGGTGATATAGTTGAATTGGCAGCCTGTTTCTTTCTTAGCGGTTATAAAATAATGCTGTTTTTTTCACCATCATTGGCGTTTTCGACTTGATGCAATCCAGCGTATCTCCAGCATTCACTCTCTTTCCAAGCGCTGGTCTTATACCTCCAACTCCTTTTAGATATTTTCACTGGGTGTCACATCACCACTTCAGACTCAGCAGATGTAGAACTTAAACCATCATTGCATTTTTCTCATGAACTACCAACTGCTCTTTCTAACTTCTTTATTTCCAGATGGTGACTGTTTTCTGAGTTGCCTGGCTGGTAGCCCCTGTTTTGCAGCCCCTGTAATAATAAAAGTACTAGCCAGTATTTATCAGTGCTTCCTCTGCCGGACAGTGTTCCAAGCCCCTCACAGCAACCCCACAAGGGAGGTGCCGTGACTGTTCTCTTTCATATGTGAGATAGAGCCCGTCACCCGGGGTCACAGGGCTAAAAGGTGGTAGAGCAGGTACTTGAACCCGCGCGGCCTGGCTCCCGAGACCACCCTCCAGATCACGACTCTGAACTGCCTTTCAGGGCTGCAGCCGGACACCACGCAGTGCTCACTCATCTGCTGAGCACGGTCTTGCCCTTTCTCTGTTACTTCCTTTGCAGCAAATGCTGCCTTGTTGATCTCATTACCACCCATCCCCTCTGTCAGTTCATCTTGCAGATGGTAGACAGCTGAATCTTCCCACAGCACCTCTTTCATGGTCCACTTCCCTGCTCTAACACTTTTTAAAAAACAGTTTTATTGAGACATAATTCATATATCACACAATTCACTTACTTAAAGTATACAATTCAGTGGATTTTAGTGTTTTCACAGAGTTGTGCATTCATCACCACAATCAATTTTAGGACATTTTCATCATCCCCAAAAGAAGCCCTGTACCCCTTAGCTGCCATCCTCATCTGCATTCCCCACAGCCCCTCACAACCATGAATCGACTTTCCGTCTATGGATTTGCCTATTCTGGACATTTTATATAGAAGGAATCATACAACATACGGCCTTTTGTGTTTGGCTTATTTCACTTAGCGTAATGTTTTCAAACTTCATCCATGTTGTAGGATGTATCAGTACTTCATCTCCTTTTATTGCTGAATAATATTCTCTTGTGTGGATATACCACGTTCATCCATTCATCAGTTGATGGACATTTGGGTTGTTTCTACTTTTTGATTATTGTGAATAATGCTGCTATGAACATTCGTGTGAAGTTTTTGTGTGGACGTAGGTTTTCATTTCTCTTGGGTGTATGCGTAGGAGTGGAATTGCTGGGTCATACGGTAACTGTTTAACTGGTTGAGATCGAGAACTTTTAAAAGCTCCTCAGACTCCTCAGTTGAGTTTCCTTTCCGTCTGTTCTCGATTTTTGCTGTCTAAATCACAAATGGGCTGCTTCTGCCAGGCCAAGTTTACTGTTGTGATCTGAACTGTGTGTTGGGGCCTCTGCCCTCCGGCTCATACTATCCTCCCCAACTAGGATGTGGCCCAGGGGCAGAGTCAGCCCACACTTGTATTTCTTAGAGACACACAGCACTTTTTAAAATCTGAATTATTTGTGCACATTTAAGAATTATGAGATTATACTTAATGATCCAAATTATGTTCCTCTAAACACTTGGAAGATTTGGCCACCCTGGGCCCACACTTCTGTGAGGCAGCACCTGACTACAGACTGCACCTTCCTGAGGGACACAAGCCCTGCCTTGTCCTCCTCACGCTTTACTGGCCCCGCTAAGCATTGGAGCCCCTGACCTTTGACCTAGACCCATCCTTCCAAAGCCCAGCTCAGCTTGCTTCTTCAACTATTGTGCGCCACTTCTGAAAGCCTCTGATGCTTATACCACTGAGCTCCGCACCCTGGTTTAATATTTGGTTTTACGGTTATTTAAATGGGAGTGATAGGGAGTTAAAAGGAATGTGTTTCAGTGGTAACAATTGCAGGCTCTGGGCCAACTGTCTGGGTTCAAACCTCATTTTTACCCCTTTACCAGCTGTGTGACCTTGGGCAAGTTAGCTAACTTCTCTGAACCTTGGCTTCCTTATATTTTAAAATGGGGTAACAATAGGACCTCCTTATATATCGTTATTGTGAGGAGTAAATGGACTGACATGCATACATTGTTATTATCATTATTGCCTTTTTCTTGATGTCTTCTCAACAGTATTTTAAGAACTTTGAAGACCAAAGCCCTCTGGGTCTGGGGAGCAGCTCAGCCGTTGTTTTCTCAGTGGGGGCACTTTTGGCATTTTGGCCAGCACATTTGGGCTGGGTTGTCCTGTACTTTCAGGGTGTAGCATCCCTGGTTAGAGCTACACCCTCAAGCTCTAGCTGAGAATGAGAGTCAGACTTCTACCACTGAGGACAAGGGCGCCCTCCTGCAAGAAGGCTCCTGGCCTCATTTTTTCCCTGCAGCCCTGGTGCTGCCGTCAGGCACGGCAGGCTGGGCGGAGTTCAGGGTGCGTTGTTCCGCCCGACACGGCCTGGTCCTGCCAGCTGTCCAGCGGGCCTGAGTGAGCACTGTGAGCCCAGAGTGGCCGCTGCAAAGGGGTCTGCTGGGCCAGCAGGTCTGAATGAGGAGCCACTTCTTTTCGTTTGTTTGAATTAAATATTGACTAGCTAAAAAAGAATTCTTAAAAAATACATTTTAAAATATACAGAACTATGATATAACAGATACCAATGTACCTGCCAACCCGCCTACAAAAGAGCTTCATTGTCTCCTTGTGTCCCTCCCTGAATTCTTTCCATTTTCTCTCCTTTGCTACTATGAATTGTGGGTAGGTTATTCCATTGCTTCTCCTTGTTGTTTCTGCGTGTGTCGATTCCCTAAAGAACATATTGTTTAATTTTGAAGAGGAGTCACACTGTGTGTGTCTGAGTGTGGGTCTTTTCGTCCCTTTATCCTGCATTCAGGAGAATCTCTTCAGATTTGTCTTCTAATAACAGACTCTTTTCATCTGTTTCTAATCCATAAAAACCTATCCATTCAATTTCTAATTTCCAGTTGTATTTTTTACTTATTGAAGTTTTGTTTATTCTGGTCATTTTATATCCTATTTTTAAAATTAATTTTTATTTTATCAAAGCAGTCATGTTTCTTTTTCTCCACGTTATGTTTTTGAGCATGTCCGTGACGATGTGTGTATGTCCATTTTCTCTGCTGTCCAGTGTTCCATGGAGTGACTGTGGTGCTGTCAGGGGCTAGGAAGGCAGGAGCAAGCAGACAGATGTGGCCCCTGCTCTGATGGGGCTTCAGGCGTAGCAGGGAAGAGACATGCACGGGCACTGAGTCAGTCAGGTGGCTTGCAGAAGACAGGGCCCCCAGGAGGGGAGGCCAAGAGGTTGGTGGAATCTCCTAGAAGCTGCAAAGGACGAGTAGGAATTGGCTGAGTGGGAGAACTGGTCCCGATAATGCACACAAAGCCTTTGGTAAATGGTTGATCCTCCTGTCGTGACGTCAGGCTTTCTCCGTATGTAGGACTGTGAACTGGCCTGGGTGTTGCGAGTCAGCGGAATGTGAACCGTGTCGTGTGAGGTGTTGTGCATTTGAACCCTAAGCTTTAATACTGTTGTTCTGTGTATTCAAGTCACTGATAGTCAGAGCTCACGCTCTGCGCTAGAGGAGGGAGTCGAGTGTAGTGTGTGGTTAACCAGCTCTTGACCCTGCAGGTACCAGCCCTCGGCTCTTCCCTCTCGTGTGGAGCTGGGATAATCGTGGTGCCCGCCGTGCAGGATCTCATGCGTGCGAATAGGTGGGCACGTGTGACGTCTCAGCCCTGTGCCAGGCAGCGGTAGCATCGTGTTGTCATCGCCAGACTCTGTGCTCAGTGTTCTGTGTGTTATTCTCTTTTACCCTCTCATAACCCTGTCCACCTGCCACTCGGACATCTCCACCTGGATATCTTAAGCTCAAACACACTTAAAACGGAACTCCTGGTTCCCCCCTCCATCAAACGGTTCCTCTCCCAGTCTCGCCGTCTCCGTAAATGCCACCACTGCCCGTCCTTTGGTTAGGCCTCAATTCCAGGAGTTAATCTTTGGTTCCTCCTTTTTGCTCATGCTTACCCCCATCTGTCAGCAGGTACAGTCAGTTCTGACTCCAGAATGAATCGTCCACTCCCTCCGGCTCCTTTACTGCCACTTTAGTCCAGGCCCCATCGTCTTTCCTTGGGCAACCGCATAGCCTCCTCCTTGGTCTCCTTGCTTCTAACCGTTCTCCCCACGGTGGGCTGGGGATCTATTCTGAGTATACATCAGATCTTGTCTTTTCCTGCTTCAGACCCTCCAGTGGTTTCCCTTGAACTTAGAAACAAGTCCAGACTCCTCACCTGGTGCCACGAGCCCTGCCCTCCTGTCTGCTCCCTCCTGCTCACCTGCATCTAGACCCCTAACAGCCAAGCTCTTTCCTGCCTCAGGGCTTTTGCGTGCAAAGGTCCCTTCATCCGCAGTGCTCTCTCCCCGGCTTTTTGCAGGGCTGACTCTTCAGGTCTCAGAAGGGTCTTCCCATTACCCACTGTCTCAATCTCTGTCTGTAATTTCTTTATTGACTTACTTTTTTCTCCCTCCCATCTTCCCTGAAGGCAAAGGACCTGTCTGTCTCCCTGGCACCTACATGTTGCCTGGCACATGTGCGCACTTGGTAATGGAGTGGCGGCTGTTAGCTCCAGTTAGTGGCAGGATGCAGAAATAGCGACTCAGAAGTCAAGTAACGCCCAGGGTCACACACTAGTAAGCGGCAGTCAGACCCCAGAGCCAGGCCCTCACCACGACACTGCAGTCTTCTGCAGTGCCAGACCTGCTGGCTGATGCCCAGGGAGGAGCAGGGCCAGAGTCTTGCCAAGTATCTGTAAATGCAATCTGGCCTTTCTTGGGAGTAGAACCTTCCCCACGCAGATTCCTGGAGAGGCCTAAGGAGTTTGACACCTTCTCTTGCAGTGGTTCTCATTGAAGGGAGGTGTCTCAAAGCCGCCCTCCTTCCTTCTCTTGTTGAGGTTTGCTCTGGCGTAAATCATTTTTGTAGGCTCTCTGGGCTGGGGAACAAGGATGCTGGGACCAGAGGTGCAGGGTAGGGGTCTGGGTGCACCTCGGGGAAGTCGGACATGCTGCCCACTCCTGACAACCTCTCCCTCCCTCTCCTCCTGCTCAGGTCGCACTAGCTTCTATGAGAAGTACGGCGTCATTCGCGACGTCCTGCAGAACCACCTGACGGAGATCCTCACCCTCGTGGCCATGGAGCTGCCCCGCAACATCAGCAGCTCGGAGGCTGTGCTGCAGCACAAGCTTCAGGCCTTCCAGGCCCTGCGGGGCCTGCAGAAGGGCAGCGCTGTCTTGGGCCAGTACCAGGCTTACAGCGAGCAGGTGCGCAGAGAGCTGCAGAAGCCAGACAGCTTCCACAGCCTGACGCCAACCTTTGCAGGTGGGCTCTGGAGCCGAGCACAGGCTGCGGGGCTACCCCCGGCCGGCAGCAGCTCTCCAAACCCAGACGCCCTTTGGTTTGGGTTGGAAGGGACCTGAGGTGGGGTTTTCATAAGGGTGCTCAGTGGCAAGGGAGAAATTGCCCTGCCTCTCTGGCCTTCTGCCAGCTTAGAGCAGCAGGTCACCTGCTGGCTCCCTCTGGGTGAAGGACACCCCACTGGCAGTGTCAGGTCCTTCAGCATCCACAGGTCCTTCCAGGGCTTTCTGAGCTGAGCACAGAGCTGGCTCCTGCCCTCGTGGAGCTTACCTCCAGCCCCCCAGTGAGGCTGCAGACCTGCCCGGCCGCAGCCTGGGCACTTCCAGAGGCAAGCACCATGCTGGTCAGGCAGATGCCCCAGAGCCATCCTCTGCACAGTTCCACAGGCTCAGAGCTTTCCGGGAGAGGGCTCCCCCTGAGACTGCAGATGGTGACCACCACAAGAGCTGCGGCCGTTTCTCGGACACACGCTTACTGTGTCCAGGCACTTTGTGCACATTATCTTGTTGGATCCTCCCCTGCACAGGCCCACGAGGCAGGGGTGGCTGTTTTCCCCATTTGAAGGCAAGGAAACAAGAGGCTTGTGGAGCGGCAGGGGATGCTGTGCAGAAATGTCCATGGGAAACCAGGCTTAGTGAGGCGTACACTCGGTGTCCAGCCCTCGGCCCCAGGCCCCCGCAGGCCCCATTACCTGCACACCATCCTGCACACCACCGCGTGCAGGCCTGCGGCTGAGAGCCTGTCCCCCTTCCCTGCTCCCCGAGCCTGACCTGCTTCAGGCGTGTCCTGAGTGCTCTACACACAGGACCACCTCCCCTCCCCCGCCTTGCCCCCACCGTGAGACTTTTCTTAGAGTCTCCAGGCTGGACACTCTCTGCCCAGTTCTCCTTTGCTCAGGGGCCTGTGACTCTAAGAGGTGCATCAATGGAGGTGGGTGTCTGAGATGGCCCCAGAGGCTGCTTTTGGAGTGCTGTCTGGGAAGAGAAGATCGCGGAAGGGGTGATAGGTAGGGGTGAGTGTAGCAAGGCAAGGGGTGCTCCAGAGGCAGTGGGCACCCAGAGCGAGGCTTGGAGAGGAGAAGGGCTGGCTGGCAGCAGTCCTGGGCTCTCTCCCAGGTGCTCTCTGCTGGAGCGTCACCTCCGCTGTCCCCTGTCGCCTCAGGCATCCTCGTTCACATGGACAACCTTCGCTGGGAGGGCGTCCCTTTCATCCTGATGTCCGGCAAAGCCTTGGATGAGAGAGTGGGCTACGTTCGGCTCTTGTTCAAGAACCGGGCGTATTGTGCCCAGAGCGAGAAGTACTGGGTCACAGACCAGAGCCAGTGCCTGCCTCGGCAGATCGTCTTCTACATCGGACACGGCGAGCTGGGCAGCCCTGCCGTGCTGGTCAGCAGGAACCTGTTCAGGCCCTCCCTCCCCTCCGAGAGCTGGAAGGAAGTGGAGGGCCAGCCCGGGCTCCGCCTTTTTGGCCGCCCTCTGTCCGATTACTATGCCTACAGCCCTGTGAGGGAGCAGGACGCCTACTCCATCCTCATATCTCATATCTTCCACTGCCGCAAGGATTCCTTTATCACCACGGAGAACTTGCTGGCCTCCTGGGTCTTCTGGACTCCCTTGCTGGACAGCCTGGCCCACGAAGTCCCACGCCTCTACCCGGGAGGAGCTGAGAATGGACACCTGTTGGACTTTGAGTTCAGTGGCAACCAATTATCCTTTTCCCAGCAGCAGCTGGAGCAGCTGGTGCCAGGGCCAGGTTCTGTGCCGATGCCCAGTGACTTCCAGGTTCTCAGGGCCAAGTACCGAGAGAGCCCACTGATCTCGGCCTGGCCCGAGGAGCTGATCGCTAAGCTGGCCAACGACATTGAGGCCACAGCTGTGCAGGCGGTGCGGCGCTTTGGCAAGTTCCACCTGGCACTCTCGGGTGGCTCAAGCCCCGTAGCCCTGTTCCAGCAGCTGGCCATGGGGCACTACGGCTTCCCCTGGCCCCACACGCACCTGTGGCTGGTAGATGAGCGCTGTGTCCCGCTCTGGGATCCCGAGTCAAACTTCCAGGGCCTGCAGGCTCACCTGCTGCAGCACGTCAGGGTCCCCTACTACAACATCCACCCCATGCCCGTGCACCTGCACCAGCGGCTCTGCGCTGAGGAGGACCAGGGCGCCCAGCTCTACGCCAAGGATATCTCAGCCCTGGTAACCAACAGCAGCTTCGACCTGGTGCTGCTGGGCATGGGCACCGATGGGCACACAGCCTCCCTCTTCCCACAGTCGCCCACCGGCCTGGACGGCGAGCAGCTAGTGGTGCTGACCAAGAGCCCCTTCAGGCCGTACGATCGCATGAGCCTCAGCCTGCCCCTCATCAACCGTGCCAGGAAGGTGGCAATCCTGGTCATGGGCAGGATGAAGCGTGAGATCACCATGCTGGTGAGCCGCGTGGGCCACGAGCCCAAGAAGTGGCCCATCTCTGGTGTCCTGCCTATGTCTGGCCAGCTGGTGTGGTACATGGACTACGAGGCATTTCTGGGATGAGGGCGCCGTCACCCTTTGCTCACCCCGTGCCTTCTTTCACCTGTCCTCTCCCTCCATTCTTAGTCCTGCCACCTGCTCGAAAGCCCTGGCTCTCTGGAATCTGATGCCTCAGGGTCAGGGCCCCAGACAGGGAAAGCAGAGGGAGAGACGAGGCCCTATCCCAATCCCTTTGACAGTCCCTGTCTAGTTGTGATGAGTAGACACAGAAACAAGGAAGAAATGGAATCTCTGCTCTTGAGAAGCTTCCAATCTAAGTCAGGAGGGAAATATCCACCTTAAGAAGAGACCTGCAGCAGTTACACATTAACATCAACCAGCACAGAGTAAGACGGCATGAGAGCTCCCAACTTGAGAAGGAAGCCTGGGGTGAGGTTAATCAGGGGAGGGTTCCTTGAGGTGGTGATCCTTGAACTGGCTCTTGAGGAGAAGAAGAGCATGGACAGTAGAGAGAGGGGGGAGAACGGGCGTCCGTCGCTGCAGGGCCCCGTGCAGGGCAGGGTGCTGGAGCTGTCCGGAGCTTCGAGCTGCTTGAGCCCCTCCTTCCTCTGTCCGTCCCTCCTGAGCCCCTGATGTTCAGCCTGCTGTCCTGTCCTCCACGTGCTGCCTCCACCTGCTCCATGTCTCCGGGCTCCTTTCTACTCAGTCCCGATGGTAGAGGTCTTCGTCTCCTCTCTGCTTCTTCACTGTCCTCATATTGTCCATTTATAGACAGATGAAGGGTGATAACGGTAACAGCAACAAATACTAGGATGTTAAAACAGTTCCAAGAATCTGGCAACTGTCAGTGGAGCTCCCTTTCTCATTAGATGAACTTTTCTACACAGGGGTGGGGGGAGGCACTAGTTCCCTGGCTTCCTCGGGGAGGACCCCTGGCCCTGCCCTCGCTCTTTTCTCTAGCCAACTCCCTCCGTGTAACACACGGGGCATCGATGATCTGGCCATTCCAGGGATCCCTCAGAAGAAGGTTCTTTACATCTCAGGGGACTTCCCAGTGGATGTTTCCGCTCTCAGTATCCCCTCTTGTTTACCAGGAAAGATCCAGTATGGTGACAACTCATTTGGGGAGAGACATGTGACGTCAAGTGAGCTAAACCCTCCAGGTGCTCAGATCAGACCAGACGGGAGCCGGGCCTCCTCGGCGGACCAGCTGCAGCTCACAGGCAGCAGTGGCTGCTCGCAGCCTTCTCAGGGACTTGGCCGATTTGCAGTGCCAGGTTGGGGCAGGCTGCAGCCCGCCCTTCTCACACTGCCTCACGGCGGCATTGAGCCTGCCATCTCTCACTTCACTGCTCTGCACTGCCGAAGCTGTGGGGAAAACAAGCACGTAGCTTCTCTTTAAGAATAGGTTGAGTACTCTGCTCCTGAGAAGCCATGGGCCACTAATACCTGTTTTCCTGAAACCAAGGGAGGTCTTTGAAGTTCTTAAAAAAAAAAAAAAAAATCAAAGTTCTCAGGACACATTTAATTTTTATTTCACCTTCCCGTGCCGTCGTGCCTCCAAGATATGAGTAAAGGAATGGCAGATTTTTCCATGTAACTGCTCCGCCTGCCTTATAGGCACACTTTGTATCAGGCAGGTACGAGGGGTTGATATCACACAGAAGGCTTTCCTTGGTGAGGAGGAGCGTCACGAAATTTATTTCTCTACTTCTGATTGTTTACACTTTCTTCAAGGCTAGAATTTAAAAGAATTGTTGCTTTCACAAGATGTGCTCACGTGAATGGGCGCCTGAGCCTGGGGCTCTCTGTCTGAAAGGCACTCTTGTTAAAAATTCAGCTTCTTCCGGCCTCCAGAACAACTGGGTTGTTACCCAGTCCAGAGAGGACATCTCTTTTTGTGCCAAGAGAGCTGACCTTGGCAGAACAGACCACCGTGCCAGGGTTGGGAAGCCTCCTCCCTTTCTAGGGGTCAGCGTTTCAGCTTTTTTGCATCTGGTGGGCCGATGCTCTGGAGCAGACACAGGTGGTTGCAGTCTCAGTGCCACGTGTGGCCACGTGGGGGCGCTCTTGCACCATCCCTGCAGTCTCGACGTCTGACTGCGGAGGACTCTCCCCTGTGACAGGCTCCTATGTTGTATTCTTGCATTTCCGTATTCTGCCTGCCTAGTCCCTGGGCCCCCAGCACTCCCCTATCTGTTTAGGAACTTCTTCCTCTGCAGCTGCAACACCAGAGAGAAAGGGACCCCCCACCCCATGCCCAAGTATCACTCCAGGATAAAGGGCGAGCAGCCTCTGATGTCACCGTTTCTGAGTAATGGTGAGTCACTGTGGGCCTGAGCTGGATGTCCTACTCTCAGAGGAGTGCCTTGCCTCAGAATGCGCCCTTCATCTGTAGAGAGTGTGGGGGTAGGCGTGGGGGCAGAAAGTGCCAAAGCTAAGATTTCCAGAATCCCGTGCTGTCTTAAAATCACCTGGAGAAGTCTGCTGGGAGACACCATCGATGTTCCTCTGCTTCCCGCCCGTGCCCTGCGCTACGAGGGAGAGAGTCTCAGCACTGGGCCACCTAGGCCAGCAGTTTACAAACTCTTTAGATCCTGATCCACAGCAAGAAACACTTTACATCACGAGTCAGTGCTCACATTCGTGCTTATATCTGTCTCAAACGAAAGTTTCATGAAGGAATTCTTAGCCTTACAACATGAGATACCCTCTATTTTCTCTTTTTCACATTTAAAAAAAATGTTGTTTGTAGTCTGCTAAATTGGGTTGATGCATAGTTTGAAGAACACTGCTGTAATCCAACTTCGCCTTGTTATATAAGCCAAGGACCCCGAGGCTTAGACGGGAGCCCGTGTGCCCAGCTCACACAGGGAATTCGGGACTTGCAGGGGTGATTGTGACGTGTCCTTTACAGAGGGGTTGATAAGTACCAGGCTCGATACTAAACGTTTTGCACTTGGTCTTGTCTTATCCTTTCAACATACTCTGAGGTAGATGGAGGGATCCTCATTTACTGATGATTTTGAAACTGAAACTGAAGTTGTCTGATGGCAACAGGCCAGTTGTTCTAAGCCAGGCTTAGAACCCAGGTCTTCAGGATGCTAGACATGTGCTCCCAGCCACCTACAGTGCCACCTTCCAGGGAGCCTGTGAGTGCCGGTGCCACGGTGGTTACCCAGAGCCCAGCTTCCCTGAGGGGGGGGGGGAACTTCAGGTCAGAAGCCCCTGTGCACTTGTAAAAGGCAGAAGGGCCCCTCCTTCGGGAGACCTCATCAAATGAGCGTCTCTAGAGCAGCATTATTACCATTTGTTGTAGGGAAAGAATTGAGGGACTTTCCAGGTTGTTGTAAGCTAGATTCTGATTTTGATTTAGAAGCAAAGTTTTCTGCTAACCACAAGTTGAAATAGTCTTGTTTTGTTGATCTTCCCTGCTTCTTGTTTCTCTGTAGACAGTGCTTTATTCCCACTCTTGGGCCTCCAGTTTAGCAGCATAACCAGAGCTTTCTGCCAGTGGACTAATATTTCAGAATTCCCCCTCCAGGGTTGTCATTACAGAATGTGCAGGCTTGGTCTCCCTGGTCCGGGGGCTCCCTCCTGCTTTGCCTTGCTCCCTCCTTTCCCTGTTTGTGCAGAGAGCCCAGGCAGAGAGCTGGGGACTGTGGCAGAGAAAGGAAGGGAGAAGCTTCCACAAAAGAGGTAGTTCCCTACAATTTAGTTTTTAGGAACAAAAATTTTTTTCTACGAAAACATATGCAGCTTCACCTAAGCAGCTTCTGCATCAGCTTTACCCGGGTTTATTTTCATCTTAAGCAGATGGGGCCCTGCAGACCTTGGTCCCCTGGTAGAGAAGCTACCTGGCATCATGTCAGTGTCAGAGAATGAACCAGTCACAGGAAAGGCCGGTGGTGGCACAAGGGTGAGATGGCCATGGCAGGCCAACATGATCAGCACCCACCTGCCCCGCAAAAGACAGACTCCAGAGGGGGCCAGGGCCTTGAGAAGGCTGCTGCCGCCGGCATCACAGGCGTCAGGCCCACGAGGCACGTCCGCCCTGGCTGTGCGCTTGCTGAACTGAGGAAGGTCTGTCTGCTGCAGTGTCCCCCTCCCCACAACTCCCCTACAGCCTCGGTGCTGCAGCCCGTGCTCAGGTGCTGCTCGCTTTGTTCAGGGCGCATTTCTGTGGGGAAGAGAGAGTTCCTCCCACCTCGTCAGCATTTGGCAGCTGATCAGACCCGAGGGCATCTGGACCGGTCAGGTCGAGGTAAGGACGGCTCAGGTGGTGTTGCCCAGCCCTCGGGGGCTCTGAGCACTTGAATTGCTGTAGTTGGAGGTGCATAGTTGGAAGTGCCGGTTTATTCCTTTAATAGTCCTGCCTGCTCTCATCCCGCCTGCGAATGTCAGCCCGGGCGTCAATCTCTGGTCCTATGTCCATCGTTCGTTGCTCGCTTGGGGGGTTTGAGTTGGGTGCTGGCATGTTGTTTGTTTCTTAGCCACATGCTGTGGCATGAAATAAAACCCCTTCCTGCCCTTTCTGCTCCTGAGCAGAACGCCGCCTCCCGTTTAGATCAGCTCCCCGTACACAGCATGAAGCGAGTGGGAACCCAAATCAGCATGTGTTCTTGGAAGCCGTGCGATCGCAGGTGTCTTCCAGGAGCATCCACGGACCCTTCTCCAGAGGCGTGCGCTCCAGACCTCCTCCAGTCAGCAGCTCGAGGTGGGGCGTGAGTGAGAAACTGAGGATTCCTCAGCTCAGTGCTAAGCAAGGTGCAAACTTACTAATGCTGTCATCAGCGCAAGGCAGAAACAGCAAGAGGTTTGAGGAGGCATTTCTGAAATTATAGCAAGCTGGAGGAAAATGATCCCTTTGATGAGGCTTCCTCTCCAGCCGATTTCAGGAGTGCATCTGTTTGCAAAGCAAGTCCCTGGGGATGTGTATGTCTGTGTGTGACCCGTAGCTGGGAAAGGGCAGAGATCTAAATCAGTTATGCTACTGCTTATTTGATTCTCAAGGATGGTCTTTGTTAAGACCTGCATCTCTTCTCTGCATCTTTTCTGTCCCTCTGGCGTGGGGAGGTAAACACAGTTTCGTTTGCTGAAAGCTGTATGGAATATATTTGAACGGCTAGTAGTTAGCCTTGAAAGTGGAAATAAACAGAACTACAGAAATATGTCAGTTTGGGTCCTTAGCTGTACCCCCCACAGAAGTCTAGAAGGGTCAGTTATAAAACATTATGAGGTACATAACTATGAAAGGAAGGGACCCTGGATTAGCTGGTAATCGAGGACCCAGTTTGCATCCACTTCTCTGAGATGTGACCTGTACGGTCTGTTCATCCCAGTCCCGTCCATTTGGAAGAACAGGGGTGAGAGCAGACACAGCAGGGCCTCTGCTGGGTCCACAAGCTGTTACTGCCCGTGCCTGAGTGAAGGGCTTGGTTTCCAGCCGGGAAGGCCAAGTTGGTATGGTGCTTAAGGGCTGTGGCCAGCAAGAGACTAGATGGGGGTTGTGGGGACAGCCCTGAAATCAGGATGTGTTGCAATCTAGATCGTATCCCTGCATTCTCTGTCCCATGCTGGGAGACTCAGGACTGGGCTTCTGTCAGGCCAGGAGAAGAGAGACGGGGAAACTCCTTTCTCAGAGGGACCGTCTGTTCCCTTGTACGGTGGGGAGACAGAGGGCATGAAAACCACCCCCTGCCAAGCAGCAAGAATGTGCCCTGCCTTTTTGCAGTGAGAAAAACTGCCCCTGGTTTTTATGGAAATCTCTGACACTTAAAGATGCCTCAGACATCTGAATGCCTCTGAATGAGACACATTCAGAGCAGAGTTTTTAAAATGCATTTTGGTATATCAAATGTAACATTTATTTTTTAAACAATAAAATTGTTTTGCCAAAATTCGTGCTTTCATTCTTTCTCTGGAGATGGAGAGTGGTGGGCTGTGGGCCTCATCCTTGTGCTGCTATGTGTTCTCGGAGGAGGGAAGATAGAGGAAGGTCTTGGGGTGAGGACTGAGTCATGTACCCACCGAAGATATGGGTATGTCTGAGCAACCCAGCTGCATTCCGTTGGCGTGAGGGTGTGTGGGCCTCTTGGGAGAGACAGTGGTGGGCAAGGTGACCAGAGTTCATAGATTCCCAAGCAGCCTGAGAAAAGTTGTCCCCCTAACCTTCCCGGCAGCCCACTGGATGGGGAAGGAGCTTACCCCGAAGGGAGTGTATTGTATTTGAGAGGGAGACACTGGGAGGGGAGCATCTTTGAAAGCAGCAGTGCCTGATGCCATTATCTGTCTTCTCTTGAGTCCTCTGTCTGATCCCCACCCCCAACCTGTGTCATGGTCCCAGGAACATGAGGGTCCTGGGGAATCAAATAAATTGCGGGCCCCCTGGGATACAGGACCCAGAGATTTGCTGGTTGTCGCCCACAGCGAGCAGGACCCAGGGAGATCTAGTGACCACCCAAGGCAGTGACAGGAGCAGCTTTCACAGCAGCAGGGGTGAGATCTGCCAGGGACCACGGGGTGCAGGTGACAGACACATACCCAGAGCCCAAAGGGAAGAAGGGAAGGCCCGTGGCAGAATGAAGGCTGGAAAGCAGAGGCTGCCGTCACAGTCCTGGATCGTGCCTCGGCCTGGGAAGCAGCACAGAGAACGCGCTTCCCCAGGAGGTAGACCAGAGCTGGGGGTGAAATCAGTGTTGGTTCCCGCTTCTCTGTGGTGATGGCCATTGGTTGTGTGTCAATGAGGTGGGCTCACAGCCTCCTGAAACTTGAGACTGTGGGGCCCAGCTAGTGTCCACAAAGGCGGCACTGGAGGGTCACTGGTGCCCGGTCCCTCATTGGGGAGCCTCCCTGTACTTGTGTTCTGGAGGGTTCTGGTGGGTCAGGAGATCCAGTGCCTACAGCTGCAGTGATTGGCTCAGGGAGGGCCC
This sequence comes from Diceros bicornis minor, assembly GCF_020826845.1. Taxonomy (NCBI): domain Eukaryota; kingdom Metazoa; phylum Chordata; class Mammalia; order Perissodactyla; family Rhinocerotidae; genus Diceros; species Diceros bicornis. The sequence goes on from NC_080752.1 coordinate 28,844,067, forward strand.
GGGGCCCAAGTTGGTCCAATCAGAGTGAATCCACCATATGGGCTGAAGCTGCTCCGTTTCTCTGGACTTAAACCTGAGGATGTGTCACCCCGGAGCCACTGGCAGCCATCTCAGCACCATGGGAAGCCTGAGACTGAGGCGATGTGGTAAGAGCAGAGCCCAAGGATGCCTCATTTTGGAGCCATCCCCAGACCCAGATTTCTGTCACACCGCAAGTCTGCCTGCTGACCGTCGTTTATACGTGCGTCAGCCAGTTGGAATTGGGCTGTACCTTGTGACGGAAACTTCATAGGGCTCGGAGCTGGGAGCTTGTTAGGTATTTCAGGAAGCCCAACAGAAACCCTGCACTGACCTGAGAGGTGCTTCAGCCTGATGGCGAGGGCAGATCTCTCCGTCTGGGGCTGGGATTTCATCAGTCCTGTGTGGTCACACCAGCTCTGGTTGGTCCAGTGCTGTATGGCTTTGGCTGTTTTCTTATTGCTTTATTTGGACCATTTTCCTGATGGATGAAAGTTTTTGAAAAGCGGAGACAGAAGGAAGGGCAAGAGGGGAGGGATTGTGAAAATAATAAAAAGAGCTTTTGGTGGACGAGCTCAGGAACTGCTGGCTTAAAGGTCTTCTCCAGGGTCTCCTGCCAGCTCTGTGGACCCACCATCAGACCCCTGGAGGGTGCCACTTGCCTGCCCCAGCTCCCAGCAGAAGGGGACGGTGTGGCTGTGGCTCTACTGGTGCCTGTTCTCCTGCACACTGCTCCCCATCTGCCCTCACCTGTCTGCTGAGGACCAAGGGCTGAGACTCCACGTGTCCTTATTCAGTTTTGTGCTTCTGGTACTCAGCTCAGATGTGTGAATGAATGAATGAAGGGCAATCATGAAAGCAGGGCACGAACTGTCAGCTACAGCTGGTAGGACTCTGGGATTGTCCAGGTGTCATCCTCCACAGGTCTACCTGACACTTGTTGTACCCCCTTCTCCTGAAGGAGACGCTGAGCAGAGCCATCTCCTTGGTAACCCAGGGAGGACCCCCCAGCAGGGACCTGGAGGTGAGTCACCAAGACAGACTCGGGACAGTCTGCTCGTCGGACCCCAGGCAGGTATGCAGGACCCCAGTCCTGGGGCCTGTGGATGAGGAGAAGAGAATAGGAGCTGGTGCCTGGGAGCATGAGGCTTCCCCAGGGTGCAGTCAGCAAAGCTTCTCCAAGCCAGGGCGGCCAGTGGGAGAGGCTGTACAGGTGCAGGATGAGGCAGGTGTGGCAGCCAGAGGGGAGCGTGTGTTCTCGTCTCTAGGGGAGACTGGATCTCCTGTGTTCACAGTGGGCTGGGGCAGCGGGTGCAATGGTGGTCCAGCCACCTCGGGGGCAGCACTCTTGTTGACACCAGAGGGACAGAGGGCATGACAAAGCAAGGCCTGGTCTGACCCCCACGCCTGGGGATTTTCCCACCTGCCGGCTGCTGGACCCCAGCAGGCGTGGGCAGCCAGGGGGTAGGACTGGGAAGCCCCCCGCTCTGCCATTTCCAGAGCCGTTTGCACAGCCCCTTCCTCTTTCCCATTGCAAGCCCCTGGCTTTGTTTGAAGAAGCATTGTCGGCAATAAAAATCATAAAAATAAGCTCACACTACCAATGAGGCCCTCCCTGCTGCCCCACAAGCCTGTTTTTTAAACTGAAACAAGAAAACAGAGACAGAAAAGCACAAGACGAGACTCCATTGCAGATTGCCTCCACTCAGCATTAACCACTGCAAGATCTTTGCATATTGGCTTTATTTAAAGAAAAAAAAAATCACAAATATCTTTGTAAAAATAACGCATGCTTGTTATAAGTGAATTCCAACAAGGCTGAAAATTACACTTAGGAATGTAAAAGAAGTCACTGCAGTCCAGTCCCCCAGAAATCAGCAGTAGTGGCATTAGGTGAACATCTTCCGAGACATAGATAAAATAGAAGAGATAAAAGATATTTTATAAAAATAGGATCCTTCTCTTGATGCTAATTTTAATGTTAATCGTGCATTAACAATTTTACTTGAAACTGAAGGAATTGCTGAATTTCACATAAGTATTTTGTCACATGATACATATTTCCAAAAAGATCTCTTTAACATTAGAATTGTATGAAAACAGAAAGAGGCTGGAGTCCTTAGTGGTTTTTAACATGGTTTTTAACTCAGTGCCCCAATTTTGATTTTGGGGTCTGTTGACTTTGACAGGTACAGTCGTCACCTCTCACACAGCTTCCCATCGCCTGCCCCCCAACTCTGGATTTTTGTAGGTCTGTGATTTTCATTTTGTTATTGTCCAGGGTCCTTAATCGTTCTTCCCTGTTGGTTCTCTGTCCGATTTGGCCTCCTGTGGGCTCTTTACCAAGTTACCGCCCTCTTTCCTGACGCTGGAACTCACCTTCTCCTGTCCAGGAAGATGGAGGCATAACTGTGTCTCCTTTGTTTCCTGAACGTGCACCCCCTGCCCTGAGCCTCTCTCTTGTCAAAGCTGGGGCTCCACCATGTCGTGGATGCGTCCGTCGTCTACCTGCACTTGTGGGTGGGCAGGCTGACCACACAGCCCTGCACAGCCCAGCCTCAAGGAGCTGGCCCTGGAGAAGTAGGGGTTGGTTTAGATACTCAGCAGCTGATGGTTCAGGGCCAGGCTCTGTTCCAGCACAGGGGGCCCACAGGGACCAAAGATCCTGTCCTCATGGAGCTCATACCCCTCCTTCTCTTGAATCCTCATATCTCCTTTATTTTGGGTTCATGCATCCATCTTCAAGAAGTCCCCCCTCCTCCTTTGCTACCTCTGTCAGCTCTCACCGTTTTAACACAAACACTATTTTGCACGGATGGCTCCCTGCCCTCTTCACTAGCAGATGTCTTAACGGCCCCCTAGCTACTTCCACCCCCTACTCTTCTGTTAAAAGCACTCTCCAAGGTCACCTCCTACTGGACACAGCCACAGCTTGGAGGTTGTGGCCATAGTAAGTTGAGGCCACCACCACGACAGCAGCTAACATAGCACAGATAAGAGAGCTCGTTTTGCTGATGAGAAACCAAGGCATCAAGAGATTACCTAACTTGCCCAAGGTCACAGCTACCAAGTGGCAAAGCCGCGAAGGTCTGCCCATCCCTGGAGTCTACACCCTTAACCACTGGGTCATCTCAGGAGCAGCTGTTCCAGGGAGAAAAGAGGCTGCCAGCGGCCCACCCACCGCCAGGCCATCTGCGCTTCCCCAGCCTCTGTCGGACCCCCAGACCAGGGCTCCACCTGAGAGTGGGGCTCCACTTTGCCTGGCCGGCTCTTGCTTCCTCTTCCAGGAAGCTTGTTCCTGCTGATCCACAGCGGAGAATATCATTAAGCCAGGGTGGTAGCGGGGTGAAGGGGTTGTCATTAAGATCTGCCAGCTGCCACCAAGTCTAGGAGACTAGAACAATGTCTGCCAACCCTGAGAGCGAACCCTGTGGAGCGGGCGGGGTGGGGGGTGGGGGCGGTGTGACTTCATTTATTCTCTTCCTGAATTGAATTCCAGGGGCCACAAAAGCTCAGGTTTGTCTCCTTTCTCACTTCCAGCCAAAAGGGAAGGCAGTTTGTAAAGGTGAATTTTCTCCTGTTTGGATTTCTATTTATGTATAAAAAGCACCATAAAAAACGTGAAATAGAGAATAATTGTCCACAACGCCCATCACTCTACCTACTAATAGTCTTCATGTTCAGCAATCCCTTTCCCTCCTGGGATGCTTTATCTTGTGATCTTTGTCATCGCAGTTTTGTGTCTGCTTTATTTTATGCATCTCTCGTCGTGAACGTTCTCCTGCCTGCTCATGGTCTTCATACTGAGTTTCCACGCATGTGTAATAGCTTATGGAATGAAAGCATCCTGGTTGACGTTTCCCATTCTCTGTCGTTGAACATTTAGGTTATTTCTAGCATTTCACTGCTGGAGATATGCTGCAACAAACAAAGGCTATTTATAGTTAGAAAAGCTTTTTTTATTCTTTTAAAATTATGGAAATATGAGGTTTAAAATGGCCCAGTAAACATGAATTACTTTGTACTGGAAAACAAGCCCCAATATGATAATGATTATAACCGCAATAGTTATTAATGGACGAGGAAAGAAAGGAGGGGAGAGTTTGAAGACACAGGAGGAGGCTGGAGAGCTCTGGGTCAAGAGAGAGAGGAGGGGAGCACGGGTCGGCCTGGGCCATGAGCTGCATGGGAAGCGTGGCACCTGAAAGAGAAGAGAGGAGAGGCCGCCCTGGGCTGCAGACCAGGGCATAGGCCCAGAAATCCTCCTTCAAGAGTTCTTGAGTCCCTGGTTCCACACTGTGGGTCTCCAGGCCCCTGGATCCCCAGGCCACATGTTAGCTTGTTCCCAAGTTGTGGCCACCACTTGCTATTTTAATCCAGACCCCTTTGGTTGCAAGTGAGAGAAACGGAACTCAAACTAGATCTGAAAGAAAACAGAAATGCCGGGCCCCTCTCCTTTGAAGGCCCGGGCTGGGGGCAGCTCCAGCACTGCTGCGTCCAGGGAGTCGGCAGTGGCGCCAGGAAGCTGAGCTCAGCCCCTCTTTCATTAGGGTCACCAGATTGAGCAAATAAACGTGCAGGACGCCCAGTTAAATTTGAATTTCAGATAAGGAACAAAAGTACAGTTGTAGAAGTATGTCCCAGACAACATTTGGGGCATACTTATACTAAAACACTATTTGTTGTTTATTTGAAATTCAAATTTACCTGGATGTCCTGTGTTTACTCTGGGACCCTATTGTGTGTGCTGGCGTCATTCCTGCCGCCTTCAGATAGCCTTTCCCACAAGGGAACGTGGCTGCTAGCAGCTCACGGCATCTAGATGGCCCAAGGTACCAGAAGAAGAGGGGGCACTGGGCTCAGGGCTCTGCCTGGGACACCCTGGGGAGGAGTTTGTTGGGTCTAGCATGGGTTTCTGTGCGGGCAGCACCAGGAGGTGCCTGGAGAGCCCTCTCACTGCCCCCACCCCCACCCCCAGTTCTTGGGTATGAACAGTTGAGATTTTCTCAGTCTTGGTCAAGTGCTGTGCAGATGCAGCTTCAAGGCAAATACTGTGCTCCTTTTTCTAATCAGATTCCTGCCCCACAGCCCCTCCTCGTGGAAATTCGGGTAGAGCAGGATGAGGGCTGGGGGTGGAGAGCAGTTGTCCATCCCTGGGGTGTTGCACCAACCTGGTAGGTCAATCCCAAAAGGAGAAGATGCTGGCCCCAGACCCACGTGGATCCACCACATGGGCTGAATGTATGTTAGAGGATTCAGACTTCCCTCAGAGCCTACTGGTCCTTACAAATCAGGGCGGTCTAGTTAATAGAAATAACAATCTTAGCAATTGTTATTCCATGTTCCGGAGAAGGGAACATCCACCCAAAAGTGTTTCTAATCATAAAGTTCCTTCAGAAGCAAGTCATCCCCCAAGGGGGGATGTTTACAAGCGTCGTGTTGACAACCAACGTTTCGCAGGCAGTCTGGTCCGACGCCCACCAGCGTTCGAGAGCAAAGTTAGAAAGAGAGTGAGACGGAGGGGAAGTGCCAGAGAAGTGTCTTCGTGCTCTCCGAAATAAACATGGATTGTAGTGCTTTCCTTGGCTCCCCCACAGCAAACTACTAAAATTACTCTTAGTGCCTCAAAAATTCCAAGGCCACCACAGCCTCTCCATTCTTAGCCATGGTTTGATTCCTCACAAATATTATGACTTAATGTGCTGCCATGGAGGATTTTCACAAAATCCTGAAGTGCGGGGCAGAGGACCAGGGACGACACAGGTTGCAGTTGCCCATCTCTTGAATTTGAGTGACATCCTAAGCGGGCTTGGATGCCAACAGACTGGATGTGAATGGCGGCAGATGCTGCGAGGCCGTTCACCTGAGGAGGGAAGCTCCCTGGGCTGGACCTTGGGTGACACGGGGGCAATTGTGGGCCAGGATCCAGCTACAGCCTCCCCTGAGGGCCGTGTCCACACCGTCTGCCCATGTTGCAGCCACTGCCCTCTGGCCCCCACCCTGGGACGGCCCCTTGGTAGAGAGTTTCCTGAGAAAGAATGCTCTGGGGTCTCTTTCACAAATAGGCTCCGTTTTTCCTAAAAAGGGACTCTTTATTGCCGGTCCCTCAGCCCCTTCCTTCTCCCCTCAGCAGTGTCCAGGCCTTCTTTCCTCCCCCATCCAGAATTCACTCAGCAGCTCCCTTCAGGGATGTCCCCCAACCGAGCTCAGCCCAGCCCAGCAGGGAGGCAGCTCCTCTGGGCCTCTTCCCAGGGCCAGGGCTTCAGGACACCTCGGCCTGCCCGCCATACCCTGGAGAAGGGCAGTGGTGTGGCATGAGGGAGCGCGGTGCTGTGCTGTAGAGGAGGAGACCAGTGTGGTCCTCCAGCTGTCCCTGAAGTCTGGAGCAGCTGAGCTTCAGCATCTACACCTCAGAGTGGGACCCAGGACCGCTCACCTCCCAGGAGGCCACTGAAGACATCTGTGCCCAGGCGTGCCCGGTGCACCAGGCTTTACAACAGCCTCATCCATCCCTTTCAGCCTTTATCCGTGTTGACCCTGGAGAGAGAAGGAGGCCCATCATGGGCCCTGATCCCTGGGGCCTAGCCAGTGCTGAGGGGTGCAGCGACTGAGGGGTTGACCTTCCCAGCATCCCTTCCCTCCCTTTCTGGTTATAGCTCCCACCCTCTCGCCGGGGCAGATGCCGGAGGCTGGGCCCATCAGACTCCCCTCCCTGGCCACAGAGAAGTCCAGGCTGTCTTCTGTCTGCCCATCCTCCATCTGTTTGCTCCCCTCTCCATCTTCCCTGCCCCCCACAATCTGGGCCCCAAGAGGTTGGTCTGCATGGGCTGCATCTCATGCTCCCTTGGCCCCCCCGCTCCAGTCAGATCCCTCAATGAGACAAGAGTGAGGAGGGTAATTTATTACTCCAGCTGTGAAGGGTCGCCTGGGCTGACCACATCTTTGTAGGAAGGTCTCAGTACGTGTGCGGCCGGGCCTCCCTGTGTGTCTCCTCCCTTGGGGTCCCAGTACTTGCTCCCACTGGCCCTTCAGGTCTAGGAGGTGAGAACAGCCCTCCCAACCCTGTCGGCAGCCCAGGGCTGCGCTGTCCCCTGAGGTTTCCCTAATGGCCCTTTGTAAAGAGCCCCTTTCGCAACTCCTCAAATTATCCTAATGTGTGTGTGCCGAGAGGCTGGGACCTGGACTGACACACCTGCCTTGGAGTTTTCTACCTGGAACTGGTGGAAAAAGGACTCCTTTTCCTGACTTGGAGCTGTCTGTGTGTTTGCCTGGGAAGCAGGCAGCCAGGCCTCCTGTCCCGGAGAACGAGGCCAGTTAGACAAGAGGCACGAGGGCTCCAACCTTCCCTGTCATCCTCTCACCTCCACCCAGCCCTTCCCCAGTCTTGTGAACCAATCAATCCCACCTTTTTTTCAAACTTAAACTAATGTGAATTGGATTTTTGTCATTTGTCATTAAAGAGTATTGGATGATACAGTGGACAGACGTGAACCATCATTCTAATACTGCATTAGAAGTGCGATACTAGACGTCATTATGGAGGACGCCGGCAGAGCATTGAGTCCCCCCGAGGGTTGGGAGGGCTTCCTGGAGGAGGAGGTGGTGCTGAGTCAAGTCTTGAAGGATGAGTAGACGTTGGCCAGGAGAGGAGGCTGCAAAGGGAATCCTAGGCAGGAGGCCTGAAGCAGCCTGAATTGGGTGGAGGGCCGCACACAGTCCTGCGCTGCTGGTGAGGACAGTGCAAGTGCTGGACAACGGCAGCAGAGGTAACAGAGGTCAGACCTAAGGCTTTGAAGGCCAGCCAAGGAGCTTGGACGTTGTCCTGGGTCAGTCCCAGCTTCTCAAACTGGATCACTGTCGAGTTGGGGAGATTTGAAGCCACAGGACAAATGAAGCCCCATCTCTTAGAACAAACACTGTGCTCCAAGAGTTGAAAGAAAATGTTTTTATGCTAAAACAAACCTGGAGCAGAAAACAAAATTCCATCCCTTTCCAATACAAAACACAAGACTTCAATGATATTCCCACTTGAGGGAGGTTAGGGTGGTTTGGGGGAGAGCTTTGAGCATCACTTCATGGGTGGTGGGGGGTCATCAAGAGACTTCTAACCGGGGAAGGGTCCAGCAGGTCTGGCTGTGGCGTGAGGGCTCAGCAAGACGGGGGGCGGCCGAACTGCCAGACCAGCTCACCACTGGAGTCGTTCATTCAGTCCACAAATAGCTCTGGGTGTGGGCACTGGGGCGGGTGCCGGGGACACAGCCGTGAACAAGGCAGCAGGCTCCTCCCTTTCCAGACCACGTTATGATTTGTCTATTGACATACCGTCCCCGTTAGCCCAGCAAGGGCCAACCACTCACCTCCATGGCCCCGCTGCCTGTACACAGTCGGCGCCCAGTAAGTGCTTGATGACTGAGTCAACGACTGAATCGGCAGCGGTTTGTCAGGTTGTGTGCCACGTGTTTTGTATCAGCGGCAGAGGCTCTGCCCACACAGCCCACTCCCACTCACAGGGGCTCCTGCCAGGAGCGATTTCCTTTCAGACCCGAGGCCTGTCCAAACAGCCAGTGATGCCCGACTTGGCCTGTGGCGCATTTTCCGCCCCCTCGGTAGGATGTTGAGCGCAAGGACTCGGGATCCCTGCTGTCCTCGGCCTTTCAGGACACCTGGGAGGAGACGGCACGTTGTGAGGGTAAGAGCTAGGCTCTAGAGTCGGAAACATCTTGGTTGAAGTCCCGGCCCTGCTGTCCAGCTGCCCAGGGACGGCCCGATTTACCACCATGAGCTTGGTTTCCTCCTCTGTTACCCGGGGAGGAGGCACAGAGCGGGATTTCAGTGTGGCCCTCGCTATGGGAGGCCTGTGGCGCCCCTTGGCGACCTGTTCATCTGACAGTTGCAGGTCTCTCCTGTGCCGGGGGCTTGTCTCATACAAGGACGACCGAGACGGGGCCCTGCATCCGGGAAAGACAGGCTAGTGAGAGAATGGAACCCTGACAGAGCACTCTCGGGTGCTGTAGGTGTCCCGAGAGGGCTGGGGGCAGGGACAGCAGGGCTCTGGGGACATGGCCTGGGGGCCACAAGTTAGGAGTTCAGCGAATGCTGACAGCTGACTTCACACGACCCTGCCAGCATGTGTTGAGCACCTATGGTGTGCCAGGCACCGTGCGTGCTGTTGGGATGAATGGGGCGCAGGACAGAGGAGGACCCTCCCTGGGGCTCCCAGTCTGGTGGGGAGAGAGACAAGGACCAGGGATCGCAGGCTGGCTGGGAGCTGTGGGGGCTGTGGGAACGCCTGGTCGGGGCACCTACCCATCCTGGGGAGCATCACAGACGCTTCTCCATGAAGACATGCTCCAGCTGGGAGCCAGCAAGAGGCATGCCCTGCTGTGGGACGTGGGCCAGCCCCTTCCCGTCTCTGGGCCTCCGTCTCATCATCCAGGGCGCTGGAGCTGCCGCTCTCTCAGGTTCCAGCCGCCGGGGTGAGTTCCCAGGGGCGGGGAGGATCTACTCCTACTTAGTGACCTGGAAGCCCTTTGAAAGCTCAGAGCCTTCCCAGAGTGCTCTTGGAACTGTCGGAATCCTGGCGGTGGAGGCAGATTTAGCAGCAAAGCTGCCCATCCAGCAGCCCAGCCCCGTGTATTGGCCGCTCAGCCCTCTACTCTGCACTTGCTTTACACATGAGCCCAGGCTTCAGTACATGTGCACACTCTACCTCTCCCTGGACGGCACCCCAGAGCCCAGAATCTCCTAAGCGGAGGCAGGGCTTCTCTCTGGGCCTCTGTGGTAGTCCCTTTGTCATTCTCAGCTGCCCTGGGAGACAGAGGTGACCCGCACACACAAACACACAAGCACCTTCTTGCAACCAGCCCTGCTGGGCACAGAGAAACACAGGTTGACAACCCTGCAGATGGCCCTGGCTTTAGGCATCCACTGCAGAGTGTCTTCCAGATGCGGCTTCCAGACAGAGCTCAGCCCACTCTTGGTAAGTACCAGCCGCCTGGGTGGTCTGGTATCGGAATGAAATCCAGAGGCCAGAAGGAGCCGGGGTTCAAATTGCCACCAATTTCCTGAAACTTCCTACTGGAGCTCCAGGCAAACCCGCTGGTTGAGTGGGGAAAAAAAAAAGACCCCTCACTTAAAACCAGATGTCAGCATCTGTCCTGAACCAGCCCAGAGAGACAGAAGCCCCCCACCCCCACTCCCGCCTCCTCCTCTCCCTGTCCTAACTCTGCAGGCTGGGTCAGCCACCACCCAGCACACAGCAGACGAAGAAGACCCTGTGTAAAGGAAGCAACTTCTTAGCTGGCACCTAAAAATATTGACTTGGGTTTTTTCTTTAAATAGAAAGGAAATTCAACTCACTCCACCCCGGTCCTCCTCCTTCTGGGTTCCGAGTGGGCACCCTGGGGACCTCACCCAGACACAGAGCAGCTCTGGCTCTCAGGGACATGGAACAAGGACAAGGTGGAGGACAGGGAGAGGGCTGGCCCACTCCTGAGGGGGATTTCCATCCTAAGGATGGGAGGGGCTGACTGGCGTTTGGCAGACCCAATGTCCCAGAGTGCCAGTCATCCAGAGGGGCACTGGGTATCTCAGCGGCACATAGAAATCAGAGGACAAGGGTGGCCAGACAACCCTAAAAGGAGAATGGGGACAGGGAGGCTCTGATGCCCAGGCCAGCCGGCTTACTGACCTCACCTTCCCCTAGATCCTCCACAGGCCTGCGCCAACAGTGGGTGGTGGCCGGGCAGGGCTCTCCCTCTGGGTCAATGGCTGGCTTCATGCGGGTCCTCAGGCACATGCAGAAGAGCTCACCCAGGGCCCCTGTCAGCTGGGAGACCTGGCTTGATTCTGAGCCACAGCCAAGCAGTGGAACACCAGAGAGAGACCCTTGTGCCCTGACGGGAGCCATCTCCAAGACAGACTGTTAGGGGGAGAGAAGCGAGAGGGAGACCGTGTGTGGTGCACAGCCCCATGTCAGAGAGCACAGACGAGTCTGGACGACACGCAGGAAGCTGGCCAGAGGGCTGCCTCCTGAGAGGGGTCTGGGGATCCCTTTTGTATCATTTGAAGCTCCTTTTCTTGATTTGACTTGTATCTTAATAAAAATAATGCATGCAAATAGTTTTTAAAATACCAGAGTGCTACAAGGAAAACAAAACACCCCAGCAATTTCCTGCCCCACCCCTCCCCACGCCCAGTTGCTACACCAGAGGTGACTGCTTGCAATGCTTTTCAGCTGCTTCTTCCCATATTTATTGCCATGTTTCTCCATAGCCTGCTTACACTACTGTTGCATAATTGTTTCATTTTTGACATTACCTACATGTCTAAAATATAAGAAGCTACATAGAATAAGGGCTAAGATGCTGACTTTCGGGCCAGATTACCTGGGTTCAAATCCAGGCTCTGCCATTTACTAGTGGTGCAGTCCTGAAGACGTTATTTACCTCATCCATGCCTCAGTTTCCCTAGCTATAATGTGGGGCAATGGTCCCTACCCCGCAGGACTCATGTGAAGAGGAAATGGTTTGACACTTGTACTTTGGGCCTGGCCCATAAAAAGCTCTTAATAAGTGTTGGCCGTTATTATTACTATTATCTTCCACCCGTGAGGGATGAGAATCCACACTCCTCACCTTCCAACTTCATAACATAGTTACATCACAATTTTTTATTAAATAAGTACCCATTGTGTCCAGTACAGTCAGGCACATTAGGCGCCATCCATTGGTTCCACTTCTGAAATCTTCTGGCCTCCTCTCCAGCCCAGCATGGTTGCTCCTTGAACAGGGGTCCAGCAAGGGCAAGGACCAAGGAGAAACAACGCCCAGATCCTGGGTTCTAAGTATCTCTCTCCAGTAAAGGGAATCAGGGCTCCTTAGAGAAATGGCTGATGCCAGGAAAAGTATAAAATGAGCCTGGAGGATCTTGCTGTGGGAAAGGAAGTACTCGGAGAACGGTGGAGATGAGTCAAAGGACATGGCAGAGGTCAGCCCGAAGGGGTCCCACTGGTCAAAGCAGGCACAATTGGAGCATTAAAATAAATCATGAATTATATTATAAATTATAATCCTTTGAGTTAGGAACCCATGAATACATACTGATATAAACAAATAAATCAAATGAAAGTTTGATCAGAAATGGAATATTTACATAGTCTCAAAGCACCTACGTGCAAAATGTTTATTAATTACAAAGGAGAAAAGAGTAACTTCACCATAGAAAAGTCTGGCAGACTTCACCTTAATTAAGTGATCAAAGTTAATGTCACCAGTACTGAGACAAATGGAAATCAAGTGGCACCTGATGGGCGGCAAGGAGCAGAGCCCAGCATCGCTCCTGTGATCTTCCTGCCAAAGAAGCACAACATGAGTCCAGTCGTGAAGAAACCTCAGACAAACCCAGACTGAGGGACGTCCATGAAATAACTGCCTGTGCTCTTCCGTGGGGCAAGGTCAAGAAGTCAGGGAAAGACTGAGGATCCGTTGCAGACTGAAGGAGGCTGAAGAGACGCAACAACTAAATGTGACACGTGATGCTGAACTGGGGCTTCTTGCTCTGAAGGACATTGTTTGGGCAACTGGCAGAACTTATGGGGTCTGAGGAGTAAGTGGTGGATTTCCTGACTTTGATGGGTGTATTGTGGTCAGGTAGGGGAATAGCCTTGTTTGGGGGGTTATGAGGTATCACGTCAGAACTCTCAGATGGTTCAAGAAAAAACATTCTCTACACTGCTCTTGCAGTGTAGGGTTCTGTAAGTTTCAGATCATTGAAAAAAAAATTATTAACAAAGGTGGAGAGTCATTACAGCAGCGCACGAGCTGGTAGAGGCTCCGCAGGTCTGGGTCCCCGAGTGCGGACACCGTGGAGCAGAGCCTCCTACAGGGAGGTGAACAGGGAGTGAGAACAAGAAGGAAACTTGTCATTTGAAGCTGCTGAGCTTTGGGGCTGCTTGTTCCCATGCGTGACCTCGCCTCCTCTGACTGACACAGAGACTCTCCTCAAGCGTTGGCCATCCTTGGCTATCCATTCACATTTGAAAGTGAGGCTTAAAAAGCTGATTGGAAACTTAGCGTGTATCTGGGGGTGGGGCGCTTATCAACTGGTGGTGTGCACTTGTCTGTTGAGGGTCCTCAAACGTGAGGATCCGTAGGTCTTTGCTCTTGGACAGGTCAGTTTCCGAAGAAAAGATTCCTCTAGGCTCCTGTCTGTGGGGGAAAAGCTTGGCTGCTGGTGCCCTGGGAACTGGGTAAGGGGCAGGGAGCAGGGGTCCCCGTTCACCATGTGGACTTAGACTGCATCCCCATTTTCAGTAAGGTGCCTCACTCACCCGCACCCCTCCACTCCTCCTGGTGTCCCCAAGCCCAGGACCCTCTGGTTGGTCTCCCTGCTTCCCCTCGGGTGGGTGGGCAGCAACCTGGCTGCACCTGGCCAGGAGGGATTTGTGAATCCCACTCCATCGTGTGCATCTTCAGCCAGTTTGCCCCCTCTCACCAGCCTCTTGCCCACTTTTGGAGGGACTCGGATCCCCAGCTCCTGAGCCTTCCGGACTCTGTGGATGCAGTGGCTGCCATCTAGGTGCTTCCCCACTGCGGGCACTTTCTCTGCTCTGCCTGGCCCACCACCACTTGCACACTCTGTGAATGACATCCCTCATCTGTTGTCTTCTCTCTCATCCTCTTTGTCCTCCATGCATTTATACTTGAAAAAATTCATTTTAACGAAATTTTGGGAGGGAGAAAGATGAATATGAGTGTTTGGTCAGCCATGTTTCATCAGAAGTCCCCTTCCTTGAATGTTCTGCTATGATGAGAGTAACAATGACATCAAGAATACTAATGAGGGGCCAGCCTGGTGGCATAGTGGTTAAGTTCACACGCTCTGCTTCAGTGGCCCAGGGTTTGCAGGTTCGAGTCCCGTGAGCGGACCTACGCACCACTTGTCAAGCCATGCTGTGGTGGCAACCCACATACCAAAAATAGAGGAAGATGGGCACAGATGTTAGCTCAGGGCTAATCTTCCTCAGCAGAAAGAGGAAGATTGGCAACAGATGTTAGCTCAGGGCCAATCTTTCTCACCAAAAAAACAAAAAACAAACAAACAAACAAAAGAATACTAATGAGTGCTACCACCTACAGAGGTGCCGTGCCAGGCACTATTCTAAGGGCTTTAGGAATATTAACTCTTTGATCCTCTCGACGCCTGTGATCCTAGGCCAGAAGTGAGGGGAAGAGAGCCAGAGGGAGAGGGAACCATAATGCAGGAGCATTCCTGGGCTTGTGACCTACTGCTCAGCCTTTCAGGGCTGTCTTGGGGAAGCCACCTGACCTGCATCTCCGAAACCAGAGTTTATCCTTCACTGGAAGGTTACGCCTGTGGGAGGCTGGCCAGTGTCCCTGTAGAGCGGCCGGGTCGTAGTCACAGTGACCCTGGGCCCAGAGATGGAAAGGGCAAAAGTCTGCTACGGTACTCATGAGGTGTTCTCTGTTATCAACCGCATTTCACGGACGAGGAGCCTAAAGCAAAGGGAGCTTAGGTGACTCCTAAAGTCCTGATCGGGCTAGGATTCCACCCTGGCCGTCAGGTACCTGAGTCCACTCAGCCGCCCTGCCTTTCTGTGAGTTACCAGTACAACAGAAATAATAATAATAATACTGGACTTCTATATAGGAGCCCAGGGGCTGAGCTTGGGGTTCCCTCTGGAAGAAGGAAGGATTGTGGAGATTTCTGAGTTGGCTTTGGGTCAGCAGTACAGAGAGAGACTTTAAAAACATTTCTGCTTCCAGTTCTGGAATTTAAATCTAAAGCACTGAGGATAATTTTTGGCTTTTGTGCCAGCTAGTTTCAAGGACTCAAGCAAGTCACTCATGCCTGCTTGCCTCAGTTTACCCACCTGGCCATCATGGTGTTCAAGGATCTTCCCCTCCTCTCAGTGCTAATCTTGGAGGATTCTATGAGTGGAAGGCTGCCCAGCTAATGTTCCAGGTGGAGAGGGAAAGTGTGGGGCCGCCTCCTGCCTCCCCTGGGGAGGGGGTCTGTGAGGTAACTTCTGGAACATTGGAACATGCACTTCTCTCACTGCAGGGAGAGGAGGGGAGAGCAGGTCACGCTGGGATGCAGAGCACTCAACACATTCTCTCTGGTGAACTGCACTCAGGGCTGACTGGCCAGCCAGCTGCGGGCTGTGAGGCATCACAGGACCAGTGTAACCAGGGGAGAGACCAGGGGAGCTGTGAGGGGAGTGAGGAGGGTCCCTCTCCCAGGGTCCCCCTCTGTGGCCTCTGGCAGGGCCAGCGTTTCTCGCCCCGAGGTGAAGCTGGGTGGGCACCTTTACGCTCTTCCACAGGAGCTTAACCCTGACCTCTGCAAGGTCTCCTGGAGACATTTCCCGAGGGCCACACTGGCGGCAAAGCATCCAGGGCCCTCCTGGAATTCCTCATCCCCTTATTTCCATATGATTAATCTTGCTCAAACAAATATATTTAGTCAACACATATTGATTGAGGACTGCAGGAGATTAGATTATTGTTTAGTAAATATTTACTGGCCCCAACTCCACCCACTGGAGAGGCGGCCTTCCCCATCATGACCTGAGGCTTGGCCGTGTGACTCGTTTTGGCCAATGGAAGTGAGCAGATGTGACTCAAGCAGAGACGAAAGGCACCTGCACCATCAGGCTTTCCTTCTTGGCACCTCTCCCGTCGCCAGAAGAGTGTCCCAGGGGTTTCCACTGCCCTGTCAGCCCAAGTCCCGGGTGAACACGCAGAGCAGACCTGTGAGCCAAGTCAGGCAGCCCTATAGCCCAAAGCAGACTCACCCAGTCAAGCCCAGAAGGACAAGCTGGCCCCCAGCCACCCTGTGGAAATGTGAGTGAGAATAAATGATTGTGGCTTAAAGCCACTAACTTTGGGGCTGGTTTGTTATGCAGCAATGGCTGACTGATACAGAAGCCTACTGTGTGCTAAGGTCTGAGAGGAGGAAGTGTAAAAATCTCCCCTGTGACAAGTGCAGAGGGAGGGCTACATGGGAGAGCGTGCAATAGGAGGCAATGCTCAGGCTGGACAGGATGGGAGCTGGAGGAGGACAAGGGAGACTAGGAAGCAGGCGAGGAAGGGAAATCCGGGCAGAGGGGCCTCGGGGCGATGCTTCATGGCAGGAGGGAGCGTGGGACTTGAAGGAGCTGTAGGAAGACGATGGCAGCACCAGGAGAGGTGGGAGAGGGTACCACATGGGGCTGACGGGACAGGCAGAAGCCAGACACCTAGAGCTTTGTGGGCACGTTAAGGATTATGGATTCTATTTGAAGAGCAGTGGGTGGCGGTCCATGTGTGATATGCATTTTGAAAAGATCACATCCATTGCTGAGTAGGAAACAGATTGGAGGGGCCGTGAGTGCCAGCAGGGAGTGGGGGGGAGGCCATGGCAGTCATCCAGGTGAGAGGTGACGATGGCATGTGTATCAGTTTCCTGGAGCTTCCATAACCATAGGACCACAAACTGAGTGGCTTAAAACAACAGAAATTGATCCTGTCACAGTTCTGGAAGCTAGAAGCCCAAGATCAGGTGTGAGCAGGGCCATGCTCTCTCTGAAGTCTCTAGCACAGTATCCTTCCTTGCCTCTTCCAGCTTCTAGTGGTCGTTGGCAACCCTTGGCTTGTCGATGCATCACTGTATCTGCCTCTGTCATCACATGACATTCTCCTCTGTTTGTGCCCAAATCTCTCTCTTCTTATGAGGACACTTGTCATTGGATTAGGGCCCACCCTAACCCAGTCTGACCTCATTTTAACTTGATGACATCTGTCAAGGGCCCTATTTCCAATAAGGTCATATTCACAGGTTCCCGGTGGGCAAGAATTTTGGGGACACACTATTCAACCCAGCACAGCATTGCATAGGATGAAGGTAGAGGAGGTGACAAGGGGTGGACAGTGTTGGGGCTTAGTAAGGGGATAGAATGAATGGAACGTAGAGCTGGGCCCATTGTGGGCCACCTGGTATCCCACTCTTCTCTTGACTACCCTGCTGACCCCCACCCGACCACAGAGCCACTCCTTAGAGGGGGCGTCACTCACTTCCTTGTCAGACTTGTCTCCGACTTGCAGAGGTCTCCTGTTTGGCTCTTGTTCTGTCCCTGACCCCTTCCAGAGACTGAGACGGCAGCACTTACCCTTCTCTCTGCCACTTGGTGCTCCTGGTGCCCTGGGTTCACAGGGTCAATCTGACCTGGGCCACATACAGCTCGGGCTTTTGAGTTGCTCTGAGTTCAGGGCTAGACTCTGCCACTTACTGGCTGGACGACTCTGTGCGATCCACTTAACCACTCTGTGTCTCAGCTTCCCCATTGTAAAATGCAGATAATCTTAGTACCTGCCTCATAGGAGGGTCGCATGAGATGATAGATATAAAACACAGAGCCCAGTGCCTGGCATACAGTTAGCAATCAATAAAAGTTACCTTTAAATATATATATCTATGATCATCCTATAGGTTTGCATACCTTAATTCTTTCTCCTTCCAACCTCATCTCCCCTGGAGAGAAAGATTCAGGACATCCCCAATGAGGAGAAAGCCTGCCCAGGACTGGCATCACCAATTCCCTACCGGAATGTGCCAAGGTCTGTGCAGAAAGGTGGCAGGACTGATGCTCTGAGCTCTTGGATGTATTTTTCCAGGAGTGAGGCAGGATGGGAGCTGATTCATTCTCACTCTTCAAACTGGTCCCTTGTGAAATCAATGCTAACTTTACAAGCTCCTAGCACAGAGTGGCATACAGCTCACTCCCAATAAATGTTTACTGAATGAATGGCCCATCTGCCCCTCTGGCTGGGGCCTGGGCATCCTGAGATGAGGATGGAGCAGAGAAGCTGAACCAGTGAGTTTGGACTCACTTTCAAGCTGTCTACCAAAGACAGCAAGCCCTGCTATGGGGGACAAGAAGGAGAAATGAGTCCCTGATTAATGGAGATCTCTGATCTGTCATTTGGGACAGAAGGCTGACCCTTCTAGAATCTTTATATAGAGTCTTAAAGTTTGAACTGAGGTCACTGAATATAGGTCTCTCTCTGTCTAAAGAAAGATAGACTGCAGAGAAAATTTATGTAAAATGATTCTTTATTATTACTTGTTGCCATCTGAAATGGCCTCATTTACTGTTTATTGTCTGTCTCACTTAAATGTAAATTCTCTAAGGCCAGGAGCCTGGTCCATTTTGTTTATTACTCTATCCAGCATGTTGAATAGTGCTGTTAAATATTTATTCATTTGGTTCCTCAATATTTAATAACAAAATTAATACTGAAGGACCAAATGAATAAATACTTGGAGTGCTGCTTTACTTCTATTATTTTAATGGATTTTTACTATAATATTGAAGATGTTGTCCCATGGGGAAAAAATACACTGAAAGACTGTTGAAAATGTCTGGTGAAGTGTTAAGATGGGCACCAAGGTCACAGCCTGCTCACTTTTATTTCAAAATTGTTTTTTGAAGAACTTTGCAATAATTATTGTTGCAAGCCCAAGATCTTCTCTTTATTAATTTCTTCTCAAGGTCTCAGGAACTCTCTGCAAGCCTGGTTATCAGCCAGTGTCTCATTTAAAGCTACCGAAACTTTCTCTTTATTCTGATGATTAACAATGTCTGATAGAGCTACACTGCAATATCACACTTTGCCAGCAGGTGTCACTGTCTAATAACATGTGATCTTGTGTGAAAACCCTGGAAGTTTAAGGCCAAAGAGTCTGTGAAATGAATCAATGTACTAATTCATGAACACTCTAAGATCAAAGTTGTATAAGACAAGGTCCCCTCTACTTCAGTTTCACTTTATGAGATAAATATGTGTTATGTTAGGGATGCAAAACAGGCCTAAATTTTATTAATATTCTTCAGTGTTCTTTCTGTTCTGGTGGATCTTGCCACACTTCTATGTTATGGATCTCATGCTTTTCTAGGAAACTTCTTTTTATTATTGTCAATGATAATATCTAAAATGTACCTATTATCTTGAAATTCCTCAAAACCCTCTGATTTCACTCTAACCCTGCACATGTGCTCAGTTAACATTTGTTCCCCAAATCCCAGGTACATTTGTTCCCCAAATCCCGGGAAACACGTAGAGCTTTTCTACGCATGAGGAAATTGAGTCTCAGAAAGGTCAAGTAACTTGGTCAAGGTCATATAGCTGGTGAATGGCAGGGCTGGGGTTTGCATTAGGCTTGTCTAATTCCAAATCCCTTGCCCATTCACTCTAATCAGCAAAAGGGATCAGAGAAGATGGGAGCCCCTAGGAGATGGGAACTTGTGAGTGCAGCAGGGTTCTGCTCTAAGGGCTGAAAGGCTATCCAAGACATCTCTGGACAGACTTTTCATCATCAGAAAAAGCAGCTGAAGCTAATTTGCTATCTAATAACTTCTCCTCATCATTTTCCTGAAACAGCTTAGAGACATGAGCAACTTGCGCTGATGCAAGTGATGCAATGTGTGTGGGGGTGCGGGGTGGAGCTGGGGGGATGGCACCACCAGGAGCCCAGAGCCACCCCCTCCCTACTCACCCCTGTGGAATACAGATACTTGGTTTAAGACTTGAGTCAGTCTTCAAATTCCTGGATGGTGTTTATCAGCTAATGTCACAATACTGCAAGATTATGTATCTTTTTAACAAACAATAGTATCAGCACTGATATGATGAGCATACACTCCTTTCACACAATCTGGTCTCCACGATTGCTCAACACTGCTCCATGCTGCAACGGGTCACCCCTGGATGCTGCTTCCAAGCATTGTCCGGCCTACCTGCCCAGTGTCCTGGAGGAAAGGAAGGCTCACTCCCCAGAGATTCCTCTGGGAAATTTAGGTGAGCGGGATCTAATTACCCAACTGGATCAGAGCTGAGATTTCAAGATTCATGCCAAAGGAGGGTGGGGTGGGAGTGCTGAGGACTTCTAATTGAACCATCTGTTTCAGGGCCTCACATCAAAGGTAGGGTCTCTGGCCCCAAATGAACAGACCCTGCCACTTGAATTATACACCATCTGCCCCAGTCTGCTCAGGAAGGTGTCCTCCCGGATGAGAGGTAAGGCCTTGAGGAGTTCCATTCAGGAAAGCTGAGAGCCTCACGGCCTGGGGCCGCCAGAGGCTCTCAGAGGCCGGCACCTGGTGAGGGTGCACACTTCTTGTGTAACACACCACCCATGGTTACCCCCTGGAGGGAGAGAAATGAAGCAGAGAGGGGCCGTGTTTTTCAGGAATTAGACTACTCTGGGGTACACCAGTAACTTGGAAAGACCCCCTGCCATCCCGGTGTTTTCACAGTTCTCCCAAGTGCCACAATGTCCTGGGACAGCTAACTTCTCAAATTGCACAATGGCTCAAGAGAGTCATCTGCTCTTTTAAATTCCAAGCACCTCTGGGTTGCTGACAATGGCGGCCCACCCGACCAGCCTGGGGTCACCATTCCTAGGCGACTTGAACCAGGAGTTGTTAACAGAGCAGCCAGAACCCACTCAGGCCCGCCTTGCCCATGGCAGCCAGTGTTTTTTTAAATTCAAAACAAAACTGATTTTCAGTACAGCGAGGTGAGGAGACATCAAACTTTGGGATCTAAGAGTGCAGTTGGGCTCCCAGCTCTGCTATAGCAGGGCCTCTGGCCAGTTACTGCTTCCTCAATAGTTCCTCCTTTATAGGGTTATGGTCAGGACGAAATAACTAGAAACATTTGTGACAGCTTCTCCAGCAATGCTAATGCCCCTTTCCCTTCAACGGACACTACACACAGTGAGGGGTGGAGGAGGTAAGGAGATTTTGCTCTTAAAATAGTAATTTCTTTAAAATCTCCCCAGTTCTAGGGTGCGAGTGACCGCTCTGCTAGGGCAGGGGGAGAAAGAGCTAGAGCAACAGGACACTCTCCATGGAGAAGTCCTCAGAGGTGGCACCTACCAGGCGATTGCTCATTCATTCATTCAACAAACATTCATGGAGCGCCGCCTGTTGTATGCCCGGAGCCATCCAGGCACTGAGGATGCCGAGGTGCGCGGGACCCCGGGCCTAGGAGTCCTGAGACGCCCGGCCCTCCAGGTACCGAAACGGAAACGTTGCCGGGCTCCTGCAGGGCGGGGAATCCTTGGATTATCTGCCCGCGCACGTCCTCCTCTCCTGTGCCCTAAAATTACGGAACTTTAAACTGCTGGGAATTTCAGATGAGGAAAGCAAGGCCTTGCTCCCGAGGTTATTGAAACAAACCTCACCCTCCCAAGAGGTTTCAAAAATTATTATTAGTAAGCCCACCCCCCCTCGGGGCCCGGCACTGCCGCGGCCCTCCTGGTGTTGCAACGCCGGCCTTTCGCCCAGCGGAGGCTGCCCAGCCTTTCCCAAAGACGCCTCCGGAGGGACCGAAGCTTCCGCGCCGCCCCGCGCGCCCCGGCGGCCTCCGGGTGGGGCGGCAGCGGGCGGAGGAGGGGGCGGGGGCGGCGGCGGCGGCGGGGGGCGGCCGAGCGAGCGCCGGGCACGTGACGCGTCGCCCGCCCGCCTTCGCCCGGCCCCGAGAGCCCCGCGCCCCGCGCCCCCGCGGCCGCCCCTGCCGCGCACAGCGCCCCGCGCCGGAGCCGGAGCAGGAGCCGGAGCCCGGAGGCGGGGCGGGGCGGGGCGGGGCGGGGCGGGGCGAGGTGGCCCCGCCCCCGGCGCGCTCTCTCGTTTTTCACTTTAAAGCCTTGGGCTGCTTTTTCTTCTTTGCACAGAAGTCGCGCTCGGGCAGCCCGCGCGCTCGCACAGGAACCAGGCTCCAGGCGCTGGCGCCGGGGCCGCGGGGAGGAGGCGACTTCGCTCCCTGCGGCAGGCGCGGCCCGAGCGCCCCGAGCCTCCGGGGCCCCGAGAGCGGGCGGCGGCGGCGGCGGCCTCCCCGGCGCGGTAGGCAGGGCCGGGCACGGGCAGCGGGTGGCTGGGTGTTCGGGCGGGGGAGTGGGCGCGGGGATCGCGGCACTTGGGGACCGAGTAGGTGGGCGCGGGGCCGGGCACTGGGAACCGGCTGGGGGTCCCGGCTGGGGACCCGCTAGGGGGGCGCGGGGAGCCCTTCTCGCGCCGCGGGTCCCGGGAGAGGGGGCTGGGGCGCCGCCCAGCGCCGCCGCCGCTGCTGCCTCTGCAGGCGCAGGCGGGTCGCGGCGGCCCCGGGTCCCACCTGTGGGGGCGAGGCGGGGCAGGGGTCCCGGCGGCCGCCGCGCCCGGGGTTGAGCCTCGGAGGCTGCAGACCCAGGAAGGAGGCCTGGGGCGCGCGGCGGCCCCCGCTGACTTCTAGGTGCCCGGGCGCCCCGAGGCCTCCCTTCCCGCGACTGTCCCCGCGGCCGAGGCGGGGGCGCCGACCTGCCCCACCCGCACGGGGGCAGCGCGACCCCGCTCCGCGAAGTTAGTTTCGCTTTTCCCGCCAGTCGGGGCCCGGATCTGCAGCGCGGCCGGACTGGCCCCCTCGGGACTCCCCCGCCCGGCCCGCAGAGCTTCCCCCCGGGAGCCCGCCGGGCGACACCCGGGCGGCGCCGCCCTCCCCGCCGCCCCGGAGCCGCCGCGGCTTCTCCCGGCAACCGAGGGAGAGCCAAGTGTTATGTCAGGAACTCGATTAAAACACAGAAACCAGAGCAGCCTGGGTCCGTCGGTGGAACCGCGGGATGGGTCACCCCGCGCCCGCGTGTGAGTCGGGACTTGGTGATGGTCCTGTTCAAGTTCAAGGCAAAGGCTCCTCGAAATGCTAACTGGCCTGCGGTGAGAGACCGCTGGTCTCCGAGAAAGTTGTGAATGTGGAGTGTGAAGTGTGCCTGAGTGTGTCCGTGTGTCTGTAGCATGTGAGAGTGTGTCTATAAGTGTGTCTGTGGTGTGTGTCTTTGTGTGAATGTGTCTTTGAGTGTGTATCTGTATGTTAGTGTGTCTGTGAGTGTATCGGTGTGTGAGAGTATGAGTGTGTCTGAGTATATTTGTGTGTGTCTCTCTGAATGCATCTGTGTGTCTGTGGGGTGTGTGTATCTCTGAGAGTGTTGTTGAGTGTCTGTGAATGTATCTGTATGTCTGTGCATGTGAGTGTGTCTCTGTATGTGAGTGTGTCTCTGTATGAGTCAGTGTGTGTCTCTGAGTGAGTGTGTGTGTGCCGTCCATGGTAACGCAGCGGTGGGGCTGCTGGTTACCGAGAGCCACTTAGCTTGACTTTCCTTGCTTGGTTCTCAAGAGTGGGCTGCGCTGGACCTGGACCCGGGACTAGGGAAGCCCTGCTGATGCCAGCTGAGGACACACAGGCTGGTTCTCCCTCCCTCTTTCTGTTTCTCTGAAAATGAACTGTACAGTTTGGGGGTGAGCTGGCAGAGGCTGCTTCCTGAGTGAGTAATATTTAATTAAACGCTCCAGCCGGTAGCATCAGAAACTGGTCATGAGTTGAGTTTTAACAGGTGTTAATGGTAAAAGCGCCATCCCCAGTGACTAAGGTTTGGTGTCCTTAGAAGAATTCTCTCCTGGGGTAGGACAGCTGGGGAGGGGGCCCAGAACCTCATCCTGGTTGTTGGGTGTGAGGACAGCAAGCAAAGAAGGGGGCAGGGGCTGCTCCTCCCTTCTCTGCTCCATCCCTTCCTGACACTCCTCCTCTGGGTGGTGGAAAGTGCTAGATTAAGCATTAGGGGCATAGGCAGTCTTCTCCCCCTTGAGGAATCGAGGAGCTAGGGAAGCCCTATCTTACAGGGCATCCATCTAGGCCAGCCTTTTCTTTCCCGGCAAAGGCACAGAGAGGGTGGCTGACTTACCCAAATGGCACAGCCAGGGCTATGGACCAAGTCTCCAGAGCACTAGTTGTTGCCGTTGGTTACTGTCCCCAGTGCTGAGGTCATGGACCAGGCACTTCATGGCTCCCCAGCTGTAGAGTGACACGCTGGATTAGATCATGTTAAGCACTCCTCTTGTTCTCTCACTGCTTTTTTCTTCTGCAGGGAGCACTTTACCCAGTAGATGGAGATGGAGAGTGTGTGTGTGTGTGTGTGTGTTTGGGGATGGGGAGGTGTGGAGTGGCCTAATGCGATAACTTTACCAATCTTCCTTTTCTTTCCCCGTCTGGCTACCACTAGAGAAGCAGAGAGAATAAGTGCAGTGGCACACTGACCACAGTGGCTCTGACAGCCACGAGCAGGGGCAGACCTGGCTTCAGGGAGGCTGGGGCTCTGGGAAGAATCAGTGGATTTCAGGGCTCTCAGGAAGGAGTGGTCCTGCCAGGGGCCCCGGGGGTGATGTCACTTTGGAGCTGGGTGAGGCTGCGTTCCTTGGACTGCTCCAG
Source organism: Diceros bicornis minor (assembly GCF_020826845.1). Classification (NCBI taxonomy): domain Eukaryota; kingdom Metazoa; phylum Chordata; class Mammalia; order Perissodactyla; family Rhinocerotidae; genus Diceros; species Diceros bicornis. The sequence continues at coordinate 28,868,381 of NC_080752.1, forward strand.
CAAGGCTGAAACCACCCTTCAGTGGGCTCCCCCGGGCTGCCTTGTAAAACTCGCCCACTGTGGAGTCAGCCAGATGTTTAATTTCTCCTACGGAGGAGCTGGCGAGCAGGTTGGAGGTCCAGCTGGTGGAGGCCAGCGCTGCCCCTGGCTCACCGAGGACCATGGATGCTGTGCTCCTACGTGTTGTGCCTCCTCCCTTCCTGCGCCTCGTTCTCCTCCCGTGTCAGCAGAGACTTGCCTGTTGATGCATTTTTGCATTTAGCAAAACCTCTGATTTTTACAGTGTTCACAAGTTTAGTCCAGGAATTTCACACCAGTTCTTCTCAAGAAAAAGGTTGTGGCTGGTGTGTGTGAATCGATTTATCTTTTTCTTCCTGAAAAGTTTGAGAATGAGCATCTTTATCAGACAAAGCACAGGGCAGGTATAGGTGTGCCTCTGTCCGCCTATGGGTGCATAATCCTGTCCTTCCCCCGCAAGCCTGAGGGAGGAAATCCAGACTTAGAGGGACTTTTATTTTGGGCTTTCAGCCTAGTGCTGTCCCTTTTCCCAGTTATATGATAGTGTCCTTCCTAAATCTAAAAGTCCCTCTCTAGCCAGGTGCTAGGCACTGTGCTGCTGAGTGCTGTAAGGACATGAGCTTGTTTGATGGTAGTGACAATGATGATGATGATGATGATGATAACAGCGGGAGACAGTGTTGTCGCATGCACTAGTACCAGGCTCTGATCCTTGACACATTCTTCCCAAGAACCCCGGGCAGCTGGTTCTCCCACCATCCGCCTTCTCCAGAGGCTGGAGTGGCCAGGTGACTTGGCCGAGGTCTCACTGCTACTGAGTGGTGCAGCAAGTCTCTCCCCCCGATTTTGATGCCCAAGCTCTTAACCAGGACAGTCTGCCACCTCCATCGCCTTAGTCTTTTCTTCAAGAAGCATATATTAATTTTTTTAATGAAAAATTTTTATTATTATGGAAAATTTCAAACATATACCAAAGTTGAGAGAAGAGTATAGGGTTCCCTCACCAGCTTCACTTGTCAGCATGCACTCACATACATGCATATGCACGCATATACATACACGTGGGCACATACACGTGCACACACTCATGCTGGATTATTTTGAGGCAAATCTCAGACGTGATGTCAGGTCATCTGTAACTACTTCCTAAGAAGCATTTAAGGGAAGCATCAGGTCGAGAAGAGGTGGACTGTGACTCCACTGGAGGGCAAGCCGGGGCGAGCATACTCTTCCTGACTTGGAATTGAGGGTCCTTCCTGGCTGTGAGAAGGGGAGGACAGCTCATTGAGGAATCTGTCTTGTTGCCACCCCCGGAGCCTTTGGGAAACTTCTTGCTTGTTTTGTGTTTTAAAAGTTCTGTTCATTGCCCAACATTACATATAAATGAGTCCACTGGTCATGAGACAAACCACATCAACAGCATGCGCAGGCTCCCCGGGCCTCCCTTGGATACCAGGAGGAGAAACCGCCAAGGCACAGCCCAGCGTTGTCCCCCATCAAGGCTGGGCCTTGTGCAACGCAGGCATGGGGATCCGAGGTGGGGCTGGCGGCCGGGGGTGTGGATTACCAACAAGCTGTGCACCCGCCCAAACCCGAGCTTAACCGTCTTGAATTCACTTGAATTCACCGTGTGGGCGATGGTGGAGGAGTGTGGGAGCGTCTGTGCCTGTGGGGTGCGTCTGGGAAAACGAGGGAGGCAGTGGGTGATTTGGGCCCAAGACTAAGGGCATGTGGGATGTCAACGCCACACTGAGTAGGGATGTAAGATCTACCTCGTGGCAAGGTCTCGACGGCTGCCCCAGCTGCGAACAGCCCTTGCCAGACAGGCTGCGTGTGGCCACACGCGGCTGCTGGCTCTGCTTTTGGGCCTCTGATTGTTAAAACTGTTTCCTTGTGTGACGTTGGATCCGTTTCCTGCTGGTTCAGATGGAGGCTGGCAGCATTTTCGAGGGGGAATCGGCAGGTTTGGTAGCTAGTGGGACGTGGGGTGTGAAGAAGGGTGAAGAATTACAGATGTCTCTGAGGTTCCCCGCGATTTTGGGGGTCATAGTGGATGGTGACCCTATAGAGAGGGCTGGGGAGGTGCCTTGAACCTGTCCCAGGTGGAAACGGTCTATACGGTTGTGTCCAGATGGCAGCTAGGCGTGGGGCTCGAGAGAGAGGCCTGGGCTGGAGACAGAAACTTTGGAATCGTCTTTCAAAGGGGGTTGACGCCATCAGCAGGAGAGCGTCTGGCATGAGATGAGGTGTGCCCGGGGGTGGAACCCTCGTTCCTAGGATTGTCATCTACGGCCGGGGAAGAGACCCTTGCACCAGTGTCCTCGGGTCTGCCCAGGCCTCCATGTTCGGGGAGAGTCCACCTCTGACAACGAGGGGTGTACTGGGGTCTCCATGGTGGACGCAAGGGCACCCAAGAGCCGTCTGGGAAGGCCTCTTTTGGTTTAGGGGTTTTGTACTTTTCTGTTTTTAATCATGGTAAAATATACATAACATGAGATTTACCATGTTAACCATTTTTAAGAGTACAGTTCAGTGGTATTAAGTACATTCTCATTGTTGTGCAACCATCACCTCTGTCCGTCTCCGGAACTCTTTTCATCTTGCAAAACTGAAACTCTGTCCCTGTTAAACAGTAATTCTCCAGTCCCCCTCACTCCAGCCCCCCTGCAACCACCGTTCTACTTTCTGTGTCTAAGAATTTGACTACTCAGGGTCCTTCAGATAAGTGGAATCATGCAGGATTGACCTTCTGTGACTGGCTTATTTCACTTAGCATGATGTCCTCAAGGTTCATCTGTGTTGTAGCATGTGTCAGAATTTCCTTCCTTTTTAAGGCTGTGTAATAGTCCACTGTGTGGATCTGCCACATTTTGCTTATCCATTCATCCGTGGATGGACACTGGGTGTCTGGTTTTTATTGCATCCCTGAGAGTTACAGCCTCCAGGAGGGGCCTCATCGTGTGCCTTTGGGGTGCTTTTGGGGATGCAGATGAAGGGACTCTGGTGGTGGACTTCTTGGACCCTGATGTGACTGGCCCAGCCTCACAGGCTGCTGCCTGTCGGCTGGTCAGAGATACGGTGAGGCTGCTTGTGGGAGCCGGTGGGGCTGGGGAGCCACGGTCTCGGGGAGGAACACCCGGGCCCTGGCTTCACGTGACTACTGAGCCCCAGAGGGGCTACCAGGCGAGAGAAGCAGCCCCTGCAGCCACCGTCCGGCCTCTCATTTCCAGGTCACACACCTGGTCTCCACTTCCTCACTTCCCTGGCTCTTCTGGGTCTTTCCAGCAGCTCCTAGAGGTCAGCGTCCCACTTGCCAGCACTCATGAGCGCTCCTTAGTCCACATCCACTCCCCAGCTCTGCTGCTGGGGAGCCGTCATCCCTCCTCCCTGCTTAGGGAGCTCTCTCCACCCTCCGGGCTGCTGTGCCCCCTCCTGCTTCTGCTGTGTCTCCTGGCCCCTCCTGCTATGTCTCCCCCACTGCGTCCTGCCCTCCCAGCCCTGCCCTGCCCCCCGCCCCACACAGGTGCCCCTGCTCCCCTCGTAGTGTCAGGCGCCCGGCATCTATATCCTGCATCTATAGACACCCAACGTCTCTCCGGCACAAACGCCCCCGCCCCACACGTTTCCTGCTGACTGGTCCTGCACATTTCTACCTGGGTGTCCTGCAAGCCCTTCTCACTTAACTTTTAAAAACCGAGCCATCCTATGACCCCTCTTCCCAGACCCACTTTTTCCTTTGGTGTCCTGTTGGCGGGTAGCGCTGCCTCCACCTTCCACCCAGTAACCCAAGCCGGATGCACACTCACCCCCTCGAGGCACCACGGGCAGCTGGCTGTCATCCCACTGGCCTGTGGGCTCCAGGAGAGCAGACCGGGCCATGTGGGTCTTGTTCATCACTGCGTCCCCAGTGCTCAGCGCACAGAGTAGGTTCCTACTGGATACCCAGTAGACAAATGAGTGCAAGCAAGGCCGGTGGCTTAGTGGTTCCAGGCAGGGCTTGGAGAGACCTAAACCGGGCTCAGAGGTGGCGCCAGCACTTCCTGGCTGGGTGGCCCGGGCACAGGCTTCCCCTCAGAGCCTCGGCCTCCCTGACCGCATGGGGTGGCCATGAGGTTTCAGGGAGGTGATGTGCCTCAGCACTGGCCACGGTGCACGGCCCACGGCGTGCTGGGAGGTCGTGGCATTGCCCCCCGTGGACTCTCCCTCACAGAACCTGACCACCAGGTTTTCAATTCCCAGACCAGAATGTCCCCCCTGACCGGTGGGAGGTCATGAACTCGGAAACAAGCCTCCTCTTGTGAGCTCTTCTGGGACTGCTTGTCATTCGTTCTTTCATTCAAACGTTTATTGAACACCTATAGTATGCACCCAGTCTGCTGGGGCTGAGGATACAAAGGATGGAATGGGGTCTTGCTCTCAGAGACCTCTCTGTCTGGTGGGAAAGACAGTCCCGTCTCCCACGATGACAGTACCCGGGGCATTGTGGGGACGGTGACAGGGAGAGGGTGGGGGAGGGAGGCAGGTGAGGAACGTGGGCATGGGCACGTGTGTGGCTGGAGTGGGGCTGAGTGGGGGCAGGGAGGCAGGAGGATGCCTGGATGGGCCTGCGGAGGAGGGGCCGGGGTGCATGGGCTGCTTCTGGAGGGCGAGCTCTGACTTGGGCTCCTCAAGGTGTGCCTGAGGGCCTCTGGGCGATTGCTCTTTCTGTCGACCGTCTTCTCCTTCTCGGCCGTGGGTCCCTGTAGCGGGATGGCTGAGTCCTCGGGCCTCCCTCGTGGTGGAGGCTGCTTCCGGCAGCACTTTGCTTAGCAGGTCTTCAGTATAAATAGCCAGGTTTCGACCACGGGGAGCATTCTGGGCACAGCAGAGTTGGTGTGTGAGGGGAGAGAACCCATTTTCCTTCAGGATGCCTCTTACCCTCCAGCCCAGATGGGGAAGGTGGAGATGGGATGGAGTGTGGGGTCCTGGGGTAGGTGGACGGGCCAGCCTTGAGGGCACCTTGAAGCCAGACTGGGCAGTTTGGATGTGATGGAGTCACCATTGTAGGAAGAAGAGCCGGGCACGAGAGATCAAGTGGAGAAGAGGCAGCACTGAAGGGCCGGTCATAAAAATTCAGGCACTGTTCTGGGCTCACAGCTGCCAACTGGAGGCTGGCATGACTGGGTGGCTTCTAGGTGCTGTGTGTGCCCAAAGTCGGTCCATCTTCATGATGTCAGTGATGCCCCCCATGCCTGGGGGCAGGTGCTACCCATTTTACAGATGAGAAAACTGAGACTAGTTCAGGGCCACCCAGACATAAGGGGAGTTGCTGGGAGCCAAACCCCGCAGCCTGGCTCCTGGGTGTACACCCATAACCACTGGAGCAGGAAAGCAGCAGAAATGAGTCATCTGAGACAGGTCGGAAGATCAAATATCACCCGATAAATTGGACGTAGGGGGCCGATGAGAGTCAGAAGTGGCCCCAGGTTTGTCGGGAAATGATGGCGCCCGCAGCAGAAATGGGGTTGGTGGCTCAATGGAGGGTCTTAACTCCAGGAGGTCTCTTGATATGTGGATGTGCTCTGTGACACTGGCTAATTATGTTTTTTTTTAATTGAGGTGAATTCCACATAACATAAAATTAACCATTTTAAAGTGAACTATTCAGTGGCGTTTAGTACATTCACCGTGTTGTGCAACCACCTCTATCTGCTTCCAAAACATTTTCATCACCCCGAAAGGAAACCATGTACCCATTAAGCAGTCACTCCCCATACCTCCTCCCCCAGCCCCTGGCAACCACCAATCTGCATCCTGTCTCTGTGGATTTGCCTCTTCTGGACATTTCCTATAAATGGAATCGTCCACTCTGTGACCTTTTGTGTCTGGCTTCTGGCTAATTACGGTTGCCTGGAAGATTGTGGTGTTTCCTAGATGGCAGCTGGATTTCCCTTTCTGGCTCATTGGGGGGGGGCACTTGAAGGTGGGAGCAGCTTGATTCAGACAGCTTGTCTAAAAGGCTCACCTAGATCTGCAGACACCTGCCTCTCCCTCTGTATCTATCGCCACCAAAGACCCAGCCACTGTCCTCTTGCAGCCAACGATCTTTTTTATTACTTTTAATTTTTTCCAGCAATCTTTTTAAAATGAACACCTGATGATGTCACCTTCCTTCTTGAAGCCCATCAACAGTGACCATTGCTCTTAGGGGTAAATTCCCAAGCCCATGACATGGCCTTCAGGGCATGACCTTGTCCCCAGCTCACTTTGTGCAGCCCCCGTCTCCCCGATCTCAAGCAGTGGTGCCACATGTGTCCCCGTGTGGCCTGGCTCTGAGGCTGGGGGTTGGTGTCTGGTGGAGCTCATTCTCCCCCGGCCGCCTGGGGTGGGGGCTGTTTCCGGGATTGGTCTCTGACGGGATTGCAATTTGGTGCCACTTTCAGATCCTGTGGGCCTGTCTGGGACCAGAGCCTCAGCTTTAGCCAGTCACTTTCTCTTCTCTTTTCCTCCCCGTGTTTTCCGAGACCTGACTGTCAGGCCCCGAAGTGGGTGGACTATCTCTGTCTCATTTGAAGGATGGCCGAGAGCTTCCTGCCGGTGCTCTGAGGCAGTGATGCCCTGGCCAGTGTCAACGAGCAGTCGCACCATTTGCTCTGTGTCCACCCTGGACTGGGTCCCCGGCACCCCAGCAGCAGGTCCTGGCACAGGGCCCCAGAGCCGTGGTGCCGTGACTGCGGGTGGGGGGACAGTGTGTAGAGGAGACTGGTGGTTACCCCAGGCATGGCAGAAGACCTGAGCTGCCGCCACCTGAGGGAACATTGGCCCCTTAGTTGTTGGAGCCCCCTGACAACTTTTTCCTGCCTTTCCCCTCCCCGTTCTCAGGCCAGCATTTAGTTTAGGGTCTCCACTCCCATCTGCTCTGAGTATGATTCTGCGCGAAATAGTCTGAACCTTTATGAAATGCCTCCTGTGTGCCAGGCACTGTGCTTGCCACATAGATGGATTTCTAATCTTTCAAACAGCCCTGTGGGTTAGGTGTTACCTCCCCGTTTACAGATGGGAGAAGTGAGCTTCAGAGAGATTTCTGTTGCCGGAGGTGACACAGCTACACGTATGGTATAAGGTTGGCCTGATTCCACAGCCTGTGTTCTTTCTCCCATGACTATGAAACACACCGACGTCGTTCACGGGGCACTTACTATCCGCCAGGCTTGATGCTGGAGGTTTACAAAGCAGCCCTGGGCCCTGAGAGTTGGTGATGGAGCAGGTGGAGACGACAGGTGTGTGCAGGAACCCTCAGCTGACTGCCAGGTGTGCTGGGTGGGCGAGGAGGGCCTCGTGTGACTGTTCAGGAGGATTTGTTCTAGGCTGAGGGGTTCTCATGGTGGGGCAGGGAGGTAGGGTGACTTTGAGGAGGAGGATCACGGGAAGGCTGCCGTGTAGCAGGGAGGCCTCGAGTGCCTGGTTCAGGGGTTGTCAGTGGGTACGGGGTGACCTTGAATCCTTCCCCCACCCCATTCACCCCAAAAGTTGTTCCTAAGATGTGTGGATAAACTAGAAATTTTTGTCTCCACTTGTCTATGCCTTCTTGCATTCACCACTCTGGCCCTCTCTCCGAGGAGCCCCAGTTCAGCCCCCGTCCTTTTGCCTGGAGGCTGGGGGCTCTCTCAGCAGATCATTGACCATCTACTTGGCAATTTGGCTGCAGGTCTGATCAAGGCTGGGGTTTCTGGCTGGGGTGTGCTGCCCTGTGGCCCTGAATCTTTCCTTAGGTGGGGGGTGATGGGGAGGCTCCGTGAAGCTCCCACACGCTGTGGGAAGACCACACAGGAAACCGGCCTCATGCAACCCCCAGATTGAACACAGGATTCCGACGATGGCAATTTTTGTGCGAGGCGAGGGGCCCCATTGCAAGTCTTGGAGCACCTCATGGATTTCTGGGGGATGAGACCACGGGACGAGGGGAGACTTGTGAGGGTTTTTGCTCATCCGAGGGTCTCAGTTTGGAGCTTTTAAGATGCTGTAATGAGAAAGGTCTCCTTGCATTTGTGACGCTTGGAAAAATCATTCTAAGAGGCAACGCCAATGTGAATTGTGTTCTAATTATATATAAATTATATATAAATGTCAGGGTCCCTTTAAAAACACATCCTCATCTTTGGAAAAATGTGATGTTCAAAAAGATAGGGTTTCCCGCCTTCCATCCAGTTCCATCCAGTTGGGCCAATTTTGAGCCGTTTTGTGTATTTAACATGTTTTGTCCTTTTTTTGCTCCCTCCTGCCTCGTGCCGTCCAGGGTCCCAGAAAGCCCGTCTTCCTCACCATCGTGTCACACTCAGGGGTGTCTAGACAGCTCGGGATAAAGGTTTTTGTTTTTGTTTAATTCCTTCATCGTTCAGCCAGTCTTCCCTGAATGCCCGCTCTGTCTCGGCTGTCACGGTGCCTACGCCGAGAGAGATGCCCAGACAGCGCCGACCCGGGAGGCCGTGTCTGAGCTGAGTGCTGAGCCAGGACTGGGGTTCTTTCTCCCCCGCCCCGCCCAGGGTGTCTCACCACCACTGAGGTTTTGCTTTGCCATCAGCGTTTACATGTATTTTTTTCAAGGAAAATTTTGAACATACGCAAGAGCAGAGACTGGTATCGTGAGCCTCATGTCTTCATCACCCTGAGCAACACTTACCACTCGTTCACTGGTCTCCTTAGTGCGCATGGGGCGTCTTCCTTTCTGGAGAGGGTCCGAAGAGGTTCTTGTGCTTTGGGGTTTAAACTGTGTTCTCGTTTTCCTAGGCGGCTCTGCCAGGGCAGCACTGAGCTCCTGGGAAGGCCTGCTCGGAAAGGGGGCCGGGGCTCTGTCCTGCGTGTCTGGGAAGAGCAGGCGTGTGGACGCCGCATCCCCTGGCCCGAGGTTTCCCGCAGAGTGTCCGGGCTGCCATGTCGCAGCGGGAAGACAGCCCTTTGAACCAGAGCAGTCCGACTTTTATCTTTTTTTTTTTTTTTTTTTGAGGGGGGTAAGCTTCCGTTCAAGACTTAACTTTGGGGAGAAATAGTTTGAACTGCTGAAAATAAGTTGAGGGTCACTTTCCTAGAGGCAGACTGGGGACGGTCTTCTCCTGCCGCCTCCTGCCTCTGCCCTCCTCCCAAAACGCTTCAGTAAACTGCAGGAGCGGATCACGGTCAATTCCAGAGTGAACTGGCAGCACTCAGGATGGTTCTGCTCGAGTTGCCGGGTGTCGGCTTGATCCACCATGGGTTGGGTTTTGGGAGATGGTCTCTGTTTTCTTCCTGGGAAGGTGGGTTTAGAGCGTCCATGGGGAATTTTCTCGGTGGTGCTGAAGCACGCTCCAGTCCTAGCCAGATCAAATAGCTGTGTTTAGACAAAGTAGAAAAGTGGGGCTGACTTTCTCTCCTTAAGCCAGAGAGTGAGAAAGCACTGAGATTCAGGAGTCCTCGTGATGACCAAGTTTTTGTCTTGGTGCAACTGTTTCCCCTGAATTTTTTATAGGACCAAGCAGGTAGTACCTGACCTTTCTGGATATTAGCGGTGGGACGCTGTCTCTTCAAGACTCAGAGTGTATACAGCAGGAGCTAATGCAGGATTCTTTAGCAGTCTTCTGAGGTGTAATTCACAAGCCATGCAGTTCCTCCCTTGTAGATGTCACTTATGATTTTCAGTAACTGACAGTCGGGCAGCCGTCAACGCCATCCTGGATTCGTTTCTCCTCGCTCCTTCAGCGTGCTTTGCAGGGGGAACCAGGGTGGGGGTGGCAGTTTTCCCGAGCCCCGTAGATGTTGCAGGCAGGTATGACCGTGGAGATTTCTTGGGTGAGCAGCTCATGAGCTGAATTTTGTGAGAATGGGATGGTCTCCCGCCTTGTCATCGTACTGAAGTGGCACAGTTTTGGAAAGCACCTGTTGAAGGCTGCCCGGCTAGAGTTTTGGGCTGTGTGGAAGATGTAAAGTTGAGGTGTTCGGCGATAGCGCGTGCCGATTGTCCAAAACCAGGCCCACGGGCACGTGTGTCCCTGGTGGACCTGTGCGTGTTGCCCACCTTTCCTCCTGGGTTCAGACCAGTTGGCTTCATGTTTATTGAGCACTGCTATGTGGCACCATTCTTTACTTTCCATGCATTAACTTATTTACTGTTCCCAAGAACCCTGTTGAGTGGTGTTTATTATGCCCATTTTACAGATGGGAAAACCGAAGCACAAAAGAGTCGCATAACTTGCCTGGGGTCACATAGCCAAGAAGTCAAGCTGGACGCAGACCCAGTCTGTGCTCTGACACTGCCCCACATGGCCTCTGAGCGTGAAGAGGTCCGTGATCCGGTGGGATGGGGAGTGGGTCAGAAGGCAGCCGTCATTGGGATACAATGTGCAATGTAAGTTCTGTAATGTGAATGTGCCTGGGAGCTGCGGGGGAGAGAACTTTCTGGAGGAGAGAAGGAGAGGGTGCAGGAAGGGTGCCTGAAGTGTAGGAGGCACAAGAGCACAGCCAGGGCGCTGAGCACAGGTTTATGGGGTGCTGCAGCACAGGGTTAAGGCATGTCCAGCCTGCCCCCTGCTGTGTCTCGGTGGCTGTCCCTTAGCAGGCGCTGGTGAAGACTGAATGAACCAGGTGTCATTGGAGAGGCAGGAAAACTGGAGATCCTGAATCTTGTGTTTTTCCCCTCAGGAGTGACCGACACAACTCGACAATGCCCTCAAATGCCACTTGACATTTTCAGCATCTCTGCTGGGCTGTGAGTAGATCCGGCCGTGTGCGCTAAATCCTCCCTCCCCTGACCCCTCTAATAAACAAGACAGCTGGCCAGCTCCAAAAGCTGGGGGCTCCCCGTTCTGCGAGTAGCCGTCCTGGAGCCCTCCCGAAGGGCCTGCATGTCAGCGTCTTGACTCCCACTGCTTGCCTTCTGCCTGTCCACAGGGTGGGATCCGGAGTGAGGCCCCCTTTTGGTTCAGAAGCTGAAGGAGAGGGAGGGAAGTTAGCAAGGAGAAGGGCAGGACCCCAGACACTCACTTCTGTTCTCTGATAAATCACATAAAGAGCTTCAGAAAATTCCTGCCTCATCCCTGGGTTTCCCTCCGCCAGACTGGGGCGTAGGTCTTCTTACACAGCCTTGTTTTTCTCCAAGAAAAATCAGCCTTAAGCATCAGACGTTAATTACCTTCCCAAGGGACACTTCCCGTGGATATTTCGAGTGACAAGTGGCTTAGGTCTTGCTCCTAAATAAAATTAGGGTTTTAAACTGGGTCGCAAATTCAGATGCCCCCAGGGGCTGGGGAGGAGGTGCAAATGAGGCAGCCGGTGGAAGGCGATAGGGTAGGGGGAGGACTGTGGCAAAGCGGAATGCTGTGTCCTGTGTAAGAGGGTGGACTGTCTTACCCAGAGGAGTGGATTCCAGTGCACGAGGGCGTCCATTTCCTTTTCCCCCTAAGAGAAGCCAGGAATCCAGATATTTCAAAATGTAGGCAAATAACTTAGTGGTTTTTTGTTTGTTTGTTTTTAAGGAAACAACACAGAATAAAATGTCTGTGCCTCCCTGTACGGATGAGGAGGGCAAGGCCAAGGAGACCAGTGGGGTCACATTGCTTGGGGCTCGGGGCACTGGGACTAGACCTGTACCTACTGGTGCCTGGCCTGGCCCACTTCCCACCTCACCATGCCACATCCTGGGCAGAGCAGCAGGGCAGAGAACCAGCTCAGCAAATTCCCCTGCACCGAGAGGGACGGACTCTGGGGACAGAGCCCTAAGACGGCCACATCTGCCCACCTTAGCTCCCTACCGAAGGCACCTACTCAGGAATCAGCATTTATGGCTGCCTGTCGGGTGCCAGGCACCAGGCGCTCCCTGTACAGCGTCTCTGGTGGTCCTGACAGCGTACCTGGTAGGCTGTTATCCCCACTTTACAGATGAGGAAACTGAGACCTGAGAAGGTTCAACTGACTGGACAGAGTGGGATTTGAACGAGTCTGATTCCTGAGCCAGGGCTTATAACTGTGCGTGTTTTACAAAGTCCTATAGTAAGAAGTGCATCTTACCTGCGACCTAGTGCAGGCGACTCGCCCTGAGGAGCAGAGACGCCTTCTCTCTCATTTCGACCCACTCCCAGGGCATTGCCTGCCGTGTGGGGAATGTGGCCTGGAGGATGGGGCCACCCTGCTCCCCTCCTGGATGGGAACCTCGAGAGCACGGGCAGCTCCACCTACTGCTCCTCTGCTCACAAGGTTGCTGACTAATTCTCTTTGCAAACGGTTCAGTTTCACAGGCTAGAGTTTCCAGTAACTACGTGGGTGGATTTGTTTCATTTAAGGGGAAAACAAAACAAAACACAACACGGAGGGGGTTTTCTTTCCCAAGAAGAGCACTCGCCAATTATGGGTTTAGTGCGTGTGGCTCTGGCATCCTGGTACGGTTCTGCAGCCAGCGGGCCGCCTGGCAGGCCGGCTCTGAGGGAGAAGTCGCTTAGTCATTTACAAGCGGGGCCCAGGTGCAGGAGGTCAGGGAGGTGCGGCGGCCACGGGTCCTGCAGGGAACAGCAGCCCTGCCCTGCGGGGCAGGGGAGTGGAGCTGTGGGGGAGGAGGGTGCCGGTGAGAGAGCTGGCCGCACCGCCCTGGGGCTTGCTGCACCTCCCAGGGGACCCGGCCTGGGAAGGGGACACTCCCCAGCTGGCCAGCCACCTTCTTCAGGTGAGCTGGAGGTAGTAGTGTGCCCAGGCACGTCAGATCTGCTGGAGAAGGGGTAGGGGTGAGAGGCAGCCCCTAGAGGACAAGAGAGTGTGTGTGTGTGTGTCTTCCCACACAGGCTTGGCCAGGTAACATTAGTGTGCTGGTTTGGCGTGGGCAGTGGCCAAGCAGAGCAGACTACGGTGTTGGCGTTGGGCAGGGTCTCGGGGCCTCTGCCATGCCAGGCGTGACTCTTTAGTCACGGATGGTGAGGGGGCATAGGTTGTGGCAAAGGGGCTGATCCATGCAGGGGGCACCTCAGGGCTCTGGGCAGTCGCTGTGTACCAGCAGCTCTGGGAGTGTTTGGGCATCTTAGAGCCCAGACACGTCCCACTGCCCCCAAGTGCAGACGCAGGCGAGCTGCTGTGTGATCTCTCTGGTTCGTGGGTTTCTTCTCTGGAGGAGGCCTCTCCAGGAAGCCGTGTTTAGTCTGGGTGTGGGGGCTGGAGCAGTTGGAGGCAGGAGTCAGATGGAGGTGGCTGGAGTCCTGCTCTGGTACTTCCTGCCCCTGTGACCTGGGCCTCAGTTTCCCATCCGTGAAATGGGGGTATGAGAGCACCCCATGGGTGGGGTGAGTGGACGTGGGTGAGCGGCCAGGTGCTGTCCTTTCCGTAGCGGATCGAAGGCCTGAGGTGGGGTGGGGCCTTACCGCCCATGTGCCTTCCTGCTCTGAGGAGGGAACACGCCTTGGAATTTAGAATCCTTAATCCTGGCCTTCGAGAGCTTGCTTCGTATGCTTTCTGGAAAGGAAGGAGGGCAAATATACAAATAACTCTCAATATCATGTTAGGCAGAGGATGATAAAGGCAATGATAGGCGAGCGGAATTCTGGATCATTTTGATGGAGTTTAGGGTTTACTCTCAGCAGGTGAATCGAAGAAGGCTTCCTAGAGGAGGTGATGTTGAAGCTGGACCTTAGGATGTGTAAGAACTGGAAAGGGAGGAGGAAGGGAAGAAGGGAAGAAACCTGTCATTGGTGGAAGGGGATGTATGTGTGCAAAACCGCCAGGAGCTTAGATGGTACCTCGTGTGTAGTAAGTGCTTAATGGATACCATCCTCCAAATCAGTATGACTCCAGGATTTCCAGTTTAGGTATCTGGGAACCTGTTTTTTATAGATCTATTCTGTCTGCTTTTATAGATGTGGAAACTGAGTCTCAAAGAGGCCAAGTAATTTGTCTGGGATCCAGATCGGGAGCCAGATTCAAACTCATGGAGCTGGCTCCTTGGGCGGTGGTGTTCGTTCTTCGTTGACCTTCTGTTCATCCCATGTTTGTTAAGGCTCTGCGTGCCGGCCTCTGTCCTGCCCTGGTGGCCTTTGGGACACGCAGACAGGAAACAAGGACACAGGCGAAGGCCTCAGAGGAGTCCCGGCCCCGTGTAATTGTCCTTGTTGGGGTTTTAAGCCTGTGCTGTTCTGGAACTTCCCGGCGCCCTGGGCCTGCCGAGAGAGCCAGGCTGGTGTGAGAGTCTGACGGAGCGTCCCCCCCCAGAGCCAGGGGAAGCGGGGTGGGCAGTCGCGGCCCCTTGACAGCCGGGTGGGCCCACAGGAAGCAGCTGCCCTCACTCTCCCTTTCCGGCAGGTTGGGGAGCCGTGGCGTTGGTTCTGGGAAGCTGCGGCGTGGGGAGTGATGGCGTTGCCTGTGGCCTGGCAAGGGGGGTGTCGTGTGGTCTGGGCTGACCGCAGGCGAGGGGCGAAGGTGGGCATGGGCACCCACAGGCCCATGACGCCCCCGGTCCTCGGCTGCCCTGCAGAGGAGCAGTGGTTTGGCCCCCCGCTGTGTCCCTCCTCCGTCTGCACAGCCCCTGCTGTCTCTTCTCTCTGGCAGTGTCGGCCCTGCCTGAGACGCAGCATCCCCAGGCTGCCGTAGGGACAGGAGGCAGGGAACGAGGGCAGCGTCCTTCACCTGTGGCCCACGAGGCCCTCCTGCCATGTCCCTCTTCATCCCCGAGTCCCCCCCCCCCCACTCTCAAGCTTCCAGCATCCTGGGGAGACCATGAGTTTTGATTTGGCTTCTGACCTCGATCCCAGACAAATTACTTAGCTTCTTTGAGCCTCAGTTTCCATATCTATGAAAATGGGCCTGGGACTTATCTTACAGAATTGCCACAAGGCAAAGACTTGTGTGGCTGGAGCCTCATGGGCAGTTGTTTCCTTCATCAGAGAATTGTTCTTTGTATATCTAGCAATTTGGGCAGCTCGCCCAGTCAGTGCCTGTGCCGGGCTCTGGACACAGCTGGACAAGGCAGGGTCCCTGCCCGTGAGGATTTACTGTCTGTGGTGGGAACAGTCACATGAGCTGTAATTATAACACAGAGTGAGGGGTGCAGGGGAGAGTGCCAAGGAGGGACCCCTAGCCTGGAAACCTAGCCTTGGGGGGCTCCTGCAGGGAGTCCTGAAGAGTAGTTAGGGCCCAGAGAGGTGGGGCCAAAGGGGCAGCACAGGGAGGGCACCAAGCAGCAACATCACGGGGCTGCAGGTTGGTGTGTGGACACGGCGAGCTGGAGAGAGAGGAGGATGGTGGAGGCCGGGCCGCCTGAGCCACCACAGCCACAATGTGTCATTCACCATGGCCATGGAACATGTCCCACCCCTGTCAGATCAGTGCTTCACCAGGCATGGCTACTCCTCATCTGGGGCCTTGAAATGCAGGGGCAGGAGGAGAAGCCAGCTGGAGGGACGAGGTCCTCCTGGGGGCCCCCGGCCGCTGCTGTTCCCCTCTGAAGTCAGAGTGAGGAGGAGATGGGGACCATCTTGGGTTAGGGGCTTGGTGAAGTCAGCTGGCCTGCGTGGCTGATGTTGAGTGGGGAGAAGGCGTTACTGTGGAGCAGCCCCAGGGGTCCACTGGCGTAGAGAGAAGGGCCTGCAGGGGCCAGGAAGGGGCAGAGGAGAAAATGGATTGGGGTGGCAGGGCGTGATGGGTTTTATGTGGCTTTGAACCGTGGGCTTCTCCCAGGCCCAGGCGAGGCTGGTGTGGTTTGGGTGGGGGTGGTGTTGGTAGAGCCACCTCTCTGAGGGTGGGCTTCAAAGCAGTGTGCATCCTGGTGGCTGGAGGCAGGACAGCTCACTTTGAGTTAGCTCCTGCGTCCGTGCCCGCTGGTCTGTGGCCACCTGAGCTGCTAGCCTAAGGTGGGAAGATGCCTCCCTCTTTTTCTGTCCCCAGGCATCCAGCCCCAGACCTCCTGGGAGGACCCTGGCTGGGCCTGGCCCTGGGCCGGCCACCTGCCTGCCTGGTTCTGGGATCAGAGGCGGGACACTCTCCTCAAAAGGGTGGAGAGGAATCCGTATTTTCAAGGCCAGTGGGTCAAGTGGCTTCTGTTGAGGCAGCCAGCCAGACTTACCTGCTCAGGACAGGGCCAGAGTCCCCTGCCAGGGCCTCTAGATGTCCAGGTTGGTGTCTGTTGCTCACTGTTTCTGGACACCCCGCCCCTCAACCTTGGTTTCTCTTTGCCTCCCTCCTGAATTTGCAGAGCAGAAACTTCCTTCTACAAGTATTTACTGGGCCCCCCTATATGGCAGCCATTGTTCCAGGCGGTGGAGTGGGGGGGGGTGTTGCAGCAGCAATAAGACACACTGGAAGGTGATAATTAACCATCATTGCCTCTCGGGCCAGGACTGCCCTCCGTGTGTTGGGTGTGTCTCTATCTTCAGGTCCATGTGCAACACCTCCTTCCTCCCTACTCCAGCCAGATGGCTTTAACTCCTCTGGCCTCCCCCCTGCCCGCCTTACCCCAGTCTTGTGCAGATGTGGGGGGTCCCTGCCTCCCCTATTTGTTTGGGAGGTCCTGGAGAGCTGTGGGAGCCCCTTGTATCTTGGTGTTCTAGAGCACACTATTGCTGGGGGGATTTCTACACAGCAGGTTTGCTTAGTGTTTCTAGCTTATTCCTGGATGCTCAAGGAAGCATGCACCCACCCCCTTCCATTTTGCAGGTATTTCAGGCAATGGAGCAGGAGAAGCGTGACGCAGGTGAACCCCATGTCTCTAAGACAGCTGGTGATATGGAGCTGGGGCTGGTCCCCATGCTCAGTGCCTGGCCCGGGGGCTTGTAAGAAATCCAGGAGGCACTTGGGAGTTCTGGGGGATGTGGTGGGAGTCGCTGAAACGTCCTCTAGGGCAGAGACCTTGGTCATCACTGTTGGGTCCTGGTGCCTGCCTAGCACAGTGGCTGGGACACGGTGGGGGCTCAGTGGGAACGTGCAGAAAGAAGGAATGAATGAACGAATGAATGAGCTAGCCAGCCTTTTCACCCACAGTGGAAAAGTTAGCGTCTTTGATCTAATCAGCTCATATTCCCTGGTTGTCTGTTGCCTGTCTTTCTGTCTGTCTCCCTGAAGGCAGGAGCTCCGTCTACCTGTTTCGGCACCCCCAGCACCTAAGACAGTGCCTGGCACACAGTGGACTGAATCGGCCCGTTGTTTTTCAGCCATCACTTTATCCCGGCTGTAGGGCTGACCACCTCCCCTGGTGGCTGCCCCCACTCCAGCTGATCATGGCCTTCCTTCTGAAGGTGCCCTGGAGAGCGGGCTCCGTGTCTCTTGTTTCCTTGGGGGAACTTTTCGTTTACATCACTGGTGTTTTTGAAGCTGCACCTGCTGTCGTGGCCAGTTTTAGTAGGATGGAATTATGGGAAGCTCTGCACACAAAGGGTTGGCGTGACTGAGAGGGCTCACGCCGCAGGCTCCAGTGGAATACCCTCCCTCCTTTTAAAATGGGCGTCTTGCTTCTCCTCTGCTCCATTTGCTTCTCTGAATTCCTGAGTCTCTGACCCACTCCCCAGGCCAAGGCGATGGGACTGACTGGCTGAAAAAGGCCACAGTGTAATTACAGGTACTGAAAATAGTCCTATTTCCCTTTGAACCTTCTCCTCCTCCCCGCTCAAATACACACACATGCACACACACGCGCAGCTGAAAAAAGCTCTTAAACCTTCTTAGTTTAGTCTGCAGAGGCATCCCAGGCGGGGGGCCTTAAACATTTGCATTCCTTGGGCTTAGCTGCTTCTTTTGAGTGTCAAGTTTCTGGGTTAGTGGTGCATGGAGGGGAGGCCAGAACTCTTGACAAAGAAAGCACGTGTGTCTGGTGGAATTCCAAGCATCCTGGATGGCATGGGGTGGGCTCCAAGCACTAGGCCCCATTCTTGGGAGAGAGCAGACCCTGTGCGACTTTATCTAAACTTGCCCTGACCTGTTAGTCGTCACCTTGGTACCCGCTGGAGTGGTGTTTCTGCAGCTCGCTTCTTCAGACCTTTAGTGAACGCTTGCTATTCAGCCAAAAATGGGTAAGGGAGCAGTTCGAGAAGCTCGTGAACCAGTGAGGGAGACAGACGCAAGCAGCTCATTAATGCTGTATTTCATCACGTCTGACACCCATCAAGAGGAAGGGTCACCATTTTTAAATAAGCTGCCAATTGTGGCTGTAACATGCGGTCGACTCTGGGACCCGCTGATTTCAGCGATGTTCAGGTGTGAATCATGCTGAGTCACAAGAGGCAGGAGGCGGGCACTGGACGGGCCTCAGCATGGCCGAGGTCATGGGCGAGTTTCGTTCAGCTGCGCGGGGATCTCGGGTGGCCGTTTACGGGCGGAATGGGCTGGTGGTGCAGCAGCAAGACCAATGCCCATGGGCGCCACTGACCGAGTGCTCACTGTGCGTGGCCCCGTTCTGGGCTCTCGCTGTTCATTTACTCGCTGTGGGGGAGCAGCCACGATGTGTCTGTTGTGCAGATGCGCAAAGGCCGTCCAAGTACCTCACTCCTGGGACTAGCACTGGGCAGGGGATTTCAGTACCCACTCTCCCTGAGGTCCCATCCTATAAGGATCTTGCTTGGCTCTTTGGTAACAACCCAAATCCCTGAGGCTTCATCCCTAGTACCTGAGTGCCTTCTCCTTTGTCTTGGACCCATCTCTGTAGCTTTTCTCTAACGAGCACTTGGTGTGTACCAGGCTCCGGGATGTGTGTGCACGGCATTGTCCAACCTTCACACCATCCCTGTGAGACAGATGTGTTATTGTCCTCGTTTTGCAGATGGGGATGGGGCCCAGAAACTGTCAGGTCAGAGCTAGGGAAGGGTCAAAGCTGGGATTTGAACCCAGGGTTGTCAGCTCCAAAGCCCGTGCCTGTCTCTCACTTTCACAAGTTTTCAACAGATTCTCATTGGTTATTTCTCCCCAATTTGTATGGTGACTTGACCTGTTGGCAAGTGGGGTTTAAAAGTCCTGACTTGATGGTTGATTAACAAGGGGTGTATGTGAAGAAGGCCAGGGTACAAGTGTTCCTCAAAGCCTATGAGAAACGGAGAGATGGGGGCCGGCCCCGTGGTTTAGCGGTAAGTGCGCGCGCTCCGCTAGTGGCGGCCCGGGTTCGGATCCCGGGCGCGCACCGACGCACCGCTTCTCAGGCCATGCTGAGGCCGCGTCCCACATACAGCAACTAGAAGGATGTACAACTATGACATACAACTGTCTACTGGGGCTTTGGGGTAAAAAAAAAAAGGAGGAGGATTGGCAATAGACGTTAGCTCAGAGCGGGTCTTCCTCAGCAAAAAGAGGAGGATTAGCACAGATGTTAGCTCAGGGCTGATCTTCCTCACAAAAAGAAAAAAAAAGGAAAAGAAAGAAACGGAGAGATGGGCCAAATCTTGGGGAGGCCAGGACTACCTCTGGTTCCACCAAGGCCGAAAATTGGCAGAATATTCCGGAGGGTCAGGTGAGCCAGCACAAAGTGGCAGGTGGTTGTGCAGTTCGGTCCTGCTCTGGCCACTCCGATGCTCAGCAGGAGGCTGCGGCACAGCAGTGGAGGCCCCTGTGATGGAGGGGAGCGCTGTGCTGGGCCATCCGACACCTCCAGCCCCCACCCCGGCCCCTCTTTCCTTTGTTGTCTGGCTGCGTCAGACGTCTGGCCTTGCAGCGAGGTTCCTGAATGGGCCTTGGAAATAGGTCACTCCCTTCCCGTGCCGCCGGCACTGACCGGCATGTGACCTTCCCCGTGGTGACAGTGTCGGGCCGTCACTCTTTGATGCTGGCTGTGGAGGGGCAGCGAATGTCTGGGGGCAGGGTGGCTGCCCCTCCCCTGCTCTGGCCTTCCAGGACTTCCCCGCCTCCGCAGCGCCTGCCTGATGCTCCTGCCAGCGGCCCCTCCTCCTCTCGGCCATACTGGAAAGGGGAAACCCACACTCCCGACCCTCTGTCTGAGCATCCGACCTTTTCTGCTCCACGAAGTCCCCTGGCTGGGCTGGCGGCTTTAACTGTCTCAGTGGAGCAGACTCATTCCTGCTGGGCCGGAGCCGACAGGGGCTGGCGGCTTGACTTGGCCCCTCTCCGGCCCCCAGTCCCTCTGCCTGGCACTCAGCAGCGGATGCTCCTTCCGCAAATCGCTGAGGTTTTTCCATTTTCTCCCCACCACTGGTTTGGGGAGTCGTCCCTCAGGGCCTGTTGGCAGAGATCATGGTGGATCTCGGAAGATACTTGCTGTATAGCCCAAGTGCCAAGGCTGACTTTAGAAGGTCCGAGATACAAAGTGGCCCAGTGCCCGGAAGTCAGTGCTGGACCATGTTGCCCCTCACCTGGGCCTGGAGCCCTGTCTGCAATGGAGGGCTTAATTTGGGTTTAATTTTCAGTCTTCATGGAATTCAGATGTGCACAAAGCAGAGAAGGGAGAACATAGACACATCTCCCTCCAAGGAGGTGGTTTTTTTCCTCCTACCTGGCTGCCCTGTATCTTCAGGCACCCAGAGCCCAAGCTGGGCAGATTCTGGAGAAGCAGCCTTTGCAGATCCTTAAGGCTTCCTGGGCCTCAGTGGGACAATGCCCTGTCCACACCATCGACATCCGCTGCTGGGCTTCCAGGGTGATGAGGAATAGGTTTCTGCTGCGGTGCTCACAGGCCACAGGGGCCATGCAGCGCGGGACCTTGGAACCATGGGGCTGTGGGCCTCTTCCCTCCCTTCCTCTCGGATCCTTCCTCCCTGTGGCTGGTGGGAAATTCGGGGGGATTTTTCCTACAGGAAGGAGAACCAGGATACAGCCCCTAAAAGGAGGTCACGTGCAGGCTTGATGGGTACCAGCTCCCCTTGGCCACCTGAAATCGAGCTCCAGAATCCCTCCTTGGGGCATCCTGCTTGCTCCATTCGGTCACAATTCCTAGGTTTTTTTCCATTTCTTTTTTCCTAGGTTTTTTAGGCCGTATCTTTTTTGTGTGCCAAAGTAGGGGACCAAATCCCTGGTGGATAATCACACATTCATGCTTTTCTAGCAAGTTGACGCGTCTGATGCTGCTTGAGTGGGCTCCAGGTGGGCAGCTCTGTTCTTCTTGCTACCGTGGACCCGCTGCAGGCACAGTGCCCGCATGTAGTGGGACTCACAACAATTCCTTGCATCAGTGAATTGTGTCCTAATTAGCTGTCATCATATCCATCACCCTCTTCTGTGGTAGGTTCCACTGCGATTCCATTGCTCAGCACGTAGTAGGTCCTCCATGAGGTTTTGGTGGGGAATGTGGATTGCATTTGGTGCTGGGTGCACGTCCCTTGCTGTCCTCTCCGCTGTCTCTTTGTGCCGGGCCTCGGATGGCTCGGCTTGGAAGGGCTTGGGTCCTGGACGCCGTGTACCCGAGAAGGAGGCCAGCGGGGGGGTTGGGGCAGAGTCCAGACAAAGCCTGATTGTGCCCTCGGAGAAAACCCAAACCTGGGGTTCCCTGAGACTGCAACTGCCAGTGCCCGGCGCGCCTCATTCCCATAAAGGGAACTTTGTGTGTGGCTCCCGGCGGGAGGAGAAGGCAGCCAGCGGCTCCCGGCGCCCAGACTCTCCCTGGGAACAGACAGGACCACCTTGGAGCCACAACTCACTGTGATGATAACTCCTGTGACCCTTGACCTCTTAGAGCTGACACCAGGCCAGACGGTCATTGTCGGATCCAGACCAGACACATTCTTTCCAGGAAAACCAAGAGGATGGGCAGCAGGGGTGGGGCTGTGATGGGAAGACCTCGTGAGTGCGTCTGTGCCAGGCGGGCAGTGGGGGGCCGTGGGAGCCCTGTCTGGAAGCACAGCCACCCGCTGGCTGCTGCCCCCTGAATGGAGGGCTTGTGTGGACGCTCGAAGCTGGGACCCTGGGCTCAGCGTGTGGTAGCTGATGGGGCCTGCTTCTGCTCCCACCGCTGGCTCGGGGTTTTCCAGAAAAGATCAGCTAGTGTAGGCTGAGGGAAGGTGCTGAGGCTGCCCCCCTACTTTCTGGGTACCAGCCAGCCCTGCACACTGGGGACGGTTTGGCTGCGTAGTGGGGAGCTCTTGTCACATCTGGGGACTGAGTTCTCAAGGAATGAGAGGCCTGGAGGGCAGGCTGGGGGCAGAGGAGCTGCATATTGGTTAGGGGAAGGTTCCAGAGCAGGTAGGGGACAGGCATATGGACACTTGACTACCCTTTCAGAAAGATGGTGTAGGAGAGGAGGCCCGAGGCGTTGCTCCCACGGAGGTGGCATCTCTGTGGAGTGTGGTGGTGTGGGCAGGTGGCTCCATGGGATGGAAAGAGCCACTCATTCATTCACTGAGCACCTACGATGTGCCAGGAGCTGCTCTAGGCCCTGGGACACAAAGGTGAACAAGACACCCGCCCTCGTGAAGCATGTATTCTTGTAGGAGGACAGGTCTTAAGCAGATAACCAAGTGAACATCATCAGAGAGTGCTGTGGAAAAGAGCTAAGTGGGGTACGGGGGCAGGAGTGCTGGGGGCAGAGAATGGTTGCCATTTAAGGTCGAGTGGCTGGGCAAGGAGGCCTCAGCGACGAGACGACCTTTGAACAGAGGCCTGATGGAAGTGAAGGAATAGCCAGCTGGGTACCCAGGCCCAGTTTACCTCGTACCAGGCAGAGGGCTTGGGGTGTGCAAAGGCCCTGAGCTAGGAGCTTGGCATGTGCCAGGAGCAGCCAGAAGGCCAGTGAGGCAGGACAGAGAGGAGAGGAGAGAGGAGGTGCAGGAGGCCGACGGTGAGGGCCTCTGGGCCACTGTGGGATACGTACTTTTCACTGAGTTGAGCCACCGAGGATGTCAGGGCACGGGAGGCTGGTGCTGGGGCCCAGGAGGGAGCAGCGAGGTGGTGAAGGTGGCTGCATTCTGGATAGACTGAATGTAGGACCGATGGAGTTTGCTCCTGGACGTGCTTGGATTTCTGCCCCATCACTGGCCCACGAGGCGACCATGGATAAGGTGCGCCCCCGTGAGCCAGGGCTGCTCCCGCCTCCTTCAGCGGACACTTATCTGGCACCTGCTGTGTGCCAGGCTCTGGACCAGGTGCTAGAACAACCTGGTCCCTGCCTCCAAGGGGGGAGAGACAGGTAAAAAAAACAGTGGTCACAGCGTCTGTCCCCCCTGCATGAGGTGACCAACGGGAGGGGGCTTGGGTGGCTAGCTTGTATTTGAGGAGCAGGTGAATGAGTGGAAAGAACGCACAGGTACCGAGAGGACACAGAGTAGGGGCATCTGCATGATGCGGGAGAGGTCAGGAAGGCTTTCCAGAGGGATCCTGAGTCTGGTTTCAAAGTCTCCGTGGGAAAAAGCCTGATAAGAAAGCCAGGACATTCCAAGTGAAAGAAATATCATAAGCAAAAGAGTAAAATCTTTAAAAAGCTTGGCTGGTGAGCTGGTTAGGATTTTTCCAGTAGCAAGGGACAGAAAACCGAATCCAAACGGCCTCAAGCAAAAATCGGCTGGTTTGCTGAACTATAAGCAGCTAAAAAGTCAAGAGGTTTCAGGTACAGCTGGATCCAGAGGCTCAAACCCTGGCATCTGCAGTTGCCTCTCTTTCTTTTTAAGCGTCTGTTTTCTTTCTTTTTGGCCTTGTTCTCAGAAGGTCATTTAAGCAAAAGTCTCAGGATTTTGGCTTTGCCTGGCCTGTATACTCACTGCCATGGGGGTGGGCGATGCCCAGGTGCAGCAGACTCAGGCCATGTACCCACCCCTGGAGCCCCGGGCTAGAGCAGGACCTACCCACAGCCCAGGGCCAGTCCTCAAGAGAGACGTGAGGTGTGTCCCCAGAACAAGAGAAGCCCGGTGCTGGGCAGAGGAGTCTGATGCCCACCCCTACGTGTTAGGGACACTGTGCGTGTTTTCATCGGGCTGTTGTGTGTTTTGGGGGAGGAGGGTGGTGGCAGGGAAGGGAGGGGAATGAGGCCAGAAAGATGGTCAGAACCAGGTCATAAAACACTTTTATATGTGAGAGTCTGACCATTGTCCTTGAGGTGGCCCTGTGCCTGGCATGTAGTAGCTGCTACATAGACACTCAGTAAACTTGCCAAGGTGACCTGTGTGTTTCACGGATGACCTCTGGATGGTTCTAAGCAGGGAAGCAGCACAATCAGATGAGCGTTTGAAAAGGCACCGTGCGGAGCCTGGCTGGGCTGGAGGCGGGCTGGGAGGGTGCATGTGGTCAGGGCCTCAGGAGCAGGCTCAGCACAGAGCCTGGCCCAGGGGAGGCCCCTCCCTGCTCCCGCTTCCTCCTGCGGTGGGCTCTCACACTCGCTGTGATGCCCCTCTCCATATGAGGCCGTCTGGACAAATTTGGGCGGCGGACTTGAATCCTATCATTAGCTTTCCCCCAGCATCCTCTCAGCCCCCGTCTTGTCCGGAGAGCTGTTGCGCTCACTTCCCTCTTTTAGCTGCCGGCTCATGTCTGTGGCGGAGGAGCTGGGTGTGTTTCTAAAAGCAGCCGGTTGCCCGGTGAGGCTGCCTTTTCTCTTGGGTGGCCCTGCTTCCTGGGCTGGCAGCAAGTTCCCGGCGGTTGAATTTCTTGTCCATAAAAACTTGAGGGAAGATGTATTCAGGTCCCTTTGTCTGCCCTGACTCCTCCCAGGAGCAGAGAAGATGCCACAAGGGGTTTGGGATCCTTGAGGTCAGAGTAACGCGCCCACCCCACCCCTGCAGCCCCTGGATTCTGTCTGTCCCCAGGAGTGTGGCTGGGCTGGCCGCTGGCACTGGAGGGGTCGGGCAGAGTGTTCTCCCTGGGGCTGAATTTGCTCTTCCCTGCCTTCGGTTGGTTGGGCCTTTGGTGCTCATGAGATTTTTTGGATAATGAAGCATCACCCCGCAGGACTGCTGAAGAGCTGGGTTCTCACGCCCCTTTTCTGAACCTGTCCCTCACCCGCCTGCCATGGAGGCCACCAGACTTGACCCTGTGGAAGCACTCCGAGCGGCCAGAAGTGCCCACAGAAAGTCAGTGCTTGGTGTCCGAGTAGTCGCCCCAAACCACCCCTCGAACTGTGGCTAAAGGCACAACTTGAGTGGCTGAGAGTGTGAGAGATGGGAGGTCGCTCCCCCAGGGTCACTGACTGCCTGTGGCCCCATGTTTTCCTGGTGGGTGGGCTGGCCTGAGAGGACCAGACTGAGGGCTGGAGGGCCCCGTGGGGGAACTGGGTGGGGTGTCTGAGAACTCCTCAAAGCTACTGTGCCCACAGCTCGTCCTGCAGGGGCCCAGGCCCACCTTCCGTAAGGGAGCCACTGGGTGAGGTCACCCTTGCTCTCCCGCCCCCGCCTGCCAGCCCCGTGGTCGCCACAGCTCTTCCTTCCCACCCGCCTGGCAGCAGTGGCCGCCCCGGGCCGACTGTTTCCAAGGGGCTTTCCTCGTCACTGCAGTTTAGTCTACGTTCGTTTAATTTGAAAGACTTATTGCCTCTGAGTCAAAACACAAAAATCCCCCTGGATGCGCCATGGTGCTACTGCGGGAGTGGCTGGCGCCTTCTCTGGGGGGTCCCTAATCCCTCCCTTCCTGCCTGCAGCCAGGTGGGGGAGGCTCCTGGGTCCCCAGAGCCCCGGCCTCCCCCAACCCCGGGCTCTTCTGGGACAAGTGTCAGGGTGATTCCTTTCTTTTTTTTTGTGAGGAAGATCGGCCCCGAGCTAACATCTGCCAATCCTCCTCTTTTTTTGCTGAGGAAGACTGGCCCTGGGCTAACATCCATGCCCATCCTCCTCCACTTTATACGGGACGCCGCCATAGCATGGCCTGACAAGCGGTGCGTCGGTGCGCGCCCGGGATCCGAACTGGCGCATCCCGGGCCGCCACAGCGGAGCGCGCGCACTTAACCGCTTGCGCCACCGGGCCGGCCCCTGATTCCTCATTCTTGAATAAATCTGCTGCGTCTATTGGGAAAGAGACGAGCACAGCCCCCCTCGGTCCGTGTGCTGAGCCGCTGAGGGTGCCGGCTGATGCCCTGAGCCAGTGGCCTCCAGGGGGCTGCCCCTAAGACGGTCTGCCGGGGTGTGAGAAGAAATTCATAGCTCTATTTTTATCTCCTCCTGTTTAATTTCCTTTTTTTTCTGGTGTGTGTTTCATAACATATATTATCTATCGATAGAGAAGCATGTTAGTATAATGTATGTACAGTATATGTCTTTTGGGGGTTACATGCTTAAAAGTTTGCTAATCGGGTGCATAACCAAAAAAGTACACTCTGCTGTAAATGAGGCTCTGGTTTGTGAAGGGAGGGGGTGTCACCGGGGGTCCAGGGAAGACTGTGGTGGGGGAAGTACAGGTGCGGGGGAAGGAGGGAGTGGGCAGGCATGGGGTGAGCAGATAGCAGGGTCCTGGCACTTCTCTGTGCTTTGGGTGCTGGGTGTCATCCCGGTGCATATGGACGTGGGGGCCTAGGCCTGCTGGTACAGCCCTTGGAGGAGTTTGGGGGAGAGATTTGGCCCCTGCTTCTTCCGTGGTAGACACCATTTCCTCAGGTCTAGACCAGGGGTCAGCAAACTCTAAGGGCCAGAGAGTAAATATGTAGACTTTGTGGACCGTATGATCTCCCTCACGACCACTCGACTCTGCCATTTTAGGGAGCGGGAATGCCAGAGACAATATGCAAACAAAAAGGCATGGCTGTGTGCCAATAAAACTTTTATTTACAAAAACAGACAGTGGGCCAGGTTGGCCCGTGGGTCATCATTTGCCAAATCCTGGTCTAGATGAAGAGGACGGGCCCAGTGGGGCTCAGAACTGGCCTTGGTTACCCACCAAAAAACAGGCTCCTGACCTTGGACTCACAAATGAGTGCTCTAGTCAGACCTACACTTCGGGGGGACTTGGGAGCATGGTGTGTACCCCGCAGAGACTTTGCGTAGATGGAACAGGTAAACAGCCCCTTAATCACGTTGTATAACACTCAACTCTGAGCACAGTTTACACCTCCTTTAGAGCCAGGTAAGGGTGGCTGTGGGAGGAGGCTGGGGCCCTGCTCGTCGTAGAATCCAGAAGCAGCAGAGCTGAAAGAGATCCGGAGGCCCTCCAAGCTGGCGTCCCTTGGGCTGTTGTGGGAAAATGTAGGGGGAGGGGAACCATATCCCCTTCTCTTCAAGTGTGGGAACTGTTCGAGTTAAACAAAACCTGCCAAGGTTCTGTCCTGCAGGACTTCTCAGAGCCTTTAAGATGCTCATGGGCTTTGTGGCCTTCTAGGAGGAGATACAAACGTTTCTCCAAACTCAGAAACAGTTTTTCATGTGCTTAAGACTCTGTCCAAGCACTCTGGAGAAGAGCTGATCTCCTTCAACCCTTCGTTTTATAGACGTGGAAACCTAATGCCCAGAGGGGCCAATGTCTTGCTCAGGGTGACACAGAAGGCTGGTGACAGTGTTGGAATGCACACTGAGTTCCTACTCAGCCACTTCCCTCCTGGCTTGGCAGAGCCGTGGAGTTGAGGTGCCCCCCCCAACCTTGTCCTGATATAGAGTCACAGGTGTGGGTGTCCTGGGTTGTACTTCTGGCCACGTTGAGACGGTTTTGTCACAGGGATGCACTGCCCCTTTTCACCTGCAGCTCCCTCTGTCTCAGGGCTTCTCAGCCGTGGCACAGTTGACATTATGGGCAGGATAACTTTTGATGTGGGGGGCTGTCCTTGCACTGTAGGATATTTAGCAGCATCTCGGGCCTCCACCCACTAGATGCCAGTGGCACCCCCCACCCCTAGATGTGACCACCAAAAATGTCCCCAGGCCAGTGTCTCCTGAGGGTAAAAATCACCCCGGTCGAGAACCACTGCTCTGTCTTAAGTCAACACGTGTGGAGCCTCCATTTGCTGGAATTCGCTGGTAAATGATAGAAAAATTTGCCCGAGCTCCAATGGAGTGTAGGAGAGTTCTCTCCGGGGCACGGGGCAGGGGAGGAGGCACCCCAGGAAGGCTGCTGGAAGAGTCCTGAAGGTTGGACACAGTTCAAGGGGAACCACAGGTGGCTCTGTTCTGCCTTAGGGTCAGGTGCCCCCAGTTGAGGGCCCCTGGGTGCGGGAGGGAGAGGGAGGCAAAGGCGAGATCCTGAATGGATGAAGGGGGTGTGTGCCACGGTCAGGGGACGTCACATCAGGGCAGGAGGGAGATTGCCTTGCAGCTGAGGAGTGATGGAGTGTTCTGGAAAGGCGACGTGGGACGATGGGTGGGACAGGTGAGAGGAGCGCAGAGGCAGTGAGGGTGGAGATTGTTTCGAGAGGTGAGCCTGACAACCAACCAGAACTCAGTGCTAGAGTCCAAGAGACCTCCAAGATCTCGGCCTTGGACCAACAGCTGGGAGGATGGGGGGCTTGGGTGTGGACATGTACAGTGGGAGGGATGTGGAAGACATTCTGTGGGTGGTGTCACCCTACGGACATTTTATTCTCAAAACTTTGATGCTATGAAACTTTTGGAGTCTTCTCCAGGGCTGATTCCCAGAGTCCATGGAGGAAAATTGCCCTGGGTGACGGACAGCTGATTCCATGACCCAGGAGCAGGTTGCCACATGTTTGTGCAGAGAAAAAGAGAAGGCTGATGGTCTGTGAGGGGCTCATACCACCATTCGGGGTACGCAGGGCGTCCTTTCTCACCCAAATTTGTTAACAATTGCTGGGTGTCTGAGTTAGGGCAGGGTGCACATACCAAGGTTTTGTTTCAGTCCAGCATGAGGTCGTGGCAAGGAAAGGGCCTGCACCCTGTGGTTGGTTGGTTAGTTAGTTAGGCGTCATTTAAGGTGATGGGGAACTTGCAGAGGGTTCAGAGAGTCTGCATGGTTGTGTAGTCACGGCTTCTAGGTGGGTGGGTGGGATGGACTTCCACAGGCAAGTGTGTGAGCCAGGGGAACAGGAGTAGCTGTTAGAACCAGCGAAGGTTCGAGAAAGCCTTTCTGTGCAAAGTGGGCTGAGGTCGGTGTGGGAATGGCCTTTGGTGCCCAGCTCAGAAGTTTCTAGCTGATCCTATATGCAGGAGGAAGCCACTGAAGACGTCAGACCAAGAAGATCATGATGAGAACCATGCACATTTAAAGGAGAATGCGTGCACATACCTAGGGGGCTTTCTTCACAAGGTGCACCCAGGAGACAAGACACAATCTGCATCAGCATTGTTAATAGTTGTCAGTTCTGCATGGAAAAAACAGGGGGTTTGGTGCTTTCAACCTTTGTGCTTGACTGTAGGTAATTTTTTCCACGATGAAAATAGCTTTGTTGTTGTTCCTGATTATGTTGCACATTCATTGTGAAGACTCTGAACGATGCATGGTATGTGAATATGCAGCAGTACCAGCCACCTGAAATCCTGAGTGCCAATGGTCATATTCTGACAGCCAGTATACACACATTGGTAACTTCATGTGGACACATTCGTGTTTGCCTACCACCACTTCTCCTTTCTTCCCCCCCGCCCCATTCCCATCCCAGGCTGATCTTAACCTGCAGCATGTCTTTATGTGGCAAAATACACATAACAGAACTTGCCATCTGTCTTAGTCGTCTCGGGCTGCTATAACAGAATACGATAGACAAGGTGGCTTAAACAGCAGACATTCATTTCTCACAGTTCTGGAGGCTGGGGAGTCCAAGATCAAGGTGCTGGCAGATCTGGTGTCTGGTGAGAGCCTCTTGCTGGTTTGCAGACAGCTGTCTTGCTATATCTTCACAAGGTGGAGAGGGAGATGGTCTCTGGTGTTTCTCCCTATAAGGGCACTAATCCCATTCTTGAGGGCTCCACCCTCATGACCTAATCACCTCCCCAAGGCCCACCTCCAAACACCATCACGTTGGGGGTTAGGGTTTCAACATATGAGTTTTGGGGTGACACAAACATTCAGTCCATAACACCGTCTTAACTGTTTTTAAGTGTAGAGGTCAGTAGTGTTAAGTACATTCACACTGTTGTGCAACCATCACCACCATCCATTTCCCCAACTCTTTTCATCTTACAGAACTAAAACTCTGTCCCTGTTAAACAACTCTCTATTTCCCCCTCCCCCAGCCTCTGGCAGCCACCTTTCTACTTTCTGTCTCTGTGAATTTGACTATTCTTGTTACCTCATGTGAGTGGAATCATACAGTATTTGTCTTTTTGTGACTGGCTTATTTCACTTAGCATAATGTCCTCAAGTTTCATCCATGTTGTAGCATGTGTCAGAATTTCCTTTTTTAAGTTTGAATAATATTCATTGTATGGATAGACTACATTTTGCTTATCCATCCATCCATCAATGGACACTTGGGTTGCTTCCACCTTTTGGCTACTGTGAATAATGCTGCTGTGAACACAGGTGTACAAATATCTGTTCGAGACTCTGCTTTCAATTCTTTTGGACATGTACCCAGATATGAAATTGCTGGATCATACAGTAATTCTATTTTTAGTTTTTTGAGAAACTGCCCTACTGTTTTCCATAGTGGCTGCACCATTTTACATTCCCACCAACGGTATACAAGGCTTCCAATTTCTCCACATCCTTGCCAACATCTGTTATTTTCCAGTTCTTTTTTTTTCTTTAACATACACCTCTTATTGAAGGTTAATACACCCAAATAGTTCCACACCTTCCTGCCTGCCCAGGCATATATGTGTATGTATCTTTGGGGACATCATTGTTTTATTAAAATGGACTCGCCTTTCGTATTCCATCCACTCTTCTCACTGAATGTGTGTGGAAATGCCCCCGGGCTCCCGTGTGGTTCTACCTTGTTATTTTAATTGCTGTGTAATGGTTCCTGGTACAAACATACCAGAGTTGTCCACCTGATCCATCGATGGCAATACACTTAATTTGGAGTGACCGAAAATGGCAGTGACTCTGTAACAAACACTCAGTACAGGTTTCCTTGGTACGGGTGCTTTTGTTCTGGGCTGAAGCCCCAGGAGTGGAATTGCTGGGTTGATTGCCAGTTTGTTTTCCAAAAACTGCACTGACTCGGATTCCATCAGCCATATGGGCACACGCTCCCCCCACCCCAGCAGCAGGTGCTATCTCTGTATTGACTCTGTAGAAATCTGGGGGGTGCAGAATGATAGCTCATTGTTACTTAATTTTGTGTTTCTCCTTTTACTGGGAGGTTGGGCATCTTTTCATACAGGTTTATTTGCCGTTTGCATTTACCTTTTTTCTAAATTGCCTGTTCACATCCTCTGGCCATTTGATTATTGTGCTATAAAAGGACCAGAAGCAAATGTGACAAACTGTTGACAGCTGTTCATTTTAGGTGTTGAAAATATGTGTCTCTTTTGTACATTTTTGAATTACAAATTTTTAAAATGAAAAAAACCTTCTAAATGAGATTGTTTTTGGAAGACTGTTTGGGGTCAGAGATGCGCTGTGGGCAGGGAGACCAATTCAGAGGAGTTGAGTGACTTGAACAATGAGAGTGAGGACAGATTTGGGCAATTATGGGGGAATTTATGTCTTTGGGGATAATGTGGGAAGCCCAGAAGAGGAGGAACCCGGGAGATGAGGGGTTTGGATCTGGGTGACCAACCAGGAGGATGCGGACAGAAGTTGGCAGAGCTGTAGAGGCCGGGAGGGGCTGCATCTGAGTGGGGGGGGGGGGCGGGGTTGCCGTAAGAGCGATGCTGTTGGGTGGATGTGTCAGGGTCGAGGGGAGATGCTCGCTGGAGCCTCGAGAGCAGAGGAGCCCGTGTTTAAGGGGCAGGAGGAAGAACTGGCGAAGGAGCTAGGGTGGGGCCTCGCAGAATGGGGAGTAAACTGTCACGGAAACCGGTGCCTCAGGGTCAAGGATGTGGTCAGGGTTTTCAAATGCTGTTGAGAGGTGGAGAAGGTGCTTTTTTAGGCCGTTCAATTTATCGATCAGGAGGGCATGACTTTGGAAGAGCACTTTCCCTAAAGTGGCTGGGGCCTGAAGTCAGCTTGCTGGGTTCTGCAGCCTGAGTGCGTGGAGGGTGACAGAGGCCACAGGAAGTGTGGGTTGCGGCAGGAGAAGGCATCGGGGCCACGGGGCGGACTTGGCACCCCAGGCTCTGCAGCGTGCAGCTTGGTTTCAGTGCTCTTCACCAGCAAGCGTGGCTAGAGCTGCCCTCGTGGGCCACGCTGGGCACCAGCCACCCCAGGTGTCCAAGACGGGCCGGCAGGTTCACGGTCCATGGGGGAATCCGCCAGAAGCCGCCTTCCTCGTGAGAACCTCGAGAACCTCGGGCTGCCCTGTTCAGTGTCTGTTCCCGGAGCAGCCCCGAGGGACCAGGGGAGACATGAGTCATTTCCTGGACAGCAACCTGTCCCGGCTTCTTAGCCATTTTGGGCTTGGCCCTTCATAAATTTATCTTCTTTTTCAAGTCCATTTCTGTTTCCTGCCAGTTCTGTCTCCTTGTCAGGTTTGTGAAACAGCGTGTGAGCGTGCAGCATAGACTTGCCCCCGAAGCAGCCTGCAAATGGAGGGAAGAGAGGTTGGCGGAGGGGCTGAGGAGCCCGTTAACCAAGTGAATGGTGACATTCTGTCTCTGCGTAGGCTGATTTTCCTCTCAGCATGGCTCCTGAGAAAACGGCTCCAGTGTGTGGACACCCTGGGCCGTTGGTTGGCTTCAAGATG
Organism: Diceros bicornis minor; assembly: GCF_020826845.1. Taxonomy (NCBI): domain Eukaryota; kingdom Metazoa; phylum Chordata; class Mammalia; order Perissodactyla; family Rhinocerotidae; genus Diceros; species Diceros bicornis. The sequence goes on from NC_080752.1 coordinate 28,900,893, forward strand.
CAGATGGAGCGTGGCCAGGGATGGCTGGCCACACATCTTAGGCATTGTTCAGCGTTCGTTCCGGTAGCATCAGGATAGAGGGACCCCTCTTTCATCACTTAATTTTTCTGTGCCTCAGGTTTTTCTTCCTTATTTTCATATAAAATGAAGCATTTTTTTTATTGTGGTAAAATATACATAACATAAAATTTACCATTATAACCGTTTTTAAGAGTACAGGTCAATGGCATTAAGTACATTCACATTATTGTGTACCCATCACCCCCATCCATTTCCAGAACTTCTTCGTCTTCCCAATCTGAAACTCTGTTCCCATTAAACAACTCCCCATTCCCTCTCCCCAGCCCCTGGCAACCATCATTCCACTTTCTGTCTCTGATTTTGACCAGTCTAGGGACCTCATATGACTGGAATCATACAGTATTTGTCTTTTTGTGACTGTCTTAATTCACTCAGCATAATGTCCTCAAGGTTCATCCATCCACGTTGCAGCATGTGTCAGAATTTCCTTCCTTTTTAAGGCTGAATGGTATCCCTTGCATGTATATACTACACATTGCGTATCCATTCATTGGTTGATGGACACTTGGGCTGCTTCCGCCTTTTGGCTGTTGTGCTTAATGTTCTGTGAATGTGGTGTACAGATACAAAGTGATTCTTTTAAAACACAAGTCACCATGACAGTCCACGGCTGTACCATTTTATAAAACGAAGCGTTTTTATTGAATAATCTTTACGGTATCTTTGTGCTTCAAAGAAAGGTTGTGTTTCTCTGGGTCCGTGGTCAGTGGTTCGAAGATGATCTTTGGAGTTAAGATCTGACTGCGTGAACATCATGTGACAGTAATAATTACAGCCACCACCTAACACGTTAATACGTGTAAGTGCTCAGAAGTGCCCCACGGGCAGTGAGGGCCGTGTAAGCCTCCGGCATTATTTGAGGACCTACTATGTGCTGGAAAGTGTTGGCCTCTTCTTATGTGTTCATTATCGTCTCTGATTCTCTCAGCAGTCTAGAAGAGTAGGTATTTATTATCCTTCTTGTTTTTGCATGTGCAAAATTAGCAAAGATTTCTCATGCTGTTGGTTTGAAGTGGTATTTCTTGGGTTGTTACCACACTTCAAATTTTCTGTTTACCTAAAAGAAATTTTCTAATTCTTTCTTCCTGGTTCTTAACCTACCTCCCGCAAAGCAAAAGAAAGAAAGAGAGAGAAAGAGGAGAGAAAGAAAGAAAAAGTGTTTTCCGACAGCATACAAGGAAGCGATTGGGGGAGGGCTGTGCAGGAGGCCACTCCGTCACCACGGTCCCCTCGCCTTGAGACAATAAAGGGACATCGGTTGCTGTGCTCAGGGAACCACGGCCCCTCATGGAGCTTTCATTAAGCAGAGCAACTGTAACTGCTCTGTGGAAAGAGCACATCAGCTCTCCATTTAGAGTGCTTTCTCTTCCGTCTGAAAACTCCGGGGGCTGGATGAACTTGCAGAGGAAGCTTTCTGATCTGTCGCCTCCCCAGCTGGTCCCCGTGCCCGAGTCCTGACTCCCTATCCTGGCATTCAAGCGCCTTGCCTCTCTCTCTCTCTCTCTCTCCCCCCCCCCCCTCGCTCCCTCCCTCTCTCTCTTTCTCTCTCCACCACCCCCCCGATGCCGGTTCCCAAATACACCTCCCCAGCCAATGGTGATGGCAGGGCTCTCCCTGCAGCATTGCCTCTCCTGCCCACTTCCTCCCTCGGCTCATCTCTTTATTGAAATCACAGCCCTTGGGCAGGACCCCTCTAAGGGCACATCCCTGTGAATCCGGCCCCTCCTCCACCCACACCCTGCCCAGCCTCCCCGCGCCTGTCCCAGCGGCCCCCCAGGTCATGCACCCTCTTCTACTAGAACTCTGAAGACCTCATCTCTCCTGTGAGGCTGTGGGCATCATGTGGCTTGTTTGCCTCAGTCTCCCCACCCAGGCTCTGCCTTGCGGGGGCCCACCATCGCATTTGCTGAACAGATCGCTAGTGGTTAGGAAAGAGCGAGGCTGGGTGAAGCAGCTTTCTACTTTTTCCTGAAGGTTTAAATTTTTCCTTCCCCATGTGAGGAGAAGGACTACAAGGAGAAAGCCAGTTTATGGATTTTTAAACAGAGAACACTGCTAACTGGCTTCTTCCCTAGCTAGGCTCCCGTTGGGTAAAGCAGCAGTGGTCGCCTTGCCCTGGGGGAAGTCCTCGAAGGGAGGAAGAGGGGGGGTCCCAGCAGGGGCTGGAGTCCTAGTCCAGTGACTCTCGGCCCCTTCACCTCCCCCTCTGAGATCAAAGTCCACACCTGAAAGTCTGGAAGAAGCTTCTCCATCAGCTCAAATTAGAGGGGGAGGGTGGCTTTCTGGTAGTTTCTGCCTGGTTATTCTAGAAAGGCTCCATTTTAGTTCTCAGCATGTCAGAGTCAGAGTCTGAGACTCTAACCTCCTGGATTAACTCCCGCCGCTCAGCATCCCCCGAAGAACAGCTCTCTGTGACTGGGGAAGGCTGGGGGTGAGACTTGGCCCCCAGGTCCCTCTGAGACAAGCAGGGACTCGGCCCAGCAGGGCAGGAGGACGGGGAGGTTGGCTCCTGATGCTCAAGTGAGCCTGGCCTTCGCCTCCAAAGATACTGATTTGTTTTGTTTTGTTTTTTAAAAGGGGACCCCTCAAAGTGCCTGGCCCGCCCAATAGAGCTGCCACTGCCGCTGTGGCCACCACTGGTGTCCCCTCCTCACTCCGAAGAGCATGACCCAGGCGGATAGATTGCACCTGGCCAGGTGACCACTCTCTGGCCCTAGAGCCACTGGCCTGCCTGGTCATTGAGGTTGGCTTGTTTTACCTTCAAGACCTCCCTGGTTTGGGGACAAAGAGGATTTGGAAACCCTCTTTGGGAGGATGGGAGAGCAGGGCAAGGCTAGGGTGGGCAAGTTGCACCCCAGTCTCCTGCCCTGCACCCCAGCTCCCTGCCACCCTTCTCCTCTCTGGTTGTGAGCACTGACCCTCCTGCCTTGCTCAGAGAAGGGTCCCACTCTATGAGCAGCTTCTACTCAGAGCCTCAGCCCTGCACTCCTGATGGGGACACTCCTGCCCCCTGGGGCCCTGAGCTGACATTTGTCGAGGCTGTGGGGCCTCTACCTTCCTGCCTCCCATTCCTTCTGCTTCCTTTCCAGCCTCATTCTCTGTTTCTCTCTCTGTCTCTGTCTGTCTCGCTCTCTGTCTCTCTCTGTCCCCGAGGAGGCCCGTGAAGCCAGAGTGGGCTTTTCTAGCCTGAGACTAGCGTGACTTCAGTAAGATTAGGGAAAAACTGGCCCATGTGCCTTGCAGGGTGGGGTGGGGTAATTCAGGAAGATAAGACAGGTGTTCTGGTGGCTCCTCCTGTTCGTGGGAGTTTTGGACCTGCTGCCACATTCCCCTTCCAAGGTCAGCAGTCAGTCCCCAAAAAAGGCTGGGGAGGTGGGGGACGCTCCCACCTTCCCCGTGAGGGAGCAGGGAAGAGAGAGCATGGCTAGGATGGGTGCCTGGAGACCTTAAAGGCTCAGGTGTAAATCCACAGTGGGGGAGAGGCAGGAAACCTCTCCTGGCGTGTGTCCCCCCCCCCCCCCCGACGCTTGGAGACAGCGGGGTGGGGTGTCACTCATCTCTTCCCCTGCCCCATTTCCACTCAGTCCTCCCTTCAGTTTCTGCTTGTGGGGACCTGGGACATAGCCAAGGCCCCGGCCGTGGGGCAGGAGGTGGTTGGGGATCAGTGCCCAGGCTGTGCCTGAAGTCCCCCCTGAGGCCAGCTCTTGGGGGGATGGCCATGGCCCAGGTGCAGTCCTGGCCAATCTCTGCTAGCCCCAGCTGGAGCCTGGTAAGCTGGGCATTTTATCGTTTGCTGGAGAGTTTCTGTCCATATCATGACAAGTTGCCTGGGGAAAAAAGAGCTTGTTGTTGCTGGAAGAGGGGCTGGGAAAGGGGCTAAGGGAACAGTGCTGCTGTGAGTCTGCCCCCGTAGGCCGGGCTGGGGTCTGCGGGGACGTCACCTCCACACCTGCCAGGCTGGGCCCACCTGTCGTTTTGGCAAGTTGACTTAGTGGCTGCTGAAATGGGGTCAGTGTCCGGCCATGATCTGCGTTTGCCCAACTTGCTCTGTGACTTCCAGCCTGGCTTTTCTGGGCTTCTCCCAGTGCGGAGGCCGGGGGGGTGTTCCTGGGCCTTGGGGAGGGTGCAGCGGCAGCAAGAGGAAGGGAACGGGTTACAAGTGGCCTCCCAGTGGGCCCGCAGCCTCCCTTCTGGAGGGCTTTTCAGAGCTGGCCGATGACCTTGTAATTGTTCCCAGCAGTGAGGAGCGGGCCGGCCGAGGAGCCGCTCCAGTGTTTGTTTGGCCTTCTGTGTTCTCTGGGCCAGTGGTAACCAAGGGCCGCTTCCCCTTGGTGACGGCGGAGATCACTCAGGCCAGGGCTGATCCAGCCCCGGCGAAGGCGGCCTGGGGGACCCAGCAGGGCCTGGCCGCCGGCAGGGAGGCACCCTGCTCCCCGGGGCGCCAGGGCGCTGCCTTCACTCCTCCTCAGCTCTCCCCCAAGTCTGAGGACCCGGGGGCTCTCTCCTGGCGCTCTCCCCAGGCACTGGCCGGAAACATTCCAGCACTCCAGATCCTCTGGTAGGTGTCTGGGAGACCGTGAGGCCACTCGCTGGTGGGCCGTGGGGGTGGGTCTCGGGCAGGCTTGCGGACCTCAGCCAGAATGCTACTTGGGTCCATGAGTGACTGTCACTCTGGATTCTGGCAGGACTCAGGGTCCTGAGGTGATTCTGGGGGAGCTTTTACAGGAAGAAGGAGATGTGCTGTGAAGCAGCCTCGGGCGTGAAGCCGACGGGGAAGGCTCGGTGGCCGAGAGGGCCAGGACAGGTCTTGGATGAACGGGATTCCGGTCGGGTGGGATGGTTTGAAGGGAAGGGAACGGTGTTATAACAGGTGCGGCCGCGAGAAAGCGTGAGGTCCTGGAGAATGGCAAGGCTGGCTTGGCTAGTTGGGGAATCGGATGTTTGGAGGAGCAGAGGGAGCTGAGGAGGCTTGTAAGGAGCTTGGAGAGGGAGCAGTGGGAGCCCCTGACCAACTGTGAGCAGAGGAGAAGCCTGGAAGTGGTGTTGCTGTAACCTTGTCTTCCTGGACCCCAAGTGACTGAGGGTTTTTAGAAGGTCTGGGCCAGGGAATCCACAGCCTGTTTTATGTGCCCCCACTCTTGTGGGTCGGGCAGAAGGATGGGGCCCTGGCAGGCACTGCCCATCACTTCTGTGAAACTTGTCGGCTTCCAGATTTGGTTTGTTGGGAGTCAGGTATGTTTCAGGACTGGCCTCCTGGAGAGGGATGGACCCTCCTCTGTTTTCTTTCTTTCTGGTGTGTTTCCTCCAGGCCTCTGCTGTGGGGAGGACCCACACCTGGACACGCAGATCACCTGGGATCTGGTTATAGTGCCTTTCGGAGGCAGTCAGCTGGGGAGGGGCCTGAGATTCTGCATTTCCAACAAGCTCCCAGGCGATGCCTGTGCAGAAGTCCATGGGCCACCCTGAGCGTAACTAGATGTAGGACACGCGGGCAGACTGGCTCCCTCGCCCCTGAAGGGACTGTTCCTCGGGGAAGGAGTTGGACTGCTCTGCAGGCAGGATCTCAGTTGTGTCTGGTTTTCTGTTTGGGGGCCTGGGGAGGGGGGACTGTCAATCAAGAGAGGTGGGCTATCTGGTAGGGGCTGGGGCCTGGCATGTGGGGACCGGCTGAGCTCCGCTGTCCGACTTTCACACGGATTCCTTCCACCAGCCCAGCTGCCGATACTATTAAACCTCAGTGATTCATTCTAGTGTGTTTCAAGGGAAGGCGTTGTGTTACAAAAACGTGGGTCCCAGCGGCTTGTTTTGTTGGCAGGTCTTGCTGCCTCAGCAGAAAAGAGGCGCTTTTGATATGGGAACGGAAACTTGGGACAGCGTTAGAAATACTCAGTGTGTTCAGCGGGAGGGGACCTGTGGTCATTATCCAGCCATGGAAATGTGCTGCCGGCCATGAAGACAGCCTTGGGGCTGGCTGCAGCACGCCAGGGCTGGGCAGGGGTCCGCACGCCTGGGTCTGTGATCTGAGCCGCCCACAGCTGTGACGAGGCAGGCCGTGCTTGACATGGAGTGTGGGACACGTCCTCTGCTCCCCGTTTCGCCTGTGAAGGTACCATGCTGCTGTTTTTATTTTACGGAAAGTCCAGCTCGCAGAGGAAAAAGCTTTTTGGACACAGCCTGATGTCGCAGAGCAGCCCTGTGAGGCGAGCATGTGAAATGTGCATTTGTAGCCCTCACGTGTACCTAGCCCCAGGGGACCTGGTCTAGTGCGAGTGGCCGATCCTGGGTTTGCTTACGTTTCCGAAGTCGGGCTGACGAGTTTGCTGGACAAGCAAGTGCCTCCATTCTTGCTTCTTCCGCCCTCTGCCCCGATTGCCATCCTGGACGAGCCCATTAAATGGATATTGGGCCAATTTCCCTTTTTTCCACTTCCCCTTTCTTCCTTTTGTGTTCTCAAAACATGGTAAATGGAACAGACTCACCCCAGATCCAAGTTGCTCTCCCAAGAAACTTCTCTGGATGTGTGTGTCCCGGCCACCTGGCCTTGGAGAGCGCAGAGGCCTGGCGGACCATCCCTCCCCACCCAGGACGCTGCAGACCCACCGCCACAGCTGCCACCCCTGCCCAGAGCAGGCACAGCGTGGGAACATGGGGGGCACCAAGGAGAGATCAGCAGAGGCGGGCAAAACCGCTGCCGGCCTTCACTGCACCTGAGGGCTTCCCGTGGGGGCCTCTCTGTTGCCATCAATGAGCTCGAGACGGTGAGAGGTAGCCACAGAGCTGAGTCACGGATGCCCGGAGGCGGCTGTTCTTTGCGGAGATTGCTGAGTTTGGGGTGGAGAATGGCCTTCAGGATTTGCATGGCTGCGTTCCACCACTGGGGAAGTACCAGGGACCCCCTTCTCAAAAAACCCTCCCTCCCCTCCTTGCTTCCTTCTCAGACCACTAAATTACAAATTCATCCACAGTGTTGGCTTTCGTTTTACCCTTAAAGCAAACCAGTGAGGTCGAACAGTCATCACCCCCGTTTCAATGGATGAGGAACCTGAGGCTCAGAGAGTTTAGAGAACTTGCTCAAGCTCGCCCCGCTGGTGGAGCTGAAGTCTAAGCCCAGGGGACCCAGCTCCAGACTGCATGTGTCTTCTCCATCTTTGCAGGCACTTGGTAAACAAGTTGCCCTTGATCAACCCTGTCTCAGTTCCAAGAAGTCTTGGATAGAGGCAGTGGGGCTACTCAGATGAGGATCCCAAGGGGATGGGCTGGGCCCTTGGGGTCTTGATGGCCCACCCACATTTTGCAGATTCAGGAATTGGATTTTTTTCCCCAATGTATCCAGTGTTGATACAGTTTGGTAGAGATATCTACCAAACTCACAAGAGACTGATGTGTAAACTTGAAGAACTTTGTCCACACACAGTAAGGAGTAGAACAGTCAGGTGTGCTAAAGATTTGTGTTCGCTTCTGAAAGCAGCAAATGGAGGCACAGAGGCAGAGTCCAGGGAAACCGGCGAGTGGCCCTCACGACTTGCGCCTTGAGTTTTGTAGCCCGATTTCTCTGTTGTCACCATCGGAGTAGACCTAACAAGAGCTGGAGTCCTTGGGGCCTGGATTAGGCCGCCATCTCCCTGGCTCTGTGTCCCTGTCCTCATTCACCACCACCTTTCGTAAGCAGCCCTCTCCTTAGACAAGGTGTGATATCCCCTATTGGGATGTAGCTAGTTTGGGTTACGTTCTGGATCCTCTTGCTTCTGCCACCTCCTCTCCAGGCGGCATCCTTGCACTGACTCCCTCGCTGGTCGCCCCGCTTCCACTCGGGCGGCCAACAGCCTCTTCTCAACACAGCAGCCTAGAGGGATTCTGTTAGGACAGAAGTCAGACTGCGTCCTGTGCCTGCTCAGAGCCGTCTGCTGGTTTCTCGTCCCACTGAAGACAAAATCCAAAGTCCTTACTGTGGCCCACAAGGCCTGGTCCAGCCCTCTGCATGGCTTTCACCCAGTCTCCTTCCACAGCCTCTCCCTCCCTCTGCTCCAGCCACATGGCCTCTTTGTTGTTCTCCCAACATGCCAAGCATGCTCCCACCTCAGGGCCTTTGCGTGTCCTGTTCCCTCTGCCCAGAATGCTCTTTCCCTTGAATAGTCACATGCTTTTCTCCCTTCCTTCATCCAGGCCTCTGTCCATGTATGACTGTATCAGAGAAGCTTTCCCTTACCACCTTCCCTCATCGCTTGCTCCATCCTCACTACTCTGCTTCATTTTCCTTTGACACTTTTTACCTGACCCTGTATTAGATATTCATTCATTCAACACTTGTTTATTGAGCACCTACTGTGTTTCTGGCCCTGCTCTGGGCATTGGGGCTGCCACATGAACACAACAGATAAAAATGTCTGCATTAATTGTTCAAATGATGGTTATCATCATTTGATGATAGACTGTGAGCTCCATGAGGGCAATGGTTTCTACTTGTGTGTATACAGTAGGTGCCTAATAAATATTTTTGGAATGAATTCCAGGCCCCAGGCACCTTATTTGGACTTGGGTGTTTTCATCAGCTGAACATTTGCAGACCATCTCTCAGGTTGGGTCGCTTCTGCAGGTGCCTAGCTTGTCAATTTTGTCGGTTCCTACCGATTTCCGGAAGCCTGGGGAGGATGCTTGCTGGCAGTGTAGGCAGAACACTATCCTAGTTTCCTAGACACGTGTGGCCCACAGTTTGGAATCATCTGCTTTGTTGGAGTTCTCAGGGATTGAGGAGCAAAGGAAGGGTCTTGGGAAGCCCATGCTACCCCATTGGGGCTTGACAGGTGCTTGTGGGATAGGTGAGTAAGCAACTCAGATATTTATTAGGCATCTGCTGTATACACATAAGCCCTGAGCATGGTCCTTTCTGGCCAACTTTCCATGTTTTACATGAGTGAGTCTGACCAGAAAGGGTCTGTGGGAGACGGTGGCACCTGGCATGAGAAAGCTTGGGTCTTTCCAGGTTTCTGAGCAATAATCCTCATGAGAATGCAGAAACTCAACCCATTAGAGCAGGTTTTCATGTGGCAACAGGTCCAGTCAAACTGCATTAGGCTGAGGCCCTCCTGGCCTGGGCCAAAGCCTGGTGGTGTGGCATCATAGCTGGCAGGCAGGCACCAGCGTCATCGGCACAGGGAGCGAGCAGGATCTGAGTGGCTAGGATGGTTTCTTGATATCACAGACTAGGGCCTTTGCCAATTTGGAGTGGCCTTGGGGTGTTGACCTGCCCTGTGAAAAAGCGGGACCAGGGAGTTTCAGCCTCTCTCTCTCCTCGTCCCGCCTCGTTCCCAGTGTGGGGAGCGTGTGGACCAGTGATCCGCCATAACGTCGGACCTTCCGTGTCCTCATCCTCAGAGCAGTGGTGCTCGTGCCTGTGTCGGTCATCTCCACACACCACATTTTGGGTGCCGGCACGGAGATGCAGGCACGCATTCCAGATTCCTCCAGAGAAACTCGATCTACAGGTGCCGGCTCAAGGCAGCGTTGCCAAACCACAGCTCTGCACTCTTTCTTTTGGAGGAAGGAAAAGGGGGGTAGGCGGGGAGCGGAGAACTGGATTGCAGCGACTCGGCCCTAGAAGGCTCCTAAGTCCCCACATATGAATGTCGTTAGCCCTGTCCCCGTGTGTAACCGTGGCTAACGGGCCTGGCTCCCCCGCCAGGTCTCTGCATGCTCTGTGCTTCTCTCGGCTCACAGCCCCCTTCCTCACCCACTTCCTGCCGTGTGGATTTTGGACAGGTGGATATTTTTCATCCATTTATGGTTTTTTATTTGTTGAGGTGAAATTCACATAACATAACATTAACGTTTTTAAAGAGTACAGTTCAGTGGCGTTAGTACATCCATGATGCTGTGCAACCACCCCCTCTGTCTAGTTCCAAAACATTTTCAGTCCCCCGAAAGAGGCCCTGACCTGTTAGCAGTCACCCCCCATTCCCCCTCCCCTGGCCCCTGGCAACCACTAATCTGCTTTCTGTCTCTATGGATTTACCTATTCTGGCTATTTCATATAAATGGGATCATATGATATGCGACCTTTTCTATCTGGCTTCTTTCACTCAGCATAAAGAATTTGAGGTTTGTCCACGTTGTAGCATGTGTCAGTCCTTTATTCCTTTTTATGGCTGAATAATATTCCACTGTGTATGTGTTCCACAATGTGTTTATCCATTCATCTGCTGATGGACATTTGGGTTCATCCATTTATGTTCTTGCAACAATAATAAAACTATGGTAAGGAAATTTGAAAGAAGGGTAAAATCCTAAGCTTCTCACTCTGAACACGGAGACATTTTCATTTTTCTAGGTTCCTTTTCATCTCTTTTCCTGCGTATGCCTGTATAATTTTTTCTAGATTTTACTCTTAGGACAGATCCAATTGCATCCTTCATTTCACTTGACATAGCAAAGCTGTCTCCTGGCCTCTTGTTCAGGGACCCTTCCAGCTAGCATCTTTGATGGTGTGTAATACTCCATAGATGCCCGCTTGTCTTATCCCCCATGTGATGAGCTGGCACCGTGGGTCTACGGCACCCAGACCCTTCCACTTGCCTGGAAGTTCAAGATTAATTTATTCGCGACCTTTGGACTTGCTGAGGCCCTGCCTTGTGCAGTTGTCAGCCCAGGTGTTCAGGACTTTCCGTGTTGACGGGATTGGAGGAGGAAGGCCGTCAACGTAGAAGAGGAAGTTGCTGCAAGCTATCGTGGCTTTAAAAGTATAAGTCTCTCTTTCACCAGCTGACCTGTGAGGCCCGGGGTTTTACCTCTCCCTTGGCATCCTATTGAGTTCCGTGAAACCCCACACAGGGGATGGCAATTAGGTTGCACTAGGAGACACACTGCCCAGTTCCTTTTAGAGTCCCTTCCAAGTTCATTGGCTGCGGTCCATTCGAGGTCCAGTTGGCAAACTTCAGTCCAGCTAGCTGTGCAGAAGCTCCTGGGTGCCTTCTGCCCGCCACGGTCAGTTCAAAGGTCAGGAAACTGGTGGCGGATCACTGTGACATTTGATTTTCGTCTACTAACAATGGACAAGGGGGCGAGGGATTCTGAGGTCCAAGATTTTGAGGGTGAGGAGAGGTGGCTGTGAACTAAATGAAAAGAAAGTGCCCTAAGGCCATCCTGTTGTGGAGAGATTCTTAACTCCCCACATATGACTGTCGTTACAGCCAAACAGCCCAGACGTCCGTCTATAAGGGAAAGGCACAGAAGTTATGATACTGGAATATTATGCGGCTACTAACACGTAAAATGGACATGGAGCTAAAGCACACTGGGAGAGAGTATTGTGGTGTGATCCTTTGCTAGAAGAGCACTGTTCCCAAATCTGCACTTGTATATGCTCCAGAGGGGGAGGGGCACTTTTATACTAAATACATTTCTGGATTGAGGTTTCTTATGAGTGTGTATGACATCTGAAATATTTCAAATCCAGATAGAATGAGAAATTTAAAAAAACTGTGGTTATAAATCCAAGCCTGGCAGTTCTTATTTAATACAGATTTGAGATTCCAAAATGTTGAGCTAGAATTCCTTTAAACCAGCAGCGCCCTAATGCCCTGGAGGGCTCATCAGAATGCAGCCAGCTGGGCCCACCCCCAGAGTTTGGGATCCAGTGGGTCGCGGGTGGGGCCCAAGCATTTGCATCTCTAGCTGGTGATGCTGATCTGCTGGTCCGGGGACCCCACTTGGAGAACCTCTCCTGTGAACCTAATTACAGGAGCATATCCCCACAGCCTCTTTCTCCTGTAGAAATTTTATGGGACCTCTTTCCCTGCTCTTGACCTAAAGGGTTTACACTATTTAATTTGGGGGTTTTGAGGTTGTGCATCCACAGGCAGCTTTGCCGGAGCTGTGGCCTCACGTGGGGCTTCCTGCGTCTCCACCTTCTTTCCGCTGCCTGGTGGAGGGGTGCCTGCGGGAGTCCCCCTTCTGAGACGCCCGCTTGACGGGGCTGGGCTCCTCGGGCCACCTTGTGAGGTCTTAACCCACGCCTGCCTTGGCATTCCCTGGCTAAGTGCTCTCCCGCGCTTGGCGTTCAAGATTCCATCCTTTTAGGTGTCCCCTGGTGTTAAAGGAAGGCGGAGGGGGTGGGGAGCAGCATGTATTAAGCACCTACTGTGTGCCCAGTGCTTTAGCTACACAATTCCACATTGAGGTCACGGATGCCACCTCCCCCTCCTCTTGAGAGCTTCACTGCCCAGTGAAGGGGGAGTAGTGGAGCGGCCCCTCTAACTCCCCAGGCAGCCGGCCGCTCCCATCTCTGTGAGTGGATTCCTCCTTAGATCTCAGCCTGGTCACCCTCCTGCTCATTCTCCCTGGAGGGACATGGGGTGACCCAAGGCACCACTCTGAGATGACTTTTCCCAGTTGGCACATTCCACTGGAAGAGGCCAGAGTGTCACCACTCCCACTCAGGCCTCCGGGCCCTACAGCCTGGGCTTGGTCAGACTTCCGTTCCCGGGCCACCCTGATGGAGGCTGGTGGCCCCAGGGCTCCTCTCAGGCCAGTCAGCTCTGGAGGGAAGCAGGCAAGTGAGCATCCTGCCGGAGACCGGCCCTTGATTCCCTGTGGAGGCTCCCCTGGGCGCTGCCTCATGGAAGGTGAGCCCCACTTATCTCAGGGCTGGAAGGAGCTTGCTGGGGCCACCCAGTGCCCCCGGGGAGTTACAGGCTTCTGCCGCCAGCCAGGTGGAGGTAAGGAGCCCTTCCCCTTGGGCTCCCGTGGGCTCTCCTGTGGAGGTGGCCATGGCGTTGCTCTGCGCCCTGCCTTGCTGCCCCCTTTCTAGGGGGCGCCCCAGCTCCTACGTGGAGCAGGTGGGCCCAGTTTGACGAACACCTGACCTCCAGGCTGAGCGACATCAGGGGGTCCGTGATCTAGACTTCATGCCACTCGAAATGCATCTGCTGCTGTCTCGGTAACTTTCAGGAAGGTCGCCGTGTGTCCCTGTGTGTCCCTGAGGTCCCTCCAAGATCAGGGCTTTTCTGAACGACGCACAGGCCCTTGCCGTCACGACCTCGATGGGGCTGCAGTCGTGCCTCTTTATTTTAATTTTTAGTCTCTGTATGAATGTAATGCTGATTTCCCAGGGCCATGGCTTAACTGATTCGAGCCCTTTCTGAAAGTGCTGTGAGTAATCTGGGTCCTTCCGTAGGTGTTTACGGCAGGTGCATTTTTGGTCTTTTGAGGTCAGAGGCTAGAGCTCTGGACCGTGTGGGATTTTCTCTCCAAAATCACTCGTCAGAACTTTCCAGAAGGGTCCAATACTTTTTGTTGATTCTAGGGGCAGAGACTGACTTTTATATCTCTGCTTGAGCAAGAACACAGCTCTCCTGGGTTTTCCCAGGTGTCTCTCCTCAAACGGGCAGGTGGGATGGGGTGGGGGACTGAAACCACATGATCTCGTCCTGCTGTTGGTGGCACCTTGGCCAGAGGCTCCCTGGCCAGGCTTGCATGGAGCACACCCTGAGTGCTCCACCCCCGAAGCGTGTTCTTGAGCCCAGGCTCACAGGAGCATGAAACCCTAATTAGCAGGCGGAGCCAGGCAGCCACTCAGCCGGCTGCAGAGACTGCATTCTGATATAATAACAGATCGCTCGGGGCATGCTTCTCTTGCAAAATCCTGGGCTGCAACCACCGACGTGTGAGGCGGGGAGGTGGAGGGAGGGTGCTTATTTGATCTTCAGGTGAAAGGAGTCTTTATAAATAGGTCACCTTGTTCTACATCCTGAATTTCATTCTTTCCCCGTCTTGGGTCAAAACAATGGTTTTACTGTTCTGGGGTCAGTCTGAGGGGGAACTGAGCTAAAGGAGGTGAGTGTAGGTCTGCTGCTCTCCAGTGGCCTCCCCTGTGTACCCTCTACCCCCCACCCCTGTTCCATCCATTTGTCACCAGTCACCTCAGATGTGTCTCCAACGGAGGGTACTGCTTGTTCAACAAACTTTTTCTTAAACAACAAAACAAAAGGATAATTTTCAGTAGAGATGGGGCTCCAGGGCCAATTGATCCAAAAGTGCTTTTTTGGAAGGCGGAACTGCAGAGATGTGGCTTTAATTGAAGGGACAGCTGAGTTCCAGGCAGGTGCTGAGCGTGCTGGCCTCTCTGAGCTGAGGGTTGAAATTCTTGCCCCTCTCCAGTCTCTGCCTCCTCGCCTCCTCGCCTAGTCTTTGTGGGCGCAGAACCCATGTACAGCCGCCGTGGCTGGGTTTCAGGTTTGGGGACAGAGCACTTGTTCTTTTCTTGTTTTGGGCCAGTGGAGACAGACAGCTACCCCATTTTTAGTGGGCTAATTAAAATTTGTGATTTACAAACAGTGTAATTGGAAGTCTTAGGAGAAATATTATAGAAATAATGTCTCTCTTTGGGATGGCTCCAGAGCTGTACCCAGCAATTCTTGTTCTTTATTCTAAATGCGCTTCTGTCGACTGTGGATTCTTGACGTGTGTGTGTCTTGGTGGGTAAATTAAACATTTGTCCTGTGCTGGCTTTATAAGTGAGACACGTGGCGATCCTTTAGGAATTGCTTTGAGGACCACTCGTTCTTGTGAATGTAGTGTGTTAAATCAATGTATTTCGGTCTTTTATTCTTTTTTGTATGCTTAAAAACCATTTTCATTACAAAAGTCATACACACTTTTTTTTTTTTAATTTCAATTCAAAAAGTGTTTAAAGTGAACGTGTCTTTCTCTTGCCCCAACCTTCAGGATTAACCATTGTGAAAGGTTTGGTGTTTATTCTTCGAGACCTTTCTCTATGCCTACAAACAGATAAACGCGCACAGATAGAATCTTTGTAAATTCTCTTCTTACAGAAATGGGATCATGCTCTGCATATTGTTCTCCAATTTGCTTTTTAAAACGTAACAGCATCACGTTACATTTTATGTTAAGTCAGCACATCTGAGGGGCCGTCTCCTCGCCAGGGCTGCTGGAGTTCGTGGCGCCGTGATCGTCTTCGTCCACGTGTCCCTGTGCAGGGCCGTAGGGTTTCATAGATGAGACCCCCAGAAGAGCTGTTGGTGGGTGATTGTTGAGTGTTTTGCTCCTGGATGAGGACTGCCACATGGCGCCTGCACACTGAGAAGCATGTCCCAGTTTGGGGTCTGTCTGTGTGCCTCGGACACACACTCACACCTGTATATGAGTGGCCTTTGCCCCACATCCTCTCTAGTTCCCCTCAACCTTTTTAACTATGTGCATTCCACAGGGCTTGCTCACCCGCCTCTCCCTCTGCCAGCATCACTTTTCTCTGTGACTTGTATTGTGAAAACAGGGGGTGTACCCAACAGGTGTTCTCTACCCACAGGTGCCCAGGAGACAGGGATGGGGGTTCCCCCTTCCCTCCCCCTCCAGAGAGAATCGCTGCCTTAGATCATTAAAAGCTTGTGTTAAGATGGGTGCCCTTCGCTGGCCCAGGTCTCAGACCCCAAACAGTGTGCTTCAGGGATGCTTGTGACTCCTCCCCACCCTCTAGGGATCCCTGTCCAGTTCTGGGTGTCCTTCCCTGCACATCTACCAATTCCAGATCTGCCCCTCCACCTGAGGGCACAGAGGAGCCCACCTGGACGAGCCCCAGGAAACTCGAGGGAAGATGGTTTGTGAGGTTCTGTTCTTCCTTCCAATGGAGAGCTGTGGCCCCAGGAGGCCCTTCTCGAAGCAGGCCTTTGTGATAGGAGCACTGGTTCCCAGACCCTGGACCGAGACCACCTTGGTTGGCTCTCTCTCTGGCGCCAGTGGGAGGAGGAGGCGGCTTTGGGAAGCTCATCTGCTGAGATCCCCGAGGTCCACCTGGAATTCCTTTATGGACAGGCGGCTCTGGTGGGTTCTTGGAGCCCCAGACCGCCCCATCCCATGGCAGCTGCCGGGGACACAGGGTGGGAGGCTTGTGCCCCTTAGAGGGTCCGAGAGGCATCTCCTTTGGCAGTGAACCATGAGCTGACTTTTGACCCAGCGAGGGTGATGTGTGTGTTTTGGGTGGGGTGGGGGCTTCTCAGCAGGAGGAAAGGGTCCAGCCAAGTCACGCCATAGGGCTTAGTGGAATCTGGCCTGATAGCAGACGGAGCCTCCCCCTCTTCCCCGAGCTTTTGATCTTCTTTCACTCTATTGTAAGTAAATGCAAAATCTAGAAGGCTTGGCCACGTTTCTAGGGTGTGTGTATGTGTGTGTGTGTGTTCACGTGTACACACGCATTCTTACTCCCTGTTGAAACACTCATCCTGCTGCATTTGAGCCTGTTGGTGAGGGTTAACGACCCACCCAATGAGCACGTGCATCCCCCAGCCCCACCGGGGCCCCGGCTCTGGCTGGTGTTTCCTTCTCAGCCCTTCTCCAGGGGGTCATTGGCCTTCGGGAAGCCCCAGGCACTGGAAACCTGTTTTCAGCAGCCGGCCCGTGCGGCCCCGGGCACTGAGAACAGTGGGAACAGTTTATTAATTGGGCAGTCGGAGGTTGGTGGGGCAGGAAGTGTACAAACCAGGAATTTGTCTGTCTTGAGGGTAGGCCTGAGACAGCCATGAGGGGGAACAGCAGATGCGGTCTTGGGGACACTGGGGCTGATGTGCGAAGGTGCTTTCTGGGAACAAGGACTCCCACAGAGGCAATGATGAGTGGGAGCAGCCGGCTGGGGCACTGCCTGGACTTGCACACCTCTGTCCTGCCCATTAGCCCCGGATGCCACTGCCGCCAGTGCTCTGAGTGTGTGTGCACGCGTACATAAGTGTGCATGGCTGCGTGAGACTAGTGGGTGGGGCAGCAGCAGCAGGGCCAGCTCTGTCCTCTGCTTCTCCCATTCCAGCCCTACAGGGCAGTACACGGCCACGCGCTCTGTGGCTTTGCTTTTCCTGGGTCAGGACAAGGGCTAGGTCCTCCCATCTCATGGAGACTCACCAAGGACTCTCTGAGCCCTCCCAGGCCCTGGCATTCCTGGGGCAACTCTAGGCCCTGTAAGGCCCGGACATCTGCATTTTTCTCTCGGAATAGCAGGAAAGCGGGGTGGTCTCAGAGGACGGCCTGTACTGCCTCTCCCACTTCCTACCTGAAGTGTGGTGTCCACTGGGGCCTCTCTCCCTGGCACAGTCTTAACAGGAGCTACGTTGGCCAAACCACTGTCTCTGTCACTCGGCACCGTGGGTGGTGCAACTCCCCACCCGCCAGTTCCATGTCCAGATATTTTGGTGATAGTGTCAGCAGTTTTCCATGGGTTGGAACAGGGGTCAGCAAACTGTGGCCCCTGGGCCAAACATAGCCCACTGTCTGTTTTTGGAAATACAGTTTTATTGGAACATAGCCATGCCCATTCATTTACATATTGTCTGGAAAGCCTAGAATATTTATTCTCTGGCCTCTTACTGAACAAGTTTGCTGACCTCTGGCTTCCAAGGGACCTTAAACTTGATCTGCTCTAGCTCAGCATTCCAAGCACTTGGGTCTTGGCCCAAAGATAGCACCCATCTGTAGGACCAGGTTCAGTGACCAAGAAGATGGATAACAGTGATCTTTTAGTGTACAGAGCATGGTCTAGAAAATAAAAATAAAAACAAAAGTGAAAATGCCACTGTACCAGGTCCTCTCTGGAACATTGTCTCGGTAGAGTCTTAGGTAAGCGTGGGACACCTGTCTTACGGAGGAGCAAACAGAAGCTCAGAAAAGCTAAGGGCGAGTCCTAGGCAGTGGCCCAAGCTACTGTTTTGGTGCGTGAAGTTCAGAATTGGAAGCCCCTGGAGCAGGGCTGGGCAGAGGAAAGCAGAGTGGGGAGGTGCGAATGGGGAGGAGGCTGGGGGAAGCATCCTGCCAGGTTACAGGCCCCAAGAAGGGGGCTAGTGGAGCTCCTCGCTGACCCCCAGAAGGATTGCTCTCTGCGGGCACATTTAAAAATAGAAAGGAAGGATGAGAGCAGCTGGATGGCTCCAGTGGTCTAGCACGGCAAGGAGGAGGTGGCTAGGTGCAGACAGCAAGAAATTGATGAGAAGGAAGTGCTGCTGGACACAGGGTGGGGACAGGGAGGTGACGTGAGTCGAGTGGCCCTAGGGTTGCCATGGCCATTGACCAACTGGGAGGTGACTCAGATGGCAGAATGGCCCAGAAGCAGCAGAGTGGTCACCCTTGCAATGCCGCAGGTACCTTTACCTGCCCTCCCCGTCCCGTCCCCTCTCCCCACCCCCTTCCTCCCAGGGACTGCCTCCACTCAGGGCCATGTGGTCCAGGGCCCGGAGGGGCCCTCCCTCTCGGATGGTTCCCAGCATGGGGCCCGGAGGGTAGGGGCTTAGCACAAGAGCCGTGTAAGTGGATCTGTTTGGTAGGCGGACTGGGAGGTGGTGGAATCTCAGAACAGGAAAAGCTTATGGGGCTGGCTGGGGGACAGACAGCGGGCATGCCACCGTGAGCTTCTGCTGTCTTCTGTGGGCGCTCTGTCTGAGGCTGCACGGACCCTGCTGTGGGGAGATTCCCTCCCACATCGTCTTCCTGCGGCACGATTGAGATGCTGTATCTCAGCGGAGACGGTGGGCAGGGCCCTTAGTTTGGCTCCAGGGTCGCCAACTGTGGACTGGCCTATTCTTGTAAATAAAGTTTTATTGGAACTCAGCCATGCTTATTTCTTTCTGCACGGTCTGGGGCTGCTTTCACACCACAAAGCTGTGTTGAGTAGCTGCACAGAGACTCTGGCCCACAAAGCCTAAGACATTTACTGTCTAGCCCTTTACAGAAAGAGTTGACTGATCCCTGGTCCAGCTGAAGTAGGAGATGTAGGTGTGTGCAGGCCCAGGTTTACTGGCCTGAGAGCTCCCTGCCTTCCCCCTCCCTCCTCTTCTCCCTCCCTCTGTCCCTTTCTCACCCCCACCCCATTGCCCCTTCCCCCCTCCACCTGTTACTTGTCCCCTCCTCCCCCCACTTCCTCCTTTGAACCTCCCTGAATGGTCCTTCTCCAGTCCCACCCATTTCTCTCCAAGTATTTTAAATTAACGTGTTGGAAGGACTTCTCCGCATCACCTTCCTCTCCCACACGTCCCGCCTGCCCCCTGTCTCCCCTCCGCCAGCCTCCTCCTCACTGTCCCCACCTGTTCCCACGGGTGGGGGTGGGGTCTTCTATGCCATGAGATTCTGGGAGACAGGTCCTTCCTGTTGTGACAGAAGGGATGGCTGCTTCTCTCCAGGAAGCAGTAAAATGAACTCTCTTAGGAAGTCAAGTCCCTCCTCGTCCTCCCAGAGAAGCTGACCAGTGTCTCCACAGTGTCCTGCACAGAGAGGTCAATGGGGACCAGCCAGAGGGGGGTGTCCAGACAGAGATGGGTGTGGGTGCTTCTGACTTTGAGAACCGCCTCGGACCAGCCTTCCCGAGCTCAGGAAGATGCTCAGAGGGAGGTTGGAGAGGCGTGGAAGAGGGGAGTCAGGGAAGGCTGCAGCTGAGGGCCAGTCTCTGCAGTTACCAGGACCACCTTTCCACACTAAAACCCAGGCTCTCCCTGCCCCTGCATGGCCTGGCGAGCAGGCCCCAAAACCATGGGGTGCCCCCTTAGCAGGGCCAAGGGGAAGTCCTGGAGGTTTCAATGGCTCTCAGGAGTTGATGGGACTGAAAGCTTGAAATTGGGATTGTCCTGGGAGATCCAGGAGGTGAGGACATGATATCCACATAAATTTCCAGAACCAGGGTGTTCCCCGGCTGCAGAGGGACATCCCAGTTCTGTACCAGCTTTGCATACATTTGACACAAGGGGTCCTAGTCTGTCTCTGAAGCAATGGCCATGCCTCAGGGAGTGAAGGAGCCCTCCGTTCCACACCAGAAAGGGGAGGACGAGAAGCGTGACCTGCCCACTGAGATGTGTCCCCACACGGGCATGTTGTGCTGAGAGCCAGCCTCCAGGAGGCCTGGCCGCCTTGAAGACGTCATCTCGTGGGGTCTCTTCCCAGCTGAGAGGGAGGCAGCTCCAGGTCAGCTGGAAGGCCTGAGAGGTGTCCGGCCCCACGGCAGATCCCACCCCTCCTCCTGGCCCTGCTGGCCCTGGGTGCCCCACAGGGAGGCCAGTGGGCCCAGGTCCCCAGATTTCCCTGCTGCCATCCCTGCCCTCACTCCCAGCAGGCGCCCTATCCTCCGCCACGTTGGAAAAGCAATATGCCAACTGCAGAAGGAGCCCTGCAGCCCCCTCTCCACACCGGGCTCCTTTGTATTCTCTTGGTCCCAGGCACCTTAGTGCTCCTTGGGAGAAGTGACCGGGCTGATGCTTTTCCCAGCAGCCTGGCACCAATGGCCTCCACCCAGGCTGCTCTGCATACATTAGCTATATTTATTTGGCCAGGAGCCTACCCTCTCCCTGTCTGGTTGGTCCTGGGAGCCTGTCCCTCAAACCAGGCCACAAGAGTCCCTTCCACAGGCCCACGAGGTCTGTGATGGCAGAAGACCCATTTCTCTTGAGTGAGGCCCAGGAAACCAAAATGGCACGTTACATGCCCTCATCCAAGGTGGGCACTGAGGACAGGAAGGGCATGGGTGGTCAGAGTCCTGACAGTCCCACATTTCAGCCGCCTCCGCCTTGGGTGTAACTCTCCTGGCACTGCTGATGGAGAGGATGGGACGGACGCAGTGAGATTTCTCCTCCATCCCCACGGCCCCGCTCTCCCTTAAAGGAGCCGAGGGATGGTGAAGCCAGAACAGGAAAGAGGCGTCTTGGAGTGAGACTTCCTCCCCAGATGGGCTATTGGGACCCAAGGAGCCAAACACTGGCTGCTAGTTGAAGGGTGTGGGTGGGGAACAGTGGTGGTCGTCCAGGTATTGGTCCAGAACTACCTGGGGGTGGTGGGTGAGAGCCTGTGTGCCCACCTGGCTCGGGGCCTGCCCAGGGGCCTTGAGAAGAATGTCGCTAACGGCCCCAGTCCAGACAGGACTCAGGACCTGCTGGGGAGGTTTCTGCAGCCTCAGGGACCTCGGGCCCAGTGCACATACAGAGCCCTGAGTTGAGCTTTCTGCCTGCCCCGGGTTCCCTTCCCTCACGTGATCCGGTGGTACGGCTTTTGGAGGCGGCTGTGCTGGAAAAAAGAGAGGAGGAGCTGGTGGTTGGCATCTCAAACAGCTTCTGCTGCCTCTCGGGGCTTCACCTGTCCTCTGAGTGGCAGGCAAGTAAGCTTCCCCTTGCTCTAACTGAGGAAGATGCCCACTGCGTTGGGGCTCATTTCAGGATCTGTGCCAAACTGGCCTTCTGCCCTGAGAAACTGTGATTAGGGATTTGGTAAGCATTGGCTGTCTGTCTCAGCCCATGCACCAGACACAGTGGGCATACTGCCCAGCCCCCAAGCCCACCTCTCCACGTGACAGCCAGCCAGACGGTCCCTCTCCTTTATGACAACATATTCACGGGGACAGAGCAGGGTTTCCTTCTGTGCCAAGACTCTGGCCTGCCCTGTATCAGGTGTGGTGGGAGCCCAGAAGCCAGGCTGCTGGGACGTGTCTGCGTCGTCAGCCTTGTGCTCCTAGTTAACCTTTTCCCCTCCTTCCCTTACCCCCTGCTCACCCACCTCGTGTTTTACTTTCTATCCATTAGGCGATACTGACCGCTCCAGTGCTTGTAGAGGTCGCCCGGCAGCTGTCCCTCGGAGTTCTGTCTGGGCCGGATTGGAAAACTGGAGACGAGGCCCCGCGATTGATGAGTTTGCCTTGGGAGTCAGCGGCAAAGTGAAACTAACAACGAACATGGGTCAGAAGGTCACCGGAGGGATCAAGACCGTGGACATGAGGGACCCCACGTACCGGCCCTTGAAGCAGGAGCTCCAGGGTCTGGACTATTGCAAGCCCACCCGCCTGGACCTGCTGCTGGACATGCCCCCCGTGTCCTACGACGTCCAGCTGCTCCACTCCTGGAACAACAACGACCGCTCGCTCAACGTCTTCGTGAAAGAGGACGACAAGCTGATCTTTCACCGGCATCCGGTGGCCCAGAGCACAGACGCCATCAGGGGCAAGGTCGGGTACACGCGTGGGCTGCACGTGTGGCAGATCACGTGGGCCATGAGACAGCGGGGCACGCACGCTGTGGTGGGGGTGGCGACGGCAGACGCCCCTCTGCACTCCGTCGGGTACACGACCCTCGTGGGAAATAACCACGAGTCCTGGGGCTGGGACTTGGGGCGCAACCGGCTCTACCATGATGGCAAAAATCAGCCGAGCAAAACGTACCCAGCCTTCCTGGAGCCAGACGAGACGTTCATTGTCCCTGACTCCTTCCTGGTGGCCCTAGACATGGACGACGGGACGCTGAGCTTCATTGTGGATGGACAGTACATGGGAGTGGCTTTTCGGGGACTCAAGGGCAAAAAACTGTATCCTGTAGTGAGTGCCGTCTGGGGCCACTGTGAGATCCGCATGCGGTACTTGAACGGACTAGACCGTAAGTGTCCTCTGCGCGCCGAAATGGCAGTGTCCCTAGACTCCATATATCCCTGTGGTCGTGGCCAGGCCTAGTCAAACGTTTACACAGTCATTGGATTAAAATGTCTTTGAATAGACAGCCCAGCATATTCAGATCCGCAGAGGTGACTCTTGCCTGCCTCTGATTAAATAAGGAATTCTAGCCAGAGTCTGCCAGATTACCTGGCAGCATCATGGATGAATGGATGGATGGATGGGTGGGTGGGTGGATGAGTGGATAGGTGGATGGATGGATGGGTAGATGAGTGGATGGGTGAATAGATGGATGTGTGGATAGATGAAGGAATAAATGGATGAACGAATGGATAGATGGATGGATGGATAGATGGGTAGATGGATGGATGAGTAGATGGATAGATGAGTGGATGGGTGGGTGGGTGGATTGGAGGATGGATGGATGGATAGATGAAGGAATAAATAAATGAATGGATAGATGGATAGATGAGTGGATAGGTGGGTAGGTGGGTGGATGGATGGATGGATGAGTGGATGGGTGAGTGGGTGGGTGGATGGATGGATGGATGGATGGATGGATGGATGGATGGATGAGTGAGTGCGTGGATGGATGAATAATTGAATGAATGGATGGGGGTCTTTGATAGATGTGGTTTTGTTTCTGGTTGACCTGCTTCCAGGTTTGATCTGCAGCTAATCAAATTCTAGCACAGTAGCCAGCATGTTATTGAGCTGGGGTTTGCAGCCTTGAGGGTACTAGGGCCTCTCACATAAATGAAAGCCAATGGCCTCTCTCACTCATTAGACAGGTTTAGGGTCTTTCTCTCTTGGTGCTGGAGGATTGTGAGTGGGCTCCTTTGAGACACAGTCGCCTGAGAGGGGCTTGTTCAGTCGTGATGTCAGGAGGCCTTTGGAGAGGAGAATGTGGATTAGAAACAGGCTGAGTCAGCAGCAATTTCTGCCTGTACCTTTGGAAAAGGGAGTGTCCTTTCTCAGACCGTGTGTGAAAATAGCCCACGTGTGGTGGCACTGTCCTGGTTTGGGAGGTGGAGGGCTCTGTGGCTTCGTCGCTGGGAGCCCACAGTGGCAGGAGGTCCTAGGGTTCCGGAACTATGCATCTCTGTGTTAGACCCTCACTCCTTCATGGGTTCCTTCTACCATCTGCAGATCCTACCCTGGAAAGGGAGTGGGCCAGAAAGCTTGGTCCACCTAAGCACCCGCTGTCTTTAAGGGGTAGGTCTGGCCTGGCGCCCCAAGATCTAACCCCACCCTGCAGGCCGGGGGTCAGGAGCACAGATGCTTACTCTGATCTCGCAGCCTCCAAAAACCTTCAGTTGTCCCTTTCCTCCTCTTCTCTTCGTCAGTCTTTGGAAGGTACCAGAGAAAACATCCAGGCCGTCAGGCAGGGCAAACTCAGGCATTTCTCTTTGGAAGCCTCCATCCCCCTTTCCTTGCTCCCCTTCTCTGGCTTTGGCTGAGTGAGGACAGTGAGCCCACAGCCAGACGGGCCGTCTGCCTCACCTGTGCAGCCTGCACCCCTAGGTCATGGGACTCCTGGCAGGGGTGGCCAAGTGCGCATCCAGTAGGTAAACTCCCTGAGGCAGTAACCTCAGACCTGGTCTAGGGAACCAGCAGGGCGAGTTCTGTGAGTCTGTCTCCCCAGGTGACAGTGGTAGAAAATCCACAGGCAAATCTGCCCTGCGCAGGGGTGGGCAGGGATTGGGAGCCTCGGGACCTAGGATCTCAGGGGACCCTGGCCTGCGGGCCTGCCTCCCTCCTCCTAGCAGAAGGTTGACCATGGCCCCAGGGAGTTTCATGTGTGTGCTGTGCAGGCAGATGAGCGAATTGCTGGGCCTGCTGTGTTGTGGCCAGGCTACTGCGACTGGCGGTCTCCACAAGAGTGGGCAGCCCGTCTCCTCCGGGAACAGGTCCATCAGCGATGTGAGTTTGCATGGCTTCACTGTTCACATCACCAGCTCCAATACAGAACACAGACCCCGGGGTGGCTCGGAGGGGCAGGGGCCTCTCACTCGTGGCAAGTCAGGACACACTCGAACAGAACTTGCAGAGTCAGGGCAAGGCTCGGCAGAGGTTCTCCCGAAATAGTCCCCGAGGCCCAGGCAGGCGTCTTGTAAGTAGATCGATGCCAGGTCGGCTCTGTATCAGACGGGAGGCTGGATGCTTTAGTAATTTTTCTTGTTTGGGAAATTGAAAAGGGATTGAGGGGAAGAGAAGTAGCGTAGGAGTGAGTTATGAGAACTGCACCTGCGAGCTGGACCCTGGAGTGCCTGGTGACTTGAGCCCACCTCAACACTCCAGGTTAATGATGAGGACCCCCCTCCCCACCAGAATCGTAATGCCAGGCAGTTCCAGGGCCCCCTTGGCTTCCTGCCTTCCCCAGTTCCAGTCAGACATGAATGGGCCCCACTCTGCACAGCCTGTTGACTTTGGAGGATCCAGATGGGAAAACCCGTGAGGGTGGTGCAGCGTCCCCAACCCGCTGCACGTGTGGGGAGTAGGATAAGGTGTTAGAACTGCCAGCCTCCACCTGCTTACTGACACCTCGGTTCTGTGTTGAGAGAGCATCTCATGTCCTAGAAGGATCACTCTGGCTGCTGTGTAGAAATGGATGGTGGGGGCAAGAGTGGCTGCCGGGAGGCCAGGGAGGAGCCACAACAGTTGTCCAGGGGAGAGGTTATGGGGCTTAGAGCCAGAATGGGTGCCATGGAGGTGGGGATGTTAAATTCGAGATGCTCACACAACGTGTCCAGGTGGCTCTGCAAGTCTGGAGACGGGACAGAGTTGGGGACAGTGGTCAATGGGAGAGTCACCCACGGCTGGATGGTGTTTAGAGCCTTGACCCCTGGATGAGATCACCTAAGGGAATGACGGGGAGAGGGTGAGGCCAAGCCCTGGGACACGTCCATGTTTGGGAGGCCAGGTGGAGGAGGGGGAGGAAAGAGCGGTGTCCTGGACACCAAGTGAAGAAAGGACTTCCAGAAGGATAAAGTGATGCCAGGTCAAATTGTTAATGGCTAAGAATTGTCCGTCAGCTTCGGCAACAAGACATCACAGGTGACCTTGACGAGAGTCAGTCCTCTGGGTAGGGTGGGGTCAAAAGCCTGAGGGAGTGGTGGGGTTAGAGAGGAGGGGAAGGGTGGTACATTGTTTCTTGGGCCTGCCGGAACAAATGGCTGCCAACTGGATGGCTTAAAACCACAGGAATATATTCTCTCACAGTTCAGGGTGATCAAGGTGTGGGCAGGCTCGGTTCCTTTCTGAGGGTTCTGAGGAGAAGCCGTCCCATGCCTCCTCCTGGCCTCAGCTTGTTGCCTGCCGTCCTTGGCTTATAGACGCCTCTCTCAGTCTCTGCCTCCATCGTCACACGGCCTTCTCCTTGTGTCTCTTCTCTTATAAGGACACCAACCATTGGATTCAGGGCCCACCCTACTCTAGTATGACCTCATCTTAACGAATCACATCTGCAAAGACCCTACTTCCGATAGGGTCACATTCTGAGGTTCCAGATGGTCCTGAATTTGAGGACACTATTCCACCCATTACAGATGTGGAGACAGCAAACATAGACCCTTCCCACAAGACCTTCCCCTCCCCATGCTGCCACCTGGGTGGGGGTAGACGAGACAGTGACAGGTGAAGCCCAGCACTCAGATCAGGTGAGGTCAAAGGGCACCCAAGTCCTCTGTCCGGAAGGGTTTGCTTTCCCTTCCAAGGCAGCCAAGGAAGGAAGAAAGTCAGGGTGGGACCGGGTCCGTGGTCTAACCAGGGAGCAGGCTATGACATGCGGAAGCTCTGGCCAGGTCTGGCTAGTTACATCTTCTTGGTGTAGGCCTGGCCTGGCCTTTGTTCTCGAAGTCTTCGAGGTGGTTCTGATCCATTACTGCTCCCTGGGATGTCTGGGAAGTTGTCTGCGCCCTTCTTCCTCACCCCACCCAACCCGGCCGCCAGCTCCTGACCTCAGCAGGGAGCAGCTGTTTGCAGAGCTGGTCAGCCAAAGCAGCGTGTGCACCCTCCCTGGGCGTTTGTTCTCCCAGCCCTTCCCCTGCAGCCAGGCGGACCCTCCCCAGCAGAGTCCCTCCCCCTTTGCTGGGGCTGTGGGCCGAGCTGGCTGGAGCCATAGCAAAGGTGGCGAGTTATCAGTGTGTCCCTGTGTGACCTCCCCCACCATCCAGCCAGCGATGACCACTGGCCACTTGTTCCAACTCCTCCTTGGGGCTTGAGACCTCTGGGGCTGAGGCTGCAACCAGAGGGGCAGCTGTGTCACCTCGCTGTTTCCTGGGGCGAAGGGGTGGAGATGGTCAGTGTCGTGGGAAGACAGGGCCCAGCTGGGCCCCCAGGCCTGCCCACCACCCTCTGGAGAGGCAGAAGGGAAAGGCCTATTTGCCTGCAGCAGACTGGCTGTCACCCAAGGGAGAGTCCCTGACCCATGAGTCCCCGCCCCCACTGCTTTTAACAGCGTCCCCAACTAAGGAAGCATTTTCCCTGCGGTTCAGCCTTGTCAGATTCTCCCTTTTCCGGCTCCCAGATAAGTTCGGTGTGGTTTGTCTTGATTGCAGGTTCAGGGAGGCTCCAGGAGCCTTTCGACCTGGTGACATCCTCCTGGTGTCCTCCCAGGGCACCTCTCCTGATGGTGGCTCCTTCCTGTGCGCCCTTATTCCAGCTGGGCTCCAGGGAAGCTCCTCGTCTGGGAGACTGATCACCCCGCCCTGCAGGGTCTTCCATCTGGGGGAGAGAGACCATGTTGGGGGAAGGGGTTGTTCTAAACCCCCTGCCCCCGAAAGGCTAGTCGTATGAGGACAGCAGGCTCTCAGAGTTGGGGGCAAGGGTGCTGGCGTTACCCGGCCGGGTGTCAGGCGTCCCTCCCCAGTTGGGAAGGACAGGGGATTGGTGCTCTCTTTTGCTTCTTTTTTCTAAGAACTGCTTAATGTAAAGGGAAAATGCACACATATCCTGGGATGGCCATTCTCCACTCATGACTTTCTAGAATCCATTTCCTGGAGCAGCCTGCAGTGAAAAGGCTCTAGGGAGTGCCCCTGATTCAGCGATGTTCCCATCCTTCGAACATCGCTGAATCAGGGGCACTTCCTGACCTGAGACGTTCATCCTTGACCTCACAGACCCCAAGTCATTCCTTTAGCCCATGAACTAGACACAGCACAGGCTCTGGAGGCTTGAGTTGCGTGCAATCTCTCAGAGAACCGGAGAGAGCCAGGGTTGGGGTGCTGGGGCCGCACATGTTCAGAGAGGCCACCAGGTAACCATTTCTCCTAGAAATGTGGAAGTTGGCCATGGACTCGTCCAGTTCCTCAACCTTCTGTTCCCATAAATAGCGCCTGATTCACTTCCTGATTTCCATGCTGGCGTCTCAGCGCCGCCCCCTCTCATTCATGTAAACTATGCAAATGAGCGAGCGCCTCAGCTTCCTGGCTGTGGGCATAGTCGCCCTGGCGCCTCAGCCTGACAGGAGTCATCGCATAAACTCCGCCTTCTCTGGGAGCTTCTTCAGTGGAATCTCAGTGGGCGCCCGCTTTGTGGATAGAGCTGGATACAGAGCCTGCAGCCCCCAGTCAAAAGTATTGAGGTGGGGGGAGGCCTTCTTGGGTCCTATTAGCCACCATCCGAAATCAGTGGGACAGACGTTTTCCATGGCGCAGTGCCCATGTCTGGTTCTGTGTCCGGTGCATTCTTGATCTCTGACCAGCCTTTGAAAAGCAATCAGACCGTAGCCCTGTGCATCGTCATTTTGCCTCCTACAACATGGGCGGGGGGATGACCTGTTTGTGAACTTGAGGCCCCCAAGAATAGACCCATCCATGGATGCCTGGGTGACTGGTCGTATTTTCAGCTCATAACGCATCACTGCAGCCGTCAGCTGCCACTTCTGTAACCCGTCCTGGAAGATCTGGCGTGTACGCAGGACATGTCCCGTCTGGTTTCACGACCCCTCCACAACGAAGTTATTCAGTGTGGTCCGAAGGTGGTCAAGCAGAGGAAGCTGCCCACATAACAGCTTTTAGCGGGATCGAAGGCGGTAGCTGTAGGTCTTCGTCCCTCTGGGTAAATAAACTGCAAAGGGCTACTGGGAGCTTCCTCTTCATGTTGGCATAGAAAGAGCCAGACTCTAGAATTTGGTGGACCTGGGTGTATGTCCAAGTTCTAGCCAATCCTTGGCTCTTAGACCTCGGACCCCAACTCTCACCTCCCCAAGCCTGTTGCCCCATCTGTAGTTTGGGGGCCACCGTCCCCGCCAGGCACAGGATAGGCGCTCCACAAGCCATAGCTGTCACTGTTGCTGTGATGTTAATTTCGGGTGTGATGTCACCAGAAATAGAGGAGCTGGAGCTGGGGGCTGGCGCAGGCCTCTGCTGATTAGAAATACTGTTTTTTCGCGAGGATATTCGTGAGTTGACCTGAAATCCATGAAGCCAAGAGGGCATGATGGGAACTCCCTCTCTGCCCTCGCTCCACAGCCCAGCGGGCCTCTAGGGCCACATTCAGTGGCTCTTGATGTTTTCTCAAGTGACTTCAGCCACCAGGGGAAGACCCTCCACCTCCCAGTGGGCCACATCCTTGAGGGGGCAGGGGCTGGCCCGATGCGGGGCAGAGGAGCAAGAGCTCCTGAGTGAGAGAGGAAGCACCACTGAATTCCCCCACTTGATCCTGCGGAAGGGCCTCAATAGCTTGTCCAGGCCAAGAGCGGCGGTGAGGCAGTTCTGGCCTTCACGATCTCAGCTGGTTGGGACTTTGGGGAGCATCTGGTCTGGATTCCTCATCTTACAGGTGGGGAAACTGAGGCCCAGGCAGAAGGAGTGAGCTGCTTGAGGTCAGGCTGCTGTGCAGGGTGGAAGTGAGGAGCCACATGTGAGGCTGCTGGGGCAGGATGCTGTACGCAGGGTGAGGGAGACCCAAGGCTCTGTGAGCAGGCGGGTGGGAGAACCCAGCCCCACTCCCCGGGAGTCTGTGGACTCCTTGACCCGAAAGGGTGAAAGGTCGTTTAGTTCATCCTCTTGCCTCCAGGCAGAGATCCCGTTAATCATCCCACGCTGTCCAGGAAAGGCCCCATTTCAAAGCTTTCCATGAAAAACGTTTACCGTTTCAGTTCCTCCTGTTATCTTGCTGGGGCTGTAACTGCCCAGGGGAGACAAAGAGTAGTTGTTTCTTTTTTTAAAGCCTGGAATTTAGTAAATGCATTTTCAAGCCTAAGATTTATTCTTTTTTTTAATGACAGCTTTGTTGAGATATAATTCACATGCCGTACAATTCGCTCATTTAAAGTGTGCCGCTCCGTGGCCTCTAGTATATTCACAGATGTGCACCCGTCTCTACAGTTGCTTTTAGCACACTTCCATCACCCCAAAAGAAGCCTGTACTCCTTAGCAGTCACTCCCCATTTCCCCCGACGCCCCCAGCTGTAAGATTTGGGCTTCAGTAATTGAGTTTCTAATGTAGTTTTTAATATTCTGAGACACACTGGTGAATATTAAAGAACTTTAATCCACTTTTTATTGGGGGAATGGGATCTCAAGGGAAATGCCAAGTTTTCCTAAGCTTTTTGGTTTGATCTTTATTTTGCTCACACAGGAGTCTCAACATTAAAGGGGAGCATGGATGAAGCCACAGATCCGTTCATTTCAGCTCTTTCTGTCTCCAGAACACTGCGGGGTGGCCCCGAGCAGCCCCAGATGTGCTCGCCTGTGCCTGGTTTCAGGGAAGAGAGCAAGGAGGGGTCATCTCCGGGGAGGCAGTATGAGCAGGGCCCCTACGCCACTGGCGGCCTCCCGGGCCTCAGAGGGAATAACTTTCGGACTCCTTCTGGAACTGGGAGTTAATCTGAGATGTGGGCTGGCCGGAGCCTCCCTTGTAGGAAGACAGGGCCCTGCCCTCCAGGGACACAAGGACAGAGGTGCCCTTGCAGGCTGCAGGCTGCAGCTAGAGTCCATCTCAGATCCAGTTGCCTGAGGCAGCTCTGCCTGAGCCCCAGCCCCGGCTCCCCCGGCTGTGAGGGTCCCCTGGCACGATCCTGAGGGTCCCAGTTGCTGCGGCTGGGCTGGCATTTCCAGTTTCCCTCTGCCTGGGCCCTCGGCTTCACTCTGTCAGGTAGAAAGAAGTGCAGGGACCTGGGGTTTCTGTAGACACTACACCTTCAGGCTGTAGGGTGGGCTGGGCCTGAGAAGGTCCCTCTGCTCTGCCTCCTATAACGTGTACCTGTAGGCGCCATTCCTTACATCTTAATTGGCAGCGTGATGTGGTGGGTAATACCGTGGATGCTGAGCACAGATGGCCTGGATTTGGATCCCAGCCTGTAAACCTGGCTCATTAGGTCCCCTCTGTGCCTCAGTGCCCTGGGCTGTAAGACAGAGACGACAACAGTACCCACGAGCAGTTGGGTTAACACAAAATGATTCCCTTCCTAAAAGCCTGCGTGGGGTCTGGTGCTGGGGGTGGGCTGGCTCCGTGTGCTCCGATGGACACACATTGAAGGCTGCGGCTTGTCCCAGGGGTAAGAGCAGGGATGGCCTGGGTTCGAATCCTAGCTCCATCTCCTACCAGCAGTGTGACCCTAAGCAACTTATTTGGACTGTCTGTCCCTCAGTTTCCTCGTCTGTAAAATGGGGATGGTGATAATGCTGTCTGCCTGTGATGATCAAATCATTCGCAATAAACCATCGTGAGGATTCAATGAGTTAGTGTTTGCAGAGGGCTTGCAAAGGTGCCTGGCCCAGGGTGGGTTCTCTGTGTTAGCTATTAATAATTAATTTAAAATGTAAATTTACTTAATTATTAATTGTCTGTGTAGTAAAACTAATATTAATGATACTCTTGCTATTGTTGTAGTGTTCATTCTAGAACCATCCAGAGCTGTGCTAACCTGATGTTCTCTTCTCTCTCCTCCGTTTCCCTAGCCGAGCCGCTGCCGCTCATGGATCTCTGCCGCCGCTCGGTGCGCCTGGCCCTGGGGAAGGAGCGTCTGGGCGAGATCCACGCACTGCCACTGCCCGCCTCCCTCAAGGCCTACCTCCTCTACCAGTGACCCTCACCATAGGATCACCAGCACGACAGCCACCTGGTGCCAGCTCACCGAGCCGCCGCCACCACGCCCTGCGCCTTGGATGGGCGTCCGCGTCCGTGGGAGGAAGTCCCCGCTCTTCCTCTGCATCCTCCAGGCTGCCCCTGCCGGACACGAACAGCTCTCGACACAGGCTCCTCTGTTCCTCTTCCCGACATTGGTGGAAGTCCCCTGCGTGCCGAATCACAGCCCCTCCTTGGAAAAAGACCCATGGAACAAACTCCCAGGAAGCCCTACACTGAGCTGCCAGAGCTCTCAGGGTGGCATGGGGTGCTCCTCCACACACCGGGTCCCAAGGGGACGGGGCCAGCACCGAGAGGAGACCCCGGAGGTGCTAAGAGGTGCTTAGATGAGTGCTGGGGCCCAGGCCAGCGGGGCGTGCTCTGGCAGACGAAGCTCAGGACGTCAGAGACTCAGCCGGACACCGAGGCAGAAACCAAAATTGGACCTTCCACAGGCACATGAGCACCCGGCGTCAGTACCGGCTGTCGGTGCCCCCGTCCCCTGTATTTATTCTTTTAACAATAACAAAAGCCATTTATTTATTCCATTTAGAAAGGAAACCTTGTTTCGGTCACCTCTCTCTGTTGCTTTTCTTCCACCTGCCCCTCCCCGGGATGTGTGTGCCTCACCTGTCCTTTTTGCTGGCCAGGTCTGTGGTGTGGCCCCACGTGGCACAGGGTGTCTTTGTTTGGGTCCCTTGACCTACAGTTTCCAGGGGGCTCTGCTCCGAGTTCCCGAGCAGGCCCCTCAGGGAGCAGTCGCCTCACGTGCAATATGAAAGTCTTGGGGGACCCATCTGCACGGTCTGTGGCAGCTCCCCGTGTCTCTCCAGGCAGCCACTCACACCTGGGCTCATACATCTTTGCACGTGGTCTTATTTCTTTAGCCTTCTATGGGTTTTTGGTGTGGGTTTGCTTTTGCTTTCCTAGCTGAGGTTTTCCACGTGCATCCTCAGAAGCTCTGGCTTCCCAGAGGACCACTCGAACCAAGAGGGAGGATGAGTGGGTCTCCTTCCCCTGAGAAGCCAGGGTCAGGGCGGGGTGGGGGAGACCAGGGCAGAGTGGAGCCTCACAGAAGCCAGTGCAGGTCTCTGCTGAGTGCCCCTGTCTGGGCTCTGGGCCAAAGTGGAGCAGCCCCCAGTTCATCACAACACCCCAGAGCCAGAGGGGCAGGGTGGGGCGGGAGGGGGCAGCCAGCAGGAGAGGGACACCCCCTCCCTCCCACAACTCCCCCACGTAGCAGACCCCAGCACCCTGCCACCGCACTCGCCATTTCCTTTGTCTTGAAGTCAGCTCTCCTAGAATCTAACTTCTGTTCATTTCTGTACAGGTACAATAGATGACTTTATTTGTTTAAAATGTTTAATATATATACATATATATTTGTCCGTAAGAATTATGTTTTGAACAGCTGCTGTAGGGTACCTTGTCAAAAAAAAAAAAAGTCTTCCAGTGGAGTATATTTTTTAAACACAAAATTGGTGCCAAGACTGGGTGAGGAACGTAAATTACCCCCTCATTAATTGGAGGTTCTTTTTCAGGGGGGAACCTTACCTGTAAGACTTGTAAAGATTTCCCTCGCTCCTGCATCAGGGTGGGTCATGTTCTGATGAATGTTGCACACGAGTCTCCCTCACACAGATCCCAGCCTGACCGCCTTGAGCCAGCCGTCTCCCATGGACGCTGGATGAATCGCCTGGCTCTCTGTCATCTCTCTGCACCTCCCACCCTCCAGCTCCCCAAACCTCGACCCCACTCTTCTTTCAGCCCAGAGCCCTGTGGCCTGTACAGTTTTGAAACTCCCATTCTATTTTATGATGGTTGATAATAGTAACCTAATAAAGGAAAGTTTATCAAAATACAAAGCCACTTTTGGGACCCTTTTTGTGCCTTGGGGGAAAGGAAAGATGCATGGCTGACTCCTCCTGGGTCCAGACAGCTCGCTGCCCACAGTTTTCAACAGATAATGAGGTGAGCCCCTTGGCAGAGGGTGGGATGCCAGCCGGAGCCCCAGGAAGGAGGAGAATCCTGGAGGGGTGATGCTAGAACATCCCCATCCTTTTCGGGCGCTCGTGAGCCTGCAGCCCAGGCTAAGGGACTTGCTGACCTGATAGAAAAAATTCTGCACATTTGTGAGAGCCGCTGGCTCGTCCGTGTGTGTTAAAGCTTGAGCTGACAGTGGGCTTTTAGGAGCAGGATGTGGAGCCGTGTGGGCGTCCTCGGAGTCCAGGCTGTGGGTACTCTGCGGAAGGAGCTGGTCCCTCCTTCGTCTTTGTGTCCGCCCCAGTGCCAAGTGCAGAGATGCTGCTGAGGCTCAGGCTGAGAGAAGCCGTTCTACCAGCTGCTCTGGGCGGAGTCCCCCACCCCACACCCCAGCAGAGAAGGCAGGAAATTCTGGCTTATTTGGAGGATTGGTGAGTGATAAAGTGAAGAGTCAAGAAATGTGCTAGATATGATCACATGTCGTGACTAGTTTCCAAAGAATTGGCAAGAATGCATTCCATTCCCTGTGGGCATGTCAGAATCTGGTAGTGCTGGGAACAGTGCCCTGGTCTGAGGGCCCAAGACCCCTGGGACCAAGTCCCATGTCCATTTATCTGAAAGGCTCCTGGCCAGCCTTCCTCAGACTGTGTGCACAAGCCTCACCAGGGGAGTGTTTGTGAACATGCACATTTCGGGCCTGCCTGGGATAGACTGAATCAACATTTCTGGGGCCAGGCCCAGGAATCTGCAGTTTTCTGGAATTCACCAAGAGCCCTTGCCTAAGAGAGTTTGGAGACCACTGTCTGCAACTGTGTCAGCTCTTTCTCTTGAAAAGTTGCTGGGTAAAGGGAAATTTCTTTCACGGTGTTAGTGAATTGGCTCAGCGACGAGCACATGTCCTACTGAGTCAGACCTGGGTTCAAATATTGGCTCTGACCCTCACTAGCTGAGCCTCTGCAAAATGGCAGTCATCATAGTGCCCATCTCGGAGGAAGGTAGCCAGAGTGAAATGAGGCTTTAGAACAGGGCCCGGCATATTAACAAGCATGCAAACAAGTGCTTTAATAGTTCATGCACTTCTGTTCTGGAAAATAGCAGTTCCTGGATTGGAATTGGTCTCTGAGAATGGACCAAACATTCCTAAACCGACTTCCTGATAAATATTCTTTCTTCCTGGGTAACGTCTCCAAAGATCAAGGTGGGTATTGGTAAGAGGGACCCCTAGCTGCCTTCCCCAGACACTGCTGGAGGAAAGGGGTGGGCTGGAATTATTTTTAGGTTGGAGTTCACGTCTGGGTTGCAGTTGGAACTCCCGCTTGCTTAGAAGGAGGTGGCAGGGGGAGGAGTGGGGTCAGGCGGGGAGGGAGTGGTGGAAAGCACAGAGAAAATAAGGGCCTTTGTGCTGCTGGGAGACTTATGGGGGAGCAGGGTTCCGTGTTGAAGGGAGCGGTCTTAATAAAACTATCTTGCAGACTGGCCCATGTGGTTGTAATTAATCCCCTGCCTTTGAGCAGGTAGCAGGCTCTCGGTTTGGCCATAGATGGGAAGAGCCCTCCCTCCTCCACCCCCCACCCCCCCAGCCCCGGTCCATCTCCTGCACACTCCTGCACACGGCTTCCCTCCCGCCCTTCCTCCAGCTCCTCCTCGGCGAGATGAGGAATGTGGACCGTACTGAACCATAAAGTATGCCGGGGGAGCTGGGGAGGGGGCCGAAGACAGAGCAATTAGTTCATGCTCCAGTCCAGACACCCAAACATGGTTGGAGTCCAGCTGCAAGGAATATTTGAAATAAATGAGCTGCCCGGGGCCAGGAGTTTGCTGTGTTTTCTGTACGGGACCATGGCAACCAGGGAGGAAACCATGAGCTGGGATTGGGCTCTAGAATCAACAAATGATGTCCTGGCCCAGCAAGCCCAGAGGAAGCAGCTCATGGCTCTCGGAGGGCTTCTCGGGGCTCAGCTGCTGGCGGGCAGGACTGCCTGACCGTCCTCCCGGTGTGCTCGGCGAAGTCCTGTCCCAGCTTTGGACCTCTGTGTCCTCCGAGGGGCTCTCACTTTTTTTACTTTTCTTTTTTTAAAGGTAAGAGAGAGCTAACACTTCTCTTGAACCATTTTTCTTAGGCCGAGAACAGCTGCTGCTGCCACGGCCGGTCTGATAATGATTTTCCTGGGCAGAGGGAATGTTCCTGGTGGAAAAGCCAGGCTGAGGGCAGCTGGCTAGATGGAAGGTGGCGCTGACCTTGCCCTGGGTCTGTCTTCCCACCCGGCCCAGCTGCAGCCTCTTCTGGGTTCACTTTGTAGGCAGAAAAGGCAAAAGCCTCATTTATTCCTTCCCTGCCTCTTCTGAGGGTGGACCTTACAGCCGGACGCCCCTAAAAATGTGTCTTCTAGAAGCACATGAGTGACAGGACCTAGTTTGGGGGCCTTAACTTGAAGTTCACAAGTACCTCCTGCATTTGAAGCACCAGGGCACTTTGGGGGAAAAGCAAAAACCCAGAAACTTGGATGCAGTGGGTAGGGCCTGGGAACCTGCATCTTGAAACACCCATAGCTGATTCTGATACATTGCCCTGGGGGGCCCTGGAGCCCAGAATTATATGCAGAGTTGTACCCACGCAGACCCCCCTGCCGTTCCCCCTTTCTTTCAGAGGCCTGCAGGGGGCTTGAAGACCACTGGTGTGGAAGATTCCATGGGAATCACCTCTTCCCGCTCTGTGTTTCAGAGCATGTCCAAAAGCCCCAGAGATCTGGGCCTGCAGCGCCAGCCTCTCGCCCCAGCGTGGAAGGGCTTATCTTAGAGGGACAAACAAGGTGGATCCAAGAAGAAAGACCGGAGCAGAGGTGGAGAAACCTCAGCCTTGGGCTCTTCCCCTGAGCCTCAGTTTCTTCAAGGAAATTAGTCCCTGGAAAGCTGAACCAGGGGCCGAGAGAGGCCACGCAGGTTCGGAGCCGCTGCCCAGGTGCCGTCCAGCAGGGCCGTCCGCTCAGGAGCTGCTAGCGGCTCTTTCCCACGACCTCAGCACCCACCCCAGACCGCGTCTCTCCCAGGTCATGTCTCCCCTGTCTCTTCACCGCGTACTCCTCTCCCACCTGCACCGCTAGGCCCCACTTTTTGAAAGATTTTTTAACCAAAACCCATTTGTGAAGTCCCTTCCCAGGGACTTCGGTTAAGCCAAGCCGCCATCGGGGCTGCTTGCTTGACTGCAGGTAGAATGGTCTTCAGCCAAAAAACAAAGAACTTCGCCTTCCAGCTGGTGTGTTGGGGCTGCGTGACTGGGGAGAAGGGCCTGGGCTCTGGAGCCAGGACAGCCTGGGATTCATGCTCCTCTCCCTGCTGCCCAAGACGGTAACTTCAAACAAGGACCTCAGGAGCCATACTGTGCCCATCTGGGAAACGGCAACAGTACCGCCCTCCCCCGGGGCCATTGAGACACTACATGCTCAGGGCTGAGCCCCTCAGGGTTCTCTGTACAAGGCGATCTTAATTCAGGCGATCCTAATTCACCCTTTTCCAACGGGCTCTTTTTAAAACTTGAGGTGAAATACACATAACATCAAATTCACCGTTTTTTTTGTGTTTTTTTGTGGGGGAGGAAGACCAGCCCTGAGCTAATATCCAATGCCAATCCTCCTCTTTTTTGCTGAGGAAGATTGGCCCTGGGCTAACATCCGTGCCCATCTTCCTCTACTTTATATGGGACGCCGCCACATCATGGCTTGACAAGTGGTGCGTTATGTGCCCCTGGGGTCTGAACCTGTGAACCCCGGGCTGCCAAAGTGGAGTGCGTGCACTTAACCGCTGCACCACTGGGCCGGCCCCCAAATTCACCATTTTTAAGTGTACACTTCAGTGGCATTTAGTACATTCACGATGTTGTGCAACCACCACCTCTATTTAGTTCCAGAACATGTTCATCACCCGGAAGGAGACCCTGTACTCATTAGCAGTCACTCCCCATTCCCCACTCCCAGCCCCTGCAACTACTACCCAGCATTCTGACTCTAGATTTGCCTGTTCTGGACATTTCACATAAATGGATCATACGCTACACAACCTTCTACGTCTGGTTTCTTTCACTTCCAACTGGCTTTTTAAGGGAGTGTTCCTTGACATCCTACCCCATTGCTTCTCTATGCCTTCATTTCCTCGTCTGTAAAATGGGAAGAATATTCCTCGTTAGGGTGGTTGTGAGGATCAGTGAGCCAATGTCTGTAAGAACTTAGAGAGCTGCCTGGCCATAGTAAGTGGTCGGTAAAAGCAGCTAGCGTGATTACGCGCACACAGCCTGGGGCTCCCAGAGGCCCCTGTCTATGTCCAAAGTTTACCGAAGCCACCTTGTCGGTGAATGAGCCTTTCCTAGGAGGACGTCTTGCAGGGAAACTGCCTGGGCCTGGAATCTCTGTCCCTCTAGATGGAAACAAGGTCAGTTTTCTAAAAATCAGTCTTATGATCAGGGAGGCAGAGCACGGAGCAGTGAAGAGCTGCGTGCCTTGCTCAGTCTCTCTGACCTTCAATTTCCACATTGTATTAGTTTCCTGTGGCTGCGTAATAAATTACCACACACTGGGTGGCTTAAAACAACACACGTTTATTTTCTTACAGTTCTGGAAGGCAGAAGTCCAAAATCAAGGTGTGGACAGAGCTGTGCTCCCTCCCGAGGCTCCAGGGGAGGATCCTTCCTGGCCTCTTCCAGCTTCTGGTGGCTCCAGGCGGTCCTCAGCTTGTGGCCACATCACTCCAACCTCCACCTCCAACATCACACAGCCTTCTCCCTTCTGTGTCTCCATGTCCATCTGATAAGAACAACTGTCATCAGATTTAGGGCCCACTCGGATTATCCTTGAGATCATCTTGAGATCCTTAACTCAGTGGCATCTGCTAAGACCCTTTTTCCAAATAAGGTCACATTCACAGGTTCCGGGTTTAGGACACAGACATATCTTTCTGAGGGCCACCATTCAACTCTCTACACACATCTTTAGAACAAGGTTCATATAGTACCCACTCCTAGGATGACCATGAGGATTTATGAATTTATGAGAGCGGAAAACATCGCCCAGTGCCAGGCCTGTGGTGGGTGCTGCCAAAAAGGCAAGGATTCCCTGAGTTATTAGCTACAGTGCCATCTCCCTCCTGCCCCAGCCTCTTATAGCCCATCCCACGAGAGCAGATCTGCTCTTGAATTGATGGATGTTCTTCTACGGGGTGGGCACCCAGGCTGTGCGTGGAAGCCATAGGGCCAGGCCAAGGCTAGGACGTGGAGAGAACTTGAAACTTGTCAGCGGACGGAGGCGTTGCACTCACTCTGGGTCTCGCTCTGACCAGCTACAGCAAGCTTGTCCTGGGGTCTGGGAAGGCGCTGGCATCGCTCAAGGGTCATCAGAAACAGAGGCTGAGCCAGAGGCATGATGTTCCAAGTGCCAGGTTCTGAGGAATCTCAGTGCCCGCCTCCCTCCATCTTTCTTTGGGACAGAGGGAGGTAGCTGGCATCCCTGCGGCTTCTCCAGCAGGCCGCTCTGAGTTGATCGTACAAGGAAATGGAATGTGAACCCCGGGCTATTTAAAGAGCAGGAGAAGCTGGAGGCGCGGCTGGGCCCCGGCCAAGCAGGGTGCTTCAGGTCGGCGCGGGGCTCCTCTTTGCACATGGTTTGATTTACTGGAGGGCTGCGAGCAACTCCAGCTTCAGACAGAGAACTATTTGAAGCAGCTGCCAGATGTTGTGTCTGAGTTGGGTTTTTACAACTTGCTTACTGGTTAGCAGCCTGCCTCCCGCCGGAGTTCAGCTTGCCCCAGCGGGTTCAGGCCCTGGCACCGGCCCATGGGCCTTTGCTCAGCTGCCTCGCCGCTCCCTCCTGCGCAGCCCAAGCCTGTTCTGCCTTGAGTGGGAGCCTGATCCCGAAGCATCCAGCCTTTCTGGGGTGGCAGCGTGGCCCTGACTCCAGGTGTCTTGCAGGCACCCTAAGCTTGTGGAATGTTCTGTCTGACATTTATCTCGGGACCCTCTGGGACAGGCAGGGTCTAAAACAAGCCTTGACAGTTTTGAGATGAGGCGCCCCTCGGAGCAGGCCCTAGGCGCCAGGGCTGCCCCCCAGCACTGGGTGTGGCCTGGGAGGCGGACGCTGACCTCTCCCTTTCGTTCCTGCTCTTCTGTCCTGGTCCCACCACCCAGCTCACTTCGGCCCCCTGGTGCCAGCCTCTTTAAATGGAGCATGGAAGGCCACAGGGGACCAGGGCTGAGACCACAGTTCATCAGGGCATTCTGGAAGGTTCCCAAACCTCTGGAAATCCCGGTGAACCAGGGAAGTTCCAGGGAGGCACCAGTAGGATTGACTTTTGGATCCAGGCCACTGTGTCAGGCCAGAGGCCAACCCCCTCCAGAGGGCCAGGATGTCCCCAGTGTGAGACTTTTGGGGTTCACAGGACTCAGGATTGGAGGGTGTTTCTCAGCCCCTCCCCCCACCGAGGAGGCCTGTGGCGAGGGACACATGACTCAAGTGTTCACTTCCTGAGGCCACTTGGAATGACTCCTCAGAAGTTTGCTATGGAGCAGAGCGGGTGACAAGGGAAAGGGGTGGGGCGGGGGTGGGGCGGGCGGGAGGCGGAGAGGGGTTTGTGTCATTAATCTTGTTGCATGTGAAAGCGCACTTGTGTCCGTCCAGGAATCCTGAACACTGCCAAAGTGGACAGAGTGTTCAGTCCCCTCCTGAAAGCGCCAGAAATGTTTTGTCCACAGGGCAGGAAAACATCCTCGGCTAGCGCGCCGGCCTTTGGCTCTCCCTCGAAAGAAACGCCTTGGAGAGCCGCGGGGAGGAGCGGGGCCTGGTGGCTGCGGGGCTGGGGGAGCAGCACACTGGCCCAGGGACCCTGCCTGCCTGGGGTACAAGGGACAGCCCCCAGCCTGCCTTTCCTGGCAGCCCTAAGGAACCTGACTTCTCTGAGCCACCAGCCCCCAGCCCCTGCCCCTCTTCTCACTTCTGAATCCTCCAGAGAATCAGAAAGAGAAAGATCACGGGCAAGACAGATGCCTTCTCCCAAGAGCCCGTTACCAGCCCTGAAATGGTGGCAGAATCTAGGATGTTCCCTGCAGGGTGAAGCCCACAGCAGCCCACAGAAGGGCAGCAACCCAGGCAAGGGGACAGGAGGGCTGGGGTTTGGACTCAGAGCATCGGTCACCAATCCCATGACTCTGGGAGCCTCTGACACCGTCTCTGGGAGCCTCAATTTCCTCTTCTGTAAAGTGAGAGTCGTGACACCTTCCGGCCAAGCTCGTGGTGTTGCAAAGATCAAATGAGGCCCGGGATGGGGCAACGCCTTGGAAAGTTGCAAAGCCAGCACGTGCCCAAGGCCTTATTATTATAGTATGTGTTTACGGGAAAGTGGGAAAGATAAGCATCTCAGATACGCCTGCCCATCCGGGAAAGCACCCCTCCCCCTGGTCCTATCTTCTCCTCGTGTGTCCTGCAGCCATCCCTGGAAGCTGGGGACCCCTTCTGTGTATCCCCCACCCGTAGCTTCCTGGAAGGATGAGTTGGGGAAGAGCTGAGGCAGCAGCGCAGCCCAGATTCACCTTTGGAAGACAGGCCCTTTAGAGCATCTTGGCCACCTATGAGGGAGACAAGCAACTTTCTCCTGTGGGAGGCCCCATGGGAGTGAGAAGAGGGACCACAGCCTCCACTGTCCCATTTGACAAACACATCTGACCCCTTGTCTGTGCCAGACATATGGGGATGCCAGGGATTCAGACTCAGAAAACCAGGCTTCTGAGCAAGGAGCTCAGTGGGTGGGCACAGACCAGCAGACATGGGAGATGGGACACCAAGTGATGCAGAGGGGGGAGCGATGGACTCCACCAGGTTATCAGGGCAGGGATGCCCTAGCAGGGTTTTGAAGGATGAATAGGAGTTTTCCAGGAGGAGAGAAGTGAGTTCATTTGCGTAGGTTCCTCTATAAAATGTGGATGGTGATAGGACCTGCCTCATTGAGTGGCTCTTTGTAAGGTCCTGGGAACAGTGTCTGGCACATACTGAGTGCCATTTAAGGGTTGGGTGGATACAGTAATAATACTACCATATGACTAATAATAATGCTGCCTAGGCTCACAGCCTCTCTGCCTCCCACTGGCAGCCCCTTGACGGAGCCTTAAACCCAGCACCTCAGGAATACAGG
The DNA here is from genome assembly GCF_020826845.1 of Diceros bicornis minor. Taxonomy (NCBI): domain Eukaryota; kingdom Metazoa; phylum Chordata; class Mammalia; order Perissodactyla; family Rhinocerotidae; genus Diceros; species Diceros bicornis. Next base: position 28,942,594 of record NC_080752.1, read on the forward strand.
ATCATTTACTCTGCTTACCTACGGGAGTTCTTCCATCTCCGGGCAGCTCCTGGTCCAGGCTCTGGCTCTGAATCCCCCTGGGTGCTCCAGTCCTGAAACCCACCAGCTGTCTACACTCCTGAGAAGAGCCTGGGCCTATCTGTGTGGGTCCTTGAACCTCACCCTTTGGTGTCTTGTTTTTCTGGGAGCAGTCACAGCAGCTGCTCAGAGCCCACTTGGCGCAGCACAGAGTGTCCTGGAAGAGGTCCTGTGCACCCAGACCTCTTCTGGGCACAGTGACCAGCCCCTCGGGCACTCTGGGGGTGTTGGTGGGTTAGCTCAGCAATGCTGCTGCCGGGCCATTGGGCGTGACGGGGGCCAGGGCCCCAGCATCCCCAGGTAAATCAAAGCTGCCTTCTTCCTAAAATCGTTCCTGGGCAGGAGTCCAGGGGGAGCTGAGGCCTGCTCCCCTGAGTAGTAGGTTCGAAAAAGGACTCCGAGTGGAGACCTGGGCTCCAGCTGCAGCTCTGCCACTCCCTGGTGGTCCTAGGAAAATGATCCACATCTCTGAGCCGCCATAGCCCTCCTCCAAAGTGGGCGTGATCATACCATCCACGTCTAACCAATAACACAGTCCCGAGAACTCGCCGTGCGCTGGCAAAAGCTCTTTGGTGCGATCCCTGTGACAGTCCTCTATGGCAGGTGCTGCCGTGACCTCGGATGCTCAGAGAGGCTCATTCACTTGCCCAAGATCACACAGCCGAAGTGGTGAAGCTGGAACTCAAAACCAGGCCTCCCTGACAACAAACCCTGGGCTCTTGACCCCAACCCATTGCACTCTCCTCAGGCGGCCGAGGGCCTTCTGCCCCCCTGCAGTCACATTTTCATTCATGCAGCAGGTGTCAGCAAGCCCTCGCTCTGGACAGAACACTGTGTGGGGCCCTGAGTGTGGCCCCTGGGGATGGAGTGACTCCACCTGCCACACGAATGGGAAGTTCCCTACTTGATCCTGGCACACAGTAGGTGTTCAATAAATACATGTGGGCTGAACACAAGAAGAGGCTGGGGTGGGGGGGCTCAGCTCTTGAAGGCGGGGCTGCGTGCTGGCTTGGGAGGGCCAACAGGAGAAGCCCTTGGGCTTTCCGAAGGTGACGGAGAAGGAGGCCAAGTCTTCTCTGACCACAGAGGCCCCAGGCCCAGGGACAGGGCAGGGGCCACATTAGAATGGAGGACTTAGCCTTGAAAGGCCAGGGCAGCCTTCAGGGCAACGCAGAAGAACAAACTGTGCCTTCAGCCAGCGCCAGGGAGGGGGTGGGAGGGCAGGACGTGCTCGGGACAGCACCAGATACCAGGAGAGGCCACATTCCTCTCTCCCCCAACCCAGAGGACCACCGGCCTGCTCGGCGTGCAGGTTTACCTGGCGTGGGCTCTGTCACGCCCTGGCCTTCTCGTTTACTGGAGAAGCCAGGACCCAGATGTCCACACAACAGCGCTCCCTGAGCACTGGGCACATTCCGTCCTGGGCAAACCTGCAGGGGAGCCACTAGCATCCCCATTTCTCAGAAGCAGAGGAGTGCTGGGATTGTCTGCGGGGCAGAGCCGGTCCCTGCCTTTCCCATCCCACCGCTCCGGACCCCGCTGGCGCTCTCTCCTGCCCAGACCTGGGCCCTCCAGCCCTGGCCTGCTGTGTCCACACAGAAGCCTCACCTGCAGCTGCCCTGTCCCTCGGGAAGGGCTGGGTCAAGGCCACTCCTGCTGCCTTCTCTTCCTTCCCTTTGCCAGGAGCTGACACTCCTGTTTGGAGCTTAGAAGTCGAACCCCGAGATGCTAACAGAGAGGGCACTTCCCAGCAAACCTCCCTCTCTCACCTGGTTCGTGCCATCAGCAAACCTATCCCCCTTGAATCCAGCTCTGCGCCAGGCTCTGAAGGTGGAAAGGAGAAAAGGTAATGGCTGAGCCTCAGTGTGCTCCACCTCCCTAGACACTTTCTGCCCCTGATCCACGCAGCCCTCATCCTGACACAGAGGTTCTGCATCCATCCCCATCTTCCAGATGAGGACACTGAGGTGCAGGGCAGCTAAGTGCATTGTCCAGGTGGGACTGGCAGGTTCAGGCCCCCGCCCAGCAGGCTCACACGCGCACTGTGCTCCTCTCCCGGTCCCCGCCTCCCAGACCCTCCAGGGAGTGAGGGAGACACTGCGTCTGTATAGCCCACAGAGGCGGCTGTGAGGACCGTTGCCCGGGGCGGGGGTTGCCAGGGCTTCTCCGAGCTGGGGACGTCTGAGATGGCTGCCCCAGCTGAGACCTGGGGAAAAACCATCCAGAACGGAGTAGGAAGTCAGTGGAGAGGCTCCAAGGAGGGGAAGGGGGCCTCGGGGAGGGTGGGACGGCGCCATTGGGCTGGAGGGTGCCGATAGGCAGGCCGGGGGGCTGGGCCCAGGTTGGGACTGGGACTGAAGAGAAGAGGCTGGTGGCATGGGAGGCTGGGCTGGGGTGTCCACCTCTCTCTCATGGGCACCAGGCAGCCCCGTAACTAAGGAAGTGATGAAACCAGACAATTTGGAGTCTCCAGCATTTCACTCTGGGACGTGAGTGTGTGTTTTCATGTCTGTTCCCTGCACGTCCTCATGGAAGCCTCTTGAAGACAAGCCCTGAGTCTCACTGCCCAGCACGTCATAAGCGCTCAGTACGCATTTGTGGATTGACTGAGCAAATGAACAAATGAATGGATAAAGGAACAAATAAATGAATGAATGAGGTGGTAAATGAGTGACCAGGACACGTGTCCTGCTCAAGCACCGGAGCCTGGCTCCCCGGTGAAGCCCAGATACCTGGGGTGACCAGCAACTGCCTCTGTGCTGAGGGCGGGAGCACCAGGAGAGGGCGGCTGGGTGCTTGGTGGCCCTGGGGGACAAGGTCTCTGCAGACAGAGTCCAGCTGCTCCAGAAGGCCTGTCCTAGGCGAGGTGGCGTCTCCTTCGTCCCCTCCTGCTGCCCTACGCATGAGGGAGAGACTGCAGCCTCCCCACGTGCGGCTCCGACGAGGGGCACCAGCAGGGCGTGCCGGCTTCCCCCGGGCCACATTGCTTCTTGTTTTCTCTGAAAACATCCCCGTGTCCAAACCAAACAGGGACAATTGACCTAGCCGGGTTACCTTGGTCTTCCTGGCCCAGCGTCGGTTCCCAGCTTATTTTTATGAGCTGTTTAATCTGCACACTGTCTTCTGTTCTCAATAAATGGGGCTGCACAGTCCAGGATGGCCTCGAATGATAACACCAGCTGTCTAGACGGAGGCCAGCCCACTGACACTATCATAAATAAAAATAGCTTTGTGTTCGTCTCTCACCAGAGCCCGGGGGAGTGGCGAGCTGACTCCCTGCGGGCTGGCTGTGACAGAGCTGCCCAGGCTCCCCGCTGGCCTCTGTCCCCAGCCGCCAGCCCTGTACCCCGGGGGGCCCAGAGGAGGGAGGAAGGAGGCTGGCCGTTCCTGGAGGCGCCCCCTGGGGCCCTGGTAAAGTGTCCGCCCCCTCCTTGGTACTTCCCCCTCCACATGGCCTTAGCAGGGCCCCTGGAGCTGAGCCAGAGGAAAACCGGGCCACAGGTAGGACGGGAGGGGTCAGCGCCACGAGATTCTTGTGCAGGGCCCTCCCCAGCTCTCCAGAGCAACAGCCGGGGGATCAGGGGTCTTTTCTTTTCTTAGCTGACCTATCTGAGCTAAATGGCATCTTTAGGCCGGAACATTCAGGGAGGAAATTCCCAAACCACACCAAGCAGCTCTGCAATGGGGAGGGACCATCCTGCTCCTCCCTCTGACTGCAGACAGGGCTCTGCTGGGACCACCTCAGACAAAGGGGGCCCTGCTCGCCTTCAGAAAGGGACTGTGCACTTGAGATTTTCTCCTCTCCCCCCCGCCCTCTCCCATCACACCAACAGCAAGCACCGCAAGAGGACTTTTGTCCTAAGCATTCGGTAGGAATGACGACGTTATAAGGGGAGAGAGAGGGAGATGCTTCCTGTTGCCCCAAATTACTCCCACCTCAGTGACACTGAGAGACTGACCACCGGGCCCAGCGTCCCCTCACCATACTAGGAGGCCACCCCGCAGGCATCTTCCTTCCCTGGGTGTAAGGAAGGGTGTCAGGGGAAATTCTGGGGAGGGACGAGGCAGGGGAGGTAGTCGTTTGTCCCCCCTTAGATGATTCTCACACATCCAACTTATTAATGCTTAAGCAGGAGGGGAAGAGTCAGAGATAGGTCATGGGCGAGGATGGGGCCAGTGGGGCTAACAAACGCTGCGGATGTGACAGGCCGGCGTTCCTACCGTGCGCCAGGGAGGGGCCAGGGCCAGGGCGTGCCTGCCCTCACCAGGACGGAGCTGAGGGGAAGGTCAGAGGAGACAACAGTCTACACTGTGACCCCAGAGAAAGGACAGCAAGGACCAGGGCAGGCAAGGTTGCAGACCTTGTGTCTCATGTCACCCCCCACCCCAATCCAGCACATAGGAGGAGCCAGAACAGAAGCCGAGGGGAGGAGTGGAAGAGACCCAGGAATTAGAACGCATGGGCCTCCGATTTTTAAAATTGGAGGTGATTGGGCGCCTGCTTGGTGGCGTAGCAGTTAAGTGCTCGCACTCCGCTTCAGCGGCAGCCCGGGGTTCGCAGGTTCGGATCCCGGGCGCCACCGATGCACCGCTTGTCAAGCCATGCTGTGGCAGCGTCCTATATAAAGTAGAGAAGGATGGGCACAGATGTTAGCCCAGGGCCAATCTTCCTCAGCAAAAAGAGGAGGATTGGCATCGTTTGTTAGCTTAGGGCTGATCTTCCTCACCAAAAAGAAAAAAAAGAAAAAAAAATTGAAGGTGATTGAAAATCTATGAGTCAGGGGCCAGGAAGGAGTGGTTTGACTGTGCACAGCCGTGGGGCAGGGGGCTGGAGCAAAATCAAACCACTCCAGGCTGTTCCATAAAGCAGCTACCAGGCCTACGATAGTGACTAGGCCCCGTGCAAGGTGCTGGAACGTTCTGCCTCATTTAGCTCTCGCAGCACTTCCATGAGGTCTGCTGTCTGTCCTCATTTTGCAGAGGAGGAAACTGAGGCACAGAGGGGCAAAGCCTTGCCCAAACAGTGACTCGCAGCTGGGCGGAGGCAGGGCCCGGGTTCAGATAGGGATGGCTCTGATTCCCCCCAGCCCCTCTGCCTCTCCGGCTCCCGCGCTGCCTGGCACCGTGTCGGCACAAGGCATGTTTATTCAATGCAGGACCTGGGGAAAGCAGAGCCCTCCCTGCCTCACTCCCGAGTCTCTCCAGTCTCGCACATCAGCCTCCACAGCATTTATTGAGGATGCTGATGGTGGTGAGGACGGCATAGGATCAGTGGCCCAGCCTTCACTGGACCCCAGCTTGGCTGGGCACAAGGTGATCAGAGAGGACACGGAGGGAACGTGAAAACACGAGACCAGCTGCAGAGCGCCAGCTCCACTGCCAGGCCTGGAGACAGACTCAGAGGCCGGGATCTCAGATTCAGACAGGGCGCTTGCCGAATGTCTGCTGGGGCCTGGGCAACCTTCTCACGTCCCAAGGGCCATTTGATCCTCTTAACGAAGACAGCAGGCCCCCTTTACACAGCAAAGGAAACTGAGGCCCAGAGGGCAAAGGGGCTGGTCCAAGGGCGCACAGCTAGGGTGTGGCAGATGGGGCTCCTGCCTGCTCATTCACTATGTCAGAGCCTTTGTGGGGAGCAGCAGGGGAGATCTGGGGGCTGGCAGCATCTGGAACTGCAAGGGCAGACACTGAAGTAGCAGCCCCATCCCTCAGGAGGGTTTATGGTGTTGAAGTCTTGGGACCAGGTGGGGTCCATCTGCACACAGCACCCAAGTGCTTCACCTCACCCCCACCCCCACCCCCGCAGACAGACTGCCCACTTCCTCCTTCCCAGACCTCTGACCAGGGAGGACCCCTGTGCTAAGGAGGAAGAAGCCCCAGTCCCCCATCCGCCTGCCCACCTCCCCTACCGCCGCAGGCGACTGATGCAACCTCAGCTCTGCCAGGCTGGAGCTGCGCCGCACCTGCCCCTCGCAGAAGTCTCCGTGGTACCCCGGTTTCCCTTTGAGGAGCCACCTGCATGTGACCGAATCCACCAACGTCTTCGCTGGGACTTCTGCAGACACCATCGGGAAAGAAGCTCTCTTTCTGCTGGGAACCTGAGCCCGGGTCGATGAGAGCCGCCTAGGTCCTACCTGGGCAGAGCTGCCAGAGAATGGAGCCCGCCCAGGGAGACACAGGGCTGAGGAGAGGGAGAGGTGCCCACCTTGGGCCGTCATTTGCACATCTGAATCCAGAGGCGCCTCAGGCCGGGCTGCCCCCAGGGCTTTTGAGGTACATGAGCCAATAAATTTTCTCTTTGGCTGAAGCCAGTGGGAGCTGAGTTTCTATCACCCACAGCGACAAGAGTCTGGAGCAGTCCACGTGGTCAGGCCCCACTCTCCCCACGTCTCCACACCCCAAAAATCCCTCTCAGAGGCAGAAGCGGTTTTTCCTGGGATTCTGAGAGAAGAAGAGCATTGCCCAGGGCAGTGAAGCCCAGTGGTCAAGAGCAAAGGTCTGGAGGCAGAGCGACGGGGCCACCTCAGCTGCATGGTTTTAGGCAAGTAACTTAGCCTCATTGAGCCTGTTTCTTCATTCAAGCGGGAACGATGCTAATTGTGCAGGTGGAAGGAGACGGAGTAAGTGTCCAGTGCTGGTCGTTGTATCCATCAGCATCCCAACAGGAAACAGGTGGCACCTTCAGGATCATTCCAGAAGGGTTTACTTATAAGGTGGTGTGTAGGGAAACCTCAAGGGAGAAAAGGCGAGTGTGGGAACCCATGACTGGCACTGGTAGAGCGTTCCACCCCGAGATGTGAGAAGATAGTGGGGGGGGGCGGCGATAATCCACACCCAGAGTGGGAGACAGTCGTGCAGAGCAGGACAGCTCAAGGGGAGCAGTGACCTTCAGTCAGGGGACACACCCAGTCCAAGAGGGCTTTACAGTGGGTTGAACAGTATCCCCCCAAATTCATGTCCACCCAGAACCTCAGAATGTAACCTTATTTGGAAATAGGGTCTTTGTGGATGTAATTAGTTAAGGATCTCGAGATGAGACCATCCTGGATTTTGGGTGGGTCCTAAATCTACAAGTGGTGTCCTTATAAGAAGAGGAGACACGCAGAGAGACACATAGAGAGGAGAGGCCGTGTGACGAAGGAGGCAGAGACTGGGGTGACGCTGCCACAAGCCAAGGACCGCCTGGAGCCACCAGAAGCTGAAAGAGGCAGGGATGGATCCTCCCCTAGAGCCTTCAGAGGACCACGGCCCTGCCAACACCTGGATTTCAGGCTAAATGACCTCCTGAACTGTGACAGAAGAGATTTCTGTTGTTTTAAGCCATCCAGTCTGTGGTACTTTGTATGGTAGCTCCAAGAAATTAATACAGGCCTTGAAGGGAGGGAAGGGGAGAGGGAACACCCTGTCCTCAGTCTCCTCCCTCCCTCCGGCCTGCTGTGGTGCTCCCCAACCAGAAGGTGGAGGGCCTGGGAGCCCCTTGTGGTCCACACAGAGCAGCCTCCAAGGCAGGAATCAGGGGGAGGTGGAGCCAGGACCTGGAGGGGCAAGCGGAAGATACTAGATAATAGTTATTACTACAGTGACATCCCACTCAGATGCCAAAGAGAGAGCTGTGGCTCTTCTGTCCCCAGGAATGTGGAAACTGAAGCCTCAGAGACCTCAATGGACCCCAGCCTGCCAGAGGATGCGGGGAGTCCTGCCACCCGGTTTCTGTGCTGACAATGGTAATGATCATGTTGGCATCTGTGCACATTTACTCTCTGCTCGTTATCACATGGGCATCCATGAGATTTGCCAGACAGCCACCATGTGCTTTCTTTCCCATGGCCCCAGGCCCTCTGTTCCAGACCATAATGGAATAAAACACCAGAAAAGAGGGTCTCCATTTGCAGGATGGAGTCCAGGAGAATTAAGGTAGGGGCTGCCCCGGGAGGGGTAGTTCTCCATTTTCTCCCAGGCGATACAATGATGGGTGGAAGACATTCAAGTAGGGAGCACCCTCAGGTTTTCATGGAAGGTCCCAAATAAAACCGTTCAAGGCGTAGTGCAACACTTCGTAACTACCCCCAACAAACACTCAAGCGGCCGCAGTTGATTTAAGGCAGGCCGGGTGGCTGAGTAATTCCTGTGCTGCTGGCTGTAATTCCAGCCCTTCTCTCCCACCTGCGAAAACGGACCTCAATACAAATGGCAGGGAGTGACATTATTATAGGACTGTGAGTTGCAGGTGACTGAATCCCACCTCAAACTGGGTTAAGCGAAAAGGGGGATCAAGCAGTTCATGTGTGAGAAAGTTCAAGATCGGGTTGCTTGGGGCTTGACGGGGTGGCCAGGAGGTACCTGTTACCTCTCTCAGTTCTAGATCCCTGAGTGCCCGCGTGGCTCCATCTCGAGGTGGGCCCTCAGCCTGCTCCAGGCCCACCTCGATGGAAAGAGTGACTCTCTCTTTCCCACGGTTTCATCAAAAGTCCCAGAAGGGAGCCTGTTGACTCCAGGCCACCTGCCCTGAGGCCAGGGAGATGCTCTGTTCTGATGTTTTCGTTTTCTGGTCACCTGCTCCACCCAGGGACTAGGTCAGCTCCACCCAAGCACAAGGAGGGACTGAGAGCAGGGAGAGGAGGTTGCCAGAGGAAGATCCAGGAGCTGCCACCAGGGGAAGGGGAAGGAAGGCCAGACAGGGCAGGCCAGACCCCAGGTGGCCCCTGTGTTAGCCTCCTGTGGCTGCTGTAACAAACTGCCACAAAATGGCTTAAAACAACACAAATGTATTATCTCACAGTTCTGGAGACCGAAAGTCCTACAATCAAGGTGTCCGCAGAGCTGCCTTCTGGAGGCTCTAGGGAAGAATCTGTTTCCTTGCCTCTTCCAGCTTCTAGAGGCTGCCTGCATTCCTTGGCCCCTTCCTCCATCTTCTCTCTCTCTCTGCTCTGGCTGCCATACAATATACCATTGGCTGGATGACTTAAACAGCAGAAATTTATGTCTCACAGTTCTGGAGGCTGGGAAGTCCAAGATCAAGGTGCTGGCCAAATGAACTCCTGGTGAGAACCCTCCTCCTGGCTTGTAGACAGCCACCTTCTCACTATGTCCTCACAGGTCTTTCCTCGGTGTGTGCAAACAGGGGAGTGAAGGAGGGAGAGAGAGGGAGAGAAACATCTCCAGTGTCTCTTCTTGTAAAGACATTAATCCTATCAGATCAGGGCCCCACCCTTGTGGCCTCTTTTAACCTTAATTACTTCCTTAGAGGCCCCTTCTCCAAACACAGTCACACTAGGGACGGTGGGGATGTTAGGGCTTCAACATAGGGATTTTGGGGGGACAAAAACATTCAGTCCCTAACTCTCTCTCTTTCTGACCCTCCTGCCTCTCTCTTGTAAGGACCCTTGGGATGACTTTGGGCCCACTTGGATGATCCTGGATCAAGTCCTTATCTCAAGGCCATTAACTTAATCACATCTGTAAAGTCTCTTTTGCCATGCAAGGTCACACAGTCCCAGGCTCTGGGGACTAGGAAGCAGACATCTTTGGTGGTGATGATTCTGTCTACCACATCCCCTACAAGGATTTGCCTCGTATCCATCCTAATGCACTATGCTCAAGCCCTAACTCTTACCAGTGGCAAATTATTCCGACCTGCCTCAGAGAACCATCTAGATCCTGCAGTTGAGAATGCTGCCCCTGACCTTTGACCTACACAGACAGGCCCAAGCACTCAGTCGAGTGGCAGGCAGAGAACCTTCGCCAAAAAGCACCCAGGGGTGGAGAAGCAGAGGCCCCGTGGCTGGTGAAAGCCAAGGGGACACTGTGCCCTGGCGCGTCACTGTCCCCACTCTCCAGGAAGTGACAGGAGGTAAAACCAAGGAGAATGATCCGCTGGAGGGAAGGAGAGAACTCAGCCGCTTCCTACACTTTCTCAGATCCACCTCCATGGACTCTTGGGGCAGAATTCCAGACCCAAGAAAGAGCTTTAACATTTAAAAAAAAGAAAAAAGGTAAATGATTTACGAGAGGAGAGGAGTGGATTCCGACACAGTCACCCTTCCCTGAGTTGGCACCTACGGGACTGACTCGCACATTCAGCAGAATCCTGGCGGCCTCCGCTTGGCCTGCTGGCGCCCTGGCAGTGGTGTTTGCTGACAAGGGGCTGGGCCCTGCTGGACATGTCCTGGGATGGTCTCAGCAATCCCCAGGAAGAGGAATGAAAGGAAAGTGCTGCCTAGGAGAGTGTCCTGGCAGGGCTGGCTGCCCCAAGGCCTCTGTCTTGCTACCTTCTGCCGTCCTCGAGGGCCACTCCATAAAAGCCCAAGGCCTCCCCGAGTCCTGTCAAACTGGACTCTGGGGGACTGAGGCCTCCCTCAACCTTAGTCACCAGACTTGGGCAGGGCCCCAGCCATTTCTTTCCTCTGGGAGGAAGAGGTCCTGCAGGGGTAGGGGCTAGAGGCTGTCTCCTGATCCTTGCAGGCTTGTCCCCTGGCATGGATTCCAGAGCCCAGAATCCTCTGTTCAGGCCTCAGTGACCCGCTGGAGAGATTTAGAATGACTCTTTGGTTAAGTCTGTGAGACTGAGCGGCGGCCCCCGTACAAGCCTGGGCACCTCGGTGGCTGCTCAGCTGGCACAGGGCCCCTGGCCAAGGCCAGCCAGCCACACCCTTGGACAAGCCAGGTTTTTCCTGAGTGGAATGTACCAGGTTTTTCCTGAGTGGAAGCAGGGTTCAAGTTCCACGTGCTCTGCAGGACTGAGGGGCCCCGCAGGCCATCCGGGTCCCACAGAAAAGGTGGGGAATTCTGGCCAGAAGCCGGGGACGGCTGGAAGAGAATGCTGAGACGCTTCCAGGCTGCCTCTCCACCCTCCTGAGTCACACGGGAACGGGAACGTTTGAGACCAGGAGGCAGGTGGCCGGGGGCAGGGCTGGGGACAGGGGAGGGGGCCTGGAGCTGGCGAGGGAAAGCTGGAAAGAGGCTGGAAGAAGGGTGCAGCTGCAGCCTCGGCCCAGACACCATTTCCTCTCCTCCACCCCTCCCTCCTTCCCAGGGACGTGGCCCACCAAAGACCTCATTCTCTGGCCACACGGGCAGGTCCCACCCACAAGGCCTCCTCATTCCCAGCTGATCCCAAGGCAGCCCCCGGCCTGGACTCACATCCCTCCCACTCTCTCCCACCCCCATAGGCTGTTCCTCCTTCATTCTATTCCCAACATCTAGCACCAAGCCAGGTATGCAGTTGGTGCTTAATAAATGCCAGTTTCCTCTCCTCCTTAGCATCATGACACAGAGTCTATCTAGTCCCCGCTTTCTCCCAGTAGGGTCACTCACAAATTAGTAACTAAATAATCAGCAAGAGCTGGGTTGTGTGCCCCTGGAAGTGGTGGCTGAGGACAAGCCAGGGCAGTAGATACTGAGTGTCCCACCCACTCCTGCCCCAGGGAGATGCTGATGTAGACCTGGCCTGTGCCTGCAACCTGAGGTCACCCTCTAACCCTCACTCCCTGGGAGGACCCCACTGTCACTCCGATTCGAAAGCTGCCTTCGGGCACCATCCTTGTTTGCTATTTGGTGCTTCAAGCAAGCAGAGCTGTGTTTTGCCAGCTGCTGGGCTGGCAGCTCAGCCCATCCTGCAGCTGGAGGCCCAAGTGGGGAGCCCAGAGGAGCCCTTTGAAGTCCCTGTCTCAGCTGACAGCCCTTTCCTCTGGCCTCCCACCAGGGAATCCCACTGCCTCTGGTGTGGACAAACACCCCCAGACCTCGGAAAAGAGCAGCCGTCTTTCCAGAAAACATGCAGCCAGGCTTGGCTCTGCTGGAAGCCACTGCACACAGTTCTCAGGGACTGGGACCATGGCTTTCTGCAAACTGACATGGCCTTTGGGGTGCAAAAGGGGAACCAGAAGACCTCACAGTCTCGAGCCCAGACCCGGCCCAGCCACCTCTCGTGCGGGCAGGGCTGAGGAGAACCTGGGGGAGGGAGTTTCGTGCCAGCTGCTCCCTTGCACCCGGGGACTAGAGGTCGGACAGCTGGGCTTAGTCAGAGATTCCGAGTTGGGTCCTCGGCCAGCCTAACCAGGGGGACCTTCTCCAAGTGGAAACCTCAGCCTGGGCTTGGACCGAAGTTGGCTTATGAGCTGGAATCAGCCCGGTCCACCTGGCTGGAGACATCGATGGCCCAGGCCCTGCCAGCTTCTGGGGGTCTATAGGAAGAAAGAGTTTGGCTTTAATATCTCTGGCCCCTGGAGGAGAGGGGTGGACTCTTTCCTGCCCGAGCCAGGTGAACCAAGACGAGTTTTGGCACCAATGGCTGAATCTCCAATTCAGCCACCCAACAAAGCTCCTTGAACCCTGCTCGTGCCAAGCACTGTGGTGGGTGCTGAGATGTGGAAATAGACACAACTCAGTCCCAACCCGAGAGGAATTCCTGGGTAGACAGGTAAAATAACAGCAACACGGTATGTCTGCACAGATGGGAAGTGCCCCTGGGCTGGGTCTTGCAGCGTGGGAGCTGGGCTGGGGCAGACAGGATCAGCAGGAAGGGGTGAGGGTGCTGGAGAGAGACCTCCACCAAGGGCCTCATTTGTCCAGCAGTCCCTTCCCCATGCCCGCAGCATGCCAGGCCCTGGGAGGCGTGAGCAAGTGTGCCAGCCCTGCACCCTGGAGCCGCAGCCTCTGCTGTCCAGGAGGCTGGAGGCCGCGGCTGCACCTGTCCGGCCCGCGGCCAGGGGAAGTGACTCGCCTCCGAGGCTCCTGCAGGCAGCATCCCGGGGGAGCACACAGGAAAGAGCTTGCAAGTTTTACGGCCACTGAAGTCAGCTCGGGCCTGGGGAGGGCTCGGGCCAAGCCGGCCGGTTCTAATTAGAAGATTGGGCTCCTTGTAGTGGCCTGTGGGGCTGGGGGTGACGCCAGGTTTGCAGAACTGCCAGCACTGTTTTTGCATGGTGTCTCCCAGCAACGGGGCCACTCTGATGGGGGGGCACCCAGGAGTGCGGGAGAGCTGCAGCTGGCTGCACGGCCTGACAGTGGCCAGGCCTGGACACCCGTCCTGGGCTGGAGCTGGGCTGCCCACTCTTGCTGCCCCCTCAAGAGGCTGCTCCTCTATAGGACTGACCTGGGGAGCACAGATCCCTGTTGGGCTGAAGGAAAACTGCTCTCCCCAGCCCAGGGCAGCACCGCCAGGACCCAAAGGGAGTGAGGCAGGGCTGGTCCTGGGCTTTGCTTTACTGCTTTGCGTTGCCCTGGGCCAGCGTTCTAATGCCATGCCTGGAACACACATAGGAGGTGCTCAAAAAAAAAAGGACAAATAACTGGAAGTCAGCATCTAGACAAGGCCCAGCACACAGTAGGTGCTCAAAAAATGTAGACCAAATAACCAAATTCAGTGCTTAGAACTCTGCCTGGCATACAGTAGGCGCTCAATATAAGTGCGTTGAACAAATGAAGGAAGGAAGTTTGTCTTCAGCACAGTGCAGCGAGCTGTGGAGGCAGGTGCCCCGTGTGTTCACCCCGCAGCCGCAGTGCCCGAGCCTGGTCAGCACGGGCCCCAGCAAGGTTCCTGCCCCGCTGCCGGGGGTGGGGGTGAGGGAGGGACACCGGCAGGCAGCTGGTCAGACAGTGTGAGTCTGGCCTTCAAGTGCTATTCCCGGCAGTTCCTCTGATTCACAGCTGTCCCAGGAACAGTCATGGCTGTGTCAATAAATATTGGTGACTCTGAATGACCTCTCCGTCTCGCAGGGCTGGTCGGGCCTTCCTGTCCCTCCAAAGACCCAGTCCGGGCCATTGTTATTCTAGTCAGCTTGTAGCTCTGCCTGCCAGTGAGAGGGCTCGGAGAATGAATGACCCTCATGAGCTGATAATCCAGGAAGCATTTGCTGCAGTCCAGCTTTGCATTCTCACTTAGCCGGGCCTCCCCAGATCGCCTGGGAATTCACGAACCTCGGTGCGGAGCGATGGGCAACATTGGGAGGCCCAGACTCAGAAAGAGCCAGAAAGATGCTCAGCTTTGACCCTGCCCTTCCCGCCACACCCCCGCCCGGGTGTCCCTTTGCCTCCCTCCGTGCTATAAAAGGACAGTACCATGTCTCAGACAGACACTACGTGCCCAGCAAAAACAAGCTGCCCTTGTTCTTCCCGTGGTTCACACTTGCCACAGCTTAGACGGAGCCAGAGTGTGAGTTCAAAGATTTTCCTCAACTGCGCCCCCTTGACGGGCCGACAGATTTTATCACGAAAAGAAAGGATAGTTGCGAGCCCACAGTATTATGTCGTCTCCTTGATTCAGCTTCAGGAAATAGTGATCGCACGCTTTCTATATGCCGGGAACTCTGGGGATCTGGGGACACAGCCAAACCCAACACAGGTTCTGTCCTGCCCTCAGAGAGCGTGCGGTCAGGAGGTAAAGCAAATCCTTAAAGGAGCCACTCCGCAGAGCAGGATCAGGGCTTTGTGGGCAAGCTCGGGTGCTGCCCGGGGGGTTACGAAGACGAAAGGGACGTGTGACCAGACACCATGTGTAATTCTTGGTTGGATGCTGGATTAAAGCAAAATAAAGGGGCTGGCCCAGTGGCACAGCGGTTAAGTGCTCACACTCCGCTTCAGCGGCCCGGGGTTCGCAGGTTCGGATCCCGGGCGCGCCCCAACGTGGTGCTTGTCAAGCCATGGTGTGGCCGCGTCCCACGTAAAGTAGAGGAAGATGGGCATGGATGTTAGCCCAGGGCCAATCTTCCTTGGCAAAAAGAGGAGGATTGGCAGGAGGATTGGCATCAGATGTTAGCTCAGGGCTGATCTTCCTCACCAAAAAAAAAAAAAAAAAAACAAATAAGGACAGCAGCCAATTTGAGGGAGGATTGGAGAATTAAATTATGGATTGCATATTGTATAATATTCCTGCATGAAGTTAAATTCCTCGGTATGAAAATGGAAATTTGGTCCTGCAGGAGACTGTTCTTGATCTTAGAAAGCACTCATTTGAATATTCAGGAGGGAAGTGTCATTGTGCCTGCGATTGACTGGAATATGCAGGTGTTCACCCAGGAGGTAGCACCTACAAGCTGAGCGGGAAGTAGCTGATCAAAGCAGGTTGAAGGTACACAAGACAGAGGGCAGCCTGGCGAAGGCCCGCACTCAGGGACTGCTGCATGGAGAACAGGTTGGGGTCCAGGAGGTCTTAGGAGGCTGTGGCAGTGATGACTCAGCAGGCCTCAGCAGGGCAAGGATGGCACTGGTGAGTGTCGAGAGAACCAGGATATATTTGGGAGGTGCGATTCACAGGGCTGGGTGCTAGCTTGTATGTGGGGAGAGAAGGTGTAGAAGGGTCGAGAGAACTCCTGGTTTCTGCCATAAGGTCCAGGAGAACAGAGGTGCCACTGTCAGAGGTGGAGAGCTGGGGAGAAGCAGATTCCAAGTGGTCGTGCTGGGTTTAAGGCTTGTGGGGCATCTCAATTAGAGTCCCAGGAATTTGAAAGTGCCTTTGCTCAAACAACTGTGAAACCAAACTCTGACCTCAGGCGTCAGCTATGGGATGCTGTGTCCTTTGGCAATGCCAGCCAGGCTTGCTGGACACTGCAGAGGTGGGGCCTGGTGAGGACAGACAGAGGGAGGTTGAGAACAGACACTGTGTGGCTGCCCATCCAGCATTTGTTTTCCCAGGTTCCTCTCCACCTGCCAGCAGGATGGGCAGGGCTGGGACCACGACATCCTTCATTCCTGCAGGGCCCTCTACAGGAGCCAGGACCAAGACGCACCAAGAGGCCACCTACGTCCTGTTGGAAGGGGTCTTATTTCCCAGCACTTGGCAGAAATGAAGCCACACATTTCAGCCTGGGTTTTCTACCTTCCCACGTGTCTTGTTAATTTATCATTAGGGCAATGCCAGTGGCTTGGTCAGGTGGGAGGGGGCGGGGCCGACCTCTGGGATGCTGAGCACCTGGTCCCTTCCTGGCTGCCTGGAGGCGAAGCACTCCCCGCCACTATTTAGTCATTCAGCACATGGTTATTGAGCACCTACCGTGTTCCAGGCACCGTTCTAGACGCTGCCGATGTAACAGTAAACAAAAGTTCAATCTAGAGTAATAATAGTTTGTTATTGTGGTAAACAATTAGTATATAATGGCAAAATATGATATGATATGATATGATATATATAATAATGTGTAAGTGTATGGTCATGCCTACCATTTTTACTTTTTTTTTTTTGTGAGGAAGATCAGGCCTGAGCTAACATCCATGCCAATCCTCCTCTTTTTGCTGAGGAAGACCAGCCCTGAGCTAACGTCCATTGCCAATCCTCCTCCTTTTTTTTTCCCCAAAGCCCCAGTAGAGAGTTGTATGTCATAGTTGTACATCCTTCTAGTTGCTGTATGTGGGACACGGCCTCAGCATGGCTGGAGAAGTGGTGCGTTGGTGTGCGCCGGGGATCTAAACCCAGGCCGCCTGTAGCGAAGTGTGCGCACTTAACCGCTAAGCCACGGGGCCGGCCCCATGCCTACCATTTACTGAGCACTCAGTATGTGCCAGGCACTGGTGCTTAGTGCCCTACGTCCCCTGTGACCTTCACAACCTCCCACGTGTAGTATTATTACCCCCATTTGACAGATAGGACAACAAGGGCTCAGAGAAGCTAGGTGCCAGCTTGAGGCCCATCCTGCTTCAGGTCCAGCTCTGCCTCCTCCGAGGTCCGGCCTGATACCTCCACTGCTCTGTGTCCTGCAGCTCCTGGGTTCCTCCTCGTGCCTGGATCTGACCCGGGATCCCCACTTCAGTGCTGGCTCAGCCCACCCTGCTCAGCAGCTAGTCCACCCAGAGGGATGGCTGGAGAAGAGGACCCAGGGACCAGTTCAGGTGGGCGCCAGTGGCGTAGAGTTGCCAAACATTGCAAGGGACGTACTTAGACTAAAAAGTAATTTGTTATTTATCTGAAATTCAAATTTAACTGGGAGTCCTATTTTTACTTGCTAAATCTGGCTACTTTAGGGGTGGGGGTGTGGAACAGTGTGGGGGTTTCTAGTAGGAGGGGGCATGGGAAGAGGTTTTGAATGAAACAGCACAGGAAGGTTCACCTTCAGCCTTTTATTTAGGTCTGAGAAGCTGGCTCGGCAACCCTGCTGACCTCCCAGTCCCCCGGGGCCAGTCCTGCTGTGGTCTTTGGCAGGACCCACTGCACCAATCATCTGACTGGGCGGATTGGTCCTGCCGAGCAGGAGGTTCTTTTAGCTTCTGCCTGGTGGGCTGGGGGTCCTTGAAGGCTTTGAATGTCCCGCCTGGCTTATCCTGCCAGAATGATGCTCACGTAGATTCTCAGACATGTGAGAACCTTTCCTTCCTTCCCCTTAGCAGTTTGGGTGTGGCCTTCCTGTCTCCTGATGGTTTTCACTCGACCAACGTTTGCTTTTGAGGTTTACTAGCACAACAGCGACATGGGAGCCAGGCTTGGAGCTTACTATTGACAATGGTCACTGTGACACTTCTTCCCCATCTAGCCCTGCACATGCTGTCACCACTCCACCCCTCATTGATTCCAGCTATGCTCTCCAACTGTCGGAGCCTGTCTCTTCGGCCTAGAACCCAGCCCAGTGCCAGCATAGCCAGGATGATTTTTTTTTTTTTTTGCTGAGGAGGATTTGCCCTGAGCTAACATCTGTGCCAATCTTCCTCTATTTTGTATGTGGGTCACCACCACAGCATGGCTGACGAGTGGTGTAGGTCCACGCCAGTGATCTGAACCTGCAAACCTGGGCCACCGAAGCAGAGTGCGCTGAACTTAACCACCAGGCCATGGGGCCAGCCGCCGGGATGATTTTTGAATGCTGTTTGAATGAATGAATGACTCAGTGCAAATGACCCTGTGCCCAATATTTTGCCTGCTTGGCTAGACTCACTCTGAGTGTGCCCCTCAAGTTCACCCCCCACCCACCAAGAGGCTACCAGGCCCACATCCTGCCCCTCCAACCTGCTCAGTCCAGGTTAACCTGGGGTTTCTGTGCCATCTCCCAAGATAGGTGGGCACAAGACCTGCCCAAACCAGGAGGCTCCCACCTGGGGTTCTCAGATGGCTCACCTGTGCCCAGGACACAGCCTGTGTGTGCCATGTAGCCCCAAGGATGCCCACCCAAGTGTCCTGATGGGCAGGGACAGTGGACCCTCCAGGCCATGACTACAAGAACCAGTCCTCACCTCAGCTCAGACACACACATCTCCTTCCCACAGGGCTCCAGCTGCAGGGCTGTCAGCTGAGCTGACGTTATGGAACGCTGTCTCTGGTTAAGAACTTCCGCATCCATGCTCATCTGGTACACACTGGTACATGTTTAACAACTGGCTCTCTGGTTGGGGAAATGTACCTGCAAATATATGTACATTAGTGTAAATCTTACTACAAATAAATGCTTGTTTACTATCTAACTCAGCAAAAGAAATAGCTCATGTCATTGAAGACCGCGTCAGCAGTTCTGACATGAAGGCTGGTTGATATTTCCATCCATATCAATGAGTAGGGAAAAGAAAACAATGAAGATGTTCATTGGAACTTCACCTTTTTGCTGAACTGGATAGCAGTATTTGAATATGGGAAGGATATTTCCTTAATTTTTTTGTGCTATTCACAATGTAATGACTAGAAACATGATTCATTTTCAAGTTTAATCTTTATTACTAACATTTTCTCCATCACTTTCTTAAATCTAGAAAATCAACAAAACGAAAGCAAGCCCTGACTAATAGCATTTGCCAATTTCCACGGTGTAAATACTTCCACCATGGCTAATTTCAAGCTACCGATGTGACGTCACTGAGTGTCGAGTTGAGAAGAGATGCTCAGCCGCCATCACTAGACGGTGTTTCCACCATGCAGATGCAAATGACACCAATAACCTTAGGAGCACGGATAATAGTAAAATGTAGTAAAATAACTAGGAAGTGATGAGTTTTGAGTATTTATTAGCTTTGTCTTTAATATAATTTATTTAATTGTAAGTTTATAGAATTTAATTGTTAATGATGGCTGTTTAACAGCTGGCTCACAAAATTCCTGAAAATTGAACATCCAGCTCTCATGAACCAGTACAAGTGAGCTCCAACATTCCAGTGGACTCACACTTTGCTCCCCTACAGCTCTATGGGATGGGTTTTACTGTCCCTGTGTTACAATCAGGAAGGTGAAGGTCAGAGGCCATCCAGCAAGGGCTTGCACCCAGCAGAGTCTGATGCCGAAACGATTGTAGACCCACAACAGTTTCGCGAGTTGGGCTGAGGTGAGTGGGGACTGAACCACAAGTGTGTTTGGGGATTTATGTTTGTGTCAGGAATCAGTGAACACACTTCTCTCAGGTTGGTCCAGCCTCCAGACATCACAGCCCTGGGGTGTAGAATCCACTCGAACAAAGTTACAACAGGAGGCCTTCAAAAGAAGATAACGTGGTGGCAGACAGCCCCTTGACCAGGACACCATATAACACAAGGCAGAAGAGATTCATCCATCTATTTCCTTAAAAGCAGGCCAGATCTCCATAACCCAAAAGCTAAAACTCTCCAGCCAAAAAGAGCTAAAAAGTGCAGGTCTGGGCCTCAGGGTTTCTCAACCTCAGGACTATCAACATCTGGGGCTGGATAAGTCTTCGCTGAATTGGAGGGGACTGTATTGGTTCCTGTGCATTGGAGGGTGCTTAGCAGCATCCCTGGCCTCTACCCACTAGATGTCATTAGCACCCCTCCCCACCTCAAGTTATGACAACCAAAAATGTCCCCAGACATTGCCAAATGTCCCTCGGGCAGGGCTGTGGGAGGGAGGAATCGCCCCATGTTGAGAACCATTGGGCTCAAGGAAGGAGGGGCATGGAGAAGCCCAGCTCGGCGCGGACACATTGAGGGCACAGAGTGATGAACCGGCTACATGTGCCCTCAGCCGCAGAGTTGGCCTTGAATGTGGCTGAGCAATGAGAAGGCTCAGCAAGTGTGGGAGGACCCAGGGAAGCCTCAGAGCCAGCAAAACACACTCTGATGGATTCGCCAGCCTTGAGACTCAAGGTCTGGGCTTTTTCCAGAATGGCAGCCATAGGGCTTTGTGTGAGGGCAAGGCCCGGATCTGTCAGCCTCTTTCAGACCGGCATCCATTCCCGCACTCACCACATCTCTCATTAACTTAACAGCTACGGCGTCTGCCGTGTGTCTGACACTGCCAGGTGCTGGGGAGACACAGGTGAGAGAGAGGTGAAAGCTTGCCCTCTGTGCCACGTCCACCTTCCTTGCTGGAATGAAAGCTCCAAGAGGGCAAGAACGTTGGTTTCTGCAGAGCCCACAGTAGGTGCTTAATACATACTTGTTGAATGGAGGCCCGGGAGATGGAGTTTTCAGCCTGGCTTGGGGTAGCGAGACAGATACATAAATGCATGGTTATATGGTGCCAAGGAAGACTCTGCGGGCACCTGGGCTGAGTCCCGAAGGACTGGCAGGAGCCAGCCAGCTGAGAGCGCCAGGCAGAAGGCACAGCGTGTACGAAGAGAGGAAGCTGAGAGAGCATTGCTGGATGAGTGTATTAGTTTCCTACAGCCGCTGTAACAAATTACCACAAATTTAGTGGCTTAAAACAATATACCTTTATTCTCTTATAGTTCTGGAGGCCAGAAGTCTAAAATCAGTCTCACTGTTATGGACTGAATTGCGTCTCCCTCCCCAACAAAAAAATCCATATCTCGAAGCCCTAACCCCCAATGTGACTGTACTTGGAGAGAGGGCCTTTAAGGAGGTAATTAAGGTTAAATGAGGTCATAAAGGTGGGGCCCTAATCTAATAGGACAGGCGCCCTTATAAGAAAAGGAAGAGCCATTGGAGAGCCCCCTCTCTCTCCACACACGCAGAGAAAAGGTCATGTGAGCACACAGTGAGGAGGGCACTGTCTGCAAGGCAGGAAGAGAGCCCTTACCAAAAACCAAATTTTCTGGCACCTTGACTTTGGACTTCCAGCTTCCAGAACTGTGAGAAAATACCTTTCTGTTGTTTAAACCACCCAGACTGTGGTATTCTGTTATGGCAGGCCAAGTAGACTAATACACTGGGCTAAAATCAAGGTGTCAGGAGGCCTGTGTTCCTTCTGGAGGCTCTAGGGGGTAAGCCATTGCCTTGCCTTTTCCAGCTTCTAGAGGCCACCTGCATTCCTTGGCTCCGGCCCCTTCCTCAATTCACTCTGGCCTCTGCTCCCATTGTCACCTCTTCTTCTCTGACTCTGACCCTCCTGCTTCCTTCCAATAAAGATCCTTGAGATTACACGGGGCCCACCAGATAACCCAGGAGAATCTCCCCATCTCAAGGTCCTTAATTCTAATCACATCTGCAAAATCCCTTTTGCCATGTAGTCGTAGGTTCTGGGGACTGGAACATCTTCAGAGGACCATTAACACTGAGTTCAGCCGAAGAGAAGCCTGTGTGCATGCGTGGGCGTGTGTTGGGTACTCGAGGGCCATAAGGATGCATAAAGAATCAGGGGTCAAGACCTTGTGCACCAGACCTAGTTTTAAAAAATCAACTTGACTAGTTCCTCCTGAGGACTCTCAAGCCATACCCAGCAGGGCAGAGCAGCAGCCATAACCCCTCTGGGGTTGTCTTACTTAATAGTGCCAGGAACCCAATTCCGACTAGCTAATGGGGAAACAAACCTATTAGGTTTTATCTGAAAACTTCACGGATGGGCCAGCTGCAGGTTCAGGTACATCAAGATCCTGGAGTTCACGTGATGTCTTCATGTCTCCATCTTTCTCCACATTTCTAAGACAAAGTCTTCTCTGGGAGTGGAGCTCGAGTGTCATCTGAAACTCACAGCTTGTCATCCATCCAGCTCAGCAGTCTCCTAGAAAAGAGAGGTGCTGCCTAGCAACTCTGGCAGCAAGGTGCCTGGGAGGGTTCTGATTGGCTGGCTTGGGTCATGTGCTTATTCCTAAGCCAATCGCTGCAATCAGAGGTGTAGGTGGTACCCTGGTTGGCAGGCTCTGAGTCATGGGCCCACCCCTGAGGAGGGGAGGGCGGGGTCTTGGAAATGCCGGGACAGTCCCCGTCCCCCTTCCACCCCCCCTACCCCCCCATCCCTCCCTGGGATAGAGGGGCGCTGCTACCAGGAGATGGAAGGGGTGCTGGGCCTGAGTGCCGCCTGGTGGGGGTGGCCTGGTTGAGGCCCCTCCCAGCTTTAGCTCCACAGTTATCCTTCCAGTGGACCCCCAGTCTCCGAGGAAACTTTGAGTGAGCTTTCTGTCCCTGAAGTCAGAAGAGTCTGACTATAGCACAGACGGTGGTGCAGGCTCCCTCATCTCCCCTCTGGCCACCTCCTTCTCCTGGGCAAGCCGCCATCTTGTGGGTTAAGCTATCAATTCTGGAGCACCTTGGTGTCTGAGGCCCCCTCATACCATTAACAACTATGTTAAAAGTACAATCTCAGCCTAAAATAAACGTCTAATGGATTATAGGGAATGTTGCTAAGAAGGTTCACTTAAATTCCAACACACCCGGCCTAGACATAAGGCCAGGTCTGCAGAGCATCACTCTCTTCCCCAGCAGGGCCCAGGGCCTAAGACATGAGAGGCAGCAACTCCATGTCTGGGCTGGGGGTGAGTAACAGGAGGACAGAGATTTCCATTGAAAACAAAGCACATATTCTCACCCAGTGGGTGCTCAGCAGATGCTTTTTGGATGGATTTAGGCTTTTAGAGAGTGGAACCAAAAGAATTCTTCCCATCATCGAAAAATAAAAACGTGACCGTATCCTGTGCCACGTCCCCTTGGGGCTTGGGGAAGAGCATCTAGTCTACAGAAATACTCTGAAGTGCCTCTCGTGTGCCCCGTACTGTGCCGGGCGCTGGAGGGCAGTGCAGGCGGCAGTTCCTGGGCACCCTCGTCTGCCCTCCCACTCCTGCCCTGGTCCTGAGCCCAGCCTCCCCGCCCTGTCCTCACCCTGACCCAGCAAGCAGGCCTTGGCCAGCCTGACCTGTTTTGCCTTCTAAGTGGAAACAGGCTGCTGCAGAGGAGAGTCAGCTCAGGGCAGAACCAGGGGCTCTCGATTCATTCACCTCTGACCAAGACAGAAACACAGCTGTGGTTATCAGAGTGCTGCTGCGAGGCTGGGGGGGAGGCAGGAGGAAGAGGGGAATGGGGGAGGGATGTTGGAGGAATAGAGAAGTTATGAATCACAGGATCTTATTCATGGGGGCAGATGTGGCCACAGAATGGGATGGGGTGGGAGTGGGGAGAGAGAGCCCTATGCTGAGGGCAGGCTGTGCAGAAACAGGGCTTCCTCATCCTCCCCATCTCCCGCCCTATTTCCCCTCCCCAGAGAGCAGGGCATTTCCTAGGAAGAGCTAAGGCAGCACTGGAGACAGTCCCAGGCCTGGAAGGGGTGAGGAGTGGTATCGGCTGGCCCGGTCTGTGGGGGTAAATGAGTCAACAGCCCTGTAGGGCCACCTGAATCCTGCTACCAGATTCCCAGGGGGCCAGGGCGGTGGCCTTAGCAGAGCCCTAGAGCAAATGTCCCCACCTGAGCAGGGCGAGGCAGGGCAGGGCGAGGCAGGCCCTGGCCGCACCAAACCTCCGGGCCCAAATCTCCTGTTGATTGGCTAACCCACGGAAACCCCTCACCCGTGGCCAACAACTGCTGAAACCATCTGAAAAGGGAAAGTCTCCCACTGGGTAGACTCCAGATTTTGGAAAGGTCAGGATTCACTAGCAAATTGGTTGCTTAGGGGTCCTAGAAATGTGTGGAGGAGGGAAGACCAGGGCCTGGAGGCTGGGGTGAAGGAGGTGGGCCTGGGGGCAGCTGGTCAACAAGCTTGTTCCCAAGGGGCACCTCCCAGGTTGAGGGCGGTGGGCTCGCCCTGGCCCGAGTCTGAGCAGGGAGCAGTTCTCACCCCAGGAGCCTGGGCCAGCAGCCTGAACTCTTCCCACAGCCACAGGAAACTTCCAGGGAACTGGGACCTCCAAGCCCAGGGAGAACGCCTCCAAAATTCCTTGGGATTTTTCTTCGCTAGTCAACGGAGGATCTATTTATAGATCTGGAAATATGCGTGGAGAAAGGACTGGAAGGAAATACACAAAATGTTAACATGTCTGTTTTCTTCTTTTCCTTATTGGTATTGTTTTACAAAAAAATAAATATGACTCTCAAGATAAAAGATATTTTGAAAGTATAATTAATCTTGATATAAATATTCGTACTTGTTATAGAAAAGTGGAAAGGAGAAATTAGAAATCACCATAGTACTGTGAATCGTTAACATTCTGCTGTGTTTTCTTTCACTATTTCTCCCATGCAGACAGTTTGGATGCAGGGTTGTTTTTGTTTAACATAGTTATAATCCTTTTACATTATTACGAAACTTTTCTGTGACCACAAAGTCATCATAACCATCTTTTAAAATGTCTATCTAATATTTATGCAGAGATAATACCATTAATCATTTAGCCATTCTCCCATTTTAGCATATAGAGGTAGTTTCCAATTCTTTACTGTTAAAAATAACACTGTTGTGAACATCTTCAAACAGAAAAGGCTTTCATTTTTTGAGAATATTGTTTTTGGTCAAATTCTCAGATTTCCAGATGTGAGATTACAGTGTGAAAGGGTGCCACACACTAAGTCACAGAGTGAACTTGAACCCAAGTTAGTCTCACTGCAAAGTCCCCATCTTTAATCCTGACAAATGATATTAAAAGAAAAATAGGAGTGAGGCTTCGCTGGGGACAGGGCAGGAGTGGGATCTCTCCTGCCACGTGTCCTCTGACCCACCCACCCACTCAAGGTGCAGGGCTTTCATCGTTAGCAGCGGTATCACTGGGAGCCCAGCCCTGGCCACCTTGGAAAGGAGGCTGCGGAGAGTAAAGAGAATTGAAAGACTCCCCAGTGTAGTTGGGGAGCCAGGATCTGTAGGAATGAGCAGCTTGGACCACAGAGGGAGAAACCTCTTGTACCGTGGGGTGGGAAGGCTTGTCAGAGGTAAAGCGAAACCTGCGTCTTTAAAGATGGGCAGGTTCCTGCTGACAGAGCTGAGGAAGGCAGGTCCCAGGGCTGGGTTGGCAGTTAAGGCCCATCCAGGGGAACCCAGGAGGTGAAAAAGCAATGAGATGCCAGGCTGATAGTGGATTGAGTCAGTTCCAGGCGGGCACGTGCTTAACTTGTTCCCCAGTACATCCCTGGACATGAGACAAAGCCCTCCCCCCAATTCTTGGAGCATTTCCAAAGTTTCTTCACCTTTTGCCCATCCCAGCCCCTGGTCTCCTCTCGCCCCTCTTCCAGCCTCCAGGCCCGGCTCCCACCCCCACCCTTCCCAAGTCTCTCGCAGCCTCTGCCTCTCTCTGCTCCCTCCCAGGTTCTCGTTTTTCTGTGGAGACCACAGCATCCTGTCCAGACCCAGGGAAGGCGGGCCGCATACAGAGAGGGCGGAGAGCCAGTGACTTCCTGTCCCAGCCAGGCTCGTCGGGGGGCTACTGTCTCCTGGCGGCCCCGCCCCCAAACAGAGAGGCAGCCAAGCTCCAGCATCACACGCTCTCACACCGGCACACTCACACTCACCTGCACACTACACGCTCACACTCACGTCTTACCCTCCTCCTTTCACACTGCCTCACACTCCCATGCTCACACTCCCTTACACACTCACACATCCCACGCTTTCCCTCCCTCCCCGGTGGCTCAGAACACCTTGCCCTCACTGACCCACGCAGAGGAAGGGAAGGAGAAACTCCTGGTCAACCGGGAGAAGCTGGTGGGCAAAGGGCTGAGGGCCTCTCTGGAGGCCTAGCCACTGCCCAAAGTCAAAAGCAAGGGCCCTGCGTGTCCCCGGCCCCAGCGGCTGCAGCCCCTGCCTCAGCTCCCGCTCTCCCCCGTGGAGACAGGGTGAGGGCCACTTAAGGACACAGGCTGAGAGGAATGATCTAGGTGCAAATCCCGGTTCCACCACTTGTTACTTCATAAGAGACTGGACTCTGAGCCTCAGTTTCCCCATCTATAGGTGTAGCACCTCCTTCACAGGAGGGCTGGACAATTCAATGACATAATGCATGCTAAGTGCTATGCAAGTCACACAGATTGTCAATGCTTCATAAATAGAAGTACATAAATATTATTAGAACACTCAGATGTCTAGCTACCAGGACGCCTCTGGGGCCCCGGGGACTGAGCGAACTGCAGCTGCTCTCTGTGCCCCGCAGACACTGAAGCCCAAACCCAGCTCGCCCAGGCCCTGCCCAGCTTCCTGCCAGTCACAGACACACCCAGACAGGGCATCGCAGCCGCTGAAAAGCAGACACTCATCCCCAAACTGGGGCAGCTCCGCCCTCCCTCCGGGGCCCCTGGGCCCCACTCACCTAACAGCCTTGGTCAATAACCTTTACAACCCTTTGTCTAACTCCCCTCTGTTCTCCTTCTCTTTGCTTTAACCACTGTGGTGCTTTTCCCCTCTCCAGCCCTGGGGTGCACGCTTCCACCCTGTGCCTTTCCAGCCTCGGAGCCACTTTCTGCTCCATCTTTCCCACTAAGCTCACTGGCCTCCCGCGTTCTCTCCTTCTCTCCACCCACATCTCAGTCCCATCCCCCCTGGCTACCTGGCACCCATCCCCTCCTCGCTCTCCTCGCTCCCCTTCTCCCTCCACACCTGAGGCCTCTTCCTATGACCCCTCCCCCAGCCACCCTCTCCCCCATCATGTCCCCTTCACCCCTGCGAGTCCATCCATCTGTCCACGCCATCCAATCAGACCAAGCTAGCAGCCCTGGAACTCAGTTAAAATTTCAGCCAAAGAGGGTCCTTTCCTTGGAGCAGTCTCTGCAGACAAGGGCTGTGGTGGGGAAGGGGGTGACTCCAATGAGAGCTTCAGGAGACCAGAAGCAGGTGTGACCTGAGTGAACAGAGCGGCAAGGAGCTACACCTGTGTCCATCCTGCCAGGAGCCCTGAATGGCTGTCCACGTCCCTCTCTTTGGGGCCAGGCGGTCATGTGAGAGGCGTGTGCAGGGGCAGACTGGGCTGAGGCCCCTGCCTGTCCTGGAAGAGCACTCCTGCCACGTTTGCAGTGATGCCCACAGCCAGGGATGGCCCGTGTGTCCAGCCACCTCTGCAGAGCCTTGAACCAGTCCCAGGCTGATCTGGCCCATGGCAGCAGGGTGGCCCCACCCTGCCCCCAGCAGTTTCCCCAGGACCTTCCTGTGGGGTGCAGGTGGAGGTGAGGGCGTCAGCTGGGAAAGCTCCACCTGGCCGTGGTGCTCGGGGCACCCTCACGCTGGAGCAGGCTTTTGAAATTCATCTTCATGGATCACCTTGTTTGGGGTTGCTTGTTATGAATTCAGTGCCACCAGGTGAGAAAGACAAATGCAGTTCTTTGCGCTCTGCACTCTGTACAGACATGGAAGCCAGGTTTGGGGCCAGAGAGACCTGAGTTTGAGGCCCAGCAATGCCTCTTCTTAGCTGTGTGACCCGGTGAACCTCTGTGGGTGTCAGATTCCTCATCTATATAATGATGATTATCAGAGAACTTACCTCTAGGATTCAGAAAATTAAATCAGCTCATGCTTATAAAGCCAGACACAGGGTGGGCACTGAAATGGTCTCATAGGCAAAGTAGCAGTAGCTGCTGTTGTCAGTATTATTTCTCAACTCCACTTGCGACTAAGTCTCGGCAGTGTAGGAGACGAGGTGGCCCAGGCGCCCAGGTGTGCCCCTAGGCAATTGAGCAGGGGGCGGGAAGTAGAAGCCTCAGAGCCCTAAGCCAGGACTGAACGATGGATTTTGAGCAGTAGGCCTGACGTAAGCTTTCCTATTCTTTGCAACCTGGAGCTCACCCTCTCCCAGACCCAGAGATAGAAAGGGAGGACGGGATCATACGGAGTTTGTTTCAGCTCCTCCTCAAAGGAGCACCAGGCAGAGCTCCGCTGGGCGGCCTCGTTTGCTTTGTCAGCCTTGCTGCTCTGCACAGTGGTTTTCACTGGACAAAGGATGGTGGCAGCTCGGCCGGTTTCCAGTGCTTGCAAGGGGAGAGAACACCCGACTTCGGCTTGGGGGAATTCTGCTCCTCCCACTTCCCAGTCACAGTACCTAGGCAAAGAAGGAGACTTATTGATTTGCACAACTAGAATGTTTGGGAATAGACCAGCTTCAGGGATGGCTGGATTCAGTAGTTCAAATGACGTCATGAGTGTCCTCTCTCTCTCTCTCTCTCTCTCAAACAAATTCTCTCCCTGCAACTGGCAAGATGGCTGCTGGCAGCCCCAGACGAAATCCTATCTTTTTAGCAATGCCAAAGGAAAGAAAGTCTTCTCTGATAGCCCTTAAGACTTTGATAGGGCATCCCTGGGTCACGTGCCCATCCTTGGATGGAGCAGGATTAGCACCAGTGATGTGCTGTGAGGGCTGAATGTGCACGTTCACTGACGTCACGTTTGTAGCTTGCAATTGGCCGTGGTGAGAGTATTTACACCATGGAAATTAGCAAACGCTACAAATCAGGGCTTTCCCACCCCACCCCCAGAGCCGGCTGTTAAACACTGACGCACACCACTGAGTCAGCCCTACCTAAACCAACGAAAGAGGTTCTCCTGAGGAAAGACGCATTCTATTACCAAAGAAGGGGAAGTAGAGGCTGGTCAGGCAGAAATAAGAGGAACTCCACTCTGTTGATTGTCAAGCTGCCTAGAGGAGATCTCAGAAAGGAATCTGCCAGGGTTTCCTCCCTCCCTGAACCCCCAAGGGGACACTGACCAGGCCAAGGGTTGAACCCACTGCAGAGACAGTCCAGCCAGTATGCAGTCTTCCAGGAGAAGGGCCCAGCCTCTGCTCCTCCCACAATCCTCCCATCCCCAACTGCCAGTCACATTCTGTGGAAAATTAAGGAACTTCCTGAGCATGCTGCTTTCTGCAAAGCCATTCCAGCAACCCAGACCCATGATTTTCAGCTTGTTCAGCTATTTTAAAACAACCCTTTCAAAGCAGCCCAGAAATGGGGGCTGTGGCTTGATTTGAGGTTAAACAAATAAGTTCCATTTATCCACCAACACTCTAGGAAAGAAAGATTTCTTCAGGCAAATTCCCAAGCTGTGTGCTCCAGAAAAACTGCTGCCCCAAATTGCAGGGTTCCAGTCCCGTGTTCTCCGTTTCCGAAGATATTTGAGTTGCTTTCGGCTGTGCTCCGCACAGAGCACGAGGACTGATGGTGGAGTCGGCGTCCAGGCACACCGCCTTTTGGCCGTGTCAGCCTCCCACCCAGCGCCCACAGGACCCTGGGAGCTCCTGGGGTCTTTCTTGGCCAGCTGGGAAATGGCTCCTCTCCATCCTAGGAGGCCTGGGCCAGACTGCTGGCTGCTCAAGGCAGACTGCTTTTCTTCCCATGTTTTGAGGGCAGGCAAGAATGAGAAAAAGAAAAAAAAAAAAAAACCACATTCTCAAACAAATAAAACTCTGCTCCACCAGCCAGGAAAGCTGAGCTTCTCAGAGGGTAGGGTGCAGGAGCAACTCAACAGAGAAGTCTTCCATCCTTCTCTAAGAGACATTGGTCTTCGTCCCCAAGCTGGAGATCTGGATCAAGAGTTTCAGATCTCCCTACTCTTGGAAGTACCCCGTGGCAGAGACAATAAGCTCACCAAATATGCCACTGGCTCCCCTGCATTTCCCAGCTGTGCCATGTGACTAGTTTTAGCCAAAGAAAATGAGCAGAAGTGATGCGTGTCCTTGCCAGGCTGAGGCAGTACAAAGCCCATGTCCCACTCTCTAGTCTCTCTCTCCCAGCTGCTTTGACTATGGAGGCTATGTGTTTAGATGGTGCATCTAGAAGATGGAGCTTCTGTCCACCTGGGTACCTGAGTGAGTCTGTGGAGCAGAACTGCCTGCCGACCTGCTGGGACATATAGTGTGAGCAAGAAATAAACTTTTGTTGTTTTCGGCCAATTAACCCCCCCAAGTTGTTTGTTACTGCAGCATTACCTGGCATACCCTGACTACTCAACCTCCTGGCATGCTCTGATACACTCTCCCATGTTGTTCACTGGGAGAGGCCAGCAGGCAAGAGGTAGAAAACAACACTTCTTCCCCCTCTAGCCAACAGCGTTCACCCACAGGAGTCCTTATGAGCTTACATTCAGGGGCCCCATGGTTCCTGAGCTCACCAAAGACTTACAGAACTTCTCTGAGGCTTGGGCCTGGGTCTGTGCCTTCCTTTGAACGTCTCTACTGCACTTGGTTGAACACCAGCATAAAAATGGCCCTCTCTCACATTCCAAGGCACTGAACAGGGCATGATGCACTTTCACCGGTGACCCCCATGAGCCTGGTGGGATAGGCTTAATTCCTATTTTAAAGGTGAGAGCATTGAAGCTCAGAAGGATTAATGTCCTGCCAAGTTTGCCCAGCCAACTTTGCAAAGAACTTGAACCTAGGTCTTGTGTGTCTTGCCACAATATCAATATTTCTCAAAACGTAGTTCACAGACTCTGAGACGGGGCCTGGCAACCTGCATTTTCAAAGCTCCTAGGGCAATAAATATGCTCACTAAGTTTGAGAACACTTGCACCACACTATGCTGCCTCTTCCATCGGACTAAGCCACCACCAGAGCGGGGGGATTTGAGGGGTGAAGCCAAGGACCACCTCCCCAACTGAAACAACACCAGGATGTCTCTTCTGCCAGACTTCTCTTTTGTGAAATTCCCCCAAAGAGCCTCTTCTTTGGGTCAAAATACAAATAGTCCTAGAAACACTTGAGACCTTTTCATGAATTAACTCAGGTTATCCCCAGCTAGGAACAACTGCTTGTAAGAAGTCACTCTGCACAGTAAGTTTCTGCAGGGAAACATCAGTCAAGAGTCAAGCCCTTGATCTGAAAGTGCAGATCCAGCTGGAGGCTGCAGGGGTGAGGTCCTGGAAGGCAGGGAGAGGCTGAGCATCGCAGGCTGGGGGAGAAGTCCAAGAAGAAGAAAAAAAATGCAGCTGGGGGAGGTGGTTAAAACCTCACACACGAGAAAGAGTCAGAAAGAACTAGAGTCTCAGGATTACTACGTGCTACCTGTGTGAATTTGCAGAAGTTACTTCATCTCTCTGAGCTTCAGTTTTCTCCTCTGTGAGATGGAACTAATAACAGAATCTACTGCAGTTAGGTTGTTGTGAGAATCCACTGCATTTGTGCATACAACAGTTAACATTTATGGATCCCTTACCACGTGCCAGCAGCTGTTCTTGGTGCTTTATGTATATTAACTCATTTAATCATCACAACTACCCTATAATGTGGTTATTATTTGACCCATTTTATAAAGAAGGAAACGGAGGCACAGAGAGGTGAAGTAACTTGCCCAAGGCTGCAGAGCTCATAAGTGTCAGAGCTAACATTTGAACCTAGCTGGTCAGACTTCAGAGGCAATGACCCTAACGGCTATGCTTAGCTGTAGATGCCCCATCTCATAAGAAGTGATGCAGGAGGGCCGGAGTGGAGTCTGTTAAAGGCTGGGGCTCAGGGTAGGGGTCCTAATGCAGGTCCAAATGCAGACTGAAGAGTAGCCATAATTATTAATATCACTACTGAGCTAAGGGGTGAAGGAGCACTCTGCCTGTTCTCCCCTCCACCCCCAAGACACTAACCCTACTCCATACCCAGAGGAAGACACTGGATTCTGCCTCCCAGAGCCTAGAGACTCTGAGCTGGCCCCAGCCCCTTCTCCCGGCATCCCCCACAATGGGCACCCACACAAATACCAGCACTCTTGCTCTACTGCCCCACCAGGCGGTTGTCCTGGGATCAGTGGTTTGGTTGGTGTTTGTTTTATCTCATTTGCTTTTTTAGTGCATCTCCTTAAATAAATTGCAGTTTTGCAAGGAGAAAGTTTTGCAAGCATTTATTGAGCAGTCACTATGGGTAAGAAAAGACTCCATATCACGCAAATTCATGGGTCTCATTAGGCCCTCACAACTTTGTGAAATAGATATTATTGTCTCCATTTTACAGACACGGAAACCGAGCCCAGAGATGGGAAATGACTTGCAGCAAATCAGTAACACAGTGCCTCTTCAAACCCTTGTCTGTTTGAATCTAAAGCCACTTAAGAGAAGTGATGGCCAGCTGGGGATTTTAGATCCAACTCCCAAAAATGAAGTTCCTTGTTCCTCATTCATTCCTTCACGTGTTGAGTGCTTTTGAGTGGCTGCTCTATGCCAGGCACTGGATTAGTGTAGCATCCCAGGCTCGGCTTCATTCTATTTAGTAGGGGTGCGGGTCCACGTTAACAGTTATTTGTAGAGGTCTCTAATTGTCCCCAGGTTCTGTGGTGGCCGACCATCAGCCCAGGGGCTACTTCTCAGGGATGGGGGATCCAGCCTCCTCCTAAGAGAATCCAAGCTCTGGGTGTTTCAGGAAACGTCTGACCTGCCAGGTTTCCGTGCGGCTGATCAGTTAGAGCTGAGGAAGAGGGGCTGGGAGGGGAGGTTTCCCGTCAGCCCAGCTTTTGTCTCTCACATAAGCCCGAGACAGACAAACCGCAACCACAGACTCGACCAGCTGTGGAAGCATCGAACAGGAAACCCAGAACATCTGGTGCTCCACTTCCTCTGAAGGCTGTGCAAGTCTGGGTGTGTGTGTGTGTGTGTCCGCCTGTGTGCACGTCTGTTTTCTCTCCCATGTTGTTCAGTGGGACGCGGATGCAGACAGGGTTGGAAACCACAGGTCTTGTGGTGACAAGGGAGCCAGACACCCGCTCCCCAACCCTTACAGTGTTTCATAGCTCCTCAGACAGTGACCGAGGATCTGACCCAATCTCACAGGCCACCCTCCAACACCCGGCCCATGTTTAGCTTCAAGTCACCAAGCAATTGAAGAAAGGGATTTTTTTTTCCTTTTGGATTTGGGTGGTTTTAGAGGAGCTTGTTTGGGGATGAGGTGGGAGGGCTCTGCTTAAATATAACTTGGCCTCAGCATACAGACCCACTAAAAGCAGCGTCTGGATGAAAGCTGTTTTTAAAACAATTTGAGGAGAATCTGTGGATGACCTCTGAGGCGTGTGCTTGTCAGGGGGCTGTTTTCCCACTAGTGGTGCTGTCCTCTGTGTAAGGCCTGAGAGAGACAGGGACTGAGAAAGGACGAAATGTACGGAAGTGGAAAGAAAACGTTCTCCAAACCGCAGCAGGAGGTTTAACTCTCCTGTTAGTCCCCTGTAGGAGGAAGGCATTATTATGCCCATTTTTACAAATCACGAAATTGAGGTGCAGAGGAGGTCTGTAACTTACCCAAGATCACTCACAAGTAAGCAGCAGGGCCAGTTCAAAGCCAAATCTGACTCCTAGCTGCATGCTAGATCCTAGATCACGTCATTCTTTCAATGAACAGTAATAATCACCGTGCCTAGCACACAGTTGGTGTTCAATGAATGTTTCTTGAATAAATCAACGAAATGAGCCGTCGTAGATGGCAGGGGCTGTCATCATCACTGCATCCCCAGGGCTCAGCACAGTGCCCAGCAGGAGTGGGCACCTCATAAACGTCAGCGAATGAATAACTGAGCACAGGAACTCTAAGTTTCACAACAGTCACACTTCATTTACCTGGAGGTCATTTACTTAGTGAAGTTGACTGTTTTGATCCTGGCTAAAGATCTGAAAGAAGGGAGAAAGAACCACAAGCATTCAACAGAAGTTACAAGTCCTTAAAATTCCCAGTACCTGACTCAGAGAGACTTTCTCAGGCTCTCGGTCGAGACTGATTACCCTCACTTTACAACTAGTGCTAAAAGGTCTGCTTGCTGAGCTTACAAGCATCGGTTTAGAAAGGAGATGGCCAGCCAAGGGAAGCTGGCTGGCAACAGCAATTTGGGAATTCAACTAGCATTTTCAGACTGGTAGGTGGCATTATGGATGCAACAAGGAAAGCGCCAGGAGAGGCGGGACGGGGGAGACAAGCGAATGAACTGTCTGATTCTCGGGTATCTGCCCTCAAGATAGCACCGAGAAAGTCAGACGGAACTGCAGCATCTCCAATTATTCTTCTGGCTAAGATTAAAGGAACGGCAGCGACAGCGAGACGACCTCAATTGCTCTCGCTCACTTCTTGGAGTTAAGAGCTACACATGCGCGAACCTGAGACGACACATGCGCAGTGCCCGAGGCCGAGCTCCTTTTCATACCTACGGATCTGCGGAGCCGGCTCCTCTGAGCTGGGATTACGTCACGCAAGCGCCACGGTGTGCGTGACGTCAGTCGAGAGCGCCTCCCGCGGTGTCGAGGCCCTGAGCTCAGACTGGCAAAGTCGTTGCTGTGGAGACAGTGCGTCGAGCCCCGCCCCCGAGACAGGATTGGAGGAGAACTGGCCAGCTGACCTTGGTGAGATTTCGAAACCGCGCGGGAGGTCCTGTGGGGCGCTCTGGGCGCGGGCTCCCTTGGCAATCCTGGCGCTTTCGCGCCGTTCCTGTGGGCGAGTCCTAGGCCCACCCCCCCCCCGCCCCCACGCTAGAGTCAGAGCCCAAAATTCAATTTGAGGGGCTTCTTGACCTAAGCTAGTAAATATTGGATGTGCCCCTGGTCCAAGTAAAGTAAAAATTCAAGCTGCCCTAGTTCGGATTCCGCGTAGGGCAGGAGGCCCCAGGGAGCTTTACATTTATCACTTCAGCAGCATCCGGTGGGAAGATGAGTCTGGACGAGAAGACTTAGTGCCAAAGATAACCTAACCTTTTTAGCCTCAATTTCTTCTCGACGAGATCTTTCCCATAAGCATATAAATATATTATTTCTTCCCGTCTAAGAAAACCTTTTCTTGACTCTACTCCCTCCGGCTCCCACCTCATCTCTCTCTCTTTTCCTGAATATTAAAGCTCCTTGAGTGTCTATAGTCACAGTCTCCAGCTCTCTCATCCCACTCTTTGTTGAACCCTCTCCCAAAACACTGTTTCTTCCCAGTCGTCGTCTTACCTGCTCGATCAGCAACACTGGAAATAATTGATCACCCTCTCCATGAAACACTTGCTGCACGTGGCTTGCGGGTCTGCACATTCTTGGTTTCTTCCTCCAGCCCTGGCTCCTATTTCTCCGTCTTGTTTGCTGGTTCCTCCTCATTCCCCTGATCTCTAAATGGAGCAGGGCCCTCAGGACTGGTTCCTTGGACTTCTCTCTCTTTTCACTTACTATCTTGGTGATCTCATCTAGTTTTAGGTTTAGCTTTAAAGACCATCTATATGCTAATGGGAGCCTGGACCTCTCCCCCAGACCTCCATACTTGAAGATACAACTACCTATTTGGCATCAAAACTTGGATGCCTAGTAGGCATCTCATACTCATCATGTCCAAAATGGAACTCCTGAGGTTCTCCACTAAAAGGTGATCCACCTGTGCTCTTCCTCATCTCAAACAATGCACCTCCATCCTTCCAGCTTCTCCAGTTCCAAACCTTGAGTTTTCCTTTGTCCCACATCCAATCTGTCAGCAAATTCTCTTGGCTTTTTCTTGAACATATATCCAGAATCCAACCTTGACTGAGGCCATCTAGACCAAGCCCCCATCACCTCTCCTGTGGATTATTGTAATTGCCTCCTAACTGTTCTTCCACAGTCTACCTTTACCTCTCTCCTCATTAGTCTGTGTTCACATAACAGCCCGAGTAATTCCGTTTAAAGTCATATCATGTAGCTCCTCTGTGCAAAACCTCCCAAAGACTCCCTCTCACTCAGAGTAAAAGCCAAAGTATTACCATGGCCAGAGGTGTCCTGTATACCACCAGGCTCCTGGAACCTCGCTGAGCCCCTCTCCTAATTTTGACTCCCTTCCTCACTTTACTCCAACCACATAGGTCATTTGCCAGGCTTGCTTCTGCCTCAGGGACACTGAACTCGCTTTTACTTCTGCGAGGATCTTGTCCTCAAATATCCCCAGGGCTCCCTCCCTCACCTCCTTCAAGGCTTGGCTCAAACATTCCTTATTCAAAAAGACCTTCTCTAACCGCCTGATTTTAAATTGCAAATCTGACTCCCCAAGCCCACATTTCCATGTGTTCTATTCCATTTATCACCTCTAATATACCATATAATGTATTTCTTTGTCTTATTTGATGTCCCTCTCCCCATGAAGGCAGCAATTTGGTCTGTTTTGGCATTGCTGCTTCCCCAATTCCTAGACAGAAGCTGGCATGTGATAGGTGTGTTACTGCACAAAATTGGGGTTCTCTGCCCAATGCCCATAAACAAGCCAATTAATTATGGCATCAGCTTTTGGGGGAGAAATCAGCTTTTATTCTGTGAGATCGCTCTGCAGGGAGACAGGGGGCATGTGCCCTCAGATCTGTCTCCCCGATTCAAGTGTTGGGGTCAAATTTAAGAGGTTAAGGGGAACAGACTGGCACACAGAAATGCTGGTGGGACAGGTTTTGATTGGTGGGCTTCAAGCATTTATGGTAAGGTTTTAAACATTAATGACAGGATTCTAAACATTTTTGATGAGGTGGGGAAGGAATTTTAATACCGGATCTTCCTAAACAAGGGACCCCTCCCTTCTGCTAAAAGTCCAGCTTTCAAATTCCCATTGTATCCCCGTCCTTGGGTTCCACGGGAAGGAGGATCTTTGGTCCCGAGGTTGTTTCAGGTTATAATTTCTTCTTTTTTGCACGCACTGGCTATGTGATTTTGCAGATTTTCTGAAAGGCAATTCTTAATCACTCTGTTGATAAGAGATGGGGTCAGCTGAACTGGTCCTGGAGGGCCCATGGTTAGATGGTTAGGTGCTCGGGTAAGTATCTATTGAGTGAATGGATGCATTTCAAAATCAGAGGGTTAAGAACTATTAAGAGCCAGAGCGTTAGGCGCTTGGGTTCCAGTCCCCCTTTGCCACTTGCTGCTTTGTGACCTTTAGGGAGTTTAACCTTTCTGAGCCTTGTGGGGGATCAGAATTGGCCACCTCAAAATATGCCTCTTTACCTTGATTATTTTCTGAAAGACACTTTGACCTTCTCCCCACTGCTAACTGCCTAAAAGAATTTAAGATAAGAGGCCTGTCCCCAGGACAGACCATCACCATAGATAACTCTGGGTATCGATAGACTGGGGGGGTCCTTGCTAAGCCCATTCTTATCAAACTTCTGTTTACCAAACATTTACATTTGTAAGGGAAATCTCTATTTGTAAAGGTATCTCCCTCTCTGTACCAGGAAGAAGGGGAGATGACCCCATCTCTAGAAATTTGTCAATATGGAAAGGCCTTAAATCTGCTTAACAACCTTACTCTTGTTTACTGTGATTCTCTAGTAATCTCCCATAGCTGACTCCCCCCACCCCCAACATCCTCCTTTGTCTTTATCTGAATCTATTTAAGAGGAGAACCTCCACCATTTTGTCAAGTTACCCAGTGGTCTTTCCCATGTATACATGTTATAAAGCTGTGTTTGATATTCTCCTGCTATTTGGTCTCATGTCAATTTAATTGGTAGCCCAGCCAGAAAGGACCCAGAGTGGGTAGAGGATAGTCTTCCTCCCCTTCAGCCTCAATTTCCTCATTTTTAGTGTGGGTGAAATAACACTTCAGCTTTTTATTCAACAATGTTGAACAGCTCCCTGTATGACCAGCAAGCACTGAGCTAGTTGCTGGAGAATCAATAGAGAACCTAAATGCACATGTTTCCTCCCTCCCCGCCCCCCCCCAGTCAATATCCTCAGGAAGGGGTACAGACAATAGCCATATAGTCATCCAAATAAGTGATTATTCACCAACTGTGGTAAGTGTGACTGAGGAAAA
The DNA here is from genome assembly GCF_020826845.1 of Diceros bicornis minor. NCBI lineage: Eukaryota > Metazoa > Chordata > Mammalia > Perissodactyla > Rhinocerotidae > Diceros > Diceros bicornis. The sequence continues at coordinate 28,980,358 of NC_080752.1, forward strand.
GCAATAGAGCGCTGAAGGGGGGAGGGGTGGGGAGGAGCTTCCCTGAGGGAGTGACTTAATTGCATTAGTCCATCAGGCTGCCATAACAAAATACCACAAGCCAGGTGGCTTAAACAACAGAAATCTATTTCTCACAGTTCTGGAGGCTAGAAATCCAAGATCAAGGTGTCAGCAGGTTTCATTTCTTCTGAGGCCTCTCTCCTTGGCTTGCAGATAGCTGCCTTCCTACTGTGTCGTCACGTGGTTTTCCCTCTGTGGACTTGCACCCCTAGGGTCTCTCTTATAAGGACACCAGTCGGATTGGATTAGGACCTACCCTAAAGGCCTCATTTTAACATAGTTTCCTCATTCAAGGCCCTATCTCCAAATGTGGTCACATTCTGGGTTACCGGGGGGTTAGGACTTCAGCTTATGAATTTGGGAAGGGGCACAATTCAGCTCATAGCATTAATTAAGATCCAAAGGATACATAGGAAAGAGAGATGGGACAAGGAGAGCCTTCCAGGCAGAGGGAAGAATGTGTGTAGAAATCCTGTGGCTGGAAGGAGCAGGACAAGTTGGAAGAAAGGGCAGGCCCATGTGGCTTGAGCTCAGAGTGAAGGGTCCTGGTAGGAGATACACTGGGGGTTGGGGGGGCAGCCCTTGCAGGGCCTTAGAGGCCACCTAGGTCTGTGGTTGGTGATGTGATAGGAGTTGTCTTATGGACTACCTGATAGGGTGCATGAGGAGTGTCTCACAGGGCTCAGTAAAGGGTTAACTAGGAGTATTTTTAATAATGCCCAGCTGACACAGTTGATGGCAAGATTGGATGAAAAAGATGCCAGAAAAGGGGCTTCATAAGCTGAAGCGATAAGCAGATGTAAGAGCACATTACAGATGAGAGTCCCAAAGTACTGAATCTCCATATTTGGGGGTGCTGGATGTCATATAGCTTAGACAGATGTGATTTATGATTAAAACTGAAAGTTTTCAATGAGGCTAATGTGAAAGAGAAAGGTGTAGATAGAGCATTTGAACACTTACCTGCAGTTCTGTCTCCTGGAAGCCAAAATACATTGGAAATGACTTGGTGAGAAGGAGCACTCATCTTTTACTTCTTTCCTTCAGGTCCAGCTAAAAGCTTCCCTTAGGTTTACCCGTGGGGAACGGATACACAGCAGGTTCTCCTAAAAGATTTGGGGTGAAGAGGGGTGGTCATCTCCCACATGCTCTCAGTAAGGGTGGTGTTGGGCGGTGGGAGCGTTTCTGATTTCATTCCTAGAATTCAGTGTCAGGAAGTGGAACCTGGTGTGACCTCCCACCTTCGACTTGAGTGGTGACTCTAACCTTTGATAATTTAATGCAGCAAAAACTCATTGCCTCTTTGGTTGGAAGGAACCAAGACGAGCATTTCATCCCAATGGCTGAAGAACAGTGATTATCCTCTTTGACATCCTCGACAGAGCCATCTGTCAGTGATTGGGAAGGTACAAGGCAACCCATCCTAATTTGGGGCAGAACTAATTGTTAGAATCTGTTTTGTAATATTAGGCCACATCTATCTCTTGTAAGTCCTGGTCTGGCCTTCAGAAGCTACACAGACCCTGATCCCTCCTCTTTATAGCATCAAGTATTTGACAATAGCTGTATGGTACCCATTTGAGGCCTCCATGACTTTGAAGCCAGGTACCTGAGAGTTACTGTAAATATTCAATAAGAACATGATTACCTTTCAACCTTGTTCCCAGCACAGACATAGATGAAAAGAAGTTAATCTTGTCAATTTGCTGTTTTCTTGGTTAACCTGAGGAGTGACTCAAGGGTCACAGCATTTATGAGCTTGTTTTGCAGAAGAAAAAGAATGCCTTTAAGGAAGTTACAACCACCAGATAACCAACCCCCAGCTGCTGTTGATACCTAGAAGTCCCATTGCCCAAGGGCTTATCTGGAGTGAAAGAAACACAGATTTTTCCCTTTGTGTCTCTGAAACTCCTCCTCCCAAGCCCCTTACCTCTAGTAAGACCCCCTGCTTTCTTTTCTTGTTAAGGCAGATTTGAGAGAACCTATCCTCCCACCTTCTCATTTTGGCCAATTTGAATAAACCTTTCTCCATCTCCAAGCACTGGTGTCTCAGTGATTGGCTTACTGTGCATCAGGCACACGAATTTGAGATTAAGAGGTTCAGTATCAACTTCTGTTCCCATTCTGAACACCTCTCCACCAAAAGTGTTCTTTTCTTAACAGCAATTTTATGAATATCCTTGTACATAAATCTTTGCATACTTTTCTTTGGATACATTTCTGTATGTGAAACTGCTGGGACACATGGTATATTTTATAGCTTTTGCTATGTATTTCCAGATTACCCTCCCCAAAGGGTGATTTTGTTTATACACCCACAAACGGCTGACGAGAGAGCCGGTTTCTCCACACCCTAGTCACCAAATGGGGAATTTTCATTCTTTTAATCATTGCCAATCTGATAGAGGAAAATGATTATCTCATGGTTGCTTTAATTTGCATTTCTTTGATTACGGGTGAGGTTGGACATGTCTTCCAACCACATCCTATACTTTTGCAATCAAGTTTTGGCGCTAAATGCAAGACCTTACATGTTTTCCAGTTAAATTTTATCTTGTTGGATTCCACCAATCATTCCTTCCTGTTGAGATAATTTGGATCCTGATTCTGTAATTCCAACATATTGGCCTTCCCTCCCAGTCTTGTGTTATTTGCACAGTTGATAAGCAGTTATCTTTGGCTTTATCCAAGTTGTTGATAGAACGTTAAAGAGTTTCAGGGCCAAGGATAGAACTGTTTGGCATGCCACTAGAGAACGCCTTGGAAGGACACTGTCCCATCCCCTCATCATGCCCAGGAGCCATCGGCAGTGGACGGAGGCTTCACCTGGGACACAGGGCCACTCGCAGATTCCAGCCTTGACACTAATCAGCTGTGTGGCCTTGTGCAGGGGGTGTCACCTTAAATGGAGATGTGCCACATGATTATCTAATGTCCCTTCAAGCTCTAGTAGCCTTTTTGTCACTATTTTGTCCATAAGGATTTCATGAGAAATTGTCAAAAGTCTTCACACTGCGGAGAAGTGCTCACCCAATTTACTAATCTAGTGAAAGACATTCCTTCAATAATCAGTATTGGTATCAATAAGGGTATGATCACCTTTTCTAAATGCTGGTCAATCATTCATTTGATTAGCTGCTCCAGAATTTTGCCCATGATCAAAACTAAGCTCACTGGCCTTCAGTTTATCTAATTTATAAATTTTTTTTAATTTAGGACATTTGTCTTGATTCTCTGTGATTCCTCAGAGTACCCTGAGACATCAGAAGTGCTCAGTGCTCCTTGCTGAGGCTCATCAGTTCTGTCACCCTGGTTCAGTTTGCTTTCATATCATGAAGGAGCAGTCACTGGAATTGCCCCCTTTCCTCCCAGCACGGACAGAGGGCCCAGGGTGCGGAGGAGGGTTAATGAAGAGCTGTGACAGCACTGGAAGGAAGCAGGTCAAATGGCTTAGTGTGAGGGGAAAGGGGGTCTTTGTGAGACTCACAAATGCCAACTGCTCTCGCCCTTAGCTGAAGGAACAGCAACCCCGGGCCTGTGAGATGGACCTCTAGTTATTCAGCTCCGGGCATAGTGAAGAAAATAAGCATCAACAGAATCTCTTCAAATGAAATGATGCCACGTTATGACACCTTTATTTAGGTTCCTTCAATATCAACAATCAGACAAGACTATTCTGAGGAAGGAACAGTAAACATTAACCCCATGTAACAGATAAAGAAATTAAAAGAGAAATTAGGTAACTGCTCTAAGTGACATAGTGAATCCGTCATAACTCCAGTCACCTGGCTTCTTGCTGCCATGCCTGCAATGTAGTTGTTGATTTACACCTTGTAAATTTATCACTAAATTATGTACAATTATGGCCATTCCATATTGTCTGTGCTTACTCATTCAGACTAATGATAATAGTACCAATGATGAGAAAGGCTGACACTGAGCTCTTCTATGTGCCAGGCACTGTTCTAAGTGCTTCACATGAATTGACCCTTGAATCCTCACAGCAAGCATCCCTGTGGGGAAGCTGCTGTTTTCACCCCATTTTTCACAGACGGAGAGATGGAGACACAGAAGAGAGTTTAAGAAACCTGCTCAAGGTCACCCATCTTGTAACAGGTAGAGCTGGGGCTTGAACTCAAGTAGTCTGGCTCCATGCATCAGGCTCCGAATGGCAATGCTCTGCTGCCTCTATAAGTAAATGAGGATCAGAAAGGAACAGCTATTAGAAACTATTTCTCCCCCAAATTATGAAACTGCTTTGCAAACAGTGGTCTCAACTACTATGGAGTGACAAACCAACACTTTCATCTCCTGAGTGAACGTCAGGAAAAGGAAGGAGGGAGGAGCAAGGTGGAAAAGGGAAGTCAGGGGCGTGAGCAACCTGTACCTTGGGTGCAGGGGTATCCTCAGTGGACAGTAAACCGACAGTGAGTGAGTGTGACCACGAGGTAGAACATACAAGCACCAGGACCCAAGATGACAATCAAGCCCGTGTCACAAGACACAACCGCGCTCTCCACAGCCCTTCTTCCAACAACGGGATTCCAAGGCCAAGTGCGGTAAGTGCTGGCACAGCGCAGTGCGACAGACTCAGCCAGGACTGGGTGCCATCGACAGAGTCCCAATCTTGTCTTCCAGTTGCTAGATGACACTGCTTTCCAGTACATTATTTGGAATATAAAAGCTAAAATGTAAGTAAAGCATTTTAATACAGATAATTTCAACCGCAACAAGGCAATTGGCTTCTGATTAAGTTGGCAAGAAAAGGTAATGAACTCATTCTGATTGACATATTTAGAGTTTGTCTTGCCAAGTCCAATTGGCAGCTTCATAATTATGGAAATGTCCATGTTATTTCCACTCAATCAGGGTTAGGCCTGCTGGTATCTGATTCAATGTTTACTTCATGAATGAGGTCAGTTCCCAGCACAGCTGGGGTTTTGACAAAGGAATCGGAGCTGCTGATCAGCAGACAGCGTTCCCACTAGAATCCGACCATAGCTCTCAGGGCTTCCAGGACCACCTTCTCGCAGTTCTCCAGGTTAGCCACTCTCTCTGGCACTTTCTGGGGCCTGGCTCTGCTCACTGCTCTGCTAGCACTTCCCTGTAGAAGCAGACGGAGCCTGGGCTGCAGCCTGGCCGTGATGAGCCCACGGCCAAGTTTCCTACAGCACAGCAGTTCGCTCCTCAACCTGCCCCCTCGGTATTGCAACATCTCACCCCTTATGAGCTTCAGAACTGCCAGGAAATGGGGTAGGTTTTTTTGAAAAAATTATTTATTCCAGGATAGCTCCACTTGTGTGGTGTGAGAGTGACTCAGAGCGCCGTGGAAGCCACCTCCAAAGGTAACTATGTCCCACAGGCCAGAATGTTCTCTGGGCCAACTCCCCCCACAGGTAAAAGCGAAAACAAAAGCTCACGAGGGCTCAGAACTCTCATTTTAAGAACACACGTTTACAGAGTGACGTTCTCTAAGTTCACAGAGGTCACCAGGAACACTGCTGAAGGCAGAAAGGACAGGTGCCGCTCCACGGCAGGGACACGGCTCAGCTCCAGATGACTTTAGAAGCAGCAAGGGACCTAAACGTCATTGGCCTGTTCTCCTGAGTCCCGAGCTGTTGCGCTGGGGCAGCGGCAGCAGTGATAAAGCATATGGTCAGTCTGAAGCGGCTCTCATTCTCAGCTCTGGCAGCGATTTCTTTATCTTAGCGCCATAAGGTCATAGGAAGCTTAGAGATAGTGACTTGGTTTGGATCCCCAAATAATTGTGGGCATCATATGCTGGAACAATTTTGCCTGACAAAATCCGAGGTGGGGTGGGGGAATCGGGAGTAGGAGATGGTTTAGGAACGGGGTGCAGAGGCAGATTCTGTAAGGAAGCCTCCTCTTTCTCAGCGTTGACAAGGCAGAGTTTGCACCAAGCCCCAGGGTCTCATCTCCCAACAGGAGAACAATGAGACCAGTGGTTACTGACATAGACGCACGAATAGAACAACATGGAGGAGACACAGCCCCAGCTGTAAAGAGGTGAGCTCTCTCTCTTGAGGTCATTTTAGGATGAAGACTCCACTCTCTCTTATCTAAAAGGTTGGTCCAGCTGCCGCAGGAGACTTTAGAACATCTCTCCCCACTTGGGGGTCTGCATCCTCATAGGGTCCAAAGAGCTTGCTCAAGTGCAGTTCACATCCTTTCCCTTAGGTGCTTCCTCAAGAGCACAACCTGTCTCAGACCTAAGATGCTAAGTCATCCACCCGTTCCCGTTACCCAAACCCCAGTTACCTGCCATCCATTCTGTAGGCTGTATTATCCAACATTGTCACAGTCATATCATCTTATAATCTAAATGATCTTTTCCCTTGAATATGAAATCTTTGAAGATGGGACCCTAAACAAAGATCATTCCTTCACTCTGGCCTCATCGCCTACGCTCTCTGCCCACTTGGCTGCAGCCACACCGGCCACCCTGCTGATGCTCGAACACACCAGAGGCACACCCGTCCCAGGGCCTTGGCACGTGCTATTCCCTCTGCCTGCAACACTCTTTCCTGGGTCATCCACATGGCTCCCTCAATCCCTTCCTTCAGGTCTTTGCCCACGTGCCTGCTAATCAGCAAGACCTTCCCAACCACCCTCTTCCGTGGACTCTTCCATGCGCATCTTCCTTCCACACGTGTCCCCCTGAGCTTTTATCGCAGATAAAACGGCACACGCTACTTGTCTTCTTACGTCTCTGCCTCCCCTGTTGGAGCGCCGATCCACCTGGGCAGGGCTTGTTGACACTTTTGTCCACTGTCATAGCCCAGTGCCTGGAACAGTGCTCAGCGTATCCACTCCATAAATGTTGAGTGTCCCCTAGTCTAGGCTCTGGATGTTTTTGCAAAAGTTTCTCCAGGGCTTGAGGAATTCACTCTACTTTAAGGAACTAAATAAGTTCTTGAAGCTGAAGGAAACTGTGTCTCCTGATTCCTCAGAGAGATTTGAAGAGTTGGGCAAATACTTTGCCTCTCTCCCTCTACCTCGCTGCCCCTTTGATTCTGTATATTCCCCTTTCCCAACAGACATAGGAAAGTGGGGTCATTCGAGAGGAAAGACAGAGCCTTCTGTGATTCAGGAACGCAGGTGTTCGCTCCACCGGGGCCAACTGGTCAGACCTTTTTATGAGCTCGTGAGGAGGAAATGCATCTGAAATGCTGTCACCCTCCCCTGCTTGTGAACAGAGCTGTTTAACTGTTAGAGTCGTGGGTGAGGCAGCGCATGCAGGCAGGGGCCATTACACAGGCTTTCCAGAGAGAGCTGGAACGCTGATGCCCAAGCCACAGGAAGAGGGACGGCCGCCTGCAGCCAACAGCCTGACTGGAAAGTCTGCGTAAGGTGCACCTGGGGGCAACAGGGGCTCCATCGCCGTCTCCACCCGGCTGTAACCGTGTATTTCTCACTCAGCCGGTCGTGGGTGCTCACCCGCTTCCCACCCCACAGATGCTGGTCCTGGAGGCTCACCGCATCTATGTCATTGGAAAGCTCGCCGGTTTCTCCCAACAAATCAGAACTTCTTCTCTTTCATCTCGTTTGAAAAGCCTTTTGTGAGATTGGGAGTGACCCAAAAGTAACCTCTCTATTCCTGTCTGAAGGGAAAATATTTCCAGATTAGGGAGAGCATTCTGCGATGCCAAGACCAGGCATATATGAATACTTGATTATGCCTCCGAAACCCAGTCTCCCAAACACGCACCAGTCACAGTGTCAGAAATCAACCATAAGCAAGCAAAGAAATTGTGAATCAAGAGGTTTATTATTTTCCCCTATTAAGTATTTTGAAACCAAAGTTTCCACATTTTTAAGGGTTTGATGTCATAAAATTCCCATGTATGACTACATTTTGAAAAACGGAGTCATTGTGTGCATGTGGAATGTGAGAGGTTTAGCCTATAACTTAGAAAATAAACCCCTAAACTCGGAATTTGAGATGCACAGACAAGACGGGCCACTGAGCTGTAGCATTTGCTACGATGGGTTCATGTGATGTTAAGACTGTCCCGGAACTGTCTGGAAGTTAAATGTTAGTCTTCTGAGAAGACCCGGGACCTCCAAGCCAGCTGTTGTTATTCCAAGTGCAATGTAAGCAGGTTTCTATTTAAAACTTTCACACCTGGTACTTGAATATTCCTTGTTTTCCAAAGGGTACCCTCTTTCCCTCGGATTCTTTTCCACCTTCCCTTTTCCGTGCTAGTCTGGTTCAACCCGACCTGCTGGCATGAAGAGAAAGACATTTGTAAAAGGAGCTGGGAAGTTGTGGTCTTTCCCTTTGCTGCTCAGATGGAGACAAGACAGCCCTAGAAACAGTGCTGGGGAGTGAGGAGGGAGAGGGGCCTGGGAGATGGGGAGGAAAGACTGTTCCCTTGTCTTTATGTTAAAAAGAAGGGGAAGACAGAGTCTCAACACCTTATGCCTTCACAGTCTGAGCTAGGGAAGCCCTTGGATGCCTCCAGGGTCCCAGGGCGCCTACTCTAAATAAACTCCAGATCTGTCAATATCAGTTGCCTCTGGGAGGGGATGGGGACTCAAGAGAGGAAGAAAGAGAATTTAGAAGGGAGATGAGAGGGCCAGCCCTGTGGCCTAGTGGTTAAGTTCGGCACACTCAGCTTCAGCGGCCAGGGTTCAGGTCCTGGGCGCAGACCTACACCACTCATCTATTAGTGGCCATGCTGTGACGGCAGCTCACATACAAAATAGAGGAAGATTGGCATAGATGTTAGCTCAGGGCTTATTTTCCTCAGCAAAAAAAAAAGAGAGATGAGAGAGGCTGGAAATGGGCAAATGCAGGGATATGCAGCAAAAGCAATCTGAGGAAGAGACTGAGAATAAGTTGGGTGTCAGGAAACAAGCCCATGGATTGTATTATCCTCAGGGTCCAGAATCTTCCTCCACTTAATTATGGAGTGAGAAGTGGTGAGGCTCAGAGAGTCAAGGACTGGGGGTTTAAGACTGGGGATTTTGTTCCTTCATTTGCCCAGTTGTGTAAAACTCACTTCTGATCTTCAGAGAGTCCTCTTCCTCCTCCTCCTCTTCCTCCTGGGCACAGGCAGTGTCAGTGGGGAGGGAGCAGCGTGGAATGACACTCTCAGGGACAGGAGTGTGCTGCAGTGGGGCCTGCAGGAGTCGGCCCAGAACAAGGCAGCGCTTGTGTATAGAAGCTTTTCAAGGCGGTTTCACAGATACAGGGATCTCGGACAGAGGAACAGAGAAATTCCAGAGATTTTTCACGTGCAAGCAGATATTTCCTTTGAGAGTTTCTAGACTAAATAATACTCCTTGTGTCTAAGGGACAGTGTAGACTGCTGGCCGGGCAATGTTCTGTGTGCGCAGGGTGAGCACGGGGAGCCCCACGGCGGCCTGGAGGGAGACGGAAGCAGGGGAAGGTGAAGTTGCCTGAGAAAATGTCTTTCCTGGAAGAATATTGGTGCTGTTCCCCCTCCTCCTGACGTGACCTCCACGTCAAATATGGAGGAAGAATTTGTTGGCAGACCTTGGGAATGAAATGGGCTAGACTTCTAAGAATAAATATATCCGGCCTCTCTATTAACCATTTTCATATATATATATATATATATATATAAATAGACTTTATTTTTTAGAGCTGTGTTAGTTTCACAGCAAAATTGAGTGGAAAGTACAGAGAGTTCCCAGTACCCCCTGCTACCCCACATGCACAGCCTCCCTCACTATCAACATCTCCCCAATGTAGGACATTTGTTATTGATGAACACATGTGACACGTCATTGTCACCCAAAGTCCAGACTTCACATTAGGGGTCACTCTTGGTGTTGGACATTCTGTGGATTTTGACAAATGAAGAATGACAGTATCTACCATTGTAGTGTCACAGAGAATGGTTTCTCTGCCCTAAAAATCCTCTGTGCCCCCGCATTCATCCCTTCCTCCCCCCAATCCCTGGCCACCACTGAACTTTTACTGTCTCCATGGTTTTGCCTTTTCCAGAATGTCATGTAGTTGGAATCATACAGTATGTAGTCTTTGCAGATTGCCTTCTTTCACTTAGTAACGCATTTAAGTTTCCTTCATGTTTTTCATGGCTTGATCATTTCTTTTTAATGCTAAGTAATATTCATTGTCTGGATGTAGCCATTTTCATGTATATATTTAAGAAGCCAGTTTTTTTTTTTTTTTTTTTTTTTTGGTGAGGAAATCAGCCCTGAGCTAACACCCACGCCAATCCTCCTCTTTTTGCTGAGGAAGACTGGCTCTGGGCTAACATCTGTGCCCTTCTTCCTCCCCTTTATGTGGAACGCCGCCACAGCATGGCCTGACAAGTGGTGCGTCGGTGCGCACCCAGGATCCAAACCCGGGCCTCCAGCAGCGGAGCGCGCGCACTTAACCGCTACGCCACGGGGCCGGCCCCAGAAGCCAGATTTTTTAATGGGGTTATATAATTTATTAATAACTAGTATTATAATAAAATCTATGGTAAGATAAAGGCAATATTTGGCTTTAAATAGAGCAACCTCTATATCAACCCTATTACTATGAAGGCTATTATTATCCTTCTGGTTGTAATAAGTAAACTGAAGCACAGAGAGAATCTGACTTACACAAGGCAGATAAGTCAGTTGGGGGGAGATCCATAAAAAGAACAGGAGTGTCTAGAATCCCAGCCATTTTCTCTATTGCAGATCAGAACATAACGTACTGGCTTACATTTGTGATGTTTTACGTTTATGTATGTGGGGAGGGGAGGACACTTACTCCCGCCCCTCAGGTTTCGTGTAAAGGGAATTCCTTGCCTCTTCCCCTTCCCGTTAGGACTTCCTCCTTTCACCCACTCCTCTCCCAGGGGAAGAGGAGCCACTTTCCCGGTTGGGCAGACGGGGAGGAACTGGGCATGCTCAGAGTATCCCCCTTCTCCTCTCTGGCATTGGCCTGCCTTAGAGAACACACTGGTCAGCTGGTCAGCTCTCAACTGGACAGGGGAAACCAGCAGTCCAATTCAGGAATGCAATGTTAGGAAGCCGCCTCGCCAAAGACCTAGCCATGTCCCACAAACAGCTTTATAAAGATAATAACCCTCACATCCCAATCTCCATTTTCTCTGACTCCTGCATCTGACTGGTTATGCTGCTCTAAGTGGGAAAGACACTCCTTCCCAAACCTAATAGTGTCATCATAAATAGATTTTAAAAGGCTCTCATCACATTATCAGCCAGATTCTTTCTGGTGCCAAAGTGTCTCTATCATCACCAAGTCTTGTAATTTTGAAGCTATTTTAGGCCTGAAGCACGAGATTTAGTGAACTGAAGGAGTACCTTACATTAAAAGCACTGAGCTCGCCCGAAAGTGTAGCCAGCCTACTTTCAGGGAATCATTTGATCCCGTAGAGAAATGTGACTGAAAAATTAATTTTAGACCAGACATTCAACAACCTACAGCCTATACAACAATTCTATCTAGAAAGGTCAACATAGAACCAAATGCAAACTAAAACTTCTGTGAAAGAACAACAGATGTTAAGGCTACATTCAATGTCTTGTCAGGTGTTGCAAAGAACCTCCCCCTTCTGTTCTGATGGTTTGATACACATTTTATCCCTTGAACTTTGTGCCTGAACATCCAGGTCGCCTTGTAACATGTGACTTTTCTTGAGCCAAGGTTGAAATACCTCCACAGCTTACTAACATGAACAGTGATCGTAAAAAGCGTCATGCTTATGTATCTGACTGCGTGGGGACTACCCAAGAACCAGGATGAGCCCCTTGAGACAGAACCTAATTTGCCTACATGTAGTGTGATCCACAGCATCATTCAAGAGAGCCCCTCGCTATTGGATAATGAGGAAGTGGACGGTGGTGATGGGAAGATTTTCCTGAGCACAGTCACCATCTTGGTTGAGGTGGGCTGCTCAAGGAGCCAGATGCTGACTGTCAATGTGACTGACACGTTGATGCTCCCAACCCTTTCCTCCCTTGTCCATCTCCACTCAGGTTGAGAGGTCAAAATGTGCCTGGCCCCCTTCTACCAAAGGATGCATGCATGGATGTCTTCTGGAGGCCCTCTGGAAGAGGTTTTGCTTTTCTCCTATAAGAGACAGATAGGACTAGTGATGCCACTTCCTCTTCTTCCTGCTTTGACTGTGGTCGTGATTCCTAGAGCTGCAGCAGCCATTTATGACCACAAGGTAACCAAGCAACTCTAAAGCCATTAGTAGCCTAGTGCACAAAGGCTACTCCAGCTGCCAACCTTCTCTCCCCTGGGTGTAACTATGGCAATCACAGGACACTGGAAGTGCCTGGGATGTCATTAAGCCAAAGAAGACAAGCTGAGCTATTAAAACTGATTGCTGGCCTACTACCTCAGTTAATACAAATGGAACAAGATGTTGAAAAATGATTCCATTTCAGTTCTGCAGAAGATCCTGAGGCAGAGAACAAACCGGTAGGTGCCAACTCCTCCCATGTTCCAAAGTGAGGCACTAGACCAGCTCAGGAGGGCCTGCAAAGAGCTGTCAGAGAACTGTGGCTCCACAGGCTGGGGAGTGGCAAAGCCAAGAGGCAGAGGTTGGAACTGAGATGATTTCTGTAGAGAGAGTTGTTGGGTGCTGGCACACTCCCCCCACATCCACCCACCCCTCCCCATGGGTGGGAGGAGGGTCCTAGTGAGAAGGACTTGGAGGGGGCCATTCAGACAGCTGACATACATGCCCAGAAGCTTGTGGGACCAGACAACTGGTGTCTGTCACGTGCCCAAGACATCTTAACAGCGAGAAGCCCTGAAGTCAGAACAAGGGGAGGTGGCTGCACAATTGAGTACAGTCCCACCCCCGGGTATATTCCCACAGGCCAGATACGGGCCGTGAGAAAGAGCTGGCCCAAGAGGGCTGCCAGGAGAAAGGCTGAGCAGAGATGCTAAGGCACCAGCTGAAGATGTCCTCGTCCGCCTCAAGGGAACCTCAGGTGAGCAATCCCTCAGCTCATGGGGACCCCAGAGGAATCCGAAAGCCCCTCACAGGAGAAAAAACTTTAAATGTTTGCCATGGCCAAAGGGAGCAGTGGCCGGTTACATGGGTGCGCCCCTCCTTCACCCCAGGAGCAGAGGCTGTGCAGTGAGCAGGAGGGAGGAAGGTGGAGAGAAAATGTGGGGAAATTGAGCGCGAAGGTAAATTTTATGTGTCCACTTGACCAGGCCACGGGGTGCCCAGACACTGGGGCAAATAGTATTCTGGGTGTGCCTATGAGGGTGTTTCTGGACAAGATTAGCATTTGAGTCGGTAGACTGATCGCCCGATGTGGGCCTTGTCCAATCAGGTGAAGGCCTGACTAGAGTAAAAGGTTGAGCAAGAAAGAATTCTCTCTCTGCCTGACTGTCTTCAAGCTGAGACGTCTTCTTCTCCTGTCTTCAGACTCGCACTCAGACTTGAACTTACACCATCGGCTCCCTGGGGTCTCCAGCTTGCCGACGGCATATCTTGGACTTCTCTGCCTCCATAATCCTTGGAGGCCAATTCCTTATTTTATATATATATATATATATATATCCTATCAGTTCTGTTTCTCTGGAGAACCCAGACTAACACAGAGAAGGTGCTTCGAGAAGGGCCCCTCCCTCATTTCCCACCACAGGCTTCTGTCTGGGAGCAGCCTGAGCTGGCTGGGAAGAAACTGAACTTCAGTGAATCCTGTTGCACAGAGACACTGTAGACTAGAAGTGACCAGCACGTTTTGCTATGCCACAGCTGCTGGAAGTTCACAGGGCTGCCAGAGATTTCACGGGGGTGCTGAGAAGAAACCGGCCCCCCAGGTAGTGTGGAACGGGCCCTGGAGAGCAAAGAAGAGGGTTTTACTCTGGAGCACCCACAAACCCCTTCTGTGCCGCACCCCGGTTTCACATGGTTTGTGATGCCTACAGTTGGTTTGTGTTTTTATTTTTATTTATTTATTTATTTATTTATTTATTTTTGTGAGGAAAATCGGCCCTGAGCTAACATCTGCCAATCCTCCTTTTTTGCTGAGGTAGACTGGCCCTGGGCTAACATCCGTGCCCATCTTGCTCCACTTTATATGAGACGCTGCCACAGCATGGCTCGACAAGCGGTGCATCGGTGCGCGCCCAGGATCCGAACCTGCGAACCCCCGGGCCACCGCAGCGGAGTGCGCGCACTTAACTGCTTGCGCCACCAGGCCAGCCCCTGGTTTGTGTTTTTAGATAGAACCTGTACACTTCCCAGGTCCCTTCTCCCAAACACTCAACTCCTTCTTCCCTCCTTGGAAATCTGTGCAGCTTCTAGAGAACAATACTGTGTGGAATTTAGGCCTTTGGTTTATTAAACATAAAAAGTAGCTTCAAGGATCATAGAATTACATGATTCCTTTTTAAATGTGCATGAAAAACAACTCCTTTCAAACCATATCATCTCCCATCCTGCAAGAATCCTGCTGGAATTGGGAGGGCTGCCTCAAAGTGAGTGCCAAGCTGTGTCTCAGCCAGTGAGAGATGAGTTGGGTCTTTGCACCAGACAGTATGTTGAAAACCACCAGACCAGGAGTAGCTGGCGATTCTCTGTCTGCGAATTCCCAGGAACACTGCGGGGGTTTCCAAGCCCATGTGGGAAGCCTTGTCAGCCTGTGCCTGGAGGTACAAGAAGAGGGAGATTGGGCCATTTCTGCTTCTTCACTCCCACTGCCCTCATCTCGCTTGGTGCTCACTCTTTCCAAGTTCTCTTGGCCCCTGTGCCAAGGCAGGCTGGATCCAGCCAGGATATTTATAGAGCTGGTACAGGACTGGGCAGCTAGTGGGAGCAGATGTTTTCTGATATGGGGAAAGGGAGCTATTTATACTGGGAGATGAAAATTAGTCAGAGGGGAGGCTGCAGCCATAGTTGATGGTGCTGTCCTCTCAACGCTGGGGGAAGTTCTCCAGATCCTCAGGTGAAAATATTTCCCACCTTCCCTGTCTAGACAGTTCAATTCAGCAGACACTAATTGAGTGCCAGGCACCGGGTGGGCACGAGATGAATAAGACGAGGCCTCTCTCCTGTTACGGTCTGGGAGGGGAGACCTCATGAAGCGAATGGTGATGACATGGTTCATCACTGCCAGCTGAGAGCTCCACGGGAACGTGAACTCCAGCGCAATGGAGGCTGCTGGGCCTGGGGCCTGGTGGGGGGGTGGGGAGAGGAGAAGGAGTGGTCAGGGGGGGCCACAGGGCCAGGGACCGCTAATCTGACTTGGAAGGATGGACAGGAAAGGTCCAGGTGAGAAGGCATCAAGGTAGTGGGAACAGAATTCGAGGTGTGGAGGTTTTGCAGCCTGCGTGATGCATTCTGGGAACATCTAGGAGGGCAGTGGGGCTTTCCGAGGGATTTCGGAGGAGGAGGCTGAACAGGTGAGCTGGGGCTGGGCTGTAAGGGCCATTGTCCACGCTCTCTGCAACGTGCCCTCATGCCAACTTTCCCTTCAGGCAGGAGGAGCCAGCAAAGCTTTGTAAGGAAGGAAGCGATTGTAATTCCAGGGAGTGATGGAAACCGTGGATCTGTGAGCAAGTTCTTCCTGTGTCTCCAGTGTCCTGTGGCACCATGCCTGGCACACAGTCAGTGCTCCATAAATGCTTGGTGAAAGAGCAGACTCACTGAGTTACATCCCTCTCTTGGGGTGGTGTGCAGACCACCCATCAAATGAGTCCAGGTGGACTTGATGAGTGCCAACTACAGCCGCAGGTACTGTCCCACTCCCGCCCCTTTGGCAGGGCCAAGCCCTCCCCAAGATTTCTCCCGATGGTGCTTCTCCTCGCCACTGCTTGCCCAACGGTCCAGCCTCTGCCCCGACCCCTACTCTGATTCTGCCTGTTGCTGTATCTCCACCTCAGCATCAACCGAGCGTGGGTGTAGCGTCATTCCTTCCATTTGAAAACCAAGTAATAATACTAATAACAACACAAGATGTTTCGGCATATTCTCGATGAAGGTTTGGGAAATGGAGCAAGTTGCCAAATGCAAACAACTTAAGCTGAACCTTAGCCTTTTCCTTCTTCTTCAACATCCTCGAGCCATTTCTGCCAACTCAATTCTTCACCCTACTTCTTGCCTTCTTTCTCTCCCTCCAGCTCTCCTCTCCTCTCTCTTCCCAAATGCCCATTGTTTTATTATGCAGAACAGTTTAAGGGGTTTTGGAGTCTGGCTTTGTTCTGTTGTCTCCTTTTCTCCTAACTCTGAAGGCCTCACCTTTCACCCCTTAGCTGGGTATTTTCCTAAACAAAGACCTTTTGTCCCCTAAGAAGAACGCTGGTTCCATAAGGTCAGACAGTCATTTTTCCCACACCACAGCATTATGGGGCAGCTGGGTGATACAGTCTGTACCTGGCACCATAAGGGATGAGAAAAATCAATACTATCCTCAGGGCAAATGTCAGAGAAGGACAAAGATTCTTTCCTTGACCAAACTTTTTCAGGCTCTTGAACCTTCTAGGCCCATCAGTGCCCTTCCTTGTAAAATCCAGTTTTAGCAGGAACCCTGTTAAATCAGTTCATCAAGAACCCCTATCCTTGATACCTGATCACCCTCATCTCTGATCCGGTTCCTCATCCTCCACCATCCCCCAGGGGATGTCTGACCACCCTGGCCTGTCTTCAGCAAGAATGATGTTCGATCAGTTTAGCCAGAATCCCCCTTACCCTTAGTAACTTTCCATCCACCGACCTCCAACCTGCTCCTTGGCTATAAGTTCCCACTGGCCCACGCTATTTTCAGAGTTGAGTCCATTTTCTCTCGCCCACTGTAAGACCCCATTGCAATGGTCCCTGCACCCATCACCATGGCCCCCCTTGAATAAAGTCTGCCTTACCATCTTCAACAAGTGTCACTGGATAATTTCTTCTTTAACGGGAGAAGAGACTTAACCCAGAGCACGGCGACTGAATATTTAATCACTTACTTAATTGGTGGCTACACTACAGATATGCAGAAAGACAGAAAGGAAACATGTCTGTGTGGGCTGGGAGAGAGAGGACAGGAAAAGAGCTCTTCCAGATGCCCTTATAAGGGAAGAATTAACACTCCTGGGCAACTAATTGGGTTTCAGAGATGGGGATGATGGAGGTAAGAGGAGAGAGGCTCATTGGTTAAGCTTTGGGGATGAGGCGGATTGGGGGAGGGCAACGACAAAATGAGGAAGATGGAAAGAGAAGCCGTTTAGGGGAAGGTGAAAATATGAGTTTTAAAGGTTTTGAGTAGGAGGAGGCAGAAGCTAAGAGGCACCCACCCGGGCTGAGATTGTTTTCTGAGCCCTGTGAACAAGAAGTGCCCAGCAGCACCCAGGCCAGGGCAGGGGAGAATGCTCTGGACCAGCAAACGTGGGCTGTACTCAGCAGAGAGCCTTTCCACAGGCAGTGACCTCTGTCCTCAGCCCCCAGTGGATGTCACCTTCTCGATGGACTTTGTCTTTCTACAGGGATTGGGAACTTGTTGAAAAGTCCTGGTGTATTCCTCACCCTTAGGTGTTTGATACAAATTCTTGGTTTCTTCTTAGAATGCTTCAAGGTTTATCAATGTAACCCAGACGTTTCCCACCTCACTTGCATACTTCTGTCCCATACCCATTTGGCTTGGTCAGGGAGGGGTTAGTGGAGGAAGCCAGGAAACCAAAGCACTGGGTGCCATTGGGCTCAGCCACTCTAAGCAGCCCCCCACCTACCACTCCTCAAAAGGGCGATGAGGCCATTTTTGTGGTACCACAGAGAGATGTGCTAGGAGAGGCACGCAGAGACATGCGAAAGGCTACTATGCTAGTGTCTTTGTGGAAAAGCAGTGTCAAGTCAGACCAGAGGCAGACACAGGTCCTGAGGAGGAGAGGAGGTGAGCGAGAGGCCCCACGTCTGCAGGGCACACTGAGGCCTGAGGACGTGGCCACAGAGGAGCCGCGAAATGAGAAAAAACAGGGGCAACGGTGGCTTGTGTTTCACAAAGCTAAATATATCCCATTTAAAGGCCATCCGCTGGTCATGGATTCTGAGATTAAGTAATTCCACGGGAAGAGCTTTCTTTTTTAAAAATGATCAAAATAGTATGTGGCTGTTGCCTTCAAAGTTCTTATTTGGCAAAACGAGAAGTCGGAAACATTAAGTAAGTCCTTCCAATTAGAAAGGGAGAAAAATGGCTGGTTCTAGGAAGCCATGAATTTGAGGGTCATCCAGGGCTCGAGTCTGCCCCTCTCCATTGCCTGGTCTGCCAGCAATGCCCACTGAGCGAGGCACTCTGCAGCAAGGGCTCCAAAAGGAAGGCCCGAGATGAAGAACAAGCAGTTTTCTGACTTCTGTCTGAGAATAAGCCCCAGCATCGTTTTCTCTCTTTGCCTCCCCTACCACCAACCACCACCGCATGAAACCTCCCTTGTGAAAATGTTGAAGGGCAAGAACTTGCTCAAACCAGGCTATAGGACACGGTGTGCACAGAGGCCAGTCCCATCCAGGGCAGCAGCAGCCAGAACACAGATCCCCAGGAGACAAAGGGCCAAGCTGACCCATAGAGGCTCCCAACGAAACTAGGGCTGCTTTTGAGATCCAGGGCCCCAGTTATCCCAGGAGGGGCGGAGGTTCTGGAATTGAAGTAACTAGATTGTGAGGCTGCCTGGGCTGCCTTCCCCAACATCCCAGGCTCCCTATAGGTGCCTGTATTACGGGGATTGGAGCCCAGTGAGGCCAGGGGCTTGTCGCTGATGGAAACATCCACGGGCGGAAGAGGTGCTTCGAGACTGGCCACCTCAGGAAACTTGGAGACGACACAGACCCACAAGCCAAGAATGCAGACTGCTCTAGGGCTTGGCTTCTCATGAGTATAAACTGCACCTACTGGCAGAATTGAGGGAAAAGGACCACCACGATTTGCATCCTTGTGACTTTCACACACATCCACACACACACTATTTTGTGGCATGACTCCCACCCCTTGCTCATCTGGAGGGAGAGTTGGGATCCCTCTCAGAGGAGGTGGCTTCACCTCTCACCCCCTCAGGACTCTTGGGCTGGGCTCCCCCAAGTAATGTTCCGAGCAGCTTTCACTAGTGGGGCCCCATGGACAGTGAGAGCTGTGATGAGGGAGTCTGTCCTTGGACAAACCTCCCCCCGTACGTGGTGGAAGAGCGTGGCCCAACCCTTGTGGGGCTGAGGGTAGTCTCCTTATAACAACCAGCAGCCACAAGAGAGAAAATGTCTTGGTGCAGTGTCTTGTCATAGCAGCTATGCCCCAGATTAATAGGATCTATTTAAACAGACTCTTTTTGGAGAAAGGCTCCATTTTGTCAGATCCACTTTCTCAGGATCTCCTTACCACTGAAGATCCCAAATGGGATTGATGCTGTACATGGAAAAGGGGGAAATTATTTTTCAGTCGTAAAATGGAACGGAAGCCAAGAAGGAAACTCAGTTTTTAGTCTACTGTTGATGTTCAACACAAAAATTGGTTATTCTATCAAAGAGCCCTTGGCAGGTCAGCTGTGTTTTCTCTCCTAAAATCATCAGGCTACCCAACAGGAAACTGTGATGCCTAAGAAGTAGTTTGCAAAGTGGTGCGATTGTGAGAATCTGGAAGGAGCGCCACCCCCTTTCCTGAGCCTTTGAAATTTGGAGGCAAGATCAGGATAGCGATAAAGGAGGTGTGTGGCGCCCTCTGGCGAGAGTGGATCAAAGCACCCAGAGTGGGCTTCCGTCTGCACTGGACTTGGGCCTCCATCCCCAGTCACCTAACATCTTCCACCTTCCACCTTCCATCACAAGGTGAATAGCTTTGCACAAGACCCTTCAAAATCCACACTTGAACACAACATGGAGCTGATGTGGTTCAATCTTGGAAGACATAATTTAGGTTTTGGCCAAGTGGGGAGGGAGGTGTTTATCCCAGAGGCAGATGCACAGACCAGTGAAGGGCTGAGATCGCAGAAAGCCAGACGACCAAGGTGGCTCAGGCTTTGTGGTCCCAGATGCTGGCCACAGGTCCCAGGGAAGGAAGCCAAAATGCTATCCTAGTCAGTCATCACTGCTGTGGCCCAGCGTTTTCCTCCAGAGTAAGGATGGGGCAGACATCAGGAAGCCTTCAAGTTGAACCAAGCGTCTCTGTCCATCTGGGATAAAAGTATGTGTCAGATATGATTACAGAGGGCGAGCCCCAGTGGGCTAGTGGTTAAGTTCGGCATGTTCCACTTCGGTGTCCTGGGTTCGGTTCCCAGGCACAGACCTACACCACTTGTCTGTCAGTGGCCGTGCTGTGGCGGTGACCCACATACAAAATAGAGGAAGATATGTTAGCTCAGGGCAAATCTTCCTCACCAAAAAAAAAAGATATGATTATAGAAAGTCCCAGTACAGAATAAAAACAAATGCCACATGCTTATAAAAGAGCATGGTCTTGGAACAACACAACACCAGGACTCACCTTAGATCATGTGGAAAAGTTTGTGAAACACCAAAGAAGGTGGATTCTGTCCTTTCCAGGCCCCAACTTAAAGCCTGAAGGAAGTTATAGGGAGTGCATTCTGGATGCGGCCCCAATGCTGCAAGCGTCTCTCCAGGCTCAGATCTACATGCCTGATGTTTCCAGGTCCCAAACTGAGATTCCATTCAGGGTCGATGATTTGATTCCCATAAATAATGTTTGTCTCTGAGTAGCGTTGATAAGGGATGCTCTGGGCCTGAACCCAGAGTCACTGGGGATCCAAGAGGAATGTCTCTCTCCACCATATGTGGGTTATTCAGGTGGTGGGTTCCTTCCCAGCATTCAGAAATTCCTTGGAGGGATCAGCCACAGACTCTTGGAATTAGGCAAGACGGACTTCGATGCACTCTGACACGTGACAGAGGCGGCACGCCCATCTCCTGCAGAGGTTTTGACGGTCCTTGAGGCTGAGCTCTAGGAAGGCCCAGCAGGGACCCTGAGAAAGAAATTCAGAAGATTCCTTCATGACGTCATCGATCCCACTAGAGAAGATCTGAAGTTTGCATATACTCTTTGGCCTTAACACTCCAAATTGTAGATAGATATTTTTTTTTCTAGAAGTACGAGAACACCAATCATCAAACTTGAAAACATTCTTGTATTTTCAGCGGAGCAGGAAATTAAGAGCTTTCTTAGATTCAGTCTTGGTGGTGGTGTTGGGAGGGAGTCTGCCCCGCAAAGTGTGGACATGGACATGGTGGGGAGAGACCCAGCTGAGGGTTCTATTCCCAGCTCTTCATCTTTGCAATGCCTACAGCTCTCACCCCATTCACTTTTTTCTTATTCTTACTTTTGTGGCATATCACTTTTTTATTGAGATATAATTCATGTACATCTGAATAATTTTCCATCTAGTGGATATATAGTAGTCCCCCTTATCTGCAGTTTCACTTTCCATGGTTTCAGTTACCCGAGGTTAACCGTAGTCTGAAAATATTAAATGGAAAATTCCAGAAATAAAAATTCACAAGTTTTAATTGTGCACCATTCTGAGTTTCTTGATGAAATCTCGGGCGGTCCCACTTCATCCCGAGGGGCGGTGAATCATCCTTTGCCCAGCGTGTTCACGCTGCATAGGCTCCCCGCCTGTTAGTCACTTAGTAGCAGTCTCAGTTATCAGACCGACCGTTGCAGTACTGCAGTGCTTGTGTTCAAGTAACTTTTATTTTAGTTAATAGTGCTCCCAAAGCGCAAGAGTAGTGATGCTGACAATTCAAATATGCCAAAGAGAAGCCGTAAAGCGCTTCCTTTAAGTGAAAAGGTAAAAGTTCTCGACTTAATAAGGAAAGAAAACAAATCGTATGCTGAAGTTGCTAAGATCTATGGTAACCTTTATTATAATACGTTGTTATAATTGTTCTATTTTGTTGTTAGTTGTTGTTGTTAATCTCTTACTGTGCCTAAATCATAAATTAAACTCAATCATAGGGATGTATGCATAGGAAAAACACAGTATATAGAGAGTTCGGTACTACCCGAGATTCCAGGCACCTGCGGGGGGTCTTGGACTGTATCCCCAGTGGATAAAGAGGGACTACTGTACCACATTTTATTTATCCATTCACAAATTTATGACCATTTGAGTTATTTCCACTTTTCGGCTATTATGAATAATGCTGCTATGAACATCCGTGAACACTATTTTGTTTACACGTGTTTTCATCTCTCTTGGGTAGATACCAAGGAGTGGAATTGCTGGGTTATATGGAAACTCCATGTTTAACCTTTCCAGGAACTGCCAGACCGTTCTCCACTCCTCTTCACTTTTCAGGAGTCCTGAGAATTGGTCAGTCACGTTTGACAAAAAATAACAGTACCACTGGATCTTTCCAGACAGATTCTAAATAAGTGCTGGAGTTAAATCTCAATTTTAGCTGAGAAAGTTGGCTAACCAGCTGTCTTGGTTAGATGAAATTAATAATAATAATTTTTAAAATCCCATTTTATTTTAACTTTTGTTGAGAAGTCTTCTAATTCAAATTGGCATGTTATAGCTACATCCCTTAGAAAGAAGGGAGCAGGGAAGACCATTCAACTTTCCTTGGCAGTTAGGATGTGTGGTCTTCAGGGATCATTCATCCATGCACTAACATTTATTAAAGGCTAGCGGCAGGTCAGGCCTGGGCCAGGTGAATAAGACAGGTACTGTCTGTGCCTTCCTGGGCTGAGTTCTAGCATGGGAGAGAGTCAGGTGAAACTGACAAAATCATTGCTTTGCAGGTAACAGAGGCGCTGAGAAAATAACAAAGATAGTATGGTCAGGGAATCCCTCTCTGAGGATGTGTATTAGTTTCACTGCCATAACAAGTCACCACAAACTCAATAGTTTAAAACAACACCCATTTATTAGCTCACAGCTCTGTAGGTCAGAAGTCTGGGTGGGTTCAACTGGGTTCTATGCTCAGGGTCTCACGTGGCCAAAATCAAGGTGTTGGCCCAGCTAGGGTCTTATCTGGAAGCTCTCAGGAAGAATTCACTTCCAAGTTCATTCCAGTTGTTCACAGAATACAGTTTCTTGCAGTTGTAGGAGTGTCAGTCTGCTCCAGCTGCTATAACAGAACACCATAGGCTTGGTGGCATGAACAACAAATATTTATTCCCGATGGTTCTGGAACCTGAGAAATCCAAGATCAAGGCACCAGCAGATTTGGTGTCTGGTGAGAACCTGCTTCCTGGTCCATAGACAGCGGTCTTCACACTGGGGAAGGGGCAAGAGAGCTCTCCAGGGTCTCTTTGATAAGAGAACTAATCTCATTCAAGAGGGGTCCATGCTCGTGACCTAATCACATCCCTAAGGCCCCACCCCCAAACACCACCACATTGGGGGTTAGGTTTCAACATATGAATTCCGGGAAGACACAAACACTCAGTCCATAGCAAGGACTGAGGTCCCTGTCTTCTTGCTGGCTCTCAGCGGGGAGTTGCCCTCAGCAACTCATGATGGATTCACCTTCCTTCTCACATGCCCTCTCCATCTTCAAAGCAGCAGTGGTCCGTCCAGTCCTTCTCCTGCTCTGCATCTCCCGACTTCTCCTTCTGCCACCAGCCAGAAAAAGCTCTCTTTTATGGGCTCATGTCCTCCTATCTTTTTTTTTTTTTTTTGTGAGGAGGACTAGCCCTGAGCTAACATCTGATGCCAATCGTCCCCTTTTTTCTTGAGGAAGATTGGCCCTGAGCTAACATCCGTGGCCATCTTCCTCTACTTTATATGGGACGCCACCACAGCATGGCTTAACAAGTGGTGCATCGGTGCGCGCCCGGGGTTCCAAACCTGCGAACCCCGGGGCCGCCGCAGTAGAGCGTGCGCACTTAACCGCTTGCGCCACCGGGCCGGCCCCCTCATGTCCTCCTATCTTAAGATCAACTGTGTCATACCACAAAACACAACCACAGGAGCGATGCCTCGTCATAGTCAGAGGTTCCGGGGACTAGGCCATAAAATGGGAGAGGGGCACTTTTAGAATTCTGCCAAGCGCAGAGGTGACTGAGACCTAGGGCCTGAGAGGAGGTGAGGATGTGGCCAGTGGGCTTGGAGCATCCCAGATAGAGAGGGTAGCATCCTCCTTGAGGGAGGAAGAAGCTCTGTGCATGTGAGGCACTGAGAGGTCAGTGTGGGCTGCAGGAAAGCAAGTGATGTGGAGCGTGGCCTGAGAGGAGGTAAGTGAGGGTCCGCCAGGGTCCTTGCAGACAGATGTGGACATGATGGAGCTGGAAGTGTACCAGGCCCAGGACACTTGGAGGAGACTGCTTTCTAGAATCAAACCCCTGAAATCGCTTTTTAAAAAATAGCTTAACATATAACGTACAAGTGACATGCAATAAACAGCACTTATTTAAAGTGAACAACTTGATGACTTGTCACTATGTATACATCCATGAAAATATCTGCACAATCAAGAAAACGAACATATCCATCACTCCCAGAACTTTCCTCGTGCCGTTTCGTCGTCTCTTTCTCCCACCCTTTGTGCACTCCCATCCCCAGGCAGCCACTGATCTGTTTCCTGTCACAATAGATTAGCTTTGCATTTTCTAGGGTTTCTACAGTGTTGTTATGGGATGAATTGTGTCCCCCCAAAATTCATATGTTGAAGTTCGAACCCCCAGTACCTCAGAATGTGACTATATTTGGAGAGGGTCTTTAAAGAGGTAATTAAGTTAAAATGAGATCATGAGGGTGGACCCTGATCCAGTTCAGCTGGCATCCTTATAAGAAGAGGAGATTAAGACACAGACACACACAGAGGGATGACCATGTGGAGACACCAGAAGATCCATCTACAAGCCGAGGAGAGAAGCCTGAGAAGAAACCTGACTAACCAATGCCTTGATCTTGGACTTCCAGCCTCCAGAACTGTGAGAAGATAAATTTCTGTTGTTTAAGCCACCCAGTCTATGGTACTTTGTTAGGGCAGCCCTGGAAAACTAATACAAGTATGTATGTTTTTGATCTTCTTTCATTCAGCATAATTATTTTGAGATTCATCTACGTTTTTGCGTGTATCAATAGTTCATTTCTTTTTATTGTTGAGTACTATTCCATCATATTGATATACCACGATTTATTTATCCATTCACCGGCTGATGGGCATTCAGGTTGTTTCCAGTTTTTGCTTATTATAAATAATGCTTCCAGGGCCAGCCTGGTGGCATAGTGGTTAAGTTCTCTCACTCCACTTCAGCGGCCCAGGGTTCACAGGTTCAGGTCCCAGGTGTGGACTTACACACTGCTCGTCAAGCCATGCTGTAGTGGCGTCCTGCATACAAAACAGAGGAAGATGGGCATGGATGTTAGCTCAGGGCCAATCTTCCTCATCAAAAAATAACAATAATAAACAAATAAATAAATAATGCTTCCATGAACATTCATTTACAAGTCTTCGTATGGACATATATTTCCTTTTCTTTGGTGTAAACACTAAGGAGTAGAATGGCTGGGTATGTTTAACTTTTTAAAAAACTGCCAAACTGTTTTCCAAAGTGGTTGTACTATTTTATATTCCCACCAGCAATACATGAGAGTTCCAGTGTTCCACATCTTCACCAACACTCGACATTGTCAGTCTTTTTAATTTTAGCTGTTCTAATAGATGCATAGCAGTATGTCATTGTGGTTTTAATTTGCATTTTCCAACTAATGATTTTAGCATTTTGCCATATACTTATTGGCCATCCAGTAAGAAAAATATAAGTTTATTAAACAAAATAAGCATTTGTTTGTTCAAATATTTTGCCCATTTTTTAAATGGGTTGCTTTCTTATTATTAACTTTTGTGAGTTCTTTATATATTTTTTTTTTTTTTAGTTTTTTAGTTTTATTTTTGTGTGTGTGTGTGAGGAAGATCAGCCCTGAGCTAACAGCTGATACCAATCCTCCTTTTTTTTTTTGACTGAGGAAGATTGGCCCTGGGCTAACACGTGTGCCCATCTTCCTCTACTTTATATGGGATGCCTCCATAACATGGCTTGACAAGCGGTGCGTCAGTGTGCGCCCAGGATCCGAACCTGCGAACCCCGGGCCACTAAAGCGGAGTGCACGCACTTAACCGCTGCGCCACTGAGCTGGCCCCGTGAGTTCTTTATATATTTTGAATACAAGTCCTTTATCAGATATACGATTTGTAAATATTTTCTACCAGTCTGTGGCTTGCCTTCTGTCTCATAACAGTGTCTTTCAAAAAAACAGAAGTTTTTAATTTGGATTAAATCTAATTTATCAATTTGTTCTTTTATGTATTGTGATTTGGTGCCATAGCTAAGAAATCTTTGCCTAACCCAAGGTTACAAGGTTTTCTCCTGTGTTTTCTTCCAGAAGTTTTACAGTTTTAAGTTTTACATTTAAGTCTGTTTTGGGTTAATATTTTTATATGGTGCAAGGTATGGATCAAAGTTCTTTTTTTTTTTTTTTCTTTTTGCATATGGATATTCAGTTGTTCCAGAACATTTGTTGAAAGACTATCCTTTTTCCACTGAATTGCCTTTGAACTTTTGTTGAAAATCTGTTGTCCATATTTGTGTAGGTCTATTTCTGGGCTCTCTCTTCTGTTCCATTGATCTATTTGTGTGTCTTTACGCCAATACCACACTGTCTTGATTACTGTAGCTTTATAAGTCTTGAAATCAGGTGGTGTGAGACTTCTTCCTCTGCGCTTCTCTCTCAAAGTGTTTTTGACTGTTCTACATCCATTACATTTCCATTTGCATTTTAGAATCAGTTTGTCAATCTCTACCCAAAAAGTCTGCTGGAATTTTGACTGTAATTGCATAAAATCTGTAGATCAATTTGGGGAGAATCCATACCTTAACAGCATATTTTTAAGTTGAGATATAATTCACATACCATAAAATTCAACATTTTAAAGTGTACTATTCAGTGGTTTCTAGTATATTCATGAAATTGTGTAACCATCACCACTATCAAATTCCAGAACACTTTCATCACCCCAAAAAGAAACACCATACCCATCAGCAGTAGTTCGCCATTCCTCCTTCCCTTGGCAACCACTAATCTACTTTCTGTCTCTATGAATTTGCCTGTTCTGGACATTTCATATCAATGGAATCATACAACATGTGACCTTTTGTGTCTGGCTTCTTTCATTCAGCTAATGTTTTCGAGGTTCATCAGGTTGTAGCAGACACCTTACCAATATTGAGTCTACAGCATCTAAATACATAGAGATACATACCAGCCTGGGGCACTCTCCAGAAAAGGCTTTTTAGAATTAAATCCTTGAAATCAGCTTTTGAAATATATATATTTGCTTATTCTTCCTCAAAGGAAGCCCTGTGATTAATTTCCAGTTAACTGAGAGGATGGCTGGCTAGAGTTTGTAAAATCCTTGAATTTCAGAATTGACAGGAAACTTAGAAATTGTGTAGTCAAGAGGTTGCAAACCAGTTGCCCAGAGGCCAACTTGGCCATCCAATGTGTTTGTGTGGCCTATACAGGAAGTTCTGAGCATGGGAGCCAACATTTCAGAATTTTGGAGCTTTCAAAAATTCTTTAAAAAATCAGATGTCTGGCAGCCCAGGGCCCACATCCCGCCTGGTGGCGGTGGGCTGGGTGAGGACAGGGGCCCTTTCTCCAGGTCTCCTTGGTCCCTGCCACCCCTGCAGGGCGCCTGAGCCCTCACACCTGCCCCCTTCATTGTCAGGTTAGCTGCCCGGCCTGTAGGACGGCTCGATTTGCATCTCCCTCAGTAGTCCAACCTCTTCCTTTTACGGATAAGCCCTGGGCAGGTTTCCCCTTTTTCCTGGGGGAAAACCATGAATGCTGACATTGAATTCTGTGCTTTTTCCTACTCTGTGGACAACATCCCCTCCCACTAGAGTGACCAACTCATTCTGATTTGCTTGAGACTTTCCCAGTTTTAGAACGTGAAGTCCAGTAGCCTGGGAACTCTCTCGGTCCCAGACAAACTGGGATGGTGGGTCATCCTACCTCTCACTTCCCACCCTTCTCCTCCACCAAAACAACAAAAAATAAAATAATGAAATTTTTTAAAAAGTGGGGTTTTGTTGACCTAAGAGTTCATCTTTTCTCAGGCCTGCTTGCTGGGCCTGACGCTGTATTTGTCAGCACGACTGTCCCTGGCTTCTTTCTGGTCCTGGGGTGCGCCATGCCCTCCTAACGGCAGTGACCGGGTGGGACTCGCCATTCTGGGCTTCCTGGGGGCCCGGCCTCTGACACTGGGCCTGGTGTGGGAGGACGCCTGGCACATGAAGGGGCCTCGGTCCCAGCTGGCGGCCGCGTGCTGACACCTTGCTGCCAGATGGCAGGGCACACCGCTGTTTATGATTAGGTGGCTGACTGCTCTGGGAAGCGAGCAGGCTGATGATGAAAGCTGTGAAAAGAACATTGTTATATGACTTTTCATAGTTTCCCAAGTAAATATTAAACTCGCTGCTGCTTGAATTACTAATGCTTTGGAAGTGGAGGCCGAAATCTGTTCCCAAACAGACTCCTCTTTTTTTCTCTGTCACCTAGGCACTCGGCAGTGTTGTCGGATTGTTTTCCCTGCTCCCCCGTTCTCACAGCTCAGTACATTCCCTCGGAGTGATGCTGGCACCTGTGAGCCCGCGTCGCACATCCACCTCATTTCCCAGTTCCTCCACACTAGCTCCTGAGCCAGCAGGCAGCTGGCCACAGGCAGGTGACCCCACGGTCCTGTGAGATAGCTGCCGGGGGTGCCGTGGGCAGGCAGCCACGGCCCCGCTGCTCTGCACAGACAACTGCAGGCAGACGAGGACCCTACCGGACACGTTGCCTCCAGGCCCCGCTCTGGGACACTTAACCTCTTCCTCGGCCGCTTGGAGACGGCCAGAGAAAGCGCCTGGACGAAAGGACTCTTGGGTCTTCGCTGTCTTCATTACTGCTTATAAAAGCTAGTAAACAGATGGTTTGGTTTAGAGAAAATATGCAGCCGGGGTTATTAAAAAGAAAAAAAAAGAAAGCAGAAGAATGAGGAGAGGAAAGGGAAAAGTAAGAAGACTTGTCCACAGTGGGAACGGTGACAGCTTGTAAATCCCGACACCACGGGCTCTCTGTGTGTCTCTGGTTGGGGTGACGCTGTCCTCACCGAACTGGTCTGTCCTGAAAGAAGACCAAATAAACCCAACCTCATGCAGAGACGCACTCCGCCCGCCTCACCATCCCCCTTCCACACGTACCGTGACATTATGGTCAGATGAGTCTGGTGGCACTCGGGGCCAGAGGGGGCAAATGTGGGCTGTTGTTTGGGGAGGCTGGTCACACAGTAGATGGCCACAGAGGAGATCACCTGGCTGTAAGGGGGAGGAGAGATATGCAACCTCGGAGATCTCCCTGGAGTCAGAGGAGCCAAGACCGAGGATTTCCTGCGGGAATACAGAGGGCACTGGGGGCGGGGACTTGGTTACACACCTGGTGGTGGCCTCAACCAGAATAAAGCTGCAGACCCATTTGGGTCCTGAGAGCCTTCCCGAAAGGAAAAGCCCAGAACGTGTGGGCAGAAATGCCTCACTTCAGGGACCCCCTCCTTCCCCCAGCATCTCCCTGAGGGTGACACCAGGGTGCCAGGATTCAGTGGGTGTGGGTGAAGGGAGTAGAGAGGATCGGGGTGTGGCATCATCTTCTAGTCAGCCGTATAATATGTCAACCCAGCTCAGAAGGAACCTTGTCCCGCACCTGAGAGAGAGAAGCCACGAGAGGCCAAGAGAAGTGCAATGTAACTCCTGGATCTATAAGAAACTGAAAAGAGCAGGCTTCTCTGCTGGGGTTCTTATACAAGGATCCTAAAATGGGTGAGGAGAGGTCTCTGTCCCTTTTACTTCAGCTAAAGCAACATATACAGAAATAGGAAGAAGATGGGGCCAGCAAGGAGCTGGGAAGAGGCCACAGGCAGCTGAGACTAGAGAGACCGGCCAAGGCCAGCTCGGGGTGGGGCAGAGGGTGGTCTGAGGCGGTGCTGCTCCACGTGCGGCCCACAGACCTGTGCCTGGTCAGCTCACGGCTTGTCACGGGTCTAGCAGAGTAAGTATAGAAATCAAGGGTAAGCACTGAGAAACTTCCATGAGCCTTTTCTCCTTGTTAGGTTTGTCCTGTTCTGTTTTGTGAAATGCGACTATGTAACTGTTGAATCTAATAATAGAAAAGAAGTAGGGGCTTGAATTTTGTATGGCTTTTGTTTCTTCCATTTCATTTTCTCAGGTATGTCATGGTTCCCGTATTTCATAAAGGCGGCAGTCTGCGATGGATTGGAAATTTTAAAAGCTGGTCCTTCTCTGCAGAGACTTTGCGACTCACTGGCCCGAGGGACGTGAAGCACCAAGAACTGCATCCGTCCCCAATCCTGGGACAGAAAGAGTGAAATCCTTGCAGCAGCAGGGGCCACGGCCACACGGGGGCTGCCACACTGGGGCGCTGAGCAGGCAGCCAGGAGCCCAGGCCTGGCCACACCACAGGGACACACAGCTGCTAGAACCCAGGCCCTACACCGACCAGGCATGCAAGCAGGGGCCATGGGAGCCAGCCCTGCAGTGGGGAGGCCCACTGGCTACAAAGAGGACGCAAGCTCCTCCCCAGCATCCTGCCAGGAGAAGTGAGGGCTCTGGGGGCAAGGGTTCCACAGACCCTGCCCGCCAGGCTTGTTGGGACTCTGCGGTTACCCTCCTTTCTCCATCCCTGCACATCAGGTGGATACCAGCCCAGGAAGCCCAAGTTGCACAGCACAAGGAAAAAGGATGCTGTGCCTATTTTTAAAATCAAGACCCCTTCCCATTCTAAGTATGCTTCTTAGTGTCTGTCTTGACATCCACATGGCCTGTGGGTCCGGGAAGGTGTGTCCTCTCTTCCCTGGAGCTGGCGGTGAGAAGGACCACTCGAGTCTCTCAGTACCTAAAAATGCGGTTGGCCTCGACCCAAGAGTGAACACAGTGTATGATTCCATTTATGTAAAGTACAAAACCAGGCAAAACCAAGCTACGCCGTGAGCAGCTAGGATAATGGTTACCCTGGGGGTCTAGAGATGAGGAGAGGGGACAACAGGGCCTTTGTGTCTTGATATGGGTGCTGGTGAAAGGGCGAGTTCAGTTCATGAAAAGAAACTGTGCCCTTATGGTTTGTACATTTTCTTCATGTAGATTC
Organism: Diceros bicornis minor; assembly: GCF_020826845.1. NCBI lineage: Eukaryota > Metazoa > Chordata > Mammalia > Perissodactyla > Rhinocerotidae > Diceros > Diceros bicornis. The sequence continues at coordinate 29,011,532 of NC_080752.1, forward strand.
AGCTTCAATAAAAACTTTGAAAAACCTATTGGCTCCAACCATAACGGCAAAAACAAAATGAAATATCAGGACAGAGGTCTCGCTCGGCGCTGCTCTGCTCGTGTGAAAAGCACTGAGTCGAAGGACCGCAAAAAAGAGCAATTCCCCTGAACGAGAAGTGGGGATCTGTTTTTTGGGTCACTGTTTTCCCAGGTGGTTGGGGGTGGGGGAATGGTTGACTCATTGGCTCCCCCTCCTGCCCTTGTCCCCACCGTGTGGGGCTGGATGGGGGCCAAGGGCTGGGAGATTTGGGCTGTTGCCTTGGTAATGCTTAAATATTGGCTTCAAGTTCTGATGGTAAAATAAATAAGCAGGAGCCTGGGGGAGCTTGCAGTGGCCCTGCCCATTGTTCCCAAGCCCCAGGCAAAGCCCATGCACGGAGCTGGCTCGTGTGCAACGAAGCCTGGAGCTCCCTCCAGCGGGGACAGAGGACAGGTTAGGGGCTGCCTGTGCCCGTGATGCTCAGAGACCCATCCTCCGTGCCTGATGTCCTGTCTCAGTAGACAATCCTGAAATTCTTGCTCATAAGATCTGGCAAGATAGTGGCCAAGAACCCAAATCCAGAGCCTGGGAAAACTTTCTCCACCTCTGAAGGTGGGGTGGGCACGGAGGGAGTTCGTAGAGCTAACATCACTGCTGTCAGTAGCTGTGCTTGCTTTCAGAAGGTGAGGGCAAAGAAAATAGAGTTGTTTCTAGAGGCCAGGAGCCACGATGCCCTGTCTCGGGGCACATCCAGGGACCGGGAGAGGGGAGTTGAGGTTCACAGCAGCGGCGGAGAGGATGAGGACCCTGGTCCAGGATGGAGAACAGAGCTTTGCCCAAGATAAATTCTCAGTTCCAATCCTGGCTCTCTTGCCAATAAGCTCTCTGATTTGGAGGTATATGGCAAGTCCTTAACTCCTGTGGGCCTCAGTTTCCCCATCTGTAAGCCATTATTTTTATAGACGGGTGCAGGCGAGAATGGGCCTGCAGCCCTGGGAACAAATCCCTCCGCAGCTTATCCCAGCACGCTCTCCCCACGCAGCTGTGGCAGATGTGCAGCACGTAGTCCAGGGTTTACGATTCGGCTGCCCTCGGGGAAGTGGAAACTGTTCGCCTCGCCCATTCCAAAAGCATCCAAATAATAAACCTCCACTAACGTCTTGGCTCAGAAGGTCTGCTTGTCCTGCTGCGTGCAGGGGAGGGGAGAGCATACCAATCTGGGCAGGGGTGGGGTGGGGCAGCTCCATTGGGCGGTGCTGGGAGGGGCCCTGAGTGTGACAACGAGCATTAGGTCACCGCTGGCCCCCCCCCCGGGGGGGGGTGGGATGTGTCAGCAGGCAGCCATTGGCCCGCGCGCCGTGATTCATGGCGGCGAGCATTCCTCCCGCGGGCCTCAACCCTCAGCCTGCTGCTGCCCTTCCCAGCTGACTCCTTCTTTTCTCTCCCACCCGAGCCGTCCTCCCAGGGCTCCAGCCTCAAGCAGCCAGGAGGGCATGGGGTGAGACAGCGCAGAAGCAGGGCCTAGTGCCCCTGGGGATCCTGGGGATGCTCCTTTTGACATGTTGGTCCTCTCCGGGGCCATGGGCAGCACAAGCGACAGAGTGGATGTTCATTGAGCACCTACTATGTGCCGTGCGTCAAATGCTGTAGGTGCTAACTGTCCTTTGAGGGCATGTTTTCATTTCCTACGGCTGTTCATAACAAAGTACCACAAATTTGGCGGCTTAAAATAACAGAAATTAGTTCTCTCACAGTTCAGGAGGCCTGAAGTCGCAAATCAAAGTGTCAGCAGTCCTCCCTCCGAAGGCTCTAGGGGAAAACCCTTCCCGGCCTCCTCCAGCTCCTGGAGACCCCAGGTGTTCTTGGCTTGTGGCCCCATCACTCCACTCTCTGCCTTGTCTTCGCGTGGCCTTTTCCTTTCTGTGTATGTCTCTCTGTGTGTCTCTCCTCTTCTTGTAAGGACAGCAGTCACCGGATCTAGGGTCCACCCTAAATCCAGGATGATCTCATCTGGAGATCCTTAACTAATTACATCTGCAAAGACCCTATTTCCAAATAAGGTCACATTCTGAGGGTCTGGGTGGATATGATTAGGGGGATCCCCTTTTTAAAGATGAGGAAACTGGGGACCAGTCAAGTGAAGTGGTTAGTCCAGAGTCCCTCCGCTGGTAAGTGGTGGAATCAGGATTCAAACCCAGGCCCCATGGTCCCGGGACCCACCGTCCTGTCTCTGCAGGAACTGGACACCTTCGAGAATTCCTACCCTGCATGTCCAGGCAGGAGGCGGAACAGGTGGGAAATCCTCAGCCTTCGGGAGCAAAACATAGTCCCATACTGCTGTCATTCTCTAACTTCAGTTGTGGACGGATCTCTGAAAGGAGCTTGCAAAATCACTCAGGTTCTGACCCAGTTGGCTGGTGGGGGAGGGGAGAGCCAGGCTCTGCATCGTAAACACAGCACTGACCCCAAGTGACTCAGTGCAGGAGGGGCCAGGACCGTGTCCTGAGAATCCGTGAAGCATCCATTAAGACCAGACCCCGGGCTGGAGATGAGCCTGTCTCCACTCAAGGTAGGAGCAGAGAGCACAGCTCAGCCAGAGGGATCGGTCCCCATGTACGAGCCAGATGAGCCCAGTGCCAGGCCTATGGGAACCAGAAGTCCTCGTCCCGCTGCCGCCAGCTTGTGCCGAGCAACCCAAGGAGAAGGTTTGGATGCAAACTCCTGTTCCCGAAGGAGCCAATGCCGGCTAACTCTGGGAGAGCCCCAAGGCAGCCCTGGGCTCTGCCCAAACCCCAGCGTGGAGGATTTGGAAAGGCCAGAGAGTGAGCCGAAACCCTCTTTCCCCTTTACAATCCCAGTGTGAATAGCTTTTCCCAAAGACCAGCCCTTTATCATGGTGGCGTCATGTGTGCATCCTAAGTGCCAAGCGGGGTTGGAAATCCAGCCGTCCAAGTGTGTCCGGCCGCCAGGGGCTGCAGTCCTGCGCCCAACGTAGTGAGCGCCCTTCCGCCGCCCAAAGCCGGGAGGAGAACAGGTACAGAGGGTGAACAAAATGTCCTTGGCATCTCCCTGGCGCTCGCTCTATCAGGTCTCATGAAAACACACGAGCTCAGCTTCTGGCCCGTGCCGTGAGCAGTGGCCCTGCCGATGACCACGCCCAGGATCAGCTCTGGCCTACAGTCCACTGCAGGCCCCAAACCCTGCGAGGTCTAAGAGGGGAAAAAGCAGGAAGAGAGGGAGGGAAAGAAGGAGTCACAAGTCACACCAGCCACCAGACCCTGGGGAATGAGGGAGCACCCCAAGATGCCTGGGGGATGGACATGTGCTGCGTTTTTATGTTTCATTGAGATGAGATTCAAGTGACATAAAATTAACCATTGTAATGTGCACAATTCAGGGGCGTTTAGTCCATTCACAGGATTGTGCAACCACCACCTCTATTAGCTCCAGAACATTTTCATCACCCGGAAGGAAACCTCCACAACTTAAACAGTCACTCTCTGTTCCCCCTCCCCAGCCCTGGCAACCACCAGTGTGCTCTCTGTCTCTATGGATTTACCTGTTCTGGACACTTCAGATAAATGGAGTCATACAATACGTGACTGGACGTCAGTTGTTTTTACCTGCATGGCAGCCCCTTTCCCCTTCTCCTGTTCGCAGCACCGAATTTACTTTGGGGAAGTCTCCCACCCCTCCCCCCAGTCCATGTGGCTGCCCACCCCCTGCCTGCAGAGGCGGGCACATGACTCAAGCCTGGCCAATCAGTCACCATGATTGGTTCAGGGACAGGCTTGTGACTCAATCCCAGCCAATGAGAGCAGCCGCAGGACTTTTGCTGGAGCAAGTGTCGTTCTTTGCTTGGCTCACTAAAATGGCAGAATAGGAGACTGGAATTGCTGGCAGCCACCTTTGCCACCATGCAAGGAGTGCCCACTTGAGAATGAAGCCCATGCAGAGGAAAACAGAGACAAAGGCGGAGGCCAGTTGTTGTCAACATTGTCTGAGCACCTGGATCCAGCACTACCTGAAGGCAGAGCTATCCTTGGACATTTCACTTGTGAAAGCCAATAACAATCTTTTGTGCTTAAGCTAGTTAGAACTGGGTTTCTGTAATATGCAACCAAAAGAAACCCAAACAATACACGTGGCAAAGGTGACTCCATTTCACTCACCTGCCTTCAAATCTCCCCATCCCTTATGGAATAAAATACAGCTCCTTAGCAAGGAACATATGTCCTTCCTGATCCGGCCCCTGCCTCCCTCCTCCTTCATCCTTTGTACCCCCCACATCTCGTTTAGTACACCAGCCACACAATTCACACGCACACACACACACACACACACACACACACGATGCTTTTTCCTTCCTGCCTTTGGGTCTCTGCTCTTGCTGTCTCCTCGGCCCAGAATGCTGTCATCACCTCCACCCCGACCCCCAAACGCTCGCTCATCCTTTATCACTTGATTCAGGCATTACCTCCTCCAAAAAGCCTTCCCTGACTCAGCGCCCCACCTCTCCTCCCGCTGGAAGACGTGGCCCCCAGACTCCCCACAACCCCGGGTGTGGTTCAGGCACAGTGCTTGCCTACACGTTGTTTCTAATTATCTGTCCGTGTCTCCTCTCCACCCGCCACACACCCGAATGAGGATCTTTCAGGGCCCAGTCTGTGCCCGGCTCACCGCTGACCAGCCCAGCACTGGGGCCATAGTAGGGCTTCAGTGTGTGTCTGCTGAATGAATGAATGAATGAATGAAATGCCTTGGAACACTGCTTTAAGAGAGAACTTATTGTCCAAGTTTTTCCCAAAGATACAGAGTTTAAATTTATGCCAGCAGCCCTCTTCCAGGCAAGCGTCAGCTCCATCCTGTCCTGTATTTAAGGATGCAATTTCTAATATTTCAGCGATTAGTCTTTGCCTTCGCTGAGATGGGACTCTGGGGCCCTCCCTTTCCTGGAGCCCCGCCCACCCCCACCCGTGTTGGGGGACAGGGAGAGATGGGACTCGCTTGCCAGCAGTGGCTCATAGGGAGCCTCTGACACCCACTGTTGATGGCGGGGAGTATGGAGGTCTCTCCTCCCAGCCCAGAATGGTCCTGATCAGGCACTTAGACACCACCCAAAGCCTTGTCTAATGCTTCTGGTAGCAGCCACATTCGTTTTCTTAAATATGAGCGCCCAGAGGCTGTCAGAGGAGGTCATCCATCACCCCCCTTCCTCATCGGGGGATTCTGATTTTCAGACCAGCCAAGGCAGTGATGTCAGGCCTCTGCCCGCCTCGCCAGCTGGCTCCATGCACTTTGATTCAGAGTCTGGGCCTCGGTGAGCACAGAGGAGATCGGGGGCGACATTGGGGTGGGGTGAGGAGACTCCCAGGCACATTCTTCTTTGTTCCTGGGGCTCCTGGAGGGGACCGTCCCCTCTGGCTGCCAGTTAAGGTGTGACAAATGGGGGCTGGTGCCTTGACCAGAATTGTAGGCGAGATTAGTTATGGCTCCGGGGTGGCCTCCTTCCCTACCAATCCCTCCACTTGCTTGTCAGGGAGCAACAGTTATCTCTCTGGACACTTCGTGCCCCTGGAGCCACTAGTTTAACTTACCTGGATCAACTGCACACCCAGCCCCTAGAACCCTAATAACCTGTCCATCCTAGGACTTAATGAAGAAGAGTGGGCCAGACTTTTCCAGGCTGTGCTGGGGGAACCCACCGTGGGCGGATTGTCAACAGGTCCTGGCTTCTCTCCCAGGGTCAGCAGGACAGGGCCTGGCTGGCTGGAAGCCTCGTCCTCTGGGAGCTGCTCACTCTCCACTGGCCTCCAACCAGCGAGCACCAGCACTTCCCATGTTGCCGTGTGCTCCCACTGACGTCACTCAGCAGCCCTACAGGGGCCCAACCGAGAGCCGCCTGGCAGACGAGCACTGGACTCAGCTTTGCAAGTCTTTTGGGAATTTCCATCAAAGGTTGTTTCTCCTTTGATTCATTTTTCCAGGAACAGTCTATTAATTTGGGAAGAAAGGGGGAGTTTCATTCATTGATTCACTTATCAAACATTTATCCAGAGCCCACTCTGAGATGTGCTGGGTAACATGCAGGGCACAGGGATTGAAGGCAGTGCCCACCCTGGACCCAACAACAACAACCTGAGTTAAAAACAGCCAAGTGCTAGGAGAGCACATCGGTAAAGTGCTCTGGGACCGGAGAGAAAACAAGAGAGCCAGGGTCCATCTGAGGGTCACCCTCCTTTGTTTAGCTTATGTGACAAGAACTTGCAGAACATCCTGTACCAGGCATTGGTAAAGAGCAAATGCTAAGCGATTTAATTCTCATGACAGCTCTAGGAGGTGAGCACTCTAGGAGTATTGCCACACTTTACAGAAGCTGGGGAAGCAGGGGCGCAGAGGTGGAGTAAGTCACCAAGGTCACACAGCCACCAAGTGGCAGAGCGCTGTTTGTTCCCCAGCAGTCTGGCTCAGGTCCCTGCTGTCGGCCACCGCCAAGGCTGCCTCTGCTAATGGAGGGTCTCTGGCTGAGAGGTGCCTGGCCGCTTGGGAAGCAAGTGCCCTTCCTGCTTGGTCGGCCAGGCACAGGCACAACTTTGCATCAAAGGGCACACTGGGGGCCCACCCTGCGAGGTCAGAGGTCAGGCGAGCCGAGGGGCCCTGAGGGGAGTGGTGGGACTCCCAGGCTGGACAGCCCTGTCCCTGTTCTCAAGCCTTCAGTGTGCACTCCAGGGGCCATGTGGGTCCCTGCAGTGGAGCAACGAGAGGTGGCCTGCCCGATCCAAAAACAAGGTTCTTTGCCTGTCGTTGAATGAACAGTTTGTTCCCAAAGGGAAAAACAAAACAATGAACCTGATTCTAGGTAAAGGACCCCTCATCCTACGCGGGAGAGGGAGCACGCTCTGAGACCATACACTCCTGCAGAAATGATGCAGTTCCTTCTACGCCTGGAGCACGGACGACGTCATGTACGCCAGCCAGAGAGAATGTTCCGGGAGGCCCATGCGTTCGCATCACCTCTCCCGGAGGGTTTATGAGGGAGCCTCACAGGGAGGGGCCCCGGCCTCAGAGGTCGCTGGCTCCCTCGTGACAGCTGACTCTGCTCCTGGGAAAAGGAACAGGAGAAATTCTAGGAGCAGGAGTGGGTCAAGTTCCAAACGGCCTCTGCCCCAGAAAGAGGCAACTTCTCGAGAGGGACAGCCCCCCAGAATGGAGACTGCAGGGACCCCGATTTCCATCTTCCTCCCCACTGCGTCTGTCTAAAACACCGTATCCCAGAGCCCCCGATCTTTCTGTAAAGGACCACACAGTCAGCGTTTAGGTTTGCAGGCCACATGGCCACCGTTGTCCCTACGCCACTTTCCAGGCCCACAAGCAGACTTAGACACCGCATGAGGAACGGGCGCGGCTGGGTCCCAGTAGAAGTTTATTTATGGACACTGAAATTTGAATTTCGTGTCACTTTCAGATGTTATGAAATATTATTCTTCTTTTGATTTCTTTCCCCAACCATGTAAAAAGATGAAAATATTCTTAGTTTGCAGGTTGTACAAAAACAGGCAGTGGCAGGATTTGGCCTGTGGGCTGCCATAGGCCGATGACCCCAGTATAGTGGCCACAACACTCAGGATCACACCCAAGCACCAGGCTCCTCATGCTCTGCCAGTCAGGGTGACCCAACCCCACATAGACCCCATCTAATGCCTGCACTTCTCAGGCATGCCTCTCTGGTGGGCTTTTCTGGAACATTCTTCCTCCCTTTCCAATGCTTGATTGTTTTTTAAGACTCGGTTCAAGTGTCCCACTTCTGGGAAGCCTCTCGATACCCAGTCGGGTTTGGAGGCTCTTCTCTTTTCTGCTCAAGCCCCAAAATGAGGCCCTCAGCGCACCTGTTGCCAAGTCTGATGATAGAGCTTTGCTCCTTGGTCTCCGCCATCCACCTGGAAGCTCCCTGGGCGCAGGGCCTGGGCCTTTCACCCCCGTCCTGGTGCCTCCACGGGGCTCAGAACAGGGTCGGTGCTCAATAAACACTTGGAACGTTTATCCCTCGGCCACCTCCCCCTCCCCCTCCCCCTCCCCCTCCTCCCCTTCCCCTCCTCCCCCTCCCCCTCCTCCTCCAGGCCTCTAGGGTTAGGGGACCCCCAGGCCTCAGGCCCTTTCCTCCATCCGCCCTCACATCCTCTGTGAGCTCACCTCACACAAGGCTTTAAGGCCATCTGTGTGGTGACAACTCCCATACATACATCTGCAGTCCCAACCTTTCCCATGGAGCCCAGACCCAGATATCCAGCTTCCCATTCATGTCTCCACATGAATAAGGGGCAGGCATCTCGAGCTTTCGGTGTCCCACACCTGCGCCTCTCACAGGCTTCCCTGTCTCTGTCTACAGCAACACCGATCCTGCAGGCGCCGAGGAGGCGGAAAGCCCTGGGGTCAGCCCTGAGGCCCCTCTTCCTCTCCAGTCCTCCTCTAAGCCATCAGAAAGCCCCATTGGCTCTGCTGTCAAAATACATTCCCCGCCTTCACTAGTCCACTGGTCCCAGCCACCAGCCTCTCCCCTGGAGGAATGCAGAGGCCTCCTAACCAGCCTCCTGTCGCCCTGGTCTCTGCCTGTCCCTCTGCCTCTCTTCACACAGCAGCCAGAAGACCCCATCAGAACTTAAGCTCTGACGAAGTCATGCCCCTGCTCAGGCCCTCCCACGGCTCCCACCTCACATGGAGGAGTGCCTGATGGGAAGAGGAGCTGACGCTCCGAGTCTGTCTGCCAGGCACCATTGAAGAACTTCACTCATTACCCCTCACAACAGCCCTGAGGTACAGCCTGAGGAACAAAGACACAGAGAGGTTAGGTAGCTTGCCCAAGGTCACACAGCTAGCAGAGAGAGAGCTCAGTTTCCTAACGACGGCCTTCCTGACCACACCCCCCACCAGGTCAGCTCCTCCACACCCTAATTGCTCCCTTTGCCCCAGGCACACCTGTCCCCTCCTTGTTTCTTTTTTTCTTTTAAATCTTTTTTATTTTTGAATAAGTAATACATGCATACAGCCCAGAATTTAAAATGTACACAAGGGGAACAAGAAGTCTCTCTCCAACCCCTGTCCCCAGCCACCCACTTCTCCCTGAGGCAACCTTCTAGAGTTCATCTTAAAATAGACAAGTAAATACATATAGCAAGTTGAGAACACACTGTTCTGCACCTTGCTTTGCTATATTATCTTTATATCTTTCCCCTCCTTGCTTCTTGAACACTCCAAGCACACTCTACCTCAGGGCCTTTGCACGACTGTTCCTCTGTCTAGAGTGTTCTTCTCCCGGACATCCACATAGCTCCCTCACTCACTTTCTTTGGTCTCAGCTCAAAGGTCACCTTGTTGGAGAACTGCCCCTGCCCACTTCCCTTCCCTGCTTCATCTTCTCCTTGGCTCTCATCACTTCCTGCTCAGGGCTCCTTTTGTTCACAGTTGTGTCCACGGGGCCTACATCAGTGCTTGGCACAGAGTAGGGGCTCAATAAATACTGGGGAAGAGGTGGTCCCTTCCAACAGAACAGGTCCCAGGACTTTGATCTTGTAAAACGACAACTATATGAATGAATTAATGAATGAATGAACAAATGAATGCTGAGTATCAAACCTACTGCCAAGAGCAGTGGTCCTCGCCCTGGCTGCACACGAGAGTGCCCTGGGAGCTTCTGAAAACAAGGGGGCCTGGGCCAGTTGAAGCAGAATCTCTAGATGGTGAAGCCTGAGCATCCTGGATCTTTGGGTTTTACAAGCCCCCCATCCCAGGTGATGCTGATGCAAACAGGGTCCAGACCCCTGGCTGAAGACCAAACACTCCTGGGTCTCCCTATCCGGAAATTGGAAGGCGCTTCCCCTCTTTTCATCCTTCCAGTCTCACTGGTGCCCAGCCGCACCAAGAAGCAACCCTGACAGGGGGCCTGCGGCAGAGGGGGCTTTGGCGTGACGTGGCTTTGAAACTGCCTGTCAGGTCTGTCTTCTTGGAAGTGTAAACAACAGAGCCCTCATCCTCGCCACCAACGGTGTGGCCCGTGGACCGCCTAGAAGCGTCAGCTAGAAGCTTGTTGGAAACGCAGCATCTCAGGCCCTGCCCCGTTGAAGTCTGCATTTTATCCATCCCTGGTGATTCCTGGCACGTTCAAGCTCCTGAAGCACTGCCCTAGTGCGTGTCGTAGGCGTGGAGTCATTGCACCGTGGTCCCAGCTGTCCACGCGCGAGGTCTGGGTGTGCCAACTGCATCTGGTCAAGTCACTTACCCTTTAGGGACCTCAGTTTCCTCACCAGCAAATAAGGGGACCAGAGAAGACGATCTGAATGTGCCTGCCTGCTCTTCAGCTCAGCTTCGACTAGTAACAATGAATACATAAAGGAGGCAATAGGCAAGAAACTGCCTTGTCGGCAGGAAATGTTACGGCATCATAACCCAATGGGCAGAGGAACCACGGAAGCCAAAGAAACTGGCCCAGAAGGAACCAGTAAGTGTTTGCTCAGCTTGGACCAGAGGCCAGAAGCCCATTGGTTGTTTACCCCGGTATTCAGAGAGCAGCCCCCTTCATCTGGTCCCTCGCCCATCCTCTGTTCCCTGGGGGATAAAGATGCTCTGGCTATCCCATCCATCTGCTCCTCTTTGCCAAGCTCTCCTCAGAGCCCATATTCCTGGGCCAGAGGCCCGTCTATAGCCCCGAAGACCTGGGCTGCAAACCCACAACAGCGTTTCCAAACAAACTTGTGAAAGAGGCAACGAGCCTGGAGATACGATGTCCAGTTGGGCAGGAGGTGGCCACTCCCAGCAGAACAGTTCCAAAGACTTTGATCTTGTAAAATGTTAACTGTATCAAACCCTTGGGACGCTATTATTCTCCTAAACAGGCTTTTTGCCCAGAAATCGTCTTGATCCCCAGCCTATCACTTCCTCTTCATAATATCACATCATTACTCCTCCTCACGTCCTCCCAGACTCGCCCAACTTTTCCCTCCATCTGGAACCCTTCACATCTGCCAGACAGAGGCCGTGTCGCCCCTAACTCTGCGCTACAGCCAAGCCCTTGTTTCATTTTCCTCATAATCAGGCCCTCCAGCCCCTTCATCACTTTTATTGCCTTTTCTCCTCAAAATTCCCTCCAAAGTCATGGGTGAAGTCTATACATGAAGATTCAAAAGAAAACTTTCCAGATAAGAAACGTCCTCTTACTTCCCAGGGTTCTATTTTTGTGCAAGTGCCTCTCATCGGCCTGATTACAGGCACGGTCTTGGCCGGAGCGAGCGTGTTTGTGACACTCGGGGGCCCTGCTCTATCTGAACGTGGGTTCGCCCTCTGCCGGCCCGCTTCTCTGCCCGCCCCGATCCTCTCCGTCAAGCGGTGAGAGGAAGCTGTTTCGTGTTATGATCTCTGCTTCTGCCTACAGCACATTCAGCCTGAGGAGCAAAGCCCTGGGGTTCAGCAGGTAATCCTGGAGCCCTGGGCCTATCCCCCCCACCTCCGCTGGCCATCCGGCATCCCAGGGCCCCTGCAGAGGGCAGTGGAGCAGCTTGCACGAGCCGGGTACTGCCGGAGGGCTTTGCCACATTACAGCATTTCATCTGAAACAGCCATCCCAGGAGGTTTTATGATTTCCCTTATAGGGAGTGGACGCTGGGCTTGGGCAGGTTAAGTAACCCAACACGCCATACGGTCAGGAAGGAGCAGCACTGGGACTTGAACCCAGGACTTTCCCTTTCCTGTGGAACCTGCAATCCCCCCAGGCTCGTGCCTGGTCAGCACAGGACACACGGGGCTGGCACTTCTGGTAACGAGGGACTCATACTCCAACCACTGCTACCTCTGACGGTAAACAGCCAATGGGATTCTGGCCTCTGGTCCAAACTGAGCAAATTATACTTCACTGACTGCATTTGTTTGTCTTTTCCCCCAGGAGCTACAGTGAACATTGGTTCTTATTGAAATGGGAATGAAGGAAAACTCCAGATTTTTGTCACAGAGCTTTCCTATCCTATCCCATACTTGGGCAATTTATGTTTTGTTCTTCCAGGAAGGACTTTACATTTATCCCTTTAAAATTAAACATGTCAAACAAAAACTTGTACATGAAAGTTCATAGCAGCACTGTTCACAAAAGGTGGAAACAACCCCAGTGTCCATAGATAGAGGAATGGATAAATACAACGTGATATATCCATACAGCGGAATATTACTCAGCTGTGAAAAACAAATGCTGTTCTGATACACGCCACAACATGGATGAACCTTGAAAACATCATGCTGAGTGAAAGAAGCCAGTCACAAAAGGCTATAAATTGTATGATTCTATTTATATGAAATTTCCAGAATAGGCAAACTCATAGAGACGGAAAGCAGACATGATTTCCAGCGGTTGGAGGGGAGAAGGAATAAGGAGTGACTGGTTAATGGGGATGGAGTTTCCTTTTGGAGTGATGAAAAAGTTCTAGAATGAAATAGTGGTGGTGGTTGCACCATATTGTAACTATACTTAATGCCACTGAATTGTACACTTTAAAATTATTAAAATGGTAACTTTTATGTTATGTGTATTTTACCACAATTAAAAAAAAATTAGACAGGGGGGCCGGCCCGGTGGCGCAAGCAGTTAAGTGCGCGCGCTCCGCTGCGGTGGCCCGGGGTTTGCTGGTTCGGATCCCGGGCGTGCACCGACGCACTGCTTGGTAAGCCATGCTGTGGCGGCGTCCCATGTGAAGTGGAGGAGGATGGGCACGGATGTTAGCCCAGGGCCGTCTTCCTCAGCAAAAAAAGAGGAGAATTGGCGGATGTTAGCTCAGGGCTGATCTCCTCACAAAAAAAAAAAAAAAAAAAAAAATTAGACAGGACTCCAGTCTGGCTTTGCAGACCCCCTAGGCTGACACACACCTCAACCACCTTCTGTGGGTAATGTGGCTGGAAGGGAACCTGAGGTTGGAATCATCCAGACCATGTGTCCATCTTGCCCTCCAAGATGTGATGGAGACCCGGGCGTTTTCCTTACTGCAGTGAAATGGAGTTAGAGTCGGGGGTCCTGCCCTTTGTCCATAGTATGATGTCCGAGATTTGCTTCAAATCCCATCAAAATAATATGGGACGGGGATGCAGGGAGTGAGCGGGGATGTCAGTGAAACAAGACTGGCCGTGAGTTGATCATTGCAGAAGCTGGCTGATAGGTACATAGAAATGTATTACAATGTTCTGTCCACTTGTGTATATGCTTAAAATTTTTCATGATAAAAAATGATGTTTCTTAAATTTTTTGTAGAAATTTTTGAAAATATAGGAAAGTTTGAGGAATATAGCAGTCATCTCCAATACCACCAGCTGAGACAACCCCTGGTGGCGTTTTCACTCCATCCTTTCCCAGTCTTTTCCATGTGCATGTGCAAACTACGCTTTAAATACTGCGTTTTATAAGTTTTGAGGATTCCCATCAGTGTACCTGGCTTTGGCTGTCAGAATCCACCCCATTCTCCCCTCTAAGAACACGGTGACTAAGTGGCTGACACGGTGTGTGGAAAGTGATGCATGTAAGTGCTATGGTAGAAGGAAAAAGCAGAGCACAGAAAGGATTTCAGAAGTGCTGGGGTGGAAGGAGCGGGGAGTGGGGTGGGCTGTGTTTTTAAACAGAGTAGTCAGGGTGGGCCTCATTGAGAAGGTGGCTTTCTGACTGGATTTGAAGCGAGAGAGCTGGCTGTGTGTTTATCTGTGGGAGGGATGTTGCCAGCAGAGAGAGCAGGCAGAGTAAGGCCCCGAGGCCAGCACATGCCTGACCAGGTGGAGGCACCACAAGTAGGCAATCACGGGAGTGAGCAGGGATCAGGGCTTAGGCTGTGAGGTCAAAGAGGTTAGGAGGGTGTGCTCATCTCCTGATGCTGCTGTAGCAAATTACCACCAATTTAGTGGCTTAAAACAACACAGATGTATTCTCTCACAGTATTCTGGAGGCCAGAAGTCGGAAATGAGTCTGATAGGGCTAAAATCAAGGTGTCAGTAGGGCTGGTTCCTACTGGAGGCTCCAGGGGGAGTCTGTTCCTTCCCTCTTCCAGCACCTGGCGGCTGCCCGCGTTCCTGGCCTGTGGCCCCCACCCCTCCAATTCTGCCTCCACGGTCACATCGCCTTCTGCTTTTCTAGAGTCAAATCTCGCTCAGTCCCCCTCTTGTAAGGACACCTGTGATCACATTTAGGGCCCAACTGGATAATCGAGGATAATCTCCCCATCTCAAGATCCTTGACTTAATCACATCTGCAAAAACGCTTTTACCACATAAGGTGATGTATTCACCCGTTCCAGAGATTAGGACGTGGCCATCTTTCGGAGGACCCTTATTTAGCCCACACAAGAGGTCAGATCCTGGAGGGTCCTGTGAGCCTTGTACTGACTTCAGGTTTTTATCTGAGTGAAATGGGGGCCATGGGAGGTTCTGAGCAGAGAGTGACATGATCTGATTCATGATTAAAAGAATCAATCTGGGTGCTGTGTTGAGAAGACTCTAGAAGTGCAAAACGGAGACTCCAATAGGAAGCTACTACCATAATCTGGGTGAGAGAGGGAGTGGGGGAGGTGGTGAGAAACAAAGTCCAAACACCTTCTCATGTTGTGTAGAACTGACAGGATTTCCTGAAAATGGGATGCCAGGTGTGAGAGAAAGAGCCGGGGGCCGGCCCGTGGCTTAGCGGTTAAGTGCGCGCGCTCCGCTGCTGGCGGCCCGGGTTCAGATCCCGGGCGCGCACCAACGCACCGCTTCTCCGGCCATGCTGAGGCCGCGTCCCACATACAGCAACTAGAAGGATGTGCAGCTATGACACACAACTATCTACTGGGGCTTTGGGGGAAAAAAATAAATAAAAATTAAAAAAAAAAAAAAAAGAGCCGGGAACAGCCCCAGTGTCGTTGGCCCGAGGGACTGGAAGGATGGAGTTGCCGTTCGCAGGATCAGGAAGTCTGGGGGAGGGGCAGGTTTGGATGCGGAGGGTGGACATGGTTTTGCAGAAGGCAGGTTTGCACCTCCTGTTGGGCATCCCGGCAAGGTTGAGAGGCAGCTGGACGTAGGAGTCTTGAGTCAGCGGACATTTGGGACTGGACTGATGGCTGGGTGGCACCTGGGGGGGACCAGAAGAGAAGGGGTCCAAGGGCTGGGCCCTGGGCACTTCAGCATTAACGAGCTGGGAGACGAGGATGAATGGCAGAGGAGCCTGAGAAGGAGCCATCAGAGGAGCAGGAGGAAGACGAGGAGGGCATGCTGTCCCAGAAAGCCAGGGAAGGACGTCGGGAAGAGGAGCCCTCGTCAGTGGACAAGGACCGAGGTGGGGCCATCGGGGACCTGGACGAGAGCAATGTCAGTGGAGAGATGAGAGCCGACGGCTGCCTGGAGCAGGTTTCAGATCTTGCTCTTCACCACAGTTCTAGAATGAATCCTCAGATGTTCTGCCCACCTCCCTTGCTGAAAGATGGCCCCTCAGTTTTGGACTTTTTTTGTGTGTGTTCTCACCATTTTAACCATTCTAAAGTGTGTAATTCACTGGTTTTTAGAAAGTTCACAGTGTTGTACAACCGTCACCACTAACTGCGGAACATCTTCATTACACCAAAAAGAAGTCCCATACCCTTTAGCAGTCCAATTCTCGCTTCCCCCAGCCCCTGGCAAACACTCATCTACATTCTGTCTCTATGCATTTGCCTATTCAGGACATTTCATATAAATGGAATCATACAATATGTGCCTTGTGTGTTTGGCTTTTTTCGCTCAGCATAATGTTTTCAAGCTTCATTCATATATCAGTACTTCATTCCTTTTTATGGCTGAATAGTATTCCATCATACAGCTATACCACATTTTATCTATTCCTTTGTTGATGGACATTTGGGTTGTTTCCACTTTTGGGCTATTATGAATAATGCTTCTGTGAACGTTTGTGTACAAGTTTTTGCACAGACATATGGTTTCTGTTCTCTTGGGTATATACCTAGGAGTGGAATTTCTGGGTCATATGGTAACTCTATGTTTAACTTTTGAGGAACTTCCAGCACATTTTCCCCAGGGGCTGTACCATTTTACAATCCCCTCAGCCATGTATGAGTGTAACTGGGGCCTTTTTGAACTGTAATTGCTCTTCATTCTGTTCTTTGCCCCCCCCAAAGCCCCAGTAGATAGTTGTATGTCATAGTTGCACATCCTTCTAGTTGCTGTATGTGGGACACGGCCTCAGCATGGCCGGAGAAGCGGTGTGTCAGTGCGCACCCGGGATCCGAACCCGGGCCGCCAGCAGCGGAGCGCGCGCACTTAACCGCTAAGCCACGGGGCTGGCCCTCTTCATTCTGTTCTGATTCCTTGTGTGTGCCCATGTGTGTGTATTGCAGTGGACCCCAACTCTTTAGACTCTAATTTTGGAGAAGCCAATCTCATCGAGCAGCCTAGAGATTATCATGGCAATCTGTAATTTCTGTGTTCTGGACCAAGCTGGCCGAGAGAAGCGGCAGGAGGCCACGGGGGCTCCCATAATGCTCTCACTGCCAGGGTGGGAGAGAAAAAAGCCTGCTGGCTCATTGAAACCACAAGGGAATGTCCAGAATAAAGAAATCTAGAACCAGAAAGTCGATTTGTGGTTACTTAGGGCTGGGGGCAGGGGACGGGAGGATGGACAAGTGATAACTAAAGGGTACACAGTTTCCTTTTGAGGTTATAAAAACTTCTAACATTAACAGAGGCGATAGTTTCTCATATTTGTGAATATACTAAAAACCATTGAACTGTACACTTTAAACGGATGAACTGTATGATATGTGAATTATAGCCCCAAAAAATTGTAAGGAAAAAAAAACTTACAAGGGAGACTGGAGAAACTCTGGGACAGAAACCAAAGAAATAAAGTTCTCCAAAGAGACACCAGGGTGAGAAAACGGTAGGAAAGCTTAATTTTCACCTACAAGTTTTCAGCACTCTTGGCCTTCGCCTTGACCTCATGCACATCTCTTAGGTTTGTGCCCAAACTCTCCCCCGTGGAGGAGTTTGAAATCTCAGTCGATCTCAGAGGGGGTCAAGAAAGGAGCAGGGAGCACCCGGTAGAGCCCTGTCCATTCCCTGGGCCCTGGGTCGGTTAACGTGGTCTCGGTTGCCCCCTGGCGGGCACTGAGGACTAGGCATCTGGAGGGAGCTGGCGGCTGGACCAGTCTGACCAGCCTGGCGCTCTCGCCCAGCCCACAGCCGTACCGCTCAGTGATTTGAGTCCCTTGGCACCCAAAGAAGGTCAGTGCTAGCCCGTGCGTGACCCCCTTTTTGATTTTTAAAATCTTTTTATTATGGAGCGTTTATTAAAGAGAATTTCAAACATATAAAAAAATAGAGAACTAATCTAACGAAGTCCCATGAACCCACCTCTCTGCTTCAACAATTACCAACACGTGGCCAACCTCATTCTCATTTCAGTTTGACCTCCATCCACTCTCTCCAACCGTGTTATATTAAAGCAAATCTCAGAGACTATGTTGTTCCATCTGTAAATATTTACACATGCATAAAATATAAGGACTCGTTTTAACATCACCACAATACTATCACACCTAAAAAACTCTTCAACATCATTAAATTATCAGAGTCATATTATCTAGTCTCATCAATGCCAAAAATGTTCTCTTTTTTTAACAGACCATTTGAATCAGGATCCACCAAGATTGGTTGATCTGCCATTTAAATTTCTTTTTATCTATAGATATCTTTATATCTTGCAATTTATTTGTTGAAGAAACCTGCTTTTCTATTTTTTCCAGCTTTATTGAGGTATAATTGATGAATAAAAATTATATAAGGTGCACAATGTGAAGATTTTATGTATTTATACACAGTGACGACTCCCACAATCAAGCTCATTAACACACCCATCACTCCACACAGTTGCCTTATTTTGGTGTGTGTGGTGAGAACACTTACAATCTACCCTTTTTGTGTGTGTGAGGAAGATCAGCCCTGAGCTAACATCCATGCTAATCCTCCCCTTTTTGCTGAGGAAGACCGGCTCTGAGCTAACATCTATTGCCAATCCTCCTCCTTTTCTTTGCCCCAAAGCCCCAGTAGATAGTTGTATGTCATAGCTGCACATCCTTCTAGTTGCTGTACGTGGGACGCGGCCTCAGCATGGCCGGAGAAGCGGTGTGCCGGTGCGCACCCGGGATCCCAACCCGGGCCGCCAGTAGCGGAGCGCGCGCACTTAACCGCTAAGCCACGGGGCCGGCCCACTTACAATCTACTCTTAGTGTTTTTCTATTTTAACACATAATTTAGATTTGCAAGGCGGCTGGGCTTGCAGCTGTGTTAATGAAGAGAGGGAACCCAGCCGTGTGTGGGGACTGTGTTATGTGGGTGGAGCTCGTGGGAGATCAGAATTGGCCACCTCAAAATGTCTCTTTACCTTGATTATTTTCTCTGAAAGAAACTTTGACCCTCCCCCGCCACCCCCCACTAACTGCCTAAGAGAATTTAACTCTGGGTGTGGACAGACTGGGAGGGGCCTTGCTAAGCCCATTCCAAGTAAAAGTAGAAGTTATCCTTTGCAAGAGACATTTACATTTGTAAGGGAAATCTCCATTTGTACAGGTATCTCTCAGGGCTGGCCCCGTGGCGCATCGGTTAAGCGCGCATACTCCACTTTGGTGGCCCCGCGTTCGCAGGTTCTGATCCCGGGCACGCACTGACGCACCGCTTGTCAAGCCATGCTGTGGCGGCGTCCCATACAAAATAGAGGAAGATGGGCACGGATGTTAGCCCAGGGCCGGTCTTCCTCGGCAAAAAGAGGAGGATTGGCATGGATGTTAGCTCAGGGTTGATCTTCCTCACCAAAAAAAAGGTATCTCCCTCTCGTACCGGGAAGAAGGGGGGATGACCTCATCTCTAGAAACTTAGTGTGGAAGGCGAGGACTTAAATCTGCATACTCTTGTTCACTGTGCTTTCTGGTAATCTCCCATAGCTGACTCCCGGCACCCCCAACATCCTCCTTTGTCTTTCCATTTAAGAGGAGAACCTCCGCCATCTTGTCGCGTTACCCAGTGGGTCTCTCCCACGTACGCATGTGGTGAAGCTTTGTTTGATTTTCTCCTGCGATTCAGTCTCATGTCAATTTAATTTGTAGCCCAGCCAGAAAGGACCCAGAGTGGGTAGAGGATAGTCTTCCTCTCCTTCAAGCTACAGAGATTTTATTTGTCTTTCTGTCCCAGTTTCTCCAGATCTCTATGGTCCTATTACTTTCATCATAGAAAAATGATTTTTTTAACAGAAAATGCACCTGAGACACTGTCAGAGAAAAATGAAAAATACTGCACAACTGACCTCTTTCAAATGACCAGAACCTAAAATTTGTCAAAGTCCTTCTGAGATTTCTGAGCCTATGAGGAAGAAAGATTCTGTCTGCGAAGAAGGTGATGTGAAGTACAAGGAATCAGAAGAATTTGAGTCCAGGGTTGAGCAGGTGAGGCCCCCGCTCAGCTCCCCAGCTTGGCCACGTCTACTCTGGGAGTCCCTGATCTCTCTTAACCGCCCTGAGCAGGATGCTTACTCTGCTCCTTCCAGAACAGTCTGCTGTCCTCAAGCCTTGATGGCCTTATCACATAGCCTGTTTGTTGGCAGCACCTCAACTTCCAAGGCAACATCAGTGACATTAAACTTAAATAGTGTGACCGACTCAGATGTCACTTTGGGCCAACGTGGCCCTTTAAAATGTAGACAAAGATGGCTCTCACACCCTGATTTCACAGCCTGCTCAAGCCCAGACTAGAACCCCAAACACGGCCACACGCTTTCTCCTAGTTCTGCACTCGCTGCGCCATGGTTCCCACTGTGCTCTCCCAGCTGGGCTGTGGCCTCCATTCAGCTTTGGGTCAGCAGCCCCGTGCCTGTTGCCAGTTTCTCCAGAATCCAAGGGCCGCCTCTGCTGTCAGGGCTCTGCCCTCAGGATCTGCATGCTTGAACTGGGGGCCGCCCCAAACCTTATTCAACAGAGCAGGGGCCTAGGCAGGTCTGGATCACCTTTCCGCCGACTCCACATCCCCTACATGCTGAAACCCGGCTCCATGCCAGAGGCCAGGCGCACACAGCGCCTCCAGCTTGCCCTTGCAGCCTTGCCTCCTCTTACCCCTCTCTCCAACCGCCAGCCCCTTAAGCTCTGGCTACAACAGACAACAGATGGACAGGTGGTATATTCATCCTAGAAATATTTACTGAAAGCCCCTTGTGCCAGGCCTTATGCCTGGTTCTGGGATATAAGGTGAACTAGACACAGTCCCTCAGGAGTGCAGTGGGAAAGAGATGTGAGTGAACCAACCACTGTGACACAGAGGGGTCAGGGCCAGAACAGGGGTGGCACAGGGCCTTTGGAAGCTGTGCAGTCTCAGGCCTCATCCTCTGTTCCTTCTCTTCTACATTCTTTTTTAAATGTTCTTCCTGCCTTCGTGGCACAGCATACTCCTATTCATCCTGCAAAGCCCAGCTCAGATATTCCTTCTTCCATGAAACTTTTCTTAGTTGTCGCTTCTGCCCAGGCAGAATTAATTGCCTTTTTGTCTTTCCTTTTGTAGCACTTGTACATGCTTCAAGCTCCACCTTCAGGGCACACTATGCTGGATGTTTCTGACTCCAAGTGCAACTCCCTAGGATAGCATATGGCTAGTCTCCAGTGGCCCTATGTGGCCACCACATCCCACCAGGCAGCTGGGGCTTCTGCTTTCAGCTACAGCTGCATCCCCCCATTCCTCCCTCTGGTGCCAGCCTGAGAACTTTCCCACTGCCCCCCTCCTTTCTGCTGCAAGCACTTCAGTCACTAGTCTCCTCCCAGGACTGGCCTATGACCATTAGATTAGGAACTCCATGAAAGCAGGCAGTGGCGCTGGGGCGCTTTGGAGGCCTGGACAGGGTGACCCTGTACGGTTGGGCAGGGTGTGCACATCACACATGATGTTCGCATCATGGACATGATGGACATCATAGATTTGCATGTTTATTGCACTAATTTCCTGACATTCTAGGGTCTTAAGGAAGTGATGCTTTATCTAATTCTCACAAGGTGATGGCCCTGAGCCTGGGGTAGTCAAGGCTGCAGGGAGCCAGCTATTGTGTATACTGGACAACACTGAGGGTGCCGGGCCCAGCAAAGACGAGGGAAGGGGTGGGAAGGCAGAGTATGGCTCCAGGTGCAGCCGCAGCCCTGTGGCTGTCTCTCTACTATGCTTTCTGCTCCTGGTAGGGCCCACTGGGCCGAGTGCACGTGGGCTCCTGATTAATGGAGGCCTCCGGGTAGCTGTGTGCAGCTTTTACAGTGAACGGTGGGCGTGCAAAGTTTTCAAAGTCAAATGTGGATGAAAAGGCGTTTAGCACAGATGTTAAGAACAAGGTGGTGGGGCGTGACGAGCCGTGGGTTCAGCCCCAGCTGTGCGTGACCTTGAACAAGTTACCTAATTTCTCAGCTTCTACATCTGTGGGTTGAGGGTACCAAGGGGACTCACCCCATGGGCCTGCTGGGGAAAAGAAATGCGACTTTGCATGTAAATCGCTGAGCACACTAAACCTGGATGCCGGAGACCACTAAAGAATAAAACAGCCGTGGGAGGGGGGCCCCAGTGACTCCAGGACAGACGCATCCTTCAGGCCCAGGAACCCCCAGGCCCTGATACTTTTAGGAGCCCACAAAAATGTTTCAATTACTTTATAAAACGGAAGAAAAAAGTGAATACAATAACAGTAAATATATAATGGCGAATCCAGCTTGAATTATGTTTGTCTTTATACCAGAGCAGTTATAACAGAATTTTTAATATTTTTTTATGGAGGAAAGGACCCACAAATGCACAAGTGCCCAGGGCCGTGGAAGTCCTAGCGCAGCCCTGAGCCCCACAGCATGTGTTGTGGGGGCTCTTGTTCCGGGGCCTTCAGTCTATGTTGTAAATAACAACGAGGCTCTGATATGTCCCCCTCTGAGCAGGACACAATCCAGGACAAACTCTAGGCAAACCCTCTTGCGAGCACACCTCCCGCCCCCCGCAGCCCCACTGTTTCCTTCCCACCATAAAGGGACGTGCCCCGGGGAGAGTGGAAGGCGAACCTCACACGTGAACCTTCGAGGCCTTGGCACTAGGCGGCGATCAAGCACTGCTGCAGAGATTTGATTCCGGGTTTACCTGGCTGTGTTCAGATTCAGCTTCTCACTGGAAAAAGGATAAAAAAGAAAAACTTGGCGCCAGAGACTCAAGCAGGTGTGATCCAGGAGTGCTGGCAGCAGCCAGCTTATAAATAACGCGCCGCGCCCGGCCGCAGAGGAGCCGGTGCACGCGGGCCGTCCCGCCCGGCCCGAGGCCACCCCTGCGGCATCAGCCAGCTGTTATTTGCTGCAAGAGAAGTGAGCAGAGGGAGGCGGCTCGGATGACTTTCATGGTGCACTTCTTCTGGCCCGACAGGTGGACAAGCTCCCAGTTGTGGGAAAGGTCACTGGGCTAATGTTACTTGCCTTAAACGGGATGTCCCTCAGAGCCCTCCACCCTGGGACCCGTATCTGTTTATTATTAAATGTGTTTTAACAAATACTATTTTCTTCTGGGGTGCAGGGATGAGAGATGAGGGTGCGCCTGGGCAGCCTGGGGGAGACTTACCATCCGTCCTTAGAAGCTGGGACTGTGTGCAGGGACAAGGGGTCCCTTGGGGCTCTCAGTGAGCCCACTCCGCCCCCGTGCACTGCTCACGACCACTGTCCCTTCTCACAGCCCCGTCCGTGCCTTCCGAGCCTTCAGCGTCTTGTGGTCACTCCTGCTTACGCCACCAGAACGAAGCAATGGGCCAACGGGCGTCTCACCTTCCGCGTCAGACTCAGCGCCTTCCCTGCACGGGAGAGGATGCTCTCCGGGGTCTCTCCCGGCTCTGACCTTTCATTCCCTGCCTGACCGAGCATCCCTCTCCTGAAGAGGGAATGTTAGGGGTTGGCAATGGTGGGAAGAGCTGTGGCAGGAGAGGTCCTTCTGGGCAGGGCAATAGGAGCCTCCCAGGACCATTTCCAGGCCCGGCCACTTAAGGTTTGATTTAACCCTTTAATCCCCCCGGGCCCCTCCGTGCCAGCTGGTACGCAGCACTGAAGATCTCGGAGATGGGCCAGGCCAGAGGCTGCACGTGTTAGCTTCAGTGCTCCAGAACTAGGCGGCCGAGGGCAAGAGCCCTGGGGGAGCTGGTCACACAGCATGTCCCTGCTCGGCCATGGCCGGTCACTCAACCTGCTGCACCCCCCTCTCACACGGGCAAAACGGGAATGTAACAGCGTCCCCCGCACAGGCCATTCCAAGGATTCAATGGTATAAGTAGGTTAAAGCTGAACTGACATAGTCCCTAGTATGTGGCAAACGCTGCTTTATTTTAAATTGTATGATAGATGAAGTATGGAAACTCAGGAGGATTATATTAACTTCCTGCGGCTGCCATAACAAATGACCACCAACTGGGTGGCTTAAAACAACAGAAATGTGTTCTCTCACTGTTCCAGAGGCCAGGAGTCCAAACCCAAAGTGTCAGCAGGATCTCGCTCCCTCCAAAGGCTCCAGGGGAGGATCCTTCCTGGCTTCTTCCAGCTTCTGGTGGCTCCAGGCGGTCCTCGGCTCGTGGCCACATCACTCCAGTCTCTGCCTCCGTCTTCATGCGCCCTCTCTTCTGTGTGTCTTCTCCTCTTCTGTCGTGTATAAGGACACCAGTCATTAGATTTAGGGCCCACTTGGATAATCCAGGATGATCTCCTGTCGAGATCCTTGACTTAATTACATCTGCAAAGATCCTTTTTCTAGAGAAGGTCACATTCACCGGATCTGGGTGGACATGTTTTGGGTTTTTTTATTTTATTTATTTTTTTATTTTTTTGTGTGAGGAAGATCAGCCCTGAGCTCACATCCATGCCAATCCTCCTCTTTTTGCTGAGGAAGACTGGCCCTGAGCTAGTATCCACGCCTATCTTCCTCCACTTTATGTGGGACGCCGCCACAGCATGGCCTGACAAGCGGTGCCTCGGTGCGCGCCCCGGATCCCTTCAAACCCAGGCCGCCAGCAGTGGAGCGCGAGCACTTAACCGCTACGCCATGGGTGGACATATTTTGGGGAGGCCACCATTCAACACACTGCAGGGCCTAATACACAGGTGAGATAATAGTGAAATGGAAGATAAACCAGCTCCTTCAACAGCCATTGGCTGTGGCCAGGGAGAACCAGGCACCGGGAAGTCACCGCTAACGGGCCGAGAGGTTACACACGAGGCCGAAAGGTCTACGGGTAGAGCTGGCACTTGAGGGAGAGCAAATTCTTCGTAATTGTTCTGGAAACCCACCAGGCCTCCCTCTGTGTCCTCCTGTGACAGGTCACTCTCAACGAGAATGGATGCGTACGGCACTGTGCGTATGACACTGCCTCTCAGATTAGCTTCTGGAACCAATTTCTTTGGCTGCTTTGCTGCTGTTTCCTAACTCTGCCGCTGTAATCATGTCTGCGTTTGATCTGGCGTCAGAAAGTGGCCTCCCTCTGAAGTAAGGCAACAGTCCTGTAGACGGGGCTAAAATTCTGTCACTTGCAAAACTGTCCCAGGTTCCAATCCCAAATTCATGTCTCAGAGTAGAGAGAGATGAAGATTGGAAGCTGAAACAAGGGTGACTATTTTCCTTTGTGCACGATCTGTTGTCTTTTTATTCCCACTCAGTTTCCATCACCCCACAGCCTAAGAAACCTCACAGATGTGCACGGCCAGCTCCCCGTGTAATGCAGCCTCATGCACCTTTGAATACACCGTCTGGGCTGGTCCTATGTCAGGCCCAAAGCTCAAGTTGGGGTTGTCATGAAAGTAACTCTGTAACTCTGAATCAGCCCCAGAATTCACGTGGTGACAGCTGCCGTTTGTATTACTAATCTAAGTGAACACGGCCCTAAAGCAATCAGTGACTTTTGTTTTGTTTTAGTAACAGCTTTATTAAGCTGTAATTCACATACCATTCAATTCACCCACCTAAAGTGTACAATTCTATGGTTTGTAGTATGTTCACAGACTTGTGCAGCCATCACCACAATCAATTTTAGGACATTTTCATCACCCCCAAAAGAAACCTCATACCCCTAAGCCATCACCCCCTAATTCTCCCTCCCCTCAGCCCCTGACAACCGCTAATCGACTTTCTTTCTGTCTCTATAGATTTGCCTGTTGTGGACATTTCATACAAATGGAATCACATAATGCATGGCCTTTGGTGTCTGGCTTCTTTCACACAGCGTAATGTTGTCAAGGTTCATCCATGCTGTAGCGTGTACCGGCACTTCATTCCTTCTCATGCTGAGTAATATTCCTTTGTGTGGACAGACCACATTTTGTTTATCCACTCATTAGTTGATGGACATTTGGGTTGTTATGCTGTGTGGCTATTATGAATGATGCTGCTATGAATATTTGTGTAAGCAAGTTTTTAAAATATTGCTTTTCTTTTGGAATCACCAGCCAGAAAATGTACAGATGTCCTTCAGAGAACCATATGCACCGTCCTGCCTGCAACACTAGGAGATCTTGGGGTGTAAACTGCTTCAGGGGCTTCACGCAGAGGTGGGAGCAGCTTCAGCATCAGGGACTCTAGCAATGGTCCTCTTGTGGTCAAATGTTTTTGCAAAACTTGCAAAAGTGAGATATTTAACTGCAGTCAGTTGAATATCGCTTCTTTCCATTCAGACTTCCCCTCCAGCTCATTGCGCCTTGTGTCAGGGGATATTACAGTGGCCATGGGCTGTGTTTTGGGATCTGGTGAGGGGAAGGTGAGTTGGGCTTGGTGGAGCATATTTGTATGACTTATAGTCAAGTCTGTAGTTTAAGTGATTGTAGAAAAGCCTTCAGGAAGTGCTTCCACCGCCCCTGCAGCTCACCCCACGTGGTGATGTAGGGGCAGCCAAATGCAGGAGAAAGAATGCTGGGCATTCTTCATCAGGAAGCTGATTAATATTTTAAATGTTATTTTTTCTGGATTTATTTTAATTTTAATTTTTTTTCGTTCCTCACTCTGTAGTGATTTCTTCTAGTCTTGTGGTGGACGGCAAGAGAAGGAGGTTAGTTTGGGTCCCGTGGTGTTGGAGGCACCTGAGAGAACATCCTAGCAGGAGGTCCAGGGGAGATTAGAAGGAGCTGACGTTCAAAACAAGTCTGGGCGGTAGTCTCCACGTGGAAGCCTCCAGCACTCTGGTACTTATCAACACCCCGGGAGGGAATGAGTCACCAGCGAGAGACACCTGGCTTCTGGCACCAGGAGGTGGCCACAGAGGTGATCAAGTCTCCTCTGGGTTTAGCAACAAGGAAGCCATTGGTGACCTTGGCAGGAGCAGTTTCAGTGGCAAGGAGAGAAGTCAGGCCGAAGACAACACAGAGTTTGGCTATGGCGGAGAGAAGACACGTGATGTCATAGTGGAAGGTCGCCAAGGTGCTCGGAGAGAAGGTTTTTAAAAGATGCTAAATGCGAGAGCCCAGAGAAAGGCAAGTTTAGTTAAAATGCAGAAGAGGGAGAGGGAAAACAGATGGGCGGCTGCCCAGGGCTGGAAGGAGAGCTGAATAGGCGAAGCTCAGGGGATCTGGGGGACAGTGAAACTGTTCTGTATGACACTGTGGTGATGGATGTGTGACACTGTGCACTGTCAAAACCCCTAGAACTTTCTAGCACAGCGAGTGAAACCTAACGGATGCAAATAAAAAAAACATCAATTAGGAGGCTGGGGGATCCTAGGATGGAATGCAATCTGTGACAAAAGAACCTAAGTGTGTTAGGAATGTATAACTTAACCGCACTGAAGGAGGCGGGAGAAAATAACTGATGTAGATACCCCCTCGAGGAGGTGAAGCACGACTCCCCTCCGTTAAGTGTAGGCTGCGCCTAGTGACTTCCTTCTGATGATACAGTACAGCAGAGGGACAAAGAGGAAGTTTCCAGGGGAGACACCTGGCCAACACCACCTCAGCCAGGTGATCCAGGTCACCATCAACAGTGATAAGTCATGCTGACAGCAGGGACCTTCCTATGATGTGATGAGGTGGCACTGTATCTCTGTGGTCTTCCTCCCCAAAAACACATACCCCCAGTCGAATCAAGAGAAAAACATCAGAAAAATCCCAATAGAGAGACATTTGACAAAATACCTGATCAGTACTCCCCCAAACTGTCAAGGTCGTCAAAACCAAGAAAATTCTGAGGAACTGTCGAAGGCAAGGGGAGCCTAAGGAGACATGAAGAGTAAATGTCCTGTGGTGTCCTGGAGGGGCTTCTGGGACAGAAAAAGGACATTAGGTAAAAACTAATGAGGTTTGACTCAAGTATGGACTTTAGTTAGTAATGATGTATCAGTATTGGTTCATTAGTTGTGACAAATGTGCCATGGGGACATAGACAGTAACAGTAGGGGAAACTGGGTGGGGGAACTCTCTGTGCTGTCTTTTCAACTTTTCTGTAAATCTAAAACAATTCTAATAAAAACATTTATTTAAAAACAAAACCACGGGACCGGCCCCGTGGCTTATCAGTTAAGTGCTCACGTTCCGCTACTGGCGGCCCGGGTTCGGATCCCGGGCACACACCGACGCACCGCTTCCCCAGCCATGCTGAGGCCGAGTCCCACATACAGCAACTAGAAGGATGTGCAGCTATGACATACAACTATCTACTGGGGCTTTGGGGGAAAAATAAATAAATAAAAATTTTAAAAAATAAAATAAAAATAAATAAAATCTGGTGATTTTAAAAAATAAACAAACAAATAAATAAAACAATTCTAAAATAAAAACGTTTATTTAAAAACAAAACCAAGGGGCCGGCCCCACGGCTTAGTGGTTAAGTGCATGCGCTCCGCTACTGGCGGCCCGGGTTCGGATCCTGGGCGCACACTGACGCACCGCTTCTCCGGCCATGCTGAGGCCGTGTCCCACATACAGCAACTAGAAGGATGTGCAACTATGACATACAACTATCTACTGGGGCTTTGGGGAGAAAAAGAGAGAGAAAAAAAAAAAAGGAGGAGGATTGGCAACAGATGTTAGCTCAGGGCTGATCTTCCTCACAAAAAAAAAAAAAGAAAAGAAAAGCAAAACAAAACCAAAATGTAGAAGATGGGATGGTGGATGGAGCAGGAGCAGGTGGGGGAGTGCTTGGCCTGGGGCAGGGAGGACCCCCTTCCACTGCCCAAGAAGGAAGGGCGAAGGGACGGTGCTGCATGGAACCCTGGCAGGAAGCCACGGGAGTTCGAGGCCAGCAGCCCTGACACCTGTTTTCTCTTTGAAGCCGAGCCGGCATCATTTGGGGGCAGAGGGGTTGGTGGTGCCTGAGCAGAGTGGAGGTTTGCAGACGCCACTGCTGGGCAGCGGGGGGCACCCAGCAGAGGGCGGAGAGCTTGAATGCGTCAGCACCATCTACTAAGCTTTGGAATAATGAGTATTTTGTTTCCCTGCTCGTAGAAAAAACAACACAGCTATTTTCCCTCCCTTGCCTTCCCCACCTTAAAACACATACAGACTGGGCTTTGAGGCTGGAAACTCAGGAATTCCCTGCGCTGGGACAAAGTTCAGAGTTTTTCTCGTTTCCAAAAAGAGTTGAATTGTGGAGGCTGGGGCTTAGGGAGTGGCAGGCAGGGAAGGGGCAGACTGAGGGCTGGCCTGCAGCCTTGGAGGCCCGAGGTGGAACAGCTGTCTGGAGGATGTGGGGGGCCGGACTCTGGCACCAGGTGGGGGCGGGACTCCTGGCTTCAGCTAGAATAGGGCAGCAAGGACAGAGGGCAGGTCAGCAGTGACCAGTGGGGCAGAAGTTCCTCGGGGCCTGTCCTAATGTCTGGGCCTCAGAACACCCTTAGGGCCTCTGCAGGGGGAAGGTGGGAGTTGCAGTAACGCCAGATAAGGAGTTTTCCTTCTATGCTACACGACAGGACCCAGAGCAGATACACTTTGATTTAAAGAAAATCGGGAAAATTAGGTGTTTTGGACTGAATTGTGTCCCCCCTCCCCACCAAAATTCATACGTTGAAATCCAAATGATACCGACCAATGGGCTCACTCTGCTCACAGCCATCTGAGCCAATTAATCACGACGAGTTAGAGATCCAGAAATGAAGTTTAATTAGATTAGCCGCCAAATCGGAACTCAGGTGACTAATGTCTCAAAGGCCCATCTTCAAAGATTACAGAATCTTGAGGCAGTTACAGAGGGAAAATGGGCAGTGAGGAGGGGGTCCAGGGATGTTGGTCTCTAGGCATGACCGGCTCCAGGCATCACATTGTTCCATTCTTCTGTCAGCTGTGATGGGTACTTTGTAGGTGTGTTTCCCGCCTGTGGTCAGCCTGTTCCTGGAGAGAAACTCATAGAACAAAGTTTTTAATTTATCAAGCTATTGGGGAATACATACGTAAGCAGAGGCCATAAATCAGGAGAGCATGTGAATTTTTTGGAGTACGTGCAGAACAGCAAGTAGTCACACAGAGGAGGGGCTGGGGCCATTTAGTGTAACAAGATGGCCTCACTTAGGCTCACTTACACTAACTCCTAGTACCTCAGAGTGTGACTGTGTTTGGAGATAGCACCTTTAAAGAGGTGATTAAGGTTAAATGAGATCATATGAGTGGGCCCTGATCCAATAGGACTGGTGTCCTCATAAGAAGAGAGACACCAGGGATGTGTCCCCCCATGTGAGGACACAGAGAGATGGCAGCCATTGACAAGCCAAGGGGAGAGGCCTCAGAAGAAACTCAACCTGCCAGCACCTTGATGTTGGACTTCCAGCCTCCAGAACTGGAAGACAATAAATTTCTGTGGCCTAAGCCACGACGTCTGTGGTACTTTGCTAGGGCAGCCAGAGCAGACGAAGACATTAGTAACCTGACATTCCTAGCTCTGAGAATCTGGAGTGGCATTCACACCTGGGACAGGAGTGTTCTTGGGCAGAACAAGCTTGGTGGCTGTCCAAGGGGCCGTTTCCTGATGCCCTGAGCCTCATCACATTGGCACAACCCTCACCTTCCAGAAGTGTGTGGGTTCACAGGGGGCCGAGACCACCACGTCCCCTTTCAGGCCTTGGCATTGGTGCAGCCCGGATATGGGAACAGCAGCATTGAAGCCTCTGTGTGCGACCAAGTGTGACCTTGTTCACTCACTCCATTCATTCATTCATTCATTCAGCAGACACGTGTGGAATGCTCGGTGTTGCCCGGCATTCTGCCAGGTGCTACAGATGGGCAGCCCCATGAATTCCTTTATCACTGATATTCTTTTTTTTTTTTTTTGTGAGGAAGATCAGCCCCAGTAGATAGTTGTATGTCATAGTTGCACATCCTTCTAGTTGCTGTATGTGGGACGCGGCCTCAGCGTGGCCGTGGAAGCGGTGTGTCAGTGCGCACCCGGGATCCGAACCCGGGCCGACGGTATCGGAGCGCGCTCACTTAACCGCTAAGCCACGGGGGGCCGGCCCCTATCACTGATATTCTAACCCAAGGCTCAGCCGACTTTCTGTAAAACACCATATAGTAACTATTTTCAGCTTGGCTGCCTCGACTGCACAGCTCAGCCCTTGTAGGGAAAGCACCAGTAGTTAATATGTAAATGAATGGGCGTGGCTGTGTCCCAATAAAACTTCATTTAAGGATACAGAAATTTGAATTTCTATACTTTTCACATGTCACAAAATAGTATTCTTCTTGTGCTTTTTTCCTGCAACCATTTAAAAGTGTAAAAACCAGGGGCCGGCCCGGTAGTGCAAGCGGTTAAGTGCTGGTGCTCCTCTGCGGTGGCCCAGGGTACGCCAGTTCGGATCCCGGGCAAGCGCCGATGTACCACTTGGCAAGCCATGCTGTGGCGGCGTCCCATATAAAGTGGAGGAAGGCGGGCACAGATGTTAGTGCAGGGCCAGTCTTCCTCAGCAAAAAAAGAGAAGGATTGGCAGATGTTAGCACAGGGCTGATCTCCCTCACACACAAAAAAAATTAGATGTAAAAACCATTCTTAGCTCCCAGGCCCTACAAAAACAGGCCTGCAGACTGTAGTTTGATGACTTTTATTCTAATTTTTTTTTTAAATGTCATCAAGGGCTGGCCCCGTGGCTTAGCAGTTAAGTGCTCACGCTCCGCTACTGGCGCCTCCGGTTGGGATCCTGGGCGCACACCAACACACCGCTGCTCCGGCCATGCTGAGGCTGCGTCCCACATACAGCAACTAGAAGGATGTGCAGCTATGACATACAACTATCTACTGGGGCTTTGGGGGAAAAAATGGAGGAGAACTGGCAATAGACGTTAGCTCAGAGCTGGTCTTCCTCAGCAAAAAGAGGAGGGTTAGCACGGATGTTAGCTCAGGGCGGATCTTCCTCACAAAAAATAAAAAGTCCTCAAGCCAGATTATAATCTGACCCTGAGTCTAACTGATTTGTCAGTTTTTCTTTGTTTCAATCCTTATTGATGGATAGGTTTCCTGCTGTCAAATCTGAGCCATAAAAATTAAACCAGTCAAGCTGGGGCTGTCTCCACGGATAGGTACCCCACCTCCACCCCCTCCTAGGGAGTTGATCTTGGAATGAATACATTCACTCAAAGTCACTTTCCCAGTGTACTCCTCACTCAAGACTTGTGACTTGTGACTTGTGACCGAATCTGCCGTTCAGGAGCAAGATGTTTCTCAAGTTCTGGGGATGGAAACGTGATCTGTGACTGTCGGAGCTGCCTGTGAGGGCACCGATGGGGGCCAAGTCCTTGCACCGTGTCCTTAACAACCAAAGTCGGAGCGCTCTGCTCCTCGGTGGAAAGATTGGCTTGTCCAGGGGGTTGCCTAAGAAGTGCTGGCAACCCCAGGCCCGTCCTAGAGCGTTAGCTGAGTCCCCCATCCTCCCTCGGGGGAGAGCCCTCGGAGTGAGAGGGGAGGGCCGGAGGAAGGAAACATCTCCATCACTCTCGGTACAGCAAGTTCCCGGGACCGCTGCCAGGATGAGCCGGGCTCCCAGGGATGGGCACGCAGAGGGGAAAGGAAACAGAACCCTCACCCGGGCGAGCCCCAACAGAGAGGTGCATTTAAAACCCCGCTGACCGGGAGGGGACTCTCACCTCGATTTAAAACAAGAACAAAAACACGAATACCCACGCCTTGAAGGGAGACCTGGCCTAAAATTCACAGCCTGTTTTAAAGAATTAAACGTTATTATTTTCAAGGACACGGGGTTATTGAAACTGAGTTGACCAACTTCTCTGCAGCAAGGCCCTCCCTTCTGGGCAGGCGGTCCCTCCCAGAACGCTGTTATCTCTCCATTTTACACATATTTCCTGGGCTGGTCACAGGCGGTGCAGTAAAAACTAAAGCAGGAAAGACAAATGTAAACAAATGCCCTTCTGTTGGGACAGCCGGCTGAGGAGCCCGAGGGGCACAGAGGGAGGAATGTTCCGCCAGGGCTGGGCAAGGGGGCCAGGGAGGGCTCTGCAGGGAGGCGACATTTGAGATAAATCTACCAGTAGGGAACAGGGAGATAGTCCCAGGCAGATGACATGTACAAAGGGTGGAGGCATGAGGGAGTGTCCCATTGTGGAAGAATCTGGAAACATGGCCTGGAGCAGACTGTGCTTTGAACTGGTGCATCTGAGCTCACATGCAGCTGGGCCCTTAGGATGGGAATCCTGCAAAGCCATTGTTGAGGGGACGGGGCTCCTGTTGGTCCCCCAGCAATGCCACCCAGGAATGCTTAACTTAATGGATCAAACGTGGTCAGGGGCCCACCTGTATCCCCTCGGCCTGCCCCAAAAGTCACACTGGCAGGCCCCTGGCTCCCCCATCCTCCGTGAGGACATTCCCCAGCTGTGGGAGCACCTGTGGTTTGAGGAGCCACGAGTCAGCCTCCACACCCCTCGCGGGACATTCTGAGCTGTCCCACAGCCTCCTGGGGTCTCTACGGGACTGGGCTCCAGTACCCTCACAGTGGTAACAGTTCATTAGCACCCCCTTCACTGCCTTCCTCCCTTCCCTCACCTCCCTGGCTGCCAGGACCACCTCCCAACAAACTACCTGCACCCGAGCCGTGTCACAGGCCGTGCAAAGGCAAACATAACATTCCCACTCAGTTCTTCCTGGATCACAAAGATGATATAAGTTCCATCCCCAAACTCACATGCGGCAGGCCTGTAGGCACTAATTTTTTAAATTTTTTTTTTAATTGATTTTTTTCCCCCAAAGCCCCAGTAGATAGCTGCATGTCACAGTTGCACGTCCTTCTAGTTGCTGTATGTGGGACACGGCCTCAGCATGGCCAGAGAAGCGGTGCTTCGGTGCGCGCCCAGGATCCGAACCCGGGCTGCCAGCAGCCGAGCGAGCGCACTTAACCGCTAAGCCACGGGCAGGCCCGGCACTAATTTTTTAGAGGAGCTTTTTTCCCTTCCTCCTTGAGTCCAGATGGATGGACAAGTTTCCTCACCTGTCTTTGCTGGCAGATGTGTTAGAGTCCACCCTTCACAGAGGCTGTGGCCCTGGAGGTCCCCACCTGCACCCCTATTCCCTCAACCATCTCACCCCAGACATCTGGGCTACAAAGTACAGCAAACAACTGAAGGGCAGCCAACCACTCTCTCTCTATTGACGCCCAGAGATTTCTCGTGGTTCTATGGAAAACAGTAGGGCAGTTCCTCAAAGAATTAAAAATAGAACAACCATATGATCCAGCAATTCCACTTCTGTGCATTTACCCAAAAGGATTGAAAGCACCACATCGAACAGATATTTTTATGTTCATAACAGTCTTATTTACAATAGCCAGGGCCGCCCCCGTGGCTTAGCGGTTAAGTGCGCGGGCTCCGCTACTGGCGGCCCAGGTTCGGGTCCCGGGTGCTCACCGATGCACCGCTTCTCTGGCCATGCTGAGGCCGCGTCCCACACACAGCAACTAGAAGGATGTGCAGCTATGACATACAACTATCTACTGGGGCTTTGGAGGGAAAAAAAATACCCTTATAACAGCCAAAAGGTGGAAGCAACCCAAGTGACCATCAACAGATGAAGGGACAAACAAAATATAATATATCCAATACAATGGAATATCATTCAGCCCTAAAACGGAACGAAATTCTGACACATGCTACAACATGGATGAACCTCGAGGACATTATGCTAAAGGAAATAAACCAGTCACAAAAAGACAAATACTGCGTGATTCCACATACATGAAGTACTTCAAGTAGTCAAATTCACAGAGACAGAAAGTGGAAGGGTGGTTACCAGGGGCTGGAGGAGAAAGAAGAGAGTTAGTGTTTAATGGGGACAGAGTTTCTGTTTGGGAAGATGACGAATTTCTGGAGATGGATGCTGGTGATGGTTGTACAACAATGTGAATATATTTAATGCCACTGAACTGTATTCTCTTGTTTTTATTTTGTTTTGTTTGTTTGTTTTGGTGAGGAAGATTGGCCCTGAGCTAACATCTGTGCAAATCTTCCTCTATTTTGTATGTGGGCTGCTGCCACAGCATGGCTTGATGAGTGGTGTAGGTCCGTGCCCGGGATCTGAACCCCAGGGCACCGAAGCGGAGCATGTGAACTTAACCACTACACCACCGGGCCAACCCCTGAACTGTATTCTTAAAAATGGTTAAAATGGGGCTGGCCCGGTGGCACAAGCCGTTAAGTGTGCGCGCTCTGCTGCAGTGGCCCGGGGTTTGCCGGTTCAGATCCCGGGCGTGCACCGACGCACCACTTGTCAGGCCATGCTGTGGCGGCGTCCCATGTAAAGTGGAGGAAGATGGGCACGGATGTTAGCCCAGGGCCAGTCTTCCTCAGCAAAAAGAGGAGGATTGGCAGATGTTAGCTCAGGGCCAATCTTCCTCACACACACACAAAAAAATGACAAATTTTATTATGTCTATATCACTACAATTAAAAATAGATGAAAGACGGGTCAGCCCATGGCTTAGCGGTTAAGTGCACGCACTCCGCTACTGGCAGCCCGGGTTCGGATCCCGGGCGAGCGCTGACGCACCGCTTCTCCGGCCATGCTGTGGCTGCATCCTGCATACAGCAACTAGAAGGATGTGAAACTATGACATACAACTATCTACTGGGGCTTTGGGGAAAAAAAGGAGGAGGATTGGCAATAGATGTTAGCTCAGAGCCGGTCTTCCTCAACAAAAAGAGGAGGATTAGCATGGATGTTAGCTCAGGGCTGATCTTCCCCACAAAGAAAAAAAAAAAAAGAGAATAACTCAGTTTTGTGCTTAAAAAGTTATTTGTTATGTCTCATCTTGGAATTGTAAGAGTTTTGTAGCAAGTGGAGCTTTTCAGGACCTCAAATCAGCCATATTTCCAGAAGCTGAGGCTCTGGGCCTCGTAGGTCCCTCAGCATCCCTTTGTCATCTCCTTGTAAACACCGTTGGTTTGCTTTGCAAGCCTGCTTCTCCCTGTGTGTGCGATTCAGCTGTGTTTGCACTGTTACAAACTCATGAGGCTTGAATTAGAGGAGTTTCAGCATATGAACTAGGAGGTATTCAGATCATAGGCTGCCGCAAGACAATCCCCAGAGAGGGAGGTAAAACCAACTCCTAAAGGTAAAAGTCCATGTCTACACACACACAGCCTGCCTGGCCTGGTGCCCACCTGCACCCCCATCCTCTGGCATCTCTCCTCCCCTTGCTCACCAGGCCCCAGCCACACTGGCCCCCTTCTTCCAGTTTCTGACACAATCCAAGCTCACTCCCGCCTCAGGGCCTTTGCACCTGCTGTACCCACTGGTCAGGACACTCTTCCTAGTCTCTTACAAGTCTAGTTCCTTTGCATCCTCTGCATCTAGCCTAATGCCACTTACGCAAAGAGGCCTTTCCTGGCCACCCTTTCCAAAAGGCATGTTAGATGCTTAAAGCAATAAACCATGACAGCACCCCACTTACTTCCTTCATGGCATCAGACATGAGGTAATGATTTAAGGTAGCATTTGTTTCTTTGTTTACTGATGGTCTCCTCTACTGGAATTTGAACTCCAAGAGAGGTGGGGACTGCTTCTCGTTCATACCTGGGTTCCTAGTGCCCAGACCAGGAGGAATTCAGGTAGAAGTTGTGCAAAAAAAAAAAAAAAAAATTATCTGACTTTTCATGATTCAATGACACCGTTAAACCCTGAACTGATTTCAGCCCTAGAAAGCACACTGTGGGTAGCAATGTCCTTCTAACGGTGACCATCCAGTGCGGAAGATGAGGAGGCTGGGCAGACAGCAGATACGGGGGAGGATGGAATGAGGAATCAACAGAGGTGCTTTGTCAACGTTAAATTCCACCTGCCTGTTCAATACCCACCTGGAAGTGTCAAGTAGGTAGGTGGATGTTCCAGAACGTATCCCGGGGAGAGGGTGGAGCAGCTAACAGAGATTGGGAGTCATACGGATGCTATATAGGTGGCTTGTAAAGTCTTGGGACTAGATGAAGTCACCTAGAGAGAGAGGATATAGCCCCCAAATCACAGCATTGGGAAGCGTAGCAATCTCTGAGTTGTAGAGACCACATTTTGTACCACTTTGTCAACCGCCCAGTCTGTATCCTTCAGCAGTGGGCATCAGGATACCACAGAAGGAGCACGGACTCGGGAATGATACGACTCAGCTTATCTCTGGCCCTTACTAGCTGTACAGCTCAGCAAGATGCAACTTCTCCAAGCCTCAGTTTCCCCATCTGTAAAATTAATGTGGGTCATATGACCTACCTTATCTATCAACCATCAAACCACATTCCCCCAGTGCCCTCAAGTGCTGGTATTGGGAGCGACCTACCCCTATCCTGGATCCTACAGTTTAGCGGGAGAGGCCTGGGGACAGAGCAGTGAGAGCCGTAAGGAAGGTGTGGGCTGAGTCCCGAGGAAGCAGTAGGGGCCACTTCTAACTCTGAGAGAGGGTGCGTGTTGGGGAGAGTCTGAATCACCTGGTGAAGTAAGCTTTTTAAGCATCTTTTTATAAAAGAGGAAAGTCAGGTTCAGAGATGACAGGTAACTCTGTCGAAGTCACACAGACTGTAAGTGGCAGCACATTTAGCACAGTGACATGCTCAGTTATCACTACCTTTGAGGGTGATGGCCATGGCCATGGCAGGCAAAGCCCTCATGTTACGAGAACCCAGCCTGTCTCTCTTCCGTACTCCTGCTTCCACCCCTGTCCCTGGTAACAGATTTACAAATCAGCACAGATGGGTGATCAGTGGGGAAGGTGCTTACAGATCAGCCTAACTTGACTGTCAGAGGGAAACAGTCTGGGGATGCATTCTCTTTAGAGCCTCTGATCCAGTCCTGGGAGGGGTTAGAGCAGACTCTGGAGCCAAACCACCCTGGGTCACAGCCTCTGTGCCTCAGTTGCCTCATCTGTGAACTGGGGACAGTAATAATAGTCTCCACCTCCCAGGGCTGTTGGGACGGGTGAGTGAGTGAGTACAAGCACAGGTGCCCTATAAATGTCAGCTAGGATGCTGGGTCCCTTTTGCAGACCTGCCCCCTCCCCTTGACCTGGGCCCAGGCAGCAGCATCCGGCTCTGTCCTACTTAGACTGTGGCATATACTGTCCCACATACAGCAACTAGAAGGATGTGCAACTATGACACACAACTATCTACTGGGGCTTTGGGGAGGAAAAAGGAGGAGGAGTGGCAATAGATGTTAGCTCAGAGCCGGTCCTCCTCAGCAAAAAGAGGAGGATTAGCATGGATGTTAGCTCAGGGCTGATCTTGCTCACAAAAAAAATGAAAATAAAAAATAAATAATAAATAAATAAATAAATAAATAAATAAATAAATGGAAAAGTGACCCGTCAGAGCCTGAAGCTTCTCTGCCCCACGGGCAGTTCCGGGACACACCCAGGGACCTGTGCCGCCTGCAGGGCTGCCGGGAGCCACTGGGACTCCCAGCCCTGCTCTTAGGTGTTCCAGCTCCCTCGTTGTCTTACAGGACGCCGGAGAGAGCTGTTCTTTCTCAACCTTCTGTCAGGTCCAACGCAGCTGGAGCTGCCCCGAGAAAAAGGGCTCTTCCCGCTCCGCTTGCCAAGCCCCATCCTCAGCGCTCTTCTCACTCCTGTTTTGCTTACACGGGCAGATGCGGAGCAGAGTGAAGGGAACGCTTCTGGGGACGCTGGTGGGCTCTGAAATCCAGCATTCGTCAGTACTGGATCTGGGACGAGCACCTAGGCTCTGGGTCATCTGCGCTGGCCCCACACTTAAATCATAACCAGGCCAGGCCAGGCCAGGTGAGCCCAGCATGATGATCGGCAGGTCGAGGAATGTAGGTAGAGCAAGCCATGCCCCTGCCAGCTTAAGCTATAACATGAGGTCCCCTTGACACTGAACGCCCTATGTTAGAGGGGTCTGACCCCCTCCCTATTGACCCGCCCCTCACCTTCACAGTGCCCCCACTCCATTATAAGCGGGCTCAGAAAACCAGCTGTCTGCTACAGGAGTCATGGTCCCTATGCCCACCCCTCCCGCATCCCTTGTCATTCAAGTTCTCCTCCTCCATAAATTTACAGCCCTTTCCTCCACTCCCATGCGGTGACCCTCATCTAGGCTGCCGCCCTTTCTTGTCTGCACCGTGCAAACATCTCCCTCTTTTTAATCTTCCACCAACCATTTCTTTGTCCACACATCACCCAGAAGCATCTCCTTCAAAAGTCTTCTCTGATGGGGGCTGGCCAGGTGATGTGTCGGTTAAGTGCTGGCGCTCCACTTCCGCAGCCCAGGGTTCGCAGGTTCGGATCCCAGGTGTGCACTGACGCACTGCTTGTCAAGCCAAGATGTGGCAGTGTCCCATATAAAGTGGAGGAAGATGGGTACGGATGTTAGCCCAGGGCCAGTCTTCCTCAGCAAAAAGAGGAGGATTGGCATCGGATGTTAGCTCAGGGCTGATCTTCCTCACACAAAAAAAAAGAAAAGAAAAAGTCTTCTCGGGTCATACCACTGCCCTTTGAAACCCTCAGTGACTTCCTATTGCCCATGGGATAAAGTGCACATTCCTGGGCATTCCCACCTCTCCACCTCTCTTCCTGTCAGTCTGCAGCCCCGTGGGACTGTTTCCCTTCTCTGCCCCAGGACCATTCTCCCCGCTTCTTTTAGCCAAGCTCTTTCCCAGTCAATCTTCAGGTCTCCCTTCCTCAGAGGAGCCCTCCCTGAGCCTCCCCAGACAAGCCCAGGGGCCCCTATTACCCTGTACTCCCCGTCCTGTCTCCCTTTCTCTTTTAGGCATTTTCTTCTCCACAGACTGAAGACTGGGTTATATTGAGGGGCTGGGAGCCAAACGCCTGACAATAATGAGGCTTATGCTTACTGGCACTTTCTCTGGCCGAGGCACAATTAGCTTACGTCATCCTCACCACAACCCTGTGTGGCAGGTACTATTATCCGTCTCCTTTTTACAGTTGGGGAAACAGATGCTCAGAGAGGTTAAGTGGAAGTTTCTGGAATTTGAACCCACATGGCCTGATTGTAGGGTGGGTATGCTTAACCTCTGCCCCAGCTTGGTGGTAAAGCACTCCCATTCTACAGGCTAGGGTAGCTTCCTTAACCTCTCCTAAGCTCAGTTTGCTCATCCATAAAATGGGAATAATCAGAAGACGTGGCTTGTTGGGAGGATTAAATGAGACAGCACTGGACCTGGCTAAGTGAATGCTCTTTCTTTCCCTTATGGCCGTGTGACCTGAGGCAAAGTGCTGAGTCTGGCCACCCAGGCAAGAGAATGCCCACCTCCCAGGGTCGCTGGGAGGATGAAATCTAACACCGCTCCACAAGACCTCATCCACAATTCTAAAGTCCAAAAAGCCCTGAAAATTGGAGGTTAACTCCCTCGGCAGCAGAACCTGACCTGGCTCCACCTCGTTTGCTGGCAAACCTCGACCTTGCCTGACCGTGAGGCCGTTTACAGGGTGTTTTAAATCCCACGTGGTGGGGTTCTTCAGAACTGTTCTGTGCTTGATGATGGAGTGCTGCCCCGGCTGGGAGTGTCATCTAGCATGTGGTACATGCACCATCTGACTTCCCTAAAACGCCTTGTGAATCACACCCTGAGGTTTTGCATGGGGGATTGTGTTTATAGCATCCTCCACACAAGGCTCGCATACAGCAGGTGCTCAATGAATGACAGCTCTCTCTTCTTTTAGGACTACACAAGTCCTTAACTTCCTCCTCTCCAGCCCACTCTGCTCTCCTACGTTGGAAACAAGAATTCCTGTGCATTTCAATGGATTCTAATAGATACTAGTGGGGATTCTGGTAATAAATACTGTGTGTTCAGTACTGACCATTGCCAAGGTTCTAAGCCCTTTTTGTGTCCTGCCTCAGCCCGTCTAGCTGGGTTGTTAAGCACGTGCCTTCTGCCAAGGCATTCCTTTTGTTCAAATCCCAGCTCTGCCGCTTACTAGCGAGGCCTGCTGTTTGACCTCTCCATGAGGTGGTAAATGGGCTACAATCGTAATTCCAACTTAAAGAGTTCTAAAAGGACTTAGAACAGTGCCTGGCTGGATTGAGTGTTAGCAGAATGATTATTATTAATCTTCACTCTGAAGTATGTACCATAACTAGCCTGATCATACAGGTGGGGAAACTGAGGCATGAGGGGATTAAGTAACTTGGCAGTTTGGCAAGAGAGCCCTGTGCTCTACTGCCTCTCAGAAGTTGGGACAGAGGGAAGCATGGGAGGGAGGGAGTAACAAGGGCATTGTCCACCCCGGCAGT
Organism: Diceros bicornis minor; assembly: GCF_020826845.1. Lineage (NCBI taxonomy): Eukaryota > Metazoa > Chordata > Mammalia > Perissodactyla > Rhinocerotidae > Diceros > Diceros bicornis. The sequence continues at coordinate 29,052,274 of NC_080752.1, forward strand.
GCCTGCCCAGCTGGTCAGATAGTCCAGCTACGAGTGTCACTGGTTAATATTGAGTACCCAACAAGTTCCAAGCATTTTTCAAAATACATCGGAACACAAGTCTGGGCCTCTCAGATTTGACATTTTACCAAAGGTGCTTTCTTTCAAAGAAATGGTCGGGGAAACGTGAGGGCAAGCACAACGGTCTCACAAAGACTTTGGAAAAACAGGTTCCAGCCTGGCGGACACGGAGAGGGAGACTCGCTGGCAGTGGCTTATCCTTGCCGGAGCCAGAACAACACGGGCCTGTCACGAACGAGAAGGCTCCGCTTGCAGAGCCTCACTAGGACTGTGGCTGGAAACTTGGCTCAGGCTGCATCTGTTCAGAAGAAAGGAAAGGAGAGAGAGCAGCAAACTGCTGGGCGTTTGTCCTTTGCCCCCAACCACACCACCTGCGCCTGCTGCCCTCCAGCCCCTGAGCAGACCCAGGCCTTTCAGCGTCTCATTCTAGGTGGGGCCTCTCAGGAGAGAAACCCACCCTGCCCCAGCCGTAGGCCCTCTGCAAAACTGAAATGTTCCTTCTAAAGATATGAAATTTCAGCCCCTCGGGGTGGGGGTGGGGATGTTTTTCTAATACCCAGCAGCTTTTTCAGAAAAACAAGGATTAAAGAAACAATTAGAGGTTTAACCGCCAACAGTCAGAGGAAGAAAGCAAGAAAAAAGCAGCAACAGATCAGCAGGAAGTCTCAGGCCCTTCAAAATTCCAAATGGTTACAAAAAACTCAAACATGTCCTCCTCTCCCCCACCAAGTCAGACAGCAGTCCCCTGGTCTGAAACTCAGCAACGCCCAAGGGGATCTCTGCATTTAACTTACCTGTCTGTGCCCTTTCCTATCTCTAAACTTGGTATGTTGTACATATATTTATAAATGTAGTCTGTCTTGCTTTTTTCTTCCTAATCAACTTTATTGAGATATAATTTACATACAATAAAATGCACCCATGTTAAGTGTAACTTTTAATGAGTTTTGACCAATATATATACACTGATCCAGATACAGAACATTTTCATCACCCTCAGAACTTCCTCTGGCCACCTTGCAGTCCATTCCCTTCCCAGCCCCAGCCCCAGGCATCTACTGATCTCTTCTGTCTGTAGATTACTTTTGCCTTTTCTAGAATTTCATATAAATGAAAGCATGCACTTTTTTTTTTTTTTTTAACCTCTGGCTTCTTTGTTATTGGTGGAATTTTTTTGATGCTATTGTAAATAGAATTTTTAAAAATTTCATACTCAAATTGTTTGCAGCTAGCAAAAAAAGTATTTTTTTTTGTACATTGACCTTGTCTCCTATGATCTTGCTAAATTCACTAATTAGTTCCAGTAGTTGTTATATAGATTCCTTAGGATTTACTAGTAAACTATTATATCATCTTTAACTAAAGACAGTTTTCTTCTTCCTTTCTGATCTTTATGCCTTTTATTTCTCTTTCTTGCCTTATTGCACTGACTGGGACCTCCAGTACCATGTTGAATAAGTGGTAAGAGCAGATGTCTTTTCTTGTTGCTCATCTTAGGGTGGTGGGCAGGCAGTCTTGTACTGTTAATTATGATGTTAGCTGTAGGTTTGTTGTAGACACTCTTTACCAGGTAAAAGAATTCCTTCTTGCTCCCAGTTTGCTGAGAACTTTTTTCAGGAATGGGTGTTCAGTTTTGCCAAATGCTTTTTCTGCACCTATTGACATGATCATCTGGTTTTTCTCCTTTATTCTATTCAGATGCTGAATTATATTGATTGATTTTGTGTGTGTGTGAGGAGATCAGCCCTGTGCTAACATCAGCCAATCCTCCTCTTTTTTTGCTGAGGAAGACTGGCCCTGGGCTAACATCCGTGCCCGTCTTCCTCCACTTTATATGGGAGGCCGCCACAGTATGGCTTATCAAGCAGTGCTTCAGTGTGCGCCCAGGATCCGAACAGGTGAACTCTGGGCTGCCGCAGTGGAGCAAACGCACTTAACCGCTTGAGCCACCGGGTCGGCCCCTATATTGATTGATATTTGAATGTTAAACCAACCTCTCATTCCTGGGACATATCTCACCTGGTCATGATGTAGTATGCTTTTTATACATCAGGGGATTTGATAGCTACCGTTTCACTAGAAATTTTTTATCCATTTTAATCCCTGCTGTAGCCCCCAGAGCCTAGAATACTGCCTTTGAACGAGTAAACGCTCAATAAATATATGTTGAATGAATGAATGAATCAGATAGCCTCCTTAATGTGGGGGTCAAAGGATGTGAACATTTCAATATTTTGACACAAATGTCCAGACTTCCCTCTGAAAATGTTGTTCCAGTCTTCATTCCACCAACACGTACGCCAGGGAATGAAGGCTGGTGCAGCTCATTGCAATATGGCGCAGCAACACAGTCTAGTAGCCACAGCCACAGTCCCTCTGCTAAATGGTAGGGAACAGGAGAGAGAAGCACTAGATTCCCTCAGGCAAACAGTGCAGCTTCAGAGAGAAGCTGATTTCTGAGCTGGTCTCAGAGGAGGACCAGAAGGAGTCTGGCCGGCAGAGGAAGGGGACATCCCAGGCAACAGCATGTTCCAAGGCATGGAGGTATGAAAGATCATTGCATCAGACACTAACTAGCTGTGTGACCTTGAGCAAATCTGTCCCGTTTATCCATAACACGGGAATGAAAACAACAGGGCTGCCAAACATTGTGAGTATCCAAGGAGATAATATACATGAAAGACCTTAGAAAAACTCTAACATGAACGCAGCGTTACTATTAACAAGAAGGTGGGGAGCCCTGTTTATGTGGCCAGCACTGCCCTTCACTGACAGTCCTTGGGGAAAGAAGGCAGGAGACTGGGTGCTGCCGTGGCGTTAGAAGCGTGGCTCCCAACCTCAGACACCTCTGTGAGAGAGGAGGCAAGATGCAGGGCTGCGCTCCAAGGATGGCATCTCCTCGGGTTTAAAATCCTGCCTGGACAGCAGCAGTTCCCTCCTGATTAACAGAGTCACATTAGTCTCTCCTCCCTTCCTGCTCATGCTTCATAAATTATCTTTAGCTAAGATCAACGCTGACTTCCTAAGCAAGTAAAGCAAGGGGTTCGGGAGATCCAGAAAGCATGAAGAAACTCACTTTTTTTCTTCCTGCTTGCCTTCTTTCCTTCTTTCTTTCTTTTTTCCCATATATGGAGCACTAGTCTAGTTTTTCCACCCTTCTAGGCCTGGGAGTAATGGTTTTAATATAGAATGCTCACTGTATTTGTATTTTGGATGACTGCTCCTAAGAGTTGTTTTTAAATAGTGCCAGCAATCAAATACCTAGCTCCTGTGTTTGCACACAATTTCCTTTCTACTTAAGCTCTCTTTGTGTTTACACACAGAACATCTATCAGCGTGGTCTGGTCAAGGTACTGCTTCCAACAGCTCTGGGAGATTGAAAACAAAGGGTTGGTATATTTAGTAACTGATGCCTCTGGAAGGGGATGGGAGTGGGGGGTAACAGACTGAGGGGTGGAGGGGTGGCCTGTGAGAGCAGGTAGAAGATTTTTTTGCCACAAAGTAGGTGAGAGACATGAGGTCTTGAAATCAGCAGCAGCAATGGAAAGAACACAGAGAAGGATATGGCTTTGGGAGAATTTCAGGAGACAGAAGTGCCAGGTGGGTGATGGGCTGCTGAGAGAGAGAGAGAAAGAGAGAAGTCCAAGGTAACAGGAAACTTTCTTGAGTTGGTGACTGTGCCAATGGTGTTGTCACCACCAGGACAGGAAATACAAGAGGCAGAGCAGGTTTGGGGGAGGGGAAGAATGGAATGATGAGTTTAGCTCAGGACATTTATCCACTAGTTTCTTGGGCATTACTAGTGGCAGGCCCCTTGTCAGGAACAACCCTTAACAAAAGAAACAAGGTCCCTGCTCTCCTGAAGCTTACTCGCCAGGAGCAGAAGGACAGTTTAAACAAATAAGTCAGCGAAGTAACTGCAGAAGCCTATGGGAGGAAATTAAATGGAGTCATGTGATAGAATACGCTGCAAGGGTGGCCGGGGAAGGCCTGCCTGTCGAAACCTGGCGGTAAGAAGATGCCAGGCTGAGTTTGACTGACAGTGACCCAAACACATACAAGTAGAGAAGCATCCTGGATATAGAAGTTTGGAGCTCAGAAGTTTGCGCTGGAGATCATCAGAAAGGATAGACCAAAACACGTTTTGCAGCATATAATGCTCTGTATAGAAAAATGAAAACTACATGAAATGATACTAAGGGTACACGGGGGTTTAGGCTGTTTTGATCATGTTATTTTCCCTAAGCTGGGTAGTGAGTACAGAGTCGTGAGATGTAATATGTTATTTATATGCGTTTTTGCACATCGTAAGCATCACAAAGTAAACTAAACATAGACTTGAACAAAGGGAAAAAGGGCAGGCCCCGGGTCTCGCTAGGCTTTTCCAAGCCCGGTTTCTCTCACTCCACGCGCATTGGCCCAGGCCAGCCCCGCCCAGCCGTGCGATCCTCTCCGGCCCCCGCCCCAGGCTGCGCAGTGGCCCCGCCTACGCCCGCCCGCCGGCCAATGGGCGCGCGGGGCCCGGGCCCACACCCCCGCCGCGCACCGCCCCGGGCCCGCGCCGCCGCGTGACGTCACGGCTCGGCCCCCGCCACGTGACGGCCGCGCGCCGGGCTCCCGCTGGCCTCCCGGCTGGCGCCGCAGAGGCCGGTGAGGCGCCGGCGGCCACGCCGCGGAGGGCGCGGGTGGAGGGCGCCGGCCGTGGGCGCGCGTGCGCGCCGAGGAGGCTCCAGCGGCCGCCTGCGGGCGGCGGGGCGAGCGCAGCGGGCCACGTCGCGCATCCCTCGAGCCGCCTCGCGCCCGCGGCACCCGGCGGCGGCGGGCCTCGGAGCCGGCGCGGCCATGGCGACGGGCACTCAGCAGAAGGAGAACACGCTGCTTCACCTTTTCGCCGGCGGGTGAGCGTCCCGGCGCGCCCCTGCGCCCCCGCCCGCGGCCCTCGGTGCTGGCCTGTTGCGGGCCCTCCCTGGGCCGAAGCCCCGGCCTCCGGGGGAGGAAGTCCCGGCGGTGGGGAGGCCCGGGGGACGCGGGCCTGTCGCCCCCTCCCGGCGGCATCCCCGAAGGGTGGTTTTACCCTGCCCGTGCCGCGCTCCCACGCCCCTCCCCCTCCCCGCGGCGTCTCTAGCTTTATTTCCTTTTTAAACAGTTCGTGGCTGGTGTGACGAGTGTCGGTCGGGGGCGGTCGCCCGGGCCGCGCTGCACTTGCTGTCTCTCTGCCTGGATTCGCGTCCAGGGCCTTTTCCCGAAAGCCCGGCGTTTCAAAGCCCTGGGCGGTCTTGCTGATGCTGGGGTTGGCCGGAGAGCTCCTCAGGGGTAGTGCAGGGACGCGTTCAGAGAGTCCAGACGGCTGCAGGTGTGGGACGTCAGCAGGGGCCTGGAAAGTGCTGGCGAGCCCTGATGCTGGCCAGCAACCTGTGGGAGGGCTAATGGGGGACCTCGGGAGAAAGTGAGGTCAGGAAGATGTGTTGAAGTGCTTCTCACCTGTTGGGGGACGCGTCCAGCGTCAGAGACAACATAATTTTAAGGTGTGCCCCGTTTTGAGAGCTGCATTAGTTTGACTATCATGTACCTAATTTCTTCAGCGGAGGCAACGCTCTTTTAGGAAGGTTGGGCGGTAGAGGGGTTAGGAAGGGAGCTGATTTGTTGTTGTTCAGAAAATAGAAGTTAAAATGTTTTTGACTATTAGTATTTTTTTTTCTTTTAATACAGCCGGTCGCTTTGGGTCCTTTTGGAGTCTTCCAGATGTTTGGAGTCTCACTGGAAGACCTCACAGGCCTGGCACAGCAATTTTTAGGTGTAGGACGTTCTGCGTGAAACAATTTATTTTGGATTATCGTCTTGACTTGAGTATTTTAGTTGCAGCTTGGACTTCTACCTAGATACGTTCCTTATTACAAACGAGTAATGGTTGAGAACTTATCTGTGAAAATAACTATGATGAAAGTGTTTCTGAGCTCTTTGTACTCTTACTGTAGGTGATCACAGAGTTACAGTTTCTCTGACCAAAAATATTTGGTTGTTCTTCATAGACAGGACGAATTTCTCATTTATCTCTTCCCTTCATCTCCCCGTTGATATTTCCTGAGAGTAACACAAGGGGGGAGCATTCCTAATTAAGACAGTATATTAATTTGTCATTCTGGGGAATTTTAAACAAGTCGGCCACATTATTAAAGTCATTTCTCAAGCCAAAAAGAATAATTTTAAATGATTTTATACTCAGTGATTTTGATTTATTGTTTTTAGTAAGGTAGTCTTTTGAAAAACTCTTCATATTCCAAACTGGGAGAGTTACATGGGGTCTGGAGCAGCCTCTGTGAGGCTTGCTACGTAATGGATTGCCCTGTCTTGATGAATCTCCCTGTGCGCCCTTCACAGTGCCCTCTGGCTGCTGATTCTCCTTCCAGAGCACCAGCCTCTTACCTTGTGATGGAGGAGACTGCAGTAGGAGGCCTGGCTAGCCTGGACTGATTAAAAAGTAGGGAGTTTATTAAGGTAGTGCCTGAGGCCATTTACTTAACAGCTTTGCCTCCCTTCATTAGCAGCAGTTAAGGATTACTCGCAGATATTCAAGAAAGAAAATAAATCTTGGAAAAGGATGCTTTCAGAGTAACTAATTGGATTTTGATTCATTCTCACTAGCCTAAAATATATTACTTCCATTTCTTTTAGGGAAGAACATTCAAGGAGCTGAGTATTGAAAGGGCATATCATGTAGTTAAAATTGGTCAATCCAGTCCCACCTGGTCGGGTTGTTGTTGCTTTGCTCTAAGTAACTAGTTTCCACAGTTGTCAAGCTGGCATCTTTCCAAAGAACTAAATTCACTTCCTTTGAAAAGAAGTCAGAGCCCCCATTATTAAAATCTGTCACATTTCTCCTGTTTATTGAATTGCCATTGGAAACTATAATATCAAACAAGTTTAATGCCAGATCTAATTAATGATAGTGATTATTATATTCATAAGCCTGTTAGGCCTGATAAAAATATCGGGGCGGCCATAAATTTTTCTTTTTTTTTTTAAAAAAAAAGAGGGGCCAGCCCCGTGGCATAGCGGTTAAGTGTGCACGCTCCCCTGCTGGCGGCCCAGGTTCGGATCCCAGGCGTGCACCGACGCACCGCTTGTCAGCCCATGCTGTGGCAGCGTCCCATATAAAGTGGAGCTAGGTGGGCACAGATGTTAGCCCAGGGCCAGTCTTCCTCAGCAAAAAGAGGAGGATTGGCAGATGTTAGCTCAGGGCTGATCTTCCTCACAAAAAAAAAAAAAAGAAAAAGACAGTTTCTTGGATTTTTAGCAAAGGCAAAAATACTCCTGTATTAATCTGTAATAGTTGTCTTTTTAAAACAGTGTTGCTCTTGAAGAAAGACGAGGACTAGAGGAAAAACTACCCACAAACCAACACTGAGAAATAAGCACTTTAGAAAAAGGTTCTGGGGCGAGCCTGGTGGCATAGCCATTAAGTTCGCAAGTTCCCTTTCGGCGGCCCAGGGTTCCTAGGTTCGAATCCTGGGCGTGGACCTACTCACCGCTCATCAAGTCATGCTGAGGCGGCATGCCACACAGAAGAGCTACAACCCTACAGCTATAATACACAACTATGTACTGGGGCTTTGGGGAGAAAAAAGAAAAAGAGGAAGATTGGCAACAGATGTTAGCACAGGGCCGATCTTCCTCAAAAAAAAAAAAAAGGTGCTATGCATGTATGTATTGTACCAAAGGTAATTTCATAGTTAATTTTAAAATAGGCTCATACTCTTTAAATTGCTTTCTTCTTAGTAATAAGTTGAGTTTTAATGGCAGCATGGTGGTGAACTCTCTTGAGTATATCCTTAGGTGATCCTCACTGTTCAGTGGTTACAATGAAGAGGCAAAGGCGGTTGCCGGTGCCTGGAGTTCAGTGAGGATGTCAGAGTGCTTTCCGGCAGGGTTGCCTAGCTTATTCTGATTACACAGTTTCTGTCTGATCTCTCATTGCTGATTTTTTGCCATTAAAGTAACTGGACATCCTTAAGTGTACATGTGTAGCTCTCTGATTATTTCCTTAGGATAAACTATTAGAAGTACACTTGTTGAGTAAAAACACATTTTTGCGGCTTTTGATACCTACGCAACACATTCATAAACCACCTCAGGGTGGGTTACTTCTGCATGAGTGAACCTCATTCATTTGATGTTGATTTTTAGTGTTTTTAGGGATTCTGCTGTTTGCTGCTTTCTTCCCTCCTATCCCAAAATCTAGGTAGTGTTGTCAAAACAAAAAATGTACTCAAACAAATTTTATTGTTACTACGTAACAAAACCTATCATTCCTTTTCTACCGTTTAAACTGGCTGTTCAAGAGACACGCTGAAATCCTCTATCCTCTGAGATGGGCTTTCTGTGTCTAGGCTTCATGTCTGTGGAGAAAAATCCCTTCAGCATTCCCTCTCAAATGACTTGGGGATTCTGGTTGTCCGTGTAGTGTTAGTGGTGTCCTTCACCTGCTGGACAAGCTGTAACATAGCAGGTGGTGGCTTGGGACATGTACTCAGCACCTGGAATAGCTGGACTAAGCTCTCATTATACTTAGAGGTTGATGGCCTGGATTATATGCTTTAGGTTCTATTTTTACGGCATGACTTTTTTCTTTTGTCATTAAATATATAGCTTGAAAGTGTATTTTAATGGGAATATGGTATATCTTTAAGATTTTAAAGTCTATAAGCCAGGATATTTTCAAAATGCAGTATTTCCCTTCTGTTGTGGACAGTTGTCACCAGGTGTACTCCTGTACCATGTGTCGGCTAGTGGTTACTTTTGAAGTATTAGACACATGTTAATGTGTTTACTAGGGGAACAATGTAGAGAAGATGCAAGACATGTTTGAAATGCCTAAATTTTGATAGGACAAATATAGTGTGCACATAATATTTTATATAAGGCCTGTATAGGGCCGGCTCCGTGGCTTAGCGGGTAAGTGCGCACGCTCCGCTGCTGGCGGCCCGGGTTCAGATCCCGGGTGCGCACCGATGCACCGCTTCTCCGGCCATGCTGAGGCCGCGTCCCACATACAGCAACTAGAAGGATGTGCAGCTATGACACACAACTATCTACTGGGGCTTTGGGGGGAAAAAATAAATAAATAAAAATCTTAAAAAAAAAAAAAGGCCTATGTAAATATTCTAAGAATATAAATTGATTTCATCCAGTGTATTTCATATATGTGACAAATATTTTTAAAAATTGTATGGTGTTGGGATGAAAGGTTCTCAATAGAATTTAAGTTTCATGAGGGTAGCAGCCATGTCTCTTTTCGTCACTGGTACATCTCCAGTACTGTACTAGGCACCTTACAGATGCTTAATCAATACTTGCTTAACGATTGACTAAGTGAATAAAAGGTACTGTGCATCTTACCTGAAGATATAGATTGGTGTGGCCTGTTAAATTGTCCCAAGTAAATAGAGGCAGTACTTTGATTATTTGTGAATTATGAATGTGGTTCTGTATTAAGATTTGGTGAAGCTGTATTAGCATAAGGTAATATTATTTCGGTTTTGTATATTTGTGACAGATACTCATTCTCTTCAGGTTCAGAAAGCACTATACTGAGTTTTTATTCATTCAGGGTGCTATTTTAAATTTTCTTTCCAAATGAGAGAGAATACAGGAAATAGCATCTAAAGGATAATCTGCTGCATCAAAAACTATGCATTTTGCTTTCACTGAGTGAATACAGAATTTGCATAATCAAAATCTTCTAAGCCTTATGCCAGGTATTCAGATAAAACATTCCAGAAAATTATAGTACATACAAGGAGGCACTAGTATTTTTCAAGTAGTGACTAAAGCGTAGCAGATGAAAAGGAGAAACTACCAAATGCTCCAAAGGTTAGGATTCCAGAGTGTCTGGCAGTATCATCTCTTGGTAGAATCCATGTTGTAGGTAATGTATAAACTATGCATCTGGAAACCAGTTTACTGTCAGCTGGGTAGCGATTGTAATAAAGAGCACATTGGTCTTGGCTTTAGTGCCTAAAATGAGTGTATGTATAGAAAACAGAGGTTCTTGTTGAAGACACCTAGTTTTAAAAATTATCTTTGTTGCTTGAAATTCAGAGTTAAAAGGTAAAAATTTGTGTGCATAATTTAAAAATTTTAAGTCTGATCACATAAAGGTAGTAGGAAAAAATCCGATGTCTGTATTATAGTAGTAATAGCCTAGCTTTGTTCTGCTGTAAACTGGAGGAGGGGAGCCTAATCCACGGGGGAAAAAATCAAGCAAGCCCTCTGTGGATAAAAAGATAAAGTTAAGTGTATCTTCCTATGAAAACACCAGACTTCAGTTCTGAGCAGGAAGAATGAGAAAAGGTAGAGAATAGGGGGAGGGGACTTTTTCCAGAAAAGGAACAAGTAGTAAAAGCGGGAAAAGGCGCAGAAAAATCCAGGTAATAGATTTGTTGGGAAATTGGGCAAACAGATTTCAGAGTGACTGTCTCCCGTGACTGCTCTTAGACATGTAATCTGACCACTGCTCGTGGCCTTTCTGCGGCTCTGTTCAAACCCTTTGGACAGTTTCGCTGAATGGAATATCACACAGAGAATTATCTCTGGACTTTGGCATCAGTGGCTAGTACTACCTTAGGAGTGAAATTAAATTAATATCCAGGGAGTTTCCTCATAGCTTTTAGAAACCTAGCCTACCAGAAAACCAGTCCTAACTGCTTTTTGGAAGATTATTGATAATAGTAAAAACCTTTAAGTGCTTTCTTGAAAAGCTTGGGTGTAAATTTTTTTTTGACCAGGCTCAAGTTCACTTCCTACTGACTTGATTATTGGCACATACACCTGAATTCTAGAGAGAGAACAGGCTTAGGTGAGGGCTTATCTAAATAGCTTAACAGTGTCCCTGTAGGACCCCCGCCATGACTGCTCTGCCTTCCAGAGATATCTGCTTGATTCCAAGGTTGGTTCCTGCATGAACACAAAAAGGCTGCCAGCAGCTCCCAGTGTTCCTCCACCGTTGAACAAGTCTTGAGCTTAACTGTGACTGGACCAACTTGGACGTGCACCTGTCTCTAAACCAGTCATTGCTCCCAGGGGAATTGTGCTGCTTGTCTTGGGCTGAATCTTGTGCCCATCTCTGAACAGGTGGTGTAGCAATGTGGAAGGTCTTTTGTCGATTGAGTCGGGGCTAAAACTAGAAATAGGTTCAATCCCACCCAAACTGTATGGCTTAAGAAATTTGGGATCTTGTCAAGATAGAGGAAGAGGGAAATGGATGCTGGGGAGGCAACCAGCAATGCCCTCCACATTTGTTGTGCTGCTTTCAAATATATTGTCCATTGTATTGATCTAGAGCAAGGTTTCTCAACCTTGGCCAGATACTTATTTGTTTAGGGGGCAGGGCTGTCCTGTGCATTGTAGGATGTTTAGCAGCATCCCTGGCCCACTAGATGCTGGTACCCCCTCCCCCAGTTTCAACAACCAAAAATGTCTCCAGACATTTCCAAATGTCACTGGGGTGGGGGAAAATTGTCCCGGTTGAGAACCACTGTTCTAGAATAGTGGCCTTCAAACTTCGAGCACACAGCCCTCCCATTAAAATGTTTGTGCATATCCCCATGTATATTTATATTACCTTATTAATTTTATACGTTTTATAAAACATGTACACAAAATAGAAATTAAATGGTGAAGATTATAAATATAAAATGAAATTTTATTTCTTTTTTTTCTTCCTTTTTTTTTTATTGTGAAATTTTTGTTGACATTATTGTTTGTCAGTCACCATATAAGTGTATCCCTCCACCCCTTGTGCCCACCCCCCACTCCCCTAGCCCCTGGTTGAAATTTTATTTCTTTCTGTAGTAGTGTCTTCCTGTATGCCCATGGATCGTTGTGCACACCTTTTAGAGTATGTCCCCCACTTTGGAGATTAGTGGTCTAAAATATGGTCTAAATAATTCAATCAGAATTAGTTTCCTGACTGTGATGCCAGAGCCATGTCACCATATAACTGGATGTTGAACGGACTTTTCCTGTTGGCTGAGCATGGGCTGCTCAGGCCCTCAGGTGAACCAGGAGGAGCCTACATTCTGCCTGACTACCACTGACCATTCACTCCGGACTCTACAGTATATGCAGAGCAGGAAGGTTATAGTTGTCAATGTTGTGGCATGTGGATTGTTGAGAGAGGCTTTTCCTGTCCCTGTCTCCTTCCCTGTCCCCAACTGCTACTGGTCTGGGCTGACTGAGGGGACTTGTGAGGCCGAGAGACAGGTAGCTTGCTCTGTGGCCAGAGGCTTCCTGCAAGTGGGAGGCTGCTGCATCAGCCCGTGCCAGCAGGATGAGAAGGGACTGAGGTGGTGTGCTTGAGAAGGACATGGGGGTGACTTCCTACGAGTGCCAATCTTGTTGCCTTGTGGCAGGCGTGGAAGGATACTAGTGGGTTCCTTTGGCTTGGTGTCAAGGAGCTTGGGGACCAGAGGAAGGAAAGGCACCTAGTGCTGCTCACAGGGTTCCCAGGCTAAGTAAGGCTGAAAGGAGATTGGGGGATGGACTACTGGTGGGATCAATACGGGGGTTCCCAGTGTTGGTCTCTTGGGGATGTTGAACACCACCCCAAGGAGGCCTGTGCACTGTCTACACTGAAATCATAACATTTGCTGAGGCCACCGACATAATACACACAAGACAGACCATTTACATAAGAGTGTTTCTCTCATCCCTGTCCTCATGCCCAGAGAACCCTAAAAGGAAGGAAAGAGAAAGAGCATACCATGTCCCCTCATCACACCAAGTCCCCTCAAGCCACATGTCTGGCTGGCAGTGGTGGAGGGAAGTTTTGAATCAAATTTGAGGTGAAGTTTTATTTATTTTATTATTTTATTTTGTTTTATTTTTTTGTGAGGAGATCAGCCCTGAGCTAACATCTGCCAATCCTCCTCTTTTTGCTGAGGAAGACTGGCCCTGGGCTAACATCCATGCCCATCCTCCTCCACTTTACATGAGATGCTGCCACAGCATGGCCTGACAAGCAGTGCGTCGGTGCATGCCCGGGATCCAAACCGGCGAACCCCGGGCCACCACAGCAGAGCCCGCGCACCTAACTGCTTGCGCCACCGGGCTGGCCCCGAGGTGAAGTTTTAGACGGGACTGAATTTGAAAAACTGAGCTACCGGAAAGTCCTGGAATCTGCTGGTAACTCCATTGATAGGAAAGAGGGGATTCAGTGGAGCAGGGCTGAGAAGCAGTGATGGGAGAGGGCTGGCGGACAGAGCGACTGTCTCTCCTCTTTCTGAACGGAGACTCTGGAAAAGCTTGGTTAATAAATTCTGCAGAGTCAAGGCAGGTCGGGCTTCATCTGAGCTGTTGACCACGGTTAGGAGCCAGGCTGGTATTGAAGGTCTTCTTGTGTTGAAGAATTGAGGATTGACCAGAAACTTTTTTCTACAAAGAATATAATTTGTTGTACTCTCTTTTTTTGGGGGGGGGGGGGGGGGAGGAAGATCAGCCCTGAGCTAACATCTATGCCAAGAGGAAGACTGGCCCTGAGCTAACATCTGTGCTGATCTTCCTCCACTTTATGTGGGACGCCGCCACAGCATGGCCTGACAAGCAGTGCATTGGTGCGCGCCAGGGATCCGAACCCTGGCTGCCAGCAGCAGAGTGCGCGCACTTAACCGCTACGCCACGGGGCCGGCCCTAATTTGTTGTACTCTTAAGTGCTTTGGACCCAACATGACTAAATACTTGTAGAAAAATTTGGAAAGCCAATCTAGAGAAGTCAGTGTTTTGATTCATATTGTCTTCTCAGACTGGTGAATGTGTTGGTTCATGGAGAAAGAAAAAGAAGTGAGCTGAAAGATACTTTAAAATTCTGTATGAATTTGGACATTTTAGTTTAATATCAGAACTTGTTTTCTTCTAATTAAGAGTATTTTAGTGAATATGTATCCAACACAGCTTGATTTAAAATATCCTTTGGACATTTTTCATCCAAGATTTTTTCCTAGTAGGGGCTTACCTACTGACTAGTAACTTTCTACCATGGTTCACAGTTTGCAGTGTTGTCCCATTTTTCAGTTGTTTCCTGTGACGCCATGAGGCAGCGTCATCCCAGTCTTGTAGAAGGGGCGCCTGAGCCTTTGAGGGCCTTGGCTGGTGCCCCGCCATGGTCTAGAAGGCCGGGGCCTTTTCCCCACTCCTGCCACAGGCGCAGTGTGCAACATACAGGAAAGTGACTGTGGTGGTGTGTGGCTTGCCACCCTCCAAGGTCACCGACTTCTGTCAGTAGGACCTGTGCTTTGTCAGGCAAGTGTACCGTCTTGCAGGTCATGGGATCAGTGACAGATCTGGAGGACAGTTGGCCAGAGTAGGAGTGCCTCTGACGTGGGGACAAAGCAGAGGTGGTTGACCGTGTCGTGTTTGAACATGTTGACTTTCTGATGAAAGAATTTACCCAGAAGCTCTACTTTTTCAGTGACATGGCGTCATGTTATTGAACATCAATAGATTTCAGATATTTCTTTATCTTACTCTGTGGCATGTAAGTTTTCCAGTGTTATACTTTTTAAGCATGTAATTATTGTGATAGGTAAGAGTAATTTATTTTGTGTGACTAGACGTGGTAGTTATTTTTGAACTTGTCTTTATATAAACACTCCCCATTATATCCCATTTTCTTTTCTTTTCTTTTTTTTTTTTCGTGAGGAAGATCAGGGCTGAGCTAACATCCGATGCCAGTCCTCCTCTTTCTTTGCTGAGGAAGACTGGCCCCGGGCTAACATCCGTGCCCATCTTCCTCCACTTTATATGGGACGCCGCCACAGCATGGCTTGACAAGCAGTGCGTCAGCGCGCACCCGGGATCTGAACCGGCGAACCCAGGGCCGCTGCAGTGGAGCGCGTGCACTTAACTGCTTGCACCACCGGACCGGCCCCGTTTCCTTTTCTTAAATGCAAATTTTGCTAATTTTATTTATTTATTTATTTTTGCTGAGGAAGATTCACTCTGAGATAACATCTGCTGCCAGTCGTCTTCTTTTTGTATGTGGGCTGCCATCACACCATGGCCACTGACAGATGAGTGGTGTAGGTCCACGCCCAGAAACTGAACCTGGGCCACCGAAGCGGAGCCAAACTTAACCACTAGGCCACTGGGGCTGGCCCTCCCATTTTCTTTAGATATATTCTAGTGCTTAGAGCAAATTATACAGACCAACATTCATTTAGGCTCACAATTTTTCTTATAATTATTATTTTTTTTTTTCCCCAAAGCCCCAGTAGATAGTTGTATGTCATAGCTGCACAGCCTTCTAGTTGTTGTATGTGGGACGCGGCCTCAGCATGGCTGGAGAAGTGGTGCATCGGTGCGCGCCCGGGATCCGAACCCAGGTGGCCAGCGGCGGAGCGCGTGCACTTAACCGCTAAGCCACGGGGCCGGCCCAGCACACAATTTTTCTTGATACGATAGGGCACATTAGAGTTTTAAAGTCCTGGTTGTCTAATCAACAGTTTTCCATTCTGAGTGTGAATATAAATAGTCTAACTTAGCTAACAAAACTATACATAGTACCTATCTTTCCATAATACTCCTGAAGAGGACACCTTAGTCACTATACTAAAGAACACACTTTGGAGACACAGGGTCTGTCTGGATTTGGGTTTCAGTTTAGACACTTAGCTGCCTCTGTGACTTTGAGAAAGTGTATCACCTCACTGAGACCCAGGTTCTCCATCTGTAAAGTAGGAGTTATACTGCCTTAAATGATGGTTGGTTCATGTGTCAAGTCCTTCCTGCCATCCTCCCTTCGCGTTCTGACTGTGACCCCCTACGTTGCTTTTGTGGTTGGTAGGCTTTGGCCCACAGTTCAGAACACACTGTGTAGATAAACAGCTCAATTTAGGGTATATTATCATCATCACTTTTTTTGTGTGAGGAAGATTGGCCCTGAGCTAACATGTTGCCAGTCTTCCTCTTTTTGCTTGAGGAAGATTGGCCCTGAGCTAACATCGGTGCCAGTCTTCCTCTATTTTCTGTGTGGGATGCCTACCACAGCATGGCTTGATGAGCGGTGCATAGGTCAGAGCCCAGGATCTGAACCCTCAAACCCTGGGCCACCGAAGCAGAGTGCGCGAACCTAACCGCTATGCCACCAGGCCATTTTAAAGCAGGTTTAATAGCCTGCTTAATTTTGGCTTAATAGCCAAAAATGGCTCTTTTCCTCTCCTCCCCTCTCTTCCCACCCCCCTCATCTGTACATTTCATTCTCTTTTTCTGACATTCAGATTCCTCGTGGTAAATTGAGGCTAAATAGTCTTGTCGTCATAGGCTTGTTGGAGGATTGAGTGCTTATAAAATAATCAGTCAGTGGCAGTGGTGCTATTATTTCAATCGATAGCTTCTAGCTCTTAGTTATCAGGATTTTACCTGCTCTGTGGAACTTTGGGCTCCTGATTTTAAAATACTGCATGGAGATTCTACTTCATTCCTTACCTCAGGATCTGTGTTAGGTGCTGGGTTTGCTCGCTTCCGGATTTCCCACACCTGCGTCTTATGGAGCAGGGAAGTGAATAGATTCTCTATTTGCAGGGCCCTTCCTTCCTTCCTGTTGTTACTTTTCAATCCAGGATACTGGTGCTGTATTATTTATTGAACCACCTGTTGTGTGCCAGGTACCATACTCTAAGTGCAAGAATACATGAATAGGGCCGGCCCGGTGGCTTAGCGGTTAGGTGCACGCGCTCCGCTGCTGGCGGCCCGGGTTCGGATCCCGGGCGCGCACCGACGCACCGCTTCTCCGGCCATGCTGAGGCCGTGTCCCACATACAGCAACTAGAAGGATGTGCAGCTATGACATACAACTATCTACTGGGGCTTTGGGGGAAAAAGATAAATACATAAATAAATAAAATTAAGAATACGTGAATACACAGCCCCTCCCTGCAGGGAGCTCCCGGTCCCTTGGGAGAGTCGGCCTGTGATGGATGGTAGACAGTAAGTGCTATTTTCAAACATTTAGATATTTTTCAAACATAAAAGACATTCACCTTGAAATCCCAATTTAATAATTCCTTTGCTTAACAAATATTGTTGTGAACTTGTCAGTCCTGACACCAGGAATACAAAGATGAATAAGACTCAGGTCCTGACCTTGAATGTTTTTCAGAGTGGAACCTATTGCTGGTGGTGTGGGAGTGGCTTTAGATGGTACATGACATTGTTAATTATAACCAGCCCATCAAACATGCAATTTCATGGATATTATTGTTTAAGAAAAGATGGAACTAGGTGTTTTAGAATAAATGAGTTGTCTTTTTTTTTCTTTATAATTTTTATTTATTTATTTTTCCCCCAAAGCCCCAGTAGATAGTTGTATGTCATAGCTGCACATCCTTGTAGTTGCTGTATGTGGGACTTGGCCTCAGCATGGCCGGAGAAGCGGTGCCTTGGCGCCCGGGTTCGGGTAGTTTGATATAAACAAATTGTAAAGGGTAGTTAGGGGAGCTCCGACCCAGAGAGACAGTGTGACTAATGAAGACACGGAGGTTGAATTGATTAGTTCTGACTGAGGGAAACACAAGGACTTAGTCCTTAAAGGTAAGCTTTAGTTTAATTTTCGATGGAATCCAAATTAATCCAATTTTAATAGTCTGTGTTGTAGTAAGCATTGATCTTCAAAATACATAGTAGCATTACCCGAATAACTATTTTGTTTGACTGTGAAAAGATGCGTTTTCTAGAATATTCATTGCAACATGGTAGTGAAATTGGAAATGACGTGAATGTCTAACAGTGGGAAATTGGTTAAAATATTATACATCGATACAGAGGAATAGTGTGCAACCGTCACAAATAATGTAGGTGTGTATAGTGACATGGAAAGACATTCACAATATCTAGATAAGTGGGAAAAAAAGGCGAGGTTAAAAAGTCAGTAATAAAAACCCCAAAGGATGTACTAGCACATTAACAGTGGTTATCTCTTTAGCTGCTGGGATTTCAACTAATTTTTTTTTTACCTTCTGGTATGTTCTAATTATGAAATGAACATAGGTACCTTTTTTTTTTAGTAGGGAAAAGTTAAATTTCACATTTCATTTGTGTAGAGGATGGTGTAGCTTTCTGATCCTGCTGTGATTTCTTTCCTTACAGGTGTGGGGGCACAGTTGGTGCTATTTTCACTTGTCCACTAGAAGTCATTAAGACGAGGTTGCAGTCTTCAAGACTAGCTCTTCGGACAGTCTATTATCCTCAGGTTCATCTGGGGACCATTAGTGGAGCTGGGATGGTGAGACCAACGGCAGTGACACCTGGACTTTTACAGGTTCTGAAGTAAGTTCAGTCCCCAGTCCCCACTCCCGGCCCCGCTGTCAATGTTTATCAAGCCCATCAGGTGGATATTCTGTTTTTACAGCCTGTGTCCAAACTTAGAAATCAGGTTTCTGTACCAGTACCTTTGAACCCTGACCTTGCTCCTTTGGCAACAGGGCTCCCGGTGTGCATGTGGTCACCGTCCAGGGACGGTTAAAGTAACGTAGCAAAGCAAACCAGAAATCTGTGTTTAAATTGTTGCATCAAGGTGTTGTTCTTGCCCAGAATCTTTGAGGGCTCACAAGAAGATGTGGGGTGGTAGAATGAAATTAAAAACTTAAAAATTGCACAAGAGAAGGGTTGTGAATATTTTAAGAGGAAGTAATATGGAGACAAAATGTTTTAATTTTTTACTTTTTATTTGGAAATACTTTTACATTTATAGAAAAGTTGCAATATATATTTAGTAAAGTTTTTGTTTTTTAGATTTTTGTTTCATACCTAGGCTATCAGCCTAATTTATTGTTTTTACTGCATTAAAAAGTCTCATTTGCTTACAAAGTAGCTAAATATTCATAAGTTGAATTGGGCTTATCAGTCTCTGTGCTTAAGGCAAAATCAGGAATTCAGGAGTGTGCTTGATAATCAATGTCTGCGCTTTAGCTTGGGGCCTTGTACTTTAAAAGAGATGTTCAGTAAATGATAGTTGAATTTAACTACTTATGATATTCAGATCTCTGAAACTTATCATTGGAGAAGGGTGTGTTCGAGAAAGACGTTGCTAGTTATCAGTGTAGGTGTTTAGTTTAACCACAACACTTGGCACTATGGACAGAGTTCAGTCACCTTTTAGATAAGGTAGAATGAATTGGAAAGTGCTTAATTTATTTTTAGGTACGTTTTGTTTGTAAACCCTACTTATGAGTCACCCAGGCATCCATGCCAAAGGTGTACGTACGAAGGTGCATCTGAGCTGGTTGAGCAAAACTGGACAGAAAACTAGCTGCGAGGGCAAGGTCCCAAGTGAGAGAATCAGAAGCCCAGCTAGAGAAAGAGGAGGCTGGTACCCAAGACTCCGGGAGAATCACTTTTTTAAATTAAACACTGAGAAGGGGAGTGAAGACACAGAGGGCGGGAGGTCAGGGATGGGCCCAGGAGCGAGAGACACAGATGGGAGGCACACTCGATCTCAGTGAGGAGAGAGTTGGGCCTATGGCCTCAAAAAGACGTGGCTGTGAAACCCCCCAGCCTGGTTTGCCTTTTTATACATTTAGGCAGCGGCAGAGTCTCGAATGACACCATTCTTCTGAGGAACGTAGAGTACTTGGGACATAATGAAACAGACAGGTAATTCGCCAACTTTACTAACATCCAAAATGAACTTCCTGTGACCTGCTTACCACATAACCTCATGACTAGTGGATTTATATTTACTGTAACTGGAAAACTGTTACCACAAGTTGTGAGTGTCAACAGGGCCATGCCTGTAAGGTCAACACGGTAAATGGGAATGTTTCTCTAGTTCAAGTTTTTTAGAATGCGTGTTCTACATCTCCAGCAAATCTCTCTCTCTATATTTCCCCTCCAATTAGGACAATTGTTTATTAAAATGTAAATCAAAGAACAAAAGCCTCTCTATCTTTTACGATATGTGAACAGGGCTGGCCCTGTGCCTTAGCGGTTAATTGCGCGCTCCGCTGCTGGCGGCCCGGGTTCAGATCCCGGGCGCGCACCAACGCACCGCTTCTCCGGCCATGCTGAGGCCGCGTCCCACATGCAGCAAGTAGAAGGATGTGCAGCTATGACATACGACTATCCACTGGGGCTTTGGGGGAAAAAATAAATAAAAATTAAAAAATTAAAATACGCGAACAATGCCCACACCACACTACGTAGAAGGCAACCCGTTTCCACTGTGGATCTGCAGCAGTCATTGGTTAATGCAGCCACAGCCACACAGTAATGAGACATCACTTATGAATACTTATGAATACTTTCTAAAACCATTTATTCTATATTCACATCAAAATATAAATAATGGAATTATTAAGTAAAATTTTGGTCATAATGATATCTTATTGCTAGGGACTGGCCCGGCCCGGTGGCGTAGTAGTTAAGTTCACGCACTCTGCTTCAGCGGCCCAGGGTTTGCTGGTTCGGATCCCGGGCATGGACCTGTGCACCAGGCCATGCTGTGGAGGCATCCTACGTGCAAAATAGAGGAGGATGGGCACAGATGTTAGCTCAGAGGCAATCTTCCTCAAGGAAAAAGAGGAAGATTGGCCACAGACGTTAGCTCAGGGCCAATCTGCCTCACCAAAAAAAGAAAAGTATTTGTAAAGTGGCGTTTTTCACCCAAGAGCTGTTTTATTAAGCTTTATTTCCTCGGCTTGATATATAAACGTTTTTAAGATTGTCAGCTGAAATTTAATAGCTTTCAAGTTAAAAAATGACTGCAGTCATGCGTTGCATAACGATGGGATGCTTTCTGAGAAATGCGTCGTTAGGCAGTTTTGTTGTGTGAACATCATAGAGTATGCCTACACAAACCTAGGTAGTATAGCCTATACACACCTAGGCTATATGTTACTAATCTTATGGGACCGCCGTCATACATGTGGTCCATCGTTTGGTCTGTCATTGACCGAAACGTCATTTTATGCAGCACGTGACTACTTTTATGGAGTATTATTTCATTGATTTTTCACAGCCCTATGAGATTAGCCCTCAGGTGTGGTATTACCCCTATTTTATAGATGAGGAAATGCAAATTAGGTGTTAAATGACTTACTCAAGGTCATTTTTAATCTATATTCACCTATTTCTAGGAAAGATTTGAAGCAGCTAAGAGGAAACAACAGACCTCCAGCGCAGGCTCCGCTTCTGCTGCTTTGCCCTGGAGACCACTGCAGTTCCCAGCTCAGAGACTTCTAGGACCTAGTTCTCTTGCCTTGCTGGCTGCCGCTGCTCTTTCCTTTGCTGAGTCTCCAACCTGACAACCTCTTTTTTTTGTGAGGAAGATCAGCCCTGAGCTAACATCCATGCTAATCCTCCTCTTTTTGCTGAGGAAAGCCGGCCCTGAGCTAACATCCGTTGCCAATCCTCCTCGTTTTTTTTTTTCCCCAAAGCCCCAGGAGATAGTTGTATGTCATAGTTGCACGTCCTTCTAGTTGCTGTATGTGGGACGCGGCCTCAGCATGGCTGTATAAGCGGTGCATCGGTGTGCGCCCGGGATCCGAACCCGGGCCGCCAGTAGTGGAGCGCGCACACTTAACCGCTAAGCCGCGGAGCCGGCCCCCTGACAACCTCTTGATGTTGGAGGGCCCCACGGCTCGGGCCTTGGCCCTCTCCTCTAGCTATAGCCCCTCCTTCAGAGATCACATTTAGTGTCATGGCTTTAAATACGTTCTGTAAGCTGACAGCCTTTCTCCTCTGAGCCTTGCACTTTACGTCCAGCTGTCTGTGACATCTCATCCTGGCATTCAAAGCGTAACTTGTGCAAAACTGAACTCCCTAAAACCTGCTGCTCCTGGAGTCTTCTCTTTGTCAGTTAAAAGCAACTCCATCCTTTCTGCTGTGCAGATCTAAAGCCTCAGAAATAAGATCCAAGGATGGATCTACAGTAAACTCTAACTCTGCCTCCGAAATACATACAGAATCTGACCCCTTTTCACTACTTCCTCCACTGCTATCCTGGTGGAAGCCACCATATGTCACCTGTGTTACTGAATTAGCTTCCTACCTGGTCTGAGACCTTGCTCGCCCTCCATCCTCAGTCTCTTCCCAGCAGAGCAGCCGGAGAATCGTCTGCTCAGATCCCTCCAGGGACTATCCCCTCCCTCCGAGTAAAAGCCAGTGCTGTCCCTGCAGCCGACCAGTCTCTACACAGCTGTCACTCCTCCCATTACTTCTCTGACTTCGTGTCCGTCCTGGTGTTTGCCCTCCCACACCGCTTCAGCTACACTGGCCTCCTTGCTGTCCCTTTAAAAGACCGGAACATTGGAACATTCCACTGCAGGGCCTTTGTACTGGGCATTATCTGCATGACTGGCTCCTAATTGTCACTTTTGCAGGAAGGCCCTGCAGTGACCGTGCTCTTTAATCCTCCCCCCATGCCTCATCCCTCCTTCCTGCTTTATGTTTATTCACAGCTCTTACCTCCATCCAGCATACAGGGTAGTTTACTTATTTATATGGCTTATTTTCTCTCCCTGCCCCCACCAGAATGAAAGTTCTTTGGAGGCAGGGACTTTGATTTGTTTTGATCAGTGAGGTATCCCCAAGCGACTAGAATGCTGCTCATCACATAGCAGCTATTCAGTACAAATAGAGTGAATGGATGAATTTGGTTTGCTTTTTGGGTGAAGAAGATTGGCCCTGAGGTAATATCTGTTGCCAGTCTTCCTCTTTTTGCTTGAAGAAGATTGACCCTGAGCTAACATCTGTGCCAGTCTTCCTCTATTTTGTATGTGGGATTCCTCCACAGCATGGCTTGATGAGCGGTGTGTAGGTCCGCGCCAGGGATCCAAACCTGAGAACCCAGGCCGCCAAAGCAGTGTGTGTGAACTTAACCACTTTGCCACTGCACTGGCCCAGAATGGATGAATCTTGGCACATCAGTAAGATATTGCATATAAAGAGCTTAACACACACCCCTCTCCCTGCCATGTTAATAATAAAAATTAGCTGCTGTCATAATATGTACTTTCTGTACTTTTTAAACGTAAGAGTTATAGCTGAGTTTCTTAGTAGCCAAGGCAAAAAGGGGAATATCATATTACATAATTCTCATCTGAAAGCACACTCACTCTTCAGGGGAAATGTGTCTCTTCCTGTTAATAAGTTCTAAAAGCAGTCTGTTACTCAGTATTTACATAAAGACAATGGACCAGCATAAGAAGCATTGTCGCGTAGGATGGTTTAATAGATGACTGCTTTTCACTTTACCGCCACCCTCCTCTCCACCAGATTATTGGACTGCTCTCTGATTCTCCCACTAACCATCACTAAGCTAAGAGTAGTGACGATGGTCTACAGAGAGAGCTCTTTATCTGCTAGATGAGGACAGCATGCAGGCCTTTTGTCTGTACCACAAAGCCCATTGAGGTTGTCTGTTCACATTTTTAGAACACGTGGGAGTCATCAAAAACCCAAATGAATAAATTGGTTATTCATTTAAAACTAAGCAGCTTGTTACTAGTCCTACTGTTTCAGGAAGTTCTACTTTAAAAGACTTAACAGGCAGCAGAATTTGTTTATGGGAAATTTTTTTCAAAATGCAAATCAGTGTTTGCTTGTGTCTCGGGTTAACCTATTAGAGAAAAAAGTATTCTCCATTGAAGCACTGGTAACCTTTATATTTTTAATATAGTTACTTAAAAAGAAAAAAAGGCAAGATGTTAACACATTAAATTTGCCAAAGTATCAACATACCAATTTATTTCGGGTATCTGCTTTAAAAAGTCTTATGATTTAATCTTTTTTTGTTTTTTTAAATCAGAGCACCTGTTCCTTAAACTACTCAGGTACCTTTGTTTTTTCAAGTACATTTTTAATCTGAAAAGTAATATATTAGTGAGCTGGTCTCTATCTTTTAAAACCTAACGTGTTCAGATGAGATCTTTGTCTCAGGTCAGTCTGTGGTGCCCACATTATGATCTAAAACTAGTGAAGAGAATGAAATGCTCAGAACAAAACCCTGGTTTCTCTCTGCGTCTCTTTCCTAAGTGACAGTGTATGGGACTGGGAGAATTAGTCCGGATCCTGACATGCTGTATTTTGAAGCTGAAGCGTGCCATTTATAGTAGGAACTGGATTGTTCCAGAAAAGTTGTGTAGGCGTCCAATAGGTTAGAAGTTTAATTATGTAACAGATTTGACCATTTGCCCATTGCTAATATGCGTAACTATGGAGACAGTCTCTGCGGTTCTTAAAAGGCCTGAGTCACTTGAGGACACGAGTTTGCTACTGCATTATAGATGAGAGGCTTCAAGCTTTCTGGAGCCAGAGACTCCCTTAATTGTGTTTAAATGACTCCTAGGGCTGGCTGCACAATGTACATTAATGAGCCCCACAGATGGAATCCAGACTTAAATAATGTTGAATATACCAAGCATTTGGAAATCTTTTACCTGCTGTATTGTAAGGTGTAGGCCACTTCAAGGTGTTATTTAAGAGAAGTTTTTGTTCAGAGAACTTGGCTTTTTATTTTTATTTATTTATTAATTATTTGTGTGTGTGTGAGGAAGATCAGCCCTTTGCTAACATCTGCCAGTCCTCTTCTTTTTTTGCTGAGGAAGACTGGCCCTGGGCTAACATCCGTGCCCATCTTCCTCCACTTTATATGGGATGCTGCCACAGCATGGCTTGCCAAACGGTGCCTCGGTGCGTGCCCGGGATCTGAACCAGTGAACTCCGGGCTGCCGCAGCGGAGCGCGCGCACTTAACCTCTTGCGCCACCGGGCCGGCCCCAGAACTTGGCTTTTTAAAAGCACAATCCTGTTTTGAGAAAGAGTAAAAGTAAAGTATTTAGAGTTGAAAACACTAAATTCTCATGCCTCTATTAAGGGCCAAATGGCCTATTTTTGGCCTGTGTAAAAATTCACTGTAACTGCATGAACTTCATTGCGAGTATTAGGTTTATGGAAACCCAAGAATTGTCGTTACCCAAGCCTTATTTCCATGAGTTTGTGGGGGGCTGTAATCATCAGTTCAGTATATTTATGACCTATGGCCTACGGCTTTTTTTTTTAAGATTTTATTTATTTATTTTTTCCCCCAAAGCCCCAGTAGATAGTTGTACGTCACAGTTGCACAGCCTTCCAGTTGCTGTATGTGGGATACAGCCTCACCATGGCCGGAGAAGCGGTGCATCAGTGCGGGCCCGGGATCCGAACCTGGGCCACCAGCAGCGGAGCGCGAGCACTTAACCGCTAAGCCACGGGGCCAGCCCCCTACGGCTTTTTTTTAAAGAACTTTTTGTTTTGAAATTATTTCAAACTTACAGAAAAGTTACAGGAATGTACAAATAACTTGCTTATGCTCTCTATCTCAAGTCACCCATTTTTAACATTTTGCCACATTTGCTTTTTCATTTTTGCTCTGTATACATATGTATTTTTTCTGAACCATTTGAAAGTGTTACGTGTATTATGCCCCTTTGCCCTTAATACTTCAGCATTTATTTCATAAGAACAAGCATATTCTTTTAAAACCACAGTACAGGTTTCAAGTTTAAGAAATTTAACATTGGTATACTACTTTTTAACTAACCTACAGTCCGTATTCTAGTTTTATCAAGTATCTGTTGTGATTGGTGTAGCACAAGAACTAGATTTTGTCGTGAACTCTATTCCTACCAGTGTCCCTTCTGCTCTCTAGACCTTTTCGGTGAGCCTTTATTTCCTCCTTGCTGGGGTCTTTTTTTTTTTTAACAGCTTTATTAAGATGTGATTCACATACTATACAGTTTACTCATTTAAAGCATACAGTTCAACTTTTTTTAGTGTGTTCACAGAGTTTTGTGCAACCATCGCTACAGTGTGATTTTAGAACATTTTGATCTCCACTAAGAGAAACCCCTCGCCCATTTGCAGTCACTCCCCACCCCCCACCCCTACCCCCCAGCCGTGGGCAATCAACCACAAAATCTACTTTCTGTCTCTGTAGATTTGTCTCCTCTAGACTTTTCATATAAACGAAATCATACAACATATGGCCTCTGGTGTCTGGCTTTTTTCACTTAACCTAATGTTTCCTGAAGGTTCGTCCTTGTAGTATGTACCAGTACTTCTTCCTTTTTATTTCTGGGTAATATTCCTGTATGGCTAGGTCTTATTTTAAATACATTGCTTTCATCTTCCCTAGATGCCATGAAAAGAAAAGAAAAGGAATCCACACTGTACTTGTAGTGAGATGTGTTGTCTAGTTGTGTTGTCTAGTGTGGCAAACAAAACACCTCCATGTGGCACTGAGGGGTGGCCACAGGGTTTAGTGTGGGCCACACAAACAGGAGTGTGTCTCAAGATCACTTAAAAGGGCCTAGGTTTATACCTGCCAGTAAGGAGAAGATTTTATGATTAGAAAATAAGACTATTGTCTCCCTAATATTTTGAAGTAATTATATAAATGGAACTGAGGTCTAGTTTACTGCCTTTTTTGTGAGCAGGATTGGCCCTGAGCTAACATGCGTTGCCAGTCTTCCTCTTTTTGCTGAGGAAAATTGGCCCTGGGCTAACATCTGTGCCCATCTTCCTCTATTTTGTATATGGGACACTGGCACAGCATGGCCTGATGAGTGGTGTAGATCCGTGCCCGGGATCCAAGCCTGTGAACCCCAGGCCACCGAAGCGGAGTGCGCCAAACCTAACCACTGCGCCACCAGGCCGGCCCCATAGTTTACTACCGTTTTTAATAATAGCTTTATTGAAATATTATTCACATACTATAAAATTCATCCTTTTAAAGTATACAGTTCAGTCGTTTTCAGTGTATTCACAGTTCTGTGACCATCACCACTTTGTAATTCGAGAACATTTTCATCACGCCAAAAAGAAACGTGTACCCATGAGCAGTCATTCCCGATTTCCCCCTCCTCCAATCCCTGGCAACCACTAATCTTCTTCATGTCTCTGTAGGTAAGTATTTTATTCTTTTTCATGCTGTCGCAAAAAAAAAAAGCAATTGATTTTTATTTCCATTTTCAGATTGTTCATTGCTACTTTGTGGAAATACAGTTGATTTTTGTATATTAAACTTGTAACCTGCAACCTTGCTGAACTCATTTTTCAGTTATGGTAACTTTTTAGTGGATTTCTTAGTATTTCTATATATAACATCAAGTTGTCTGTGAATAAAGATAGTTTTACTTTTTCCTTTCCAATCTAGCTACCTTTTATTTCTGTGTAATTGCTAGCCTACTACTTTTTAGGCAAGCTCTTAAAAGTACAAGTATTCTTTATTTTCAAGCAATTGAAATATTTTATAAACATCCAAAAATTTGGAGAAGAGAAGCTAAGATTCAAAATTTTATTTAGTTTGTACATTCAGGGACTCTATATGATGAAAAGTTACATTGATCTGAAGAAGGAAAGAACAGGAAAGAAAAGTACAAATGGATAAAACTTTAACATTATCCAACATGCCAGGGGCCAAAACCTCAACTTAACCTGTTTTGCGCCAAAAATTTCAGTATGGTTTTGGGAACTATTTCTCTTTGGGAAAAGTGGAAGTTGGTAGAAAGAGAATTGGCAAGATTCACTTTATTATTAGCTTTATAGGAATATCTTTTTCATAAAATGAAAGATATCTTTATCTTGCCTTCAATGTCATAATGAAGGTAAAACATTATTGAAGTTCTTTTGACAATGATACAATTCCTTGTGAGCCAGATCAACTTAGAATACTATCAAATTGGAGGTACTAATTGCCAAGTAAAGAAAAATCCTGGGGCCGGCTGGGTGGTGCAGCGGTTAAATTCGCATGCTCTGCTTTGGCGGCCCGGGGTTTGCGGGTTCGGATCCCGGGCGCGCACCACTGCACTGCTTGTCAAGCCATGCTGCGGTGGCGTCCCATATAAAATAGAGGAAGATGGGCACGGATGTTAGCTCAGGGCTGATCTTCCTCACACAAAAAAAAGAAAGAAAGAAAAATCCTTAGTAAGTAAAGGAAATTAGAGGACCGTAATTTAACAATATAAATAGATACTATGAAAATTAAGCCATTGAAAAGAATAAAATGCCTCTAAAGAGTGTTCTATACAATCCTTTTAGGATTTTCGTAGTCACTTTTGATCAGAAACCATATTTAACATGTTTTTTTTTAAAAGCACATTCGCAAGGCTGTGGAGAAATTGGAACCCTTGTGCATTGCTGTTAGGCATGCAAAATGGTCCAGCTGCTGTGGTAGATAGTATGGCAAATTCTCAAAATTAAACCTAGAATTACCGTATGATCCAGCAGTACCACTTCTGGGCATACACCCAAAAGAATTTAAACTAGGGGCTTGAACAGATATTTGGACACTCATGTTCATAGCAGCATTATTCACAGTAGCCAAAAGGTGGAAGCAGCCCAAGTGTCCATTGACAGACAAATGGATAAACAATATGTGGTGCATAACTACAATGGAGTATTATTCAGCCTTAAAAAAAGAAGGAAATTCTGACACATGCTGCAACGTAGATGAACCTTAAAGACAGTATGCTAAGTGAAATAAGCCAGTCACAAAAGGACAGGTACTGTATGACTCCACTCATATGAGGTCCCTAGAGTAGTCAAATTCATGGAGACAGAAAATAGAATGGTGGTTGCCAGGAGGAGCGGGGAATGGGGAGTTAGTGTTTAAAGTGTCTGAAATTTCAATTTGAGAAGATGAAAAAGCTCTGGAGATGGATGGTGGTGATGGTTGCACAACACTGTGAATGTACTTAATGCCACTGAACTGTGCACTTGAAAGTGGTTAAGATGGTAAAAATTTATGTTACGTATTTGTTACCACAATAAAAAAAATTAAAGAGAAAAAGCAGACGCAGTATTCTCTGCGAACTTGAGATACTAGGCTTTGGCTTTAAATAACATTCATCCAGCCCATGAAAATTATTAGATTTTTCTATTCCTTATATTCTCATTTAGGGCTCTCCTACAGTAGGTAAAGATCTAGAAGATAGGATTATTATAAACAAGGAGTAAATCCGAAAGAAATACCATCCACAGAAATTGCTGAACCTGTTTCTCAGTGCATCTTGTTATCATGAGGACGTTGTTCCCTGTGTCAGGCTCTTTGCCAGATGCTCCTCCTCCCTTGCTAGGATTTCAGTGTGTAGTGCAAACCCTGAATGTCTTGCTCCTGCAGGAACAAGGGAAAAGGCTTCTTGAAAACATGTCGGACTGAGGGCTTTTGAAGCATGTTTTTTCATTGTATTAATAAAAGCAGAATTCTTCAGTCTTCTGATTCTGTATTGTAACATAATCAGATAAGGTCTGAGGTCTTGTAAACGTTCTAGTCTTTATTCAAGGAACTCATGTGAAGGCAGACGCCTCATCATTCTGCGGCCTTGCCTAAGGATTTTAAAGATGCATCTTTTCTTATTATTCAGGTCCATCTTGGAGAAGGAGGGACCAAAGTCACTCTTCAGAGGCTTGGGTCCAAATTTGGTTGGAGTCGCGCCATCAAGGTAAGCATTAAACTTTCAGCCAGCTCACTGCATGCAGTGCATAACATCCCAAGTCCTTTCTTACCAAAGGGCAATACTGCTAGATGGCCAGTTTCTTTTTCTGTGTGGGATTTGCCTAAATACGTCTGACATATAGAAATAATGATAACTGTTGGTGTGTCTTTTAGTATGTGTGTGTAAGAAAGAGATTATTTTATTAAGTTGAGAATTAGTCTGTTCTCATCACCTCCAGTCTTCTCTAAGTGTTTGCTGCTCTGAGTATGGTATGTGCCAGTGTGGTCCCGTTGGCAGCACTTGGGAGCTTGTTAGAAATAGACGATCTCAGACCACACCCCAGACTTACATCAGAATCTGCACTCTAACAAGGTCCCCGGGTGATTCCTATGCATTTGGAGGCACTAATCTGAAGGAATTTTAAAGGTTTCTAGGCTTTATTTTATATAAAACAACGTCCTCATTTTTGTTGCAAGGCTTAATTCTCTTTAAGGCCTATTTGAATATACAGAGCTGCACTGTCTCGACACAGTAGCCGCTGGCCACTTGGGGCTGTTGAAATTAATTGAAGTTTAAAATTCAGTTCCTCAGTCTTACTAGCCATGTTTCAAGTACTGAATATTCACATGTAACTAGTGGAGATCATAGATACAGAACATTTCCATCTCTGCAGAAAGTTCTCTTAGACAGTGCTGATATAGGAGGTAGATGTGTGGATACAGAAGTGAATAGGTGAGTGTGTGTGTGTAGCATATCTCTGAAAAGTAGATTGCCTCCTGGGAGGGGAGCCGGGTGACAGGGTAGGATGTTTACATTGCTCCATGTAATACTCGAATAGACTCTAAAGAGAATTAACCTTTATAACATGATGAGCATGTTTTATACTGCTAGATGAAGACTAAAAGCTTCTAGAATTCTTGCAGATCTGTGCTCCAAGTTATACACCTGAGGATGTTGTAAAAATGCAGATTCTTATTAAACCCTTTTGTTCCTTTAGAATATTGTAGCATATGTGTATAATCTATTTAAAAATTAGAAAGTACTAGTCTGTGAGATTATATGGGGTATGCGTTATTAACAGATGGCAAGCATACTACGCATATGTAGTAAATAAAGAAAATTGAGCCATATGGGCTTGTGGACAGTGCTAATTTGGTAAGATTTGTTAATCTGATGTAGATTCCTGGCTACCACACCCATTTAGGACAGTTGGGACCTATAAAAAACAAAAGACTGTTTTATAACATGATAATGATAAGTAGTCAGGATCCTAAATTGAATATTCTGTGATTGATCCATTGGCCAGCCAGAAAAAAAAGCATTTTCCCTGGCATTGATGGTGAACGAGCAGGGAAAATCCCAACCAGCCCCTACTCCCCAGCCCCAACAGAGAAGACAGAAGGGGGAAAAGCAGGCAGAGATGGAGAAGAGAAGAACAGAGAGCCATGGAGAGGCCAGACGCCACCTACAGGGGTCACTTTTGGGGTAGGGGGCAGAGGGAGCCCTTTATGAAAACATGTATGATGATTGCTCCTGTGTGATCCTGAGTCATCAAAGAAAAAGCTCAAATTATATTTGACATACTCATTTTGGTGTAAGGCAGGACAAGTGTGGTATATTTTAGAAATATTACAGATTTTTCAAGTTGGTGCTTAAAGGATTGCATTTATCCAGAATGAAGAACATAAATGGACTTTGTGTGTATATTACCAAAAATCTCATTTTTCTCAGTTATTCTGGCCTCTTCCATCCATCATCACTGAATACTTTCTGGAAGGACAGGCAGGAACTTCCTGAAGGTACTGCAGCAGGTTTTGGTTTTAGCATGGATAAGGTCAAGCTTTTGGTTACATGTTAGCTTCTTTCCCCTATTATTTTCTGAAATGTTTCAGAGGTTGCAGAGGGACATATATATCATATGGTGCCGTATCGATGTCTTGATAGCGTTCTCTCTTTGTTCTAACAGGGCTGTGTACTTTGCGTGTTACTCCAAAGCCAAAGAGCAGTTCAATGGCATTTTCGTGCCTAATAGCAATGTTGTGCATATTTTCTCAGCTGGTTCCGCAGGTATGTCCCCCTGTTGGGTAGAGATCAGTTTCTCACTTTCCTAAACCATATGTTGTGCCAAACAGCTTTTTCCAGGAACTAGAAATTAGCTCTCTGCTTCTTTTGCATCTAAAATCGTTTTTCTAAAGCTTTATATTAGAACTGATAAAATATAAGTGAGAGCAGTTTGTAACTTGGTTCTGTTTTCTTTGACCACTAAAGCTTTTTATTCTTCCTCAAAATTTACATGTTCACAATTTGCATGCATGCTACTGGTTAGTGTTATGTTTCTTTTAAAGGAATATTAATGTTTTCATGTCTTGCTGTTTCATTAAGGTATTTTCTAAAATTTGAGCTGCTTTTTTTGTGACTCCCCACAGTGTCCAGCATACCACGTGTACAGTTGGCACTTCTGTCCATAACAATTGGATTCTGTGACCAGGGCTCAGGACCTGGAGTGGAGTCCTTTTAGTAGGGCCGGGGACAGCTCAGATAGATTCTCTCCTCTTCTGAGGGAGTCATTCCACTTACTATAGAAAATTCCTAACAGAATTTTTTCCCCAGGAAATACGTGGCAAGAAACATAGATTGCTGAGAGAAGGCTGTGTCTTTTTAGATATCGTTTTATGTCTGTTTAAATAGAAAGGTATTTTAGAGAACTTAAATTGGCATTTTATGAAAAATGTCCACCTTCTGCCAACCTGTAAGGTGTGGGCACCAGTTTTGTCTGCCTCTGTTACTCCCAGATAAAAGTACGAGTAACCCATCTGAATAGTTACAGATAATCATTACTGGACCCCAAATAGAAAATAATGTCAAGTAAAGCTGCTTCAGACAAGAAAGGCATTTCTACTGACTCTGGAGCTCTGAGAAGGAAATGTGGAGTGTCGGAACAGGTCCATCTTCACTCGCTGGACCAATAGTGAGCAAACCATAAGCGAAGAGCTGCTTGTCAGTTTTGTAACTTTTGAAAAATTAACTTAGAAGAACCCTTGGTAAATAAATCAGACCTGGAGGGAGGTTTTTAAACCACTATCTATGTTCATAGTATCTGGTTAATCTGCTTAGAACTATGGAGAGGAGGAGGTATTCCAGAAGACTCCTTGTATCAGGCTAATACCATGATATTGCTTTTTTTGGTTGGTCTGGAATGATAAGCAGTATTAAGACGGGGAAGACTTACTAAAAAATGTTTCTATAAGCAGATTAATCTTAAAACTTCATTTTTCTGAAATGATTAGGTATTAAAACTCAGTGTGAGTTTGACTTCAGATAAGTGGAGATTTGGTTCCTTCTATTTTAAGTTAGATATACAGTAACCTTTTGGATTAGATGAGCAACTTTTTAAAACAAATTATTTCTGGCCCTGAAGCTTATAAATTGAGTTTTAGAATAGTTTCTTATTTACCATAGGAATCATTGAACAGAAGTGTCAGCAGCACCATCTAGAGGCTGGAAGGACTAGACAGGGCTCCAGAAAATGGGGAGATTTTTTTTTTTAGGTCCAACATACCAATAGATGTTACAGGGCTATAGCCGCCATCTGCAGTATAGAAATGTAACTCCTCCCTACTGCCTATTTTTACTATTAAGCTATTGAAATTCTCATTTCAGAGTTTATCATATGGGATAGACAGCTTTAATAAGCATTGACTGTGTTCAGCAATGGTATTTTCTGTTCTTTTTTTTCTAGCTTTCGTTACAAATTCCTTAATGAATCCTATATGGATGGTGAAAACCCGGATGCAGCTAGAACGGAAGTAAGTTATTTATTGTTTCTTCCTTACTACAAGAATTCTTGGGGATTTTTTTCTTCCCCCAATTCCAGCTGTGGAGTGAGGTATACAGAGTCCTTAGCCATCCCCGCCCTTGTTTTTTTTGAATATAGGCATATGTAGAAACTCCTTTTGTTTTGAGATTTGTGCTGCCAAGCATTGGGGGGAGACAAGGGCCAACAAAAATAACACACAAGGGGAGGTTGGCAGTTCGCTCAGTTGTGCCCCTGATCTGCAGTCCTTCTTCCTCTCAGATAGTTGGTAGGTCTCTGCTCTCAGCAGACCCCACCCCTAGGTGGAGCACTGTGGACTCTCCTCCAGATGACCGCTCCTTCATGTGGGAAGATGACAGTAAGGGCAGAACAGCAAATGCCTTCAGGCCTCAGAATAATCATTTTAATCTCGAAGGCCCTCAAATATACTAGATTTCTGCCTTGAAACTCTAGCCAGGGGTGCTTAACTTCTTTCATGCTGTGGATTCCTTTGGCAGCTTGGTAAAGCCTGCAGGTGCTTTTTATTGATTGATTGATTGATTGATTGTGAGGAAGATCGGCCCTGAGCTAACATCTGCCAATCCTCCTCTTTTTTTTTTTTTTCCCCTGAGGAAGACTGGCCCTGGGCTAACATCCATGCCCATCTTCCTCCACTTTATATGGGACACCGCCACAGCATGGCTTGACAAGCGGTGCGTCGGTGCGCTCCCGGAATCCGAACCGGCGAACCCCGGGCCACGGCAGTGGAGTGCGCGCACTTAACCGCTTGCGCCACTGGGCCAGGCCCTGCAGGCACTTTTTAGAATAATCTTTTTAAAAGCAATGGAAACCAATTATTGAAATATAGTTATCAATGTTTTTAAAAATTACAATATAGTTATACACTTCTTTAATACATTAACAAGATCAAGCAGCAGCCCAGTAACTGTGATTTCAAAGAAATGGTGATGGTCCATGATTTTGTGATAGGATTTTATCTAAGAACGCTTGCAGAACTGTGTTGCCTAGAGATGTGTGTGGGGCACTGGAAACTTCCAGCTAGTTCTATAAAGAAAGGATGAGAGAGAGCAAGCAAGAATGCCCACTGGAAGTGTAGGTGTAGGGGTCTGCCTTAGTTGGTTTTTCTCTCTAATGACCAGTAGCCTCTGAATTGGTCTTTGATTCCATATTCCCCCCAGTCCATTCTGCGTGAAAGAACCTCTAAAACACATCAGGCAAGTCTAATCATTTTGAAGAGATCACTTGCTCAGAATCCTTCAGTGAATCTCAGTTATTCTCAGGGTCAAATCCTAACTCCTTGGCTTAACATTCAAGGTCCTTTGCAATTTTCTAAAAATGTCACGCGCTCTCATGCTTCCATCTCCAAGTATGCCGTCCCTCACCAGGAATCCCTTGTCCCCTTCTTGTCCTTCAAGAATACTTGCTTGTCCTTCAGGCTTTTGACCAGCGTCCTCTCCTGGAAA